>NC_143478.1:80328652-81604511 GCF_027475165.1 Benincasa hispida | reverse complement strand
CGACTCCAAAAATGTGTTGATCAATTGGCCTCACAAAATGCCTTCTAGATCTATACTCTGTTGTCGTCGTTATCGTCTCCGCATAATCTGAAAGCATTGTTTGACGACCCGATGTGTTGATTCTTCGCCAATGAAACCAGTCTTGCAACAGACCCTTTATGTTATCGAGAAATTTAGATTTTGGCAATGTTCTGGCATCCTTCAATACAACGTTCAAACTCAAAGCCACATTAGTAGTCATCTGATCGAACCTTTGTCCAGATTGAAATGCCCTGGCCATTTTCAAATCCAATTGCCTCCAAGTATTGAGCAACTCCTCTGATTGGGATAATTTTAGCCCAATGTTCTTGAAAAGTAGTTTCAAAGGGTGATTTTGCAGCTAGGAAGAAATCGAGGAAGGGAGCTTTTTCCCAAAATGCTCGAGCAGGTTTATGAAGGAACTCTTATACAAGGGTACCTCTGAGCAGAAGCGAATCTTTCCAAAGACATTGTGACAGAACTACCACATTTACATTCAAACAAACAGATATGCATCAAACTACTAAATTACCGGCATGCTTTCAGATAAAACAATACGAGAACAAGAGAACTTACCAGTTGAAGACTTTCTTCAGCAGAAATCTCGCTCTCTCCACTAACGAACACTCTCGCTCTCGCTGGAATGTCAGGCTATCGTTAAGCAAAACTCTGGTCGTCTACCACAAACAGACTCCACACGAACAGAAAAAGAATGGGGACGATACCACCACTTGGAACCCTTAGTATTCTCGGAGTGAGAATCCTAAGTGTGGGATCTGTTCGGATTTGGTAGAGGGGAGGAGGAAAAAAGATCGTATCCAACGATCAAGCAAGTGGGAGAAAGCTAAGTCTATCGTATAGACAAAGTGTTTGATCGTTTAGATGAAGTATACGATCGTGTAAGAAAAGGTAAGTGATCGTCTATACGATCGTTTAGTAAAAACTCGACTCTAAGCGATAGTTTAGCAAAAGATAGGTGATCATTTAGAAAGAAGTGTGTGGGTGTAAGCGATTGTCTAATAAACTCAAGCTATGTATAGTCTCTGATGTACTAAGCGATAGGCAACTAACACCTTTTGAGTAATTAACCGTGTTATTTGCAAAATGAAAGCAATTTTTATTTTATTCTTCAGTTACAAAAATCAAATGGAACTTCCTACTAATGCATGGTTAAGGAGGAAACGACAGCCAATTATCCCATAACTATCAAATTAATAAAATAATAAATATAATCATATTACATTCATTAACCTATAGTTTAATATCATATATCAACCATAGTGTTTTCTCCTCCACTAGATATAAATCATATTTATATCCAATTTTCTCCAATTAATGTATTTCATACATAAAGTCTATCATATCATATATAATTAATCAGTCCAATCATATCATATATAATCGACTCTCTTTTGTCAATTTGAACATTTCAAACTGACCAAAAAACTGATTCTCAACTTGAATCCAAGCTACCAAGGGGACCTTATGAACCTATGGCTCGAAGCTCCAACGATACGTGCATAGCTGACTAAACTCTTTAGCCACGAGATACACTATCCGTTAACTGCCAGGCATTCCACTAAAGACCGACAACTGAACTCTCCTTACCACAAATATATTTATGTGTCTATCGGATATAACCAATCATTAGTATGATAACCCTTCAAAGATGCTCGTAAGTACAGCTGGGCCAATTTACCGTTCTGCCCTTGTAGTTATATTTAACTTGTTAAGTATCACTGATCCCTCTAATGAACAATACAACATAGTCCTACTATATGTGGACAACTCTGAGCCATGAGAAGATGTGTGGCACCACATCGTTCAAGCCTCGGGATCAACCCTTAAGGGAGCAAACTTCTACTTACTCCTGCTTTGGGGAAGGAGTGAATTCTATCTTGTATAGCTTAGTTCCCAGCTCCCAAGTCAAAGAAACCCCAAAGTGGTAGGTTTGAGTCGGCGGCCTGGCCACTTGTACCCATGCAAATCAAAGAACCGCCCTCAAAAGCAGGAATTCCCAACTCACTCAGGATTGAGGTCATGTTACCTATGGTCATCCTAGTGAAGTGAAGTCTCTGTCATGAACGACATTATATAACGAGACGTTAATACTTCATGATCGGGTCATATACAAACTCTTTATATAGGACGCCCCCGCTCGCATGTCTCCATACGAATGGTCAGGATCATACCATCTGTAGCAAGTTATAACACTTGTAACTATTCTACAAAGCGGACTGCATCTGTAGCGTTACCAGGATAAGGTTTCCCTCATTTATCCATATATTACATACCATTTTGGTTATCACTTAAGACATGATCCACTTGTATGTCACCACATACATGCTTAAGTTACATAATGATAACCAGGGATTTTAGTTTATTGGTTTGTAGTAAAGAAAATAAATCATCCAATGTGCAAAGTCAAGTAGTGAAGAAAATATCATATATCATACATCACAAGCGTTCGTACAAACTGTGTTTACAAACTACAGGACAAGAGACTTTAGGGCATCATCCCCAACAATTTAGACTTAAATGATGAATGTAGAAACAATGGAAGGCAGAAGAAAATACCTTATTGATTGCCTTGCCAATGCTCTCTTTACGATTCGAAACAATGACAAGTTCATATATAACTCCAACCACCTTCTTTACCTGCTCAAAAAACCATGTCCACGCCTTTTCTGTTTCACCATCCACAATGGCAAATGAAACTGGATATATTTTACCGTTCCCATCCATCAAATTCACGTTTAACTTGACACCCTTAAACTTACCCCATAAGTATGTCTTATCAACAACCAGAACATGCCTTATGTAGTTCAAGAAGCCTCGTATTGACGAACCCAAAGCCATAAAGACGTACTTAAAGTACCATCATCTTGAAGCTTCAATTTGTAAACAATGTCGGGGTTCGTTATCTTCAAAGCTTTCTCATAAGTATGTAACTGGTCGAAAGACTCCTCCAGCCTACCTCGAACCATTACTAATGCCTCTTCTCTAGACTGTCAAGCTTTCGTATAACTAATATTGACACCATATCCCTCTCACATATCCTGCATGATATTCTTTAGTCTATACATCTTACTAAGAACTTAGACTTAATCAGATGACCAACTAATTTGCTTCTAGCTTGACAGTGGTCGTGATCCATTAATTCCTATGAGCATGTAGGACATCTTGATATCTTGTTATTTTGAACAACTTCGAATCTTTAAGCTTTCGAGCCCGAATCCTCCAATGACAGACATCGTGTCTACACTTAACAACCAGTAGTGATTTCATGGATTTGCAACATATAGCGAAGAGGGAAAATGCAAATGAAAGTTCTTCCTTTGAGAGATATATCTGCCCTACGTTAATATCAATGTCCTTGCTCTCAAACATCTGAGTTGACATAATCATTGCAACTTCAAGATATGCACTTGGAGGTTCTGCATGAGTATTTCCCAAGTATAAGTTGGTATCTTCGCATTGACAGTTAACACACTTACCCTCCATTCGAACGTCCTTATCATTCTCTTTAGTCAGATCCTCATACTCATGACTCATCATCCAATTCCTCTGGTAATTCCTATTCGTAGTCTGAATCGTCTTCAACTATGTTCTCCTCTTAGTTCACGTTCTCCTCTCCTACACCATGCTCAGAAACCCCTTCAACACGTACATTTTCATCTTCTATCTCATTCTTCTTACCTACATCATGCCCAAACCTCCATCTACACAAACATTATCCTTCTTACCAAACCATGAGGATGATGGATCATTATCCTCGAGATTGTATGAATAAATAAAGAATCTGTCATCAAATAGATTATATGAGGTAACATTATTATCTAAAGGGGTTAGTGATGTAACATAACCTGATGGATAATTTTGTTTGAATGAAGGTTGTGTAGGATAATAAGGGGATGATATTCTTAGGCTAAATTATATGGAAAGTTACGATGGTATGAGCAACTAGGTTTTTTAAGTCACTGTCGCCATACATAGGTTTGGACTTCATTGATAAATAGATATAGGGTCTACATGCGTCCTCATCATTTTAAAAAAACCTAAGTTCTTGATCATTTCGTATCAAATACATAGGAACCTTGGATCCAAAATTGTATAAACATCTTAGGGTGAGATCGTGGTGATTTGGGTCAATCCTACTTAGATTATACAACTCCAACAAGAAGTCCTGAAAGCAAATGTCACCTCTTATGTCCAAACCCCTTAAATTACCGATTGCTTACTCTCGTTCATCTTCATTCTAAAGACCACCATAGCAAACAAACACGGAAGACATTTTGCAAGAGAAGAGACAATTTACAGGCCGAAAGAAAATGTATAAATAAATATTAAAAAAAACTTAGGAGAAAGTTGACTTAAGTTGACCAAGTCAACTTTACGAGAGAGTTGACCTAGTCAACTTTATGAGAAAGTTGAGAAAGTTGACTTTGTCAACTTTATGAGAAAGTTTCCTTCGTTAAATTTACGAGAAAGTTGCCTTAATCAACTTTAAGAGAAAGTTGACTTGGTCAACTTTATGAGACAGTTCGATTGGTTCAAATTCATGAGACAAAAGTTGAACAAAGGAGCTGTCTCGTAAAGTTGGACAAAGTCATATTCACGAGAAAGATGTCTTCACAAGACATTTTATTAAACTTTATGAGGCAAATCATAGAACATCAGCAATAACTTTTTCACGTTCAATCAGGTTCCGGTACTTTTAATTTTTTAATTTTCTCTCCACTTTTTCTCCTAAAATATAAGAATTCTCCTTTACAACTCTTAGGTTTTTAAAAAATATATATTTTCCATGTTAATTTTCCCAAATTCGTGTTGATTATTTGTTTTTAATGCTAATTTTGTAGGTAAAATAGTCCCTGGGGCATTTAGAAGTCATTAAGAGAAACTTAAGCCAAAAGGATAAAAAATGACCAAGAAAATCAACTAAATTGAAGATAATAAAAAAATTATCAAAATAACATCAATTCCACCATCGAGTTTCAGCGTCATGACCTTAGGAGAAGTATCGGGCAACGTGTAAAGATAGAACGCTCGCTTTTGCTGCAAAACAAGGCAGCGTTGCAACGCTCTTGATTTTCACGAGATTCATCCCCCGCGCGTGCCTCACGCAACACAGCGTCAACCTCCAGCGTCACATCAAGCGCAATGCTTCTTGGATTTTTGCGGTTTAGCGTTGCAACATTTTCCTTAGCATCATGCTACCCTACAAATATAAATAGTTTATCTTTCATTTTTGTTGAAAAGGGAGGGGATACACGATTTCAATGGAGGCTAGAGTTTCTCTCTATATCAATTAGTCTCTATGTTAATTTTGTTTCCTACTTAGTTTACATTTTGATTTTTTTTGAATTGTAATCAATAACTTGTAATTCTTCATGAATTTGTCTATGGATTTGTGAAGTAATTGAATCTTGTTTTTATTTCAAGAGTTCTTGCAAATTATTTTGTGTAGCACCTCACACATTTGTTTAATAATAATGTAATTTCATTAATTTTATTATTTGGAATTTCAGTAATTTTTATTAGTTGGAGGAAACTTTTGGAATTTTGGACTTCAAGTGTAAGTGCGGGAATTTAACTGTTGGCGTGAAATTATTCAATTTGGAAATTAATGGCAGAAATTAATTTTCTTTTGAAAAGGAAAGAAATTTAATAGTATAAAGTGGAATAAGGAAAGGAATTAAATATAATTATACTTATTTCCTTTTTTAATTTATTATTATTATTATTATTATTTATTTTTTAAACCCTCTTTCCCTTTCTTCCTCACACATCCGCCGGCATCCCCCCCTCAATTTCTTCTTCCTCCAGCCGAGACCCTAGCTGCCACTCAGATTGGACGCTAAACATCCGCTGCGCATCGCGCCTCTGCAGAATCCCAGCCGCTCGCGTCCGCACAGCCGTGACACCCAGTTGCACACGTCCATGTCGTTTCGTCTACCTAGTCGCGCCGCGTAAGAAACCTTCGCCGCTTGTTTGTCCTTGTAAGATCCAGCCGTCGACTTGGTTTTCCGTTCACGCTTGCCGATCGACCACCGAAGTCATTGCCCAGATCTGCTCCAGCCTCAGCTGCGCGATCCTCGCCTCACAGCACAGCGTTGTCAGTCTCTATCGTCTCTGACGAAGCACACCTCTACTCCAGCTGTCCTCGCTTAGCTTGTCACGTCCGGCCGACGATCTCTTCTTCAGCCTATCACAGCAACCGAAACCCGTGGCCAGTCGCCAGAATTTTGGACCTTAGGTAAGGTTGTATACTTTTTATGGGTTTTCTTGAAGATTTTTATCATCCATCAAGTTTTGGCTTCCATTTATTAATATCCATTGTGTTTGGGCCATAGATTCGAGCACTAGTGGAATTTTAAGATAGACGTGTGTTGTCAGGCATTGCGAAGGATTAAGTTGGGTTCGCAAACGAACTTAAGTTCGAAACTAATTTTGGACCAAGCAACGTTTTGGTAAGTATATTAAGCCTTCGAAGGATTAAATTAAAATATAGTTGTTGGGTTTTTTTTAGATTCTAATCACTATTATTGAATTGCCTAGATTGAGGCATTTGTTTGAGAGATCAAAGGAAGTTTTTGAACAAGTGATAACTTGTAGAAATACAAGTTATTTATACTATTTTATTTAGATATTGTGGCCAAAAGAAAGAAAAGTTGCGTCAATTGTATAGAAATTAGCTAAGAAATGCGAGAATTACAAATTGTCGTCAATACACCCACTGACACCATTGCGATGGTAGAAAAGAATGTTTCAAGTCTGTTTTGCAGGAAATCAAGTCATCGTATGCGTTCACGGCGCATGTGACAATCGATTAAGAGCTAAGCGATCAACGCAATCTCAACCGCATATGGTAATAAAAAACAACACTGCATGCGGGTAAACGATCGAAGATGTAAAGAGCAACGCAATTGCGGAGGATTCTGACGTGTGTACAGCTGACTGTTGTGCATTTTTTACGGGATTGATTGCGTAACAGAAGGAATATTCACTCCACCATTTCAGGAACTGCCTTAACAATAAGTGGGGACCACAATGAAAAGAGTCAAAGCTTAGTCTATAAATAGCTCCGACCATTGCATTGAAAAAATATGCATGAATACAGAGAAAAGTGTATATACTGATCTGAGAGAGAGACTGGTTGAACGACCGATCAGAGTAGATCCGGGAAGAATTAAGAGACAAGGCTGAGAGTTGAGTCTCCAGGCAAAGAATCCTTTCGATCCTTGCCGTTGAAGCTCTGTACGAAGGTCACTTCTACTGGACGAGCAAGCCTTAGAGGGAAGCTCTTCTCTTCATCCACTCCACATGTCGGCAAGCAAATCCACCGTCCAGATCTGTTTTAAGACATTGACACTCTTCTGTATTTGTTTCTATGTCTTTATCATCAATCGTATTCATCTTCTGAATCTCTATCATTCACACCATGTATCAGACGTTTAATTCTATAATTAAATGTTATGATCATTTCCTTTTCCATCTCTTTGCCTATTTCCGTTCGTCCATATTTCACTTTCTTCACGATGTTTTCTTAATCCCTTGGATAATTAGCAATAATTGAGCAAGTAAATGAATTGGGTTAAGGAAATAATTAAGTTTAGTCAAGGCATGCTAGACAACATCTTCACCTGTGAGAGCAGAAGTGAAGATGCCATTCCGCCTATCGAGAGAGGGTTGGAAGAATGTGTTCACTAAAACGAGAAGTACTTTCAGAGATGGAAACAACCTTGGTTCACCACGTTCATCCCTGTTTCACCATAGAGATATTGGAACGCGACTGATCACCGAGAGGTGTACGCCAAGGGAAAGCGGAACCGTAGTTGTATCTTTAACACAATTAATAAACTTGCGATGTTTGTACTAATTATTCTTTCCCATTTCTGATTCATACATAAAGACTTGCCATCGCATACCACGATTCTTTGTATAACTTCAAAGTCAGTCTCGAACTCAGCATCATGTATATCATGTATCTTGTATCTTACATCACGTTAACTTAGGTTTATCGCAATTTATTTTATTATTGCAACTTTTGTTTATCTGCACAATTTTACTTTATCGCAATTTACTTTCCTGTCCAAACACAATCTTTATTAATTGTAAAAACACTGGTCGCATATATCACAAATGTAACACATTAACGACAACAATCCCTGTGTTCGACCTCGGATCACTCCGAGAAACTTGCGTTGGAATTATACTTGGTTTCAGCGCAAGGAAACTTGTGACAACGCATTACTCCATAGCATACTACAACATTTAGTTAACAACGCATATATCTAGAAATAGTATCGCATAAAGTGTGCATGAGCAACAACACAACATAAGATTACATTTTGTGTTACAAGTCCATGGCAACATGAGCTTGTAGCACATCATCATGCATGCACATTACATTCACCAATTCCAAGTCAACAAGTTTATGGCATAAACTTGTATTACATCCATCCATGAGTAGTGTGAATAATCGTGGTTAGTATAAGACCACATCTCATGTCAACAAGTTTATGGCACCGTTGCCGAGGATGGGTAAGGGTTAGTGTTGAATACTGGTGGTGAACTTGCAACCTGGGAGCAATTCAAGGAGCGCTTTTATGAGAAGTACTTTTCAGCCAACACCCGATACAACAAACAGGCAGAATTCTTGAATTTGAGGCAGGGAGTGTCACACCCCACCCCAGACCACCCTCTCAGCCTAGGAAAGGGCGTGACTACAGCAGTTATCAACCCTTTTGTTGACACTTACTGCCAAATAACTCTTGCGGAATAACTCTGATACCAATATATAACTTATATACAGTGGAATGCCTTTTAGGCCACAAATTTATTAATTCAGAAATATAACATGTTTAAAGTAATTACAACATCAGATTCACAAGTCCCAAAACCCAAAAACCCTAGTCCCTATATGAACAACGGAAACATGTGTACAATATTTGCAGTAACCACCTAAACCGACGGGTTACAAAATCTTTATCCTTTAGTGGCAGAGTAGATGCAGAGCTATCTTCTGAGGATTTGACTGCTACCTAAGGAAAGGAAAACATTTGAAAACGGGGTGAGCTTGCTAGCCCAGTGATTCTCGTGCAAAATTCTCAATAAAGAGTTTAAACTGAAATATAAACTTCTACAGTACCTTGTACTACAGAATAAATATTTTTCAAGCATAAAGCATATAAAGCTATTTTAATCATAAAACATTAAAACTGTTTCTCAGTTGAGAATAACCCTGCTGTGGTTAAAAATAATCCCAACACTAATTAGTCAAGAGAGAACCCTTTTGCTCAATCTCTGACTCTAATTACCTACGTGCACGTGGCCATACTATGTACCGTCATACCTTAGGTACTTCTACTCAGATACCTTCTCAAATGTCCTTTAGTATCGAGCTACTAGGATACCTTCTCAAACGTCCTTCAGTATTTGGTTGGTTTGGTACCTTCTCAAACGTCCTTCAGTACCAATAGATACCTTCAAATGTCCTTCGGTATCTAGTTGGGCGGATACCTTCTCAAATGTCCTTCGGTATTGCGTTCTAAGTAAAACTAGTCATAAATGACTCTCTCTTTAAAGCATGTAAAGTATAATACATATAAAAACATGGCCTTAAAGATACCAATACATGCTGGGTATATTTAACACAGATAAATAGCTTTTCAACAACCTTTCCACACATGCATGCATTTAAAACATAACTCATGGTTTGCTTGGAAATCACTTTGTAAAACTAGATGACATGAGAATAATCTTCTTAAAACATGCTTTCTTTAAAACATTGTAAATCAAACATTTTAGTCAAATGTTTTAGTCACTCACCTCGATTGCTTAGGAACTTTTCACTCTAGAAGTTCCTTGTTTACCTCGGGCTCCTTTTTACATGCCTAGAATCCAGATTCAATTTTCAACTCAGATTACTCATAGTTATAAGCCTTATTTTGAGATACTTTCTTCTACAAACATTTTCTCAATGTCTCAGGAAACTTATCCTAAAATATGAGCTTAGTATTTCTCGTGGTTTGGCTGGAATCTCAAAATTTTCAAGACTGGCCCAAGCTTATCCGACAGCCTGACCCTTCTGCCTTCTTCTTAGTTTCTAGCCCGATCCCTTCGAGCTTTTTCTCCAGCAGCCCTACCCTGAAAACTAGATTTTCAGAGCTTTCAGGTGGCTTTAGGATCACTCTAAACACACGAGTAAATTGGGAGAACTCTTCGTTCCAAGTTGATGCTGTTTTCCAGACTTCACTGTCCACTGCGTCCTCTTTGAAACTCTATGATCAACGCGTGGATTTTGCTCTCAACGCAATGTTTACTCGGTTTTATCACTCTTTTTGATGTCTTTTTGAATTGTGGTCTAGAAAAAGAAATCCTTGGACCTATTTATAGGCGTCTAAACACTCTCCAAGGTCGACACCTCCTACTTGGTTGCATGTCCAAGTGTTTCTTCCTCACACTACCAACACAACTTTTGATCAACGAAGTCTAAGTGTCCTTCTCCTACATAGCCAACGCATGGGCCTCAATTTGCATGTCCCCTTATGCAACCACCTCAAATGCTTAAGGCTTAAGGTTTCCTCCCAAGAAGAAACATGTTTGATGACGTCCTCTATGTGAGCTCATCCTTAGTATGCGTCCACAACCCTTGGATGTTTAACGCATAGCACCATCAACGCATAGTCCACTACTCAACGTATAGCAACCCAACTTAGCCATCGCAAGTCCTAACCATCGCAAGAGCCAACCATCACCAACGTATAGGATGGCCGCTCATCCTCAACGCATGGCTCACTAGGTATCACCGCACGACTTGCTCGGCATGGGCGCATGGCGCTAGTCGCTCAACGCATGGGCGTGTTGCATAGTCACTGGCCATCGCTCATAGGGCTCGCTCGGCCGCATAGGCGCTTAGCAGGTCGCTCGACGCATTGATGCTTGGCAGGGCGCTCGACGCATGGCTGGGTGCTTGATGCATGGCCGCTCGGCAGGGCGTTAAATGCATAGACATGGCCGCTCGAAGCATGGGCAGGGGTGCTTGGCTTGGCCGCTCGACGTATGGGCAGCCTTCCAATGCATCACTTCACTTTTTTCAGCCGCATTGGTCCCTTACAATGCATCACTTCATTTTCTTCACTTGCATTGGTCCCTTCCAGTGCATCCATTGCATCCAACGCATCCAACACATTTAATGCATCCCACACAAAATTTTATACTTAGCCAAATTTTCCAAGTTTTTCCCCAAAAGTCAAGCTTCCAAATACACATTTTTCTTCTAATTTTCCACCATTTTCTCTACCATCCACACTAGTTTCCACATCAACTTACTCACCACACTAGTTTCAATAGGAAACATACTCAAGTAGATAAATTAGGATTCAGGTTTCACAGGGAGTTATGTCGGTGGAGGAATACGAGCAAGAATTTGATAAGCTGTCTTGCTTTGCTCCTGAACTAGTAGCCATCGAGGCAACGAGGACAGAGAGATTCATCTAGGGCCTGAGGAACGGATTGCGAGGGATGATGCATGCCTTGGATCTCAAGACGTATGCTGCGGCACTACGGGCCACTGTGAAGATTGATGCCGACTCCCAGGTGGGAGAGGAACACATGAGGTCGCTCGGGATTGGGACCTCCGCAGGTTAGAAAAGAAAGGCTGAGCCCAAGGCTTCTAAGCATCAGCAGAGGAACTAGAACACAGTGAATGCTCCACGTCAGTGGGGATAACAGGGTTCCCAAGTTGTGACTGACAGAGAGGATAGGCCGATATATACCACTTGTGGTAAGGGACATACGGGATGTTGTCTAGCCAGCTCTGGGATCTGTTTTTGATGTGGCCAGAAGGGGCATATGTCAGATAGATGCCCGAGGAGGAATGCACCTGAACACAGGGGCCAGCCCGTAAGTTCGTTTCAGGGAGGATCGAGTCGTCAGCAACAGCAGGGTAGGGTGTTTTCTATCCCTCGACATGAGGCCAAGAAGTCAGGCACAGTGGTGACAGGTATATTTCCCATTTGGGGCACCATGCTTTAGTTTTGTTTGACTTTGGCTCTTTACATTCGTTTATATCTACTGTATTTGCGAGGCATGCCATGTTAGACTTAGAACCTTTGCCATTTGCATTGTCCATTTCCACTCCATCAGAAGAGATCATGTTACCTATAGAAAAGATAAAAGCATGTCAGGTAGAGGTAACCAATCGCACATTAGATGTAACCTTGATAATTTTAGATATGCGCGATTTTGATGTAATATTGGGCATGGCTTGGTTAGCTACTAATCATGCTAGCATAGATTGCTCTCGTAAAGAGGTCATCTTTAACCCTCCTACAGGAGCCAGTTTTAAGTTTAAAGGGGTTGGAACCGTTGTCCTACCCAAAGTCAGCATTGAAGGCCAGTAGACTATTCGACCAAGAAGCTTGGGGCTTTTTGGCCAGTGTGGTGGACACTAGAGAGACTGAAGTCACCTTGACTTCGGAGCCAGTAGTGAGGGATTTTCCAGACATTTTTCTAGAGGATCTTCCCGGACTGACCCCACAGCGGGAAATAGATTTTGCTATTGAGTTGGAGCCAGGCACAACCCCTATTTTAAAGGCTCCATACAGGATGACCCCCACAGAGTTGAAGGAACTGAAGGTCCAATTGCAAGAGTTGTTGGAAAAGGGTTTTATACGCCCTAGTATGTCACCATGGGGTGCACTTGTTTTGTTTGTGAAAAAGAAGGATGGATCGTTACGTCTGTGCATTGATTACAAAGAGCTGATAAGGTGATCTTCAAGAACAAGTATCCTCTTCCCAGGATTGATGATTTGTTTGACCAGTTGTAGGGAGCTAAGGTATTCTCTAAGATTGATCTCCGATCAGGATACCACCAGCTGAGAATAAAGGACAGTGACATACCCAAGATAGCTTTTCGTTCGAGGTATGGACAGTATAAGTTCATAGTGATATGGTTCAATCTAACGAATGCACCATCAGTGTTCATGGATTTGATGAATAGGATGTTCAAAGAATTCCTCGACACCTTTATGATTGTTTTTATTGATGACATCTTAGTTTATTCCAAGACAGAGGCTGAACATGAAAAGCATTTGCGGAAGGTTTTGAAGACGTTGAGGGCCAATAAGCTGTACGCTAAGTTTTCTAAATGTGAATTTTGGTTGAGGCAGGTGGCCTTTCTAGGGCATGTAGTATTGAAGGAAGGTGTCGTGGATCCTGCAAAGATTTAGGCAGTTACGTGTTGGGCTCGTCCAACCACAGTCAGTGAGATGCGCAGTTTCTTGGGGTTAGCGGGCTACTATAGATGATTTATAAAGAACTTCTCTCGCATAGCTGCCCCATTGACTCAGTTGACCTGGAAGGGGGCAACATTTTTTTGGAATGAGGCTTATGAAAACAATTTCCAGGACCTCAAGCAGAGGTTAGTTTCAGCCCCAGTTCTTACAGGACCGGATGGATCAGGTGGTTTTGTCATTTACAGTGATGCATCCAAGAAGGGGTTGGGATGCGTATTGTTACAACAGGGCAGAGTAGTTGCTTACGCTTCACGTCAGCTAAAGAAGTATGAACAGAATTATCCCATGCACGACTTGGAGTTAGCAGCAGTGGTTTTTGCTTTCAAGATCTGGAGGCATTACTTATATAGAGAAAAGATACAGATCTTCACCGACCACAAGAGTTTGAAGTACTTTTTCACTCAGAAAGAGTTAAACATGAGGCAAAGAAGGTGGTTGGAGCTGGTGAATGATTATGACTATGAAATTTTGTACCACCCGGGAAAAGTAAATGTAGTGGCAGATGTTCTAAGCAGAAAGGTGGCTCATTCACCAACCTTCATTGCTAGACAGACTCACTTGTGCAGGGAACTGGAGAGGGCAGAGATTGCAGTGGCTGTAGGAAAGGTCACGACATAGTTAGCACAGTTGTCGGTGCGACCGAGTCTAAGGCAGAAGATTATTGATGCGCAGCGAGACGAACCTTATCTAAAAGAGAGAGTTCGTAGGGTGGAGTCAGGCTAGGATGGCGAATTCTTAGTTTCAGTGGAAGGTGGCCTCCTTTATCAGGGGCGTTTGTGCGTGCCAGCAGTTAGTGATATTAAAGATGAGTTGTTGTCAGAGGCTCATAGTTCCTTATTTTCGATTCACCCCGACAGCACAAAGATGTATCGGGACCTGAAACGTTACTACTGGTGGAATGATATGAAAAAAAAGGTTGTAGAGTTCATCAGTAAGTGCTTAGTGTGCCAGCAGGTGAAAGCTCTAAGGCAAAAACCAGCAGACTTGTTACAGCCATTGAGTATACCGGAATGGAAGTGGGAGCATGTGTCTATGGACTTCATCGTGGGGTTGCCTCAGACAGCCAAAGGGTTCACTGTGATATGGGTTGTGGTAGATAGACTTACAAAGTTACCACATTTCATACTTGGGAAGTCCCCCTTTTCAGTGAATAAGTGGGCTCAGATATACATGAAGGAGGTGGTGAGACTGCATGGAGTGCTCGTGTCCATCGTGTTGGACAGAGACCCTCATTTCACGTTTAACTTCTGGAAAAGTCTTCAGGCAGCTTTGAGGACCCGGTTAGACTTCAGTACAGCTTTACACCCTCAGACTGATGGGCAGAAAGAGAGAATGAATTAGATATTGGAAGACATGTTACGTGGCTGTGCCATAGAGTTTTCAGGAAGCTGAGATGCTCACTTATATTTAATGAAGTTTGCTTGTAATAACAGCTACCAGTCCACTATTGAGATGTCACCATTTGAGGCCCTATATGGGAAGAGTTGCAGGTCCCCTGTGTGTTGGGATGAGGTAGGAGAGAGGAAATTGTTAGGACCTGAATTAGTTCAGGCCATGAATGAGGCAATACAGAAGATCAGGGCTCGTATGCAAACAGCTCAGAGCAGATAGAAGAGCTATGCCGATGTAAGACGTAAGGACCTGGAATTTGAGACTGGTGTGAAAGTGTTCTTAAAAGTGGCACTCATGAAAGGTATTCTGAGGTTTGGCAGGAAGGGAAAGTTAAATCTGAGGTTCATTGGACCTTTGAAGGTCTTGGAGCAAGTTGGCCCCGTAGCTTACCATTTGGCACTGCCCCTAGCACTGTCTTCAGTTCATAATGTCTTCCATGTTTCGACGCTAAGGAAGTATGTGACAGACCCGTCCCATGTAGTTGACTACGAGCCCTTACAATTGAATGACAACTTGAGCTACGAAGAGAAGCCTATAGAGATCCTCGCTAGAGAGGTAAAAACATTACGCCGCCGGGAAATTGCTTTTGTGAAAGTCCTGTGGCAGAATCACCAGTTCAAAGAAGCTACTTGGAAGCGAGAGGATGAGATGAAGACCCAGTACCCGGAGCTTTTTCAAGAATGAACTTTCGAGGATGAAAGTTCTTTGAGGAGGGAAGAATGTAACACCTCGCACATTTTTTTTAGTAATAATGTAATTTCAGTAACTTTATTATTTGGAATTTCAGTAATTGTTATTAGTTGGAGGACATTTTTGGAATTTTGGACTTCAAGTGAGTGCGGAAATTTAACTGTTGGCGTGAAATTATTCAATTTGGAAATTAATGGCAGGAATTAATTTTCTTTTGAAAAGGAAAGAAATTTAATAGTATAAAGTGGAATAAGGAAAAGAATTAAATATAATTATACTTATTTCGTTTTTTGTTTATTATTATTATTTTTTTTAAACCCTCTTTCTCTTTCTTCCTCACGCATCCGCTGGCACCCTCCCCCCTCAATTTCTTCTTCCTCCAGCCGAGACCCTAGCCGTCACCCAGGTCGAACGATAAACATCCGCCACGCACCGTGCCTCTGCAGAATCCCAGCCGTTCGCGTCCGCGCCGTTTCATCTACCTAGTCGCGCCAGGCAAGAAACCTTCGCTACTTGTCTGTCCTTGCAAGATCCAGCCGCCGACTTAGTTATTCATTTACGCTAAACCGACCGACCACCGAAGTCGCTGCCCAGATCTGCTTCAGCATCAGCTGCGCGATCCTCGCCTCACCACGCAACACTATCAGTCTCCATCATCTCTGACGAAGCACACTGCCGCTCCAGCTATACTCTCTTGGCTTGTCATGTTTAGCTGACGATCTCTTATTCAGCCCATCACAGCAATCGAAACCCGTGGCCAGTCGCCAGAAATTTGGACCTTAGGTAAGGTTGTGTTACTTTTTATGAGTTTTCTTGAAGATTTTTATTATCCATCAAGTTTTGGCTTCCATTTATTAATACCCATTGTGTTTGGGCCATAGATTCGAGCACTGATCGAATTTTAAGGTAGAAGTATGTTGTCAGGCATTGCGAAGGATTAAGTTAGGTTCGCAAACGAACTTAAGTTCGAAACTAATTTTGGACCAAGCAAAGTTTTGGTAAGTATATTAAGCCTTCGAAGGATTAAATTAAAATATAGTTGTTGGGTTTTTTAGGTTCTAACCGCTATTATTGAATTGCCTAGATTGAGGCATTTGTTTGAGAGATCGAAGGCAGTTTTGGAACAAGCTATAGTTTGGGATTGATTCAAGATTCATCTAAGCGAGGAGAAAGATTAAATTGCTTGCCACTTAGGCGTAATTTGAGGTAAGTAATCTTACTACTGGAACTGCCCACGGGTAAGGCATTAGATGTATACTAGCATGTTAAATGAAGGTTATGGCAGAATGACAGCATGAAAGATTGATAGTATAACATGATTAAAGTATGTTTTGTTACGAGATCTGAATTATTTATTTATGCACATTGAATTAAAATCGAGGTTGAAAATTTGCCAGAAATAGCACATTGAAGTTTTCATTTTACAAAACTTACATCTTTTTGAAAATTCATTCAACAGTTTTTCTCGGTTCATCTTGGACGAGATCAACCTCCTATTACTTAAAAAAATTAACTTTTTCTAATTTATCATTTGTTTTAGCATTTTGGGCCTTTCTATGTACACATATAGAGATTTTATTAATTTTTCCAGATATTATGTTATCTAATCTTATACCAAATCTTATATATTTTCAAATTTTCTCCCAATTTGATTATATTTACCAAATATTATATCAAAATTTTTATGTAATTTTTTAAATCTTTAGCCCAATTTCTAATTTTCAAATTAGTTTACTAATTATGAAAATGGATTTTTAGATGAATCCCAAGTGTTGATTTTGATTTTTACATTTTGGTAAAGATTAAATTTTTCAAAAAAAATTAGGTAAGCTATGGAAAATATATAAAATCTCTATATTAATTAGATTAGCATTGAGATCAGTGAATTCTCGAGCAGATTAATATCTTACCTTTTTCTCTTTTCTTTTCTTTTCTTTTCTTTTTTTTTTTTTTTGGAAAATTTAAGCTTTTCCAAAAGTTAAAAATCAAAATGCAATCATCCATCCTAAAAAAATCTAGGAAATCTTGAAATTCATATAATTGTAAAGTTTTGAAAAATTACATAAGAACTGAATATAATATTTGGCAAAGATAACCAAATTTGGAGAAAATTTGAAAATATATAGGATTTGGTATAAGATTTGGGTAGAATACATAATATTTGGGAAAATCAGCTTAGTGTTTAATCTACATATGTAGGGAGAAAGGCCAAAATGACCAAAACAATAGATAAGTTAGAAAAAGTTTATTATTTAACTAAGTCTTGGTGGCAATCTCACTCGAATGGACCCCAAAAATTGTTTGAAAAATTTTAAAAAATGGTGCTAATTTTTTTAAGATGAAAACTTGAACACGCTATTTCTGATAATTTTCTATTAAAATCATATTGTCCACACAGTTCATATAATTTCCATCAGTTTTGCAATTTCACTAACTATGAAGATATTTTAATTGAAAGTAATCATTTAAATTCTAAATTTGAAGAAATTTAAATATGTGACAAAGAGGAACTGAGGGTTTTTAATTAGATCCGTTAATTAGATGGTGATTGATTTGATTAATGATAAAATTAAAAAAAAAGTAACAGAATATTTTGTGAATATATGTGGTAGAATGTTGATTTGTATTATACTAACTAAACTCAAATTATGTTGATGAGCCAAACACTCCCTTAAAATTTGATTTTGTCATGTCAAACTCAATTGACATACGAATGTGTTAGCCACTAATATGAATATAGTTTGAATTTCCTTACCTTTATTATACTAAATAAAAAAAAGATCGATTTCATGCTTAAGTGGAACCATTAGATTTGGATATTAGAATACTATTATTTTATTTTCTTATTTGTTTTTTAGAGTTGGAAAAATAAATTCTCTTTATTTTTTTATATTGTATGTCTTTTCGTATGATCGATTTGTATGCATTTTCTCATGAGCCCCAGTATAAAAGATTCTCACGTTTTCATATTTTTTTTTATGTATTTTTATTCAATTGTAATTAAATATGTATATTTGGGATTTGAAGAAATTTAGAAAAGGAAGATTTTATGTAAGATGTTTAATTGGAAATCAAATCTAAATTTAATCATAAAAATTAAGTAATAAACATTTGCACGTGCCCTTCCACCTATCAAAAAAATAAGATTAACATTGAAAAATGCAGCTGTATAACTATTTTTCATAAGCAAAAGAAATTCGTTTGGCATTAGAAGGGAATTTTTTTATATAGAAAAATCATAGATTTTTTTAAAAAAATATTTATGAAAATTAGCTTTAAATTCGCTCTCATAAATATTAGATAATTTATAAGGTATCAGTTGAGTAGGTCATAATAGTTCAATCAATATTTAGGATGTGGATTAATTTTTAACTTATTAGCGTAATTGATAACTAATATTCATAAATGTGCTAAGAAATTGTTCATATCTAGATTTCAACTATATTTTTGGACCTTTTTAACTTTTTTTTTTTTTTTTTTTTTTTAATCTCCTCTCTTTTCAATCAATTTGGTGTCTATATATCAATTTAAGTAAATATTTTAATAAGTTATTATTGATTTATTAAAACAAATAATTATATTAAGTTTATTAAACGCTGACAACCACCTATGCGACCGACACCAGCGAAGACCGCCCCCAATGTCCGATTTTAGTAATGACCACCTTCGATAACCACATCCAATGGTCAACTCTATTGATCATCTACGCAACCAACTTCGATGGCTAACTCCAACGAAGAACACCTTTGACCCCCAATTTCGACACTAGCTCCAACAACTCCTTTCGGCGGCCAACTTCTAATGATCACATTCGACAACCAATTCATAATGTTTTAATAGTATTATGTCATGGTAATTTGGTATTAATAGAAACATTGTTTGAGTATAATAAATCAAACAACCTTGCATATAAAAACAATTTTGAAACCAATTTGTGTAACATTTTGAAACATAAGAACCAAATGGAAACTAGACCCAAAACTATGAAACAAAAATATATATTTTCTCTCTTTCTTTCATACTATTTTTTTTTATTAATTTAATTCTTAAAAAAAACAAAACCAATGAAATTAACTAAATCCTCAAACTCATAAACTTTAATCGTTAAAATTGGGATGTATGAACTAGGAGTGATCATTGAAACTGCTAAAATCGAACTGAATGCTAAACCGAAATGAAACTGGATTGATGGTTCGGTTCGATTTGATATGTTTTCAAATCAAATTATTTTGGTTCGATTCAATTTCAAATTTAAAAACCGATTTGAAACCGAAATGAACCGCTTTTCTAATAAATATATTAAATAGACAATATATATATATATATATATATATATATATATATATATATATATATATATATATTTTAAGAAATATGAAAAAACATAAAAAACAAAAAAAAAAAAACAAAAAAAAAACTGCAAAACCGAACATGTCGTACGGTTCGGGTTCAAAAAATATAGTTTTTAAAATTTGCAGTTTGGTTCAGTTTGAACCTCAAACCAAATTGAATCGAACCGTGAACCTCCTAATATAAACCGTAGGAAAAATAGACAAAAAAAAATCTAAATAAATAATTATTTTTCAGACTTTTAAATATAAGAAGAAAATAAACTCCGATATAAACAAAATAAATTTGAGGTGGTGAACTTACTACAACTTAACAGGTTTATATGTAAATTTGATTAATATATAAATATATATTTTGGTTTTTGATGATTAATATATTGAAACTAATTACCATATCAATTGAAAGCAATTGATAATAATGTTGAATTGGTTGGATTTTGCTTATAAAAAATTTAAATCTATTTGAGTAATATATCTCCATGTCTAATATATATCCTATCACAACAAAACAACAATTTAATCCTTAATCAACTTTTTGTTAACAAAATTAAATACCGTTTTTCTCCCGAAAATTTTAATATATTAAAAGATAAACCCAAAATAAAAATTACTTAAAACATGGGCCAAGTCATCTTTTTATGCTAATATATGATTTATATCCTCAAATGTACTCTTTTTTATAATAGTAGCAATAATAATAATATAATAATGATAATAATAACCTCGTTTTATTTTTATTTTTATTTATTATTTTTTTCAATTAGATTTCTCTCTTGTGATATTTAGACCAGGAATAGGAAACATATTTTTAATCTTGATCATATAATTTCTCCTAATCTAATCTTCCACCTACACAAGGATTTTGATTTTGGGTTAGGAAACGGATTCCTAACAATGTAGGGAAATGTTTGTGTATATATTCTCGCATTCATCACTTCTTTTCATTCACCAAAATCACTTTCTTTCCATCAATCATAATTCCTTTCAAGTACTTTTATTTTCCATTTTTTTTTCTCTAAACTCAGCAACCAAGATGGCCGGCGGTGGGTTTGAGCTCAACCGTAATGAGTGCGGCGGGATAAAGAACTATCCCGGAGAGCTTACTTGTTATGTGCTAATAACTTGTATTGTTGTTGCATGGGTGGACTCATCTTTGGTTACGACATCGGTATTTCTGGTAATTATTTATCCTCGTATTCTTTTTATTATTCTCTTATTTTTCTTTCTCCTTATGGTCTTTGCTCATTCCCTTTTTCTTTTTGTTTTCGTTGATTAGATGGTGTCACCTCCATGGCTCTGTTTTTACAAAGATTTTTCCTATCTGTTTATCAGAAAGAAGCTCTAGACACTTCTACCAATCAATATTGCAAGTTTGACAGTCTTACTCTCACCATGTTTACTTCTTCTCTTTATTTGGCTGCTCTTTTGGCATCTTTTGTAGCCTCTTGGATCACCAAAACTTTTGGTCGTAAGAAGTCCATGCCTCTTGGTGGCCTTGTATTCTTAGTTGGTGTTGTCGTTAATGTTGTTGCTCAAAATATCGTCATGCTCATCGTTGGACATATTTGTTTAGGCATTGGTGTTGGGTTTTCACTTCAATCTATTCCACTTTATGTTTCAGAGATGTCTCCATCTAAATATCGAGGTTCTCTTAATGTTGTTTTTCAACTTTCCATTACAATTGGTATTCTACTGGCTAATTTTGTCAATTATGGTACTGCTAATATTCATGGTGGATGGGGGTGGAGGGTAAGTTTGGGTGGTGCAGCCGTGCTTGCATTATTTATCACTATCTCAGTTTTATTCCTTCCACATACTCCAAACTCAATGTTAGAAAGGGGTGACGTTGAGAAGGCAAGAGCCATGCTCCAACGCATTTGCTGTTTGTTTGAAAAGGACGTAGAGGCAGAATTTCAAGATATCGTGGCAGCAAGTATGGCTGTTAAAGCAGTCAAACATGCTTGGAAAAATTTGAGAGAGAGACAAAATAGACCACCCCTAGTAATGTCGATTCTAATTCCATTTTTTCAACAATTGACCGGTATCAATGTGGTCATGTTCTATGCTCCTGTGTTGTTCAAGACTATTAGTTTTGGAGACAATGCTTCTCTTCTTTCATCTGTCATTACTGGTGGTATTAATACTCTTGCAACTTTTGTATCTATCTATGGCACCGATAAGTGGGGAAGGAGGATCCTTTTCTTGCTTGGTGGAATCCTCATGTTCATTTTTCAGGTTATTAATTTTTTTTTCTTTAGTTTTATTAGTTTTATTTAATTATTAAATAATGAAAGTTATTTTATCTGCATATTTTTATTTGGTTTTCTAAAACAAAATTTAGCCAATAATATATTTTCTCTAGACTGTTTTGATTCTGATAAAAAAAAATGGCATTTGTAGGTTTTGGTTGTTGTGTTTATTGCTTGGAAATTTGGAGTTTCTGGTGAGGTTGCTTTTCTACCTAAATGGTATGCCAGTGTCGTGATATTGTTCATCTGCATTTATGTTCAAGTCTTTGCATGGTCTTGGGGGCCTTTGGGATGGTTGGTCCCAAGTGAAAATTTTCCACTCGAGATTCGATCAGCGGCTCAAAGTATAACAGTCTCAGTGAATATGTTCTTTACTTTTTTGATTGCCCAGATCTTCCTCACCATGCTTTGTCATATGAAATTTGAGTTTTTTTTTCTTTACTTTCTTTGTGGCTCTGATGACCCTATTCGTCTATTTCTTCTTACCGGAGACAAATGATATCCCTATTGAAGATATGTCTTGTGTTTAGAAACAACATTGGTTATGGAGTAGATATATGCCTCAACAACTTGTTAAATTTCGTCCTCAGGTTTAGGATTTGAAGTCTCAACCTTATTACCATCATTTTTTTTCTACCCTAATACTTTACTGTTTTAGCCCTTTGGTTTTAATCTCATGGAACATAGAATAAATAATTCTTAAAAGTAAATTTCATAAACTATTATGTTCTTTAAATTCTCAAAGAGTCTTTTATTTATTCAATATATTTTCTCTAAAAAATTGTCTCTCTTTAGATTAAAAAAGAAAAAAAAACTTTACCATTGAATAATTCGAAATTGACTGAAAATTTTAATGAGAAAGCGAATAAATCCAATTATCCAAAATATCTTCAATCTTGAAATCAAATTTAGACCAATTGAACGAATTAATTAATTTAAACAAATTGAACTAATTAATTAATTAATTTAAACAAATTGAACTAATTAATTAATTTTTAAAAAATTGAACTAATTAATTAATTTTTAAAAAATTGAACTAACTAATCCTTCAATCATTGACTGAGGAGTTATCTAGAGAAACTCTAAGAGGATAAAAATATAGAGACTCTTGTAAACGAGTACAATAAAATACGGATATTAATAAAATATAATATTAAAATAAATATAATATAATATAATAAATATTAAAATAAATTAAATATAATATATAAATTAACAAAATATAAAATAGGAAGTTTCTCTAAATTCTCCCATATCTCCATTTTTTATGAACTTTGTCTAATGTGTATCATCCAAAATCCATCAAATGCCACTAATAATGTGTAATGTTGAGACACATGTACAACAGTTTGGAAAATTGAGGCATGACACATGGTCAATGAATATAAAACATGAGCATCTAATGGACATCTATTATCATAATATTTATAATAGAGACAAAAGATAGAGAGGAAAAAAAGTGAACTTTAATATAGAAAAAAAGATAAATAAAATCCAATGTGTTTATGGGTCTTCCAATCAAATGTGATTGGTGAAGAAAAATATTATGTGCATCCTGAGTTACATCTATTCTATGCAATCTAATATTTTAGTCTACGATTTTCAAATTTGACAATTTAAACTTCGAATTTTGTAATTTATCTTTTTTTACGGTAATTAAAACGAAAACTTAAATTGATGGGTAAAAATTATTATACATATTCCATTTTTAAAATTTAAACTAATAGAATTGAAAGTTTAAGGGTTTAAATTACCCCTCACCAAAATATAGAGCTAAGAGTGATATTTCTAAAAAAATAACAATGATAAATAAAATAAATAATAAATCTTAGAAAAAAGAGCAAAATTTTGGTGAAGAAAATAATAATAATAAATGTTCTATTGCTGAGATTTAAACCCAAGTCTAAGTGACAGCCAAGTATCCTAACCAACTAGACAACAATGGAAGCTCTACTTTGTACTTAAAACTAAACTTATTTGTAATTAACATTATGATTGTGAAAAAAAAAATAATATATTTTTTTTTGTTCACTTTAGTTTCTATTTGATCCCTAAGTTTTAAAATGTTACACATTTAGTCCTTAAATTAGAAATTTTCATAAAATGACCCAAAAGTCAAAAATTTTTCTACCAATGAACACTTCCTAAAAACTGTTCTACCACTGACCTTTTGTCCATGTGAAATTCCAAAATTACCCCCAATTATAAAAAGCCTTCAAACCAAAGCCTTTCATCTTCTTCTTTCAACCATTTCTCAAACATTCATTTAGTATGTATTCAATGCAACACCAATGTTCCACCAAAGCGTTTATTCCCAACTAATATTCTACCAATAGCATTGAATAACATTGGTATGAACAGAATGTAAGGTCACTCTCAATCTTCACTTTCTATTGAACTCTCCACGAAATTCTTCTATTGTTCTCTCGAAGTGTTCTCTCAAAATTTCAGTCCAACATCCCTGTCGATCGCCGTGAAGAGAATGTAAGTGATATTCTACAATATTTCTGGTCCCACATTGCTTTCACAATAAGTTTCGTTTACCATTAAATGAACGATCATATAGTAATATATACACAATCATTCATTACAATATAAATGATCGTTCATGAATTACTAGATGATCGTGTAGTATGTTATAAACGATCGTATAGTAATTTATAAACGATCATGTAGTAATTTATAAACGATCGTATAGTATTGTATAACTGATCGTTCAAAAATTTATATATGATTGCATATACAATACTAAGCGAACACTTATAAATAATTGGACGATCACTTATCAATTACTGGGAAATTTCTTAAACTTTTATGAGAAATTTCTTAAGATTTGCTATATCCCGTTGCAGATCAATGATGCTACTTCGCATCTTTATATGATTTGGTTAGGATTAGGATGAGTCTGAAAGAAATTATGTTGGAGATCATATGAAAGGTCTGGAAGTCAGAAATGATATAACCGTCACTAAATTAGTGAGTATTATGCATTAACGACTAAATCGATTCGGATATGTTTGATATACACATCAAATATTGTTACAATTTATTGGTCTCAGCTCCTCCGATTGACATAATCGATGATGAAGACTTTAGCTTTTTTTAGAAGGAAGTGATGCATCTTAGATGTCTTTATTCGTATCAGTTACACCTTGCAAAAGTCATGAAGTGCACACAAACAATATGTACCAACATTGCAATCCAACAGATCAACCCATTTCAACTAGTCAAAACTTTGGGTTTGCAACTATTCCAACACGCAATATTCACACCATGTCTTCACTGGATGATCAAATAGAGCCATGTAACTTGGGGGATGACCAAAGTGAAGCTTGGTTTGGTCACAACAATGAACCTAGATGTACTTCACAGTTTGATACTGAACAAGGATATGGACAATCTTCATGACCACAAACTTCTCCAACACCTTACATCCATGTTCCAACCCCACCTACTCCCATCCCACCAATTATGATGCATTCGGTTCAAATGCATTCCACCGTTCCAACCCAACCATTTGTAAATATACCAAGACCATTAGAGGGGCCATCATATGACGATCGCATCACAATACCTCATGACTATCTAAATGACGAGGATATAAAGGTCGGTCAAATTTTCTTTTCGATATGATTTGTCAGTTAAATTATCAATGCTTGCAATAAGAAAGAACTTTGACTACTATGTAAAAAATTCAACAAAGATCTTGCTATCTATCTAATGTTTGGTTAAGGAATGCAAATGGAGGGTCTATGCAAAAAGAAAAAAAATGAAAGAAAGTGATTCCTTCAAAGTGACGAAATATACAAGCGAACATACATGTTCTCTTAAAATTAGAATGGGTAATCATCGACAAGAAAAAGGTTGGATTATTTCACATTTAATCAAGTCCAAATCGAACAAGTTGGTCGAAATACCGCTCAGGGATATAATTGAATACGTCCGACGAGATTATGGAGTGAACATAAGTTACGGGCGGGCTTATCACGCTAGAGAATATGGATTGGTGTTCGCACGAGGGTCGCCGAAAGAATCATATGCTATTTTATGGCAAGGCATTTAAAATTGCAAATCCAGGTATGATCTTTGAGGCTGAAATAGAGGACGGACAATACTTTAAGTACGTCTTCATGGCACTTGTTCCGTGTATCAAGGATTTTTTAAATTGCATCCTCCCAGTAATCATTGCTGATAGAACCCATTTGCACGAGAAATACAAAGGTGTGTTGTTAATAGCAACATTGCCTTCAGTGTTGTAGATGGTGAGAACGATGCATCATGGACTTGGTTCATGACTCATTTGAAGGTTGTGATAGGAGACATTTCGAATTTGGTCTTAAGTAAATTCCCTAATACATTTCATGCCCTATGTATATACCATATTCGGAACAATTTGATTGACAAACTCAAGAATAAGGACATAATCCCACACTTCTACCTAGTGGTGAAAGCTTATAGAATGTCTGAGTTTCAAATGTATTGGGCTAAGCTCCATAAATATCCTGGTGTGACGGCCTATCTTGAGGAGGTTGGATTAGAATAGTGGGCAAGGGTTTATCAAGTCCATTTTAGGTATGACAAGATGACGACAAATATAGTAGTGCCTCAATGAAGTGTTGAAAGATGCATGAAAACTACCAATCACGAAGCTATTAAAGCATATTCGCAAGTGGCTACAAGGTTGGTTCTATATTCGACGTACACATACAATGGCATGCACACATTGTAACTGATTATGCACTGAGTAGTCCTAAGGAATTGGAATTGATGTCTAGAACATATCGTGTTTCCTTGGTGGATAAGCATATAATTAATGTGGGTGATGGATATTTGAGGGAGTTCGTTGATATTCGTTCACGGACATGTACTTGTATGGAATTTAATTGCATCGAGATCTCGTGCTTTTATGCAATGTCTACAGCGACCCTTAGAAACATTAATGTTCAAACATTATGCGCAAAATGGTTTACAGTTGAGTGTGTGCTTGCTTCTTACGTAGAACCAATCTTCCCAGTTGGACATAGACAAGAATGGAGTTGAAGACCATATTTTGAAGACTTTGAAATTCTACCACCATAAAAGCTAACAAATATCGATCAACGTCAAACCGTTAGGATATCTTCTACTGAAGAGGAGTCATGTCAAATACATAGGTGTACATGATGTGGTCAGAGAAGACATAACAAGAAAACGTGCAGACAAGCATTAATAACACCTGACACTGACCCATATAGGCTCAATGATATGTAATTTGTATGCGATCGATTTGTTATAAATGAAGAGCGATTAATTAGTTATTTATGGGCGATCGCTTAGTTATTATGTGCGATCGTTTACTTCGATCTATGCGATAACTTAGTTATTTCTACGTGATCCTTTTATTATTTGTATGTGATTGCTTTGTTTTTTTTTTTTTTTTTTTTGTATATTTGTAGATATTATGTGTGATCGTATACTCAGATATATGCGATCGTTTAGTTAGTTTTAGATGATTGCTTAGCTATTTATTTGCTTAGTTAAATGTACAATGCAATTTGAATTCTATTACCTTAAATATTTATTTGCCCACAACTGGGCAACTTATTATTTCCTATACACTAATATTAACTTATGTTAAGCTAGCCCTATCAACACCAGTTACACAGTATTCTATAAATTTAGCACAAAAAATGTCACAGTCTAGAGACTACCCTTTTGGAGGGTCACCTTCGATCTCTTCACTTCCCATTGCCCGTACTTGAACCTCTTATGTTGAATATCAAATCGAACAAAAATCAAAATCGAAGGTATTGCTCTAGCCATGAGCTAAAGATAACCATAAACTATGTCGCTATCGATGTAGTTCAACATGAAGTCAAATACAAAGATTGTGCACCTCTCCAGATCGATGGCAAGCATAAGCCAGTGTTGTTTGATGTTGATTGGCCCAAATACGAAGTCAACATCCGTCCATGCTGCCTTGTATTTTTTATATTCTCCAAGCACGTAGTCAGTAAAGATGTGAGAGTCTGCCCAAAACCTCATGTGTTCTTCATGATCCAACTAGCCTGCCACTTTGCCATCCTCCATTTTAAGACCTTCTGACCGGATCTTAGAAGCAATTACCTTTGGCTCCATCAAAGCATCCTAGGAAAGGCAAGATGTAAATACACGGTTGAGTGAAGAGTAGTTTCAAAAAATATATGAAATTTCTGTATCGTGAAGCCCGAATTAATCACCGTGAATCGATACTTGTACATGTAAAGTTTTGAGTGCAACTTCTGATGCACGTGCTTCAATAGGAGATCCATAGTCTTGACCAACAAAGAAAAATATAATTATAAATATTGTAAATTCTTAATGATCGTGTAGAATTATCTTAGAGATCGTGTATAATTTCTTGAACGATCGTGTAGAATTATCTTAGTGATTGTTGGGAGCTTTCTACGCGATCGCCAAGACTTTTCTATCCGATCGTTTGGTAATGTCTACACGATTGTTTAGACTTTTCTACGCAATATTTTACAAAAATTTAAACGATCGTTTAGAAACTTCTAAACAATCGATTATGGCTAATGAATTAATAGAAGTATTTACCTCTCCAAGTAACCATGTGTTCTGCTTAAGTATTTTGAAGAAATCCTTGGTTCTAAAGGTATATACTACCGTCCGCTCCTCATTTTTGGTTTTATGATGGCTTTTCCATTTTTTAATACATTCCACAGAACATCTGGGGCTGGGAAACATGGGTCATAGGAACTAACGGTCCTTATGGGGAAGTCAGGTATAGAGACCAAGGGGTTGGGATTGATAACACCAGTGGACCAAGGTGGTTAAGCTTCTTGAGATTAGGGTTGAGAAGATTTTGAAGGTGAATCAGGTGGTTGAGGATCACTTGAATGAGGGGGTTGAGGATTACCAGAAAGAGAATCTCCCTTTTTCCTCTTTCTCACATCCTCAGGTATGAATTTGGTTGGTTTTTTTTTCTTTACCGGCACTTACAATTATTTTTATCCTACATTTAAATTATAAATCAGTGACATTACAATATTAAGACAACTAATTCATGCAATGGCCTTACCTTGACTTCAAGGACATCCTTTTGAGTTGAAGTCCCCACAATCTTGGCTGAATCCGAATCAAAATGCCCTTAAGATTGAATGCTTGAGTGGGGAGTTCATGTATTTCATCAACGATCTGATGAACTAGCTATTCATTGACAGTTAGATCATTGACGGTGGTGTACACCAATTCAGATATTGGAGCCGATTCTTGAGTTTTGGACTGCTCACTAATCATCCCAACTGGCTATTCATTGACATGTTCATCTGCAATGGTCTGAGGGAGATCTTCTCCATGGTGGGTTTCTTTGTGGGTATGAGGTGGGATCTTCTACACTGGTCTGATGAACCTCTATATTGTTACCATCGTCATTATTATCATCACGAGAAATCCCCTCATTATTGTCTCTCTCATCATGATGAGTCCTTATATTATTACTATCCTGAACAAATCAAACGAAATATTCCGTTAGACAATTAATGATCGAGAGTTCACAACATTTACTCCTACTTCAACTAAATCACAATTCAAATGTCAACATAAGCAAAGAAAAAAGTCAGAATGACATGAAGTTGAGAAAGAGACCTTAACATAAACAAAGCACCTTAAAAAATATATAGAAACCCCTATAAAATTCTCGTAATACATATAAAAGAAGAACCTAAACTGATTATTCAATTAAGCTTCAACTAATATTTTACTCTCTAAAATTGTTGTAATACATATAAAAGAAGAAGGAAATTGTAAAATTAATTTGTTTTGACAGAGAGAGATAAAAAGTTTTAGAAAGCTTATCTTGTAATCTCCATTCTGAATGAAAATGCTTTTCCCCAGGAGTCTTCAAAAGTGGATGTAAGCTTGATGTTGAACCACTATAATTCATGTGTTTCCTCTTCTTAATATCTTCTTCTTTTTTTTTTTTTATTAAATCGATCCACTGTGATTTGAGGCATTTTGTAACAACCTTGATGTACCTTTCTCTTCTATTTTTGATTTACATGCTCAAATAGTTATGGCTTATCAAATGCTATAACTAATATATGACAATCTATCTTCATGAATCACCACTAAAAGAATTCCCAAAGAAAAGGTTGTATAACTCTAAAGGTCAATTATGTTATATATTGTCCTTGGAGACCTATATTCTCAAACCTCAGTCAATGTATGTCTTCCACTTAAAAATGCTTGTTTGTTTAAATAATTTGTAAAAGAAAAAAAAAACTATTAGAAATCTATTCACATATGCATCTTTATATTTATATTTAAAGGTGTGATGTTTGAATGCTAGTATGAGATGGTATGTGCTTCCATGGTTGTATTTGATCTGATGATGTTGAGATATACATGTATGTTGTAGAACCATGATGTTGAGGTATATGTGTATATTGTAGGGCCATGATATTGAGGTTTATATGTATGTCATAGATTCATACAGTGATGATTATGATGTTGAGACTGTGCAAACGTCCTTACTGATTAGTTAGATGCCCATTAGATTTTGTGTTTCCTTCGAAATTCACCAGTTTGTGTTTCCTTCGAGATTCACCAGTTTGTGTTTCCTTCGGGATTCACCAGTTTGTGTTTCCTTCGGGACTCACTAGTTTGTGTTTCCTTCGGGACTCACCAGTTTGTGTTTCCTTCAGGACTCACCAGTTTGTGTCTCCTTCGGAATTCACCAGAGGTAGTGGGCATACTTAACTACAGTAGGATAGGACTCAGTCTTCTTCTTGTTTCATGTGTATATGTGTCCAATGAAGACTAGAGCAGTGTATATGTTTCACCAAAGGTGGGTATCTAGAGGACATAGATGCCTAGCTTGATCCCAGTAGTAGGGTTACTTACTGAGTATTTTATACTCATTCTTTCTCATGTTGTTCTTTCAAGTAAGGGTAGAGATGCACTGGCGATGGACAAGCGAAATTCGTGATCGAGTCACTGGGACTAGTTTTTACACTTCCGCATCATGAAATTTAGAGTTCTTTTCATATTTCTCTTAACTTTTAGTTTTGATGTTTAAAACTTACGATTAAGAATCGTTTTTTCAGACTTATTTACTATCCTTTATGATTTCTGGGTATCCTATTATTGTTTTAATATTTGAATTTAATGAAAGTCTTTTGAACTTACCTTATTTAATTAGCATTTATTTCGCCATAACAGAGTGTCGTTTTGAGTTCCATGTATGCATGTATTTAGTAACGGCCTAACTTAAGTCCTAGGAGTTCGGGTCATTACATTTTGAGTTTTGTACTTGTCTTTATTATTGCAATTTGATTTGAGCATTCTTGAATTCGTTTTTAATTCTTGAAGCATGTTGAATGATCTATATCTTTGACATGTTTAGCCTCGATACTTGGTTTTGTCATATTCACTCATGATTGAATGCATTGCTTTTAATGTGTTAGATAAAATGTCTAGCCAAGATCTACAAGAGGCAATAGTAATTGTGTGTTGAATGGCTATCCTAGGATGCACTAATTACTAGATTTGAAGAAAATTCGGTTAATTGAATAAGCTATCTTAACAATTAATCGGCGTAATTGAATCCTAGAACGTAATGCGCCTGTTTTCTCTTCTACATGGCCGCTATCGAACCTAATAGAGGTAGAAGCATGTTGATTGATTAGGGTTAGGCCTCCTACTTTAATTGTTGATTAGGACGCTTTCTTGACTAGGTTATGTTAGTTGTCCGCCTTTGTAGAGACTAATTTAATCTAGTTAAGTAAGTAGTTGTGAGCTTAATCCGATTGTGAATTAAATTTGTAGAATTCAATGATCGGAATGCATTGAACGTTTAACATGGATTAGAAGCAAAATTGTTCTAAATTTGGTTACAACTATCCTTTATCTTTTGATTCTTAGCATGTTTCTTGTCTTAATAAAAAAAATCCCATTTTATAGCTTTTATAGTTAAGCTTGGTTAAGAAAAGATTAGATAACATTTCCCTATGGATCGATCTCTTACTTCCACTTTAACTATGAGTTAGTTTAGGTTGTTTGTTTCGGGTTAGGTAGAACTAACGACACTTACTTAGTTACAAGCAATAACGTAAATAAGTGATAAAGAAGTAAGAATTTCATTCGTTACTGAGAACTTTCTTTAAAAAGTAATTTTTTTGGCTCCTTTTTGCCGACTTTCTGAAAAAAATAAAAGACTACTTTTCAACATACATGTCTCTTTTGAAACTTTCAAAAAGGAAAGAAATTGTTCCTCTAAACTTGTGATCCTCTGAAAAGAATTATTCCTTTGAAGTTGGGACCCTCACGTAAAGCATTTCTATATTGAAAACAAAATGTAAAACTGAAGATTGAAGTTTCTAATTTAAGATATATGAGTTAGATAAGTTCGGTGATTACATATTTAAGGCAATTCAATGACCATTTATTGAGGGGCAAGTTTGTGTTTTTATGTGGTAGATCCCCCCACTTAAAGTTTAAAAAGTTGGAAAAGAGATTAAAAAAAGTATATTTTAAAAATGAGGTTACTTTTGAATGAAATTTTTTTTTGGGTCAAAACCTGCAATTTCCCCATGATTGATAACATCTTTGTTTTTTACTTTTGGATTTTGAAATTTAAGCATACAAATATTATTTCTACCTATCAATTTATTTATTTTGTTCATAAACTAAAGGGAAAATATCAATTTTGTTGGGTTTTATGTCCTAAAACTCATGATTTGTAAATAATAAAACTTAAAATGAAATTCAATAAAATTACTCTTGAAGCTTGATTCAATAAAGTTATTATTGAATTTATGAATTGCTTATTTCGTTTTAGAAATAAATCCAATAAAGTAAAAGATCCATGACTATTGCATGAGTACTTGAACTTTATGAGGAGACATAAGAGTGGATCATGTTCGAGTAAATAGTCAAAATGATTTATAGTATACGAATAAGGTTGGGTGCCTTATTCCGGTAACACTATTGGATGCGGCCCACTTTGTAGTTGTTACAAGGAGTTGTAAAGTGCTACAAACAAAGTGATCTTAATTCGTACATGTGATGATATGAGAAGTGGTGGCATCATCTGCAATGAGTTTGTACAAGATCAGACCACGAAATAAGTCATTTTTACTTTATAACGCTATTTACTGTTTAAGACTGACTATTTCAAAAGATGACTAGGTAATTTGACCTTAATCCTTAGCTTTATGAACTTCTGTTTATTCGGGATTATTCTTAGATTTGCATGGGTAAGGGTTGACTCAACAACGCCGGCTCAATAAGCCTCCCATTTCAGGGGTAGGACCGGGTAGACAACTGGGGACATAGGGTGCAAGATAGAATTCACTCTTACCCGCTTTCAGGGGGTTTGTCCCTTAAGTGTTGACTCTGGGTCTTAAACAAGGGGTCCTATCCTCTCATTATCCCGAGAGGGACTCGGTTTGGCGATCGGATTGGTGATCGGATCACAAACCAATTGTTCATTATAAGATCAGTGGGACTTAAGGAACAAAAGGTAATTTTGAGGGTGAAATAGTCATTTGACCCAACCGTTATTATAAACAACATGTGAAGGGTTAACTTACTAATCATGGTTATATCGAGTAGACACAATATATCTACAATGGGAGGAGTGCAACTGCTGGGCTTTAGTGGAGTGACCCGGTAGTTAATGAATGGAGGTAATTCGGTGTAAAGAGTTTAGTGAATTAATCTTGGATTGTCGGAGCCCATTATCTGTAGGTCCATTTGGTTCCTCTACTAACTCACAAATAGAATTAGCCTTAGTATAGCGTGATAAGTTAATCTGAAAAGTTCAAATTTGAATTAAGGGAATTAGTAATTATATGTGATATAAGTACACGTTTAATTTTGGAATTAAACGAAATTGGAGAATCAATTAATATTTAAATATTCTTTAAATATTAATTTCATGAATAGGGATTCATGGTGATGGAATTTGTGACAAACTAATTTAATATTTGATATTAAATTAATAGAATTAATTAAATTGTTTAATTAATTATTAATCATTAATTTTATTAGAAAAATTAATTATTGAATAAATTTTTGTAAAATTAATAAAATTTCAACTTTAGTTAAAGAATTAAAATTTAAAATTGATTTTGATTTTGATTTTGAAATTGAAATTCAAAATTCAAAATGGAAAAAGTTGAAAATTTGGAAAAACCCACGAAGTGAGGTTTTTCCACTCAACTTCAAAGCACCTTATCACCATAATCCACTAAATCACCAAGTAGGTGGTGTCTTCATGGGATGTAGACTTCAAAGCATAGACTGCATGATATGGCTGGGTAAAAAGGAGAGGATTGAGTGGAAAAAAGCCATGCAAGACACTGAATTTCTACTAAGAATTCAAGTTTGAAGAAAGAGTTAATCAAAGAGTTGATCCAGTGTACCTCTCCTCCAATTTCCCTAAGTTCAAGCTTGTTTTGAGTCTCACAACTCAATCTAAGACTCTTAGAGGATAGCAGAGAAGCTCTAATGGTGGTTCACAACAAGAATTGGAGAAGATTGCAGCTGAATCTCACTGAAGAAGAAGATCTTCAAAGGTATGTAATGAAACCCTCTTGATACCCATGAACATGTTTATTTTGATATCAGAATTGAGGAATTAGAATACTCAATGATCTCATTTTCTTCCGCTGCGTGTTTCTTTAAACCAACAAATTTATGCCCCTGAACTTTGGAGGTTATATCGATTTAAACCCCGAATTCATAATTTCACCAATTTAAACCTTGAACTTTGATAGTTGTATCAATTTAAACCCCAAACTAATAATTGTATCAATTAAAATCTTGAACTTTCATAAATATATCAATTTAAACCTTAAGATTTCATGAGTATATCAATTTAAACCTTAAATTTTCATAAGCATATCCAAATAAACATAATAGATGGTTTAAATTGATATACTTATATAAGTTCAAGCCTTAAATTGATACACTTCCGAAAGTCCCAGGTTTAAATTGATACACATAATAGTTTGAGATTTAAATTGATATACTTATGAAAGTTCAGGGTTTAAATTGATACAATTAATAGTTTAGGGTTTAAATTGATACAACTTCCAAAGTTCATGGTATAAATTGAAATTTTTCCTAAACTAAAATATGGTTAAATATCGTCGATATATCAATATTTTTAGGTAAAAGTGTCTTTTTGGTCACTAGGTTTTTGGTCTAGTTTCTATTGAGTCCCTAGGTTTCAAAATGTTACACATTTAGTCCTTAATTTTTTAGTTTGGTTTCAATTTAGTCCTTATATTTCAAAATGCTACAATTTTACTCTTAACATTTGAGTTTTGCTTCAATCTGGTCCCTATGTTTCAAAAATTACAATTTTAGCCTCTATTTTTCTTTTTTTTTTCTTTTACTAAATACTCATTTTTCGTCTTTAGAGTTTATGTTAATAAATTAAAAATCATTAAAATAATTATAATTAATTAAGCCACTAATAATTATAATTAATCAAGTCACTTCAAACTGACAAGAGGGAGTATGATTATATATGATATGATTAAACTGGTTCAATTATATATGATATAGTTGACATGATGTATGAGATACATTAATTGGAGGAAAATGATGTAAATATGATTTATATCAAGTAAAGGAGAAAATGACTATGGTTTAAATATTGCATATGATGTATATTAAAACTATAGGTTATAAATAAATATAATAACTAATCATTCATGTATAAACTCTAAAGTATCTGTGAAGACTTGACTAACTGATTATGGTTATATCGAACGAACACAAATATATCTACAGTGAGGAGAGTGCAACTATCGAGCTATAGTGGTGTGACTCGATAATTAACGAATACTGATTAATTTGGTCTAAAGAGTATTAGTCATTAATCTTAAATCATTGGAGCTCATGATCTGTAGGTCCATAAGGTCCCTCTACCAGCTCGTAAAACATGAACACCTTGAATTAATAAATTGAGTGAATTTGGAATAATATCAATTTGAATTGTTTAAATTGAATTTTAATTTGAAAATGTTGAAATTGAAATTAGGGTTTGAATTTGAATAAGTTCTAATTCAAATTAGGGTTTGTATAATTATATTCGATATAATTAACGTTCAATTTGTTGAAATTAAATGAAATTGGAGAGTTATATTTAAGTATTGATTTAAATATTAATTAGGATATTTGTAATACATAGTAGAATAAGAGAAAAAATCTAAAAATATATTACATCTTTAAAATATTTGCAAATATGGATGAGTTGACTAGTCAATCTTTGATTTTTTTTTTTAATTTTCCAATTTCACCCTCTCTTGTCTTATTTTATTGTACACCTTTTTTTAGTCTTTTTATTTTCTTTCTCTTTTTCGATTTTTGCTTCTTCCTTCCCTTGTTTCATTTTTTCATTTTATTTTCTTTCTCAGTTTTTGCTTCTTCTTTTTTTATTTTTTTTATTTTTTATTTTATTCTTTCATTTATTCAATTTTTGCTTCTTTCCTTTATTTTTTTTTTATTTTCTTTCATTTCTTTTTTTTTAATTTTCTTTTCTTTCTTCGATTTTTGCTTTTTTTTTTTAATTTTTATTTTCTTTCTTCAGCTCTTGTTTATTCATTATTTTTATTTTTATTTATTCTCTTTCTCCGATTTTTGCTTCTTTCCTTATCTTTTTTATTATTTTCTTTTCTTTTCTTTCTCCGATTTTTTTGCTTCTTCGCTTTCTTTTTCTTTTTTTAGTTTTCTTTCATTTGTTCGGTTTTTGCTTTGTTTTTTTCTATTTAATTTTCTTTCCTTTTTTTTTTTCCAGTTTTTGCTTCTTCTCTTTCTCTTATTTTTAAAATTTTTCTTTCCTTTATTTGAATTTTTTTTCCTTCCCCTTTTTTCACAAGAATTATGAGACTAAGTTCCATATGCAGGACTTGAAAGTACTTAATTCATAAGTGACTTAACATCAACAAGCCAATCATCAAGTTTGATTACTATAATATATAATAAATATAAATAGAAAATAAACGTTTATCAGTGATAGCCACTAATATTTTCTATCATCGATAGCTTAATCTTTGATAATATTTTCGTAGTTAATAGCCACTTATAGAAATCTATCATTGATAGCCAACTTAGTGAATTTAATTAATAAAGTTGAATCTCGAATTAAAATGTAAGTGGAATACCTAGAAGTTATCACTAATAGCATGTTTATCAGTGATAGAAGCTATCATCGAAAAAAAAAAGAGATTTATAAATGTTTGGAAAGGACAAGAAAGGGGCAAAAAGGTGTTCAATGACTATGATTGATAGAAGCTACTACTGATAGCATGTTACCAATGATAGAAGCTAATACTAATAGCATGTTATCGATGATAGAAGTTATCCGATAGCACGTCACCGGTAATAGAAGCTACAACTGATAACACATTATCGGTGATAGAGAACTATCACTGATAACATGATATCAATGAGATCATTGATACCATCTTATTAGTGATGTTATCAGTGAAAGAAGCTATCACTGATAACCACAATATAAGTGATGTTTGTGATGTCAGTGATAAAACTTAGGTGATATCTATATATCGATTTTTTTTTCAAAAGCGATAACCAGTTATAGAAGTCTATCATTGATAGCCATAAGTGTTAATATTTTAAGGTTAATTCTAATTGATGAAAGTCTATCAGTGATAATGACTGATAGCTGCTATCAGTGATAGCCATGATAAAAGATTATTAGTGATAACTACTATGGTAATCAAAGTTCTTGGTCTTCTTTCATAGTTGATCACTATTTATAAATCTATCATCGATAGCCACTGATTCCACTTGATTCCAATTGATGAAAGTGAATCAATGATAGCTACTAATAATTGATAGCAAATTAAAAACTAATATTTCAAGATTTTATTAATTTTTCTCAAATTGAAAGCTATCGTTGATAGCAACTATCATCGATAGCAATTGATAGAAGCTATCAGTGGTTATCATTGATAGCTGCTATTAGTGATAGATTTTAATTTGAGAAAACCGGGGAGAAGCGAACAAAATGGTGGCTAGGCATGGATTTTTTAGTCTTTTACCATTTTTTTTTTTTTTATCTATATATGTAATTATTTTATCCTTGTAGTATATATTCTATTATTTTGGGCTTGAATTCTATTTATGCAACTAGCCCTATTAATTACATGAATAATATCATGTTCAAAATTAGGTGTATGATTAATTTAATATTTGATATTAAGTTATTTTATTAATTAAATTTATTTTCGGGAAAGGAGTGAATTCCATCTTGTGGATTGAGTTTCCTGCTCCCAGATCAGACAAGTCTCCAAAAAGGTAGGTATGTTGAGTTGGCAATCTGGCCACTCTCACCCATACAAATCAAAGGATCGTCTCTTTTCCCTTTTGTTCTTCTTTACAAAAATGCTCTTATTCTTAGAAGAAGAAGCAATATCAGACTTTTTAGAGGACGATCCTCTTTTCTCAGCAGCAGCAACATTTACCTCCGCTTCTTCTCCTTTTGTTCTCAAAATGGACTGAAAAGCCTGTAACTCATTGAGAAGTGTAGTCAGGTTGTATTCTATCTTGTCCATTAACCAAATTTTAATTGTAGCTAATTGAGGGTTTTGAAATATTATTTACCCTTGTGCTTCTGTTGTTGCTGATACAATCCTACAATTTTGAAATTATGAATTTAGTACATAGGTTTGATTTGAATTTTGTGTATTTGACACACATTTTTTTATGCCAACTTATAAAAACATGAGTTTGGGGTCAATATTCTGATGGATTTTTTTTATTTAGCATAATATTCGATTTGAATTTTAGTAGATTTTATCCTCTTCTTAATTCAAGATTGAATTTGGAATAGAATGTCAAGATGAGATTTGAACATCACTCAATTTTGGATTATACCCCCAATTTGAATTTGAGATAATTTGAGGTTTTATCCACAATTTAACTTGACTTGGAGATAAAAAGCCTAAGTTGATGATTTGAATTTGAGATAATATTTGGAAATATATTGCTCAAAATTCGAGGTCTAACCCATCATTTGATTTGGTTAGAGAATAAAAACCTGAAATTCGATGATTTAAATTTGGGATAAATTTTAGAATATGACCAAATTTTAGTTTGAGATAAACTCGTGGTTTTATCCCTATTTTAATTTGATTTGAGGATAAACTTTAACTATTTGAATTTTGGATAAAATTTGAAATACGCTCAAATTTTAATTGGTGGAAAATTGAGTCTTATTGACAATTTAATTTGGGAGAAGAGGCTAAAATTTGGATGATTGGAGCTTGTGACAAAAATTGAAATAGTTTGACTTAGGGTCCATTTGGATTGATTTGAGAAAAAAGTGCTTTTCAAAAAACTCATTTTTATTTAAACTCTTTTGTTAAAAATTGTTTAAAATACACTTCAAAAACTATTTTGAATGGTAGCCAAATACTCAATTTTTTTTTTCAAATTGATTTATTTTTTAGATTAAACACTTGAAAATGTATTCGAAAAACACCTTTAAATTTAACCCGAATTTGCAGCCAAGTTTAAATAATACCCTGAAATTAAGTTAGAATTTGTAAGAGGAATTCCATCTGGAACTCAAATTGAGTTTGAATGAAATTTGAATTTGAATACCACCCAAGATTTGATTTTGACGAAAATTGGGAGAAACTAAATAAATTTTGTTCATGTAAAGTCAATCGAGCCGAGCTTGAAGATGAGGCAATGACCAGACTTGATCTTGCACATGAGATGGAGCTAGGTAGATTAGATTTTATCTCACATATGAGGCAAAACTAGGTAGATCAGACTTGAGCCAGCATATGAGGTGGAGCTAGGTAGATTAGACTTGATCTAGTATATTAGGCAAAGTTAGCATATCTAACTTGATCTCGTATATGAGGTGAAGCCAAATAAACTAGACTTGGTATCTCATATGAGGCAAAGCAAGGCATTGCATATAAGGTAGAGCCAAGTAGACCAAAATGTGATCTTGCATATGAGGTGGTGCTAGACAGACCAGACGTGATCTCGCATATAAAATGGAGCTAGGTGAAGAGATTAGAATTTCCTCCAGTTAAAGCAATTGGATGTCGTTGTCTCTAAATTTCGTTTTATAGAACATACAGAGTAACTCAGAGTGATGGAAACTAAAGGATAAATATAATTAATCTAAGCGTGCTTGTACTATAATGAAAATATAGAAGAGGGATAGGATATCACATACCATTGAAGACACCATCTTCTCGTTTTCTTCCACAACACGAACACAGACTACTTCTCTCAATCTCTCGAACTCGAAACCATGAACGCAGCGACAACAAAAATAAAGAGGACACCACCACGAGATCTTCCTCGTATTCTCAAGGTTAGAATCACAGCGAAGTTTCGTAGGCTCGCTTGGAATAACTTTGGCAAAGGGAGATCTTTATTTTGAAAGAGTTTTCTCGGAGAACCATGAGAGTACAGTGAAAGGGAGAGAATCAATGGAGGAAGAAGATCAACCTTCTGTAAAGAAGGTTTCACGTAAAAGTTCATCCTCTCATGATTAACTCCCCACCATTCATCTTTTACCAATTTTGAGAGAGTAACTCCCAAAGGGAGTTGTTAAATTAAATTTAAATTCAAAATTTGAATTTAATATATATTAACCATTTTAATATTTATATAAACTATATGTTGTAACATATAACATATAACCTATAGTTTATATTATATCACATATAATATACCCTATAGTTTGTTATTCTCTCAAATAACCTATGGTATTAATATGAATCATATTCATATTAATTTTAACCTATGGTATTTATATGAATCACATTCATATGAATAATATTTGAATCACATTCAAATAATTATCTCTCTCATAAAACTATATAATTTTAATATAAATCATATTCACATTAAATTTATCATATAGTTTCTATATGAAACATATTCATAAAATAATATTTGAATCATATTCAAATATTTATTTCTCTCATGAAACTAATATAATGAATCAACATACATTATGCTTTATAATGCATCAACATACATTATTTAATTGTATTTTATACAAATTCCGTTTAATTAATTTGAAAATTTCAAATTAAACAAAAATTAAATTGATTCTCACTAGTCTTTATTGAGCTAATAAGGGGACCTTATGAACCTATATATTGAAGTTCAAATGATATTTGATTAATTAATTGAACCCTTTAATTAAATTAATCAACCTTTATTAACTGTCAGTCACTCTATTATAGACCAACAACTATACTCTCCACATCATAGATATATTTTTTTGTGCATTGGATATAACCAATCAATAGTGCATTGAACCTTCACAAATTGCTTGTAAGTATAGCTAGGTCAAATTACAATTTTACCCCTATAGTTGCATCTAACTTCTTAAGTACCATTGTTCCCTCTAATGAATAATTAGTCATAGTCTAATTATAACTAAACCGCTCTCGGTCCAGAAGAGGGTGAAGCATCTCATTGTTCAAGCCCTGGAATCAGCCCCTAAGGGAACAATTTATCTACTTACCTTAACAATAGAGAATGATTGGATTCCTTTTTATGTAGTTGTGTTTCCAGCTCCCCAATAAGATGAATCCCCAAAATGGAAGGATTACTGAGTCGGTGAATTTGACCACTTTTACCCATACAAATAAAAGGACCACCTTCATAGGCAGGAGTTCACAACTCACTCAGGATTCAGATCAAGTCACCTATGGTCATCTTGGTGAAATGTAAGTTTCTTCTAGCAACGGTGTTATAAAGAGAGACTATGCATTTCGAGGTCTGGTCTTATATAAAATTTTTGTATAAGATACCTCTGCTCACATGTTTTCACATGAATGATCAGGATCAGATGATTTGTAGCACTTTACAATAATTGATAAGGCATCCAACGTATCCATATACTACAGAGATAAGTCATCCAACTTATCCATATACTACAGACCATTTAGATTATCATTTAAACATGATCAGCTTGTATGCTTCCACATACATGTTTAAGTTACATAAGATATTCTTGAATCTTTGTTTAATGGATTACTACATATTAAACCAATCAAACATTGATTCAAATAGCATATAACTATAAGGCTTTAGGGCATACATCCCAACAATCTCCCACTTGCACTAAAGCGAGGAAATGTAAGCTGGTAAGACATATATCCTAGGGCATACTCTATACCCTACATGCTCTCCCACTTGCCTTAGTGCACTAGAGATATGTCTTGTAGTCCTAGACATTCTAGGAGATACTCTCACACTTTAGCCTAGAAAACCCTTTTATATAATTCAAACTGTTATGTCAACAAGAACCATTTGTTCACCAACAAGATGTTTCTCTTATTCCGTTTTATTCCCACAACTTAGTGGTTACACATGTCCTCAAAATCAATTCTTGCACCACATTATCTCATAAAGTGGACAGATTAAGTTATATCTGAAACAACTTTCAAATATCTTAGGACATACTTGATTTATGCAAATTATTGCTTCATAAGTAAAAGATTTCCTTATCGTCTAATATACACCAACTAGGATAAAACACGGATTTCTCTAGATCCAAAAGGAAATAGCGTATCCCGTAAAAGATCAAATCTTAAACTATATACACCCACATCTCATTATTCTTAAGTTTAATTTTCAAAACTCGATGGTCATACCATCGACTTTACCTATTTAACTAACCAATTATATATTAAACGTTGGCTCTGCCTCAAGCAACTTATATCGACAAAATGTTGACTCGATATTCGATATAGAACTCTAAGAAGCATTTATTACCTTTCAGGCACGAGGTTCACTTGTTTAAGGAACAGTGTCCTAAGACACCTAAAGAAGTTAAGGATATGAGACGTATTCCCTATACCTCAGCTGTGGCAGCTTAATGTATGCTATGCCCTGCACTAGGCCGAACATTTGCTATGCAATGAGAATAATCAGAAGGTACCAGTCCAATCAAGGGTTAGACCACTAGACTGCGATTAAGAACATCCTCAAGTATCTTAGGAGAATGAGAGACTATAAGCTGATGTATAGAGCTAAGGATTTGATCCTTATAGGATATACCGACTTTGATTTCCAAACTGACAAGGATTCAAGAAAATCCATGTTAAAATAATATTTATCCTAAATGGGGGAGCTGTAATATGGCGTAGCATTAAACAAGGATGCATTGCAGATTCCATTATGGAAGTTAGGTATATAGCTGGTTGTGAAGCAGCAAAAGAAGCAGTTTGACTCAGGAAGTTCCTAAGTGATTTGGAAGTGATTCCAAAAATGGACTTATCCGTCACCTTATACTGTGACAACAGTGGGACAGTAGCCAACTCTTAAGAGCCTCGTAGTCACAAACGAGGAAAGCATATTGAGAGGAAGTATTACCTGATAAGGGAGATTGTACAATGAGAAGATGTGATCGTCACAAAGATTGCCTCAAAAAAAATATTAATGATCCATTTATGAAGGCTTTCTTTGCTAAAGTGTTCGAGGGTCATCTAGAGAATCTTGGTCTATGAGACAGGTGCATTGTATAATCTAGGGCAAGTAAGAGATGTGTAATGGGTATATGGATGCCCTAGTTTATTGTATTTATTTAGCATTATCCCACCTTTTGGATTTTGATATTATGTACCACCCACTGATTAGAGTCTTAGTTCAAGTAGTTGTTTGTTAGATTCTATGCCCTAAAACTCGTAGATAGTAAATGTTCTTAATTGACCATCTTCAATAAAGAGTTATAGATGTTAATTCAATAAATGTTATTGTGTTGTTTTCTATTTATTCTTAATAACCCTAAATCCAATAAACAACATCCAAGGCTACCTTATGGTCTTGAACTATATGTGGAGACATACAAAGATTAATGTTCATGATACTACCTAAAGGGTCTATAGTGTAGGGATAAGGTTGGGTACCTTATCCTAATGACACTGTGGATACGACTTATTTTGTATTTGATACAAACACAATGATCCAAATGTTGAGATTGGTGTCCTAATTCTTCCGGAGTCTTGTTGTTTTGTAAAGATACACATTGTTTGATGAATAAAATAATTGTTATTTAATTTTGGCATTTACTCATATCCAATAAACAAAGCTCCTTGATTATCTTATGTGAACTTAAGCATGTATATGTGATATACAAGTAGATCATGACTTAAGTGATTACCTAAATAGGTCTGTAGTATAAGAATTAAGGTGGGATATCTGATCCTGATGACACTACGGATACAGCCTGCTTTGTTGAGGTTTGTAATTGTTGTAAACTACTATAGATGGTAGATCTTAACCATTCATGTGGAGACGTGCGAGCGAGAGTGTCCTATATAAAGAGTTTGTATAATACCTAGACCACGAGATGATTAGACTCTGTATATAACGTTGTTGATACTAGAGACTTACATCTCACCTAAATGACCATAGCTGACACGACCTCAATCCTGAGTGTTTTGAGAACTCTTGCCTTTGAGGGCAGTCCTTTGATTAGTATAGGCGAGAGTGGCCAGATTGCTAAATCGACATGCCTACTTTTTTGGGGACTTGTCTGATCTGGGAGTTCGGAACTCAATCCGCAAGATGGAATTCACTTCTTTCTCGAAGCAGGGATAAGTAGAGAGATTGCTTCTTTAAGGGCTGATTTCGAGGCTTGAACATAGTGACCACAACTTCTCTTTGGAAGAGAAGACTCAGTCATAGTAGAACTATGACTTATGATCATTAGAGGAATTAGTGGTACTTAAGGAGTTAGATGTAACTACAGGAGCATAACGGTTATTGGCCCAACTATACTTACGAGCAATCTGTGAAGGGTTGTCGCACTTTTGATTGGTTAAGATGGACACATAATATATCTGTGGTAAAGAGAGTTCAACTGTCGGTTTTTAGTGAAGTGCCTGGCAGTTAACGGATGGTCGATCCTGTCATTAAAGAGTTTAGTCAGTTATTCACATTCCGTTGGAGTTTTGAGCTACAGGTCCATAAGGTCCTCTTGGTAGCTCAATGGATTCAGTTAAGGATCAGTTCTTGATGTTGATTTGAAATTTTCAAATTGACAAGAGGTATTTTGATTATATATGATATAATCAGTATGATGTATGGGATACATCTAGTGGAGGATTAATGTAAATGAGATTTACATTAAGTACCATGGAATAGAAAAAGAACTATGGTTTATATGTTTCATGAGATGAAATATTAAAACTATAGGTTATAAATATAGTATGATAAGTTGGTTATCATTTATATTTATAATAATATTAATTATTGGATAATTAAATCTTTTTCTAATAACTAATTGATTGGGAGGTTATTGGTGGTTCATGGTAACTGTGAGATAAAAGGAAAACTGTTTTCCTAATTTTAGTAAGTTTTGAAAATTTTGTTTTGAGATTTCTCTCTCGGAAAAAGAATCTCACGGAGCTTGTCAAGTAAATATGGATTTACTAAACGACAACTTGACAAAAGGTAAATGATCGTGTAGTATTTATAGATGATAGACATTCTGCTAAATGATGAGCTAAACGATCGCTTAGCTTTTGCTAGACGATCGCTTAGCTTTTGCTAGACGATCGCTTAGCTTATGCTAAACGATTGCGCATCGATCTATATGATAGGTTTCAACCATCTTCTACTTGCCCAATCGTCTATATGATTGTTGAATCCTCCTTCGTCTGCCTCATACCAAGTCCAAACAGAGCCCAACCTCTGAATTCTCACACCAAGAATACCAAGGTAGCCTTCTTAGTGGTGTCATACTCAACTCGACACCGTCGAAGTTCTGTGGAGGCCGTTCGTGCTGGTAGGGAGTTCGTGATCGAGGCAATCGTTGAGGACGAGTGCGAAGTGTTCGTGCAGTGTTGCGTTCGAGCGTTCGTGAGCAAGGAGCGTGGAGAAGAGTCTACAAATGTTTGTAGCATTTTCCTTGTTCATTTGTAGTTATCATATTGTAATTTCTGTAATGAATGCATAACCATTTTTTTCTGTGTACGACTGTAATTTGTATTGTTCATACATGATTGTAATTTGGAATGATCTATTCCGCTGCTCATGAAAATCCTCGTGTTCGATTTTCTTCACCAATGCGTTCATGTAGATGACATGCGAGTGGAGGATCCTATGCAATGAGTTTGCATAAGACCGGACCGCGTAACCATTAGATGTAACACCGTTAACTAGTTAGGTTCCTATTTCAATAGGATGACCTAGGCAACTTAGTCTTAATCTTGAGTATATTATAAACTCCTATTTTCGAGGGATTTTTCTTTGATTTGTATGGGTGAGAGTGGCTAGTTTGCTGATTAAATATGACTACCATTTTAGGGATAAGACCGAGTGGGGAGTTGGAAACATAATAATACAAGATGAAATTCACTTCTTCCCGTATTCAGGGAAAGTAGATGAATATTCCCTTAAGTGGTGTCTCTTGGACTTGAATAAAGGATCCGACCCTCTTATTGGCTTAAGAAGGGGTTTCTGTTCATTGGTTGGACCATAAACAAGTTGTTTCTTAAAGGAGTACTAGTACTTAAGGAGTCAGAGGTAACCCAAGGGTAAAACAATAATTTGACCTAGTTGGAGTTACAAACACTCGTAAAGGACTAACTTTCTGTTATTGGTCTATATTTATGGACATAAAAATATATATGTAGTAAGAAGAGTATAGTTGTGGATCTTTAGTGGAGTTTCCATAGCAATGAATATTGATTAACTTGGTTAATAAGTTTAGCCAATTAATCTCATATCGTTGGAGCTTCTGATCTATAGATCCACCAGGTCCCCTTGTTAGCTCACTAAAGGATATTAAAGAGGGATGATTTGAATTGTTCAAATCAATTTGAGGAAATTGTTTATGAATATGATTAATATGTAATTTATTATGGATGTGATCTATAATTCAAATTATGTTGAAACAAAATATTTGAATTAGATTCACAAAGAATTAATTAATAGAGAGGTGTTGCACATATACGTATGATGTCTATAATAATTAAATATATATACGTTAAATTGGATTTAATGTATAAGTAGTTATTTAATTAATGTGCTAATTAGTGCACAAGAGAAAATTGGAGAAAGACTAGAAGGGGTTGGCCCTTCTCTATATAAAGTATTGGTGCATAAAACACAATAGAATTGTAAGCATTCATCGTGCAATTTTTCCCTAAGCCACAAAAGAAATCATCTCTACTCTCTCAAAAAGTTTTCCTCTTGGCCATCTTCCAATAGTTGGATACCATCTATCCTTCTATTGACATCTTTGAGAATAACAAGGTTACTTTCCTGGTCGTGTTCAAGATTGTTTGAGGAAACGTTCGTGTTCAGGATCGTTGGAGGAGTCGTTCATTTGAACATCGAAAGAAGAATTCTAGGAGCTTGAGAATCTACAAAGATAAGGATGGTTCTATCCTTTTGCTATAAATGCTATTTATATGTTTGTTCTACGTATATTCTATTTTAGTTTACTGTTTTTGTTTATGTAAAAATCGATTTGCGGGATGCAAGGCGTTCGTAACGCTTTTGTTACGGGATATGATCCCATCATAAATCATCAACATATACAGTTATAATAGCAAATCCTGACTGTGATTTCTTTAAAAAGAACACATGGACATATTTGATTGTTTTGATATCCTTCTTTCAACAAATATTCACTCAAGCGATTGTACCACATTCTTCCTAATTGTTTTAATCCATATAGCAATCTTTGTAACTTTATTGAAAACAATACCTGGGAATTTGATTTATACGTTTTAGGTACCTTAAATCCTTTTAAGATTATTATATAAATATCATTATCAAGAGATCTATATAAATATGTTGAGACTACATCTATGAGATGCATGTCCAGATTTTCATATACAGTTAGACCAATTAAATATCTTAGTGCAATTGTATCCATCAACAGAGAATAATCTCCTCATAATCAATACTAAGTCTTTGTGAAAATCCTTGTGCAACTAGTCTTGCTTCAAATTTCATAACCACATTATTTTTATTTCTTTTTCTCACAAATACTCATTTGTATCCCACAGGTTTGATACCTTCTGCTGTATGGACTACTGGTCCAAACATCTAACATTTTGAAAGTGAGTTTAATTTTGTCTCGATTGTTTCTTTCCATTGAAGCCAATATTTTCTATGTCAACATTCTTCAAAATATTTTGGTTCAGAATCCTCATTTTTAGATATAATATCAAGAGCAACATTATATGCAAATTTGTTGTCAATAATTACATGAGTTCGGTTCCATCTTTTTCCTATCATGACATAGTTTATTGGATTCTCATTATTATCTTTAGATATTTCACTTTTTTCACTAGACATGTCAAGGATTTCTTCATCGGTATTTATATCCTGAACTATGACTTTGTTGGACCGGTATGGCAACCCTGGGGGAAGAGGTGGTGAATAGAGTTTAATTAAACTTTTTCTTAAAGTATGCTCAATTTGATCTAATTAGATATTTTAAAATTAAATTAATAAAAATTTTAATTTATGCTAAATAAAAAGATTAATAAAAATTATGTAATAATATACTCAATCAATCTCAACCAACAAAATCAAGCAATTAAAATTAAATACAAAAATAACTAAAAAAGAGATAGAGAAGAAGACATGATTTTCATAGTGGTTCAGTCAAACACGACCTACATCCACTTTCCTAAATGCCTCTTGGGACTTTGATTAAAAAAAATCTTTTTGACTCTTTCCATGGATGAGAGTCAAACTGCTATCTTGCTCTTTTTACAGGTTCAAGAGAAAACCCGTCCTTTCCACGGGTTAGAATGCAACCTTTACAATGTTTTGAAGCCTAAAATCACGCAATAAAAACTCTTTAAAAAGAGTGGGTATATAAGTTTGAACTCACACATTTTAGTCTCACAATACAATAAAAATTTCTCTCAGGAATAAGATGAAAAGAAAGAAAATTGGAAGTTTGTAAAGAGAGTAACAATGATGGCTTTTTTTTTTTTTGCTAATTTTGAGGATTGTAAAATGTGAAAATTTGATTTTTTTTTTTTTTTTTTTTTTTTTTTTTTGAAGATGAAGTATAAAAAGAGAAAGAAACGGGGTAAAAATCAGATTTTGATTGGACCATTGGATTGATCAAAAAAATAAAATGGAAGGTGGAGATTGAAGTAAAAATATGAAAAAAATATTTTTTAAAGCACTTAAAGTGACCAATGGTCACTTTATATATATATATATATATATATATATATTAATTTTTTCTTAAGGTGACCGTTGGTCACTTTTTTTTATATCTCTCTCTCTATATTTTTTATTTTTTTAATTTTCAACCAAAACAATTCCTTTTAGTAAAATTAAAATCCACCAATTGCAATTTTAAGCCCATGTGTCACTCACCCTATTGTTCTAAGTGATACTCTCTAATTATTCCAATTTGATGATTAATTCGCACGTCAGTATTTTTCCATTAAACTTCTTTTGGCCATATTTTTTTTTTCATTCAAACTTCGATTTGGGTGATTCAAAAGGCATCGGAATCGCTATTCTGAGCTTTACGCTATGAATTATTCAAAATAATAAAATTGTTAGTAATCATCAAAATATTAATTAATTAATTAATTAAAATTAATTAATTTGAGATTAAGACCCAGAAAGCCAAAATCTCTCCCTTTTTCATGATGACAAACCATAGAGGAAAAATAACTTGAAATGTACATAATTATAGCAAACATATGTGATCAATAAATAATTTTAATATCAAGTATACGTATCACCACAAAGATCATGCTTGAAATTCATTCAAAAGAATTAACTTCTTCCCTTTAATTAATTCTCCCTTTAAATAATACATTCAATAGAAACAATCATTCAACACAATCATAATACATTTTATTATACTTCTCCCCCTTTGGAATCATAAAAGAAAAACAATCAACATATAAGTGCTCCTCCTAAAAATATGACATATAAATATTCCAATTCTCCCCCTATCAATATGCATTATATAATAGTATCAAGTAAGATAGGAAATCAAGATGCATCACAACGAATAATACCAAGATCAAGCCTATTTTTGCAAAAACTTTCTTCATTCAAAGACTTGGTAAAAATATTCGTTAATTGATTATTAGAGGTTACAAATTCAATAGTAATATTACCATTTTTCACATGCTCTCTAATAAAATGATGCCTAAAATCAATATGCTTTGTCCTAGAATAATGGATAGGATTCTTAGTCAAATTAATAGCACTAATATTATCACAAAATATGGGCACACTATCATACTTTTATCCAAAATCACAAAGAGTTTTTTTCATCCAAAGAATTTGTGCACAACAACTAGCAACCACAATATATTCCGCTTCAAGAGTGGATAAAGCCACCAAAATTTTCTTTTTACTATACCAAGATACTAAGGAACTACTAAGAAATTGGCAAGTGAAGAAACTCGTTTTACAAGGAGATCCTTGAGCGGAAGCGGATCGCCCAAATTCCATTTTTATTGAAAACTAAATTTACAATAAACATACTAGATATGCATTCAGTATAAATTACAACATTCTTGAAAAAAGAAAAGGGTTCAAGAGATATCACCTTTGAAGAACCTTTCTTCTTGTAATTCCTTTGAATAGTCACGAACTCGAACATAGCAACCTCTTGAAGACTTTCTTCAAGAACTTCTCGAACCAAAAGGAGACACAACCACAATGAACCTTTAGTATTCTCTGGGTGAGAACCCAGGAGTAATGGGCTTTAACTAGGTTTGAGTTTGGAGGAAGATGAAGATTGAAGAAGACACAGATCGATTCTGTGATACTCTTTATTGTATAGAAAGAATCCTTTAATCGTTTAGTCTTTCACGTTAGTCTTGTCGTGTGTGTAGAAGAAGAAAAACTTATTTTTCTTTTATTCCACTTTTTTCCACAAAACCCAATAACCACCCACTAAGGTGGTTGTTGAGAAAATAGGAATGGTTATTATTTAAAAATAATAAAATAATATAAATAAATATGATAACTAGCTTATCATATAATATTTATATTTAAACTATGCGTTATATCAAATATACACATAACCTATTAGAGGTATTTGGCTTACCAATATGTGTTAAGTTGAGTTGGTATAATATATGATAACTGGCAGAAATGCCAATTATTATAAGCCTTTTATTTAGAATTATGAGGGCTAACATGTAGAAAATGTGGTGATAATACTTAGAATTTGGGAAAATTTGAGTTTTGCGTCAATTAGCACCTAAATCCTCACTGACCCCAATATTATGCGTTACTCCATGCCAAAGTGTCTATTTTTGTATCTATCGCAAGAATCAAATGCATGCGCTGGAAATAAGCAATCGCAATCAAACGCATGCGCTGAAGCCAGGCGACCACAAAGACAAACGCATTCGGTGAAAGCCGAGCTATCGGATAAACGAACACATGCGGTGATCGCATACGTCCATCCCATAGAAGTTGCGGTAATCAAGCGAATGCGGTCATCAATGAAAAGTTGTGGTCATCGAGCGAATTCGGTCATCGAATGGATATTGTGGCCACAGAGTGATAACCTTAAATAAAAGGATGATCGCAAGATGGGTAGAATGGATTGATACTTCAGTTGAATCAAGCTCAGACGCATACTTTGGAAGTATCAACAAGATAAGATAATGTGACATTGCTCATACCACGACAAAGGCAGCAGTGAGACATAACGCAATCATGATTGCTGTCGGCGTTTAAACTCTATAAATAGCCTTTTAGACCTTCATTTCGAGAGATTCAAAATTTTGCCTCAAGGTAGAGGTTTGCGATCACAAATGAGAGAATGAGCGAGATTATCTATGAGGATTCTTCATCTCCACAAACTAGTATGAGTGACAACTGGAGCTTTCGCTGGAGATAGTGCTCGAGAAAGACGTCTCCACCATTCATTTATGGCACCACCAGCAGCCTTGACGCAGAGTCTTTCATTTCTTCTCTGATCTCTATATTGTATTACATTCTAGCTCAAGATATTAAGACATTTTGTAATCAATGCACATCTTGATTCCTTCAATATCATCTTCTTCATCGTCTTTATCTTTATCATCGTTTACCTTCCTCGTTTATTTATCAAAGGCGATCACATACTCAATCGTGTAGCCTAGAGATAGGACGTATGTAGCAACCCACCGAGAGGTGTGCGTTGTGCGAGTATAGTGAGTTAATCCTCTTTACTTGGTGAAAGGCTGTAGTAACACTTGTCGATGGGTTGTTGCAATGCTTGTCTATAAGTTAATTAGCCGTATTTAACTGCCTGAGAAGATAAGAGATGGAATGCACTAAAGCAAAGAATGCATTGTTCCTAGAGATAGGCACGGTCTTATGCTTGACGCACCCATGCACTATAGAGATATAGTCATGTGGCTGACTATCAAGAGGTGTCCGATGCGTTAGTGTGACGAGCTGGGATTACTCGAACGATTCAAGGTAATAAACAATACTATGCATTAACAGTTGTTGTGTATCTACCAATTCTCATCGCAAGTCTTCCATTGCTCAATCTGTTTAGTTAGGAGTAGGAGTAGTGTATAATCCATTAAACTTCTTCTTTTTACTTTTATTTATCGCCTCAAACGCATTACTTCACAAGCATTATTGAGTGACAAGTCCCTGTGTTCGACCTCGGATTACTCGAGAAACTTGCATTTTCGTTATACTTGGCGAGAAGGCAAGAAAACTTGTGATAGGAACGCATGGTCATTGCATACTAGATTAATGTATACTTTTCATTCCAACGCATGACCTCCGACGCATGGGCATAAACGCATAGCGATGTTATGCATTGATGGAATTGTATTGTGCACTCAAGTTTCCCCAGCGGAATCCAAGTGTAAATTCCTCTAAGTTTCCTAGTAAGTCCAGGGTCGAACACAGGGACTTGTGAAAACAGTATGCGTCGGTAATTTTTATGACAACTTTGCAATAACCAAGTAAATAAATAAGTGTTGGGTTTGTTGTTTGCGTTGATGAAAAAGAAATAAATAAAGGCGGCAGATTTGAGAAAAGACAGTTGCGTTGATAGATGCAATGAGTATGTGATGAACGAGTTGAGAAGATCTTTAGCTAGCGTTACTCGGGAATGCGTCAGACTATGCGATCATGTTACGACCATGCACAACAAGTCATTTTCCAATGTAAATGCGATGCTCCTAATCTAGGACGCATGTGTTGAATGCACAATGTCTATAGAGCTCATCCCTAAGTCTCTACTCTTGTCCTATGCGATGATGTAAAATACATGAAAGCAAGGTGACCGCATACAATCATATCCTATCTCTAGGATGCATGCGATGCGTTGATAAGAAATAGTGCTCATTCCTAAGCACCTATCTCTCGTTTATGCGTTCTAATCTGGCTCTTCCGAGTCTAGATTCTAACCTGACCTTCCCAATTCTAGATCCTGTCCTTAGACTACCCTCCCGAGTATCTCTAATGGACGAATGAAGCATACATAAATAAGATAATCGCAAAGAATGAAGATTCCATAGTTGTGCTAGTTAAATGCTTCTCAACCCATTCAACTAATTTAGCTACTCATGCGTGAATAACAGAGAGTGAACAGATATGGAGAAAGAAATTCCATTCTTATAAATGAGTTGAGTACAAAATGTCAATGAAAGTTAAAGGTAGAGAGCCTGGTAGCAATTCCTTGTTATCCGAGGCTTTTTACATTGAAATCTCTATTCTAATCTAAAGATGTTCCTGCTTCCGCAGGCGTCGGCCCTCTCTCTGTCTTGAAGCTTCCGGCACTCTCCCAAGCTTACCGAAACGATCTGCTGGCACAACTTTCTCCCTCGCGTCCGCCTTAAAATGAAAGAAAAAAAACTATCGACAAAAGCGTGAATTAAACGGTGAACAGATTAACTTGTTAACCCCTTCTCTGAAGAATGACTTTGGTATTTATAGAGCATCCATGGTGAAAGGCGGCTTCTCTCTCTTGGTTGTACAGATGGGACAGCTTTAAATCCTGATTGATGTGCCGAATAATTACCACTGATAAAGCATCCATGGTCAACTTAATTTGGATTCGAATGTCATCAGCTTTCTGTCCCATTGCTCTTAATTGGCCTTTCATCCAGATGCGCCCATCATGTTGTGCTGACCAAGTTGCGGCGATCCTTCTCGGGCGAATGTTTGCGAGCACGATCAACGCAAAGCCTTGCGGTGAAGTTGCACTTGACCATTGAATTCCTATGATGCAAATATTTGCCTTGCGTTAACGCATATTCTGCACAAAAATACAAAAATCAATTGTTCCAATGCACTGAACGCATGCGACCACAATATCATGAAAACGATGCTTAATGGATGCAAGTTAACATATTTTATAAACGCAATCCAATATTGTTTAAGAACTTAGCATTATGATAACGTGCATTTCTACTCGTTATCACACACAATATTGCGTTCATCCATTTTTCCTCAAACAATATATCAACTCATTGTTTGGCCCACCAACTTTAAAAGTTGGTGGAGTTGAGTTGGTATATTTTATCAACTCACCCCAACTCACTCCAACTCACCCTAACTCACCTCAATTATCCATTCTTCCAATATTTTTAAAGGCTTCATCCATTGGCCACTGCCACACTCCATGAACTAACTCTAAGCTCCGACAACCACCTCCAATGACAACTCCGACGATGAATTCGGGCTCTGACAACCATTTCCAATGATAACTTCAATGACCAACTCCGAGCTTCGACAACCTTCCTACTTCAACAACCAATTCAGAGGTCTAGCAACCACCTCTGGTACCTCAACTTCGACGACCACCTTCACGCTACCAACTCTGATGGCCAATTTCAGGCTCCGACAACAAACTCTGATGACCAACTTCGATGAAAAACACCTTCAATGACCACCTTTGAGAGAGCAACTTCGGAGACTAATTCGGGGTTTCGACAACCACCTCCGACGACAAATCCCGAAAACCAACTCTAATACCACCTTCATATGATTAACATTTGGGCTCGATAGCCACCTCCGACTAGAATCTCCAGCAAAAATCATCTTTGATGATCAACTTCGACAACCACTTTCGTTCAACCAACTCTAGAACTTGAAAACCACCTCCAATGACAAACTTTGACAACCAATTCCAGTATCACCTTCATGCGACCAACTTCAGGTTCTGAAAATCACCTCCAAGTACAAACTTTAATGAAATTATCTTCAATAACAAACATCGACAACCACTTTCGAATATTATAAGACTGATGATCGTTAAAGTATGTGTGATTATATTAAAAAAAAATTATTTTGTCTACATTAAGTGCAATATTTATACGTAAAAAAATGTAGAAAAATAATTTTATTTTATTGAGTTTACATTTCAAATGAATGTTAAGAATATTTAGACGAAAAGTAAGTATGTAGTTGAAAAGTATGTAACATATAAAAAAAACATAAAATGAAAAAAAAATTCCTGGAATATGTTCTAGCAAGAATTAGTGAAAAATAGAGATTTATTCTCTGATGATCCTCCAAATTTAGAGGAATTGAAAGTGAAATTGTTGAAGAAATGTGGTGACATTCCATTGGGTGCTAAGATGATGGGAGAGATTTAATTAAAAAAATCATTACATAGTAAAAATATAGAGCAACAATAGGAAAAATAAGAAAAATAAGAAGATGATAATGAAATTCATGGAGAAAAATTAGGAATCAAAAGTTTTGATTTCTCTTTGGTTTCTCATTTTATTTAACCATATTTCTACAAGAAATGTAAGGAGTTAATTGTTGTTCATTACCCAAAAAGAAAGAAAGAAAAAAAGAAAGAAAGAAAAAGAAAGAAAGAAAGAAAGAAAGAAAGAAAGAAAGAAAAGTTTTTAATAATTAAAAGAAAAAAATTGCAATCCATATTTTATTCAAACAAATATGGGTAGAATTACTGAATTAAAAAGTTACAAAACAAAAACAGTAAAAGTATATTATTTAGAGTTAAAAAAAATGCATCAGATATCTCAGACATATGAACTCAACTCTGTACCTCAAATACAAATATATGAACTCAGGCCAAATAACTCTGCACCACAAACATAGACATATGAACTCTACAGACATATGAATTCTAGACATCCTATCTCAATTAGCATCCCAAACAGCCCCATAATTTTAATATTGTATCATATACAATATAAATTATAGTTCATTTTCTCCGATTTTATGGCATTTAATAGAAGTCATATTTATATTAAATTTAACAACTATGAATCACACTCATATAAAATATATTTGAATCTCATTCAAATATTTATTTCCTCAAAATAAACTATATTGTATAAAATACATTATAACAATTATATCATATATAATTGAATCAATTTTAATTATATCATATATAATTAAATTTCCTCTTATTAATTTGAACAATTCAAATTAACCCAAAAACTAATTCTCAACTAAATCCTTTTGAGCTACCAAGGGGACCTTATGGACCTGTAGCTTAAAGCTTCAACGCTATGTGAATAATTAATTAAACTCTTTAATTACATTATCCACCATCCGTCAGGCACTCTGCTAAAGACCGACAATTGCACTCTTCGCACTACATATAATTTATGTGTCCATTGGATTTAACCAATCAATAGTATGATGACCTTTCACAAATTACTCGTAAGTATAACTAGGCCAAATTACCGTTTTTCCCCTTAGTTACATCTAACTCCTTAAGTACCACTGATCCCTCTAATGAATAATAGATCATACTCCTACTATGAGTAAACCCTTCTCGAAACCCTCTTGGGCTAGGAGAGGGTGTGGTGCCACATTGTTCAAGACCACAAATCAGCCCTTAAGGGAGTAATTTATCTACTTACCCCTACTTCAGGCATGAGTGAATTCCATCTTGTGTAGCTATGTTCCCAGCTCCCCAATCAGAAGAATCCCCAAAATGGTAGGCTTGTTGAGTCGACGATCTGGCCACTCTCACCCATACAAATCAAATGACTACCCTTATAGGCAGGAGTTCACAACTCACTCAGGATTCAGATCATGTTACCTATGGCCATCCTAGTGAAATGACAATCTCTATTATGAACGATGTTATATAATGATACTAAACATTTTGTGGTCCGGTCTTATACAAACTCCTTTGTATAGAATATCCTCGCTTACATGTCTAATACATGAATGATAAGGATCAGATCATTTATAGCACTTTACAACAATTGTCACACCTACAAAGCGGGCCATACTCGTAGTGTTTCCAAGATAAGGTACCCAGCCTTATTCATATACTACAGACCATTTAGGCTATCACTTAAATGTGATCCACCTGTATGTCTCCACATACATGTTTAAGTTACAACGATAACCTTGGATGTTAGTCCATTGGTTTGTGGTTAATGCAACTAAAGTATAACATATTTTATAGACAAAGTGAATAAAAATATCATATATTATTAATCACATAAGAGTTTGTTCATATAAAGTTTATAAACTATAGAACTCTACGAGATTTAGGATATCAACCCCAACAATCTCCCACTTGTCCTAAAGCTAGTGGGGTGTACATGATAATAAAATACAAGTACACAAAACAATAAACTAGGGCATAACACGCCCAGTACAAGATCTCCCACTTGCCCTAGTCCAACCATGGTCTGTTCTATAGATCCATACTCTGCAGGTGAACCTTAAATATTGTAGTTGTGAGGGCCTTCATAAACAAATCAGCAACATTGTGCTCCGAAGCTATCTTCGTGACAATCACATCCCATCGATGCACAATCTCTCGGATGAGATGATACTTCCGCTCTATATGTTTGCTGCGCTTATAACTCCCAGGCTCTCAGGAATTAGCCACAACACCACTATTATCACAATAAAGTGTGATGGGCTTTGACATGTCTGGAACAACTTCTAGATTAGTCAAGAATTTTCTGAGCCAAACGACCTCCTTAGAAGCTTCACAAGTCGCTACATACTCAGCCTCCATGGTGGAGTCTGCGATGCACCCTTGTTTGATGCTTCGTCATACTACTGCCATTTCGTTAAGAGTGATCATTGATCATGATGTAGATTTCCTAGAATCCTATCAGTCTGAAAATCAAAGCTTGTGTATCCCGTAAGGATCAAATCCTTAGAACCATACACAAGCATACAGTCCCTCATTCTCCATAGATACTTGAGGATATTCTTAACGGCTGTCGAGTGATCAGACTAATATCTACAGACTATCCCCACTGCATAGTAGATGTCAGGTTTAGTACATAACATCGCATACATCAAACTACCCCCGACAAATGCATAAGGGATCTGTCTCATATCCTCAACTTCTTGAGGTGTCTTAGGACACTGTTCCTTAGACAAACTCCTTGCTGAAAGGCAATATGCCCCTCTTGGAGTTCTGCATCGAATAATTGACAAGCATCTTGACAATATACGACGGTTTAGACAATATACGATGCTAAAAGATCTGAATATCCAGAACAAACTGAGCCTCTCCCAAATCTTTCATTTGGAATTGGGTCGCTAGCTAGTTCTTAACTATAGTCAGTAAACCTACATCATTATAAATGAGTAAGATATCATCTACATACAACACTAGAAAAACTACTAATCTGTTGATGATCTTCTTATAGACACAAGACTTATCAACATTTTGATCAAAGCCATAAGATTTGATCGTAGTATCAAACCTTATATTCCAAGATCGAGATGCTTGTTTCAATCCATAAATGGACCATTAAGCTTGCAAACCTTTTACTCTTGACCTTGGACTATGAGTCCCTCGGGCTGCACCATATAAATGGTCTCCTCAAGATTGTCATCCAGAAAAGCAGTTTTGACATCCATTTTCCATATCTCATAGTCATAATATGAGGCAATGTATAGAAGGATCTGGATAGACTTCAGCATGGCAACGGCGAGAAAGTCTTCTGGTTATTTCTCAATTCCATCATAAAAAATGGCTCGGGGGGATGTTATGAATGACTGGTTACGGAGGGACCGTTTCGTTTTTGTAGGTTGGTCTGGTCTATTGCTCTTTCCTTGTGTCTATTTTGCCGTCGGAGGTTGGTTTACAGGTACAATCTTTGTAACTTCACTCCATTTCCTCTTGTAGATCCATTTACAACCTATATGTTTAATCCCATCATGTTGATCTACAAGATCCCATACTGAATTGAAGTACATAAACTCCATTTCGAGATCTATGGCTTTGATCCATTCATTTCTATCAACATCCTCTATTGCCTTCTTGTAAGAGAATGGATCCTCAACCTCGCCATCAGCTACCATAGTTAGGATTTCAATTAAACCCATATAGCGAATAGGTAGGTTTGCAACCCTTCTACTACGTTGAGGTTCCCTCAACACTGGAGGTAGATTTGACCTACTAGATGAACCTACTTTAACAACTCTTGTTGAGGTAATAGGCTCTTCAACAACTCATGTTGAAGATTCAGTAGTTTCTTTGAAAATCTCATTCAACACGATTTTACTTTTGGGTCTGTGCTCCCTTATGTGATCTTCCTCAAGAAAAGTAGTATTTGTTGATACAAATACTTTATTATCTTTAGGATCATAGAAATAACCACCTATCATTCCTTTGGGGTAGCCTACAAATGGGTATAACCTTGAACATGGTTCCAGTTTCTTAGAATTGGCCTTATGCACATGTGTTGGGCAACTCTAGATTCTGAAATGACGTAAACTAGCTTTACAACCATTCCATAACTCCAGAAGTATTTTGGCAACACTCTTAGAGGGAACGCAGTTCAGGATATAAACTGCAGTTTCCACTCCATAACCCCAAAATGAATCAGGTAAGAAAGTGTAACTCATCATAGACTGAACCTCGTAGTTTTGACCAGTTAATTTTTCGGCAGCAAGTAAACTTAGTGTCGCGATAGCCATATTAATTTCTAAAACAAAATAAACTTAATTAAGTTTACTTATATTAAACCACTTTTAGAAAACCAATCAAGTTTTAGCAAAATAATCTAATGTACCCCAAGTGACATCTATTTTGCAATGATGCTTTAGTGAGGCAGGACAAAAGTCACCGTAGGGTGACCAAGTACCCTTTCACTGAAATGAGACATTCTCAACCATTAGACAGAAACAACTCATTGTCCCCGTAACTAATAGTCACCATTATTCGGTCTTGTTAACACTTTTAACAATTTTGTGTAAGTGTAACCCTTCATTTTAAGTTTTAGAGTCCTGCCCTAATGAGCCAACCTTAGGGAAAAGTCGATTAGAACAAGAGACTAAAGCAACCCTATCAATTTCTGGAGATCATATAAAGCATCATGCAAAACTGCCATCCTTTAGGGGGACACCCATGATACATCAAGGCGATGCATGAAACTTTATCCAACCTAATGAGAGAGACCGAGGGATGTGCTGTATACGTCTCGCTCCCACTTACTATAAACACTTCTCCATTCACCTTGGTATTTACCTACCTAAACGCCACTCGTAGAGGGACACCCATGGTGCCTCGAGGCTAAGTGTAGATCTCACGGTGTGAACTTTTAGGGACAAATGTGTAGAGGTTAAAGTGAAGTATCATATACCACATTTTCCTCTTACTGAATGTTCTACCTAGGGTTCATTCATTTAGAAAATTTAGCTATTGATTTTATCTAAGTCTTTGTTTAATTTGTTCAAAAACAACTTTTGCTTTTGATGATTAAATAACTTTAATTCAAGTCCCATTAAACTCTTTAACAAACTTTCATCAAACTTGCATGCATGTAACAAATCTATCTAATTCACCTTTCCAAATAGGTTCCCAAGTAGGGATGCGACGTTTCCATCGACTTAAGTACCCCAACCTAGCCAGAACCAGCCTTAGACAAAAGATCCCTTATAGATATATTTGTTACATATTTAATATTTTGTTAGGAATCAATTTAATCCTATTAAACTGATTTAAAAGATTAAACTTAGATTTCTAATCTCATTAGAAACGTGATCTTAAGTGTATCTCAATCAAATTTTAAAACACTTTTAAAAAATGATTATAGCCTAAGGTTTGCATGAAACTCTTTATTATTGATTTTAATTCTAATTTCATTTATTATAACACTTATAAGTAAATGAAACAATTAAAACCAAACCATTGCAAGCTAGACATATATAAGTTATTTATAACAATTACAAATTAACCTAAGGTAGTGTCATGCTTCATGCAATATTCATTCATTACTAATATATAACTTTTATATAACTAAGTAATGAACTATGCTATAGCATACATGCCATACAAATATTCAACCTTATATTATAACAATTATAATATAAATGATGCATGAATATGCTATAATGTATGCATACATATAATATAACTCTTATATTATATGATGCATGAGCATGTTTTATGTAATTTAAATCCTGCATACTAATATATTATAACACTTCTAATATAAAATGATGCATAAAAATAAATGCATAACCTATGGTGGGTTTTAAAACTATATGACATACATTATGACATATAAAATAAACATATATCACATGTATATTTAACTAAAGTTGATGGACCGGAATAGATAATCTCAAAAGCCGAAAATAAAGGCTAATTTATTACAAAATAAGAGTCCACCGGTTCGAAACAAGTGAATCGGGTCTTGAACCGCTCGCCTCAAACCGTTCCACCAAAAATCCTTGCAGCTGATCGTGTAGCAAAATCTTGATCGTCAAGCAATGAGGCATCGAGTATAGATGATCATTTTTATGTGATCGCGTAGCTTCTGACTATGCGATGAGCATGAACATCTATGCGATCGTGTAGCATGCATCGAGTATCATATACTCGTGTAGCTAATGACTATGTGATGAGTATGATAGTCTACACGATCGTTGTAACACACATGCTTATGTTGAGTATCATCTACCACACGATCATCTACCCATCGAGCGCCTACGTAACATGATCGTGTAGTAAACTTTACACGATTGCATAGCATTAGTTATGCGATCGTTTAGCAAATGCTACACGATCGCATAACAAAATCTAAAACGATCGTTTAGTTCCAGCTACACGATGTGACAACCACCACTTCATCTTCTCCATTGAAATGTACTGCAACCTTTCTTCTGAAGCCTCACGAGCAACTCAAAACTAAACGAATACATACTCGATTGTAAATTTATTCCCAAAAACATAGAAGGCCTTACAAATTAACTTTGTAATTTAAACAGAAAGCCATAAACAGAGAGTTCTATCCCATAAACATCCCTCAATAACCATCCACAAACATTTATCATATAAACGCAATGCAGAAATTAAAACCCACCAAAACTGTAAATGATTTCAATATAGAAATGGAATTTGGAATCAGAACTACAACCTGGCTCTGATATCAATTGAAGGAACTCGTTTTACAAGGAGATCCTTAAGTAGAAGTAGATTGTCCAAATTCCATTTTCATTGAAAACTAAATTTACAATAAACATACAAGATATGTATTCTATATAAATTACAGCATGCTTGAAAGAAGAAAAGGGTTCAAGAGATATCACCTTTGAAGAATCTTTCTTCTTGTAATTCCTTCGAACGGTCACGAACTCGAACACAGCAACCTCTTGAAGATTTTCTTCAAGAACTTCTCGAACCAAAAGGAGACACAACCACAATGAACCTTTGGTATTCTTAGGGTGAGAACCCAGGAGTGGTGGGCTTTGACTATTTTGGTTTGGAAGGTTTGTTTGAGTTTAGAGGAAGATGAAGATTGAAGAAGACACAGAATGATTCCTTGATACTCTCTATCGTATAGCAAAAATCCTTCAATCGTTTAGTCTTTCACGTTCGTCTTATCGTGTGTGTAGAAGAAGAAAAACTTAATTTTCTTTTATTCCACTTTTTGCCACAAAACCCAATAACCACCCACTAAGGTGGTTAGGGAGAAAATAGGAATGGTTATTTTTCAAAAATAATAAATAAATATGATAACTAACTTATCATGTCATATTTATATTTAAACTATATGTTATATCAAATATAATACATAACCTATAGTTTTAATATATTATCATATATAATATAAACTATAGTTCATTTTCTCTTATTTTATGGCATTTAATATAAATCATATTTATATTAAATTTCAACTATGAATCACATTCATGGAAAATATATTTGAATCTCATTCAAATATTTATTTCCTCCAAATAAACTATAATGTATCAAATACATTATAACAATTATATCATATATAATTGAATCAATTTAATTATATCATATATAATTAAATTCTCTCTTATTAATTTGAACAATTCAAATTAACCCAAAAACTAATTCTCAACTAAATCCTTTTGAGCTACCAAGGGGACCTTATGGGCCTGTACCTTGAAACTCTAACGGTAAATGAATAATTAATTAAACTCTTTAATTACATTATCTACCACCCGTTAATTGTCGGGCACTTCATTAAAGATCGACAACTGCACTCTTCATACTACAGATATATTTCTGTGTCCATTAGATATAACCAATCAACAGTACGATGACCATTCACAAATTGCTTGTAAGTACAGCTAGGCCAAATTACCATTTTGCCGCTCAATTACATCTATTCCTTAAGTACCATTGATCCCTCTAATGAACAATAGATCATAGTCCTACTATGACTAAACTCCTCTCGGGCTAGGAGAGGGTATGGGTCACATTGTTCAAGACCCGAAATCAGCCCTTAATGAAGCAATTTATCTACTTACCCCTATTTTCGGGAATGAGTGAATTCCATCTTGTATAGCTGTGTTCCCAGCTCCCCAATCAGACAAATCCCCAAAATGGTAGGCTTGTTGAATCGACCATCTGACCACTCTCACCCATACAAATCAAAGGACCACCCTCATAGGTAGGAATTCACAACTCACTCAAGATTCAGGTCATGTTATCTATAGTCATCATGGTGAAATGAAAATCTCTATTATGAACGACGTTATATAATGAGACTAAACATTTCGTGGTCCGATCTTATACAAACTCCTTTGTATAGAATATCCTCATTCGCATGTCTATTACATGAATGATCAGGATCAGATCATTTGTAGCATTTACAATAATTGTAGCACCTATAAAGCGGGTCATGCTCGTAGTGTCATCAAGATAAGGTATCCAGCCTTATCCATATACTATAGACCATTTAGGTTATCACTTAAACATGATCCACTTGTATGTCTCCACATATATGTTTAAGTTACAACGATAACCTTGGATGTTAATCTATTGGCTTGTGGTTGATGGAATTAAAATATCACATATTTTATAGACATATATTATTATAGTTTACAACTCATCATTGAAATTCACCAATAACATTGTAATGTTATCATATTGAGACTGATAAAAAGAATAATATAATGTATCTTTATATCATATCTACCATTTCATTTGAAAAACATATAGTAGAAGAGTTGTTTGCTTTATCTTTTGGATTATATTAAACTCATATACGAGTAATTGAAACATATGCAACAATGAACTTGAAGTTCATGATTTAAAAATTTGAAATAAAGGAATTCTTTTTCAATCCAATAAACTTGAAGTTCATGATCTAAAACTCACAGTTCGTAATTTTGGAAACATATTCTATTTATCAATTAAAGTATTATTGAAATTGCATTTTGTTATAAAATCCAATAAACGAGTTCAAGGCTATAGTATGAATACCTTAACTTTATGTAGAGGCATAAAAGAAGATCAAGTTATAGTATATATCCTAAAAGATCTGTAAGTATAAGGATGAGATTGGGTACCTTGTCTTGGGGACATTAAGGATGCGACCCACTTTGTATATTGATACAAACAATATGATCCCAAAATTGTTCATGTGGAGACATGCAAGTGGAGGCATCCTATGCAAAAGACGTTTGCATAAGATCGGACCATGAAATAGTCACTTTTCTTTACAACGACCGTTTACTGTTAAAACTGACTATTTCAACTCAATGACCTATGGTAACTCAATCTTATTCTGAGCTAACTAAGAACTCCTATTTATTCAGGATTATCCTTTTATCTACATAGGTGAGAGTAGTTCAACAGTACTACTCAAGAAGCCTCCCATTTTGGAGATAAGACCAGATAAATAGTTGGGGACATAGTCCTGTGAGATGGAATTCGCTCCTACCCAATTTAGGATTAGCAGATAGGTTGTTTTCTTAAGTACTGATTCCTGGTCTTGAACAAAGAAGCCTCACCCTCTCATGGTAGAGAGGGACAAGGTTTATTAGTTGGACTATAAACCAATTGTTCAATAAGTGGTGACTTAAGGAGCAAAATGTATTCATAAGGGCAAAACAGTAATTTTTACCTAGCTATAAATATGAACAACCTATGAATGATCGACTTACTGATTATGGTTAAATCAAGTGGACATAAATATATCTACAATGAGGAGAGTGTAACCATCTAGCTATAGTGGTATGTCTCGGTGGTTAACGAATATTGATTAATTCGGTTTAAAGAGTTTAACCAATTAATCTCAAATCGTTGGAGCTCATGATCTGTAGGTCCATAAGGTTTCTCTTCTAGCTCATAAAAGATTAAACTTTGGCCTAGAATATTGAGCGAATTTGAAACATTCTAATTCGATATTAGGGTTTGGAATTGGAAATGTTCATTTTTTTAATTTAGGGTTTGAATAATTATATTTGATATAATTAATATTTAAATTTATTGAAAAGTTCAAAATATTTAAATATTGATTTAAATATTAATGACATGAATAGGATTCATGTTTCAGTTAGGTGTTTTATTAATTTAATATTTGATATTAAATTATTATTATTTAATTAATTAAATTTGTTTAATTGATTATTTAATTAAATAAATTTCAAATTAAGAAATTCAATTTTGGAAATTGAATTTTGGTTTAATTTAATTAAATTAGAAATTGAATTAAACACTATTATATTTGGAATTGGTCTTAATGAATTTATCAAAAATGTTGATGTTATTAGTGGATTAATCTACAAAATTACACCTGTCCCATTAATCTCAAGTGGATTTTTAAATGTCAAAGTGCTAAAGCTTAGTGTTTGTATGAATGACTTGAATAAAAGCCTCAAATTTCTGAGGATTGCTTTCCATGCATTCATAATTTTATGTAACTTCTGAAACTTTCTGAGTTTTTCACTTACACCTCTCCAATTCCACCTTAATCCAAGACTGGGAATAGTAAAGAAGATACTCTTGGTTGTCTAATGAAGAAATTGAAAGTCAATTTCGGGGATTCAGCGAAGAGCAAGTGGAAACCTACAAATGTTGTACATCTAAAACCCTATTTATTTGAAAATTATGTTTTAGCATGCTTTTGACTCAAATTAAGTGTAATTAGAATGTTTGATGATTTTGTTAGCTTCCATTTTTTGCATCTTTACTCTATCATCTAGACATATTTACAATTTGACATGACAAATTAGGTCATCCAGCATCTATAATGATGAAAAGAATTACTGAGAATTCAAATAGACACCTATTGAAGAGCCAAAAGATTCTTCAATCTAATGAATTATCATGTGATGCTTGTTCTCAAGAAAAATTGATAATTAGATCATCACTAGATAAAGTGGAGATTGAATCACCTACATTTTTAGAACGAATTCATTGTGATATATGTGGACCTATTAACCCATTAAGTGAACCATTTAAATATTTTATGGTATTAATAGGTCACATGTGTGCTCATTATCAAGTCAGAATCTTACATTTGCTAGATTATTTGCTCAAATAATTAAGTCAAGAGCGCATTTTTTTAATTACACAATTAAGACCATTTTTCTTGATAATGTTGGTGAATTTACACCTCAAGATTTTGATAATTATTGTATGTCAATTGGGATAAAAGTTGAATATCTTGTAGCTCATGTTCATATACAAAATGGTTTAGCAGAATCATTCATAAAACATTTACAATTACTTGCTCAAATAATTAAGTCAAGAGCGCATTTTTTTAATTACACAATTAAGACCATTTGTCTTGATAATGTTGGTGAATTTATACCTCAAGATGTTGATAATTATTGTATGTCAATTGGGATAAAAGTTGAACATCTTGTAGCTCATGTTCATATACAAAATGGTTTAGCAGAATCATTCATAAAACATTTACAATTACTTGCTAGACCATTGCTTCTGAGAGCTAAACTGCCTACATCTGTATAGAGACATACTATTTTGCATGCAACGTCACTTGTACGCAGTAGGCTAGTGTCTTATCATAAGTACTGCCATTACAATTAGCTTATAGTCATGAACCAAATATTTTTCACCTGAGAATTTTTGGATATGCAATATATGTTTCAATTGATCTACCACAACGTACCAAGATGGGTCTTGACGGGTGATGTATTTACTATACGATTTGCTGATTTTTATTTTAATGAGACAAATTTTTCAACATTAGAGGGAGAAATTAAGAAGTTAGAAAAAGAAATTACATGGAATGCATCATTATTGTCTCATTTAGATCCTCGTACAAATCAATGTGAACTATTAGTTCGGAAGAAAGTAACTAAATTACATCAACCAGCTGCAAATATTCTATTCGAAATTGATATCCCAATACAACAAGTTGTCACTAATTAGTCTGAAACATGCCAGAAGCGTGGTAGACCAGTGAGTTCCAAAGATAAAAATCCTTGAAAAAGAAAAATAATTAATAGGCAAGAAGACTATTGGCTTTTTGGCCCTTAATCTCAAATTAATTAATTTTAATTAATTAATGTTTTGATTATAACAAACTTGATTTTATTTACTAAAATTTTATTATTTTGAATAATTCATAACATAGAGCTCAGAACAACGATTCCGATGACTTTTGAATCACCCAAATCGAAGTTTGGATGAAAAAGATATGACCAAAAGAACTATAATGAAAAAATACCCGAGATTGTGACGTGGTATGGCGAATTAATCATCAAATTGAACAAATTAGAGAGTGCACTTGGAACTATAGAGTGAGTGATATATGGAGCTTAAACTTGCCATTGGTGGATTTTAGTTTTATTAAAAGAAAAGAGATTTAAAAGAAATTGTTTTGGTTGAAAATAAAAATAACATATATATATATATATATAGTGGCCAACGGTCCCTTTAAGAAAAAAATGTAAATTTAAATATATATATATATATATAAAGTGACCGTTGGTTAAAGTGCTATATATATATATCATATACTATATTTTTACTTTTTCACTTTCAATCACCATCTCCATTTTACTTTTTGATCAATCCAATAGTCCAAATCAAAATCTGATTTTTAGCCAATTTCCCTCTCTTTTGATACTTCATCTTCTCCAAAATTATTTCAATTTTCACCTTTTACAATCCTCAAAATTAGTGAAAACAAGCCACCATTGTTACTCCCTCTACTAACTTTCAATTTTCTTTCTTTTCAGCTTATTCTTGAGAGAAATTTTTATTGTATTGTGAGGATTAAAGTGTGTGAGCTCAAACTTATATACCTATTATTTTTAAAGAGTTTTATTGTGTGATTTAAGGCTTCAAAACATTGTAACGGTTGGACTTTAATCCGTGAAAATGATCGAGTTTTCTCTTGAACCCGTAAAAGGAGCAAGATAGTGGTTCGACTCTCATCCGTGGAAAGTGTCAAAGAAGATTTTTTTAATTGAAGTCCCAAGAGGCATTTGAAAAAGTGGATGTAGGTCGTGTTTGATCGAACCACTATAAAAATTATGGTGTCTTCTTCTCTATCTTTCTTCTAGTTATTTTTGCATTTAATTTTAATTGCTTGATTTTGTTGGTTGAAATTGATTGATTATATTGTTACATAATGTTTATCAATCTTTTTATTTAGCAAAAATTAGAGTTTTTATTAATTTAATTTAAAAATATCTAATTAGATCAAATTGAGCATACTTTAAGAAAATGTTTAATTAAACCCTATTCACCCCCTCCCCCTCCCCTCCCCCATAAGGGTTGCCATACCGGTTCAACAATTGGTATCAGAGCGAGGTTGCTCTCTTGAAATTTAATTTTCTTGATAAACTTTATTATTAGAGCATTATGGCAAACCTAGTAGCAAATAGAATTTTTGAAGGAGAATCTACTTTTAGACCTCCTTATTTTGATGGTTCAAACTACGCATATTTGAAAGCTAGAATGAAATTTTATTTGTAATCTATTAACTATAATTTGTGGTTAATTGTTGTTAAAGGTTCTTGTGTACACATGAAAAAGGTTGATAATGTTGATAAGCTTAAATTAGAAAAGAGTACGATGAAAATGAAATGAAAAAGTGTTCTTTTAATGCTAAGGCTATTAATTGTTTGTATTGTGCTTTGAGCAAAGATGAATTTAATAGAATATCCATGTGTTCTTCCGCTCAAAAAATTTGGAATACTCTTGAAATTACTCATGAAGGAACAAATTAGGTTAAAAAGTCTAAAATTAGCATGCTTGTTCATAATTATGAATTATTTAAAATGGATGCTAATGAGTCTATAATGGATATGTTTACTAGATTTACTAACATTATCAATGCTTGAAGGGACTTGGTAAAGTTTAAACAACATCCGAAAATGTTAGGATCTTAGGTCTCTACCTAATACTTGGGAAGCAAAGGTGACGGCAATCCAAGAAGTAAAGATCTCACTAAATTTCCATTGGAGGAACTCATTAGTTCACTCATGACCCATGAAATCACTATGAAAGAGCACTTGGACGATGAGTCCAAAAAGAAAGAGTATTGCATTAAAAACCATCTCCTTAGAAGTTAACTTTGAAGATGAGGATGTCCTTAATGAAGATGACATTTCCTATTTTTGACGTAAGTACAAAAATTTCATCAAGAGGAAGAAGCAATTCAAGAAACACCTGTCAACCCAAAGAGAGTCAAAAGGTGAGAAGAGCAAAAAGGATGAGGTGATTTGTTATGAATGCAAAAAGTCAGGTCAATATAAGAATGGATTGTTCATTCCTCAAATCATCTAAGAAATCCAAGAAGAAGGCAATAAAGGCTACTTGGGATGATATTAATGAAAATGAAAGTGGAAGTGATGGTAAAGAAGTAGCACACCTTGGTCTTATGGCTCATAGTGAAAAAGATGATGAAATGGATGATGAGGTAACTCTAGATCCCTTTCTTATGATGGATTGTTTAAAGTTTTTGAAAGTATGCAAAATGACTTAGAAAAACTTAGTTGAAAATATATTGTGCTTAAGAAGAAATACAATACTTTGACTAATGAAAATAAGTCTTTGATTGATGAAATTGCTTGCTTTAAAGAGAGTGAGCATGTTGTGCAAATTGATCGAATAAATGTCTCTTGTGATAAGCATGTTTGTGATTGTGATAAGAAAAATGAATTGCTTGATAAAATTAGATTTCCTGAGCATGATGGTTGTGAAAAGGATAATTTGATTAAATCACTTAAAGAAAAAGAATGAAATGTTTTGCAAGAACTTGATAGAGCTAAAGAGCCTATTAAAAGGTTGACAATAGGTGCTCAAAGATTGGACAAAATAATTGAAGTAGGCAAGCCTTTTGGGGATAAAAGAGGTTTAGGCTATATTGATGAATGTTCTACTCCTTCAAGTCCTACAACTATATTTGTTAAAGAAACTTTTATTGTGCCTAATATATCTTATATTTGTTAAAGAATCTTCTATTGTGCCTAATATATCTAACGTTATGTCTAATAATGCTAAATCTGTTTCGTGCCTATATGTCATAATTGTGGTATTGAAGGTCATATTAGACCTAAGTGCTTTAAATTGAAGTATGGTTACACTACTTTTTCCTAGAAGAAACTTTTCTCAAAGAGCAAAGTCTTATAATGCTCCAAAGAAAGAATTTCTCCAAGAAGAGTAAAATGCATAAGTTTGTTGTTAGAGATAAATCCTTGCATAATGTTGTTTGTTTTTCTTGTGGCAAATATGATCATAAAGATTATTCTTGTTACTTATCTAGATCCAATGCTTGTAATGCTAATGCAAAAATAAAATGGATCCCTAAATTTGTAAATGCTAACACTATTGGACCCAAACAAGTGTGGGTACCAAAGAATCAAACTTGATTATTTTGTTTGTAGGTTTATTTGAAAGCCTCCAAAAAAAATAAGTGGTACTTGGATAGTGGTTGCTCAAGGTACATGACCAGAGATCGATCCAAGTTTATTTCTTTCTCCAAAAAGGACGGAGGTATGGTAACTTTTGTTGACAACAAGAAAGGTAAAATTATTGGCAAGGGCAATATAGGTGATGAATCTTCTATTTGAATTGAAAATGTGCTTTTAGTTGATGGTTTAAAGCATGGTTTACTTAGTGTTAGTCAATTGTGTGACAAAGGATTTAGAATTGTATTGGATAAAAATAATTGCATCATTAAAAATGCTTGTGATAGAAAAGTTATATTTGTTTGAAATAGGGATGAAATTGTGTATACAATTGACTTGAATGTTTGTCTTATTATTGATAAATGTCTTTCCGTGTTGCATAATGACTCTTGGTTATGGCATAGAAGACTAGGACATGCTAGCATGCACTTAATTTCAAATATTTCAAAAACTTCTTTGGTTAAAGGTCTTCATAAATTTAAAATTGAAAAAGATAAAGTTTGTGATACTTGTCAAATGGGAAAGCAAACTAAGTCTTCTTTCAAATCTAAAAATGTGATCTCTACTACTAGACCCCTACAACTATTACACATGAACTTATTTGGCCCTTCTGAAATTGCTAGCTATGGAGGAAATTATTATGCATTTGTGATAATTGATGATTTTTCTAGATTTACTTGGGTTTTGGTGATAAAACATAAGGATGATGCTTTAAAAAGTTTTATTAGTTTTGCGAAAAGAGTTCAAAATAAATAAAGGATTTTTATTTCTAAAATTAGGAACAATCATGGAAGAGAATTTCATAATGATGATTTTAAAGCTTTTTGTGAAGAAAATGATTTCTCTCATAATTTTTCGTCTCCAAGAATTCCTTAACAAAATGGTGTGGTTGAAAGAAAAAATCATACTTTGCAAGAATTTGGTAATCAATTTGAATGAGTATAGTCTACCAAAATATGTTTGGACGGAAACCATTAATACTGCTTGCTATATTTTAAATAGAGTTTTAATTAGACAATCTTTAGATAAAACTCCTTATGAGCTTTGGTATAGAAAAATTTCAAATATTGGGTATTTCAAAGTTTTTGGTTGCAAATGTTTTATTTTAAATAACAAAGAAAAGCATGAAATTTTTTATTGTAAGATGGATGTTGGTATTTTTCTAGGATATTCTTCTACTAGTAAAGCTTATAGAGTTTTCAATAAGAGAACTTTAGTTATTGAGGAATCTATACATGTTGTGTTTGATGAATCGTGTAATAATGTTTCTAATGAGTCTATTTATAGTGATGATTTAGAAAAAGATTTTGGAGATTTACTTGTTAGTAACAAAGGCAAAGAAATTGTCTGAGTATGCAAGAAGTGTACATCAATGAAAAGAAGGAAGATGATTCTTCATCCATGCCTAAAGAGTGGAGATATGCTACATCCCATCCCAAGGATTTGATTCTTGTTGATCCTGAACAAGGTGTGAATACTCGCTCTCTTCTCTTAATTTATTTAGTAATCTTGCTTTTGTTTCTCAAATTGAACCTAAAAGTTTTAAAGATGCCGAATGTGATGAGTTTTGGATTTTAACTAAAATTTGGGAATTAGTCCCTAGGCCTTCTAATGCATCTATAATTGAAACTAAATGGGTATTTAGAAATAAAATGGATGAAAATGAAAATATCATTAGAAATAAAGCTAGACTTGTAACTCAAGGTTATTCTCAAGAAGAAGATATAGATTATGAAGAAACTTTTGCACCGATTGTTAGATTAGAAACTATTAGAATGTTGCCTGCTTTTGCCTCTTATAAGAATTTCATTTTGTATCAAATGGATGTGAAAAGTACCCTTTTAAATGGTTATATTATGGAGGAAGTTTATGTATAACAACCTCCAAGTTTTGAAAGTTTTGATTTTCCTAATCATGTTTATAAGTTGAAAAATGCTCTTTATGACTTAAAACAAGCCCCAAGAACTTAGTATGATAGGCTTAACAACTTTACTTGAGAATGACTTTAAAATGGGAAAAATTGATACTACTATTTTTATTAAGGTTAAGGATAATGATATGCTTATAGTGCAAATATATGTTGATGATATTATATTTGGTTCAACTAATCCATCTTTGTGTGAAGAATTTTATAATTGTATACATAGTGAGTTTGAGATGAGTATGCTGGGAGAACTTAGTTTCTTCCTTGGACTCTAAATCAAACAACTCAAGGATGGTATCTTCATAAGTCAAGAAAAATACACAAAGGATTTGCTCAAGAGGTTCAAATTCTATGAAGGTAAAATTGCAAAAACTCCTATGAGCACTACCATTAAGCTTGACAAAGATGAAAAAGGTAAATGCATGGACATAAAGACTTATCGAGGTATGATTGAAACTTTACTTTATTTGACTGCTAGTAGACCCAATATCATGTTTAGTATATGTCTATGTGCTAGATTTCAATTTTGTCCTAAGGAATCACATTTGCATGTTGTTAAAAGAATATTTAAATATTTGCTCGGACTTATTCATGTAGGCTTGTGGTATCCTAGAAATGTTGAATTTAATTTAGTTGGATATTCCAATGTAGATTTTGCTAGTAGTTTACTTGATCATAAGAGTACTAGTGGGACTTGTTGTTGGGGTTAATGTCTTAAATCTCATAGGGTCTTATAGTTTGTAAACTTTATATTAACAGACTCTTATGTGATTAATAATATACGATATTTTTATTCACTTTGTCTATAAAATATGTGATATTTTAGTTGCATTAACCACAAACCAATAAACTGGAGACATACAGGTAGATCATGTTTAAGTGATAACTTAAATGGTCTGTAGTATATGAATAAGGTTGGGTACCTTGAAACACTACGAGTATGACCCACTTTGTAGGTGTTACAATTATTGTAAAGTGCTACAAATGATCTGATCCTAATCATTCATGTATTAGACATGCGAGCGGAGATATTCTATACAAAGGATTTTGTATAAGACCGGACTACGAAATGTTAGTCTTATTATATAATGCTCTTCATAATAGAGATTTTTATTTCACCAGGACGACCATAGGTAACATGACCTGAATCCTGAATGAGTTTTGAACTTCTACTTATGAAGGCGGTCATTTGATTTGTATGGGTGAGAGTGGCTAGATCGCCAACTCAACAAACCTATTATTTTGGGGATTCGTCTGATTAGAGAGTTGGGAACACAGCTACACAAGATGAAATTCACTCCTTCCCTGAAGTAGGGGTAAGTAGATAAATTGTTCCCTTAAGGGCTAATTCCGGGTCTTAAACAATGTGGCGCCACACCTTCTCCTGACCCGATAGGGGTTTAGTCATAGTTGGACTATGATTTATTGTTCATTAGAGGGATCAGACGTACTTAAGGAGTTAGATGTAACTGTAGGGGCAAAACGGTAATTTGGCCTTGTTGTACTTACGAGCAATTTGTGAAGAGTCATCATACTGTTGATTGGTTATATCCAATGGACACAGAAATATATCTGTAGTGCGAAGAGTGCAGCTGTCGATCTTTAGTAGAGTGCACGACAGTTAACGGATGGTGGATAATGTAATTAAAGAGTTTAATTAATTATTCACGTACCATTGGAGCTTCAAGCTACAGGTCCATAAGGTCCCCTTGATAGCTCAAAAGGATTTAGTTGAAAATCAGTTTCTGGGTTAATTTGAATTGTTCAAATTAATAAGATGGAATTTAATTATATATGATATAATTCAATTGATTCAATTATATATGATATAATTCAATTGATTCAATTATATATGATATAATTGTTATAATGTATTTGATACTTTATAGTTTATTTGGAGGAAATATTTGAATGAGATTCAAATATATTTTCTATGAATGTGATTCATAATTGTTAAATTTAATATAAATATGATTTATATTAAATGCCATAAAATAAGAGAAAATGAACTATAGTTTATATTGTATATGATACAATATTAAAACTATAGATTATGTGTTATATTTGATAATATATAGTTTAAATATAAATATGATATGATAAGTTAGTTATTGTTGCATATGTTTCAATTCTTGAAGTTCATGATCTAAAATTCATTCGTTTATTGGATTTTATAATAGAAGACCTTTATTTTTTGTTTTTAAATCATGAACTTCAAGTTCATTGTTGCATATGTTTCAATTACTCGTATATGAGTATAATATAATCCAAAAGATAAAGCAGATAACTTTTCTAGTATACGTTTTTTTATGAAACAGTAGATATGATATAAAGATACGACATATTATTCTTTCTATACGTCTCAATATGATAACATTACAATGTTATTGGCGAATTTTAATGATGACATGTGTTTTCTTCATGACCGTCGAATCGAATAAAATTAATTTGGTCAAATTTGATATTATTATTTGGCTTAGAGTCCAATTAAATCCAAAAATAGGCTTATTTTGACCCATATGTCAAATGGGCCCAAATCCTACTAATTGAGCCAAAGTGGCCAGATCCATTGACCAACCAAGCCCAAGCCCATGAAATTTACCTATAAATAGAGGTGCTCTTCTCATTTGTGGGGATCATCAATTCTACAATCCAGATGACCTAAAGAGAATTCAATTTCATGGGCAAATAGGTCAAAGTGATAGAGTAATAATACTCAATTTTAGATGAATTTAATTTCATCTGGATTGTATTATTAAAATAATTTTAAGTGGTTTTAAGTCATTTGAAATTGAGTATTATTACTCTATCATTTGAAATTTAGAAATTTATTAGACACATTTTAATTTTAATAATACTCAATTTCAAATGACTTTTCCCCTACAAACAATCTTTAGGAAAACACTTTGCTGCTTTTTCTAAAAACATTTTTAAATAATTTTAAGTGGTTTTAGAACTTTTAAAGATATTTTAAGCTTGGTTCTCAAGAAGTAGTTTTAGAAACTACGAAAGAGATTTTTTTTTTTTTTTTTTAAAAAAAATCCAATAAATAAAAGAATTCTATTTATTTGAATTTAAATTAGAGAAATTGCATTATATGAAAAATATATTTTAAGAAATCAAATTCATGATTTCAACTTTTTTGTAATCGTAGGTGTGACAATCACATAACAATCATATAGAATTCAAATAGCAATCACATAACAATCACATAGAAATCAGATAACAATCAAATTTTCAAAACGAAAGTTTTTTGACATATTTATAAAAAAAGTAAAATCTAGGAACACGCACCCAAATTTTAATTTTTTTTTAATTAAAATCGCAATGGCCCTTTTAAATTATTTTGAACAAATTAATAATCTAACTCAATCAATTATGTATTGTTTAAATGACGGAGAAGTCGTGTCAACATCATCAATTTTGTAATGGTTACGAAAAAGCATAGTGAAATAATAATTAAAGTAAGTGACCAAATTAGTACTTAGGTGTAAATTATAATAATATATATGAATACCTTGACGTATAAGCAAGGCAAAATTGTGGAGGTTAAAAGTATAAAAAGGTTGGAAAGATTTTAAAATACAACTCATCATTTAGAAGTTATCATTTCACTTCTCAAAATTATAGGCAATAAATTATACCACTTTTCACCTTACACAAAAAAGATCTATTATCCAAATTTAGATGGTTGATTTTGAGTGAGTAACCATTAGGATCTTCCTAGGTTGGATTAGAGCATTCTTTAAATTCAACTGAAAGTTTCTTCAATCAAAATAACTTTTATTAAAAAATGAACCTAAACCAACCCTGAAACATTTTAGGTTGAGTTGGTTTGGATTATTTAGATCATTTATTTAAATTCTTGTTTTAAAAATAAGTAAAAAATTTATTAATTATTTTAATATATCGAATTAAGGTAACAACTCTATCTCAATTTATATTATGAAAAGTTTATTTCCAAAGTGTTAAAAAAATATTTTTAGGAGTTGTCAGAGAATAAATTATCCAAAAAATAAGGAAATTAAATCAAATTATAATAAATATATGTATATATAATTGAATCATAAGTAAAAAGACATTTTTTAAAAACTAATACGAGTTAGTTCGAGTTATTTTAGATCAACTCATGAACCAACTCAAACTATAAAATTCTCATTTATTTAAACTTAATCCAATCAACTCAAATCGTAGAAGTTGGGTAGGGTTGACAAGGTTTTTCGGGTCATCAGTTTTTTTTTTTTTTTTTTTATCATCCCTAGTAATAATTTAGTCTTTTTACTTTAAGACGAGATATTAGTTAGGTATTTAATTATTATTTTTAATGAAAACAACATATACAAGAAAAATTTGCAAGTGAATGAAACTTAATTCTGAGCTTGAGCTTCAAGGAGTGATAAAGTCAAGGAATCTTCTTATGGTAGAGAATTTCTTATAGGCTTTCTGTAATGTAGAATTGCTAATCTCCACAAATGAAGACAACTCCTCTATTTATAGAGTTCTCAGCTGCGCTTGGACTTGATTGATCTATGGACTTGTTAGGCACAACTAATTGGATTTAAGTCTTATTTGACATTTGGATCAAATTAAACCTATTTTTGGGTTCAATCGAACTTTAGCCCAAATTATAATATCAAATTGGACCAGATTAATTTTATCCAATCCAACAGTCATGAAGAAAATATGCGGCATCATTGAAATTTGTGAATTTATGTCTTCAACTTCAATTTGGGAAACATGTCAACGTCTAATTAGTCTTAAATTCAATTATTTGGAATTTCGTCATTAATTTAGTAAATGATGTGACAATTTGTGATTGGTAAAAAATTTCTCATTAAACAATTTTGAGATTTATGTGCATATATGGGTGGATGAATCTTGAAAAATATAAATTTGGAATCAAAATTCAAATTTATTTGTTCTTAAATTTGACCCAATTGATGTGTCAGTCAAACTATAAATTTAATACATAAATTTAACTAGAATTTAGGATAAATTTTGGAATATGACCAAATTTTAATTTGAGCTTTTACTCTCAATTTGATTTGGATTGAGGATAAAAGCTAAACTTGATTTGAATTTGAAATAAAAGTTTGGAATATAACCAAATTTTCATGTGAGATACATTTAAGACTTTATCCCTAATTTAATTTTAGTTCAAAGATAAAAGGCTAAATTTGAATATTTGAACTTGGGATACATAATTTGAAATATGGCCAAATTTTAATTGAAATAAATTTGATATTTTACCATTTGGATTGAGGATAAAAGATAAATTTGATTGAATTTGAGATAAAATTTATAATATAGCCAAATTTTAATTTGAGATAAATTTCAAAATTTATCCCCATTTTAATTTGATTTGGAGATAAAAGATTAAAAATTTAGCAAAAAATTTAAAATATGGCTAAATTTTAATTTGAGATGAATTCTAGATAAAATTTGGAATATGCCCAAATTTGAATTGTCATATAAATTAGAGATTCTATCCTCAATTTAATTTGACTTGAGGATAAAAGCTCGTGTAATTTGAATTTTGGAATATAGTCAAATTTTAATTTGGGATGATTTTGAGATAAAATTTAAAATATACCCAAATTTAAAATTGATGTAAATAGATTTTGATATCATTTAATTTAAGGCTAATCGATTCAAACCTACCGAGAATCTTAAATTTAAATTTAAAAGATAAGATATTGTGATTCAAATCTTAGCAAAGTGTTTTAGAGAGATAAGATTTTAGTAGAAAATCCAAATTAAATTAGGAATTTAAATCTATATTAACTTCTATAAATAGGGTTCAACATATATATCTTTCTTATTTTCATTTTTCATTCCTGCTCTATTCTATTTCTTTTCTTCATTCTCTTTTCTTATTTTTTTTCTTTCTTCTTTCTTTTTTTTTCCCTAGGTTTTTCCTTTTTCTTTCTCACATTTTTTTCTTTTTTTTCACATTTTTTCTTTCTTTTTTTTTTTATAAGTTTTTTTCTTTTCCTTTATAGGAGTTGAACAATTGTGTCTCAACTTTATCATTATTTCAATTTAAACTTGAAAATGGAACATGTCAAATTTGATTGAAAATGGAGAAGTGAACCAAGCTCAATTGAAGAAGCAAAACTGCACCAATATTTTGGTTATGGAGAAGCAAAACCACACCAATATTTTGGAGATGAAGAGAAACCGCACCAATATTTTCGAGATGAAGAGAAACCGTACCAATACTTTGGAGATGAAGTGAAGCCACACTAATACTTTGGAGGTTAAGTAAGGCTGCACAAATGTTTTGGAAATGGAGCAAAGCTACACCAATGTTCTAAAGATGGAGAAGTGAAGTCGCACCAATGTTTTGGAGATGGAGGAGCGAAGCCACACCAATATTTTATTTCGACCTTAGAGAGATTTGAATGATCTTTCGACCGCACCAATATTTTAACTTGACCTTAAAGAGGTCTGAATGATCTTTCAACAGCACCAATATTTTATCTCAACCTTAGAGAGGTCTAAATGATCTCCTAGTCGCACCAATATTTAATTTCGACCTTAGAGAGGTTTGAATGATCTGCGGACCATACTAATATTTTATTTTGACCTTAGAGAGCTCTGAATGATTTATCGACCACACCAATATTTTACTTTGACCTTTGAGAGGTCTGAATGATTTACCGATCACACCAATATTTTATTTCGAGCTTAGAAAGGTCTAAATCGACTTTCAACCTTGAATTTGTGCCTCTTGCATCAAACTTTGTGACTTAAGCAACATCGAAAACCTTTAATTTTAAGCATGATGCAACATTGGCAGATCCTTCACATTAAACTTGAAGAAGCCTTGACAAATCCTCCAAACTTGAGCTTGATGAAGCACCGCCTAATTCTTCGAACATAAGTTTGATGAAGTATTGAAAATGATGGAATACACAAGCACGCAACGGAAGCAAACAAAATCAATAAGCACTCTAATTATATTTAATTTGAGTTCTAAAGCATGCATTTTTAGAAAAACACAAAGGGTTTCAAAATGAATTTACCTTTGATGAATTCCTCCAATTCCAAGCTGTCATTCACTTCAATTCAGCTCCAAATCAACCATGAACCACTAAGAGATTTTCTCTAGTATTCTCAATCTTGAATTTGAGTGGTGGAACTTAGATTTGAGTGAATTTGTGAAGGTATTTTTGTGGGTTTGAAGAGGAAGAAGAAGAAGTAGCAGAAAACTTATTTTCTAGCTTCCAAACTCTAATTTCTTTTTTAATTTAAGAACTTTTAAACATTCTCGGCATGCAACCACTGAAGCTCTTCATCAAGGCCAGTGGCTACTTGAGAAATCAAGTGGAATTAGGAAGGATTATGCATGAGGAACACTTCATATGACCCCAATTTCAAAATTCAAATTGATTTCCATTTAATTAATTCTATAATTAATTCCAATTAATGAATTTGATTAATTTATAATTAACCAAATTCAAGAATTTCAAAATCCAATTTCTCAAATTGGATAAAAGTTAGAAATTAATTTGATTTTTAATTAAACATATTTAATTAATTAATTAAATTTAATATCAAATATTAAATTAGTCACACACCTAATTTTAAACATGAATCCTATTCATGTAATTTAATATTTAAATCAATATTTAAATATAATAAACTCCTCAATTTCATTTAATTTCAATAAATTAAACGTTAATTATATCATATATAATTAAACAAACACTAATTCGAATTTGAACATATTCAAATTAAAACCCTAATTTCAATTCAAATAATTAAAATTGAAATTCAATTCGAACAATTTCAAATTGATATCATTCTAAATTCACTTAATTTAATAATTCAAGGTGTTCATGTTTTACGAGTTAGTAGAGGGACATTATGGACCTACAAATCATGAGTAACGATTAAGATTAATTGACTAAAACTCTTTAGACCGAATTAACCAATATTCTTTAACCATCAAGTCACACCACTATAGCTCGATGGTTGCACTCTCCTCACTATAGATGTATTTGTCTCCACATGATTTAACCATAACCAGTAAGTTGACCCTTCACAGGTTGTTTGTAATAACGGCTGGGTCAATATATTGTTTTACCCTCGATATTATGTCTTGCTCCTTAAGTTCCTACCGATCCTCTAATGAACAATTGGTTTATGATCCAATTACTAAACCGGATCTCTTTCGGGCTAGTGAGAGGGTGAGGCCCATTGTTCAAGACCTGATTCAGTTACTTAAGAGAACAACATTTCTTCTATCCCTAAATCGGGTAGGCGTGAATTTCGTCTTACACCCTATGTCCCCAACTATCTTCTCAGTCTTACCCCTGAAATAGGAGGCTTATTGAGCTGGCGCTGTTGAGCCAACCCTGATCTATGAAAATCTAAGTATAATCTTGAATAAACAGGAGTTCATAGTTAGCTCAAGATTAAGATCGAGTTACCTAGGTTATCTAAGCGAAATAGTCGGTCTTAAACAGTAAACAACATTATAAAGTAAGAGTGACCACTAGAAGAATTTTGGGCTTTAATGTCGGTTGATAACCAACATTAAAGATAGTGTTATTAAAGCCCTTTAATATTGGTTGTCTTTAATGTCGGTTTTAAACCGATATTAAAGGGCTTTAATAATACTGTCTTTAGGAATTTCTCACAAGATGTTAGGAATTTCTCAACATCCATTGCAGTTCTGAAGGGGGCATATTGGCGTTGCTCGATCGATCCGTTATTCATTTGATGGTCAGTTCATGGTGGTTGTTGAACCTGTAGATTTTGTACATGTGTATAGCACGAATGTAGATTACAAAAAGAGGTAAGAAATCGATTTCTTTGGAGAGATCTCGGGGTGTCATTGAGTCTAGATGATGAGTCTCTGTACATGGGAATATGGTATAGGACTTATGCAAGCTTACTACAATATAACAGGAGGCATATATATGGATATATTGATTCATTCTTGTAGTCACTCTCTGGAAAGAGGTAGAAAGACTGGTTTTGAACAAGTATTTGGTAGGGAAAAAAAAAAGAAATTTTTTATTTTTTATGTCAGAGCTACCAAAAAAAGATGTCAGGGACTTGAAGTAATTCTTGGTTGGAACTGTTTTTGAACTTATACATAGATGGAGTTCTTTTTTTTTTTTTTTTTTTTTTTGTATGTTATATGTTTATTTGAAAATGAAAATGAATGGTTTCCAGGTGACTGCCGACTTTCTTCTCCTTTAGGACGTCTCATTATCTAAAAGCTCTATTAATGGTAGAATGATCATTTCTTGGCCATCTTTGATTCTCAACAAGTGAAAAATAGCAGATTAAGTACTAATTCTAGTAGTAATAAGGTGTCTAATCTTTGCAAAGTGTCCTGAATAAAAGCAAAGTAGATTGATTTCGGGCCTATCTTCGTACTTGTAGAAAACACTACGACATGAAATAGGTTGATAAAATGTACCTTGAAGATTGCAGATTGAAATATGGAGTGGGAACAAAGAAAATTTCGCCATTGAACGAATTTGACCTATAGATCGAAAATTGAAATAAATCTGAGCTGAGATATGAGTTAGAAGAACAAGGATCTGAGCCACAATGACCGACTGGGCTATGACGAAAGGCATCTGAGCTACAACGACTGACTTGTACCTTTGATGGCTCGACTTCAACTGAATGGAAGCTGGGATTGTACCTTCAACAATAGAATGAACGGTTGGGCTTCAACGGAATGGATGGTTGATCTCCTAGAAGACGACGACTAAATCTACTATGGCTACGCACGAAAAACGTCGGATCTGCTACGGCTACACGTGAAGAATGCCAGATCTGCTACAGATGCATGCGAATAACGTCGATCTATTGGAAGAAGAAAATCTACCAATTGTGAGGGCTACCGACTGCACCCTGATGAAAAAATGTGTTGATCAGTGATGATAGATTGAAGGGGAAGCCAGCGAAAGGTAGGGTTTTTTAGGAGAATAGAGGGAAATAAAAAAAGTGGGGGGAAGCCAACATATTGGATGTATGATGTTTGTTTTTTTAAAAAGAAAAAATAGGATCTTGAATGTCGGTTTTACACCAACATTAAAGATATACCTACAATATCGGTTTAAAACTGACATTAAAGATCCGCTTTAAAAAAAAAAAAACACCGACATTATACATTCGGTTTCACTTTTTTCAAACAACATTAAAGGCCAAAATTCTTGTAGTGGACTTATTTCTTGGTCCGATCTTATGCAAACTCATTGCATAGGACTCCCCCACTCCTCATGTCAATACGTGAACGAATGAGGATCACTTCGTTTACAGTACCTTTACAACAACTTGTAACATCTACTGAGTAGGCCGCATCCAATAGTGTTACCAGAGTAAGGTACCCAACCTTAATCATATACTATAGATTGTTTTTTGGTTATTTACTCGAACTTTATCCATATTTATGTCTGTACATAAAGTTCAAGTATTCATGTAATAGACATGGATCTTAGTTTATTGGGTTTTTACTGTATGAATGCAATTTAAAGATTTAATAAAAACTTTATCGAAGAAATGTTGAATAACATCTTTATTGATAATAGAATGAGTTTAACTTTACAAACTGCGAGTTTTAGGACACATAACCCAACAAAAAAATCTTTGGACATAAGCTTGATGAAGAATCGGAGAATCCCCACACTTGAATTTGAAAAAGCATCGGTAAACCTTTCACACTTGATATTGAAGATGCATTGTCGAAGCCTCCGATCTTGAGCAAGTGAAGTGAAGCAAGCCATACCTAACTTTGAAGATGAAATGCCACTTTAGATGAGCAAAGCCCCAATGTTGAAGATAAAGTGATGCCTTAAACATGAAGATAAAGAAGCAACAATAAAGTCTTTGAGCTTAAATTTGATGAAGCATTGACAAATCCGTCAAACTTGAATATGATGAAGCATCAGAAAAACTTCTGAACTTAAATTTGAAGAATATCTATAGCTGAAGATGAAGAATCAAACGATAGACGAGTGATGCCTTGAACTTAAAGCAACCAACGCCCAACACTACCTCTTTATTTAAGTGAATGGAAAGACGATTGAATTTTTCTGCGAGGACCTTATTGTACATAGTTCTTTAAGTGAATGGAAGCCAGAAGGATCAAAATTTACCTCTCATATGAGGTAAAGCCGGATAGCTCGAACTTGATCTCGGCAGAGCCATGAGATCGGACTTGATCTCGCATATGAGGTGAGGCCAGGAAGACCGGACTTGATCTTACATTAAGGCAAAGCCAGAAGGACCGAAATTGACCTCGCATATGAGGCGTAGCCAGACAACCCAAACTTAATCTCGCATATGAGGCAGAGCCATGAAAACCATGTTGGAGTTAGCATGCAATTAACAGAAGTAGACAGAATCATTAAGTACTCTAATTACATTAATTTTAGATAACAAGCAAGCATATTCTTAACAAGAAATATAGTGTTTCTGAAGTTACCTTTGAAGAACACTTCAATTTTTGAATTCAGCTTCAAACTTCACTCCAAAATATTGTAGACCACCACTTGATCTTCCCTACTATCCTCTAGGTCCTTAGATTGGATTGTGTGATCCAAAATGAGATTGAATTCAAGGGAATTTTGAGGGAAAAAAAAACTAGTTTTTGGTGTCAAATATTGAAGAACACTTTCTTCAATTAATTTTCTCTAAAATTCAGCATTTACAACTCAGAACATTCCACTGCATTTTGTTCAACCACTTCATGTAACCAGATTGCATCAAACCTTGACACCTCAAAGCACTAAAAGAAAATGGAATTGTGAATGTTCATAGTGGAAGAAACCCACTTTGAATTTTATATTGATTTAAAATCAATTTCTTTATTGAATTTTCATTAAAATTCAATTTTAATTTAATTTTCCAAAAAAATAAATTTAAAAAATTGATTTATAAATTTTAATTTTCATAAAATTAAAATTTTTAATTTTTAAATGAAATTAATTCAAATAATTAATTTTAAATAATTAGACATTTTAATTAATTAAAATAATTAAATATCCAATATTAAATTATTAAAATACCAAATACACAATCATGAATACCTATTCATGTAATTAATATTTAAATCAAATTTAATTATCTAATTCTCTAATTCTTGTTTAATTCAATAATTAAATGTTTAATTATGTCATATATAATTAATAACTCCCATAATTCGAATTTGAACGTTTCAAATTCACTCATTAATTATGTCATATATAATTAATAACTCCCATAATTCGAATTTCAACATTTCAAATTCACTCATCACACTATTCTAAGGTTTGATCCATTTGTGAGCTAGTGGGACCTAATGAACTTATAGATCATGGGCTCCAACGATTCAAGATTAATTGACTAAAATCTTTAAGCCAAATTAATCAACATGCGTTAACTATCGGGTCGCTCCACTAAAGCCCAATAGTTTTACCCCCGAGATTACATCTTGTTTCTTAAGTCTCACTGATTCTTTAGTGAACAATTGATTTGTGATCTAATCACCAAAGCGAGCCCTTATCGGGCCAAAGAAAGGGTGGGACCTCTTGTTCAAGACTTGGAGTCAAATTTTAAGGGAATACCTCTCTACTATCCCTAAAAGCGGGTAGGAGTGAATTTTGTCTTGCACTCTATGTCCCCAGTTATCTACCTGGTTTACCCCTGAAATGGGAGGCTTATTGAGCCGACGCTGTACCGTCAACCCTCACCCATGCTAATCTGAGGATAATCTCAAATAAATAGGAGTTCATAATTAGCTCGGGATTATGGTCAAGTTACTTAAGTCATCACTTTAAAATGGTTAGTCTTAAATAGTAAACAACGCTATAAAATAAGAGTGACTTATTTCTTGGTCCAGTCTTATAAAAACTCTTTGCATAGGGCGCCCCCCTCGCATGTCTCCACATGAACGAGTTAGGATCGCATCGTTTGTAGCACTTTACAATAATTGTAATATCTACATAGTGGACCGCATCCGATAGTGTCCCTAGAATAAGGTACCCAGCCTTATCCGTATACTATAAACCATTTTGGCTATCTACTCGAACTTGATTCACTCTTATGTCTCCACATAAAGTCCAAGTACTCATGTAATAACCATGGATCTTAGATGATTGAATTTAGGTTCTTTCTAAAACAAAATGAGCAATTCATACATTCAATAACAACTTTATTGAATAAAACTTCAATAGCATCTATATTGATTAACAGAATACGTTTATTGTTTACAAACCACGAGTTCTAGGACATAAAACCCAACAAACTACCACTTGAAATAAAACTCTAGTGGTAACACATATTTTTGAGTTTTTTAGTTTTTAGAGAGAAACACAATAAACTAAGGCATCACATACCCATAGTTTGTCTTCACTAAGTATCATATACCTATGGGTTTTTCTCCCACTTGCCCTAGATTAATCAACCTGTAGTCTTAGACTCACTAGGTGACCCTCAAAGACTTTAGCTGAGAGAACCTCTGTAAACATCAATAAATAGTAGACTTCTAACTATCAACAAATAGGGGATGCGTCTTGTATCCTCAACTTCTTGAGGTGTGATAGGACACTATTCCTTTGAATATTGATTACCTAATTTTAGGTCAATGGTCTTTTGACGTCATCACCAAGTATTGATGACTTGAGTTTCTACTACGTCAGGGCACTCTCAACACTTTGAGAAAGATGCATTTGACCAGTCTCAACAACTCTTGTTTTAGGGTTAGCTTAATCAATAACTCTTGTTGATTTTCTATAACTACTATGGAAAATCAACACAATACTAGCTTTATCACAAAATTGATGATCTCTCATGTGTACTTCGAGAAAAATAGCATTTGTTGATACAAATATTTTATTTTCTTCTGGGTTGAAGAAGTATAGTGCTTTTGGGTAGCCGACGGATAGGCATACTATGTGAACAACATTCCAATTCCTTAGGATTTTGTACCAACACATGTGTCGGTCGTTCCCAAATTCTGAAATAATGTAAACAAACTTTACGTGTCGTAAGTAGCTTTTACAACCACTCCACAACTCATATGGAGTTTCAGAAATACCTTTAATGAAATGATGTTCAAAAAATATATAGCAGTCGCTACTGCGTATTCCTAAAAAAATTTAGGCAACTGAGCATAACTCATCCTTCAAATGAACCATATCTAACAGAGTTCTTTTTTCTTTCCGATACACCGTTCTACTAAGGCGTCAGGTGTAGAGAGTTGTGACTGCATTCCATATTTTATCAAATAGTCCTCAAAATCGATTACCAACACTCAATTATTCGGCTATAATCCCCAGGTAGGAGGTGTTTCGTAGTCCGTCAATTTAAATACCCCCAACCTTCGATGGGATTATATACCGATTGAGTTTGTGACCTTAGTTTTACAAATTTAACGACCTATTTTAACTATTAAAACAAGTGGTTAACCTACGTGAGCATGCAACTGTTCTTTGTTATAGATTTTAAATGTCTAGCCAATTTTATAACAACTTATAAAACTATAGACATGCTAAACATCCACAACATACATGCATGCAATATTTAATATAACCATTATATTAAATACAAGCAACTCAAACATGCATACTATTTATTATAACAAATTATAACATACTTTCAATGCATGTTACATGCTTCCTATGGTGGAATTTTAAATCTAAATGGCATACTATGTGCACATACAAGATTTATTTAATTATAATAAACATCCAATGCATAAATAATTAAACACAAACTGAAATGGTTTTAGTTTTGGCAAAAACAGGCAAACGAAAGCCTAACTATTACAAAAACAGCTTCAACACCGCTCGAACCGCTCCAGGCTACTTGAATCGGACCCAAACCGTCTGAACCGGACCAGCCAAAACCATTTGAGGCTGAATCGAACTAGACCTCAAGAGAACCGGTCGAACCGGTAACTCTCGCTTTCATTCAAGCAATATGCAAAGGCAACACGTTTAAGAGACTTCCCGAGCATATCATGTCGCCAAATGCACCGCATTCGAGAGAGCGGGCACCAATGATGCGGGCCGCAAAAAGCCTTGGAAAGGCTGAAGCGGAATGCGATGCGAGCTTTAGGGTTCGTCGTGCACTCAACTAAGGCTGCCGAATGAAAGAGACTAACGAGACGCGACACTTCCATCGCGTGAGGTACCAATGCAAGAACCAATCAATTTCAGCTGCTCGAAACACTTCTTCGGGGCATGTTAATGAAGAGGAGTCGACGTTGACAGTTCGATGTCCGAGCACCAACCCTGCCAACCCAAATTATCGGATCACCACTCACGTGCCATACGCCATCTGAGCCCGAACAACACTCGACTATCCGCACCCTTACCCTATAGCAAGGACGCAGAGTCATCAAGCGAGGCCGAGCACATAACGTCGTGCATGATCGACCAACTCTCTCTCACAACTCATTCTAGTTTTTGCTTTGAGGCGACCCCATCCATTGCATCAAACAAGGGAAAGACTGCAAGTCATCTCGTCTCGCGAGGGATAAGTCTATCTAGACACCTTTAATATTTAAATGTGATTTAAATATTAAAATTAGGTGAAAAGAGAGAAACCGACCAGTATATGTGATATAATGGTCAGATTTTTTCAGTTTAGAGATACACCTTTAATATTTAAATATGATTTAAATATCAAGAATATAAATATGTTCATATTCGGAAGCTCGCAAATAATGGAAATGGTCAAAGATGTAAAAAGTCAAAGAGTTGACTTTTGACTTTGAAAATTCAAACTTTGACTGACCTTATATTCAAATGTGATTTGAATTTCGAGAAAATGAATGCGGATTCATGCTCGGGAGGTCAAAATTAGTCAACACGGAAAAAATCATAAAAAGTCAAAATGTTGACTATTTTGCCGTTTGACTAAAGTTAGTGGGAAAATACAAACTTTTGTTGGATAATTCCACTAACAAAATAGTGGGCTAGGTGTTGGCTTATAGTGGAGACATTAAGCCCACTAAGATAGTAGATTATAGGTATTGGGTTTTTATGGATTTGGTTCATGCAATTGTTGCATGGCTTTTTTCTATAAATTGGGCTTTCTGTTTTGGATTAAAAAGTTTTTGCCAATTTTGCCAAATTATTTTCTAAAATTGGGCTGAAAGCACACCCAAAAACCTACCCAAAGTCCATTTCTTATTTTTCATCCCTTTCTCTCTCTCGATTTTCTTCATCCATCGGGTCCCATAACCCAGTTCTGAGTCCAAAGGAAAGTAGGACAACTCTAGTGGTGGTCCGTTCGTGTTCGGGTCGAGATTCAGTGAGGAAGAGTGGTTTTTGGGATCTACAAAGGTAATTTTAATTACTGTTTTTCCTTCAATTGCATGCATTTTTTCCCTTTAAATTAAAAGCAATTAAAGTGTAATTATGTCCTAATTCCGCTACGTATGTCTCATGTTCCATCATAAAAAACATACATCGCATGTAATAAATAATGGATTAATGGACCAGGATAAGCTTTTACAAAAACCGGAATGAAGTAATCCTATCTATTACATTTTTCATCGAGCAAACCAGTTCACAGGCGAACCGGATCTTGAACCACCAGGAGGTGTTCATCATTTAGTAAACGCCGTAGGTAGATGATCGTCTAACGCAAACTAGATGATAGAAGCAAAACTAAACGATTGTGTAGACGACAACGAGGCTGTGAAGCCTGATCGTCTATGTGATTGCTTAACGTGGCGACAGGTAAACGATTTACCTTGCATTATTAAGTGATCGTTTAGTCAGTTACTAAGCAACGAAGCTTGTTGACCTAAACGATCGTCCAGTGCACGCACACGTTCAATGATACGCGAGCATCCCATCGTCTACACGACCCGATACTCTGCGATCACGTACCCGATCGTCAACACGATGCAATAAACTCTTGATTCCCTCCTTCTTTGAAGAACCGCAACGCTTACTTCGATCTTCTTCACGAACGACTCAAAACTTCAAATAGAATTTGAATACATACTCGATAACGATTATTAATGCCCAAAAACGCAGGGGCTTTTACAAACAACCGAAAATGTAAAAGAATTAAATCAAACCGAGGCTAATCATCCATGAAAACATCCATCAATCTCGCACATCCACAACAATTTAACAATTAAACAGTGTAGAAATGTGCCCATCAAGAACGTAAATGTCATTTCGTTGCAACATATGAAATCGGGAGTATCAGAACCTGGCTTTGATACCAATTAAAGGATCTCTTAACGAAGAATTCCATGAGCGCGTTCATATCGCTCCAATTTCACAGTGACCGAAATACACCATATACATTTAAACGCACAGTTATGCAAATAAACAGTAATTAATGGAATGCTTTGAACAAGAAATAACAAAGGAGAGAGTTTTCATACTAGTTGAAGACGCTCTTCAAACTATAGAACTCCACGCAGCGAAAGACCTTTACCCAAACAACAAATGCCTAGCAGATGCATCGACTTCAGTAGCACAAACAACTGTAAACACACGAACGCAGCGAAGATGACACCACTAGAAAAGAGCCTTAGGTATTCTCGGAGTGAAAACCGAAACCGTGATCTTTGGTGAGTTTGGTAGAGGTAGGAGGAAGAACTAATCATGTAGACGATAAGCAAGTGGGAGAGAAGAAGAAGTTATCGTATAGCTAGATGCTTATCGCTTAGAAGAAACTACACGATCGTGTAGATTTTACTGAACGATCGTTGATGACGTGAAATTAGTCGTCAAAGAATTGATGACTAAAATTATGTGGATGAAATGCGCGATGCATGTCTTAAGTTATGCGTTTATGATCATGCGTCGGTGGTCAAGCGTTGGAATGAAAATATGTGTTACTCTTATATGCAATGACCATGCGTTTCTGTCACAAGTTTTCTTGCGCTCACGCCAAGTATAACGCGAATGCAAGTTTCTCGGGTGATTCGAGGTCGAACTCAGGGACTTATAGCTAAATGTATGTGGTGATGTGTTTGCGTTGGATGAATAAAAGAATGATGTGGGTTGTAAGCTAAGCACTACTTCTACGCCTAACTAACAGATTAAGCGGTGAGAATAAGAATGAGAGGTAGAGACATGACAACTGTTGACGTATAGTAAATGCATGGAAAAACAGATAAAAAATGAGGATGTCTTCATCGCAACTCTAAGCTTGACCGCAAGGGCAACCACAGCCAACGGAAACTAATGCGATCATGCCATACACGCCCGATGTAGATGCACATAAAGTGTAATAGCAAACGAAACTTATTTCTAAGTCTTCATTCTTGCTTATGCGATCTTAATCTAGCTCTCCCAAGCATCGATTCTAATCTAGCTCTCTCAAGTCTTAAGTTCTTTCTTTAGACTCTCTCTTGAGTAGCTCTAAAGGTGTGATGGACGCATACATAAGACAAGGTAACCACAAAAGCCTGGTTGACATAAGATTATTCCTATCTCTACTGAACACTTATTCACACTGCTTAATGCGACCAGCCACTTACCCTCTCAGGCAGTTAGTTGTTGTTGATTTTACTCATAGACAAGCACTGCGTCCGCATATAGACAAGTGTTGCTACAGCTTCACACTAAGCAAATAAGGTTTTCTCACAACCCTCATGCAACGCACACCTCCCGGTGGTTTGCTACATGCTTCATATTCCTATGCCGCATGATTAAGTATGCGATACTCTAACAGTCTCACTAAGTGATGAAATAAAAGTTAAGGATACTAAGTAATGAAGATAGAGATGGAACTAAAGGAAATACATAAATGCATTGATCACAAAATGTATTAATTCCTTAAGCCAAAATGTAATACAATACAATATAGGAAAAGAAGAGAAATGGAAAAGGCTAGCTGGAAGCAATGTCTTGCTTCCAGCAGATGTGTGTCAAGGCTGTCGGTGGTGCCATGGAAGGGCGATGGAGCTGACTCTCTCGAGATCTAACTCTAGTGAAGACTCCAGTCGTCACTCGGAATGGATGAAGAAGATGAAGAACTCTCAAGCTTTCTTCTCACACGTTCATCTAGATCAAAGGATTCGCCCTAAGGCAAGCCTCAAGCAAAAAACCTTGGATGAAATGAAATTCCACTCATCGGCTTCTATTTATAGAGCTGGATCGTCGACAGCATTAATGGACCTGCTCTAATTCTGACATTCGCGGCGCGATAGTCCTTTTCTGAATCTCTACATCATCTTTTGATTCTCCCAAGATATGCGTTCATGTTACATTCCACCAACCTTGCGTTCATCCCTCTATTACAGTTATCATTATGTAGCCGTAATCTTGCGATGACCGCATTCGCTTAATGACCGCAACTTCTATGTGATGACCACAATCGTTTGACGATCGCAACTCCTATATGATGCACGCATGCGGTTGATGGCCACAACATCCATGCGTCAAACATATGCGTTCGCCTTTACGATGGAGAAATTCTCCACAAGCCGTCGTCTATGCGATAGCCCGGCTTCCGTGTATGCATCCACTTCCTACGTTAACTACAAAGATAAACAATTGAATGCATAATAACACATAATAGTAGGTTAGCCGAGATTCTTAATGCTGAACGACGCAAACTCATTTTCTCATGAATTCCTAACATATTCACCCCATATTTCACTTAACAATCCTCATAATTCTAAATAAAAGACCTAAGATGACGTGCATTTCTGCCCGTCATCACACCCCCAAACTTAAAACCATGCTTGTCTTCAAGCATGCGTTATAGTCAAGAAATTCTAACTCACCGTTGGGCTTTCCTTTGCGATGACCAACCTCTCAGAATATAATTTACTCATACCTCTAACCATGGCCGCAACGCTCTTCTCCACTTCGGCTGCTTCTTCAAAAAGATTTTCTCCATTACGCCCACGTGTGCCATGCTGGCATCCAACTTCGGTTGCGTTCCGTATTCAACTCAAATCTTGTCTTGCTTGATTTGGCTTGCGCCGACAGAGGAGTTACACTTATGTGTTGATCAGGATCGTTATGATCATGTGTTTCCATGTTGTAAAATTATCGCCAGTAAGTTTTTCGGCGCTTAACAATGCCAACGTGGCTGTTGCCATTTTGAAAAAGTTGCTAAAAATACAAAAAAAAAAATGTATTAGATTTTGCTAAACCACTTTTAAACCAATCAGTTTTGCAAAAATAGTTTCAAGTACCCTAAGTTATAGACTTCTATTTTGCAATGATGCCCCAGTGAGGCAGGACAAACATCACCGGTGGGGTGATCAGTTGCCTCTTCGTTGGGATGAGACATTCTCAACCATTAGGCAGAACCAACTCTTGGAACTGAACCTAAAAGCCACCATTTTTCGGTCTAGAATTGTTAACCTTCAACTATTCCGCATAAGTGTGACCCCTCGCTTTCGGTGCCAAAGTCCCGCCCTAATGAGCCCATCGTAGGGAAGAAGAAGATTAGGACAAGAGACTAAGTTACCTTATCCTCTTATAGGAGATCAAATAAAGAAACGTGCAAAACTGCCATCTTTTAGGGGAACACTCCCAGGGTTCCTCGAGGCGATGCACGGTAACTTTATTCAACCTAACGAAGGAGACCGAGGGATATGTTGTCGCACTTCCCACTCTCACTTACTATGAACACTCTCTCCATCCACCTTGATATTGACCTACCCAAACACCATTTGTTAGGGGGACACGCCAAAGGTACCCTAAGGCCGAGGGTAGATCTCACGATGTGGACTATTTAGGAGAAACGTGAAAGGTTTAAATAAAGCATCTCATGCCCCAAGTATCTCCCACTGAATGTTCTACCTAGGATTCATTAACCTAGATAATCCAGCTACTGAGTTTAGTCTAAGTCGTATTTTTAAACTCTGTTCATAAACAACATCTGTCTATGAAATATAAACAAGTTCAAGTAGTCACATGTAAACATTTTAATGGATTGTCCTTAACTTGCATGCATGCATCAAATCTATCTAATTTACCTTTCCAGATAAGTTCCCAGGTAGGGGTGTTTCATTTTCATCAACTTAAATACCCCAGCCTAGACAGAACCTGCCTTAGAAAAAAGATCCCTTATAGATAGATTTGCTACACTTTAACCTTTTATTAGCCAATTTAATCCTATTAAACTGATTAAAAGATTAAAGCCTTAGGGTTGCTATCATATTAGAATCGCGATCTTAGGTCTATGTGATCCAAGTTTTAAATACTTTAAAACCATGAATTAAACCTAAGTGAGCATGCATGTCTTTCTTATTTCTTTTAGTTCTAATTTCTCTTTAACTTTTAAAAAGAAACAACAAAAACTATTGCGCATAACGAGGTGTTTATAACATTTATAAAGTAACCTATGTGTCATCTTCATGCAATTTTCTGTCATTACTATATATAACTTTTATATAACACGTAACGACCAAGCAAACATGTTATCATTCACCCTTATACTACAACAATTATAATATAAAGATAATGCATGTCAATGCTTTTTATGCATGCATAAATATAACTTTTATATTGTATGATGCATGAGCATGCTCTTGCATAATTAAATCATGCTTCTTTAAATTATAACAATTACAATAAAGAGATGATGCATGATCATTGCATAACTTAAGGTGGGATTTACTATATGTGCAGACCATATGACATATAAAAAACATACATCGCATGTAATAAATAATAGATTAATGGATCGGGATGAGCCTTTACAAAAATCGGAATGAAATAACCCTATCTATTACATTTTTCATCGAGCAAACCGATTCACAGGTGAACCGGGTCTTGAACTACCAGAAGGTGTCCATCGTCTAGTAAATGTCGTAGGTAAACGATCGCCCAGTGTGCACTAGACGATAGAAGCAAAATTGAACGATTACGTAGATGACAACGAGGCTGCGAAGCCTGAGCGTCTATGTGATTGCTTAACGCGACGACAGGTAAACGATTTTCCTTGTGTTACTAAACGATCGTTTAGTCAATTACTAAGCAATGAAGCTTACTGACCTAAATGATCGTCCAGTGCGTGCACGCGTTCGACGATACGCGAGCATCGCATTGTCTACCCGACCCGATACTCTACGATCGCGTACCCGATACTCAACACGATGCGATCAACCCTTGATCGCCTCCTTCCTTGAAGAACCGCAATGCTTGCTCCGATCTTTTTTACAAACGATTCAAAACTTCAAATGGACTTTGAATACAGACTCGATAACGATTATTAATGCCCAAAAACACAGGGGCTTTTACCCGCACATCTACAGCATTTTAATAATTAAACAGTGTAGAAATGCACCCACTAAGAACGTAAATGTCTTCATTACAACATATGAAATCGAAGTATCAAAACCTGGCTCTGGGACCAATTGAAAGATCTCTTAACGAAAAGTTCCATAAGCGTTTTGGATCGCTCCAATTTTACAGTGACCGAAATACACCATATACCTTCAAACACACAGTTATGCAAATAAACAATAATTAACGGCATGCTTTGAACAAGAAATAACAAGGGAAAGAGTTCTCATATCAGTTGAAGATACTCTTCAAACTATGGAGCTCCACGCAGTGGAAGACCTCTACCCGAACAACCAACGCCCAGCAGATACGTCGACTTCAGCAGCACGAACAACCGCAAACACACGAACGCAGTGGGGACGACACCACCAGAAAAGAGCCCTAGGTATTCTCAGATTGAAAACCAAAAGTGTGATCTTCGGTGAGTTTGGTAGAGGTAGGAGGAAGAACTGATCGTGTAGACAATAAGCAAGTGGGAGGGAAGGAGAAGCTATCGCATAGCTAGATGCTTATCGCTTAGAAGAAACTACACGATCGTGTAGATTTTACTGAATGATCGTTTAGAAAAAAGTAGGCGATCGTTTAGCAAACACAACACACTATACATCATTTAGGCAAGCTAACCGATTGTTTAGGACTTAGTGTGTGATCGTTTAGGTGTTGAGCGACTATCGTATAGGCTCTTAACTTTAAGCGATCGTTTACATTTTCACACCAATGCAAACCTTCCGATCTTTTTCCAAACAATTCAAAATGACACGGATTTCATTTTTATTCATCGGTTACAATAATCGACGTTGTTCCCCACTAACGCACGTCCGAGCGAGATTTTGGGTTAATTATCATATAATTAATCAATTAAATTATTAATAAATATAATCATATTATATTGTTACCCTATAGTTTGATATCACATATCTACTATAGTAATTTTTTCTCTGCTTGATATAAATCATATTTATATCTAATTTCCTCCAAAGTAATATATCTCATACATTTAGCCAATTATATCATATATAATTAACCAGTCCAATTATATAATACATAAACGAACTTCCTCTTGTAAATTTAAACATTTAAAATTAACCCAAACACTGATTCCCAACTTTATCCAAGCTACGTAGGGGATCTAATGGACCTGTGGCTTGAAGCTTCAACGGTCCATGAATAGCTGACTAAACTCTTTAGCCACAAGATCCACCATCCGTTAACTATCAAGCATTCCACTAAAGACAAACAACTGAACTCTTCTTACCATAGATATATTTCTATGTCCATCGGATATAACCAATCATGAGTACGATGACCCTTTACAAATGCTCGTAAGTATAGCTAGACGAAATTACCATTTTACTCATGTAGTTACATCTGACTCCTTAAGTACCACGGATTCCTCTAATGAACAATACAACATAGTCCAACTATGTGTGAACACCTCTCAGACTAACAGAAGGGGTGTGGTGCCACATCGTTCAAGCCCTGGAATCAGCCCTTAAGGGAGCTATCTATCTACTTACCCCTGCCTTGGGGAATAAGTGAATTCCATCTTGTGTAGCTAAGTTCCCAGTTCCCAAATCAGACAAATCCCCAAAATGGTAGGTTTGAATCAGCAATCTGGCCACTCACACCCATACAAATCAAAGGATCGTCCTCAATGGCAGGAGTTCCCAACTCATTCAAGAATGAGGTCATGTTACCTATGGTCATCCTAGTGAAGTGAAGTCTCTGACATGAATGGTGTTATATAATGAGACGTTAACATGCAACTGAGCAAAAAACAAGATGTGAAATAAAATATCATATATTATACAACACAAGTGTTTGTACAATCTATTTACAAACTACAGGACACGAGACTTTAGGGCATCTACCCCAACAGTTGAGAACTCAGAAAAGTCTAACCGATTTTCAAAGTATTGTTTGAATTCAAATTGCATGAGATTTAATCATGACAAGTTTCCTTGTTACATTGTAGGCTTCCTTCTCCCTCAACTGTCTCTATTCAAAACTTGTGTTCTTAATTATCTTACTTAGCCTTCTATAATGGTGAGTACTTGTGAAGGGACTCACACTTCTGACAGCAAAGTGATGAAATATAAAGAAAAAGCCAAATGCAAAATGCATGTTGTAGATGATGTTCCACCGATGTCTACAAACAAATACGGTGTTCATGTATGGGTATTCCTGTTGAAAATAAGGAAGTTGGAGTTCCACCTTCCTCAGTAAAAAGAAGACGATTAGAAGCCAACCAACCATATGAAACTGAAGAGAGAGAAAAAGTAAGTTCATTGTCTTTAACGATGGTTGATTTAATTGGGGCTGGTGTTGTAATTATTCCAACCAAATCCCCTTCTAGTGATGAGTCCGATGACATGCATGAATACATCGCCTTACCTAGAAACCCTAAGGAATTTGTTGTACTTTCAAGCTCATGTAGATGCTAGGGTTTCCGAAGGTAGTTTAGTTGCTAGAGATAATCTTGAATTAGGTTCTGGTTTTGCCGATGCTTTTGTTCACACTTCTGCCGCTGATTTGGGTTTGAATGTTACTATTTCGGGTTGTTACGAGTCTGAAAAATGCTCATTCCTACTTCAACTGTAATGTCGGTACTTAATAATGTTGAGACTGTTGTTGAGTTAGAAGGAGGTGAAGGTGCGAATGCTTCTTATAAAAATATTTTAAAGTCTGTTGTTAAGAATATCGTTTTTGCCTCCTTTATTCTCGATGTCATTGATTCATAAATTGCTTTTGTGGTTTCGACTGTTACTGGTACTAGGCCTAGTGACGAGGCTCAAACTGTTGAAGAAAATGTCAAGACTCCATATGAGTCTTTTACTTTATCGGAACAAAATCTTGATAATGCTGATTTTTTTGCCTCTTGAGAATGTAAAAAATGTTGTTGAAGCTGAAGTTGCCACTGAATCCAACGATCCGAGTCATGAGAATTCTCTATGCTCCACTCATTCTAATGATGAAGACAATATCGCTATTGTTGCTCTTTGATCTAAGAAAGTTGTTGTTGGTGCTGGTGTTTCTGGCATTGTTAATGTTGGTGTTGATATCTTCTCTGAGTCATCTGATAATGATACTAAGAAAATCACTTCTGAGGAAGCCTCTGACTGGGGTTTGAAGAGTAGCTCAGACAATGAAACTACAACCTCTGTTTGGTTCACTAGGGCCACGACTCGAACCAAAAAAAACAACCATTTGTAACTAATGTTCCTTCTTTGCCTTTACATGAGGTCTTTTTTCACATTGAAGAAAGTGCAAACCTATAGAAGTATGTTGTTAAACGTAATATTGTAGATAAGAAAGAATTATCTTATCGTAATCAAGAGTGTGTTGAGCTTATGGAGTTTATTCAAACTGTTGGTCTTGAAAGAACTATTTTGAACTTTGGGCCCTACTATCCCCAGCTAGTGTGTGAATTCATTGTAAATCTTCCTTAAGATTTTGCATATTCGACTAGCCCAGATTTTTAGAGGGTGCACATTAGGCATCATTCATTTGTTTTCTCTGTTGTTGTGATCAACCAATTTCTTTGTCAAAATATGCCTGAAAATGTGAGGGAATAATGTCCTTCTCTAAGAGATTTGGTGTTTGAATTGACTGGAGGAAATCGTTCTACTTGGCCACGAAGAGATCAACTGCCTACAGCTGGTTTGAGTGTTAAATATGCCCTTCTGCATATAATTGGGATTTATAATTGGTGCCCTTCTTCGCACAAATCTGGTTTGACCATTGCTCTTGCAACTTTGATGTATTTGATTGGGAGTAGAGCACAGTTCAATTGTGGTGTGTTTTTACTCAACCAGATTAAACGACACATTGGATGCACAGCTCTAAAATTGCTTATTTATTTTCCTCGCCTTATCTATGGTATCTTGTTGTCTCAAAAGCTTGATCTTCTTATTGCTTCAAAAGTTGTTGGACCATTTCCAAGTCTCTTCTCCATCAACCCTAAGCTCCTACAGGGTCAACATATTCTTGATCTGGAAACTACCATGACAACTTATCATCTTGATGGCTCAAGTCGAGCTTTAATAGCTTTTTCGTTTGGTGGTCGTATTCTTCAACTGTGCTTTCAACTAAATCTCGTGACATTACATCTCTAGTGCGCCAACATCAGGAGAGAAAAGCTGAAGTGGATGAGGTTTTTTTATCACGCGATCCATCTTGTCTAGGGATGTAGGAGTTTCCTCTTCTCACCCACGGAGTTGATGTCTTTGGGTGCTCTTTTTACAGCCAGAAGGGGAAGTGGTTAGTCAGTTTCAATTCTGTCTGAATGTTGTTCTTGGTTGGTTATAATTATGAATTTTGTTCATGATTTTGGTTTGTTTTGTGTTTTGCTCTAGGGATTGATATGTTTTGGCTTATTTTGCATTGTACTGTTGATGTTATTATTTTTGTCAAGCCTTTCTTCATACATCTAGTAGGTTATTTTGTTCTGCCTATAAAAGAAATTATAAGCCAAATTGGGAGTTTTTTTTTTTAGAAATTTGTTTTGCTGGTTTTATAATTTTATATAATGCAATGGTTCTGCAGATGTTGCAAATAAAGTCTTAAGATCTAGTTGTGGCTTCAAAATATTTTCCTGCTAAATATTTTTCTTATCTGAAAATATCCAGCTGTGGTATGTAGTCTGATATGTTCCTTTTTTGAAGCGCTACTTTTTATTACAAATAAGTACTTGTTTCCTTTATTGGATTCGATTTTTTAAAGAGAGTTTTGCAAACCATTTAGGACTGTCATATTTGTTTAATTGAGTAAGATGATTTTTATACTTCGACCAAACTATTCTACATCATGTTCTTCCTTGTTTGCTCACTATTCCGCTGTGCAAGTTCTTCATCCGTTGAGTGCAACACATCAAAATTTTTCAAGGACTTAGGAGGAGCCTAAGTCACAACTGCCAGAGAAGGGATTCTCATTCTTAAGGAAAGCTTAGGACTCAGCTTCCGAAGAGGAGTTCTTCGTCTTAGGGAGATCCTAAGATTCATCAATGAAGGGAATTCGTTGAAGTGAGGAAAGATATCGTCGCGAGAGGAGTCACACATACTGTTGGGTGTCGAAGTGCCAGACACTAATATTAACATACTTATGGGGAGCCTAAGTTCTGTTGAGATGGAGTTTTACATCTAAGGAGAGCCTAGATGATGTGTGAGTTAAGTTCTACGTAAGCCACTGTAGTAGTTGGTATATTACAGATAAGTACTATGTTGTAAACTGCATAACTCTTTAATATTAGTGGACTATCTTTCCTGGGCACTCTGCCCCCTAGACATAGATGTTTATCATTGAATTGGATTATCAACTACTGTTCGCCTTTACTTGTTTACTTATTGTTGGTATTTTTGTTGTTACAGTTGTTGACAGTGCTTTCTGTTTAACATCCATATATTGAGTGACGAGTCATCCTATCGTTTTTTCACAATTTTTTTCCATGTACTTTCAATAAAACTTAAACTTACCTCATATGCTTGTTTATTGTTAGATTTTTCAAAAACTTTTTTTGTCATCTATTAACTTCTTCACTATAATTTTTGAAAACGTATTCATGTTTTATATCTTTTCGCATGAAAATTATTATTATTATTGAGTCAAATTCAATAAAAATTAATTTTGATAAACTAAATTTAATATTTGTTTAAAATACAAAGATTAACGTTGAACAAATCTAAAAATAAAGTGACTAAAATAATATTTTAAACTTTGTTTTATTTTATTTGCGAAAAAAGGTTATTATGGTCAAATACACTCTTAATTTATCATTTGGTCATTTATCACAACACATTTAAATATGGTTCTTACCTCTAAAAATTTTAATTTTTGGTCTCTAAAATCATAGTAAATCAGCCAACTTTTTTTTTTCTTTTGCTCAATTTGAAAACGCTATTTTGTTGCCATATAAAAGGGAACATGAGTCAACTATTCAAATGCATTAATGACTTTTCAACATGGATGATGTATGAAATTTGACTAACCTATTAATATAGACAAAATAGAAAAGGCTAGGAACCAAACATCTCACCATAATCACTTCATTATTTTCTTTAGAAAAATGTAAAATTAAAAATAAAACGTACGGAAAGAAAATTAATTTTTACCTAATTTTTCCTTCATCAAATTAAATCCTAAACATAAACATAACTTTATTTTAAGGTAATTATTTCAAATGGTAAAACTTCTGAAAAATATTTTTAAGTATAGCAAAATGTCATTGTCTATCAATGATAAATTGTGATAGACTTCTATCACTATGCAATAGATTGTGATAGACTTCTATCACTCGATGGAAGAAGTCTATTCTATTACGATATATCATTGATAAACAATGATATTTTGTTATATTTATAAATAAGTTGGTTCATTTTTCTTTATTTAAAAACAACTTTATTTCTAACTTTATGGACTAATTTTGAGCAAAAATTCAATGCGAATGGTTTTAGTTTGAAATTTCGTCGGTTTTATTCTAGTCATATATAATCCATAGTCATTAAATAGTAATTGAAAAAAATTATTAAATGCATAGAAGAATATTTTCATGGACAACATTTCAAATGAAAATCTAATTGTCAAAGTCTAGAAAGCAATAAAATGAAAGTGAGAGAGTGGGAGAAAAAAATGATATTTTCCCTAAGTAGTAAATTAGTGGTGGTAGGATTAATGAGAGTAAAATCAAAGATTAAAAAGAAAAGTAATTGGGAAAGTAGGTGGGTTGTTTCCATTTAAAGAGGGTCAAGTTCAAAGTGCACTTTAATCTTATTGGCAATTTGAAATGGACTCCAAGACTCGAGACTCGAGAGTATCGTATATAGATAGCAAACTTTGAATTTGTGTATACTTCAACTTGATAAACTTCAAAACTTATACATAATATTCTCTACCTCCCTTTTTCCTTTTTATTATTATTCTTTTTTTTTTTTTTTTTGTTAAGTAGGGGGAGATTTAAATCACTGACTACTTAGATCATTAATCTATACTTATTTTCTTTAAAAAAGATAATGATTGATATCAAAGTTTGGTATTAGTAATGAATTTGTAATATTAAGGAGGAATGAGACAATCGTCCTGTATGATAGAGAAAACCTTGTAGTGATGTGGTGTTTTGCCATTAAACACTCTTACAATTGAGGTAGTAATAGTTTAAAGAGCAGAGAGAAATGAAAAGCTTGGAGTATTTTCAGTGTATCTCCAATGTCTCAAGCCTTCTTTGTTATAGACAAATGTAGTTTCACAGTAGATATTTGCTAATTAATTTCTAGGATCATTATTAATTGTTATGAATTGTCGAAATTATTTAAATTGCAGATCCAAATACTATCAAAGCTAAACACTTATGCATAATTTTGGCTTTATAGGTTTGACCTCCATTCTATAGGTGTGATCTAGGCGTTATTTTTCTCTCATGATCGACTCTATGAGTCGGCCTTCATGAAGTCTACATAGTCTACCTTTATGGCCAACCCTAGAGTTAGCCTTATGGTCCTTGTTGATCTTACAATGGGAATTGATCTTTATACTTCTTATGGTTTGAACTTATAGGTCCACCATCATACTTAGCTTGGAATTATCTATTGGGTCATTCTCTTATAATTAAATATTTGATCATACTATTTACCCATAACCCAAATTATTCTTTGGGAGATTGATAAAAGAATGAGGAGATTTTGTCCCATTTTAATTCATCTTTGAAATTTTTATTTACAATTTTGGGTTATCCATTATATTTAATGGAATAATTATTTAAGTAACAAATATTCCCATTATTCTCTCCCAAAACCCACAAAGTTACTAAAAACTTCCTTAAAAGAGTCCCATGTACTTTAAAGCTCAAAGTGGACCTAAATGCATGATTTTCAAGTTTTAATTGCTCTTTAACCACCTCGAAATATATAAAAATGTCATAAATGTGAAGCGAATATGAAACAAGTTTGAGCCTTCTACTAGCTATAAACCCAGAAAGTAGCCAAAAATTCTATATGAAGGGCTAAAGTGTATTTGAAAGTCTCAAATGGACCAGGGTTGCATCATTTTCAATTCATTTGGCTCTCTACCCACCCTTAAACATATAAAAGTGTCATAGAGGTATATGCCCTCTAAAAACAAGGTTTGAACCCTTTACCGGCTCCCATAGCCCAAGTGTACTTTAAATCCCAAAATGGATTTAGGTGCATAATTTTCAAGTCCCTTTGTGTCGATAAACAACATCTTAAACGTTGTGTTCTACCAAGTGTCGCTTTATCCACCAAAGTTTTTGCCACACATTCCCTTGCATCAGAAGAAAGATAGAAATGTCCACACAAAAAGAAGTGAAGAAAAATTAGATCTACTGATATATTTGGTTACATCGACAAAAATAAACACTGATCCACTCTAAAAATAGCGTAACTTGACCCATTGAACGAATATTTACAACAACATAAAAAATGGATGATCTAAAATAAATAAAACTGAACATGTGAAATACATATTAGGAAAAAGAAATGAAAGGCTATAAATCCAAAAGAATCCTTAAAGTCAAGGCAAAAGCCACCTACCACCACCATCAGTTCCATCACACTGATGTGTGTTGTTGAAGTTGAAGATTATGATGTCATTGGCAATTTAGGATTGCACTCTAATAAATGCTGCCCTTTTGATGTGTTTCCAGGAAACCCTGCAACTCAATTGCCTTACCTTACTCCTCTTTCATAACCCATCAAAAACTTAATCAAAACACCAAACCATTTCAAAAATTCACCATCAAGATTCAACACTCTTCTTCTTTTTTTGTTGTTTTGGGTCAGAGTAGCAACTTAGGGAAGTGGACTGTTGCCTACTTTTTTTCCCCTCCTCATTTCTTCTTTTTCTTCTGCATTCATTTCACTACTAACTCTATATTTTTTTTCAACATATGTGTAGAATAAAGAATCCAACTTTATATAAATTTTATGTTGGTTGAACTATACTCTTCTAGAGTTTAATGATCTAACTTTAAATTTCTATTTTAGTTTTGCCATATATCTTGAACTTTTTTTTTTTAATTCTTTTTGTTTTTTTAAGATTGATCTTAAAGCATTTTCAAATGTAATATATTGTCGCATACTACAGTTAAATTACAAATTCTTCCTTTAAACCTCTTAACTTTATGTCTTTGGTCCCTCAACCTTTTTTTAAGATTAATAAGAGTTAAAATCGAGTATTTGGTTAAATAAATTTGTTCTTAAATAAAATAGTAGAGTCAATTGCAAATATAGCAATCAACTCTAAAGTATTAACAAATATAATACAATGTAAAAGACTTTACAAATATAACAAAATTTAGATCCAATCCTCGAAGTCTATTAGTGAAGACTATATCGCTAATAGGAACATATCCCTAATAGATTTTACTATATTTACAATTTTTTTTTTTTTTGACAATATGTGAGATGGCCAGATGGGAGAATCAAACTTCTAACTTTGAAACTCATAGTACAAGTTTTATGTTATTTGAATTATGCCCATTTTGGTAATTTTCAAAAATCGATGCTATATACTTAATTATTAGTCCTAAAATATTTTTTTTAAAAAAAAAAAGATCAAACCTAATCCTACTATCCATTGCAATTACTTGAATGTGACATTTTTTTTTCAAGTATACATCTAAATAAATTTCGCTTTATTTATTTATTTATTTATTTATTTATTTATTTATTTATTTTCTTTCTTCACGTTCACGTGTTATGTGACCAATTTTTCTAATCCGTGAAATACATTCCATATTAATACTTTATTATTAAAAAAAAAAAAAAGATGAATACTATTTTACCCCTTAAATGCTTGCTTTAGTCAACACATTCACTTTTTGTACACATTCTCCTATCAATCCTATCGATCCTATTTACATATCTTATTCACTCAACCATATTTGAATTAGTTTGAATTTTATATTATTAAACTAAATAAAATACAAAATATTATATTAAAATAATATTTTACAAAAAAAAATGTCAAAAATATCATTTAAGAATTTTAGTCAATGTGCTTATAAGAAATTTTAGATTTAATAGTTAAAAATTAATTTTTGACGAAATTAGTTAAATAATAATAGTAGTCATTTCAAGTATAAAAGTAGAATATGTAAATTTTAGATTTATTGAATATATATATATATATATATGTTATAATTAAACATTCGAAAGTAAGTGGAATGAAAATAAAAAACTACAAAATGTTAGAACCAAAATATTATTTTAACCAAATATATATATAGATATAGATATAGATATATAGATAAATATATATATAAAGAGTTTATATTATATTTTATTGTTCCATTAGCTTGGTCTTTAGTTTGACTAGAGTGATTCCAACCATAAATATGACTTCTGCTCCTCAACTTTTTTCTTCCTTCTTACCAAAAATAAGAACACAGAGAAAATTAGGAATAAAATAAGAAAAAAGAGATCACATATTAAACCATGTCCGGCCATGGCGATTGGCTTCAATTTTACCATCAAAATCTCTCTTCCACGGCGGCGCCACCACCTTCCGATCAATCCACCTCCGAAATGATCTTCGCCGATCGAGTTTCTGACGCCACCGCCGTTGTCACCACCACCGCCTCCGGAACCACAGCCGGTTCAACTGGATTGAATCCGGAAGGTCGTGTAGGAAAGCCGGTTCGCCGCCGGTCCAGGGCATCTCGGCGGACTCCAACGACGTTGCTCAACACCGACACAACTAATTTCAGAGCCATGGTTCAACAATTCACCGGCGGTCCAACTCCACCTTTCGCCTCATCGATTTCCCCCAATTTTTCGCTAGGGTTCAGCGGGATTCGTCAATCCAATTTCTCCACTCCGCCCAACGCCGTGATTTCTCCGCCGTCTGGTTACCTACTACAACAACCGCCACAGTTTTACAATCACAACCCCCAGCCGTTCCTGTTTCCGACAGACGCACACGGCGGCGACTTTCTTCAGAGGCTATCCGCGCCGAGGCCGGCTAATGGCGGAGTTTCCGGAGACGGATTTCTGACGGAAAGTGCGGTTCCTTCTCAAATTCCTCCCGCCGGAGCTTCTGCTGGTTCCTCTAACGAGAGCAATGGCGGTAATGGTCGCTTACTGTTCTGACGACGGGGAAGTTACTCCACCGACGGCGCCGATGCCGATGACTGAGCTGAATAATTTTTGGGATCTGTAGAAATTTTTAGGGCTTTTTCGGATTCAAATTACCTGCAGTCATTGGCAACGGTGATGGTGAAGTGAAGTGAAGAAGACGAAGACTATACCTTTTTTTTTTTTTTTTCCTAAATATATATTTTAATTTTTTTTCTTAGGTTTTTATTGGGTGGAATATTGAGATAATGTTAGAAGAAATTGGGTTTTGGCTTTTGTGTTTTGATTTTTCTTCATTTGTTTATGTTTTTTTTTTTTTTTATTTTTACAGGAGAAAAAAGATTATATGGTATAAATTATTGTATAAATTATGAATAATTTATTTCAGGATCATCTAATATGGATTAGATTGATTCTTTTATGTGGGAAAAAAAACTTAGATTGATGCTGAATTTTCCTTTTGGTTTTATTTTAGGATTTAAAATATCTTGTTTTAATTTTAACCTTTTGCACAATTTTTTTTTTATAAAATATTTTTATTTAAAAAAGAAAAGAGGATAACGAATGAATGTTTTTTTAACCATATAACTTTATGACAATCAGGGTAATTTTTTTAGCATAACAATTATGCCCATTTTAGTGCTGATATAAAATTTATTTTAGGATAGTACAACAATAAAAAGTATTTTAGTCCTTGATTACTATCCATAAATTTCATATTTGTTTTCAATCACATAAGTTATCTATTATTATTAATAATATTTATTAAAAAGGAAATATTATTATTATTGAGGGGTTTGAATATTTATGTCTACATTAGATAATCTATTGGTTAGATAAATAAATAAAGTTTTTCTTAAAAGAAAATGTAAATATGTAGAACTTGTATCGTGTAAGATTTTAATGGGGTAAATTTAGGTTCTGTATAATAACTATTTGGTTTTTAATTTTCGTTGTTTTTAAAAATTAAATCTATAGATACAATTTCCATCTTATAATTCATTCTTTTGTTATCTTTTTTTTTTTTTTCTTTTTACCAATAGTTTAAAAAGCAAATCAAAATTTGAAAAACTAAAAAAAAAATGCTTATATATTGGAATTTAGTTAACAATTCAACCGCTGTACTCAATAAAGATACAAAATATTATAAGAAATAAGAAAAAAATAGACTTAATTTTTAAAATAAAAACAAAAAACAAAATAATTATCAAACGAGTCTTAACTTTTGTTCTCTAATACTTAGGATTTGTATCATATTAGTCCTATATTTCAAAATGGAACAAAATGTCACATTTAAAAAATACTTGATTTTGATTCTTGAATTAATGGAATCGGTTCTAGTTAGTGAAAATTTGCTAGTAATTTTTAAAATAAAAAGTATTTATTAAAATTACTGTATTTTAATTATAATACTTATTATTTATTTTAAAAATGTTAAAGTTAACAACGGTTAATAGATATCAAAATCAAGCATTTTCTAAATATTGGGACTTCATTTAATTTTGAAATTTAGAAATTAAATCGACACAAATTTCAAACTTGTGAGATAAAAGATTGATGATAGTTATATAGATCATTAATGTGAAGAATATGAAAATGAGTATAACTCAATTAACATAATTCTTTTATGGTCAAACTCGAAATTAATTTGACATGCAGTAATTTATAATCGGACAATTAAATGGACTCTACAAAAATAGGTACGGTTCATGATGCACCAAAATATGTTGATGATTAAATTAGTTTTTCGTATCAATTTTTTTCTTTTTAATTCTCAACTTTCACAGTCATTTCATTGGTATATTTTTCTTATGTTTTACTTTAGCATTAAATTGTGCATGAACGATCAATTTCCGTCATTATTATTAAATTTAAAATGAGGGCAATTTGTTCTATCTTAGAACATAATTTAATTATTTCATATATTATATATCCATCCTAAATGTTAAATGTGCTAAATTATTTAAGGTATTACGTGTGCACCCTAGTTAAATGTGTAAAGCCACTTCAATCATAAGTCAAACGATGACATCTATCAACCTACAATTTCTATTATGACAATTGAAAATTACTAAATGCCCAAATTAAAAATTTATTGACTTTTGTGAAGGAATTTTCAGAGAGGGAAACAAAGTTGTTCAAAATGAATCAATTTTAGGTCGTCTTCTAGATCTCTTCGGTATAAAAGGATGTCTTTCTAGTTTATGTTATTTTCCTTTATTCTTGAAGGAGAGTTATGTGGTGTTTTAGTAGTTCGTGGCTCTGCTTTAATTCTTACTGAATTTTTTTACTTTAAAAAAGAAGAAAAAATTTGGGAATGATTTGTCAAAAACTGATTCTTACAGTCTTTATCCGAAGATTTACAAGTGATTAAAGTACATTTATACCAAAACTTTTATATGGATTAGTCAAGAAACACGTGCAATGTATGTGAAATCTTGTAGCTCTAATTATTTTTTTTAAATGATGATTTTTTAACATATAAAAATAAATATCATGCAACTTTGTTTTAGTTATCATTAACCTTTAAAAGTTAAATTTTTATTTTATTGTTTTCATATTATCATCTTTTTTCAAAAAAAAAAATCTTATATCTAGAGAAAAATAAGAAAAATCGTTATACAAATTAAATTATCGAATTAATATGTTAATATTCTAATATTATAATATACATAATGCAATAATTTTTGTTATAATGTTATTATATATCTACTGTGAAGTCACAAATAAAGCATATATTGTTTCACCATATTAATTATTACCTTCATTTAATTATTATTATTATTATTTTATTTTCTCTAAACCTTGAACCTCATGGTTTTAAGAACGTAAATGTAAGTATTTATTTTTTGTTTACACGTGCATCTCACATATATATTGGAATAATCAATGCATCAATTGGATGTGTGTAGCCACCTCCACCCCAAAAAGATGCATCCAAAATTGGCATCTATTGCATTCTATCTCGATGATCAGTCGCATCTCATTAACATCAATTGCAATTATTTGACTTACGTCTTTATTTTTAGATATGTAAATTTATTTTGTAAACTAAAAATTGAAAAAGTCACATCTACTATATTTCAAACAAACTACTTACACTCGAAAAGTCACAACCACTCAACAAAGGTAATATAGAAATTTATGAAAAATGTAAAGGTAGAAGGGGCGATGTAAAGATTCTTCCCACATAGCTTTTTTTAATCTAGTGGAGATTTGTAAAAGAATAAGGGTAAGGGTATGGTATGAAATTTTCATAGATCTTATAGCAAGGATGGAAGTTTTCGATTGAAGCTTCTAACTTGTAGACTTCTCAAATATGGGCTTAACAAAGTAGACGATTATAATTGATACATGCATGGAAGATTTTAAAGTTTGAGAGTATAAATAGATATTTATTTATTGGTTAATTAATTAAAGTAATTTTTTTTAAACTATTGTGGCATTAAAATTTTGATTTTATATAATTTATCACAACATCATGGTAATTTTTAAAATATATTTTTAATTTTTAAGTAAATCTAAATACTTTCGTGGTTGAGACGTGTATCGAATCGTTCAAGAAGTTAGATATTCTAAGTTTAATATCTCGGTGTTAAACTAAAAAAAAAAAAAAAAAAAAAAAAAAAAAAAAAAAAATCTCTAGGTGAAAATGGGTGAAAATAGAAATTCATTGGTACTTTCATATTATTTTCTTTGATTATGCACATATTGAGCTTAGTTCTCTTCTTTTAACTAAAATTTTGAAGGACTTTGGTTAAAATACTAATTTAATTCTTGTATTTTAGGACTTATTTTGTTCTAGTTTATGTACTTTCTTTGTAGTGATTTCAATATATCTTTAAAATATTTCTTAATTTATTGTTAACTTGCAAAAATGATCTTTCTTAATATTTTCTTTATAAAATTGAAAACATATTTACCTTAGGTCCTTTCTTACCTAAAAATTATTATTATTATTTAACTAAGCTAGGTTTGATTTCTAATTAATTTTAATTGACTTATATTAAGATTTATTCAAATTCAAATGCCAAATTTAGAAATTAAAAAATACACGGAAAAATAAACTCCGAAATACAAAAACTAAAATAATACTTCAATCAATATTTTAAACCTAAATAATTATCAAATTATTTTTTCTTATTTTCGAACACTAGTGTTTGAATATTTTTTCATGTTTAAACCAATTAATATAATATAACATTGGTTTGGTTTTGTTCAATATAATTCAACAAATTTAAATATGTATACTCTCAATTGAAAAATTAGAGGTTTGAAAATTGGACCTTTATTTTAGAAAATAAAAACAAATTTTCTCGTTGAAATAATGAAACGAGATCAATTTTATACAATATATTTTTAATTTGTTCGGGTTTATTTTATACCATATATTTTTATTTTGTTGTAGTTTGATTTGTTGTCTAACGTCTACTATAGATTTTTTTTTAATGTAAATAAAATGCAAGGGCGTGTCTAAGAATCATGGAATAAATTAATAATTCACCCAAATAAAATACAAAAAGCAATGATTTTCCATTGTCACGCGCGCCAACAACGTACTAAAATACATATATTGGTGGGGCCTTATTGTAATTATAAAAATAAGAACTATTTATTTTAATTAAAGTTTAGATTAAATGACAAAATACCTCTACAGTTTGAATTGATTAAGTAAGTTTCAATTAAATCTTTGAAAAGTTTTATTTTAATATTTAAATGTTGAATCATTCTCAAGAAAAACATTTTTGAAGCTGATTAAAAATTAATTAGGATAAGTATTATAATCTATATATACATCACTAATAATATTAAGATAGTTGTTTTAAATGATAAAATTATTGAAAATATTTTTAAACATAACAAATTGTTGTTGTTTATCATTGATAGACATAACAGTGACATTTTATTATATTTGCAAATAAGTTGACTCATTTTTCTATTTGAAAACAATGCATAATATTATTAAGGTAAATTAATGATGTAAATATTTTTAAAAAAAACTATTTTAAATTTTAACAGTTAAAATAAAAATTTTCATAGTTTATGAACTTAATTAAAACCCACCTCAAATTTTTCTTTTGTATAAGTTAACTTAAAATCAATAACCTAAAATTTATTATCACTTTTTATTATTATTATAGATGTGAATATTATGACTAGTATAATTAATTTCATGAGAAATTTACAAAATTTTTAAGTTAGGTTTACAATTTTAAGAACTATTATAGAACAAACTAAGAATACTTTCCATGAGTTTGTTTAAAACTTATTTGATGATGTTGGAAGTTTACATGATTTTGTTTTTAATTTTGCTCTCCTTGTTTCATAAGCTTACTATAAAAAAATAAATAAATAAATAAAGGCAGTAATAACAACCTCAAAGTTCACTCTCATTTTTTTTTCTTTTAATTTTTTAATATCTTCTTTTGATATTTACTATATCATTAATTGTTACTTTAATTATTAAAAACATATTATGTTCATTTTAACTCCTGAGTGTATATATGATCGAGTATTGGGAGTCAAAGGATACATTCCAAAATAAATTTACATTTATATTAAAAAGATACTGAATCTTTTTAATAATAAAGACTTAATTAAAATGATCTTCTACAACATTAAGGTTATATGGACCAATGTAAATAAAATATTAAAAAACACTTTCGGTCTCGAAAATTTTATAGAAGTAATAATTTAGTCCATATTTTTTAATTGATAATAATTTAATCTACGTATTTTTAAATTTGTAACATAGTCATTGAATTTTAATAAGTAACAACTCAGTCTATATACTTTATCATTTATAACAATTTAGTCCTTATTTTTTTTAAAAAAATATTATTAAGATTTATTAAAGTTTCTCATTTTTTTTATAAATTATAAAAACTAAGTCATTTCATAATAAAATTTGACACTTAGAAACGTTTAGTACACTGAATTGATTATTATAATTAGTGACTATTCTAGAGATGACGAGTGGAGAAGAGTAAATACTGTATAGCAAATAGGGTTTTGAATTTACCATACTTAATTTTAGGTTATAAATAGTTGTAAACACTACTATTATATATGAAACTCGAAACATGGAGTGGGTTATAATATCTCACGCCATCAACTTCAATTGTTACGAGTTTCATAATATAAAGATTAAATTATTACAAATTTGAAAGTACATAAACTAAATCATTAGTAACTAAATTCATCGATTAATATATTTATTATTTTTACAAAAGTTTAAAGATAAAAAAAAAATTATTCCAAACTATTTTCATCCAAATAAAATAAGTATTAAAATTCAACCAACTAAAATGAGATTTTAACTTTTTTTTTTCTATGAAAAATAAGATGCATAAGTTTATGGGAAAAGTTGTAGGATTGTTAGTATTTATTATTATTATTATTATTAGTATTTATTATTATTATTATTATCCTGTTTTGTCCTTGAAGAAAATGTGTGATGAAATTGTCAAAAAAAATTGATATAGAAATGGGATAGAAGTTGGAAAGAGGGGGTGAATCCAATGTCATTGCACCACTCAACACAAATCACACATTAATTAAGGTCCCACTAAACCCATCGAAAAGGGGTGCTTTGGCCCAAGTCAAAATCCTCAACACTAATCCCCCTTTGCTATATATATATATATATATATATAAATGCCTTTTGATTCACTAAAGATCTTCATTAAACTTCATTGGTGGAAATGGCATAATTTGGGTCCTCTTTTGTTTTCAAACTTATCAAGTCATAATTTTCATAAGGTCAACCACGTGGATTTGCAAATTAATATTATACATTTAACCATTTAACCATTTAACCCTTCTACGTTTTCCTTCCATTTTTTTTCTTTTTAACTATATTTTTCGTTTGGGAGATTTGATTATTCAAAACTAGAATAATATTAACACTAAATTTAGTTAAAATTTTCTACGTGAATGGTTAGAAATAGTAATTCGTACACGTACTTTCGCTAGGTTCATTTGAACACAAAGTTAAACCTAATTCTTCCAAGAAGACCATGCAACTACTTAAAAAGTAATCAAGGATCCTTTGTGATATGTTTTATCACTTATAATACAAGTAAGAACCATCTTTATTAGATAAATATAGTATGTTTTCAGCTTTTATAGTTCTATAGATTAGCCTGATTGTTGAACAAAAATAAATCGATAGATTTTATTTGATAGTACATTATATGTTAATATCTTCTTTTGATTCATAGGTATCTCACTCATCTTATAAAGAATATTACTTCTTTAAATTAACCATTTAACTATTTAGACTTTAACTTAAAATACATATACATATACATATACATATATATATATACACATATACACATATACATATATATATATACACATATACACATATACACATACACTCACACACACACACACACACATATATATATATATATGTGCGCGCGCAAAAATTTGGGTTTTTTTCCTTCCGTTTTCTCTTACCTCACATGTATCACATGATGATTAAAATCATTATATGAAAAATCAAATCAATATTTAATTATTTAAATATATTTCTTATAAAAAATAATTGAGCTCTCTAAATGATTTTTGTTGTCTTGCAACAAAGCCATTGTTTTTTATCTTGTTTATTTGTTTGGTTTCACATTTATTAAAAAGTAAAGTTGATTATTTGATAAGTCATTGAGTAGGTATAATGTTGGGAATGGATTAGTACGAAAAAAGGGGGACAAAAAAGGGGCATTGAAAAAGGAGGAATAATGGAAATAGAAAGAGTGAAAAAGAAATGAAGATAGAATAATAATAATTAAATAGAAGTGAATTAATACATATTAAAATCACTTTAAATGTGTTTTTATATAATTTATAAAAGAAATAACATAAATTTGTATGCCATATGAATATTCACTTATATATATATATATATACACACACAAACATATAAATATGTGGGTGTAGGTTAATCAAACATCTAATAAGGAAGTCAATTGTAAAATATTTATGTCAGTTTAGTTATGCTCAAATTTACTATATTCGTAATGTTATATATTTCAATTTTATCATCAACTACTAAATTTAGAACAAGTTAAAATTTAAGAAACTACAATACAACATTTTAAAATTTTAAGATCCAAAGTTGTTCGAAAACTTCAATTTACAAGAGTTGTCATGTTAAACAAATTTGAGGAATGAGATTAGAGTATAATTTTTGTCCTCATTTTGCTAATTCTTTTTGGACAAAAAAATAATTAAAAGAAGCTTCATAAGGTATGTCTTAAATTTATAACTATGGTCGAAAATACATTCTTTATGACTTATTTAAAGACTAAGAATCAAAACAAAATATATATATATAAAGGTAAAACAGAAAACAAGATTAAATATCTTTTTATTTACATGAATATGTAAGAGAGGACAATTGTCACCTATGGTATAAGGCTTTTTGGGCAAACCAAAAATAAAATCACGAGGGTTTATGCCCGAAGTGGAATTTTGAGGTATATTGTCTCTAACAAATGATATCGACATTAGACTCTAACTTAGCGATGTTGGTAGTGTCTTCAGGTGCCAAACAAAGAATTGGAAAGCTTTAGAAGATGCAGTCATGGTGGAATCCAAACGTGGTTGGCACCGGAGGTGGTAGTTTGCAAAGTTAGACGTTGGAGGGTGATCTTGTCAGAGGTAGCGAAGGTGGTTGTCAAAGCATATTGCTAGAGTGAGTCGGAGGTAATCACATTAGTCGTTGGCGTCAGAGGTAGTCACTGAAAGTGGTCGTTAGAGCATGTCACCGGTAATTTATCGTCGAAGTTGGTCATCGACAGTGGTTGGAGGGTTGAGTTATTGGAAACACGGGAGAGAGACGTGAAGTGGAGTTCTTTGATAAATGTACAAACTTCAATAATAAACACCAGAAAGGTTAGTGGAGTTGAGTTATTTTATACTAACTTCATAAGTTAGTGGGCCAAATATTGAATTGAGTTTTTATCTCAACTCAATTCAATTCATCTCAATGTCCCAAACACCTCATTAATGTTTTAGGATACTTTTGAGCTTGGACATATTAAAGACTGCATGGATAAGTTTTAATATCTAGATTAAGTAGAAGGGTGCATTTGAAGATTTTAAAATGGGCTTAAATTCAGGCCCAAAAACTAAACCCAACTTGGATGTGTTTTCCATGCATGTAGGCTGCAGCTTGTCTTGTTGCCATGGTTGATCATATGCAATATTTAAATTAACATAATAAAATCAATGAAAATAAATCTTTTTCTTTTTTCTTTTTCTTTTTTTCTTTTTTTTTTTTAAATACAAATAACTGCAGTCCATGTCATATAAAATAAGTGTAAAAGTTGAAAGACTTGAATAGTATTTAACCTTTTATTTTTTTTTTAAAAAAAAAGCTAAGTAAAAATACACATATGGTATAATATTTGTTAAATTATAAGTTAGTCAATTTGTGTCTATTTTATCTCTATTTTTTTTTTTAAAAAAAATGTTTAATAACCCTATGAAGTTTCAGTTTTATGTCTAATTATTTTTTGAAGTTTAAAAACATTAATAAATTTCTAAATTTTCAATTGTATAGATAATAGGTAATTGTCATATTTATAATTTTTAAAAATTCATTGATTTAATAGATCTAAGATTAAATTTTATGTTTAATGAAACTGCAAATGTTCAATTTTGTGTTTGGTAAATCTATAAATTTACACAAATTAAAAATAGCGAAACTTATTAGATTTAAAAACAATTTTGATCAATATACTTTGAATTTTATTTTATTTTGATTCATATACTTTCAATTGTTTAATTTCAATTTTTGTTCTTAAATTATTATTATTATTAGATCAATTTCGATTAAAAATAATTTAATATTTATTAAAAATGTAGACGGATGCCCACGAAGACTAAATTTTTTTATGGAAAAAATCTACAAGAAACTAACCATATGTGGACCAGGGAGACTAATTCTTCTATGTTTTGGGTAAATTATACAAATATATAAAAAACACTTGAACTTTACTTTTTGTTTAAAAAATATTCATGTTCTCTAATGCTTTCAACTATCTTGAACTTTCATAAATATTTCAAAACAACTCTTGCAATAGAAGTTCCTTAGAAATTTCAATTAGAAAGCAATACTTGAAACTGTGTGGTAATGATCTAAAATGATATGGTGATATAAATATTCTTTCAAGGTCACTGTTGTACTATTCATAATTCTATTTTTTATCTAAAATTTTAAAGAATATTTTACTCGTTTGGTATTTTTTGAAACATTTGTAAAAGTCCAGAGAATTCTTGATTGGTGATATATATATATATACACACACTTTAGCCTTATGTTCTGCATTTTTTTAAAACAAATTATAAGACTATTTGAAATAGAGAGATTGGTGGATAAGTAATAAGGTCCAGTTGGACTGGGTGAATTGTAAGACATGGCATCTCAACCCTTTGACTTAAAGTGCATCCTATTTGCCCCATTTCCACTAATATTTATTTATACAATCTTCTCTATACTTCAACTTTCATACCTATTTTACACCCAAAACTTTCATTCTTCATATTATTTATACACTTTTCTTCTTGTATTCCCTTCTCCATACTCCACACATAGGACCAATGAATAATATTATGAAGTATAATCATGTCCTCACCAATCTTGCTTTATCATCTCTTCTCCCTCTCCTTGCTTTCCTCTTCATGATTAAGCCCACCCCTCCCTTCCTTTCCAATCTTGTCATCTTTCGCGACTCCATCGGCTGTCATCACCATCACCATCATCACCACCACCACCATCATCGCCGTCATCATAAAAACGCAGCCGACGAAGAAGACCAAGCAGCCATAAGTTCCATTTGTGATACCTTCCCGATCACCCTCCTCCCACCAGAAACCCCCAACACTTCTGTATTTTGTGTTGATCGAAACGGTTGTTGCAACTTCACGACTGTTCAAGCGGCAGTCGACGCTGTGCCGATCTTGAGCTTCAAACGAAACATAATTTGGATCAACATTGGAATTTACTAGTAAACTCAATATAAATACTAGCTATGGTTTTTTTTTTTTTCCTTTTTGATAAAATGAAAATCCTTGACTTTCTCTCTTATTTCAAAAATATTTATATTATTCTTTTAAACATTACAATTTTTCTCTTAATCTTTTATAGATATTTGACCAAATTTTGAGATTTAAAACAGTGTGACAATCTTAAAATAAAAATTGGAATTTACGACTATGCTTGTTTCAAATACGCATTTTCATCCAAAAATATAATGAATCTTACTCTAATAATAGTTTTGTAAAACTTAAGAAAAGTTTCGATGACAAATCTGAAAGTTTTTTTTTTTTTTTTTTTTGAGTAATGTTGCAGTGAGAAAGTGATAGTTCCAAAATCTAAAGCTAATGTGACATTTCAAGGACAAGGGTATACAACAACTGCCATTGTTTGGAATGACACTGCCAATTCTTCCCATGGCACCTTTTATAGTGGCTCTGTTCAAGTCTTCTCTTCCAATTTTATTGCCAAGAATATTAGCTTCATGGTAATTTCTAATTATCAATATATATATCTTTCATTATCTATCTTTTAATGTTTGATATTCATTATATTACAAATTTACGTCTTTAGTTATTATTCGACTTTCTATTCTTCTTTTCTAAAAAATCAAGCTTATAAACATTATTTACGCCGGTTAATTTATTTGTTTTGTTATAATCTTTTCGTTCTTGTTTTTTAAAATCATTTAAAAATTAAGATTTCATTTGATAATCATTTCTTTTTTGGTTTTTGAATATTAAACCAATTTTCTCTCTATTTCTTACAATAATTTACATCTTTCTTAGGTACAATAGTTGAATTCTTAGCCAAATTCTATAAACAAAAACAATTTTTTAAAAGTTATTTTTTAGTTTTCAAAATTTGGGTAGTTTTTTAAACCATTAGTAAGAAGCAGATAACAAATGAAGAAATTTGGAGGTAAAAATAGTGCCTATAAACTTAATTTTTAAAAGCAAAAAATAAAAAACTACATGGTTACTAAACGATGCCTAAATAACTTTTCTCTTTAGAATTTAACTAAGAATTTAAATGTGTTTTTTTAAGAAGTGTGAAAACTATAGTATGGAATTTAGAAGGAAACAAGCAAAACTTTCAAAAATAGAAAATTAAAAATAAAATCATTACAAAAAAGATGTAATAATCCAACTTTATCAATTTAGTTTTTGAACTTTAAAAAGTGTTTGATAAGTCTTTAAATTTTTATTTTTATGTGGAAATTCAATTCCAAATCTAATAGGTATTTGACTTATTTGGTATTTTTTAAAAAAATATTCGCAAACTTATTTAGTCATTAAGTTGAAACTTTATTGTTCTATTATATATATATATATATATATATATATATATTTGTTATATACAACTTTAAAGTTTATGGACTTATTAGACCGTTCTTAACTTTAAAGATACTTTTATACACAATGTTTTACGCGTTTTTATGTTCTTTGGACCATTTTCTTAGACATATGATAACACGGGATTTAATGTCAGTTAGCAACCATGGTAGTTAACCATCATAATATCTATATAATATAAAAAATTTTGATGGTGGTTCAAAACTACCACAAAAAACAATCTGTCAACATATTTTATGATAAAAAACGATACAGTAACCATTTGTAATCAATCATCATACGTAATAATACCAATTCAAAATTAATATTTAAAGCCAAAATATCTGGAGTGTTTATTTTAATCTCTCTTTATTTTTATTTTTGTTTGTGCTTAGATGTTGTCCTTGTTATTCTTGAATTGTATGATAATATGAATTGACTTTTCTTTATTTTTCCAAACATCTTGAACTCATTTTTAGGCCGTGTAAACTCAAATAAATGGATAAATGACCTTTTAGTAAATATTTGGTTTTTTTGTCCTTTTCTTTTTAATTAAGCTTATAGACATTATTTTCACTCCCAAAATTTTTCCTTAATTATCTACTTTTTATCAATGGTTTAAAAGTCAAGCAAAAATTTGAAAACTAAAAAAAAAAAAGTTTTTGAAATTTTATTTTTGTTTTTGGAATTTAGCTAAGAATTCAATCATTGTGTTTGATAAACATATAAATCATTGTAAGAAATGAGTAAATAATGAGATTTTTAAAAATCAAAAATAAAAAACAAAATGATTATGAAAAAGGATAGTTATTTTATTGCTTGTTGATCAAATGAGAGATGCTTGACTTTGATTATATACATTAAATAAAAATTATTGTAAAAAATAGTTTACTTTTGTTATTATAAAAATATATAAAACTAAAAAATGTTATAAAAACTTTTTTTGATTTTTGAAAACAAAAAACAACAATTATCAAACATGTTTTTTCTTTCCCAACAAATAGAAAACATTCCAACAAAAACAGTACGTATAGTTTTTGTTTTTTAAAAACAGGAAATCATTTTAAAAAACCAAAAATCTAAAAATGTTAGGCCGAAAAAAAAAATTACGTTTAAATCTCAATTTTGCCCCTAAATTTTTCTAAGCAATTTTTATTGGGGCTTTGGCAGAATGTGGCGCCAATTCCAGGCCCGGGCGACGTCGGAGCACAGGCGGTGGCGATTAGAATCGGAGGAGACCAGGCCGCGTTTTGGAGCTGCGGATTCTTCGGTGCTCAAGACACTCTCCACGACGACCGTGGCCGCCATTACTTCAAAGATTGCTACATCCAAGGCTCCATCGATTTCATCTTCGGCAATGGAAGATCCTTCTACGAGGTAAATCGGAGCCCTAGATTTTTCGGCGAGTTCGATTTGACGATGAATTTCAGAATCGCGATTTTGACAACCTTGAAAACGCATTGTAGAGTTGCCAGTTGATTTCGATGGCGAATCCGGTTCCGCAAGGATCGAAGTTTGTGAACGGAGCGGTGACGGCGCACGGCAGAGCCTCCGCTGACGAGAACTCTGGATTTGTTTTTGTTAATTGCAGCATCGGCGGGACGGGCAGAGTGTGGCTCGGCCGCGCGTGGCGTCCGTTCTCTCGCGTCGTCTTTGCTAACACTGTCATGACGGATATTATTGCGCCGGAGGGTTGGAATGACTTTAATGACCCTGCAAGGGACCAGTACGTTTTCTTATTTTATGTATTTATTTGTTTTTTTTATCATTTTTTGAGGAAATACGTTTTCTTAATTTTAAACTTAGGGGAAAAAAGGTTAAATTGTGAAAAAAAAAAAAAAAAAACTTATTTTCATTTTTGGACGATAACTAAAAATTCAAGTGGTTAGTTAAGAAAAATAAAAATTATGATAAATAAATTTTAGGGAAACAAATATAAATTTTTAAAAACAAAAAATAAAATATAATTATCCAATGAGACTTAAAAATTTTATTTTGACATTTGAAGATTGTTTGAAAACAATTTTGGTCGATTTTCAACATTAAATTTAATGATGAAAATGTTTGCAAGACACGTAGTGCATTTATTAACTATATTATTGTCATCTTCATTTCAAAAACAATCCAAATTATCCAACTATGACAAGTATTTTCTTCTTATTATTATTATTAGTGATTGGAGTGAATTGTACAAATATGGATGTAGTTCTTAATACATCGAAGTATTATTTCAATACTTGGGTGCAATTACTCTCATCACAATGAATTAAAATATTTTAAAAAAGAAGTAAGAAGAATTTTCGATATGATAAATTTTGATGGAAGAATTTAGTGAGAGACAGAAAGATAGTTATTTTGCAATTAAATTAACATCAAAGACGAATATATTGATGAGACAATGCAATTAAAAAAGAAATTGAATGAAAATGCAGGACAATCTTCTATGGAGAGTACAACTGCAATGGAGCAGGAGCCAATATGAGCTCAAGGGCTCCCTTTGTTCAGAGGCTTAATGATACTCAAGCTTCCCCTTTCCTCAACTTATCCTTCATTGATGCTGACCAATGGCTCCAACCTTATGCATTCTTTTAACTCAACATCCCTATTCTCCTTATTTAATTCACTCCTTTTTTTCAATACTATATATTCTTTTCATTCTCACCCCATCTAATTATTAAATCTCAATTCTATTTTAAAACTTTGCTCTCTACATTCATCTATATCTACTTCCTAAAACTTATGTTTTAATTAGTGTTTTGGTAAATTTTGGATTGTATTGTGATTCCATTTAGTTTGTATGTCATTTGTACGTTAGTGAAAAATGTTATCGTGTCTCGTAACTATAACTATTTTGTTGGAAGCGTGTGATGGACGTTCACAAATAAATAACCAACAAACGGTTATTTGAGAGAAAACAAAAACACTTTTAATTGAAAGTCTCTTCAAATTAGGTTCACACTTTTGATTGAACTCTCTTTGTGTGTTTTTCTCTATACAATTAGATACATCAACAATGCCAATGTAATCTTATTTATAGGATTGTCGTCGGTATATTTAAATGCATAACTCACACCCTAATTAAATATACATGGAACAATTAAAATTCTACACTTAATTCACGTGAAACTCTCCTAAATTAACTCTTACGTTAACATACTTAATTAACTCTCATTTTTTTATTTTTTCAACTCTCATAAATTAATTCATCCATAACCTATTTAATTAAAACATATTTAATTTTCAACATATTTTTCATATTAAATAAGTTCGACCAAAAATACTACGGTTAATGATGTATAGGCTCTAAGAAAAACCTATAATTTATATATGCAACAAGAAATTTTGCCAAAAATGTAGTAAGGCTTAAAATTTTAAGGAAAATTACTTAGGTAAATATATATATATATTTTATTTATATAGAACGTGTTGGGTAAATATTATAATTAAAGAAATTTTGTATTATTTTAAACTATTTTTTTTATTACCTAGTTGCTCTTCTTTTATTATCTAGTTGACATGCATTTATGTAATGTGAGTCTTAATGTCATGTTTGGAGTAATTTTGAATGGATAAAATTATAATTCAAACAAAGTTTTGAAGATAGTAGATAAAAAAAAAAAAAAAAAAAAGTCTTAAAAAACATATAATAGATAAGAAAAAAATATATCTTCAAAAAGGGGGGAAAACAATGGACAACAATGTTATATTTTAGGCTACAACGAATAATTTAGCTTCAATATTTTCTATAAACTTTTAAATAGTCTAGTCATCCTTCATTAAAAAATAATTTAGTGAGGCATTTAGAAGTATGAGTTGTTTTCAAATAAAAAAATGAACCAATTTATTTATAAATATAATAAAATGTCACTATCTATTCGTGATAGACTACGATAAACATTTATTAATGTCTAATAAATGTCTATTGCAGTCTATCGTCCACTGATAAATGTCTATTGTAGTCCATCATTGATAGATAATGACATTTTACTATACTTGAAAATATTTTTAGCAATTTTACTATTTAAAACAATTATCCAAAAAATATAGGAACTAAAATATAAATTAATGGTTGCTTCAAGATTTTGTAATAGCTAGCAAGTTAATATAAATATGATTTTTTATGCAAATAGATTATATAGAGCATTGAGTAATAGGAAAAATCAAATGAGTTGTTTTCAAGAGTTAATTAAATTAATAAATGTTTTAACTAAAAAAAAGTGTTTAACAAGTCTTTAAACTTTCAATATAGGACGTAATAGATTACTTAGTATCTAACAACTTATTGAATTTTCAATTTTGTGTCTAGCATGTTATTAACCTATTTGATATTTTTATAAATCACAAATTTATTATATACAAACCAGTAGAGATGTCATACAACAGGATTGGGGATGGTTTTCCCCATCTCTATTCTCAAAAAACTTTTACGGAGATTGGGACAGGGAATCTCCACGGAAAATTTGTAGTGATTGAGTTTCCCGCAATGACTTTTTCTCGGTTCCTTTTTTCTTAATTAGAAAAAATCAATTAACATAAATCTCTAGGTAAAAATTTTAATTAAATAGTTAAAATTCTCACTAGTTTTATATGATTAGTTTTGCGTGAACTATTTGAATTTAAAAAGAAATTACTCAAATTTTCTAGAAAAAATGAAATAATTATCTATCAAATTATTTTTATATAAACTAAATCTAAATGTTCGAATCAAACATATTTATTACCTTGACCATTAAACAATAAAGCTTGAATTTTAAATATAATACGTAAATAATAATAATAATAACATACCTTAGATTATTATAATAAATTTAAAAAATCGGCATTGTCAAAAAAATAAATAAATAAAAACAAAAATTAGGCTAATGGGCCAAAACAAGTATAGTTTAACTAGCTTACAAATGTATTAGAGGCCAAAAAAGATTTCGAATAGGCTAATGGAGCATGGACAAAACATTCCCCATCTACATTTTTGTTTAGCAAAAAAAAAAATATCCACTTCCTCTTCAAGTTCACGCGGAAAATAGACATCTTTATTTATAAATATAATTTTTAAAAACAAAAAACTAAAAATAAAATAGTTATCAAACTAATAAATAGAACATCTCCGAAAATTTAAAAGATAAATAGAACAAATATAAACTTTACAATGTTAAATGAAAAAAAAAAAAAACTAAAAGATAAATGGGATTTAAAATTTTAAAACCTATTATTTAAAAACCAACACTACAAGAAAATTTATCTTTCAAATTCAACTAAAAAACTATCAGAAAATAGTACATTTCTCGATGCCTAAGGCGTCAGGAAAAAACATATTTCCTGACACTATTTGGTGAATGAGAAATTTTGGTTCAATCATAAATTGTCATGCCATTACCAAATTAATAATGAAATTACAAGTAATTGAATTTGGGACTAACTAAAAGTTTACATGTGTCCTAAGTTGAAATTGAAGATTTAAATTGGCGAATCCTAACGATGTCCTATGTTTTCGTCTTGACCGTTGGATCAAATTAATTATTTTGGTTTAATTAAATATTAAAGCTTGTGCTAAAGCGAAATTGGACTCAAGAATATGCTTAACTTGACTCAAATGTCAAAGAAGGTCCAAATCCAATTAATTTGGCCCAAGGGCTAGGTCCATGGACCAACCAAGCCCAAGCCCACAAAGCCTACCTGAGAGCTCTATAAATAGAGGAGCTCTCTTCATTTGTGGGGATCGGAAATTTTACACTCTAGAGGCCTAGAGAGAATTCTTCCAACAATCAGAAGATTCTCCAACTTTTGAAGTTGACCACACTTGAAGACTGAAGTCCTTTGGAGATACAAGCATTCTTCCAAGACTCCAACTTCAAGAACATCCACACGCTCTTCTTTCATACATCAAGCGTCGCATTCAACTAAGAGAGAATCAGATGATAAAGTACTAGAGAATGAACCATATTCGCATCAAATCTACATCAACACAGGTTCAACTCCATAAATACATTTCTCCAGAAGCCTCATGCGAACATTTATCCTTCAAGAAGATTATCAAGCCCAAAGGTCGATCATCTAAGAAAGTCATCAAGCTCAAAGGCCGATCATCTAAGAAGATCAACAATCCCAAAGGCCAATCATTCAAGAAGATCAACCAGCTTAAAGATTAAATTTTATTTTAAAAGCATCAAAGGATTATGTATTATATATTGTACTTACTATACTGAAATTAATACAAACAAAAGTTCAACTCTACGAAACAAGTTTCTCCAAGAACCTCGTGTGAACAAATTGGCATCCCCAGTGGGACATCTCTACCTCTCATCTATCTCTCGTCATCCAAATCAATAAATTAACAAATGACACCAAGGAAAGCTACATCCAAAGCAACTGTTGCAAGCGGCTTCTATACGAGATCGGTCACTTGGAGTCACTCAAAAGGGATCTTGCATGAGCATAAACAAGGCTTTGTCATCTCGGAGAAAATCTGGGAACAGCTAATGGAATTACTAAAGGTGAGATCTCATTAGAGAAAATACCTTATTCGACAACTATGCTTCTTCTTCTGATCGATTTGAGAAAGAATCACACTTTGAACAATGTCTTTCATGATGGCTGACGTAACGACTGAGTTTGCCATGAAGATGGAAAGGAAAATAGATCTCATAACGAAATCTATTGAGGAGCAAGGTCATGAAATCACTGCCTTAAGAAATCAAATACAGGCTCGAAAAGCTGCTGAGATGAATCAAACTCAATTTAAGCTCATTTTAAGCTTCATTTTAAGCTCATTTTATGCTTCTGCTTCTGATCGATTTGAGAAAAAATCACACTTTGATACAACGTCTATCATGATGGCTGACGTAATAACTGAGTTGGACATGGGGATGGATAGGAAAATAGATCTCCTAACGAAAGCTATTGAGGAGCAAGATCATGAAATCACTGCCTTAAGAGATCAAATGTAGGTCGAAAAGCTGCTGAGACTAGTCAAACTCTAGCTGCCAAATCCAATGAATCAAACTTAATTTAAGCTCATTTTATACTTCTGCTTCTGATCGATTTGAGAAAGAATCACACTTTGATACAGTGTCTGTCATGATGGTTGACACAACAACTAAGTTGGCTATGGAGATGGAGAGGAAAATAGATCTCCTAACGAAAGCTATTGAGGAGCAAGATCATGAAATCACTGCCTTAAGAGAACAAATGTGAGCTCGAAAAGCTGCTAAGACAAGTAAAACTCCAGCTTCCAAAGTCAATGACAAAAGAAAGTCTGTCTTGCAGGAAAATTAGCCACAACAATTCACCTCTGTCGCCTCCTTCTCGGTTCAACAACTGTAGGATATGATCACAAGATTCATAAGGGCTCAATATGGATTTCAAACTTCTTTTATGTACTCCAAGGAATACACCAAGAGAATCGACAACCTGAGAATGTTAGCTGGGTACCAACCTCTAAAGTTCCAGTAATTTGGTGGAAAGGGCAATCGAAAACAACTTGTCGCTCACTTCATTGAAACTTGTGAAAATGCGAGGACCAGAGGAGACATGCTAGTTAAGCAGTTTGTTCAAACCTTGAAAAGAAATGCTTTCGATTGGTATACTGAACTAGAGCTGGAAGTGATTGATAGTTGGGAGCAATTGGAAAGGAAGTTTCTGAACCACTTCTACAGCACACGACGCATCGTTAGTATGATGGAGCTGATAAACACTAAGTAGTGAAAAGGGGAGTCAGTCATTGACTACATCAACCGATGGAGAGCTTGGGTCTGGATTGCAAACATAGACTCACTGAATTATCTGTAGTGGAAATGTACACCCAAGGCATGCACTAGGAACTTCTCAACATTCTTCAAGGGATAAAGCCTCGTACATTCGAAGAGCTGGCGACTTGTGCATATGACATGGAGTTTAGTGTCGCCAACAGGAGAACTAAGGGCTTCTTGGTTCCTGAGGTAAGAAAAGACAAGATTGAAACCAATGGTACTGAAAAAATCATTAATAGTGCCACCAAAAAATCTATGGTTGTTCATGCAACTCCAATAAAAATTTTCTCTAAAGAAAAAGAAACAAAGTATGAAAAAAACACAATGAGGGCGAGAAATGTCATCCAACTCTTAAAGAATGATAGGAAAAATTTCATCCACTTACTGATTATGATGTTGCAGACATGTTAGAGAAACTATTAGAGAAGCAACTCATTCAACTTCTAGAGTGCAAGCAGCTAGAGCAGTTAGGGAAAGTCAACAATCCTATTTACTGTAAGTATCACCGAGTCATTAGCCACCAAGTGGAAAAGTGCTTCGTACTGAAAGAGCTAATTCTAAAGTTGGCTTGTGAAAAGAAGATTGAGTTAGATCTTGATGAATTAACTAAGACTAACCATGTTTTAGTGGCGGTAACTTCAAGTGTCTCAACATCATTTTATGATCAAAGGAAAAGCTTGATTCAATTTGGGACCTTCGAGCCTATAGTTTTTCAATTCCATCAAGTGATCCTACCGACAAATTCCTAAAACAAAGATGAGCCTGTTGAAGATGACGGGGAATAGTGGATTTTTGTGACTCAATGAAATAAAGGAAAGTCAGGATCTGCTCAAAAGGAGTTATGCTTCCATCGAAATTACATAAGAGGAAGCAAGACTCAAAAAAAGAAAATAAAAATAAGGCATGGAAGCCTAAACTTGTTAAGGAAGAAGACGAGGGCTTCCTTCAACTTCAACGACAAGTAACTTTGGTAGAATTCTTCCCAAGAAAATTGGTTGATAATCATCCAGAGGAAGTATTAGAAGTTTGCATGTCACACTATTAGCATAACGAAAGTTGACAATAATTATATAGTTGCTGAAGAAGTCGATGACTCAAAAGAAATCAAACAAAGAACTTTTGTCTTCGATCATACTAAAACTTCAAATGCTCGATCCTTAGTATTCCAAAGATTGACTATAGGCATGACAGAAGAAAAAACCAATGTTCAACGTCTATTTCTACTCGAATTTCAACTTTCAAAAGGATAAGTATCTCCATATCAAAGAAAGATCGACCTTCAACATCTGCTTTTGATCGTCTCAAAATGACAAGAAATCAACATGAAAGAAAGATGAAAACGTTAAAGGCCAAAACATTTCATGAAGAAAACAATGAAGATAAGATTCACAGTCGTCTCCTTTCACGTATTAAGAGAAGGCTGTTTGTTGACATAAACACAGAAGGTGTTGGGGATGATGCCCTAAAATCTCGTGTCCTGTAGTTTGTATACATAGTTTGTACGAATGCTTGTGATTTATAATATTTGATATTTTCTTCACTACTTGACTTTGCACATTGGATGTTTTATTTGCTATACCACAAACCAATAAGCTAAAATCCCTAGTTGTCATTATGTAACTTAAGCATGTATGTGGTGACATACAAATGGATCATGTCTTAAGTGATAACCAAAATGGTCTGTAGTATATGGATATAGGAGGGAAACCTTATCCTAGTAACGTTGTGGATGCGGCCCGCTTTGTAGAATAGTTACAAGTGTTGTGACTTGCTATAGATGGTCTGATCCTAATGATTCGTGTGGGGACATGTGAGCGGGGGCGTCCTATACAAAGAGTTTGTATAAGACTTAACCACGAAGTGTTAACGTCTCGTTATATAACGTCATTCATGACAGAGACTTCACTTCACTAGGATGACTATAGGTAATATGACCTCAATCTTGTGCTTGTGGAATGGGCGTAAAGCTAGTTTACATCACTTCCGCATATGGAGTTTCCCAGTACATGTGTTTGAGGCAAATCCGAAGAAGTTGGAATCACGGTCGAGGTTATGCCTCTTTGTAGGCTACCCAAAAGGTACACGAGGGGATTATTTTTATGATCCATCAGAAAATAGGGTGTTCGTTTCCACGAACGCTACTTTCCTGAAGGAGGATCATATTAGGGAGCACAGTCCACGTAGTAAAGTCGTGTTACATGAGCTTTCCAACGAAACTACTGAAACTTCAACAAGAGTTATTGAAGGGTCTGCTTCACCAACAAGAATTGTTGGAGATAGTTCATCTGGTAGGTAGGTTCCACCTCAAGAGTTGAGGGAACCTCGACGTAGTGGGAGGGTTGCAAATCCGCCTGTTCACTATATGGGTTTCACAGAAATCCATGCTATGGTAGCCGATGGCGATGTTGAGGATCCGTTGTCTTCTTAGAAGGCAATTGTGGATATAGACCAAGATGAATGGGTCAAAGCCATAGATCTCGAGATGGAGTTGATACACTTCAACTCAGTATGGGATCTTGTAGATCAGCCTAATGGGGTAAGACCTATAGGTTGCAAAATGGGGAGCTAATGGGAAGGTGCAAACCTTCAAGGCTCGACTTGTGGCAAAAGTTTATACCCAAGTAGAGAGAGTCGACTATGAGGAGACTTTCTCGCCTGTTGCCATGTTAAAGTCGATCCGCATCCTTCTGTCCATTGCCACTTATTATAATTATGAGATTTGGCAAATGGCCGTCAAGACGTCCTTTCTGAATGGCAATCTTAAGGAGACCATTTACATGGTGTAACACTAGGGATTCATGTCCTAATGTCAAGAGAAAAAAGTTTGCAAACTGAATCAGTCCATTTATGGCCTGAAACAGGCATCTCGATCTTGGAACATTCGCTTTGATACTACAATCAAATCGTATGGCTTTGACCAAAATGTTGATGAACCTTGTGTCTACAAGAAGATCATCAACGGTTCAGTAGTTTTCTTAGTATTGTATGTAGATGATATCGTACTCATTGGGAATGATATAGGTCTACTGACTGCAGTTAAGAACTAGCTAGTGACCCAATTCCAAATGAAATATTTGGGAGAGGCTCGGTTTGTTTTGGGTATACAAATCTTTCAGGATTATAAGAACAAAATGCTAGTATTGTCTCAGACATCGTACATTGAAAAGATGTTACTTAAGTACTCGATGTAGGACTCCAAAAGAGGCCTACTACCATTCAGGCATGGAGTTACTTTGTCTAAGGACATGTGTCCCAAGACGCCTCAAGAGGTTGAAGAGATGAGACGGGTCCCATATGCATCTATCGTTGGCAGTTTGATATACGCGATGCTCTGTACTAGGCCAAACATTTGCTATGTTATGGGAATAGTTAGTAGGTATCAATCTAACCCAGGCCAGGGTTACTGGACCGCAGTTAAGAACATTCTCAAGTATCTTCGAAAAACGAGGGACTACATGCTCGTTTATGGATCTAGGGATTTGATCTTTACTGGATACACAGATTTTGACTTTCAAACTGATAGGGATTCACGCAAGTCCACTTCAGGGTCAATTTTTACTTTTAACGAAGAAGCTGTAGTATGGCAAAACACTAAGCATGGGTGCATTACCGACTCCACGATGGGGGCCGAGTTTGTAGTGGCTTGCGAAGCTGCTAAGAAAGTCGTTTGGCTCAGGAAGTTCCTGACAGAGCTGGATGTTGTTCCAGACATGTCTAGGCCCATCACCCTCTATTGTGATAATAGTGGTATCGTGAAAAACTTCAAAGAGCCCAGGAGTCACATGCGCGACCAAGACATAGAGCAGAAGTATCACCTGATCCGCGAGATAGTGCATCGAGGGGACGTGATCGTCACGAAGATCGCTTCGAAGCACAACGTTGCTAACTCGTTTACGAAGGCTCTCACAGCTACAGTGTTTGAGGGTCACCTTCAGAGCATGGGTCTATGGGACCGCTCGCAGCTGGACTAGGGCAAGTGGGAATTATATTGTACTAAACCTTAGTGCCCTAATTTATTGTTTGTATTAGTTTTTGTACACCCTACTCACTTTAGCACAAGTGGGAGATTGTTGGGGATGATGTCCTAAAGTCTCGTGTCCTGTAGTTTGTAAACACAGTTTGTACGAACGCTTGTGATATATAATATTTGATATTTTCTTCACTACTTGACTTTGCACATTGGATGTTTTATTTGATTTACCATAAACCAATAAACTAAAATCCCTAGTTGTCATTATGTAACTTAAGCATGTATGTGGTGACATATAAGTGGATCATGTTTGAAGTGATAACCAAAATGATCTGTAGTATATGAATATAAGAGGGAAACCTTATCCTGTTAACGCTGTGGATGCGACTCGCTTTGTAGAATAGTTACAAGTGCTGTGACTTGCTACAGATGGTCTAATCTTAATCATTTGTGTGGGGACATGCACGGGGGGGGGGGGGGGGTGCAGGAGGCGTCCTATACAAAGAGTTTATATAAGACCTGACCACAAAGTGTTAACATCTTGTTATATAACATCATTCATGATAGAGACTTCACTTCACCAGGATGACCATAGGTAACATGACCTCAATCCTGAGTGAGTTGGGAACTCCTTCCATTGAGGGTGGTCCTCTGATTTGCATGGGTGCAAATGGCCAGGTCACCGACTCAAACCTACCACTTTGAGGATTTGTCTGATTTGGGAGCCGAGAACTCAACTACACAAGATGGAATTCACTCCTTCCCCGAAGCAGAGGTAAGTAGATAGATTGCTCGCTTAAGGGCTGATCCCAAGACTTGAACGATGTGGCACCACACACCTTCTCATGGCCTGAGAGGTGTCCACACATAGTAGGACTATGTTGTATTGTTCATTAGAAGGATCGGTGGTACCTAAGGTGTTAGATGTAACTATAAGGTCAAAACGGTAAATTGGCCCAGTTGTACTTACGAGCATCTGTGAAAGATTATCGTACTCATGATTGGTTATATCCGATGGACACAGAAATATATCTGTGGTAAGAAGAGTTCAACTGTCAATCTTTAGTGGAATGCCTGGCAGTTAACAGATGGTGGATCTTGTGGTTAAAGAGTTTAGTCAGCTATTCATTTACCATTGAAGATTCGAGCCATAGGTCCATAAAATCCCCTTGGTAACTTGGATTCAAGTTGAGAACCAATTTTTGGGTCAGTTTGAAATGTTTAAATTGACAAGAGGGAGTTCGATTATATATGATATGATTGAACTAGTTAATTATATATGATGCAATTGACTTTATGTATGAGATACATTAATTGGAGGAAAAGGGATATAAATATGATTTATATCTAGTGGAGGAGAAAACACTATGGTTGTTATATGATATTAAACTATAGGTTAATGAATATAATATGATTATATTTATTTTTTATTAATTTGTCAATTATGGGATAATTGGCCGCCGTTTTCTCTGAAACTGTGCGCTAGTGGGAAGTTCTATTTGGCTTTCGTAACTGAAGAATAAAATGAAAATTGTTTTCATTTTGCATAGAACACGGTTAATTGCTCACTTGGTGTTTGTATCCTATCGCTTAGTGAATTGAGAGACTATACGATAGCTCACTCTTTACTACCCGATCGCTTACACGCGCGCGCTTCCTACTAAACGATCGCCTACCTTTTGCTAAACGATTTCCTAGCATCGAGCTTTTACTACACGATCATATAGACGATCGCTTACCTTTTCCTACACGATCGTGTATCTCACCTAAACGATCAAGCACTTTGTCTATACGATAAACGCGCCTTTCTCCCACTTGCTTGATCGTTGTATATGATCTTTTTTCCTCCTCCCCTCTACCAAATCCAAACGGAGCCCACTCTTTGGATTTCCACTCCGAGAATACTAAGGGTTCCAAGTGGTGGTGTCATCCCACTCTTCATCTGTTCGTGTGGAGTCCGTTTGTGGCAGACAATTGGGTGTTGCTAAACGATAGCTTGTCGTTCCAACGAGAGCGAGAGCATCTGTTCGTGGAAAGAGTGATTTTGTTGTGAAGAGAGTCTTCAACTGTTAAGTTTTCTTGTTCTCGTATTGGTTATTTTCTAAAGCATGCCGGTAATTTATAGTTTGAAGCATATCTATTTGTTTGAATGTGAATGTGGTAATTTTATCTCAATGTTTTTGGAAAGATCTTCTTCCGCTCAGAGGTACTCTTGTATAAGAGTTCCTTCAGAAGAATCCTTGATGGTAAAGCCAAAACTCATCATATTAATGAATCCAAAAAGAGAATAAGATGATCTATGTCGTGATGAAATTAAAGCTGCTAAAGATTAAATGTGAAAAAAAAACTCATTATCGCAAGAGCCTAAACTGCATGGTGCTCCTAACCCGCATGAGCTTAAAAGGTAAACGACCCATACAAAAAATTCAGTTGAACTATGTTATGACTTTATTCCTATTCATTATAAACGGTACGTAGGCAGCATGAAGTAAACTTCAAGTTCAATCTAGTAGAGAAAAAAATTCGATTGAGCTATGTTATGACTAAATCCCTATTCATTATAAAGGGTACATATGCAGCTTGAAGGAAACTTCAAGTTCAGTCCAACAAAGAAAAAAAAAACTTTGTATTGAACTACGTTATGACTTGATTCTTATTCATTATAAAGGATATGTAGGCAAATTGAAGGAAACTTCAAGTTTGGTTTAGTAAAAGGGAAAAAAAAAATCAGTTGAACCATGTTATGGCTTGATCCCTTTCTTAAAGGGTACGTAGACAACTTAAAGAAATTCAAGTTCAGTCCAAGGAAAAAGTCACCACCACCTAAATTGTGATGCTAAAAGATTGACAGTGTTCATCTGTATTAAAGAATGTCATTAAGAATTGAAGATGTTCATCCTTATTAGGGGCAACCCAATAAATCAAAGAAGTGCAACACTAGGAGCAAGACAATGCATTTTAGATACTTATAAGGGCATCACTCATCTAAAGTTTAATGTTTCATCTTTGAGTCTAAAAGTTCTTCAAAATCAAGTTCAGAAGTTTCATTGATGCTTCCTTAAATTCAAGTTTGAAGGTTTCGTCAAGGCTTATTCAAATGCACGCTCGGAGGCTTTACCAAAGCCTTCTTCAAAATCAAGTATGGAGGATTCGTCGAAGCTTTTTCAAGTTCAAGTGAGAAGGATTCTCTAACATTTCATCAAGCTAAAATGTAGAGGATTCGTTGATACTCCATCTGCATGATCAAGTTTGGAGGCTTTTTTATGCCATCTTTATGCTTAAATCGCGAAGTCAAGCTAAATGCGGAAGGCGAAAAGTCAAATCTAATGCAAAAGGTGGAAAATAAAGTCCGATGTAACTAGTAGAAAGACAAGTTTGATGTGACTTTGCTTAATAAAGTCTAGTTTGCCTGGTTTTGCCTCATATGTGAGATCAAGTCTGGTCCTCCTAGCTCCACCTCATATGTGAGATCAACTTTGATTCACCTAGCTACACTTCATATGAGAGATTAAGTTTAATGTGCTTGGCTTCGCCTCATATGCGAGATCAAGTTCAAGCTGTTTGGCTTCGCCTCATATGCGATATCAAGTTCAAGCTGTTTGGCTTCGCCTCATATGTGAGATCAAGTTTGGTCCTTCTGTCTTCGCCTCATATGTGAGATCAAATATGATCTTTCTGGCTTCACCTCATATGCGAGATCTATTGGGGTGTATGCCCTAAAGCCTTGTAGTTTTATGTTAGTTGAATCAATGGTTGATTAATTTTATATTACTTGTGCAAAAATCTATTAACCTAAAATCCAAGGTTATCTGATGTAACTTAAACATGTATGTGGAGACATACAAGTGGATCATGTTTAAGTGATAACCTAAATGGTCTGTCGTATATGGATAATGTTGGGTGCCTTATCCTCGTAACCCTACTAATACGACCCGCTTTGTAGTTGTTACAATTGTTGTAAAGTACTATAAATGATCTTATCCTGATCATTCTTGTGGAAACATGTGAGCGGGGGTATCTTATACAAAAGAGTTTGTATAAAGATCAGACCATGAAATGCGTTTGTATAAAGATCGGACCATGAAATGTTAAATCTCTCTTTATAACTTCGTTCTTAGAAAAGACTTACATTTCACTAGGATGACCATAGGTGACTTGACCTTAATCCTAAGTGAATTGTAAACTTTTTCCTATGAGGACGATCCTTTGATTTGTATGGGTGAGAGTGGCCAAATTCGAATCAATAAGCCTACCATTTTAGGGATTTGTTTAATTGGAAAGCTGGGAACACAACAACACAAAAAGGAATTCACTCCTTCCCTATAGTTAAGGTAAGAAGATAAAATGCTCCCTTAAGGGCTGATTCCAAGGCTTGAACAATGAGGCATCTCACCCTTTCCTGGCCTGAGAGGGGTTTGGTTATAGTTGGACTATGACTAATTGTTCATTAGAGGGATCAGTGATACTTAAGGAGTTAGATGTAACTACAGGGGTAAAACGATAATTTGACTCAGTTGTACTTACGAACTATTTGTGAAGGGTCAACGCACTATTGATTTGTTTTATCCAATTGACACAAAAATATATCTATAGTACGAAGAGTTCAGTTGTCGGTCATTAATGGAGTGATCGGCAGTTAATGAATGTTGATTAATTTGATTAAAAGAGTTTAATCAATTAATCTCGTATCATTGGAGCTTCAATCTATAGGTCCATAAGGTCCCTTCGTTAGCTCAATGAGGACTGATAGGAATCAAATTAATTTTGGTGTGATTTGAATTGTTCAAATTAATTAAAGGGAATTAATTGTATAAGATACAGTTAAATAGTGTATATTGATACATTATATAATATAATGTATGTTGATACATTTTCATGAGAGAAATAAATATTTGAATATGATTCAAATATTAATTATATGAATATGATTCATATAAAAACTACATGTTAAAATTTAATGTGAATATGATTCATATTAAATTTAAATATAATTTAATGAGAGAAATAAATATTTGAATATGATTCAATATTAATTATATGAATATGATTCATATAAAAACTATATATTATAATTTAATGTGAATATGATTCATATTAAATTTATATAGTTTTATGAGAGAAATAAATGTTTAAATATGATTCAAATATTAATTATATGAATATAATTCAATCGTTATTTATATGAATGTGATTCATATAGATTAAAATTAAAATGAATTTGATTCATGTTAACATCTTAGGTTATTTGAGAGAACAATAAACTATAATTTATATTATATGTGATACAATATTAACTATAGATTATATATTATATGTGATATAATATACAGTTTTATATTAAATTCAAATTTAGAATCTAAATTTAATTGCCGGGGGGGGGGGGGGGGGGGGGGGGGGGGGGTGGGTGGGGAGGAGTTATAACTCCCTCACCCCTTTAATCTCTCATTCTCTCACGTAACAAATGAAGAGAGAGAAAGTTCTCTCCCTCTCACTCTCTCTGGTTTTTCTCCTTCTCTATGTGTTGTTTACAGAGAAAATTTTTTCTCTTAATTCTTTTCTCCTTCTCTCCTACCAAACTTATGTGCAAGCCCAAAACTCTACACGGTTCTCGTCCCTGAGAATAAGGGGAAGAACTCGTGGTGGTGTCCCGTTGCAGTGTTCGTGGGATTGGGAGAAGACGACGTGAATTGAAAAGAAACGCAAAGAATTGTCTTCAATGGGTAAGTGATTTCTTAATCCCTTCCTCTCTAATTTGCATTGTAGAAAGCATGTTAGATTTATGTTTTCCCATGGTTTTAGTCACTCTGAATTTTCTACGTTATGTAAAATGAAGTTTAGAGATTAATGTGTCCAATTGCTTCCATTGTAGGGAATTCTAATCTCTTTAAGATCAAGTTTGGTTTTCCTGGCTTCACCTCATATACGAGATCAAATTCAGTCCACTTGGCTCCTAGTGACATTATTTTTATTGTTTCTATTTTAAGCACACGCACTACGATATATGATGCATGATACAAGTTCATGTCCCCGACAACAGTGCCATAAACTTGTAATGCAAAATAATGAATGTGTATAAAGAATGAATCAAACAAGCTCATGTTCCCCGGTAACGGCGCCATAAACTTATAACAGTGTAAAATGATGTGTGGCTTTAAAGCATATGGACAATGATGAATATGAATCATACAAGCTCATGTTGGAAACTTGGAAATGGAATGTGGATGCTGTTGTAAGGCAAAAGAATGAATCATACAAGCTCATGTCCCCAGATCTTCTTTGATCAACACTTAGACCAGTCTTTCTCTCAATATACAAGTATCAAAATATGCCCGTCTCAAATATATTTTGCAATGGAATTTCAGAGGCTATTTATAGGCTCAGTTTTGACTCTCTGACGTGTGGACTCCACTTTATTGTTATGGCAATTCCGGAAATGGTGGAATGAATATTCCTTCTATTACGTGATCAATCCCTTCAGAAATGCACAACGGTCAGCTGTACACGTGTCTGAATCCTCCACAATTGCATTGCTCTTTTTCATTTTCGATCGTTTATCCGCATGCGGTGTTGTTTTTTATTATCACATGCGGTTGAAGTTGTGTTGATCGCAAAGCTCTTGATCGATTGTCGCATACGCCGTCATTGCGTTGATCGTCTATTCATTTCTGAATGATGGGCACAATGCGACGTAGATGCGTTGTTATTTTCTCTTGAGCCATGAACGCATGTGGTGACTTGATTTCCTACAAAACAAACTTGAAATATTCTTTTCTACCATCGCAATGGTATCAGTGGGTGTATTGACGACAATTTATAATTCTTGCATTTCTTAGCTAATTTTTCTATAATTGATGCAACTTTCCTTTCTTTTAGCCGCAATATCTAAATAAAGCAGTATAAATAACTTGTATTTCTACAAGTTATCAGCTCCACCTTATATGCGAGATCAAGTTCGGTCTATAAGGTTCTGCTTTATCTGCGAGATCAAGTCTGGTTACTTGGCTTTGCCTCATCTGCACGATCAATTTCGACCTTCCTTGCTTCACTTTAATTGCATGATCAAGTCTGATTTAACTGGCTCTGCATCTGGTTTGCCTAGCTCTGCCTTACCTATGGGATTAGGTTTGGTCTTCCTAGCTCTGCATCATCTGAGATTGAAGTCAACATAAAACTAAGATCAAAGCCAGTAAAACAATAAGATCAGAGTCAGTACTGTGATCAATGCTGGTAGAACACAAAGTCGAAGGAACGCTCAAGTCAAGAACTTAAGCCAAAATCGATGGACTCCTCATGTCACAAACTGAGATCGAAGTGAATGGAACACTAAGATCAAGCCAATTCAAGCCAATAGAACACCAAGATCAAAGTCAACAAAACACCGAGATCGAAGTCGACGAAGCACTAGGATTAAAGTCGGTAGAACACTGAGCTTGAAGTCGACGAAACGCTCAAGTCAAGGACTTAAGCCAGAATCGACGGAATCCTCAGGTCGTGGACTGAGATCGAAGCCAATGGAACACTGAGATCAAGCCAACAATATACCAAGATTGAAGTCAATAGGACATCAAGCTTCACAAAAGGGGCTTGAACTACATCACTATTACGATCATATGTGTACAGAGAAGCCATCACCACGCCAAATAAATAGACATCATAAATGAATCACTCGTTTTGGCTAACTACGAACTCAAGCCACTCTCAATAGAAATTTGTAAAGCTAAATTCCCTAGGGACCTACATTATGATAATCCAGCGAGTCTAGCCCTCAATTATACAATGTCTGAGAGTTAACACTTGGTTAGGATTAGAGGCCTCGTCATGAATAGAATATTGTAGGATCCACACGCCTTCTCCCTGTGTCAAAGACACTTTTGTTGATAATTTAGAAAGAATCAGATTTTTGTCTAAACTTGGGCAATGATATGCAAAAGAGCCAGCTAATGACTTTTTCACAAGAAAACTCAATTCATCTTTTATTAATTAACCTCTATCTGCAAGAATCACAGGGTGTCTTTCACCAGACAAGATGTATTTGGAAAAGTGAACCATTGTTCTATAAAAAATATCACCCTTAAAGAATGAATCTTGACAGCATAATCCAAAAGAAATTAGACATGAAAGACCAAAAATATGGTGAGCTCCATACACCTTTATTATATTCTAAGTCCAAGTAGATGAAGAGCACTAATGGACGCGATCACCAAAACATGCATTAATCTTATAATATCATCATCCTTAGTACACGATATAATAGGGTTGTTTAGACCTTTTTGAGGTGATCCCTGTATGGATCAAGGAGTGATATAATAGAATTGTTTAGACCTTTCTGGGGTCATTCTTACTTTGATCAATAAGTATTATAATAGAGTTGTTTAGACCTTTCCGAGGTCATTCCTACATTGATCAAAAAGTGATATGATATAGTTGTTTAATCCTTCCTAGGACTATCCCTTTATTGATCAAGAAGTTCTATAGTAGGGTTGTTTAGACCTTTCCGGGTTCATCCTTACGTTGATCAAGAAGTGGTATGTTAGAGTTTTTAGACCTTTTTAGGGTCATCCTTATGTTGATCAATAAGTGTTATAGTAGGGTTGTTAGACCTTTCCGAGATCATCCCTACGTGGATTAAAAAGTGGTATGATTAGGTTGTTTAGACCTTTTCGGGGTTATCCCTACGTGTTGGGGTTGATGCCCTAAATCTCATAGGGTTCTATAGTTTGTAAATATTGTATGGACAAATCATTATGTGATTAATAAAATATATAATATTTTACTCATTTTGTCTATAAATATGTGCTATTTTGGTTGCATTAACTGAAGGATCTCATTTCTAAGAGTTCCATGAGCGCGTTCGAATCGCTCCGATTTAACAGTGACCGAAATACCACATTATACATTCATATGAACAGTTATGCAAACAAACACTAATTATCGACATGCTTTGAACAAGAAAATAACAAGGAAAAGAGTTCCATACCATTTGAAGACATTCTTCACACTTCGGAACTCCAACCCAGCGAAAACCTCCACGCGATCTACCAACGCCCAGCAGCAGCGTCAACAACAGCAACACGAACAACCGAATGAACACGACTGCCGTGGGGATGACACTACCACTGAAGAGCCTCGGGTATTCTCGGAGTGAAAACCCAAAGGGTGGTCTTTGCTGAATTTGGTAGAGAAAGAGCAAACACGATTCATGTAGGCGATAATCAAGTGGGAGGGAAAAAGACACTATCGCATAGCGAAATGCTTATCGTTTAGGAAAAGCTACACGATCGTGTAGGATTTATTGAACGATTGTTTAGAAAAAGGTATACGATTGTTTAGTAAAATTAGCACACTATACGATCGTTTAGAGAAGCTATGCGATCATTTAGGCGCGAGGTAGACGATCGTTTAGGCGGAGAGGAGCTATCATATAGGCTCTCATTTTACGTAAGCGATCGTTTAGATGTTCACTAACACGTGCTTTCTCTTTTTCTCTTCAGGCGATTGATTGAACGATTCAAAAGTGAAAATATTTTTCATTTTAACTCATCGGTTACAATAACCGACGTTGCCCCACTAACCCACGTCCGAACGTGAATTTTGGATTAATTATCATATAATTAACCAACTAATTAATTAATAAATATAATCATATTATATTTTTATCCTATAGTTTGATATCACATATCTACTATAGTATTTTCTCCTCTACTTGATATAAATCATATTTATATCTAATTTTCTCCAAAATAATGTATCTCATACATTTAGCCAATTATATCATACATAATTAACCAGTCCAATTATATCATATATAATCGAACTTCCTCTTGTCAATTTGAACATTTCAAATTAACCCAAATACTGGTTTTCAACTTTATCCAAGTTACCTAGGGGACCTAATGGATCTATGGCTCGAAGCTCCAACGGTCCGTGAATAGCTGACTAAACTCTTTAGCCACGAGATCCACCATCCGTTAACTGTCAGGAATTCCACTAAAGACCAATAGTTGAACTCTTCTTACCACAGATATATTTCTGTGTCCATCGGATATAACCAATCATGAGTACGATGACCCTTCACAGATGCTCGTAAGTACAGCTGGGCCAAATTACCATTTTGCCTCTGTAGTTACATCTCACTCCTTAAGTACCACTGATTCCTCTAATGAACAATACAACATAGTCCAAATATGTGTGAACATCTCTCGGGCCAAGAGAAGGTGTGTGGCGCCACATCATTCAAATCCCAGAATCAGACCTTAAGGGAGCTATCTATCTGCTTACCCCTGCCTTGGGGAAGGAGTGAATTCTATCTTGTGTAGCTGAGTTTCGAGCTCCCAAATCAGACGAATCCCCAAAATGGTAGGTTTGAATCGGTGACCTGGCCACTCGCACCCATACAAATCAAAGGACCACCCTCAATTGCAGGAGTTCCCAACTCACTCAGGATTGAGGTCATGTTACCTATGGTCATCCTAGTGAAGTGAAGTCTCTGTCATGAACGATGTTATATAATGAAACGTTAATACTTCATGGTCAGGTCTTATACAAACTCTTTGTATAAGACGCCCCCGCTCGCATGTCCTCAACACGAATGATCAGGATCAGACCATCTGTGACAAGTCACAACATTTATGACCATTCCACAAAGCGGGCTGCATTCGTAGTGTTATCAGGATAAGATTTCCCTCCTATATCCATATACTACAGACCGTTTTGGTTATCACTCAAGACATGATCCACTTGTATGACACCACATACATGTTTGAGTCATATACAGATAACCAGGGATTTTATGTTTATTGGTTTTTGGTAAAGCAAATAAAACAAGTAACTGAGAAAAAATATAAGATGCGAAGTAAATATCGTATATTAACAACACAAGCATTCGTACAAACTGTTTACAAACTATAGGATACAAGACTTTAGGGAATCAACCCCAACAATATCCCACTTGTCTTAAAGCGAAGTAGGGTGTACAAAAAACTAGTACAAAACAATAAACTAGGGCATAAAAGCCCAATACAAGAAAATCTCCCACTTTCCCTAGTCCAACCACGGGCGATCCTGTAGACCCATGCTTCGTAGGTGACCCTCAAACACTATAGCCGTGAGAGCCATCGTAAACGGGTTAGCAACATTAAACTGGCCTGGGTTAGACTGATCCGTCTCATCTCCTCAACCTCTTGAGGCATCTTAGGACACATGTCCTTAGACAAAGTGACTCCATGCCTAAACAGCAGTAGGCCCCTCTTGGAGTCCTGCATTGTGTACTTGAGCAACATCTTCTCAATGTACGATGCCTACGACAGTGCTAGCACTTTGTTCTTACGATCTCAAAAGATCTGTATACCTATAACAAACTGAGCCTTTCCCAAATCTTTCATTTGGAATAGGGGACGCTAGCCAGTTCTTAATTGCAGTCAATAGACCTACATCATTTCCAATGAGTAGGATATCGTCTACATACAACACTAAGAAGACTACTGAAGCATTGATGATCATCCCGGTCAACATACTTCATCGCCTTCTTATAAGACAACGGATCCTCAATGTCGTCATCTGCTACCATAGCAAGAATTTCCTGAAACCCAGATAGCTAACGGGTGGGTTCGCAACCCTCCCACTACATCGAGGTTCCCTCAACTCTTGAGGTGGAACCGATCCACTGGATGAACTCCCATCAACAACTCTTGCTAATGTAACAGGCTCTTCAACAACTTTTGTTAAAGTTTCAGTAGTTTCATTGGAAAGCTCACGCAAAACGACTTTCTTCGTGGACTGAGCTCCCTTATATGATCCTCCTCCAGGAAAGTAGTGTGTGTTGAAACAAACACCCTATTTTCCGTCTGATCATAAAAATAACCCCCTCGTGTACTTTGGGGTAGCCTACAAAGAGGCATAACCTCTACCGCGGTTCCAACTTCTTGGGATTAGCCTCAAGCACATGTGCAGGGTAACCACAAATGCGGAAGTGACATAAACTAGCTTTACGCCCGTTCCACAACTCTAGAGGTGTTCTGGCAACACTCTTGGAAGGAACACAGTTGAGTATGTATACCGCAGTCTCCACTACAAAACCCCAAAACGAGTCCGATAAAAAAATGTAACTCATCATCGAGCGAACCATGTCTAACAAGGTCCTATTTCTCCTCTTCGGTACACCATTCTGCTGAGGTGTACCCGGTGCTGAGAGTTGAGAAAAGATTCCATGTCCTATCAAATAGTACTAGAATACTGAATCCAAAAACTCTCCACCTTGATCCGATCAAAGTGTTTTAATCTGTATCTAATGTGTTTTCAACTTCAGCCTTGAACTCTTTGAACTTTTCAAAGGATTCAGACTTCCTTTGCATAAGATAAACATACCCGTACCTTGAGTAATCATTAGTGAAATTGATAAAATACTCATAGTCACCTCGGGCTCACACATTCATAGGACCACAAAGGTCAGAATATACTAACTCAAGAGGCTCCTTGGCTCTATAACCTTTTCCAGTAAAAGGTCGTTTAGTCATCTTATCCTCAGGGAAGATTTGCACACTGATAAAGAATTTTCTTCTAACTCAAAGTCCATTCTTCACCAATCTCTCAATTCTATTGAGATTGATATGCACTAAACAAAGATGCCAAAGTTGGGCATTTTCTTTTGGAGAAATTCGTTGACATGTTGATTGAGTTACGGCAGTTCTGAACAATTCAGTATTATGAAGGGAATTAATGGCTAACAGCCTTAGCACATATAAATTCGATTCCAGATTAGCTGTGCAAATAAAAACACCATCTTTATGAATAAATGCTTTATCCACATTAAATGATATAAATAAGGTTCCTCTTTAGTTCGAAAACAATATATACATCATGTAAAACAAGAAACCTATTATGTAAAGCTAACTAGAGTCCTCCTACTACCACAGCTGAGACAACGTGCCCGGTGACTACTCACATCGTCATCTCACCAACCTCCAGCTGTCACCAAGATCAAATCCCCTGAAAGGAAGAACAAACATGGTTAGTGGCGCCTGAATCAATTATCCAAGCAGAATCATCATTCTCCATTAAACAAGTTTCAAGCACAAGTAAATCACATTTACCTTTATCGACCTTGGCCTTAGCCTTGGTTGCTTTCTTCTCTTTCAGATATCGAGGACAGTTTCTCTTCCAGTGTCCATCTTGTTTGCAGTGGAAACATTTTTCCTTAGCAACCTGTGAACGCCTACTTTGAGCGACAGGCGGTGGGTTAGCAGGTGTCTTCCCTTTTCCCTTACCACCCTTCTTCTTCTTCCCCTTTGCATAGTTAGAAGCAAAAGGTGCAGACATTGTTCCTGAGGTCGAACCTCTATGGAATGTCCTGGAGGATGAAGCAACATTTGCCTCACCTTTCTGGCTCTCCTTACTTTTCAGTAAAGATTAGTAAGTCTGCAACTTGTTGAGGAGAGTTGTAAGGTTATATTTCACTTTGTTAAGAATCACATTGCTAACAAAGTGCAGGAAGCTCTCCAGCGAAGAATGCAGGATTATGCTAACCTGGCTGCCCTCATCGGGTAGACCCATTCAACTCTGCCACATTAAAGTGGACCATCATGTTTAGCACATGTTCACGAACAGAGGTGCCTTCTTCCATTTTGGAGTTGAATATGTATTTAAGAGCCTCATGCATAAACTACTCAGACGGTTGTCCAAACATCCCCCGTAGGGACTCTATGATCTCATGCGCTGAGACCATAGGCCCATGTTTCTTGGCCAAGACTTCAGAAAGACTTTCTAAGATGTAGGTTCTGGTCTTCTCATTCGCTCTTGTCCATCGCTCATATGCCTCCCGAACATTTCGAGCGGCATTCGGAGCTGGAATAGGAGGACAAGCCTCCGTGAGAGCGAACATAAGATCCTCGATGATCAGGATTGTCGTGATCATGTGTTTCCATGTTGCGAAATTATCTCTAGTAAGTTTTTGGGTGCTTAGCAATGCCAACGTGGCTGTTTCCATTTTGAAAATGTTGCTGAAAATACAAACAAAACTTTATTAGAATTTACTAAACCACTTTTAAACCAATCAGTTTTGCAAAACAGTTTCAAGTACCCTAAGTTATAGACTTCTATTTTGCAATGATGCCCCAGTGAGGCAGGACAAACGTCACCGGTGGGGTGATCAGTTGCCCCTTCGCTGGGATGAGACATTCTCAACCATTAGGCAGAACCAACTCTTGGAACTGTACCTAACAGCCACCATTTTTCGGTCCAGAATCATTAACCTTTAACTATTCCGTGTAAGTGTAACCCCTCGCTTTCGGTGCCAGAGTCCCACCCTAATGAGCCCACCTTAGGGAAGAAGTAGATTAGGAAAAGAGACTAAGTTACCTTATCCTCTTACAAGAGATCAAATAAAGAAACGCGCAAAACTGTCATCCTTTAGGGGGACACTCCCAAGGTGCCTCGAGGCGATGTGTAATAACTTTATTCAACCTAACGAGGGAGACCGAGGGATATGCTATCACACTTCTCGCTCCCACTTATTATGAACACTTTCTCCATTCACCTTGATATTGACCTACACGAACACCATCCGTTGGGGGGACACGCCAAAGGTGCCGCGAGGCCGAGAGTAGATCTCACGATGTGGACTATTTAGAAGAAACATGAAAGGTTTAAGTGAAGCATTTTATGCCCCAAGTACTTCCCACTGAATGTTCTACCTAGGGATTCATTAACCTAGACAATCCGGCTACTGATTTTAGTCTAAGTAATCTTTTTAAACTCTGCTCATAAACAACTTTTGTCTTAAATTATGAACAAGTTTAAGTAGTCACATTTAAATACTTTAATGGACTGTCCTTAACTTGCATGCATGCATCAAATCTATCTAATTCACCTTTTTAGGTAAGTTCCCAGGTAGGGGTGTTACATTTCTGTAAACTTAAATACCCCTCCCTAGACAGAACCCGCCTTAGACAAAAGGTCCCTTATAGATAGATTTACTACACTTTAACCTTTTATTAGCCAATTTAATCCTATTAAACTGATTAGAAGATTAAAGCCTTAGGGTTGCTAATCGTATTAAAACCGTGATCTTAGGTCTATATGATCCAAGTTTTAAACACTTTAAAAGCATGAATTAAACCTAAGTGAGCATGCATGTCTTTCTTATTTCTTTTAGTTCTAATTTCTTTTTAACTTTTAAAAAGAAACAACTAAAACCATTGCGCACAACGAGGCATTTATAACATTTATAAAATAACCTATGTGTCATGCTTCATGCAATGTCTGATCATTACTATATATAACTTTTATATAACGTGTAACAACCAAGCAAACAAGCTCTCATTTACTCTTATACTATAATATTTATAATATAAAGATGATGCTTGTCAATGCTTTTTATGCATGCATAAATATAACTTTTATATTATATGATGCATGGGCATGCTCTTACAAAATTAAATCATGCTTCTCTAAATTATAACAATTACAATAAAGAGATGACGCATGACCATTGCATAACCTAAGGTGGGATTTACTATATGTGCATATCATATGACATATAAAAACATACATCGCATGTAATAAATAAAGGATTAATGGACCGAGATGAGCCTTTACAAAAATCGGAATGAAAAACCCTATCTATTACATTTTTTATCGAGCAAACCGATTCACAGACGAACTGGGTCTTGAACCGCCATGAGGTCTTCATTGTGTAGTAAACTCCAGTAGGTATACGATCATTTAACACGCACTAGACGATAGAAGCATAAGTAAACAATCGCGTAAACGACAATGAGACTGCGAAGTCTGGTCGTCTATGCGATCGTGTAGCGCAACAATAGGTAAACGATTTACTGTGCGATCTAAGCGATCGTTTAGTCAGTTACTAAGCAATGAAGCTTGCTAACCTAAACGATCATCTAGCGCGCACACTTTAAATGATATGCGAGCATCTCATCATCTACACGATGCGTGCAACTAGGTGAACGATTTACCTTGTGATGCTAAGCGATCGTTTAGTTAGTTACTAAGCGATGAAGCTTGCTGACTTAAACGATCGTCTAGCGCGCGCGTGCGTTAATCGATCTGTGAGCATCTCATTATCTACACGATGCCATACTTAGCGATCACGTACCCGATCGTCAAAACGATACGATCAACTCTTGATTGCATACCCCATCGTTTAACTGATGCGTTCAACAGCAATCGTGTACGCCTTCATCTTTACCATGTGATCAACAACGATCGCATAACACATCTTCTGCACGATGTGATCAACCTTAGATTGCCTCCTTCTTCGAAGAACTGCAACATTTGCCCAGATCGCATACCACCCTTATGCAACGCTTGCACAGATCTACTTCTTCAACGAATGACTCAAAACTTCAAACAAACTTTGAATACAGATTTTATAACGATTATTACTGCCCAAAAATGCAGGGGCCTTTACAAACAACCAAAAATGTAAAAGGATTTAAATAAAATCGAGGCTAATCATCCAAAAAACATCCATTAATCTGCACATCTACAACAAGTTTAACCATTAAACAACGTAGAAATGCACCCACCATGAATGTAAATCTCATTTTGTTGCAACAGATGAAATCTGAGTATCAGAACCTGGCTCTGATACCAATTGAAGGATCTCATTTCTAAGAGTTCCATGAGTGCGTTCGGATCGCTCCGATCCCAAACATTATACATTCATACGAACAGTTATGCAAAAAAACACTAATTATCGGCATGCTTTGAACAAGAAAATAGCAAAGGAAAGAGTTCCATACCAGTTAATGACGTTCTTCACACTTCGGAATTCCAACACAGCGGAAACCTCCACGCGATCTACCAACGCCCAGCAGCAGCGTCAACAACAGCAGCACGAACAACCGCACGAACATGAACGCCATGGGGATGACACCACCACTAAAGAGCCCCGAATATTCTCGGAGAGAAAACCCAAAGGGTGGTCTTTGGTGAATTTGATAGAGAAAGGAGGAAACACGAATTTTGTAGGCGATAAGCAAGTGTGAGGGAAAAAGACGCTATCGCATAGCAAAATGCTTATCAGTTAGGAGAAGCTACACGATCATGCAGGTTTTACTGAACGATCGTTTAGGAAAAGGTATACGATCGTTTAGTAAAATCAGCACACTATATGATCTTTTAGAGAAGCTATGCGATCGTATAGTTAACAATGTGCGATCGTTTAGGCGCGAGGTAGACGATCATTTAGGCGGAAAGGAGCTATCGTATAGGCTCTCATTTTACATAAGCGATTGTTTAGATGTTCACCAACGCACGCTTTCTCTTTTTCTCTTCGGGCGATTGATTGAACGATTCAAAAATGAAAACATTTTTCATTTTAACTCATCGGTTACAATAACCGACGTTGCCCCACTAACCCACGTCTGAACGTGAATTTTGGATTAATTATCATATAATTAACCAACTAATTAATTAATAATTATAATCATATTATATTTTTATCCTATAGTTTGATATCACATATCTACTATAGTATTTTCTCCTCTACTTGATATAAATCATATTTATATCTAATTTCCTCCAAAATAATGTATCTTATACATTTAGCCAATTATATCATATATAATTAACCAGTCCAATTATATCATATATAATCGAATTTCCTCTTGTCAATTTGAACATTTCAAATTAACCTAAATATTGGTTCTCAACTTTATCTAAGCTACCCAGGGGACCTAATGGGCCTGTGGCTCGAAGCTCCAACGGTCCGTGAATAGCTGATTAAACTCTTTAGCCACAAGATCCACCATCCGTTAACTGTCAGACATTCCATAAAGACCAACAGCTGAACTCTTCTTACCACAAATATATTTTTGTGTCCATCGGATATAACCAATCATGAGTACGATGACCCTTCACAGATGCTCGTAAGTACAGCTAGGCCAAATTACCGTTTTGCCCCTGTAGTCACTTCTTAAGTATCACTGATTCCTCTAATGAACAATACAACATAGTCCAACTATGTGTGAACACCTCTCAGGCCAAGAGAAGGTGTGTGGCGCCACATCGTTCAAGCCCTAGAATCAGACCTTAAGGGAGCTATCTATCTACTTACCCCTACCTCGGGGAAGGAGTGAATTCCATCTTGTGTAGCTGAGTTCCCAGCTCCCAAATCAGACGAATCCCCAAAATGGTAGGTTTGAATCGACGATCTGGCCACTCGCACCCATACAAATCAAAGGACCATCCTCAATAGCAGGAGTTCCCATCTCACTCAGGATGGAGGTCATGTTACTTATGGTCATCCTAGTGAAGTGAAGTCTCTGTCATGAACGGTGTTATATAACGAGACATTAACACTTCTTGGTCAGTTCTTATACAAACTCTTTGTATAGGACGCCCCCGCTCGCATATCCTCAACACGAATGATCAAGATCAGACCATATGTGACAAGTCATAACACTTATGACCATTCCACAAAGAGGATCGCATCCGTAGCGTTACCAGGTTAAGATTTCCCTCCTATATCCATATACTATAGACGGTTTTAGTTATCACTCAAGACATGATCCACTTATATGTCACCACATACATGCTTGAGTCACATACAGATAACCAGAGATTTTATGTTTATTGGTTTGTGGTAAAGCAAATAAAACAAGTAACTGAGCAAAAATACAAGATGTGAAGTAAATATCATATATTAACAACATAAGCATTCGTACAAACTGTTTACAAACTACAGGACACGAGACTTTAGAGCATCAACCCCAACATTAACTACAAACCAATAAACTAACATCCAAGGTTATCATTGTAACTTAAACATGTATGTAGAGACATACGGGTAGATCATGTTTAAGTGATAACCTAAATGGTCTGTAGTAGATGGATAAGACTGGGTACCTTATCCTGGTGTCACTACGAGTATGGCACACTTTGTAGGTGTTATAATTGTTGTAAAGTGCTACAAATGATCTGATCGTGATCATTCTTGTATTAGATATACGAGCGGGAATATTCTATACAAAGGAGTTTGTATAAGACCGGACCACGAAATGTTTAGTCTCATTATATAACACCATTCATAATAGAGACTTACATTTCACCAGGATGACCATAGGTAACATGACCTGAATCTTGAGTGAGTTGTGAACTCCTGCCTACGAGGGTGCTCCTTTGATTTGTATGGATGATAGTGGCCAGATCATCGACTCAACAAGCCTACCATTTTGGAGATTCGTTTGATTGGGGAGATGGGAACACAACTACACAAGATGGAATTCACTTTTTCCCTGAAACAGGGGTAAGTAGATAAATTTCTCCCTTAAGGGCTGATTTTAGGTTAACAATGTGGCACCACACCCTCTCTTGACCTGAGAGGGGTTTAGTCATGTAGGACTATTGTTCATTAGAGAAATCAGTGGTACTTAAAGAGTTAGATGTAACTACAGTGGCAAAACGGTAATTTGGTCCAGTTGTACTTACGAGTAATTTGTGAAGGTTCATCATACTGTTGATTGGTTATATTCAATGTACACAGAAATATAACTATAGTGCGAAGAGTGCAGTTTTCGGTCTTTAGTGAAGTGCTCGAAAATTAATGGATGGTGAATAATGTATTAAAGAGTTTAATTAGTTATTCATGTACCCTTGGAGCTTCAAACTATAGGTCCATGAGGTCCTCTTGGTAGCTCAAAATAATTTAATTGAGAATCAGTTTTTGGGTTAATTTGAATTATTTAAATTAATAGATTTAATTATATATGATATAATTAAATTGTTTCAATTATATATAATATAATTAAATTGTTTCAATTATATATAATATATTTGATACATTATAGCTTAATGGGAGGAAAGAAATATTTGAATGAGACTCAAATATATTTTCTATGAATGGGATTCATAGTTGATAAATTTAATATAAATATAATTTATATTAAATGTCATATAATAGAGAAAAGAAACTATAGTTTATATTGTATGTGATACAATATTAAAACTATAGGTTATATGTTATATTTGATATAACATATAATTTAATAAAATTATAATATGATAAGTTAGTTATCATATTTATTAATATTATATTATTATTATTTGAATAATGAGGAAGGGAGTTACAACCACATTTTCCATCTTTTCTCTCCACCCACATTAGTGGGTGGTGGTTATTTTTGGGCAAAGTAGAAAAAGAAAAAGGTTTTCTTCTTCTTGTTGCTAATGTTGTTGAGTGATTGAGAGTTTACAGAAGTGTTCTATGTTCTTGTGTTCTTGAGAGAATTCTCAATCCACCTCTTCTACCCAAACTTTCCCTCAAACCAAAATCATCAGAGCCCACCATTTCAGGGTTCTCACCTTGAGAATATCAAGGACTCCATTGTGGTTGTGTCCGAGTTTTTGTTCAAGGTTTTGTTGAAGAAGGTCTTCAAGAGGTTCGTGACTGTTCAAGGGATTCGTAAAGAAAGGTTCTTCAAATATGATATTTCTTGAACTTATTTCTTGTAAAAGCATGTTGTAATTTAACTTTAAATGCATATCTCTTATATGTTTATTGTAAACTTAGTATTCGATACTTAATGAAATTTGGACGATCCGCTTCCACTCAAAGTTCTCTTCACACGAGTTCCTTCACTATGTTGATAAAAAAGTGTTATGGTAGAGTTGTTTAGAACTTTTCGAGGTCATCCCTACGTTGATCAAGATGTGGTATGATAGGATTGTTTATGAAGGATTGAATCCCATGGAAGCGTGTGATTGCAGTGCAATTTCGAAATTGGTTTTTATAGAATACAAAAATAGTAAACAATTTACACTAAACAGAGGACAAACATCAACATTAAGCATGTTGCTATAGCAAGAGGAAGAGAAGGGAAAAAGGATCTCATCTTTGTCGAATCCCGATCTTCATGATTTCCTCTCGCTTTTCTCACAAACGCCTCTTCAACGAACAAGGACACCATCGTAAGAGTTACCTTGTTATTCTCTTGGATTCCAAGGAGTCGAAGTGTGGTCTCTAGCACTCGGAAGAGGAAGAGGAAGAGGTAAAGAGAATTTGTTGAGAGAATTTTATGTGGAGGCTAAGGTTTTTCATCAAATGAAACTCTTAGCCCTAAATGGGCCATAAAGAAATATTTATATAGAGAAGGATTAACCCCTTCTCCAAGATTTCCTTTTTCCACCTTTAAAGTTAATTAATTAAATAACCATTATTTAATTAATTGGCACACTAATTAAATAACTATATATTAATTCACATTTAATATAGAGTTAATTAATTAACATAAATATCACATATTTATACTAGCCTCCAATCTCCATCATTTCTTAATCAATTAATCAATTAAATAAGGTATATTAAATCATATTTAATATAGAGTTAATTAACATATAAATATCACATATTTATATGCATACATCCCTTTATAGATCTAATTCATATAAATCTAATATTTGAATCTCATTTAAATATATCTCTTTTATATTGAATTTTGTATGAATCAAATTCATATGAATTTAATATTTGAATCTCATCCAAATATTTCTCTCTTACATAATTTGGATTATAGATCACATCTATAATTAACAACATTATATATTAATCATATTAATATAAAATTTCTTCAAGTGATTTGAACAATTCAAATCATTCCTCAATACTATCCTTTAGCGAGTTAATAAGGGGACCTTATGGACCTACAGATTAGAAGCTCCACTAAAGACTGATAACTACACTATTCGCACTGCAGATATATTTCTGTATCCACGGATATAACCAATTAACAGTGAGTCGACCATTCACAATTTCTTATAACTACAGTTGGATCAAATTTTTGTTTTACCCCTATAGTTACATATAACTCCTTAAGTGCCACATATTCCTCTAATGAACAATCAATTTATAGTCCAACTATAAACTGACACCTCAAGGGCCAATGAGAGGTTGATGCCTCATTGTTAAAGACCTGAAATCAGCTATTAAGTGAGCAATTTATCTACTTGCTCTAAGACAAAAACAAAAAGAAAAAAAATAAACCAAACAACGAGTTATCTTGAGGAGATGAAGATTGTAGTTTGATGAGTTTGGGTAATGAATCCTTTTTATAAGGAAAATCAGCACGAAAAACGAGACTTTTTACTAAGGCTAAGCTAAGGCATGGATGCCCTGAAGGTTTGAGAAGTAAATCTCTAGCTAGGCTCTATAGGTTGTGGGCCGCCCAGCCCAAGAGGGACAACTGTGGAGAGTGAAATTAAACCCAATTAACCTAATCAAATCAAAGGTAGATGAGCTGAGAAAATGTTTTAATTAGCTTGACTGATGTGAGTTAAGAATGTAAGCTGAGCAATGAGAGCGAGTTGAGCTGGAAGATTGAGTTAAGAAAAGTAAGCTAAGCTCGATAGATAGCTCGAGCTAGGAAGCCTGGTTAATAGGCTTTTGGGTGGTTTTTTTGCCATTTAAATGTAATGTTGTGGAGCATGCTTGAGAACAATAGTAAAATATACATACATACATACATACATGCATGCATACATACATATATACATATATACATACATACATACATACATACATACATATATATAAAGAAATATAAAAAAATATATAAAATAAATAAATAAAAGAGAGGGGTTGGCAAACTGTCGACCCCCTTTTGTTGGAAAGGCCAGCTCGTAAAAGACTGGCAGCCGGGCTGTAAAGCCTGGCTAAAGAGAGAGAAAGAGGGGGTCAGCCAAGTTGCCGACCCCCCATCTTAGGAAAAGCCAACTCGTGAGGGTTGGCAGCTCAGCTGACCTTGAAAACGAGGGCAGCTCCTTTTTTAAAAAAAAAAATTAATAAATATGTATAAAAAAAAGTACAAATAAGGGGTTGGCACCCACAACCCATATTCACCCTCAATTGGATTGGCTCAATTGAGGTAGGGAGTTTTGCATGGCCTTTTAGCCATGCATTAGATTTTAAAAATGAAATTGTCCTCATGCATGCGTTAAAAGTTAGCATTTAAAAGCTTCTTTAAGATGGTTAATCTAGAGGCTAGTAAATTGCCCATTTCCATTTATATAATTCAATTATTGTCGTATTGAAGAGGTATAGTCACATTGTGAGTGATGATTGGTAAATCAAACTCATAATTCCACCCAAAGATCGAGTACATTAAGGATAGAAACGTGTAACGACCCAGATAAGTTAATGATTATTAATAGCTCGGAAGCCAAAGAGGCAAGCTAGTTTTAGTTATTATATAGATGCCCTATATAATTCAGAAGGTATGGTAAAGGAGAGGTATGCTTTCCAATTCATACTATTTACCCATTGAATTAAATTCAAACTCGATTCTAACTTGAGCGTCAGAGTGAATTTGGCTCAACACCACACTGGTGTTAACTTTACTCATATTTTTATAGGATATCGAGCTACTCTCCTTCAACACAAATACAAATTTACTGTTGGTATGATTTTTTATATCAATAGTTGGTATCGTCTGTGGGGAGAGAAATAGTAAAATCTTTTAGCCTTATCACTACATTTCATGTTTGAACCATGAGCAACAATGTGAACAAAAAGAATCTCCCAACTGATGGGGATGATTCGAATTGTGAACGTCATCCAAGGCGACAACCCACATGTGTTCTAGAAACTCACGTAGGGGAGACCCACCAGCTTGAAAATGAGCTAGCTCAAGAGTATGCGGCTTAAGCCGCCAAGGTAGATAGTTTAGGTCAGAATATGAGCCAAATTATGGAGATTCTCAGATGACCAAACCCAATCATCGAGGCCATCAAGCAGAATGCGATATACCTACCTGAGGAAAATAAGCATGATAGGAAGCAGAAGCACAATCCATTGAGCCAAAGCACTACCCCAATTTTTTGAGACCTAGTCAAGGGTAAGGGTTCGACGATTGAAAAGGTGGGGGAGTCCAAAGTTCCTAGACCAAAGGCATCAGAGAGGTTGATAGAGAGGGAACGGTCGACGTGCAAACAACCCAGACTGGATGAAGCATGCACTGATCACCATTCTCGAACTTCTACTGTTCAAAATTATGCTCCAGTTAAGATCAACCTATAAGGTCACACACGTATCAGGGGCAGTCAATGGTTTGAAGAGGTGATCGAGTAGAAGCTCAGATGATGGAGCAGACTGATAAATCTGACCTGTGTACAGACCTACAGGATCTCATCAACCAAAGGCAAAGGAAACAAGCCAAGGATGACAGAGAAATGGATAGTTGACCGTGGGTAGTCGAGTTACAACATATTCAAAACCAACTAGGAGATATCAAGAAGGCTCAAAATCATAAGGGATTTGACCTTGATAATTTGTTGGATCAAGTAGACCCACCCTTCACAAATGAGATCATGTAGGAGTCGATACCCCCAAAATTCAGGCTACCTACCATAAAGCCCTATGACGGATCGAAAGATCCAATAGAGCATTTAGATACGTTTCGATCATGGATGGAACTCTATGAGTTCAAAACGCTATCAAGTGTCGGGCACTCTCGTTTACTCTTGCAGGTCCAACCTGAAAATGATTCAGAAAGTTGAAGAGGAGATCAATAGCTTCATTCTGAGAACTAGAAAGAGCATTCATTACCCAGTTCCTAGGGGGTTGGGATCAATGAAAACCTCCCACTCATCTGCTCACCATAAAGCAGGGAAGGAATGAATCACTGGGAGAATATGTTGAAAGATTTAACAACAAAGATTTGTAGATTAAAGGTTATACTGATGATGCTGCCTTAACAACCATCGTAGCCAGACTTAAAGACGAGAAGTTCCTCTGGTCTTTAGGCAAGAAAGCCGCTACAACCTATGTTGAACTCCTTTATAGGGCGCAAAAGTGAATGAGCGTTGAGAACTTCTTCACTCGAAAGGTGGTCAGGAAAAGAAAACTACTCGTTCGGACCACAAAGATCAAGAGGCCAAGAAGAGGAATACCATCATGAGAAAAAGAAGATAATGACGGAAAAGCGACCTGTAGCACCGAAAAAAAACAACCCAAAAAGGCTCGCCACCTAACAAGTTTGAACGTTACACTCCCACGATAGTTCCCATGGAGCAGATTTTAATGGATATCTAAGATAAGAACATGCTGAAGTGGCCTACAAATCTGAAAGATAAATCGCACTAAAGAAACAGAGACAAATATTGTCTCTTCCATCGGGACCATGGCTACACCACTGCAGAATGTTTTGACTTCAAGGAGGCCACAGAAACCTTAATTCAACGGGGACAATTGAAGGAATATATGGGAGAGAGCGGAGACCATAATGGTAATCAAAGCAAAAAAACTCGAAACAGAAAAGATTACACGCCTAAAGGAAATTGAACATGAGGATTTCCATGAGCAGCGGAATGATTGTTCCGAATTTCATTCGTATATGAACATTAACCATTACAATCACAAACGGAAACATACAGGCTATGCACAAAATGAAATTATAGCATGCTTTACTATACGATCAAGGGAAAGAATAAACATACCTTTGAAGACTCATCTTCAATCTCCCTTAATCACAAAAAGTAAGAACTAAATGTTAAAACAAATCTTGCAACGAGTCCATGATCTCGCGTGCAATGATCATGTTCTCAACCCTTTTGGCCAAAATATCAGGTATGCTAGCTAATTGTTGGGGTTGATGCCCTAAAATCTCGTGTCCTGTAGTTTATAAATAGTTTGTACGAACGCTTATGTTGTCAATATATGATATTTACTTCACATTTTAGTATTTTGCTCGGTTACTTGTTTTATTTGCTTTACCACAAACTAGTAAACATAAAATCCTTGGTTATCTGTATGTGACTCAAGCATGTATGTTGTGACATACAAGTGGATCATGTCTTGAGTGATAACCAAAATGGTATGTAGTATATGGATAAATAAGGGAAAGTTTATCCTGGTAACGCTACAGATGTACGTCTCGTTATATAACACCATTTATGACAAAGACTTCACTTCATTAGGACGACCACTGGTAACATGACCTCAATCCTGAGTAAATTGGGAACTCCTGCCATTGAGGGCAGTCCTTTGATTTGTATGGGTGCGAGTGGCCAGTTCGCCGATTCAAACCTACCATTTTGGGGATTCGTCTGATTTGGGAGTTGGGAACTCAGCTACACAAGATGGAATTCACTCTTTCCCCGAGGCAGGGGTAAACAGATAGATAGCTCCTTTAAGGGCTGATTCTAAGGCTTAAACGATGTGGCGCCACACACTTTCTCTTGGCCCGAGAGGTGTTCACATATAGTAGGACTATGTTGTATTGTTCAATAGAGGAATCAGTGGTACTTAAGGAGTGAGATGTAACTACAGGGAAAAAACGGTAATTTGGTCCAACTGTACTTACAAAACATCTGTGAAGGGTCATCGTACTCATGATTGGTTATATTTGATGGACACAAAAATATATATGTGGTAAGAAAAGTTCAGTTGTTGGTCTTTAGTGGAATGTTTGACAGTTAACGGATGGTGGATCTTGTGGCTAGAGAGTTTAATCAGCTATTTACGGACCGTTGGAGCTTCGAGCCACAGGTTCATTAGGTCCCCTGGGTATCTTGGATAAAGTCGAGAACCAGTATTTGGGTTAATTTGAAATGTTCAAATTGACAAGAGGAAGTTCGATTATATATGATATAATTGGACTGGTTAATTATATATGATATAATTGGCTAAATATATGAGATACACTATTTTGGAGAAAATTAGATATAAATATGATTTATATCAAGTAGAGGAGAAAATACCATAGTAGATATATGATATCAAACTATAGGATAAAAATATAATATGATTATATTTATTAATTAATTAGTTGGTTAGTTATATGATAATTAATCCAAAAATCACGTTTGGACATGGGTTAGTGGGATCCATCGGTTATTGTAACCGGTGCTTTAAAATGAAAAATGTTTTCATTTTGAATCCCCCGGAGTTCAATCATCCAAAGAATTCAAGAGAGCATGCTAGTATTTTGCTAAACGATCGCTTACGTTAAACGAGAGCCTATACGATAGTCCTCTCTGCCTAAATGATCGTCTACCTCGTGCCTAAACGATCGCATAGCTTTTCTAAACGATCATATAATGTGTTGTTTTTACTAAATGAGCGTGTACCTTTTTCTAAACGATCGTTCAGTAAATCCTACACGATCGTGTAGCTTCTCCTAAACGATAAGCAATCTACTATGCGATAGCATCTTCTTCCCTCCCACTTTCTTATCGCATACACGATTCATGTTTCCTCCTTCCTCTACCAAATTCACCAAAGCCCACCCTTTGGGTTTTTACTCCGAGAATACTCGGGGTTCTTTAGTGGTGGTGTCGTCCCCGCGACGTTCGTGTTCTTGTGGTTGTTCGTGCTGCTTTTGTTGACGCTGTTGTTGGGCGTTGTTAGATCGATTGGAGGGTTCCGCTGCTTGGAGTGTCGAAGTGTGAAGAATGTCTTCAACTGGTATAGTACTTTTTCCCTTGTTATATCTTTGGCTTAGCATGGCATTAATTAAGTTTTGTTTGCATAATTGTTTGTATTGAATGTATAATATGTATTTCGGTCATGATGATATCGGAGCGATCCGAACATACTCATGGAACTCTACGATATGAGATCCTTCACCAATATGTGAAGTCGGGTCAATGAATTAGCCTTCATCCATACCTCATATACATTACGAACACTTTGCGGTGCATCAAAGGTCGGGACTTGTGGACACTCCTCAATCATGACAAATTTGAGGTCGTTTACCACGAAATACATTTTACAAGACTCTTTCCACTATATATAATTGGTTAAACTTAAGGCATTAAACGGAAATACTAACAAGTTGTTGAAAACAAAAACCCATTGACCTACGATAGGTTTTAAGAAAATACCCATCGAAAAAACATACAACATCCAATAAAGTTTAGCAAAACTAACCTGAATCCCGTGTGACATCTAGTTTCGTAATGACGCTTCAAAGCATTAGGACAAAAGCCACCGAATGGAGGTCAATTATCCCTCCTCTGAATTGAGAAATTCTCAACCAATCATTAATACCAAAATAACTCTTACTCCTATAACGACTAGCTTGTTGGGGTTGATGCCCTAAAGTCTCATGTTCTGTAGTTTGTAAATAGTTTGTATGAATGCTTGTGATGTATAATATATGATATTTTACTCCACTTCTGGATTATATATATATATAACATATATAATATACGATCAAAACTCTTGCTCCTATAACGACTAACAATCATTGATTTGGTCAATATATCATTAGCTTACTTAACAATTTCCCATAAGTGTGACCCGTCATTTTAGGCCCTAGAGATCCGCCCCAAGCAGCTAATCCGAAGGGAAAAAATCTAATTAGGACAAAACCTAAATCGACCCTATCTATTTCTAGAGTTCACCTTGATCTTGACCAACTGTACAAAACCCATCTGGAGATGGATGCTCTCAGGGCACCACGAGGGAGTACATAATGATCTCACGGTGCGAACCAATGATAGAGACCGTAGGACGTGTTAACACACACCCTTCACCCACTTACTATAAACATTCTCTCCATCCACCTTGATATTGTCTCATGCAAACACCATCCGAAGGGGGATGCTCCCTGGGCATCACGAGGTCAATCATGAATCTCACGACATGAACATTCAGGGAGAAACATGAATGGAAGCATCAACATATTAGATACATCTCTTCCTCCCACTGAGTATTTTATAACCTAGGGTTTAGTTCACTTAGAAAAAACACAACTAAGAATTTTAACTAAGTGGCTTTTTAGGTTTTTCCAAGAGTAAATTTTACCTTAGAAAGTCGAAACAACTTTTGATCATCATCCATTAAACTCTTTAACAGAGTCTTTGACCTACTGTCGCATGCTTGCAAAAAATCTATCTAATTCACCTTTCCAGGTAGGTTCCCAAGTAGGGGTGTTCCATTTCCGTCAACTTAAGTACCCTAGCCTAGACAGAACCCACCTTAGACAAAAGGTCTCTTATAGATGGATTTAATACAATTTGAATCTTTTATGCCAATCAATTTAATCCTATTTAACCAATTTAAAAAGATTAAACTTAGGTTACTAATCCCATTAGAACCTTGAACTTAGGTCTATCTCAATCCAATTTTAAAACCCTTTTAAAACATGAGTTCACCCTAAGTCTGCATGCAACTCTTTCTTATCGATAGTTCTAATTTCTATTATAACACTTATAACAGAAACAACTAAAACCAACCACAACGCAAAGCTAAACACATACAAGGCATTCATAATGCTTATAAACAGCCTAAGTGTCATACTCCATGCATTGTTCATTCAGCGCTACCTTTTATATAACATTTATACAAAACAACAACGAACCAAGAAAAACACTTATGATATAACACTTATAGTATAAAGATGATGCATGAATATGCTCATTGCATCCACAAATATAACTTTTATATTTCATATGCATGTGCATGCTTTCTTGTAATTTCTTCATGCAATATTATAACACTTATAATACATGATGCATGAATAATTGCATAACTTAAGGTGGATTTTAAATCTATATGTCAAACACTTTTCCATATAAACCACATACATCACATGTATAATAAACAAAATGTTGATGAACTAAGAAAAATTGCCTCAAAATCCTAAAAAATACAAGCTAATTATTACAAAACAAGGAGTCTCCGGTTCAAACAGGCGAACCAGGTCTTGAACCGTCCGAGCGAAGCAATGCGTCTCCACGAATCGTGTACCAAACTTCCTCACGATCGTCTACACGAAAGAGCAAACGCTTTACTCAATCGTTTACCTACGCTTCCAGAGCTAAACGATTGTTTAGCAACAACCGTGTACCTTTTACTATGCGATGAAGCACGAGGTACGCGATCGTGCAGTACGCTCTGCAACGCAAGCCTTATATTATCCTAAACGATAATAATGCGGTGAAGCACTATCGTCTAAACGATCGCTGAGTGAGTGCTTTCGTATCGTATACCGCGTGATCATGTAGGCAGTGACTATACAATGAGCATGCTAACTACACGATCGCTTAGTGCACGCCTTGTTCTAAATGACTAGACATCATATGCTCCCACTACGATCGTCTACCTCCAGCGTCTCCACAATCAGGCAACCAACGCTATGCGATAGAGTAAATGATTTACCCCATCGTTTAGCATTAGCTAAAAGATCGTTTAGTAAATACTACACAATCGTTTAGTTAAATCCCAACGATCGTTTACCTGAGGTTACACGACACGACCAACTCTTGGTCTTCTTCTTCGTTGAGAACCACATCTCTATGCTTCAAAACTTCATCACGAACGACACGACTAACTCGAACACTTTGAATTACAAACTCGATAGCATGTTAATTATGCCCAAAAACGCAGGGGCCCTTACAAATTAACACTTTGTAATTTAAAGAAAGCTTGAAACAGAGACAATTAAACCCGTAAATATTCATCAATACCATCCACAATCACATTTAACAATTAAACGCAATGCAAAAATCCCACCACGATTGTAAAAAGAAGTTCAAAATAGACGTAAAATTTGGAATATCAAAACAACCTAACTCTGATACCAATTGAAGGAAATCGAACATGAGAATTTCCATGAGTAGCGGAATGATCGTTCCAAATTTCATTTGTATATGAACATTAACAATTACAATAACAACCGAAAACATACAGGCTATGCACAAAACGAAATTACAACATGTTTTACTATACGATCAAGGGAAAGAATAAATATACCTTTGAAGACTCATCTTCAATCTCCCTTGATCATGAACGATCAAACCCAGTGATCTTCAAGATTACGAACAATCAGCAACCACCACACGAACACCGCAAACTCAACGAACGGCCTCCAAAAATCTTGAACAACATCAAGTTGAGTACGACACCACCACAATGGCTACTTTGATATTCTCGGTGTGAGAATCCAGAAGTGTGGGCTCTATGTGAGCTTGGTTAGAGGACGAGATGGGAGGAAGAACAATCGTGTAAACGATTGAGCAAGTGGGAGATGACAAGGTTATCGTATAGATGATGCCCAATCGTTTAGAAGAAGCTCCACGATCGTTTATTAAAAGCTACGCGATCGTTTAGCTAATCGGCCAACTGAGTGACTATCGTATAGAAACACTCCATGATCGTCTAGTCTCTCTTCAGCTGTCATTTAGTAAATCGTATTTACTTGACAGCCACCGTGAGTAATTTTCGAGAGTAGAAACTCTTAATCATCAACTATTAAATTTAGGAAAATATTTTTCCTTTTATCTCTTGGTTACCATGAAACCACCAATAACCTCCCACTCAATTGGTTATTAGAGAAAAAGAGATAATTATCCAATAATTAATATTATAAATATATATGATAACCAACTTATCATATTATATTTATAACCTATAGTTTTAATATTTCATCTTATGAAACATATAAACCATAGCTATTTTTCTATTTCATGGTCTTTAATGTAAATCTCATTTATATTAATGCTCCACTTAATGTATCTCATACACCACACTGATCATATCATATATAATCAAATTACCTCTTGTCAATTTGAACATTTCAAATCAACACCAAGAACTGATTCTCAACTTGAATCTATTAAGCTACCAATAGAACCTTATGGACCTGTAGCTCGAAGCTTCAACGGTACGTGAATAACTAACTAAACTCTTTAGTCACAGGATCCACCATTCGTTAACTGCCAGGCACTCCATTAAAGACCGACAGTTGAACTCTCCTTACTATAGATATATTATGTGTCCATATCAACCAATCAACAATGCGATAACCCTTCACAGATCGCTTGTAAGTACAGTTAGGCCAATAACTGTTATGCCCCCGTCGTTACATCTAACTCCTTAAGTACCATTGATCCCTCTAATGAACATAAGTCATAGTCCTACTATGACTGAGCCCTCTCTTCCAAAGAGAAGTTGTGGCCACTATGTTCAAGCCCCGGAATCAGCCCTTAAGGGAACAATCTATCTACTTACCCCTGCTTCGGAGAAAAAGTGAATTCCATCTTGTGTAACTGAGTTCCCAACTCCCAAATCAGACAAGTACCCAAAAAGGTATGCATGTTGAGTTTGAAATCTGGCTACTCTCACCCATACTAATCAAAGGACCACTCTCAAAGGCAGGAGTTTCCAAAACACTCAAGATTGAGGTCATGTCACCTATGGTCATTTAGGTGAGATGTAAGTCTCCAGTATCAACGGCGTTATATATAGAGACGAATCATCTTATGGTCCGGTCTTATACAAACTCTTTGTATAGGATACTCATGCTCGCATGTCTCCACATAAATGGTCAGGATCTACCATCTGCAGTAGTTCACAATACTTGCAAACCTCTACAAAGCGGGTCGTATCCGTAGTGTCATCAGGATTAGGTATCCCACCTTAATCCTTATACTACAAACCTATTTAGGTTATCACTTGAAGTATGATCCACTTGTATATCTCATGTACATGCTTAAGTTTACATACAATAACCATGAAGCTTTGTTTATTGGATATGAGTAAATGCCAGATAAAATAACTCTTATTGTTTTTTTATTCATAACAATGTGTATAAATTACAAACTACGAGACTCTGGGAGAAATAGGACATTAATCCCAACAATGCCGACTCCGCCCAAGAAATCAAGACAATCATGGGCGGTCTGGCTAGTGGCGATTCTGGAAGAAAGTGAAAGAATAGAGTACAAGAAGCCCGATCATCTTCGAAAGTCCAGGAAGTATGTTCAACTACTGTAATAGATCAAGTTATTAGCTTTTCTGAGGAAGATGCGGTAAATTTACACCAGCCTCACAATGGTGCCCTAATAGTATCACTGACCATAGCGAAAATCAAAGTGCATCGAATTTTGGTGGACGGAGGTAGCTCAGCGAACATCTTGTCTCTTCGCACCTTTGACGCCATGAGGTTGGGACGGGAAAGTTTGAAAAGAAATGCGACCTTGTTGTTAGGGTTCGATGGTCAGACGGTATATTCGAAAGGTGACATAAAACTTCCAGTTACCTTTGGTGGAGGTATGGCCTACGTGACAGCTATGGTGGAGTTCTTGGTAGTAGACGACAAATCAATCTACAATTTCATCTTAAGAAGACCATCCCTGCATCAAGTGAAAGTTGTTCTGTCCACCTATCATTAGTTGTTAAAATTCCCAACCCAAGGTGGAGTTTGAATTGTGAAAGGGAAACAATTGATGTCACGAGAATGCTATAGGACTACCATGAGAAATCCACAAGGCAAAGTAGAGGTCGTCATTAGTAGTGTTGCTAGAAAAGAAAATGAGAAAGTTTGTCACGCCATAGAAGAGTCTGATGTCAAGGCTCAAACCTCAACTAACACAACATTGATGTCTAGCCTTTGGGCAAAGACACCAACTGTGAATGGTACTCTCAATTTAGTAATCAAAGTATTGACAATAAACTCTCTCAAAAAATAACCTTTTTTTGGATCGACTATTTTTCACATGAACAATCCTTATAATTGTCACATACTCATTACCACATGCATACTCACAATTTGGCCAAATAATTATCTTCCTTTGGACCGATAATTATTTGCATAAATTCATAAATATGCACATATTATATTTATAATTAAATTAATTTAGATAACATGAGCTACTTTGTTAACATATTGTTTTGACCAATTCAAACTAAAATGTAAGACACAATAATATAATAATATTATTGTATAAAAATAATAGAAGAAGAATCCCATATAGTCTACCAAAATTCACCCAATAATTACATACACATAATACAACAACATAAACATGTGAATGTCATCTACTATCATCAATCAAATTTAAATTTAAAACCACAATATATTTGATCAAATCTAAATTTAATCCATGATAATGATGAATCTAATTAGAACTTAGATCTAACCAGAACTAAAATGCACACAATTATCCATTAAAATTGAGATTTAAATCCGCATAATCATCAACTTAAAAAACTAAATCTTAAAATCACAAAAGTATTCATTTAAAACCTTGTTTTTTAAAAAACCTTAAATTATCGATCTGAATTTACAACAAAATCAATCCAAAAAACAAACAATAAATAACAAAATCCACTGAATTCATGGATCACCCACCGAATTTCATCAAATTGAATTGATACAACTTATTGAAATTAAAATAATATTAGTCTGCACCGAATTTCGTTACAGCAGTACAATCGAATAAGAAGAACTAATTGTTATGAGGCGGCCAATGAAAGACGATCAGTGGTGGACTATTGCATGAAGACGATCGACTAAGAATAATAACTGATTTCGATTATCAAACTGTAGATTTTTTTTTTTTTTTTTGTTATTATTATTCCCTTTCGATTCGGATTCACGAATTTAACCAACAACATGAAATTCATGCTCCGATAAGCATAATTACTTTAAATCTATATTGAATAGATATAACCCTAGGATCCTTTATGTTAAATTGTCAAGAATAACATACCGGATTTCATTACAAAATTGATGGCAATTATGAGGCGGCTATTGTCTTCCTCAACCAAAACTCCAAGGTCTAGAGATGGGATTGAAGAGAGACCGAGTGCTCAATATCTCTCTAGAGATGAGATTGAAGAGAATGAGAACAGTCTCTTTATATACTAGTCCAATTAGAGTTCTCATTAAACCTTGAACTAGGAATCAGCTTCTACCTATTAAGTCCATAGAATCTAGGCCTTAATTAATTACGACCCATACATAATCTATACTTTAATTAAACAATACGTCTAACAAAATAAAATGCTAGTTGCATAAATAGAATCCAAGCCCAAAATAATAGAATATGTAATACAGGATAAAATAATTGCATATATAGATCAAAAAATGGTAAAGACTAAAAAAACTCATGTCTAGCCATAATAAAAAAACTCATGTCTAGCCATAAAAGCTATCAGTGATAGCCACTGATAGCTGCTATCAACTACTATCGCTGATAGCTTCTAGTAATTGCTATTGATGATAGTTGCTATCAGCGATAACTTTCAATTTGAGAAAAATTAATACAATCTTGAAATATTAGCTTTTAATTTGCTATCAATTATCAGTAGCTATCATTGATTCACTTTTATCAATTGGAATCAACCTTGAAATATCGATACTTAAGGCTATCAGTGGCTATCAATGATAGATTTATAAATAGTGATCAACTTTGAAATAAAACCAACTTTAATTACCACAATAGCTATCACTAATAATCTTTTATCATAGTTATCACTAATAGCAGCTATCAGTTGCTATCACTAATAAACTTTCATCAATTACAATCAACCTTGAAATATTAACACTTAAGGCTATCAATGATAGACTTCTACAACTGGTTATCACCTTTGAAAAAAACTCAATATATAGATATCACCTAAGTTCTATCACTGATATCACTAACATCACTCATATTGTGGTTATCAGTGATAGCTTCTTTCACTAATAAGATGTTATCAATGATCTCAACAATATCATGTTATCGATGATAGTTCTCTATCACCGATAACGTGCTATCAATGGTAGCTTCTATCACCGATAACGTGCTATCAATGGTAGCTTCTATCGTCGATAACGTGCTATCGGGTAGTTTCTATCATCGATACATGCTATTAGTATTAGTTTCTATCACTGGTAACATGCTATCAGTAGTAGCTTCTATCAATCATAGCCACTGAACACCTTTTTACCCTTTTTTGTCCTTCCCAAACATTTATAAGTCCATTTTATTTTCGATGATAACTTCTATCACTGATAAACATGCTATTAATGATAACCTCAAGACATTCCACTTACATTTTAATTCGAGATTCAACTTTATTAATTAAAGGGTAATTGCAATTGGTGGCAATATTAAGAATAATAACCAAGTGTATAACATCATTTTAAAAAAATTGTAAATATAAACGAGTCTATCAGGGATAGACTTCTATCGTTGATAGACTCTTACCAATGATATGGTCTATCATTGATAGACTCTTACCAATAATATGGTCTATCACTAATAGACTATTTAAATTTGGCCATATTTACAATTTTTTTTTTTTATATTAGGTTATATCTACTAATACTTTGAGACTAATGTCTATATTTGCAACTGTCCCTTAATTAAATTCACTAAGTTGGCTATGAATGATAGATTTCTATAAGTGACTATTAACTATGAAAATATAATCAAATATTAAGCTATCGATGATAGAAAATATTAGTGGTTATCACTGATAGACTTTCATTTGCTATTTATATTTATTTTGTTATAATAATCAAACTTGATGATTGACTTGTTGGTGTTAAATCACTTATGAATTGAATACTTTCAAGTCTTGGATACGAAACTCAGCCTCATAATTCTTGTGGGAAAAAAAGGAAGAAGAAAAAATTCAAATAAAGAAAATAAAATTTTTAAATATGAGAGAAAGAGAAGAAGCAAAAACTAAAGAAATGAAAGAAAATTAAATAGAAAAAAGAAAGCAAAAACCGGAGAAATGAAAGATTTTTTTTTTCAAAAAAAAAAGAAAGAAAAAGAAAGGGAAGAAGCAAAAAATAAATAAATAATAAAAGAAATAAGCAAAAATCGGATAAAGGAAAGAATAAAAGAAAAAGAAAAAGAAAAAAGAAAGGAAAGTAGCAAAAATTGAGAAAGAAAAGAAAATGAAAAAATGAAAAAAATGAGGGAAGAAACAAAAATCAAAGAAAATATGTATTTTCTCTCTCCAACATTAATTTAGTTTCGTGGATAGGAAAATATTTCTAAAGGACGGTTATAAATAAATAAATAAACAGTAAAATTTTCCAAAATTAACATTAAAAGCATTCTTAATTCAAATTCAAATTTAATGACATTTATGAAATATATGGCCAAAACATGACTTTTTATGTAAAAATCTCTTTTAGTTTTATGTTTTTTGAAAATTAAGTCTATAAACGCTACTCCTGCCTCCAAATTTCTTCATTTATTATCTACTTTTATCAATGGTTTAAAAAATGAAGCCAATGTTTGAAAACTTAGAAAAATATATATATTTAATTTAGCTAAGAATTCAACCATTATACTAAGTAAAGATGCAAATCATTATAAGAAATAGATAGGAAATGTATTTAATTTTTAAAAACGAAAAGGTCACCAGACAGGACCTTAATTATAAAGTTTAGAATCTAAATTTTGAATTTTATCCCTATTTAATTTTATTTGGTTTCAAAACTTCTAGCACTACACATTTTATTTCTATAATATATTTTTTAAAGTCACTATTATACTATTATTTTATTTTTTTTCTTTTCTAGTACAATAACAGTAGAGATGGAAGATCAAACATTCACCCTAAAGAAGAAGATCATACCAATTAGCATTTAACTAGACTCACTTTTGATCTTTTATTTTTTTTTTGGAAAAAATACCTTTTTGGTCCCTAGGTTTTAGATATAGTTTCTATCTAATCCTATGTTTCAAAATATTACACATTTAGTCCTTAAGTTTTGAATTGGTTTCAATTTAGCCATTAGGTTTCAAAATGTTATAATTTTACCCTTGACATCTGTGTTTTGTTTCAATTTGGTCCCAATAATTCAAGATTTACACTTTTAACCTCGATTATTCATTAAATAGCCATTTTTTGTTTTTTATTGTAACGACCCGACCTTTTGAGTACTCTGATAAGGGTCATTACTCATAATTACACACTTACATTCAAAACATTTTGACCATTGAGGAAATAAATTTTATCAAAATAATAAAGACAGTTTTCCAAAATAAAAAACAAATAAGTAAAACCTTTGTTTGGGGCCTCTAAAATAATGAAGAAAAAAATAACTTAAACTAATAAAATTTTGACCAACATTGAGTTACAAATCAAAACTTTTAAATAGCTTAAAAACGTAAACTGAGCGGAAGCGATTTACATGTCCCATATGGCATGATCACAGGTCCCTCTCGTCACCTGTCGGTCCATTCCTATCATTACCTGAAAAACATAAATTAAGAAAGGTCGAGTATAAAATACTCAGTAAGTGATCCCATTACCGGGATCAGGCTATGCATCCACGAGCAAAGAAAGATAGCCCGTGGCTCAGCTACATCGGTTTTTAATGATGAAAGGAAATCCAAAAGACGTACTATCTTACCTTGAAACGCATATCTAGCGGCCCGTAGGCACACCGTCAAACATGATAATAACATGAACGTGAACCCATCGACCCACACATGTCTAGCGGCCCATAGGCACACCGTCAAACTTGATAATAACATGAACGTGAACCCATCGACTCAAGCATGTCTAGCGGCCCGTAGGCACACCGTCAAATATGATAATAACATGAACATAAACCTGTCGGTTCACGCATGTCTAGCAGCCCGTAGGCTCGCCGTCAAAACATGAAAATAAAAGTAACATGAACGTAAACCTGTCGACTCATGTATATCTAACGGCTCGTAAGCACACCATAAAATATGATAATAATATGAACGTAAACCTGTCGATTCACGCATGTCTAGCGGCCCGTAGGCACACCGTCAAACATAATAATAACATGCGTCAAGGCGAGACAATAAACCGCTCTACTGGTCTATTCATGCATCACATACATAATATCAATATTGATTAAAAATTTTAACATGCTGATAATACTTGTAATTGCTATGCAACTAGCAAAACATAATGACAAACAAAATCATGCTCCAGAGTTCACCAAGTAACTTTATAGGTCTAATCTAGGTCGCCTGGCACAAAGGCACCGGTAATAGTATCACTTACCTCAACTTGGTAAAAAACGCAAAATAAAATCTCTTTAGAACTTCTTGAGCACACTTGAATTAACCTAAAGTTATGGCTTGATCCACGAAAAATTCCAAAACTTGATTCAAATAGCCAATCTGATCAAGAATTAAATCCAAAATCAATAACTTAATTTTCCACTATTACTCTCAATCCAAAAGAACAACCAACCAATAACTTATCCAAAACTTACCGATCTTTACTAATTTTTTGCAAAACGAAAGATGGTCACTAGCTTGATGATTAATGCCTAAAAACTTCCAAATCTTGAATCTAAGTTTTACACCAAAGAGAGGTTACTAATTTACCCAAAATTAGATGAGTGAATTTCACCTCCCAAATTATAAGGAAAATAAGTCTTACCCAAGGTTTTTCTCAAGATTCCGGCAAAGATCGGGCAATGGTGGCTGATGGCATGTCGGCTCGTGGCTACTATAGATAGGTAGTGGGAGTTGCAGTCGAACGGCATAAATTGTTTAGGATTGCGATTAGTAGTGAGGGTCTTGCATGAGGAGGGTTTGCGAGAGTGAGAGAGAAGGGGAATTTCTAGTTTTACAGATTTTATTCAGCAGCAATTACGAACAAACCATAGCTTCAAACAACGATCCAACCGTTCAAAATGAAATCCATACGTCTCGAACAAGCTGACCAAATTTGAGCACAATCCAACGGTTCAAACTCTGGAAATAGATAATTTTGTGGTAGTTATTGCTGAAAAATCGAATTGCTTTCTCCCCAATTTTTGACATCTTTTCACTCTCATTTGATCTCGGAAAAAAAATCTCAATTCTTTTATATTTTTTTCAAATTTTGAAAAGATAAATAAAATATTTTATCACAATATGTCCAAAATCTCCAAAAATTCTATTAAATTTATAAATCAATTAACTTTTCAAATTATCTTAATTTAGGCTTCAAAAACCAAAATTAAAAAGCATAAAATCCATCAATTTGATACAAATTAAATCATTTTAAATATTTAAATCAGTTAAACCACATGAAATTAATTATCTCTTTAATTTTTTTTTATTAGTTGGCCCTAAAATCCAAAAAAACAAAATTCAATATTTTCAAGATAATTAGTTTGAATATCTAATGAATTAAATTTAATTAATCAATAAAAGTTTTTAATTATTTCAATTTAATCTCAATTTTCCAAATGAAAAGGAAATTTAAACTCGATAATTTTAGATAATTAACTTAAATTTTCCTAAAATTCGGGATGTTACATTAATGTTAATGTATGCTAATAAATTAAAAATCATTATAGAAATTATAATTAATTAAGTTTAACTATTTTTATTATTTTTAAAAATAAATTTAAAATTTTATTTTATAATTATTTTTAATTAAATAATAGAAATTAACGTCAATTATTCAAAGTGAATATTTAATTAAAAAAAGAGATTAAATAAATAAAATCTTGAAATCTCTAAAACCAGATTGAAACAAAACTCAAATCTCAAAATTTATTTTAATAGAAAGTTGGAGGTTCATACACAAAAGTAAAAAGGTGGAAAAATATTATATTTTTGAAAGAATAAATTTATATTCATATTTAATAAATGAATTAATTAAGTTTTAAAAATTTCGAATTTGTAAATAGACACACATTCCAAAATTAAAGATAAAATTTAACCAAATAAAAAAAAAGGTAGAAAAGGAGGGCAGAGCGAGAGGTATGGAATAAAGGTTTACTGTTGATATTTGTATTCTCTCTCTTGTTTTCTTGTGCTCTGAGAGAGAGAGAGAGAGAGAGTTGGATCACCATTTTCATCTCCATTACTGCGATTGAAGAAGAAGAAGAACAAGAACAAGAACAAGAAGAAGCAGAGAGATTTGATTTCAATGGGGGAAGAAATGGAGCAACTGGTGAACATGGGTTTTCCCGACGAACTGGCGGCTCAAGCCTTAGCCGCCACCGGCGGCAAGTCCACTCTCAAAGCCACCGAATGGATTCTCAACCATAAATCCTCTTCCTCTTCCACTTCGCCTTCCCCCAAACCCAATCTCCCCATTTCTTCTAACCCTAATCTCCAGCCCAAACTCGACCGCTTCTTCCTCTTCCAATCCCGTCCACCGCCCCCCTCCCTCCCCAAACGAGACGCCGTCGACGACAACCCTACCCCTTCCAAGCGTCCCAAACTCCAGTCGCCGCCGGACGAGCCTCTGTCAGAGCGGATGCGGCCTCGCACCATCAACGATGTGGTTGGTCAAGATCATCTACTGGCAAAGAATTCGATCCTTCGTTCTGCTCTGGACTGCAATCGGTTGCCTTCCATTGTCCTTTGGGGTCCACCTGGTACAGGTAAGACCTCAATTGCCAAAGCTATTGTAGGTTCTACTTCTTCTTTCTCTCAGTCTTTTCGATTTGTGTCTTTGTCTGCTGTTACTTCCGGCGTCAAGGACGTTAGGGATGCTGTTGAGGAAGCTAGAAAAATTAGAATCAAGAATAATAAGAGGACTATTTTGTTTTTGGATGAGGTTCACAGGTTCAACAAATCCCAACAGGACTCCTTTTTGCCCGTCATTGAAGATGGAAGCATCATCTTCTTGGGTGCCACTACAGAGAATCCTTCTTTCCATTTGATCACTCCATTGTTGTCTAGGTGTAGAGTTCTTACTCTTAATCCCTTAAAACCCCACCATGTTGCTTTGATTTTGAAACGAGCTGTGGATGATTGTATCAAAGGATTGGCTCGAACTGTTTCCATGGGGGTTCAAATCGGGGAGGATGCTATTGATTTCTTAGCTGCTAATTGTGATGGTGATGCCAGGACTGCTTTAAATGCTTTAGAGATCTCTGCTATCACCGCCGCAGCCCGATCCAACTCCGCCCAAATAAACGATTGCTATGTAGAAGATCACGATGGGAGTACCGATGTCGAATCATCTGTGGCTGTTGTTACTCTTGATGATGTAAAAGAGGCACTTCAATGTAAGCATCTTGCTTATGATAAAGCAGGGGAGGAACACTACAATCTTATAAGTGCACTTCATAAGTCCATGAGAGGAAGTGATGCAGATGCTTCAATTTACTGGTTGGCAAGAATGTTGGAAGGTGGAGAACAGCCACTGTATATAGCTAGGAGACTCGTAAGATTTGCGAGTGAAGATGTCGGGTTAGCTGATCCATTGGCTCTCAATCAGGCTGTTTCTTGCTATCAAGCCTGCCATTTCATAGGCATGCCTGAGTGCAATGTCATTCTAGCTCAATGTGTCGCATATTTAGCACTCGCTCCAAAGTCCATCGCGGTGTACCGAGCGATGGGAGCTGCACAGAAGGCAGTGAGGGAATCTGTTGGACAAAATGAGGGTGTGCCTCTTCATTTGAGGAATGCTCCAACAAAGCTGATGAAGGAAATTGGATATGGGAAGGGATATATTTACACTCCAGATAATCCTTCTGCAACTCAAAGCTTCCTTCCACCCTCTCTTCAAGGATATAAGTTTCTCAACTGGCCAGACTCGCAAGATACAAAGAAATGACCAATTTGGAGTGGTTGTTAACTGTTAACTTTGGTGGTGAATACTCTTTTTTGGGGCTTTACCGTTTTCTTCTTGTGAAGTTCTTAACTTTTTGGTGCCTTTTGTTTTTGCCATTTTCCTCACAGGTCCTTATCATTACATGAATGCTTATGTTTGAATGCAATGATGAAATCTGTCTGAACCCCCCATCTCTCTTTCAATGCTTTGATTTTGTATTTTTTTTCTCTCTCTGCCTTCCTCCCTCGTGGAAATTTTATTCAAAATTGGATGAAAATGACTTTTGCCTTTTCATATGTTATAATCATGTTTTTAAATTTGAAAACATGATTTTAGGTCGTTTGATCCTTATTTAAATCTCGCTCGATAACTATTTGATTTTTTGTTTTTTGTTTTTTAAAAATTAAGTCTATTAGCACTATTCCACCTCAAAATTTCTTCCAGGTCAATTTTTAAAACTAAAAAAAGTAGTTTTTATTTACTTATTTTTGTTTTTTAAATTTAGCTAAGAATTTAACTCTCGTATTTAAGAAATATACAAATTATTGTAAAAAAAAATAGAAGGTAATATACTTAATTTTCAAAAATTAAAAACAAAAAACAAAATGAGTTACCAAACAGGCTCTTAGTTTTTAAATTTTAACTTGGTTTTTTAATCCATAGATAAAAAGTAGATAATAAATAATGAAATTTGAAGGTAGAAGTAATATCTTTGGTCTTAATTATAAAAACCAAAAACCAAATGGTTAACTAATAGAACTTTAGGTTTTTATTTTTTGTTTTTGAAAATTCAAACTTATTTTACACCACTTTCTATTAATTTTTTGCTAAGATGATTTTCAAAATAATCGTAATAGAAGGTCTAAATTGATTGACTTACAAAAATTTAGGTGTTTAATTGACTCAAATTATAAGTTTCGAATGATATTAGTTGAACAAAATCTGAAGAATATTAATTACAAAAATTAGGAGTTTAAATTAGTACAATTATTAGTTCATGGTTTAATTTGATATAATCTCTAAAATTTAGAGGTATAAACTTTTTCTTAAATAAAGTAATATTTAAAATTTCAATGAAAAAAACTACATCCAAGGGTAAAAATTAGGGATGTTCATGGATTGTGTTGGATTGAAATACTTTTTAGACCCAACCTAATTGTTCGGATTGTAAGTTTCTTCAACCTAAATAAATGAAATGTTTAAAATTTTGTTCTTAAAAAGAAGCACAGTAAATATGTAAAAATCTTATTCAATTATTTTCATATATTAAATTAAGATTAATAACTCAATTTCAATTTATATAGTGAATTTTTTTTTTCTAAAGTGCAAAAAACAACTTTTAAGAGTTGTTGAATAATAAATTATTAAAAAAATATTAAAATTAAATAAAATTAAAAAGCAATATACATAAATAATTGTGTTATATGTAATAAAAAAATATTTTTTAAAGTTAATAATGAATTCGGGTTGATTTGGGTTACATTAAATAAACCCATGAACCAACCTAACCCAACCCAAATCGCACGGGTTGGGTTGGATTGATCGATTTTTTTGGATTAACGGATGTTTTGAACACCCCTAATAAAAATATAATCATTTGAAACTTAATCAAATGAAAATTAAACTCAAATACAGTGTAACATGAACTAAATGAAAACTAAACTAAAACTCAAGCAAGCAAATAACTTTTTAGTCATTAGGTTCACACCATTAAAGATTAATTAATATCCCAAATATCTTTTAGAAATACATATAAAGCATTCAAAATTATCACTAAATTAAATACGAATACTAACATAAGATTTATAACTAAGTTGAAAAGTAAAAATAATTTAATTATTAATTTACAAAATTTGATATATTTCTTTATTTACAAAAATATTCATCAATATTAGATACTTTATCAATATCTACCCTTAAATGTGTAAAGGATTACGAACAATACCAAGGGTCTGATGATATATCATCATCCCATGACAATTAGAATATTACCTCAATCCACTTTTATCCCAAAATATAAACTTAATCTAAAATGGAGAAATTTGTTTTCTGACAAATTCTAAAAGTCTGATGAGACGCTTATTTCACAATACAATCAGACATTCAATTTATTAAAAACGCTAAAACAAGCTACTCTGCAAGTGCTACATTTAAATTACATAATTTTGAAAGCTACAGCCAACAAAAAGAAAAGGAACACAAACATACAGACGCAAAATCAGGAAAGAATGGGGAGTGAGCAAAGAAGCCGCATTAAGGGTCCTCTTTAAGAAACCCATATTGCTCATCTGAACCTATTTTTAGTACTTACTTTAAGCAAAGCAAATTAAATATTAGATCCATTCTTTTGGGTTGATGCATGCATCCAGTAATTTCCATTCTTCACTTCCTTCTTCTGGTTTCTGCATGATACAAGCAATAAGTTCAGAATATATATCTATTTTCCTCAAGTAATTCATGTCATCCAAGAAGATCATACATGGTCATATTCCCATCTTGCTGTTAGAGGGAGCGATACCAAAATACTTTCAATCCGACCTCCTGTTTTCAGTCCAAATGTAGTACCACGATCGTAAACCTGCCGTTCGAGCAAACAGTTTTTTCAGATGTCAGGTCAAAAACTTGGCAGGCAAATTTTCAAGAAAAGGAATTCCAACACTTTGTTCCCAGAATGTATACCAAGTTGAATTCGACATAACGGCCCCTGCGAAGTTGTTGCCATGCTTTGTGCTGTTCAGTAAACGGGGTATCCTTTCTTCTCTCTATGATGGGTATGTAGGCAGGAACCACAGAACTGGCGCACTCTGAAATACAGGCAACAGAGTTGCATATATCATTGTAGAACTCGAGTGGAGTGGGAAAGAGAGTAAGAACTTAGGTAAGGATGGATGCATTTCACGTTGTGGAGTAATTACCGGTGGCAAATGATAGAAGCATCTCCTGATCATAGTCATTTAGATCGTCAAAAAATATTCCTCCAAGCCCTCGTCTTTCGCCTCGGTGCTGCAATAGGACTCGGAATAAATAAAATTCATAATTTCCAAATGGTTTGGTGTTTTGGTTTCTTAATAGAATACCAATCCCATAACTAAAGATAAAATGTCCAGACGATCAAATGAAAGCAACGACATGGGCGGAAAAGGGAGATCCTAGAGAGTGTGTGATGCACACACAAGTGAAGAATTACCTTATATTTTTATTAAGTCTTAACCTCAAAGACAAAGGAAGTCTCTTATTTATAAGAGAAGCTGAAAACTAACGCTCAAGGAGATGGGCAACCGGCTGGGAGGGTAAGTTGGTTGAAAAGGGCTTGATCACCGGTTGAGTTAAACAAGAATTACAAGATTAATGAGGGTAACTAACTAACTAAAGATAAACAAGATTGATAGTAAAATACAAAAGCTTTAAATAACTAACAAAAGATCCTAAAAAAATTACAAAGAATGGGCAAGATTTGCTGCATCAGTGTGTAATAAGAAGATTCTAGAGGTGGGTGGGGGCTTTGATAGTTGGTCATAAGCCAAATAATTAAAAGAAACGAACCATTGCCCTTAAGATGACTGGAAGTATTACATCTTACAAACGACTGAGCCTCACATATGTGGAAATGCAACTATACTCGCAATCATGAGAATCCATATGATGATTATAATATTTAAGTTGCAAAATTACTTGTCAGAGACACAAAATAAAGAGTTGCATCCTACAGGTCATCGCTGTATTCTAAACATGATCAAAAGTATAAGAATGATAAAATACCTTGATATAGAAGTAGTCATCGCACCATTTTTTGAATCGAGGATAGAAGGATGGATCAAATTTGTCACAGGCTTTTTTTTGTTCCTAAATAAGTAGCAGTTATTGCAAGGGTGAACAAATAAGATTGACAGATAACGAAGTTACTCAAAATTAAGTTGATGAAGTAGAGCACGTTAATCCAGTAAAGAGCTCCAGTCAACATTCAAAATGAGTTCATGGGAGCAAAATATGAGATGTGTTCAAGGTGACATAGTATTCAACATAGTTATACGATACTTCGCAGAAGCACACTGGTAGTATAAAAGCAGCAACACTCTGTGAAAATGAACTTTTTTAAAGAAAAAATCACACCGTACTTGAGAAAGAAAAGAATGTTGAAGAAAATAGAAACTAGAAAGCATAGCGATTCTATCTGGTTAAAATCCATTCCCATCTAAAAGTTTTGGAAAAAATACAAAGAGCTCTAACGAACCATTTCCTTAGATTTGGTCGGCCTGCTGTTCTCATATATGACCCACATTGTGAACTAACTATAGATTCTTGGAAAAGAAAAGAGGGGAAATAATAACAGAAAGGGTATCAAAGTAGGTCAACACAAATTCCAGTAAGAATGTTAAATCGTCATGTATAAGAGCGATAATCATGCATAACTACCTAAGAGACACCTCTTAACACTTAAAGGATGAAAGATGTATAGCTTGATTTTTTACCGAATGGAAATGCTTGACATCTTCCTCAAAGATGTAAGACGGGGTTAAATCAGTCCCACCACCAAACCACCATTGCCTGGGTGCACCAGGAGCATCTGCAGATCAAGGAAATGAAGAATTAATGAAAAGTTACCCTTTTGAATTGTGAATTGTATGGGTAAGTTTAACACATCAAATTAGTGCCAATAAAAATATTAATGAAAGTACAGTATTGTGGGTATGGAATGCAATATTCTTCATTTTTATGCCCTTAACCACTAAAGTCAAAGACTTAAATCTGCAGAACTAGAAATTACAAAGCCAATGGAGGAATACATTCAATTTTAGTTGACCATAAGTAAAAATTATTTAATAGAAGAAAAGAGGGGGAAGAACCCCCAAAAAGATTTGAAGTATAAAAGTTTGAATTTTTTACTCTAAGTTCAAGATTTTGTTCTGTTAGAAAATGGCATCTTATGACACCCGTTATTGCTCTTTCTTATCCAAGGAGAAAAAAGCTTTCCAACTTGATATTTTTCATATTAGCTTTCAGCTGATATCGAAGTGAACAAATTAAATCGATTAGATAAACGAGCTGCACTATCTGGTGGCAAATAACTCATGAGGGCCGCCTCACTCAAATAATTAAGCTTCATCTAATTCTCCACCACTAAATAGGTTCAATGCTGAGGAAACAAATGTGAGAATGCTTGCATAACTTAAAATAACATAAAGAAATATTTGTACCTTTGGGAGCATCAGTCTCAAAATATCGGTAGTTGAAATGCAAAGTAGGTGCAAAGGGGTTCTTAGGATGTAAAACCTGCAAAAGTATCAGAAAAGACAGCATTTTAAGACTTGCTTATGCAACAATGGTAAAAAAAAAACATAGTGGTGCACATTTCAGAGAAAAGACATGCTGTTGATGAAAACCAGGGCTCTAAAGTTTCCTTCATATAATCAATTTCATTTGTGAACCTCGATTAAAGATTAAGCATAGTTGACTATAATTCCTTTAGTAAATGTCCATATCACAAAGCAAAACAAAGCAAAAGAAGAAGAGGAGAAATTACGAACTGAGCTAATGCCGGCAGCAAAGAATGGAATGGGACCAGGCTTCTGATCACCAGCGGCAGCTTTGGCGGCTCTGTAAGCATCAGGAGGCATAACTCCGTACACAACGGAGACATTAACGCCAGCCTTCTCCCACACAGCACCATCCTGAAGAACCCTACTGATGCCGCCACCACCACCAGGCCTGGACCAAACATCTTCCTTAAACTTACCCCCTCCATCCGCTTTCTCAATGGCGTCACAAACACTGTCCTGAGCATCCCTAATCATCTTCTCGAAGCGAGCCCTAACAGAGGAGGAGGCCGAAGAGATCCCTCCAGTAGCCTCGTCGTACTCAGTAAGGAACGTATCAGGGCGTTCAGCGATGGGGGTTTCCTTCTCGATTGAAACAGCCATGGTGGGAACAGCGACTGTTCTGAAACTCTTCCTGAAGAGCAGAGAGTTCTTTTTCAAATTGGCGTGATGGTGTCTGAAATTGGAGGAATGGGAGCCAAATTGCTTGTGATCGATGGCTAAAAAGGCTTTGGAAGAAGAAGAAGAAGAAGAGGGTGAGAATGCGAAGGGAGTGAAAGGGGAAGAGGATGAACAGGAAGGTGAGAAAATGGCGGTGGAAGGCATAGCTTTGGGGATTGAAGAAAGAAGGATGAAGAATTGAAGGTCTATATAGACAACGAAGACATGAAAACGAAGAAGAACAAATTGGAGTGGGGAAGATAAGGAAGCCCACCAATGAAGATTTCCTTCTTCACCACCTAATCGTTTACCGTTTCTGTTTTCTTCTCTACTGAAAATTATTATGAATGGAATATTATTTACAAATTATTATTATTATTACTTATTTGTTTATTTATTTATTTATTTATTTTTAAATAAACTACTTAACCATTGAATAACTTTTGCCAAACTCATGAAATATTGGTTTTAACCAGAAAAATGAGGATAACTAATAATTTAAGTCTATCAATCTCGAGTCAAAAGTTTGATCCTCAACCCCACATATTAAAAAAAAAATTAAACTAAGCTTAAGCAATCATTGATTGTTTAGTCTTCTTATCTTCTTCTGATATCTCTCTCCCTCATTCAATTTATGATTGACTCAATGTTAAGAAGGTGATGAATTTGATTAATAACTGTTCGTTAGATTTTAATGAAGTAAAGAATGCAGTTAACAAGATGTTGTTGAGTTGATCGGGTTCAGTCTCCTTCTCGTATTGTCACTATGTTTGTGAGAGGATTGCTTTTTGGTGCACCCTATTATGCTGTTGGTTTTGTTAATTTTTTTTAGATTTTTTTATTCTATATTCGACTTCTCAAATTGGATTATGGATGTAATTTATGGTGACTTATTGTTTCTTTTTATCATTGAATTGGGCTTTATTGAATTTCTTTATATATATATGCCAAACTCACAATTGTCAACGAAATTTATGTAATGTAGTTTTTATTTGAAACCTTCATCAATTTTGTAGTTCTAATATGCTTTTATACTTCATTGTAAGACAACATAGATTTTACGCAATAACTTTCTCAAACTCGCAAACTTTATACAAGTTCAGTATCAATGTAGGTTTTATCATTTGAAATCCAATCACTTTTTATTCATAAATATTTTTATAATTTTTGTGAATAAAACAGATTTAGTTAACGTTACCGATATTTTATTAATTTAATAATAAGTTGGGATCAAAACCAAAATGAAATGAGGATAAAAGTTTAGTAAAAAATTTAATTTATAATATTGTAAATATGGTACCATATAAAGTTTTAATGATTTGTCTTAGTAATACATTTCTGACCTTGAGTAATTTTGAATTCTAATACTTCTAAATAAATTTATATGCTAAAAAAAAAAAAAACCAATTTGGTTATTAAAATTAAGGTTATTTAAAATTTACAAAGAAAAAGAGGTTATTTAATCCGTAGTGGCGTAGGTGGACTGAAAAAGGGACGGTCAAAACTAACGGACGCTACGGAGAGTTGACGAGAGGGTAATCCACGCGCGTTCGCCCACAGTTAAATTGTCCATTCTATTTTATTTAAACAACTTCCGTCAGAAACAGCAAACCGGACGAGGTTTATACTAGAAACCGGTGGACATTATTTTTTTAAAGAAAATCCGAGTTTAATAATCATTCTATTTTTAGTCAAACTTTAAAAAATATTAAAGGATTCAATAGCAAGTATAGAATGATTTGTGTATATATAGTGATGTATATTTAGCTCATGAATTTGAAATATTTTTTATGAGTATTTAGTCTTTTTAAATTTGTATTATAATCTAATATGGTCTCGTAACCTAAAAAGTTTTTAATGAGAATAACTTTTTGTCGTCGATTTTGTTAGTTTAATGACCCAAGTTCTAATATATTTCAACTAATTATATTAGATTTTCGTTGATTTCGTCGATTTTTAAAAAGTTCTAATTATATTTCAATTAATCTAAAATCTAAAACGTCGATTTTGTCGTCGATTTGTATTAGATATAGATATATTAATTAGACTTAATATATTTCAACTAATATCTTTACAATTTATATTTTATGTCATCTTACCTAATCAATATAAATTATCGTTATGATGATGATCAATATTCTAATTAATTTATTCTAATATAATTATTTTTAGTAATTAATTATGTTTAATAAAGGTTTAATATAAAAGTATTCATTTATTTTTATTTTTATTGATTAAATAATGCTAAATTTATTTGATGACTACAATAAGTGGTCTCTTGTATTTGATTAAATAATTATTTAATTTTGGTTTCTATATACAAAATTGGTATATTGAACACACATATTTAACTTCCAGACATTAATTATCCTACATATCCAAACATAAATTTTAATTATCTTACAGTCATTTCAGGTGTTTTAGTGTAGCATCTTCGTGTTGCTGCATGTGTAATTCATGAGGTTGATCATTTGTTGCGTAGTTATTTATGGAAGGGCAGTGCAGAAAGTCGGGGTGGTGCACGGGTGGTGTGGGATAGGGTGTGCTTGCCAAAGGGTGAGAGAGGGTTGGGTGTGAAGCATGTGGCTTCTTGAAATCAGGCTCCTATTATGAAGTTGCTCTGGCTTCTTTCAATTTAATCGAGCTCTTTATGGGTAGCGTGGGTGGAGGCGTATGTTTTGCATGAGTGGTCTTTGTGGGTTGTTCGGTGTGAGGTTGGGAGGTCTTGGTGCTTAAGGTCCATCTTGCATTGTAAGGAAAGATTCAAGCATCTGGTTCGTTTGATGATGGGTGATGGAAGGTCATGTTTTGTTTGATGGGATCCTTAGTTGCCAGGGGGTGCGATTGTGGATTCATATGGGTCTATGGTGGTCTATGATGCAGAGAGTAGTATAAAGGCGTGGTTGTCAGAGTTTATGGATGGTGAGGGAGGTTGGAGGTGGCCCACAGTGTCATAGAAGTTGCTTGAGATATGGGGTCTTATTCAGGTAGTGGGGCCTAGGGTAAGGGGAGAGGATTATTGGGTTTGGGTGCCAGGTGCTAGTGGTCGATTTTCTATTGCTAGTGCGTAGAAAAGTTTGCGCCCTCATCGTCCTAGGGTGTCTTAGGCAGGTCTTTTGTGGTCTGGGGGTGGTATTCCGTGTCACTCCTTCTGTGCGTGGTTAGTTCTAAGGGACATGTTGGGTACACGGGATTGGTTGAGGAGTTGGGGTGTTGTCAAAGGGGGTGTTTCTGTGTCGGGGAGGTGTGGAGTCGCGGGATCATTTATTTTTTTAGTGTGGGTTTAGGAGAGAGGTGTAGTCAGGTGTGTTGCTTCAGTTGGGTTCGTCTTATCAGGTGGTGGGTTGGGATGTTGAATTGTCTTGGGTGTGCCGAGTGGGGTCGGATAAGGGGTGCGTAGTAAGCTATTTAGTGTCTTCTGTTGTGCTTCCATCTACTACATTTGGCAGGAGCGTAATCGATGGCTTCATGGGAGCAATTCGAGGACGGTGTCTGCTCTGTTTCACATTATGGTCTCTACGGTTTGTGCTCGTGCTGCTTCCTGGCAGGTTGATCTTCTTGGTCTTATCTAATGTATTTACAGATGTTTTCCTCTTTTTGTTCTTGTAGTTATTCTTTATTTTGCGGTTGGCCTAGGTTGTGAGGTTTTGTTTCCTTTACTTTGTTTTTCTCCCAGGTGGATGGTATTATTTGCTTTTGTTTCGACTGTGTTTTGGTAGAGTCCTGTTTTGCTTGTACTTTGTTACTTTGATGCCTTGATCTCGGGCTATGGGATCCTCCTTGTTGTTGTATAATAATATCACATATTCTAAAAAAATATTAATTATTTCAGGCATTTAAAACCTACACATTTAAATCTCATATATTTAATATTTACCCACAAAACAATGTTTGTGATCCAAACAACCCTAAAGAATGAAAGTGTATTTCAACCCTAAAAAAACTTACAAATCCAATACAAATTAAAGGTTAAATTGTGTAAAATAAACAATGTATAATTTAGTATAATTCTTATTTATTACGTTAATCTGTAAACAATTTAAATTATTGGTTCTCATTATTATCGTTAACCAATATATAAATAAATAAATAAATCAGTGAACTAGCCATTAAATTTTGTTATAAAAAAGTTGACTATAAAGAAAAATAAAATAAAACAAGTAATTACCAATATTTTGCTTTAATTTAAATATAAAACTATTCAAAAACAATTTGTATTGAATTTTATTTATAAGAATGGTGGTAGACGAAAATTTGACTTAGGTTAGTGTTTAAGAGTGGTAGTTAGTCCAGAAAAAGAGATTTAGATAAAATTGATTTTATAAGATTAATTTTTAAATAATTAAATTTATATTTGCTTCCAAACTTTTTTAAGTGATTTTTAAATATCTAAAAGTGATTTTGAATTATTATTTTTTATTCTAAAAGTGAATCTAAAGTTACCCAATTACTCAAAATTGTATTTTTCTATTTGAGAAATTATTATTTAACTAAATAATTATGGCAAATATCTATTTTTGTTTATTTTATTGTTAAATTCTTATATGCATGGTTGATATTTTGAGTAAGATGAATGTCTATAATAGATATTAAAACAAAATTTAAAATATATATAATGTTTGTTTTATTAATAATTTAATGATGGACAACGTCTGTCATCTTTTATTTCAGTATTTAAAATTTGTAAAAAAAAAGTGAATTCACAACTAGCTAACCAACAATATTTTAATAAAAACAGATTAAATAGCCATTTTGGGAATGATTCCTGGTCAATCGCTTAACAAAAATCACCTATCAACTAATTCCTCCGAAATCAATTTGAAATGATTTTAGATTTTTCTAAAAAGCAATTTTAGTTCATGCCAAACACCATCATTTTAAAGGAAAAGTGATTTTGGCAAAAAAAAAAAATTGACAAGAGAAAAAGTAATTTTGACCATCTTAAAATCACTTACAAACATATCTTTGAATGTTTTAAATTTTTACAATGTATTGTTGAACTAAAAAGATGAGAAAAAAGATGCATAAAATAATGTCAGGCGAATTTGTTGAGAACACTTCACATCAACCCTAACAAAAACTTCTAAGAGAAGTTAATAGATTAAATATTTGGCCTTCCCCCCTTTTTTCCCTTTTTAATTTTGGCACTACAACCTTAAAAAGAAAGGCATATTATATCAAATACCCTTAAATTTTGTATCATACATAAAAAATACATTTGAACTTTCAAAAGTTTCAAAAACACTCTTAAACTTCCAAATTGAGTTAAAAAAATATCCTCATAGTTAATTTTGAATGTGAACCGTTAGTGTTTTGCATAAAAAAAAATCTCTCTTAACTTTAAAAAATATCATTAAACTTGAAAAGGAGTTAAAAATACCCTTTACTTCCTTATTTTCTCTTATCTCTTCTTCAGTTTTCTCGTACTCTCCTTTTTGTTAATGGTTTGATATTTTCTTATCTAATAAATAAATTTTAAAAAAAAGTGACACACTTCGATAAATGTACATGGACTATAATAAGAAGAAAAGGAATAAATGAAGTACCAATTGATTTTAGGACTTAATGTTTTAATAAGGTTGTATATTTATTAGTTGAGTGTGTTAATAGTTAAATACATATTTAACTATTTATCATTTTGGTATATTTTAAGAGTCGATTTTGATTTTGAAATTTTGTGAGATTTTGTGGGATTTTATGTGTTAACTTAAAATTTTAATTTTATTTTGGATGTTGAGAAAATTGCTGTAAGAATTGGAAAAACATGAGAATAATGAGGGCATCTGTATTGAAAAAAATGAGGATATTGATATGATTTGTTTTAAAATGGACTCTTTTTTAACCTAAGACAACTTTAAACAAATTGATCACAATATTAATAGTGGAAGCATTTCAACTTTTTTTATTTTTGAAATTTTAGAGTTATTTTTACAATGTGGTATTAATAGTTTCTACTCATATACAAACCATGAGGGTGCTTTTGATTTTTTTTAAAAAGTTTAAGAGTATTTTTGAAACTTTTGAAAGCTTATGGGTGTTTTTGAAACAGAACTTCAATGGTTTCCATCCAAAACTGACGGCAACGGTGTTTTTGAACTCTTTTGAAAAAATTGAAGGGTATTTTTGGAACTTTTGAAAATTTAGAGGTATTCTTGACATAAAGTACACAGTTCAAGGATATTTTTTATAATTTAATTAGAAAGAAATGCAATGCTATGTAGCATTAAAAAAACCAAATTGAGTTGAACGCATTAAAAAAAGTCATAACACTAAAAGGTATGCGAAATTGATCGGTTAAATATAAGAATTCTCTAAAGTTATAAACTTGTTTGATAGAGAATAATAAATATGATAATGTGTTTGTTATAACTTTTAAGGGGGTATTTGGCTCACCAACATGAGTTAGATTGAGTTGGTAAAAATCATCAAGTCAATGTTTTGACCACCAACTTTAAATGTTGGTGGTGTTGAGTTAGTTATTTTTACCAATCCATCTCAACTCGCCTTCCCTCCAATGTTTTCAATGGCTCCACTATCGGTCACTACGACGATTATCGCTGTCACACTTCGGCGACGTACTCCGACACCACCTTCGCACATCCAACTTCGAGCTCCAACAACTAATTTGATGAAGACCACGTCTGATGATCAACTCATGGAAATTGATGGAAATTGTTATTGTGGTTGAATTAGACTATAATTGACAATTTTTAATCATCATTTTTATAAAGTAAGACAACATTTAAATGTATATTATAAAATATCTGTTTAAGTGTCAATGCAAGAGTAGAAATTAAAAATAACATAAAATAATATAAAATATTAGAAACTAATTACAAAATTAAAGGACATGAAATATTTGCATATAAAATAATTGCAAATTGTTTATTATAAGTGAAGTGGATACAAAAATTAAAAATCACAACATTAAACTAACATAACATGAACAAGAGTAGAAAAATCATAACATTAAACATAAAAGGGATATAAAAAGCTTAACGTGCAGGTTTAAGCAATCCCATAGGCCTCTGACGTGCAGATTTTATTTGCTAACAAACTCAACATCTGTCTACGAATTCTACAATTTAGGAATGTCTTAAACTCGCAGTTCGTAAATATGGCTAACATATTCTATTTATCAATAAAAGTATCATTGAGTATTTTATAATTGTTGTTGATATTTTATTCTATTATAAAAATCCAACAAACGAATATGTGGCTATAATATGAATACTTTAACTTTATGTAGCGACATAAAAGAGGATAAAGTTTTAGTATATAGCCAAAATGGTCTATAAGTATATGAATGAGATTGGGTACCTCATCTTGGTGACAATATTGGTTATGACCCATTTTGTATACTGATACAAATGATGTGATCCCAAAATCATTCATATGGAGACATGTGAGTGAGACATCTTATAGAATAAGTTTGCATAACATTGGACCTCGAAAATAGTAATTTTTCTTTATAACAACCGTTTACTGTTAAAACTGACTATTTCAAATTCAATGACCTAGAGTAACTTGTTCTTAATCCTGAGCTAACTATGAACTCCTATTTATTTGAGATTATTCATTGATCTGCATAGGTGTGAGTAGTCCAACAACACTGCTTAATAAGCCTTCCATTTTGGGGATAAGACCTGATAGATAGCTGGGGACATAGTTCTACAAGATGGAGTTCACTCCTACCTGACTTAGGGTTAGCAGATAGGTTGTTCTCTTAAGCGCTGATTCCTGGTCTTGAACAATGGGGCCCCGCCCTCTCATGGCCGAGAGGGTGGCCGAAAGGGTCATGGTTTATAAGTTGGATTATAAACCAATTGTTCAATGGAGGATTAGTGGAAGCTTAAGGAGCAAGATGTATTTACACATGTAAAACGATTATTTTGACTTAGCTGTGAATACGAACAACTTGTGAAGGGTCGACTTATTAATCATGGTTAAAGTGAACAGAAATATATCTACAGTGAGGAGAGTGCGACTATCGAGCTATAATGGTGTGATTCGGTAATTAACGAATGGGGGTTAATTCGGTGTAAAGAGTTTAACCAATTAATCTCGATTCATTGGAGCTCATGATTTGTAGGTTCATTAGACCCCCCTATTAGCTCACAAATGGAATTATCCTTAGAATAGCGTGATAAGTTAATTTGAATCCTTCAAAGAGTCGAAATTAGGGTGTAATTGAAGAAAGAAGCAATGGAGGTCAGAAGTAGAAAACTGAAGTTTTAGCCACTACCTCAAAGCGTCATGACGTCGTGCTTAGAGCGTAATGCTGCTGTCCATGTTCTAGCCCAGAATCGTGAAGAACATCCCGTGGCATTGCAATACTGGGATGCAGCGTCACGACGTTGTTCATCGCAACCTTAAAGATGTGCACGAGCCCAAACCGGTAGTCCAAGTGAACCGATTCAGTCAGTTCGAGTCAAAGAGGACCGGTTCAACTAAATTTTGTTCGGTTCAGCCTAATTTTGAGCCTTGAAAGTCTGATTCGAGTGGTATGGGTTCGGTCAGGGCGGTTCGAGCGGTTCGTAAGTGTTTTGGAGCTGGTTTTATTTATTATTGTAATAATTTAAGCCTTTTGCTTGCTTTAAAATGCAAAAACTGGTCCATATCAGTATGTGTTTAATTATTTATGCATGTGATATATGTTATAATTAAAATAAATCTTGAATGTACATAAAGTATGCCATATAGATTTAAAAACCCACCATAGGTAGCATGTTACATGCATGTGTTAAAGTTTCTAATGCTTAAATATACGTGTTATATTATATCATGAAATGCTTGATGTATGTTATGGATGAAAAACATGTCTAAAGTTTATAAGTTGTTATAACTGGGTTAGACATTTAAAATCCATAAAGATAAGTTGCATGCTCACGTATGTTAACCACTCGTTTTAATAGTTAAAATAAGTCGTTATCTTATAAAACTTTGGTTACAAACTCAACTGGTATATAATCCTGTCTAATGTTGGGGGTGTTTAAGTTGACAGTCTATGAAACACCCCCTACCTGGAGATTATGGTCGAATAATTGAGCATTGCTAACCGGTTTTATGAGCTTTCGTGAGCGATGTGAGGTTTAAAATTGGTTTAACACCTAAACATCGTAGGTTTAAATCCAAATATAAACGTTATACTTGGATAAATCAATATATACTTAGGTTGTTTAAAATTAGCTAGAATATACCTAAGTAAAAGAATACCCAAATATCTAGAACACTTCAGTGGGAGATTAACAATATATATGATATATCTGTTTTTAGCTCTCACGTCCCCAAGAGTTCACATCATGAGATCTATGCTCAGGCTTTGTGTCGCTTTTACCACGATTGCTCTATTCAAAAAGTCTTGCATGAGTCGATAACAAGGTGAATGAGGGAAGCAGTTCATAGTAAGTGGGTGAAGGAAATGTGTCAACATATCTTACGGTCTCCTCCATTAGTTTGAACCGTGAGATTCCTATGTTGCGCCTGTTGTTGTTTTTTGGTGGCACTAGCTAGTTATTAACTGTGGTGATCCCTTCGGAGGGTTGTAACATAAGATTCAAAACAACCCAAGCTCCAAAAATGAATAGGATTTTGGGGCATGTTCATATCGTTCTATAAGATCTGAAAATGGCGGTTACACTTACAAGAGTTACTAAATGTTAGTAAAGTTCTTAACGAAAACGGTGACCAAACAACTATAAAGTAAGAGTTATTTAGGTTATAGTATTTGGTCAAGATTGTTTTGCTTTGGTGAAGGAGTATTTGACTGTCCCTCGATGACATCTACTCTAACTCACTAAAGTATCGCTGCAAATAAATAAAGAAATATGGGTACTTTATTATTTTTACTAAAATTGGATTTAAATGTATAAATTTAATAGAATTTATTTATTTTTCAGCAATGTCGAATTTGATTATACAACTTCTTGCTTCTGATAAATTCAATGGAGAAGGTTACTCTAACTAGAAATTAAACATAAACATAATACTAGTGGTTGGCGATATGAGGTTTGTTTTAACAGAGGAATGTCCTCCCCTTCCCAGTTCAAATGCTAACCGAAATGTTCGAGAAGCTTATGATAGACAGGTACGGGCTAATGAGAAGGCGAAAGCCTACATCTTGGCGAGCATATCTAATGTGCTCAATAAGAAACATGAAGTCATGCCCAATGCTCATGAAATCAAGGCATCGTTGCAAGGGATGTTTAGACAACCATCATCTTCAGTACGACATGAGGCTATAAAATATGTTTATAACTCATGCATGAAAGATGAGACTAATGTTAGAGAGAATGTCCTAGATATGATGGTCTATTTTAACATTGCAGAAGCTCACGACGTTATCATAGATGAGACTAGTCAAGTTAGCATGATCTTGGAGTCTCTTCTGAAGAGCTTCTTGATCTTTCGAACTAATGCTGTAATGAATAAAATTAATTACAACCTGACTACTCTATTGAATGAACTCCAGACTTAACAATTGATGATGAAATTAAAAGAAAGTGAAGCAAACATTATTTCACAGAAAGGGATCATCTTTGGGAATGAAACCTTTAGACAAAAAAAAGTCTGTCCCTTCATCTTCTAAAGATAAGAGTATCTAAATGAAGAAAAAGGGAAAAGGGAAGAACAAGCTTGTTGCTAAGAAAACCAAGGCTCCTAAAGGAAAATGTTTTCATTGTGGATAAGACAAGTATTAGAAATGTAACTGCCTGAAATATCTGATAAAAAAGAAAGCAGAAAAGGAAAAACAAGGTAAATCAGATTTATTTGTAATTGAAACATGTTTAGTGGAAAGTTGTCACTTAACCTGGATATTAGATTCAGGCGCCGCTAACCATGTTTGTGGAGGAACTCTAAATCTAGAAAACCAGTGAGCAGAAGCAGATCGTTCCAAACCCTAGTGTGAAAGAACATAAACATTTACAATCAAACCAAATAATTATGCATTAAAGACTAAATTACAACATGTTTCTTAGTTAAAAACAAAAGATTGAATACAATACCTTTGAATAACCCTTTCTTCTAGTATTTCCTTGACAAACTCGAGCGTGTTGAACAGCACGAACGCAATGGGCAAACTCAGCAAACAGCATGATCTGGAAGATCCTCGATCACCACTGAGTATAACTCAATCCTCAATCAAAATTGACACCACCACTCGATTGCCTTGGTATTCTCGATGTAAGAATCCAGAAGGTGTGGGCTCTATATGAATTTGGATAGAGGGATGGAGGAAATGAACTATTAAGTAAACGATCGAGTATGCAACAAAAGAAGAAGAAGTCTATCATATAGACTTGGTACTCGATCATGTAGCAAGCGAGTAACTATAGTATAGTAAACTCGACGCATATTGTTTACTCTCTCTTGATGCGTGTGTCGTGTGGAATAACAAAATGAAAATTATTTTCATCTTTTCCATCAGTTAACCATAAACCGTGTATAACTACCCACTAAGTTGGTTATTGGAGAAAAAGAAAACTAATTTTCTCATAATTAATATATTATAAATAAATACAATAACTAACTTATCATATTATATTTATAACCTATAGTTTTAATATTTCATCATATGAAACATATAAACCATAGTTCCTTTTCTCTTTTATGGGAATTAATATAAATTCCTCCAATCAAATAATGTATCAAATACATCAAATCAATTATATCATATATAATTGAACTAATTTAATTATATCATATATAATCAAATTCTCTCATGTTAATTTGAACACTTCAAACTAACCTAAAAATTGATTCTCAACATGAATTCATTGAACTACTGAGGGGACCTTATGGATCTGTAGCTTGACTAATGGTACGTGAATAACTGACTAAATTCTTTAATCACGATATCCACCATCAGTTAACTGCGGGCACTCCACTAAAGACCGACAACTGCATTCTTCGTACTATAGATATATTTCTGTGTCCATCGAATATAACCAATCAACAATATGAAGATCTTCACAAATCGCTCGTAAGTACAGTTGGGCCAAATTGCCATTTTCCCCTATAGTTAGATCTAACTCCTTAAGTACCACTGATTCCTCTAATGAACAATATATCATAGTCCCACTATGACTAAACCCTTCTCAGGCCAAGAGAAGGTATGGCGTCACATTGTTCAAGCCCCGGAATCAGCCCTTAAGGGAGAAATTTATCTACTTACCCTTGCACTTCGGGGAATGAGTGAATTCCGTCTTGTGTAGTTGAGTTCCCAGCTCCCTAATCAGATGAATCCCTAAAGTGGTAGGTTTGAGTCGGTGATCTGGCCACTCGCACCCATGCAAATCAAAGGACCGCCCTCATAGGCAGAAGTTCACAACTCAATCAGGATTAAGGTCATGTTACCTATGGTCATCCTAGTGAAATGAAAGTCTCTATCATGAACGACGTTATATAACAAGACTAAACATCTTGTGGTTTGGTCTTATACAAACTCCTTTCTATAGAGCATCCTCGCTCGCATGTCTAATACACAAATGATCGAGATCAGACCATTTGTAGCACTTTACAACATTTGTAACACCTACAAAGCGGGCCACACTCGTAATGTCACCAGGACAAGGTTTCCCTCATTTATCCATATACTACAAACCATTTAGGTTATCACTTAAAGCACGATCCACTTGTATATCTCCACATACATGCTTAAGTTACCACGAAAACCAGGGATCTTAGTTTATTGGTTTGTGGTTAATGTAACTAAAATATTTCATATTTCATAGAGTGAAGTGAATAAAATATCTCATATCATAAAACACAAAACGTTTGTTCATACGAGTGTTTACAAACTACAGGACCCTACGAGATTTAGGGCATCAACCCCAATAATTTGCACTTTTCTACAGGAAACTAATTCTTGGACTTAACTCTTAGAAAATGAAATGACTTTCAAAGTAGGAACATGAGAAGTCATTTCAGCTAAAGCAGTGGGAGATATCAAGTTATATTTTAGAGAATCTTTCATTTTGTTAAACAATGTATATTATGTACCCAAAATTAAACGAAATTTGATCTTCATATCTTGTCTACTAGAAAATATGTATAAAGTGTCTTTTGAAATCAATGAAGTGGTTGTTTTTCAAAAACCATTTTAAATATAGAGATATTTTAAATGGCAGAAACTCAAAATAAAGGATGAAAAGTTTCTCCTAACGTCTATATTTGGCACTTTAGACTTGGTTACATAAATCTCAACAGGATTGAGAGATTGGTAAAAAACGGTCATCTAAATCAGTTAGAAGATAGTTCATTACCACCATGTGAATCATGTATTGAAGGAAAAATGACTAAAAGATCTTTTATTGGAAAAGGTCTTCGTGCCAAAAACCCTTAGAACTTATACATTCAGACCTTTGTGGTCCAATGAATGTCAAAGCTCGAGGAGGATATGAATATTTCATCAATTTTGTTGATGTCTATTCGAGATATGGCTATATTTATTTAATGATTCATAAGTCTGAAACTCTCAAAAAGTTCAGAGAATTTAAGACTGAAGTTGAAAACTTGTTAAATAAAAGAATTAAAATACTTCGATCAGATCGAGGTGGTGAATATATAGATTTATAATTTCAGAACTATTTAGTAGATCACGGAATTCAATCCCCAGCACCTGGAACACCACAGCAAAATGGTGTTGCAGAAAGGAGAAATCAAACCTTGTTAGACATGGTTCGTTCGATGATGAGTTATGCTCAGTTACCTAATCTTTTTGGGGCTATGCAATATAGACTGTTGTATATATTCTGAACATGGTTCCCTAAAAATGTGTTTTAGAAACACCACATGAGTTATAGAGAGGACGTAAAAGTAGTTTATGTCACTTCAGAATCTGGGGATGCCCGACACACGTGTGGGTGCAAAAAGTTAAGAAATTGAAATGACGTTCAAAATTATGCCTATTAGTAGGATACCCTAGAGAAACAAAAGGTAGATTGTTCTATGATCCCCAATAAGATAAAGTATTTGTATCTACAAATGCTACATTCTTGGAAGAAGATCATATTAGAAATCATCAACCTCGCTTAAAACTAGTATTGAATGAAATGACCAAAGATACTACAAACAAATCAACAAAAGTTGTTGATCAAGTTGGTCCATCAACAACAGTTGTTGTCCCATCACATCCTTCTCAAGAGTTGAGGATGCCTCAACGTAGTGGGAGGGTTGCTCATCAGCCTAAATGCTACATGGGTTTAACAGAAACTCAGGACATCATACCTGATGATGGCTTAGAGGATCCAGTAACCTTTAAATAGGCAATGGATGATGTTGATAGGGAACAGTGGATAAAAGCCATGGATATGGAAATGGAGTTAATGTACTTCAATTTTGTCTGAAAACTTGTAGATCAACCACATGAGGTTAAACTTATAGATTGTAAATGGATCTACAAGAGAAAGTGAGACCAAACTGACAAGATGCAAACCTATAAAGCTAGACTTGTGGCAAAAGGTTTTACTCAAAGGGAGGGGGTTGATTATGAAGAAACCTTCTCTCTTATTGTCATGGTAAAATCAATAAGAATACTTTTATCCATTATCGCATATTATGACTATGAAATATGGCAAATGGATGTCAAGACAGCTTTCTTGAATGACCATCTTGATGAAAGTATTTTCATATCTCAACTAGAAGGGTTCATTGAACAGGGTTAAGAACAAAAGGTTTGCAAGCTTACAAGATCTATTTATGGATAAAACAAGCTTCTAGATCCTGAAATATAATATTTGACCCTGTGATCAAGACTTATAGCTTTGAACAGAATGTTGATAAACCTTTTGTGTACAAGAAAATAGTCAACAAAACTGTAACCTTCCTGGTCCTTTATGTTGATGATATCTTGCTCATTGGGAATGAGACAAGTTTTGTTAGAGATGGTTAGCATCACAATTATAAATGAAATATTTAGAAGATGCTCAATACGTTCTTGGGATCCAAATTTTTCGAAATCACAATAATAGAATCTTAGCACTATCTCAAGCATCTTATATTGACAAGATGTTCTCAAGATATACGATGCAAAATTCCAAAAATGGTATGTTACCTTTTAGACATGGAATTCATTTCTAAAAAAAAGCAGTGTCCTAAGACGCCTCAAGAAGTTAAGGAAATGAAAAGAATTCCATATGCGTCGACAATTGGGAATTTGATGTATGTTATGTTGTGTACACGTCCTGACATATGCTTTGCAGTTGAAATCGTCAGCGGGTTCCAATCTAACCTAGGACACAGTCACTGGATTGCTGTCAAGAACATCCTCAAGTATCTCTAGAGAACAAGGAACTATATGCTAGTATATGGGCCTAAGAATATGATTCTTACAGAATACACTAATTCTGATGTTCAGACTGATGTAGATTCTAAGAAATCTACTTTAGAATTAGTTTTTAATCTTAACGGAGGAGCTATAGTGTGAAAAAGCATCAAACAGAGTTGTATAGCTGACTCCACGATGGAAGCAGAATATGTAGCTGCATGCGAAGCAGCTAAAGAAGCAGTGTGGCTGCACAAGTTCCTATCAGATTTGGAAATAGTTCCAACTATGCATCTGCCTATTACCTTGTATTGTGACAAAAGTGGTGTAGTTACCAATTCCAAGGAACCAAGAAGTCACAAACGTGGAAAACACATCGAAAGAAACTACCATCTCATCAAGAGATAGTACACCTAGGAGACGTGATAGTCGCGAAGATAGCCCCAGAAGATAACCTTGCTGATCCATTTACGAAGGCCTTCTTGGCTAAAGTGTTCAAGGGCCACCTGGTTGGACTAGAACTACGAGCATCATAATCTAGGGAAAGTTGGAGAATGTCAAAGGGTATATAGATGCCCTAGTATATTGTATATTCTCTCTATTTTTCTCAACATTGTAAAACATTATACGTTTGTCTCACTAGAGTATTAGTCCAAGTGGGAAATTGTTGAGAATGTCCTAAACTCACAGTTCGTAAATATGGTTAACATATTCTATTTATTAATAAAAGTTTCATTGAGTATTTTATAATTTTTGTTGATATTGCATTCTGTTATAAAAATCCAATAAACGAATTCATGGCTATAATAAATATGAATACTTTAACTTTATGTGCTGACATAAAAAAGGACCAAGTTTTAGTATATAGCCAAAATAGTCTATAAGTATATGGATGAGATTGGGTACCTCATCTTGGTGATATCGTTGGAAGCGGCCCATTTTGTACACTAATACAAATGATGTGATCCCAAAATCATTCATGTGGAGATATGTGAGTGGGAGCATCCTATGCAATGAGTTTTCATAAGACCGGACCTCGAAATAGTCATTTTTCTTTATAACGACTGTTTACTGTTAAAACTGACTATTTCAAATTCAATGACCTAGGGTAACTCGATCTTAATCTTGAGCTAACTATGAACTCCTATTTATTCGAGATTATCCTTTGATCTGCATAGATGAGAGTAGTCCAACAGCACTGCTCAATAAGCCTTCCATTTTGAGGATAAGACCGGATAGATAGTTGGAGACATAATTCTGCAAGATGGAATTCGCTCATACCTGACTTAAGGATAGCAGATAGGTTGTTCTCTTAAGCATTGATTCCTGGTCTTGAACAATAGAGCCTCACCCTCTCATGATCGAGAGAGTCATGGTTTATAAGTTGGACTATAACCAATTGTTCAATGGAGGATTAGTGGAAGCTTAAGGAGCAAGATGTATTTACAGAGGTAAAACGGTTATTTTGACCTAGCTGCGAATACGAACAACATGTGAAGAGTCGACTTACTAATCATGGTTAAAGTAGACAGAAATATATCTACAGTGAAGAGAGTGCAACTATCGAGCTACAGTGGTGTGACCCAGTAGTTAACGAATGAGGGTTAATTCAGTGTAAAGAGTTTAACCAATTAATCTTGAATCATTGGAGCTCATGATTTGTAGGTCCATTATGTCTTCCTACTAGCTCACAAACGAAATTAGCCTTAAAATAGCATGATAAGTTAATTTGAATCGTTCAAATTTAAATTTAGGGAATTAGCAATTGAAAGAAACGAACACAAGGATTTCCATGAGCAGCGGAAGGATCTTTCCAAATTTCAATCGTATATGAACTTTACAATTACAATCACAAACAGAAACATACGGTAATGCGAAATACAAAAATTACAGCATGCTTTACTATAGATCAAGGACAAGAAATAACAAACCTTTGCAGACTCATCTTCAAGTTCTTTCATCACGAACGCTCGATCACAACAACATAGCAACACACGAACGTTCGTCCAACACGATTGCTACACTGCACGATCACCGCACACTCGAACTAAGTGATCGCCAAGGTCACGAACACCTCGAACACCGCAAACGGCCTCCACAGAACCTCGACTGTGTTGAGTTGAGTATGACACCACCAAGAAGGTTACCTTGGTATTCTTGGTGTGAAAATCCAGAAGGTGAGCTCTGTGTGGACTTGGTTAGAGGTAGAAAATCGGAGGAACAATAATCATATAAACGATTGAGTAAGTGGGAGATGGAACAACCTATCGTATAGGTCGATGCCCAATCATTTAGGAAAAGCTATGTAATCGTCCAATAAAAGCTATGTGATTGTTTAGCTCATCGTCTAACTAAGTGTTTATCGTGTAAGAACACTCCACGATCGTTTAGCTAACTCCAAGTTGTCGCTTAGTAAATATGATTTACTTGACAACTTCTCCGTGAGTAATTTTCCGAGATTGGAAATCTCAAAATAATATTTTTGCAAAACCTTACTAAAATTAGGAAAATATTTTTCCTTTTATCTCACGGTTACCATGAAACCACCAATAACCTCCCACTCAATTGGTTATTAATGAAAAAGAGATAATTATCCAATAATTAATATTATTATAAATATAAATGATAACCAACTTATCATACTATATTTATAACCTATAGTTTTAAAATTTTATCTCATGAAACATACAAACTGTAGCTTTTTTTCTATTCCATGGCTCTTAATGTAAATCTCATTTATATTAATCCTCTACTAGATGTATCTCATACACCATACCGATCATATCATATATAATCGAATTACCTCTTGTCAATTTGAACATTTCAAATCAACACCAAGAACTAATCCTCAGCTTGAATCCATTGAGCTACCAAGGGGACCTTATGGATTTGTAGCTCGTAGCTCCAACGGTATGTGAATAACTAACTAAACTCTTTAGTCACGGGATCCACTACCCGTTAACTACTAGGCACTCCACTAAAGACCGACAACTGAACTCTCCTTACTACAGATATATTATGTGTCCATCTTAACCAATCAATAGTGCGACAACCCTTCACAGATCGCTCGTAAGTACAACTCGGCCAATAACCGTTATGCCCTTGTAGTTACATCTAACTCCTTAAGTACTACTAAATCCTCTAATGAACATAAGTCATAGTCCTATTATGACTGAGTTCTCTCTTCCAAAGAGAAGTTGTGGACACAATGTTTAAACCCCAGAATCAGCCCTTAAGGAAGCAATCTATCTACTTACCCCTGCTTTGGGGAAGGAGTGAATTTCATCTTGTGTAAGTGAGTTCCCAAATCCTAGATCAGACAAGTCCCCAAAAAGGTAGGCATGTTGAGTTGGCAATCTGGCCACTCTCACCCATACTAATCAAATGACCGCCCTCGAAGGCAGGAGTTCCCAAAACACTCAGGATTGAAGTTGTGTCACCTATGGTCATTTAGGTGAGATGTAACTCTTCAGTATCAACGATGTTATATGCAGAGTCTAGTCATCTCATGGTCCAATCTTATACAAACTCTTTGTATATGACACCTCCGCTCGCATGTCTCCACATGAATGGTCAGGATCTACTATCTACAGTAGTTGACAACACTTGCAAATCTCTACAAAGTGGGCCGTATCCATAGTGTGACCAGGATCAGATATCCCACCTTAATCCTTATACTACAGACCTATTTAGGTTATCACTTGAAGCATGATCCACTTGTATGTCTCATATACATGCTTAAGTTTACATAAGATAACCATGGAGTTTTGTTTATTGGATATGAGTAAATGCCAGAATGAAATAACAATTATTTTATTCATAAAACAATGTATATAACTACAAACAACGAGACTTCGAGAGAATTATGACACAAACCTCAACAATCTCCCACTTGTCTTAATGTCTCGGGAGATTAATGTACAATACAAGAAAAAATATGTACAATATACAATAAACTAGGGCATACCCCAGTATCATCTCCCACTTGCCCTAGACAAGATGTCGCATGTCCCGTAGACCCAGACTCTCCAGGTGACCCTGGAACACTTTAGCCGTGAGAGCCTTTGTAAAGGGATCAACAACATTGTGCTCCGACGCGATCTTCGTGACTATCACATGACCGCGATGCACAATCTCCCTGATTATGTGGTATTTCCGCTCTATATGCTTACCCCGATGATGACTCCGAGGCTCCTTTGAATTTGCCACATCCCCGCTGTTATCACAATAAAAAGTGATAGACAAATGGAACAACTTCCAAATCTGAAAGAAATTTCCTCAGCCAAACAGTTTCTTTAGCTGCTTCACAAACGACTACATATTCGACTTCCATAGGGAGTCCGTGATGCATCCTTGCTTGATGCTTCGCCATACTACAACCCCTCCATTCAGAGTGAACATTGACCCCGATGTTGATTTGGGTGAATCTCTATCGGTCTGAAAGTCAGAGTCTGTGTATCCTGTAAGGATCAAATCCTTATCTCTATACACGAGCATGTAGTCCTTCATTCTCCGAAGATATTTTAGGATCGTCTTGACTGCCGTCCAGTGATCAAATCCTAGATTGGACTGATACCGACTAATAATCCCTACTGCATAGCAAATGTCGAGTCTGGTATATAACATTGCATACATTAAGCTTCCTACAGCTGAAGCATAGGGAATCCATCTCATCTCTTCAACTTCTTGAGGTGTCTTAGGACATTGATCCTTAGACAAAATGATTCCATGCCTGAAGTGTAATAAATCCCTCTTAAAATCCTGCATTTTGTACCTAATCAACATTTTATCAATGTATGATGCCTGAGACAAGGCTAACCGTTTGTTCTTACAATCCCGAATGATCTGGATCCCTAGAACATACTGTGCCTCGCCCAAATCTTTCATTTGGAATTGGGTAGCTAGCCATTTCTTAATGTCAGTCAGATACCCTACATCATTCCCAATGAGTAGGATATCATCCACATACAGTACCAGGAAAGCTACTGGATTGTTGTTGATCTTCTTGTAGACACAAGGCTCATCAACATTCTGATCAAAGCCAAATGACTTGACCGAAGAGTCAAATCTGATGTTCCATGATCTAGATGATTGTTTCAGCCCATAAATGGATCTATTAAGCTTGCAAACTTTTTGCTCTTGATCTGGAACTATGAACCCCTCTGGTTGAGTCATATAGATGGTCTCCTCAAGATTACCATTAAGAAAGGCAATTTTGACGTCCATTTGCCATATTTCATAATCATAAAATGTGGCTATGGACAGGAGAATCCTGATAGACTTGAGCATGACAACAGGTGAGAAAGCTTCCTCATAGTCAACTCCCTCGACCTGGGTATAACCCTTTTCCACTAGTCGAGCCTTAAAGGTTTGCACCTTTCCATCTACACCTCTCTTTCGCTTATATATCCACTTACACCCAATAGGTCTTACCCCATCAGATGGATCAACAAGCTCCTAAATGTTATTGAAGTACATAGACTCCATTTCGTGGTTCATGGCTTTAACCCATTCATCCTTGTATATATCTTCCACTACTTTCTTAAAAGACAATAGATCCTCGACCCTATCATTCAAGATGACGTTTTGGGCTTCAGTTAAACCCATGTAGCGATCCGGTGGGTTCATAACCCTCCCACTATGTCGAAGCAGTCTCAACTTTTGAGCCGATTGACTAAATGTACCGACCTCAACAACTCTTGTTGATCTGTCAGTCTGTTCAACAACTCTTATTGAACCCTCAGCAGTCTCAGTCTCACTTGAAATTTCACGCAAAACAAGCTTACTTTGTGGCTTATAATCCCAGATGTGGTCTTCTTCTAAGAAGATAGCATTTGTAGAAACAAACACTTTGTGCTCACTTTGATCATAGAAGTATCCACCTCTCGTTTTCTTGAGGTAGTCTACAAAAAGGCAAAATTTCGTACGTGGTTCCAACTTCTTTGGGTTAGTCACTAGCACATGTTCCGAGAAACCCCAAATCCTGAAGTGTCGTAAACTGCCTTTACGACCTCTCCACAACTCAAAAGGTGTTTTAGAAACACTTTTCGAGGGAACTTGTTCAAGATATAGCATGCAGGTTCCACTGCAAAACCCCAAAACGAGTCTGGAAGATAAACATAACTCATCATTGACCGAACCATGTCCAAGAAGGTTCTGTTTCTCCTTTCTAATACACCATTCTGGTGAGGTATACCAGAGGCCGAGAGTTGGGACGCAATCCCACGTTCTATCATATAGTTCTGGAATTGGAGGTCTATATACTCTCCACCACAATTAGATCGTAGTGTTTTTATCTTCTTACCTAACAAGTTTTCAACTTCAGCCTTATACTCCTTAAACTTGTTAAGGGCTTCAGACTTACGTTGTATTAGGTAGAGATACCCGAATCTTGAATAATCATCTATGAAAGAGATGAAATATTCATACGCACCCTGAGCTCTAACATTCATCGGACCAAAGAGGTCAAAATGTACAAGCTCCAAAGCTTTCTTGGCTTGATAACCTTTTCCAGTAAAAGGTCGTTTGGTCATCTTGCCTTCGAGGCATGATTCACATACCGACAAGGAGTTTTCTTCTAAACTCTTTAGAAGTCCACTTTTCACCAACTTCTCAATCCTATTGAGGTTGATGTGACCTAATCTGAGATGCCAAATATGGGCATTTTCCTTAGGAAAAACCTTTGGTCTTTTAGCAGTTGTTGTCGTACTGAACATTTCAATGTTAAACAAGGCTTTTATGACTAATGACCTTAGTACATATAAGTTACTTTCTATTGAACCATAACCAATCTCCATTCCATTCTTGAAAATAAACACTTTATTCTTAGAAAAAGAGACGGTGTACCCTTGTTCAATGAGACAAGAAACCAAGATTAAGTTCCTTTTAATATGAGGAACTACGAAAACATTATCAAGTAACAGATAATGTTTCTTATCAACAAATAACTTCAGTCTGCCTATAACAACAGCTGAAACAATCTCTACCGACTTTAAGAGTCATCTCTCCCTATGGCAACATTTTCCAGGAACTGAATCCTTGGTAAGAAGAATTGACATGGTTGGTAGCACCCGAATCAAGGATCCAGGCAGAATCATCATTCTCTACCAAACACGTCTCCAAGACTAATAAATCAAATTTACTGTCTTTCCTCCTCTTTTGGAGAGTAGTGGGATTAGTGTCCAAACAACTAACACTACTGGATTCGTCAACTATCCTTTTGTGCTCGACAAGTAAGAATTGACGTTCAAACAAACTTACAACGAATCCATGATCACGCGTGCAATAACCATGTGTTCAACCCTTTTGGCCAAAACATCAGGTATGTTAGCCAAAATGTGAAGTTGAGCCAATGAATTAGCCTTCATCCACACTCATATGCATTGCAAACACTTTGTGGTGCATCAAGGGTCGGGACTTGAGGACACTTAACCATGATAAATGCGAGGTCGTTTGCCATGAAATACGTTTTACACAATTCTTTTCACTGCATGTATTCGGTCATATTAAAAGCACTAAACGGAAATACTAACGAGTTGCTAAAAAGAAAAACACATTGACCTGTATTAGGTTTTAAGCAAATACCCATTGTAAAACAAACAACATCCAATAAGGTTTTAACAAAACTAATATGAACCCCGTGTGATATCTAGTTTCGCAATGATGCTCCAAAGGTTTAGGACAAAAGTTACCGAAGGGAGGTCAATTATCTCTCCTCTGAAATGAAAAGTTTTAACCAGTCATTAATACCAGAATAACTCTTGCTCCTATACGACTAGCCACCATTGATTTGGTCAAAAGATCATTAACTTACTTAACAATCTCCCGTAAGTGTGACCTGCCATTTTAGGCCCTAGAGATCCGCCTCAAGCAGCCAATTTGAAGGGAAAAAAATCCGATTGAGGCAAAACCTAAAGTGAACCTATCCATTTCTGGAGTTCACGTTGAGTTGAACAACTGCACAAAACCCATCCGAAGGGGGACGCTCCTAGGGCGCCACGAGGGAGTACAAAATGATCTCATGGTGTGAACCAATGATAGAGATCATAGGACGTGTTGACACGTACCCTTCACCCACTTACTATAAACACTCTCTTCGTCTACCTTGATATTGACTCATGCAAATACCATTCGAAGAGGGATGCTCCCAGGGCACCACAAGGCCAAGTATAAATCTCACAGTGTGAACATACATGGAGAAACGGGAGTGGAATCATAGACATATCAGATACATCTCTTTCTCTCACTGAGTATTTATAACCTAGAGTTTAGTTTACTTAGAAAAAACACGGCCAAGGATTTTAATTAAGTGACTTTTAGGTTTGCCCAAGAGTAACTTTTACCTTGAATAGTTAAACAACTTTTGATCATCATCCATTAGACTCTTTAACGGAGTCTTTGATCAATTGTTGATGCTTGTAGAAAATCTATCTAATTCACCTTTCCAGGTAGGTTCCTAGGTAGGGGTGTTTAGTTTCTGTCAGCTTGAGAACCCCAGCCTAGACAGAACCCACCTTAGACAAAAGGTCCCTTATAGATAGATTTAAAACCAATTTAATCTTATTAAACCAATTTTAAAAGATTAATCTAGGTTACTAAACTCTTTAGAACCATTTGAACTTAGGTCTATCTCAATCTAATTTTAAAATCCTTTTAAAAAACTTGAGTTCACCCTAAGTCTGCATGCAACTCTTTCTTGTCGATTTTAGTTCTAATTTCTTTTATAACACTTATAAACGGAAACAACCAAAACCACAATGCAAAGCTAAGACATGCAAGCATTCATAACGATTATAAACATGCTAAATGTCATGCTCAATGCATTGTTCATTCATTGATACTTCTTTTTATATAACGCTTATACAAAACAACAACGAAACAAGCACAACATGCTTCCATTCACCCTTAGACTATAACACTTATAATAAAAGGATGATGCATGATAATGCTCACTACATGCAAAATATAACATTTATATTTCATGATGCATGCGTATGCTTTCACGTAATTTCTTCATGCAATATTATAACATTTATAATATATGATGCATGAATAATAGCACAACCTAAGGTGGGTTCTGAACTATATGTCAAACACTTTGCCATATAAACACCATATATCACATGTATAATAAACAAATGTTGATGAACCGTGTAAAATTGCCTCAAATTCACAAAAAAATAAAGCTAACTATTACAAAACAAAGGAGTCTTTGGTTCAAACAAGCGAACCGGGTCTTGAATTATTCGGGCAAAGCAACGCATCTCCAACCATCGTGCATCAAACTCCCCGCGATCGTCTACACGAAAGAACAAACTATTTACTCTATTGTTTACCTACGCTCCTAGAGCTAAACGATCATTTAGCAACGATCGTGTACCTTTTACTAAGCGATGAAGCCCGAGGTACACGATCATTTAGTGCGTTCCACATAACACAAGCCTTATACGATCGTTTAATAATACGCCAAAGCACCATCACCTAAATGGTCACTTAGCAAGTGCCTTTGTATCTATACCACACGATCGTGTAGGTAGTAACTAAGCGATGAAGCAAGCTAACTACATGATCGTCTAGCGCGCGCCTCATTCTATACGATGAGCATTAAATGCTCCCACTACGATCGTCTACCTCTAGTGTCTAAGCGATTGGGCAGCCAACACTACACGATAGAGTGAACGATTTACCCCATCGTTTAGTATTAGTTAGAAGATCGTTTAGTAAATACTACACGATCATATAGAAAAATCTACATAATCGTTTAGATAAATCCCAATGATAATTTACCTTAGGCTACACGATACGACCAACTCTTAGTCTTCTTCCTTGTTGAGAACCGCATCTCCATGCTTCGAAACTTTATCACAAACAACTCGACTAACTCAAACTCTTTGAATTATAGACTTGATTGCATGTTAATTACGTACAAAAACACAGGGGCCCTTACAAATTAACATTTTGTACTTGAAGAAAGCTTTAACAGAAAGGCAATTAAATCCGTAAACATCCATCAACTCCATCCACAAATGCACTTAACAATTAAACACAAATGCAGAAAACCCACTAAGACTGTAAAAGAAGTTCAAAACAGAATTGAAATTTGGAATATCAGAACAACCAAGCTCTGATACCAATTGAAGGAAATCGAACATGAGGATTTCCATGAGCAGCTGAAGGATCTTTCCAAATTTCAATCGTATATGAACTTTACAATTATAATCACAAACAGAAACATATGGTTATGCGAAATATAAAAATTACAGCATGCTTTACTATAGAATATTTAAATATGATTTAAATAAAAATTTCATGAATGAGGATTCATAGTGATGAAATTGGTGTTAATTTATTATTTGATATTAAATTAATAAAATTAATTAAAATTTTTAATTAATTATTAATTATTAATTTTATTAGAAAAATTATTTAATGAATTATTTTTGTAAAATTAACAAAATTTCAGTTTTAATTATAAAATTAAGAACTGAAATTTAGTTTTAATTTTGAAAAGATTTTCAAAATTAAAAGGAATTTGAATTTTTGAAAATGAAAATTGATTTTTCATTCAAAGTGGGTTTTCCTACTTTGTGTCTTCTTTCCACTCAATCCCACCAAAATTCTCCAAGTAGGAGGTGTTATATATCTATGCAATTGGACTGCATCAAGTACCTGTATAAAAATACACTTCAGTCAGCTGAAAAAGTTCACGTAAACATTGAGATTTGGCTGAAATTTTGAACTGAAGAAGGGTTCGTCAGTTTCTGGAAAAACTGTGTACTTCACCTCTAAAAGTTCCTTAATCCCAACTTGTTTTGAGTCCTACAACTCAATGTAAGGCTTTTAGAGGAAAGTAGACAAATCCTAGTGGTGGTTCACGATCAAAAGAAGAGGAGATTGCAGCTGAATTTCAAGTTTGAAGAAGATCTTCAAAGCTATGTATGAAACCCTCTTAATATCTCATGAACATGCTTAATTCAAAGCCAAAATTTTGAATTAGAATGCTCTATGATCCTGTTTTTTCCTTTGTGTGTTTTCTTAAACTATCACTTGCTTCATTCCAGGCCACCAATAAGATTTCCTCAACGTTCGATACATTTTAGTACTGCCTGGATGCATAACATAGGCTAAATTGTGAGCTTCCTCCAAGATAGCCTTCTTTAATGTCATAACATTAGGCACACATACTTTTCCTACTTTAAGTAGGGCTCCATCTGATCTCAGCTCATAATTTGACCTCAGGTTCATACTCACCTCTTCAGCTAACTTCCAGAGATTAGGATCTCCCGATTGTTTTTGGAGAATATCATTTACTAGTGTAGGTTTAACCTAAAAATGAGCTATTAAACTCCCTGCTTGGCCAACTACCAGAGTGGCATCAACATTCCTTAGTTCTTATAGTACATCCCTCGAACTGCACAAAGAGTAGCTTTTATAGATCCTGACTTTTTGCTCAGTTCATTAACTACTACATTTACTTTTCCTGAATGGTAATCAATAATACAATCATAATCCTTAATCAACTCCAACCATCTCCTCTGTCTCAAGTTTAACTCCTACTGATAAAAAATATATTTTAAACTCTTGTGATCAGTAAATATGTGGCATTGCTTGCCAAACAGATAATGTTGTTGGGGTTGATGCCCTAAAGTCTCGTGTCCTGTAGTTTGTAAACAGTTTGTACGAACGCTTGTATTGTATAATATATGATATTTACTTCACATCTCATTTTTTTCTCAGTTATATGTTTTATTTTCTTTACCACAAACCAATAAACATAAAATCCCTTGTTATCTGTATGTAACATAAGCATGTATGTGGTGACATACAAGTGAATCGTGTCTTGATTGATAACCAAAATGGTCTGTAGTATATAGATATATGAGGGAAACCTTATCTTGGTAATGCTACGGATATAGCCCGCTTTGTGGAATGGTCATATGTTGTAACTTGTCACAGATGGTCTGATCCTGATCACTCGTTTAGGGGACATGCGAGTGGGGGCGTCCTATACAAAGAGTTTGTATAAGACTTGACCACGAAGTGTTAACGTCTCATTATATAACACCGTTCATGACAGAGACTTCACTTCACTAGGATGACCATAGATAACATGACCTCAATCTTGCGGAGTTGGGAACTCTTGCTATTGAGAGCGGTCCTTTGATTTGTATGGGTGCGAGTGGCTAGGTAGCCGATTCAAACCTACCATTTTGGAGATTCGTCTGATTTGGGAGTTGGGACCTCAGTTACACAAGATGGAATTCACTTATTCCTCAAAGCAGGGGTAAGTAGATAAATAGCTCCCTTAAGAGCTGATGTGGCACCACATACCTTCTTTTGGCTCGAGAGGTGTTCACACATAGTTGGACTATGTTGTATTGTTCATTAGAGGAATCAATGGTACTTAAGGAGTGAGATGTAACTACAAGGAAAAAACGGTAAATTGGCCTAGCTGTACTTACGAGCATCTGTGAAGGGTCATCGTACTCATGATTGGTTATATCCGATGGACACAGAAATATATCTTGGTAAGAAGAGTTCAACTGTTGGTCTTTAGTAGAATGTCTGACAGTTAACGGATGGTGGATCTCTTGGCTAAAGAGTTTAGTTAGCTATTCATGGACCGTTGGAACTTCGAGCCACAGGTCCATTAAGTCCCCTGGGTAGCTTGGATTAAGTCGAGAATCAGTGTTTGGGTCAATTTGAAATGTTCAAATTGACAATAGGGAGTTCGATTATATATAATATAATTGAACTGGTTAATTATATATGATATAATTGGCCAAATGTATTAGATATATTATTTTGGAGGAAATTAGATATAAATATGATTTATATTAAGTGGAGGAGAAATTACCATAGTAGATATGTGATATCAAACTATAGGGTAAGAATATAATATGATTATATTCATTAATTATTAAATTGGTTAATTATATGATAATTGGCCGAAAACCTCTCCTCGGACGTGCGTTAATGGGAGAATCCAAAGTCGGTTATTGTAACTGAAGAATAAAAATGAAAATATGTTTCATTTTGCAAAAAGTTCAAGAAAAATCGCAATCGGTGTGAAAACGTAATTAATTATTAAATTGGTTAATTATATGATAATTGGCCGAACCTCTCCTCGGACGTGCGTTAATGGGAGAATCCAAAGTCGGTTATTGTAACTGAAGAATAAAAATGAAAATTTGTTTCATTTTGCAAAAAGTTCAAGAAAAATCGCAATCGGTGTGAAAACATAATGATCACCTAGTTTGAGAGCCTATACGATAGTTGCTCATCATCTAAACAATCGCACACTAGCGTCTAAACGATCGCATGCCCGTCCCTAAACAATCGCATAGCATGCCGCGTTTTCTAAACGATCGTCTACCTTTTATTAAACGATTGCTTAGTAAAACCTACACGATCGTGTAGCTTCTTTTAAACGATAAGCATACAGCTATATGATAGCTCTTTCTCTCCTACTTGCTTATCATCTACACGATTTGTTTTTTCTCCGACCTCTACCAAATTCACCAAAGAGCATACTTTGGATTCTCACTCCGAGAATACCAAGGGCTCCTTTTGATGGTGTTGTCCTCACTGTTGTTCACTTGTTCGTGACTGTTCGTGTTGCTGCCATTCGTGTAGACGATCGTGCTGCTGCAGCCGACTAGTTTGCTGCGTCAGAGTTCAACACTTTAAGAAGGTCTTCAACTGGTATGAGAACTCTTTCTTTTGTATTTTATTGTTCGAAGCATGCCGTAAATTAGTGTAAATTGCATAACTGTTTGATAGAATGTGTGTGTAGTAATTTCGGTCACACTGAAATCGGAAAGATTTGAACGCGCTCATGGATACTTTTCGTTAAGAGTTCCTTCAATTGGTATCAGAGTCAGGTTCTGATATTCCAATTTTATTGTTGCAACAAATTACATATACATTCTTGGTGAGTGCATATCTGCTCTGTTTATTCATTAAATTGCTGTATATGTGCGGATTAATGTGTGTTTTCATGGATGTTAGCCTCGGTTTGATTTAATTCTTTCACTTTTTTAGTTGTTTGTAAAGGCCCCTACATTTTTGGGCATTAATAATCGTTATCGAGTCTGTAATTCAAATTTTGTTTGAGTCTTGAGTTCGTGAAGAAGATCGGAACAAGAGTTGTAGTTCTTCGAGGAAGGAGACGATCAAGGGTTGATCAGGTCGTGTAGAAGATGGGGTAAGCGATCGCTGAGTATCGGGTCATGTTGACGATAGGATGCTTACGTATCGTCTAATGCATGCGCGCATTAGACGATCGTTTAGCTCAGTAAGCTTCATCACTTAGTAACTGACTAAACAATCCCTTAGTAACGCACAGTAAATCGTTTACCTTTCGCCGCGTTAAGCGATCGCCTAAAGATCAGACTTCGCAGCCTCATTTTCGTCTACGCGATCGTTTAGTCTTTGCGTTTATCGTCTAGTGCGCACTGAGCGATCGTCTACCTTTGGCATTTACTACACGATGGAGTCCTCCTGGCGGTACAAGACCCGGTTCGCTCGATGAAAATGTAATAGATAGAGTTATTTCATTCTGGTTTTTTTTTTGTAAAGGCTCATCCCGATCCATTAATTCTTAATTTATTACATGTGATGTATGTTTATTATATATCATATGGTATGCACATATAGCAAATCCCACCTTAGGTTATGCATTGGTCATGCATCATCTCTTTATTGTAAATGTTATAATTTAGAGAAGCATGATTTATTATGTAAGAGCATACTCATGCATCATAGAATATAAGTTAAATTTATGCATGCATAAAAAGCATTGACATGCATCATCTTTATATTATAATTGTTATAGTATAAGGGTGAATGATAGCATGTTTGCTTGGTTATTACGCGTTATATAATAGTTATGTATAGTAATGATTGGACATTGCATGAAGAATGACACATAGGTTACTTTATAAATGTTATAAACACCTTGTTGTGCGCAATGGTTTTTTAGTTGTTTTTTTAAAAAGTTAAAGACAAATTAGAATTAAAAGAAATAAGAAAGACATGCATGCTCACTTAGGTTTAATTCATGGTTTTAAAATGTTTAAAACTTGTATCACATAGACCTAAGATCACGGTTCTAATATGATTAGCAGTCCTAAGGCTTTAATCTTTTAATCAGTTTAATAGGATTAAATTGGCTAATAAAATGTTAAAGTGTAGTAAATCTATCTATAAGGGACCTTTTGTCTAAAGCGGGTTTTGTCTAGGCTGGGGTATTTAAGTTGACGGAAGCGTAACACCCCTACTTGAGAACTTACCTGGAAAGGTGAATTAGATAGATTTGATGCATGCATGCAAGTTAAGGAGAATCCATTAAAGTGTTTAAATGTGACCACTTGAACTTGTTCATATTTCATAAACAAACGTTGTTTATGAGCGGAAATTAAAAAGACGACTTAGACAAAAATCAATAGTCGGATTGTCTAGGTTAATGAACCCCTAGGTAGAACATTCAGTGGGAGGTACTGAGGGCATAAGATGTTTCACTTAAACCTTTCATGATTCTACTAAATAATCCACACCATGAGATCTACCCTCGACCTCGAGGCACCTTTGACGTGTCCCCCTAACGGATGGTGTTTGGGTAGGTCAATATCAAGGTAGATGGAGAGAGTGTTCATAGTAAATGGGAGCGAGAAATGCGACAACATATCCTTCGATCTCCCTTGTTGGGTTGAATAAAGTTACTGCGCATTGCCTCGAGGCACCCTGAGAGTGTCCCCCCTAAAGGATGGCAGTTTTGCGCATTTCTTTATTTGATCTTCTGTAAGAGGATAAGGTAATTTAGTCTCTTGTCCTAATCTGCTTCTTCCCTACGGTGTGCTCATTAGGGCGGGACTCTGGCACCGAAAGCGAGGGATCACACTTACACAGAATTGTTAAAGGTTAACAGTTCTGGACCGAAAAATGGTGGCTGTTAGGTTCAGTTCCAAGAGGTGCTTCTGCTTAATGGTTGAGAGTGTCTCATCCCAGCGAAAGGACATCTGATCACCCCACCGATGATGTTTGTCCTGCCTCACTGGGGCATAATTGCAAAATAGAAGTCTTTCATTTAGGGTACTTGAAACTGTTTTGCAAAACTGATTAGTTAAATGTGGTTTAGCAAAATCTAACAAAGTTTTGTTTGTATTTTCAGCAACAACTTTTTCAAAATGGCAACAATCATGTTAGCTTTTCTAAGCATCGAAAAATTAACCGGCGACAATTTTTTGACATGGAAACACATGATCACGACGATCCTAATCATCGAGGATCTCATGTTCGCTCTTACGGAGGTTTGTCCTTTTATTCCAGTTCCAAATGTCGCTTGAAATGTTCGAGAGGCATACGAGCGATGGACACGGGCGAATGAGAAGGCCCAAGCCTACATCTTGGCAAGTCTTTCTGAAGTTTTGGCCAAGAAACATGAGCCTATGGTTTTAGCGTGTGAGATCATGGAGTCCCTGTGGGGGATGTTTGGATAGTCGTCTGAACAACTTATGCATGAGGCTCTTAAATATATATTCAACTCCAAAATGGAAGAAGGCACCTCTGTTCGTGAACATGTGCATAACATGATGGTTCACTTCAATGTGGCGGAGTTGAATGGGTCTACCATCGATGAGGGAAGTCAGGTTAGCATAATCCTGCATTCATTACTGGAGAGCTTTCTGCACTTTGTTAATAATGTGATTCTTAACAAAGTGAAATATAACCTTACAACTCTCATCAACGAGTTGCAGACCTACCAATATTTACTGAAAAAGTAAGGAGAGGAAGAAGAGTGAAGCAAATGTTGCTTCATCCTCTAGGACGTTCCATAGAGGTTTGACCTCAGGGATGAAGTTTGCACCTTCTACTTATAACTCTACAAAGAGGAAGAAGAAGAAGGGTGGTAAGGGAAAAGGGAAGGTGCCTGCTAACCCACCGCTTGTCGCCCCAAAGAGGCGTCCACTGATTGAAAAGGGAAAATGTTTCTACTGCAATCAGGATGGACATTGGAAGAGGAACTATCCTCGCTATCTGAAAGAGAGGAAGACAGCTAAGGCTAAGGCCAAGGTCGATAAAGGTAAATATGATTTACTTGTACTTGAAACTTGTTTAGTGGAGAATGATGATTCAGCCTGGATAATTGATTTGGATGCCACTAACCACATTTGTTCTTCTTTTCAGAGGATTAGATCTTGGCGACAGCTGGAGGTTGGTGAGATGACAATGCGAGTAGGCACCGGGCACGTTGTCTCAGCTATGGTAGTGGGAGGGCTCCAGTTAGCTTTACAAAATAGGTTTCTAGTTTTGAATGATGTATATATTGTTTCTGAGCTTAAGAGGAACCTCATTTCTGTAAAGTGTTTATTGCAATGTAGATAAAACGTTTATTCATAAAGATGGTGTTATTATTTGTACAGTAAATCTAGAATCTAATTTATATGTGCTAAGGCCTTTAGCCATTAATTCCCTCCATAACACGAATTGTTTAAAACTGCCGTAACTCAAACAAAACGTCGACGTATTTCTCCAATAGAAAATGCGCATCTTTGGCATCTTCATTTAGGACACATCAATCTCAATAGGATTGAGAGATTGGTGAAGAATGTCCTCTAAGTGAGTTAGAAAAAAATTCTTTACCAGTGTGCAAGTCTTGCCTTGAAGGTAAGATGACTAAACGACCTTTTACTGGAAAAGGTTATAGAGTTAAGAAACCTCTTGAGTTAGTACATTATGAGCTTTTTGGTCCTATGAATTTTCGAGCCCGAGGTGGCTATGATTATTGAAGTTATTGTAACCAAAGAATAAAAATGAAAATTTGTTTCATTTTGCAAAAAGTTCAAGAAAAATCGCAATTGATGTGAAAAACGTAACAATCGCTTAGCTTGAGAGCCTATATGGATAGTCACTCATCATCTAAACAATTGCACACCAACACTTAAATGATCGCATGCCCATCCCGAAACGATCACATAGCGTGCCGCGTTTTCTAAACAATCGTCTACCTTTTATTAAATGATCGCTTAGTAAAACCTACACGATCGTGTAGCTTCTTTTAAACGATAAGCATACAACTATACGCTAATTCTTTCTCTTCCACTTGCTTATCGTCTACATGATTTGTTTTTTCTCCGACCTCTACCAAATTCACCAAAGACCACACTTTGGATTCTCACTCCCAAAATACCAAGGGCTTCTTTTAGTGGTGTCATCCTCACTGCTGTTCACTTGTTCGTGACTGTTCGTGTTGCTGTCGTTCGTGTAGACGATCGTGCTGCTGCAGTCGACTGGTTTATTGGGCGATAGAGTGCGCGTAGAGGTTCTTCCGCCGCGTCAGAGTTCAACGCTTGAAGAAGGTCTTCAACTGGTATGAGAACTCTTTCTTTTGTATTTTATTGTTCGAAGCATGCCGTTAGTTAGTGTAAATTGCATAACTGTTTGATAGAAATTGTGTGTAGTATTTTCGATCACAATGAAATCGGAAAGATCCGAACGTGGATGCTCTTCTTAAGAGTTCCTTAAAATGTCTCCATATCTTCAGAGCTAACACTACAACGGCCAACTCTAGATCGTGAGTAGAATAATTACACTCATGCTTCTTTAACTGTTTAGAAACGTAGACTACCATCTTTCCTTCCGGCATTAATACACATCCTAAACCCTGTCTGGATGCATCACAGTAGATCTTAAACTTCCCTGGTGTAGGAAGAGTTAGAATCGGTATGGACATCAATCTCCATTTCAGCTCTTGGAAACTTTGCTCACACTCTATAGCATTCAAATCTAACATCCTTCTTAGTTAAACTAGTTAATGGAAGGACTATCTTCGAAAAGCCTTCCATAAATCTCTGGTAAATACCTTGTCAACCCGAGAAAACTACATACCTCTGACATCGTGGTAGGTCACTCCCATCCTACTATCACTTTTGTTTTCTGAGGATCCACGCTTAACCCTACATTTGATACTACGTGACCTAAAAATACCACCTGATCCAACCAAAAATCACATTTGCTAAACTTAGCATATAACTTCTTTTTTCATAGTATATGTAGCACAATCCTCAAGTGCTCCATATGTTTTTACCTGTCTATGGAATACATCAGGATATCATCAATAAAAACAATCACGAATTGATCCAAGTAAGGATGAAATATCCTATTCATCAGATCCATAAACACTGCAGAAGTATTTGTCAGGCTAAACGGCATGACCAAGAACTCATAGTGCCTATATTTGGTTCTGAAAGCAGTTTTAAGAACATCCGCTTCTCTAACCTTCAATTGGTGATAACCTGATTTCAAGTTTGTCTTAGAGAATATTGTTGCTCCCTTCAGTTGATCAAAGAGATCATCGATATGGGTAACGAATACTTATTCCGTATTGTTACCTTATTCAATTCCCTATAATCGATGCATAGCCTAAGAGTGCCATCCCTCTTCTTTACAAATAGAATTGGTGCTCCCCAAGGTGACACATTGGGCCTAATATAACCCTTGTCCGCCAATTCCTGTAACTGCACCTTCAATTCCTTTAACTCAATTGGTGTCATCCTGTATAGTGCTTGGGAAATAGAAGTTGTACTTGAAACCAAATCAATCGTAAACTCAACCTCTCTATCATATGGCAGACCTAAAAGCTTTTCAGGAAATACGTCAATAAACTCATGAACCACTGGAACGTCTTTAGGTCTCAGCCTCTTGTCCTGTAAAATAGAGTTCTTCAAAGGTGAATTTATGAAACCCTATTACTTTATTATGAACATGCATGCTTGATTTTTAAAATTAATGGAATTAGAGTTCTTAAAATTCTAATTGTTTCCATTTTTTAATTGTCAACATCAATAGGAAACTCTACCTTGTTATATAGGTCGTTCTGCCACCCTCTTCTGTTTGGCTCCATTGGAACCCTCACCTCTAGTCCTCTACTCAGCCTAAGTTTCCCATACTAACTAAGGACATTCCCTCTTAAAATGACCTATCTAACCACACTGATAACAGACGTTCCTTCCACTGTAACACGACCTCAAGTGATTCTTACTACAACTCGAACATGAGGGGTTTCTGACCGTTAACCATAGACTTGCCAACACGTCTTTGCCTGGATCCTCTAACTGAAACAATTGGCTACCTTAATCTCTTTCTGCTCAACCTCTACTAACTTCTAGCTCCTTGATCTCTCATGGTCAACTGCCTACCAAAATGGGGCTTGAAACTCCTGCTTCTAGACTCTTCAGAAATAAATCTTTGTTGCTCCTATTTTCCTCTCTATAACTGCTTCTCATCTGCCAAACTCCTCTCAACTCTGATAGGTCTCAACTAATTGAGAGAAGTCCATCCAGTTAGCTGCAGAAGTCACTGCATACAAATTTCTTTCCTCAAACCATTCTCAAATCTCCTGCACCTGTCTTTCTCTTCCGCAATAATCGAAAGGGCATACTAGGATAACTCAGTAAATCTCTGCTCGTATTCAGCGATCATCGTTGATCCTTGAACCAGCTTCAAGAACTCATCTCTCTTCGCCTCCCTGAACGAACTAGGGTAATACTTTTCCTTAAAAGCTTTCCTAAACTCTTCCCAGGTCATAGCTTCAGATCTTCTTCACTTGGAATCTAGGATTTTCCATCATTCCTCAACCTCTTTTTGGAGTAAAAACACACCTAAATCGACCTTCTGATCATCAAAACATCTCATCACATCAATACATTTCTCAATCAAGTCAAGTCAAACCTCAGCATCTGTTGGGTCTGACGTACCCTCAAACATCGTTGCCCTCAGCGCCTTGAACCTTTCAATGCCATATTTCTTTTCTGAATCCGTCTGTATGGACCCTACTCTCGCCGCTAGCCTTTGGGCAATCTTATCAAACACCCTATCCTCCATATGAGGACCAGTCCTATCTTAAGGAGTATTAGACTTACCCTCAGATTGGTAGAGTCACGATCCTCATCTGCCGTTTGCTTTCTCAGTTTGTCACTTTTTCTTGGCTTCTTTCCTAAGATAATGTTCAAATATTAGGGACACATTATATTACTTACATGTCCTAAATTAATGCATGAATCCATTCCCAGTAACTTATGCTCTGATACCAACTTGTCACACCCCCTCCTAGGAACCTTTTCTATCTTAGGCGAAGATGTGAAGACAACTAATGCCAACCCTTTTATGACATCAACTGCCTATCCTTGTCCCTCAATCTACTCAATAGAAACTTAAGCACCTAATAAACAAATAAAAAACATTTATTTCCTCAAGCAAATTACCAAACAGATTCAAGATGCCAAACTCACACGTACAAACAATATTATGCTTAGTTACAAACCGCGTTCCCATCTCAAAATCGATCTATGTCCCTATTATGTACATGAAGGACAACCGTTGACAAAATAACTTAGCAACCTATGTTAATTTCATTTCAACCCTTGATTACTGAGTGACACACTCAACTTAACAGCTATCCTTTAGGATGTTGACCGCTATTTGAGGAAAAGAAAACATTGGAAAGGGTGAGCTACTAGCCCAGTGAGTGACTACATTAAAACATACTTATTGAGCTTTATTGAAACCTATGAAGCACATGTACTTCATGTGAGACAAAGAATCAATATCAGACACGTATCGAATACCGATACTTCCAGATACTTCCCAGATATGTATTTGACACGCGATTTAACGTATCTATACTTTCAGATACTTTCCAAATACGTATCTGACACGCGATTTGATGTATCTATTTTTATGCATAATTTTTTTTAAAGAAAAAAAACAAGTAACTCATCTAATATTTCCTAATCTAAAATTAGGCAACCTATTTATAAAGTTCACTAATTGAGTCTGAAACTAAAAGAAAAAAAAAATAACGGATCAAACCTTAGACTAGAATCATCTAATCTCCATCTTCACATTTGAGTCCACACAAAGTCCACCAAAATATAAACCATTTGGATATCTTCAACAATAAGTTCTATGTTTATCTTCATACTTCTCTCTCTAATATTCTTCTTCTTTTTCTTTGCAATATGAGTCACTTTTCTATTGCATTTTATTAACTAAGGGTGTACATAGTCCGGGTTGGGTCGGGTTGGAAGATTTTTGTGGACCAACCCAAATATTCGAGTTGGCTAATAATGAACTCTTTTAGTTCTTTTTTGGAGGGTCAAACCAACCTAACCCAAACCAACCAAAATTTCCGAGTTGGGTCACCGGTTCTGTTTTTTTTTTTTTTTTTAATTTTTAATTTGACTTTTTTTTAACTTATATATATATGTCGGGTCGGGTCGACCCGACTCTGAAATGGGGTAACTCGAGACCCAACCCGAATTTAATATTTTTTAACATTTTTAACCCAACCCAAACCAGTGGTTTGGGTTGGGTAGTCCAGGTTGGTTGGGTTATCGGGTTTTTTGAGCACCCCTATTATTAACTATTGTACTTCAACATCTTAGATGTTGCTTTTTTTGTATTGTATTTTAGTGTTTGTATTCTATTTTGTGCTATTGTTATTAACTTGTATGCTAAATTTATCTATATCCTAGATTTTTTTAAAGAAAAAACTGTAGCTTCAACATATCAGCATCCTCGTTTTTTAGAAATATATATATTAAAAAAAATATAAAAAAAATGATGCATCCTTAGACATATCCGTATCTTAGTTTTTTAGAAATTGACGAATCACCATATCCGATCGTATCTGTATCGTGTAGCCATATCTGTATCCGTGCTTCCTAGATTAAAACATCAACTTCCTTAAAACATCAGGGTTTAAAACAATTATATTTATGTATAAGAAAACACGTAAAACATTAAAACCCTGAAACTCAAGCATCAACATTTCAATGAAAATTCCCTTCACTAGACTTTAGTTGAGAGATAACCCTTTTACTTGATCTCTCAACGTCAATCCTTAAATGATGTAGAGTAATCTCAATACAATCAGCATTAATAGTATTGTACCTACTTGCACGTGAAAATATCCTGAATACCGTCATATCTTAGGTATCAGAGGACCTAGATATCTTCATACCTTCAGTATCGGGTTTTATCATTAAAATATCATAATTCTTCTTTGGAAAAGAAAATCAAACTTTGAACATCAACATTTCAATAAAAACATGTCTTTGACACATTTGTTAGGAAGACTACCATAAGATAAGGAATGGTAGTTAATGCATGCTTCATAAATTTTAATGTTCAAGAAAAGTTTGAACTATGCGTGTACTCATTGACCTTCATACTAGCACATGCGTTGAAGTAGTACTTAAGAAAATTCATGCTTTACTTAGAAAACTCATCCCAAAACTAAAAGCTCATGCGTGGTTCATCATTAAGAAAACATCTTGAAAACTAGCTCAATAGTAAATCATGCGTTGAAAATACATAAAAGGAAACATTCGTAAACTTTGTCACTCACTGTCTTAAGCTACTTCCTCACAGGATGATAGGCTTCTCCTATTTGTGTTTGCCTTGTAACATCAATAAATACCTTTGGTTAAAAATATTATATCCCTCTTGAGCTTAACTTACATTCTTAAATTTAACATCACCCTTAGACACTCCTCATGACTTCCATCGCATATAAAACTTCATCGCATAGCATACTTTCGTAACACGATATAAAGACAGTTTACCTTGCGCTTAGCTCGTGAGTGGCAATGCGCTCACAATGCTCACTTAAGCTTTAGGACACGCCCACAATGCTTATGCATTACAATGCTTATGCGTTAAATGCTTGCTAATGCTCTTCTTAACGTGCTCGCCAATGTCCTCCTTCCTTCACAACCTTGCGTTCACCTTGCGTGCACACACCACAGCTAGTGCTTGCGCTCAATTGCGCACAGGCTTACCCATCAGTTGTGTGCTTATCCCTTAGATGCAGCTGACTGCTTGTTCAAACATAAAATTTCTATATTTAAATTCTAGTCTTAATAACTTTAATTCCAGCTGTTATTTCATAGAATTTCCTTCTAAAAACTTGTTCATAAACATCTTAACTTCCTTACCTTAGAATTTGAGCCTATGATTCCTCTTATCATGCCAAATTTTACCAATCTTTTTCACCTTCATGAGAAATTCGAAAGCTTGGAACACTTAGGAAAATCTTCAAACTTCAGCTCAAATTCGTGAGAATTTCTTCTTGGCAACCTCAATTCGTTTACTAAACTAAACAAACCTCAAATTGGCAACAACCTTCTTCCCTTAGTACGAGTAGAAATGTTAAACCAAGCTCTTTTACTTGACTTCCCCCTTTTATACTAAGGAAAGCATGGACATATAGCTTAATACAGTGACAACTTAGCCACTAAGTATACTTAAGGCATTTAATACAACACCTGGCCCATTAAACCCAATAATTAAGCTGAACTCTTCTATCTCACACCAACGCATAGTTTAAGATACCATCACATAGGTTGGCTTTCATCATCTAGATCCCTCATCGGCTAACGCATCACTAGCTCTTGTTTTTGCCCTCATGACTTAGACCCTTGCGTTGACACTCATCGCGTACCAACATCTCCCAAAGCCTCTACGACACTCTTTAGCTCCCATCAAGCCAACACATATTTTGCGCCTTGCAGCCCGCCTAGCTCTTACCTTGGCGCCCTTCTTACGCCCTCTTAGACAACTTTAGCTCCACGCATCCTGCATGCCTTGGCCTTCACTAAGTTCTTCATGGCCCTTAATGCAAGCCTCACACTTAGCCATTTCCTCCTTTGTAACCTTGGACGCATGGCATGACAAGACCATCTTCACTCTCTATACTTCTTTCTACACTTAGGATAATTTCCTTCAAAACTTCTAAGTCCCCTTTTACAAGCAATCATACATACAATACATTAGCTTAAGCATAACACGTAGTAAGATATAGTCTAGGGTTTACGTATTGTTTGCGTCTACTTGGTATGACTAACTAACTTGACTATCTTAATGAACATTATTTTTTTTATATGCATGAAATTAGTGATATGTAAATAGATCTCTGATGACAACCCCTAATTTTTGTGTATGTTCAACTCATACGTTTCACTGTCACTAAAGTACATTGTAAAGTTGTTGATTATGTAAATAATAATATTTTTTTACATTAAATGCAATAGTTGTCGGGATGTATGCCCTAAAGCCTCATAATTAATAAGTTATTTGAAATAATGGTTGATTATTTTATATACACAATTATCTATTAAGGAAAAATCTAAGGTTATTTTATGTAACTCGAACAGTATGTGGTAGACATACAAGTGGATCATGTTCAAGTAATAACATAAATGGTCTGTAATATATGGATAAAGTTGGGTGTATTATCCTGGTAACACTATAGATACGACCTATTCTGTAAATGTTACAAGAGTTGGAAGTGTTACAAACGATTTGTACCAAATCGTTCATATGGAGACATGAGAGTGAAGGTATCCTATACAAAGAATTTGTATAAGACAGAATCGCGAAATGATTAATCTTTCTTTATAACACCATTAACTGAAGAGATTAACATTTCATAGGATGACCATAGATAACTCGACCTCATTTCTAAGTGAGTTGTGAACTCCTATCTATGAGGGCAGTTCTCTGATTTGTAGTGAGAGTGGCTCGAATGGTCGACTCAATAAGTCTACCATTTTGGAGATTTGTCCAAGTAGTAGTCGGAAACATAACTATACAAGATGTAATTTTCTCATTTCTGTCTTTAGGATAAGTAGATGAATATAACCCATTGGTTCAAGCAATGCATCCAAGGTTTTTTTTTAATTTCTTTTTTAATTAATTAATTATTTGGGGACACATTCCACTTTATATATTTATTTTTTAAGGTAAATGTTGTAGTTAGTTTTCATTTTTTTACTACACTTTTAAACATATGGCCAATGTATTATAAATATCGATATCAAAAGAAATGCAAACTTATAAATAATCATTACACTCTCCTGCTTAAAAAAAATTCGGAAAACAAATTTTTACGCTAAATGTGAGATCCAAATATGTAGTAGTTTTTCATTTGTGTATCTTTAAATATTTAAAAGTAAATACATGATAATTTTCTTGTTACGTTGATCATTATTATTTTTTTTTTTTTTAATTAATTTTTTTTTTTTTTGCAAAAATTGCATTTCTAGTCCATTGCTCCCAAAATCGATTTGGATTTGAATTTTAGAAATCCCTGGTAATTTTCCATAATTTTATTTAGATGATTTTGAACTAATTTTGAATTAATTATGTGAAAATAGCTAAAAATTATTAACAAAAGGGTTTATGAAAGCTGATGATTTAAATAAATAAATTTTAAAAAATATGTTATATAATAAAGTTGGTGATATTATATTAATATGGCAGTCAATTTATAGATGATAGGAAGATTAGTTAGCGAAAATGAGCCTAGCTCAAAATAATGTAACTTAATTATCTGCTCGTTATTTACTTGTAATTCATTGATGAAGCTACATTTTTTAGACGAAATTCATCGACGATGGCGCTAAATTCATCCAATAGCTTAGGCGACGGAGAACCAGTAATCAGAGTCCAAAAATTAGTCGAAACACAGCCGTCTCGTGTTCCGCCCCAGTACATCCAGCCGCCGCATCACCGTCCCTCCGACACTAATAAATCCACCGACCTCAAAATTCCGGTGATCGATCTTTTCGGATTTGATACGGCCCACAGACAAGCTGTTCGAGCCGCCATTGGCCGAGAATCAAGCGAATGGGGAGCTTTTCAAGTTATCAACCATGGAATTCCTTTATCGTTGTTGAACCAGATGAGGACTGCGGCTCTCTCTTTCTTCAGAGATTGTCCCGTCTCCGACAAGCTCGCCTACGCTTGCGATCCTAAATCCTTCGCTTCCGAAGGTTATGGCACACAAATGCTCCTCGATAAAGACGTTGACTCGCAATCTTCGGTGCTTGATTGGAGAGATTACTTCGATCACCATACGCTGCCACTTTCTCGCCGAAATCCTTCTAATTGGCCTCATTTTCCTTCCAATTATAGGGAGCTTATGGCACAGTACAGCGATTGGATGAAATTGCTTGCCCAACGTCTCCTAGCACTTATCTCTGAAACTATTGGGCTGCCTTCGTCGTGGATGGAGGACGCCATCACTGGTATGGGTGCTGAAGAAGGTTTTTATCAGAATATTACTGTCAGTTATTACCCTCCATGTCCTCAGCCTGACTTGACGCTTGGTCTGCAAAGCCATTCCGACATTGGCGCCATCACTCTGCTAATACAAGATGATGTTGGCGGCCTTCAGGTTCTCAGTGCGCAAGGTGATTGGGTCACTGTTCAGCCTGATCCTGATGCCATTGTCGTCATTTTAGCTGACCAAACTGAGGTTTGATTATGCCTCCATTTCTATTTCTTCTCCTCTTTTTGACCAAACTACACGATTCATACCACTTTATTCAGAGAGTAGGGATCTAAGATAACGGTAGGACTCTTGGAGGCTGAGACCAACTTGTAGTTGTTATTTAGATAGTTTGTTAGATTACAGTGTTATAAATAGAGAGGACTTGGAGAGATGAGGAGGCCAATATTTGGACAAAATTTCCTATAGAAAAGGCTTGGTTGATATTAGATGATGTGCGTTCCATCTCAAAATCAATTGACAATGAGAGGAATAGTCCATGTATCTTATGAAGATTGCATTTTTTGACCAAATACTCGTTTAGGTTTCATGGGCTATAATACCATATTAGATAACGTGGAGTCCATCTCAAAACTAATTGGTAATGAGAGGAGTAGCTCAGGGATCTAATAAACATTGTTAGGTCCCTCGATTTTTCCAATATAGATCATTATCAGTTGAAAAGTTGTCACTCACTTTACCAAATCTGCTACTAATTTTCTGCTTATAAATTGGGTTCCTTCACCATAACACCATCAATTTCAAGCTTCAAGCTTTGAAACAAGATCAATGTTTGTGGGGGCAATAATAGACCATTCATACATGAGGAAGAAGAATAGCTTATAGACACAAGATGATGGGGTAATCGTCTAATAAACTCTGGGCACTTGAGTCTACGGTGGAGGTCAGTTCAGTTATTAGGTGTAGGAGTGTCTTTATCTTTATAAACTCTACTTTTTCTCTTCACTTCCAAGAACTGCAATTATATTATGTGAAGAGAAGGAGATGGGGGAGTTTGCAGATATTTATGAATATTCTCCTAGGGAAAAACCTTGGATATCTCAAGTTCTCTTAGGAGTTAATTTCTTTGAGGTTGTAATGTGATCTTTGCATTCTAGAAGTCGTTAGGTACTAAGTCTCTTTTCTGATATCATCTTCCTGTATTTTTTATTTTTTATTTTTTGATAGGAAACAAATTTCATTGATGAAGAGGCCTTTGTCAAAAGGGAAGATAGGGTGTATGAATTACAAAAGAAATCTCCAATTGGTCAAAAGGGAAGATAGGGTGTATGAATTAAAGAAAGATAAGCATTTACACCAATTCATAGCATGAAAGATAATAAGATAAAAAAAGCTTCCCTTATCGGTGAAGAGGCCTTTGTTTCTCTCCTTCCAAGTGATCCAAAAGAAAGCACGAATTAGGTGTAACCACATAATTTTCCGTTGTTTAGTGAAAGGATGACCGGTAAGGGTATATGTGAGGGCATCTATGGTGTCTCTGGGGAGGGCTGTGTGCCATCCAAATGAAAAGAGGATTTCCTTCCAAAACCTCTCTGCATAGTGACAGTGTATGAAGAGGTGATTACATGTATCAGGACCGGTTTTGCAAATGTAGCAGCAATGTGGAGAGATGGCCACATAGGGGTTTCGATTCTGCATTCTGTCATTCATGTTAATGGCATTATGGCTAACTTCCCAAATGAAGAATTTGACCTTTTTAGGGTATGAGTCCTTCCATATAGCATCGCGGAAAGGGTGGTCTGGGGAGTCCATATCGAATCCCAAAACATGGGATAGAGATTTTGTGGAAATAAAACCTTTATCATCGGGCTCCCAAATCCATTTATCCTTTTCAGTGGATAGATGGACACCGTGTAGGCAATTCATAAGATCAAGCCACTCATTAAACTCATCATCCTTCAGATTTCTCCTGTAATAAAGAGACCAACCCTGTCTAGAGTCCCATAGATCATGAATGGATGATCTTTTCTGTGTGGATAGGTAGAATAATCTGGGGTATGCTTCTTTAAGGAGGGAGGAGCTGTTCCATCCATCACTCTAAAAGGAGGTGTTTTTCCCATTACCCACTTTAATTGTGACAAAATCTTTAATAAGATTCAAGTGCTCCAGAATGTTCTTCCATGGTCCCCTAACATAAGCAGGAAAGGTAGTGTTAGGCGATTCCCCATATTTTGCTTCAACAATCTGCTTCCATAAAGCCCCATCCTTATGATGATATCTCCAAACCCATTTAGCAAGGAGATCATGATTCTTGTTATTCAAACTTTGAATATCAAGGCCCTCTTGTGCATGTGATTTGATAACCTTATCCCATTGAACAAGGTGTGATCTATACTGTGTAGATCCCTCTTCCCAGAAGAAATTTCTATACAGCTTCTCCAATGTGTTAGCAACCAGGGAGGGTAATTTGTATAAAGACATGTAATATGTTGGTAGATTGGATAGTGTAGCTTGGAGGAGTGTGAGGCGGCCACCCTTAGAGATCTGTTTGTGGTTCCATGTGTGGAGCCTTTTTTCAACCTTTTCGATAATAGGATTCCAAAAGGAGACTGACTTTGGCTTGCCAAATAATGGAAGACCGAGGTATGAGCAAGGCCAATGGCTCAGTTTACAATTGTATCTAGAAGCAATCCGACCCAGTTGTTCGATAGGAGTGCATAAATCCAACAATTCAGTTTTGCTAAGGTTGATATTAAGTCCCGAGTCCTTCTCAAAGGATTCAATGATGCCAAATAGGTTATCAAGAGCATCCTTATTGTTGTCTGAAAAAAGGATGATATCATCAGCAAATAGAAGACGATGAACCTGTATAGATCTAGTCCCAATACAAAAGCCTCTGATCCGGCCATGGGAACTAGCTTCTTGTAGCATACGGCTAAGGCAGTCCATAATGATGATGAGTAGGAAGGGGGACAATGGGTCACTTTGTCTAAGACCCCGTGAAGCCTTGATCTTGCCTCTAGGTTTGCCATTAATCAATATGGAGAAGTTGGAGGAAGAGATGCAACCTCTAATCCATTTACACCATGTTGCACCGAACCCCTTGGCCTTTATAACATGATCGAGGAAATCCCATTCAACTTCATCAAAAGCCTTTTCAATATCAATCTTAACCACAATACCTTGTTTCTTCCTTCTGGCACAGTCTTCAATGATCTCATTAGCAATTAGAGAGGTGTCAAGTATCCGTCAACCTTCAACAAAGCAGATTGATAACGGGTAATGGTATGTGAGAGGACTTTCTTAAGTCTTTCTGATAGGACTCTAGCAATGATTTTGTATCGACAAGAAATATGGCCAATGGCCTGTAGTCTCCCATAGTGTGAGCATCAATCTTTTTAGGGATGAGACAGATGTACGTATTTGAAAGCGGAAAGCCATTAAGCGGCTGTCAAAATGATGCTGATTGTTTAGGAGCCCATGTTTGGTTCTATGGATGAGAAGCCTCACTCACCATGCCAGACTGCCACTGCCCTTCCTTACCATATCTAGAATGAACCTTAGCATAACCACAACCTCCCTGGTGATATTGGCCACAAGTAGGATACGAGGGATGTTTTTGCTGCTGCTGCTCCTGGGTTTTTGAGCCTTTTGGCTTGATGTTGCCATTGACTTGAAGAAGAGGTTGTTGGAACTCTCTTTTGACAAGAAGATCCCTGCTCCTTACAATATCAATGCTTGATCAGAGTACATATGCTCCTGGGTTGAGTAGATTGGAGAGTGGCTGTATAAGTTATTTGATACTTATTGTTCAGTGGCCCTTTAATCTAGATTGGAGAGTGGCTGTACTCTCCATTTTTTTGTTGACTATTTCTGGCGAACTTTCTATCATGCTAGAACTCTATCATGCTTTTATGACTTAGAGCCTATGTTGTCTCCTCATCTCTTGTAGTCTCAGGGAAGTCCTTGTCACAGATTAAGTCCTCAAATTGTGCCTCTAGTGATTAGATTTCCCGTCATGTCTTGTGGTACGGGGGTTGCACTCCTCTTGGTTAAGGATTATGACTTGTTTGCTGTAATGGCTTGAGCATTATTTGCTAAGAAATAGGCTAATGTGGAACATCCTGTTCCAATAGTAGCTAGGCATTTAACTTCGTATAAAACAATGATGTTGATGTCTAGTATGACTGTTGCATATCTCATGATGGAGCAAGATAACCAAGTTGCTGGACTAGATAATCAATTTTATTTGACGTTGACAAACAGTCTGCAGAGAGCCTATTCTGTATACCAAAATTACAACCTGGAAGAGTTTCCTCTATATGGGTTTGAGTTGGAAGTGTAGTTGAACTTGAACAAAACCAATTGCACAGTTAGAAATTTCCTCAATTTCTCTCCATGTCCTCTCTGAGCTTCCTTGATTGGAATGTTTCCCTGTCTCTGATTTTTGAGATTGTGCATAAATGATGAAAGATTATGGACCCGGGACTATTTTGAGAGTTAGCCCCCTACTTTTTGTTTGTTCTTAACGTTTCAAGTTAAGCGCCTACCTTTTGTTTGTTTTTCATGGAGGTAGTTGGTGCCCACCTCAACTGGTCTGATAATCCATGCTGAGAACGCTTAAGATAGTTTTCCCCCTCTACTCTATAGTTGGCCTAGATGTTCTTAAATCCCCCATGTTCCCAGCTTCACAATAAAGAGGATTTTTGTCGACATTAATTTAAGTTGAATTAGAACTTAGAAGTTTCAATCATATCTGAACATTTGGGATTTTTTAAGGACCCTAGATGGAGAAAGCAGGTTGTTGAATGCAATAGTTTAAATGTGCCTTTTAGGTTCCCATACCATAAAAGTCTTTGAAATGATCTGTCATGCTAAGGATATGCTGAAAAAAGGGCATTGTAAACAAGAAAATATATGAAAGCTAAAAAAATTGATTTACAGTCCCAATTAGATCAGGAAAATATTTCGATTATTCCTAGATCAACCATGCCAAATGTTATCTGTCCTCAACGGTTGGCAGTAGGAACCTTCAAAATATGACATTTATCACAATTTCTAGTTCATTACAAATAAAGACCTGAAGTGAGAAATAGAAAGTTGCCTGTTAAACCATTTAAGAAAGACGTTGGCTTGTAAACTGTAAGGCCCCAAATTATCCATACATACAAAAGAAGGGGCAAGAAAGGGAATTCAGAGGAAAAAGGGATCAAAAAGTTAGTTACACCAAGTGAGGAGGGGACCACTGAAAGCAGGATTTAAGGGAGGCCTTTTGGGGGGGAGGAAATCATCTTGGGATTAGAGCTTATGAAGACTTTTCTTGGAGAGGGAGGCGCTCTTGAATCAGCCCTTATCCTTTTGTTTCTTTTTCTATTTTCAGCTTCTTATCTCTAAAACCATTTTCTGATCTGTGTACTGGTTGATACTATTCTGGAAATAATACTGCCAGGGGATCTATCCCTGTTTTTATCATCTGTTGGATATCTTATTTAGTGCAGGTTGTCTAGATATCTAACATAAACATTTGTATGGCTTAATCATTCACGCATGTCTATGACTTCAATTTATCAACATCACTATTTTGTTTTGATTAACGTCACTAATGTGTTGTCAGTTTCGCTTCATTGATTAATGTTTGGCTATCTTGTTTCACGAGTGAGATGTTGCTTCTTTTCTCTTTAACTTATTAAGAATTTGTTGTATAATAAACTAATCAAGGCAATTAGACTTCAATAGCGCATTATTGCTTGTAGATTCTAACTAATGGGAAGTGCAAGAGTGCGGAACATAGGGTGATTACAAATTCTAGAAGGGCAAGACTCTCAATCTCTGCTTTTCATGATCCGCCGAAGGCAGTAAAAATATTGCCTGCTGCAGAGCTTGTTAGTGAGTCTTCCCCCCTTAGGTATCGCGAAGTTATTTATGGAGATTATACATCATCATGGTACTCGAACGGCCCTGAAGGAAGAAGAAATCTGGATGCAGTCAAGCTTCACAACTAGGTCTTGTAATTTCTGTTCCTTTGTTGTTTTCTTTCCTGATGGTTTCACTTTTATTCTGCTTAATTTCTGTTCTCTTTCTTTTTATTGCATGATCATGACCACTGGATTAAACTTTTCTTCGTATGCATGAAAAAATTCAGTATCATTATGGAAATAAACTTCAACGATCTATCTATAAAGTTCAAAGGAGAGTTAGGGAACAGATCATTAACGTCTCTACCAGCCTGTATGGAATGATGACTTGAGAAGTTCTTAAAGAAAGTGTTTTTAAGCAGTTGAAAAGCATTCCGATGGGTCGAAGTTTTTAAAATTTTTTCTTTATAGTTGACAGAATATATTAAAAGGCTTGTTTATTTAATTATGTGGCTCATAATATTGCTAGGTGGGCCTGGTCCAATGGGGAAAGTGGGAAGTGGGCTTATACTCCGCCTTGGTTTGTTTCTTCGTTTTCTTCGTTTTCTTTGGATATTTTTTGTGTAATTTTTCTGATCTGTTGCTTTGATTTTATCCTGTTGCTATTAAAAAAAAAATTGTTGATTATGAAAAATATTTGATTAAGTTGTAATATATCTGGATGCTTGTAGCTTGGTTTTGTGTAGCTCATGTTTGGATCATGTAGAGGAATGAGCTATAAAAGCTTGATTTATGCAATTTTTTTTAATATAATGGGGTTGGGAGATTCAAACCACGGACCTCTTGGTCACAAACAAATTTGTATATCAATTGAACTAGATTTATGTACTTTTTATTTGACATTGGGTTTATGATTTATAAAAGTAATTGTGCATACTAAAAGTAAGCTTGTTTATGTAACACATGGAGTTGGCAAAACTTTATTTTAAGATAAACAATTTCACACAGCAAATATAAACGTGAATTTATAGTTCCAAACTATAAGATCTCAGCAAGGAGTCACGTGCAGATTATCATCCCTTCGTTGAAAAGGTAAGTTCTTTTTTTCTTTGCAGCTTCTTCAAGTTCTCATAAACAAGGTTTCTAGATCAGTTTGACATTGAAGAGAAGAATAAGATCTTTGCATATATTGCATAATATAGCATCTTTTTCAATTCAAGATTCTTGCCAGTCCATATTCATATGTTAGAATCTTAAATGAAACAAGGATATATATGAACTTGTTGGAGATGGATTGCTGTTTATATTGTGTTGTAAGAATGGATTTCAACTGCTTGGGAAAGAAAGATATAGATTTTTTTTAAAATAATGTTATTTTAATAATTAATGATATAAATAGGGTGGATAGAATTTCTTTGACAAAAATAGAGTTGTTAAGTCCTGGATGAGGTCCACGATTTTAGTCAGATTTGGTTGTTACAATTTGTTATAGAGTTATTATTTCCTTGCCTTTGAACTCAACAACTCTCTCTCACTCTTTCTCTCTCACTCTTTCTCCCATGGATCCCTCAAATCTCACCGTCCCAAGAAAACCCTACTTCCTCCATGACTTTGACGTTGACTCCACTGTTGACATGGAACCCGGAATCTCCTCTCACCCTTTCTTTTTCAGAAGCTTTTGTTCCCTCTCCCTCTCCTATTGCACCACTTCTAGATCTTCCTATTTTGACAATCCTCCCCCTCATTTCTTAGATTGGTCTATATGTATATTCTACATTTTTTTCTCTGCAATTAAGTTAATTATTTCATTTCCTTCAAGATTTTTGTCCACATTTCTCCAAATTTTTCAATCAAAATTTCCTTCTTCAAACAAGAAAATAAACAGATTGCCTAAAAATAAATAAATAAACCAGAAAAATTAGAGGGAATTTTTCTCCCAAAATTTTATTATGCTCCAAACAAAGAAAATTCTAAAATTTCTTCTTCGAACAAGGTAATAAACTATGAAAATCAGAGATGAAAATTATTTTTGGTAAATTGTTTCCACTTTAACTCTATTCTTGAAATGTGTTTTTTAAACACCATTATTTTTTATAAAAAATTTATCACTACCCTATCTTTGCATTTTTTTTTTTTTAAAAAAAACTACCATATTCTTGAATTTGACCCAAAGATACAAAGTGTTTGATATTGAATGTAATTTCACATGAATTCTTGAAAGGTCTGGACTTAGGAAGATTCTGGGTCAATTTATTTATTATTATTATTTTTATATTTGTGAGTATTCGGGTTAATTTGCTTGTATGTCTTAATCTCATAGACAAGAATAACCTGCATGACTTTACAACATTCAAATGTCAAAAAAATTAAGATGATATTAAATATAAAGTAGGTGAACATACCATACGCTGTGAATCCATTTCCTCCCGGTCATTAGTTAAATCTCATGACACAGGTGCATTTGTAGATGTAATATGTTGACCACTACTACAATTTTATCACCATATATTGAAGTTATTTTCTTTAGGTGCATTTCCAGACGTAATATATTAAAAAACAACATTGTAATTATATTTTGAAAACGATTAGAATGTCATTTGTCTTTATATTTTAAAAAATTAGTTTATTTTAGACTTGTTATTTTCAAGAGTTCAAATTTAGACTTTGTACTTCCAATAAATTTTAGTAATAGTCTTTTAACTTCTATGTGATACAGGCACCTTTCTTGACTTGAGGGTTATTATTATATCCTTCAAGACGAAAATTAACTTCAATTAAAGATTATGGAAAGTATGGGAAAAAGAAAAGTGAGTGAATCTTAAGTATTTTTTTTCTGGGTACAGATGACTCTTTTATGGGTACCTATATGATTAATAACTAACCCCACAAAAGTGTAAAAGCTAAACTTATGCTTACGTCATAGCATACTATCGCATTTTATAACAGCGTTAGGGATGGTTATATTTATCGTAGCTTTAACACGATGGTCATGTCTATCGCCATTCATGAAGAAAACAAAACAAAGTGTGAGAAAAATGAAGATCGTGATAGACATGACCATCGTGTTGGAGCTATGTTAGACATATTCATCCCTGATACGATATGTTATAAAATACGATAGTGCGCTCTGATGCAAGTATAAAGTTAGATTTCATATATTTGTCGAGAGCAAGTCATTAATTATTTATAGGATTGAGAAAGATTCATCCATATAGAAATCTCAAACCTTAAAAACATATAAATCTTGGAAAAGAGAATAAAAAACAGAAGGGAGTTTTAGAAAAATTAAAGATTACATAATTTTATACATATTTCTAGAGTATAATACGTTGGAATAAATAGTAGTGACTTTTCATGTAGAGTTGCATTGTTTCACGAATGAACATGAAAATAACCAACTTGAAGAAGAGACACGACTATTCGAATGACCACAAATAATCTATAACTATGCTTGTTCTTTAAATTGCTTTTAACAACTTTTTCCATAAGCAGTTTTCTCTCATAAAACTTTTCTCATCTTTTATAAATTTGTGCAAGTTCAGTTTATTTCCACAAATTGTAGTTCGTTGGATCTCGTGGATAAGATGCTATTTCCATAAGAAGGTTAATATGTTCTATTTTGAGAGATAATTACTCATGAAACTCAGGCATTAAAGTGAGTAAAATTGTCTTAAGGAGATAACGTGAAGCCGTTAAACTCAGATTCTTTTTGGTATACCATGTTCTATATTTCCTAATTTTTGGTGATACTACTATCCATATAATAATCTTAAAGACAATTTTAGATCTGATTTTCTGTTCATTATTATGCCTATTCATGGTTACCCTATCATGCATGCAAGTTCATAAAACTAATGGAATCAAGTAGTTGTTCTATATGTATTTACTCTAAAATTTTATGCATCTGTTTTATGTAAATCTATAGTGAGTTTTATTTATTGCTGAAAAGGATATTCCATGTGATTTTTATAGGGTCAGAATCTTAAAAATGGTTATTATTCTTCTTTTTGTTAATTTTCCAATTGTCAAGCGATAAAAATTTTGAAACGTGAAACAAGAAATTTATTAATATCCTTTCAAGTGATATCATTATGTAAGTGATATTCCAGAAATTTTGATTTTTTACCGCTTTGTGCTGCCAGTGGATTTTTATGTTCTCTTCTACTGATTTAGAAAGAAAGGAACAAAAAATAATTGGAACAGTAAAAGAAAAAAAAAAACTGAATTTTTGAATTCACCTTTTCTTGGACTAAGTATGAAAACCATTCTCTCCTATTTGAATTTATTTTGTATATATAAGGGTTTTTTTTTTTTTTTTTTTTTTTTTTTTTTTTTTTTTTTTTTTTTTTTTTTTTTTTTTTTTTTTTTATAATCTTTCTGCATAACTTAACAAAGTGTTAAAAGAAAATATTCTCTTCTTTGATTGTTTTATGTTTTGGTCTCTGGAAGTAAACTAATTAATTATATATATACAATCTTGTTCCAGTATGCATAACTAATTAGTTACTATCCTATTTGGTATATATATAACATTGTTTGTTTCATATATATTTTGTTTTAAATTATTATTGAAAAGAAAAAAAAATCAATTTTATCTTTTCCAAGTTTACAGAAGTGAATTGATGTAAATTTCTTTGCCGCAAAACTATAGGGTGTGAGAACTTAGTCATATTCTGTGTTATGTTGCTTTTATGCCTCATCTTAAAATTTTACATTGGTTTTCGACGGATACAACCATTTTGTTAGGAAGGAAAAGTGTATTAATTAATAGTTTTGTGAGAAAATTACCGATTTTCTAGGATTAAATTTTAATTTTATTGGATTTTAACATTGTGTGTAAAACAAAATGGATATGCATGTAATGCGTATGCATGAGGATAGTGATTTAAGTCGCAGAATATTGTACTATTCTTTATAATATTGGCTTATTTTGGTATTACCCATGATGGGTATTAAACATAATGTTCTCATGTCGTTGTACGGTTCAAGCATAATGAATAATGTCTCAAGTTTATTTGTTGATGTATTAATTTTATTTTGTATAAACTTGTTTGATAAAGTTATTTTACTTTATTTCACAAATATTTGGTGATCTATTTTACATAACTGTCATCAACAATACCAAATTGTTCATCACATATTCGTAGAAATCATGGAGAAATTTTATGAGAAATTCAAGTATTGATTCAAATGATGGCAAGAAGCAATTCTATTTTGCCTCACAACTTTCAATATCTAACAAGATTTGTGAAAGATGTTGTAATGTCTGAAGGAGAAGCCGACAAATGAAAATTCCTTGCATGTATGAGCATGCAAAATAGTTATGCATCTACGTTTTGAACGGACTAGATAACACACTATATGTAGATTTTGTGAAAATCCATTACAATTATTAAAGGAAAATAATATATGTAAGATAGAAAATGCCATAAGAATGATATTTAGTTGAAAATTTTATGTTCTATAAAATGAATGGATTTCAAAACAATGATAAAACTTATCCAAGGTCAATTATGTTTTCTAGTGAATTTTATATACGAAAACATAGAAAATTCCTTAGGGCTTATGGAAAAGTCAAAATCTTTTGAAAGTTTTATATTATTATGGAGGTATTAGGGAAAAGTGACCATTCTCAATCGATAATCCAAGTTTTAAAATATTGGATAACAATTTAAAAAGAGGTTCCAATATGTTTGAGTTGTATGTAAAATTTTTGTCTACCTCTTTAGTGAATAATAATAAGTCTCGACATATATGACGAAGACTTAAAACAGTTAGACAACTACTTTCTAGTGAAATTATCATTATCGGCTTTTGTAAGGTCAAAAGATAATATTGCAGATTTGCTTGTAAAGGCCTAACTAGAGAGTTGGTTGAAAGTTTATCAATGAGAATAAGATTAAAACCTTTAATTTTAAAAAGTTAACCAGAGAGACGATCCAACCTAGTTGACTGGAGATCCCAAGATCTAGGTTTAACGGGCAAACTGACCTTTGGACAACTTAGTGAGCACTACGTTGATTTTTTAAAAATTTTCTTCTTACCCATTCATAGGATGACGACACGGTGCAAGTGTGGTTTTAGGGTAAGTTTTGTGCTTTTAATGATTTCTATAAGTGGTTGAATAATTGTTTATGATTTCTTATGCTAAAAGAGCTTTGTGCTTTTAGCATAAGAATCACCTATGTGAGTTTGAAGAAGCCGCTTCTATGAGAATTTAAGGTGAGTTCTCTAAAGCACTCATGAGACCAAGGCGGTGTTCAAGGTCAAAATGAACACAATATGGAAACAACCTTTGTTACAAAAAGAAACTATGTGACTTCAATTATCTTAGTTTACTTTAGAACGGTTGAGAGTTCAAGACATCAAATCCACTAATCAACCAAGTAGACTTGATTGACATTCACTAGAGAAAGTTCAAAGTGTTTACTACTTATCTTGATGCAGATTCTTCATTGGGAAATACCGATTGTTTTCTTTCTCCTTTTATCATGCATTGTTAACTTACCATTTATGGGAGATTTTTGGAATAAATGGTAGTGATATTTCATGTAGATTTGTATTGTTTCATGAATGAACATACCCTTTTGAAAATAACCAACTTGAAGAAGAGATATGACTATTCGAATGATCACGAATAATCTATAAATATGCCTCCTTTTCAAATTGATTTTAACAACTTTTTTCATAAGCATTTTTCTCTCGTAGAATTTTTATTCCCTTTTAATATTGTGGTGTAGGAGTTAAAAGACTGCATTCTGTGACCTGCAGAAGATATTTCCTCCATTTTTTTTAATGTGGAAAATGATACATTCAAGCATTTTAAAATGAATGGAAAGATACTAAACACCAGTGTGCTAATAAAAATTATGTACCTTTACTGTCACATCATCATTTTTGAGAGCATAGTATTATCAGTACTAAAAAAAATTGAGTGCAAATTGTTTTTATGAAATTTGGGTTAAACAATATCCTCTCATCTTTAATTCCATTATACCAAAAAAAAAAAAAAAAAAAAAAAAAAAAAAAAAAAAAAAAAACAGTATCCTCTCATCTTTGATTCCAAATTAAAAAAATATATATATAATATTATTATTATTATTATTTTGCAACGGTAAAAGAATGTAAAAACAAAATAACTCATCCGCGCCTATGGTATTCTCTAAGATATTAACTATAAAGTTATCTTAAATTTGGCCAAACAAACAACAAACATGCTATCATCATCAAAACCTACTTCTTTCCTAATCTACTTATTCAAATCATCATACTCAAATAGAAAACATTTTATAACCCTTTAAAAAAGAAACAAAAATAGAAAATAATTTGGGGCTGTTTTGGGCAATAAGTTGGTTATTACAGTTTTAGGCTGTGTTTGTATTTGGGAGTAGATTATTTTAAATTGGGTTGTGATAGTATGTGTTTGAGATGTAAATTATTTTAGTTCAAGAACGAAATAGTAAACACTGTAACAAAAATTAAAAAAAATATGAATATAAAATAGTACAAATTGTAGCAAATAGTAAATATTGTAATAGATGAGAATTTTGAAATAGTGTTGACTGTAGCTGATTAGGGACTACAAAATTGTATTTACTGTAGTAAGATGTGGTTATTATAGTCTCACGATAGTCTTTATCCCAAACGCCACCTTTATCGACTTGTCCGGGGTGTTGGTTTGAAATTAGAAATCCTAAAGTTCAAAACTCCATGAGGTTGGTTGGCTAGAATTAGAAACCTTCAAATTTCTTAAATATGTATACATTTACGTAGGAGTGTTCAAAAAATCCGATGACCCAAAAAAATTGATAAACACAACCCAACCCAACCCGTACGGTTCGGGTTGGATTGGGTTCAAATAAATGAAAATTTTATGGGTTGAGTTGGTTCATGGGTTCACCTAATATAACCCAAACTAACCCGAACCAATCCGAATTTATTATTAACTTTAAAACATATTTTTTTATTACTTATAACACAATTATTTATATATATATTGATTTTAATTTTATTTAATTCCAATATTTTTTGAATAATTTATGTTTCAACAACTCTTAAAAGTAGTTTCTTTGCACTCTAAAAAGAAAATTTTCAGTATATAAATTGAAATTGAGTTGTTAATCTTAATTAAATATATGAAAAATAACTAAATTAGATTTTTACATATTTATGTTTTGCTTCTTTTTAGAACAAAATTTTAAATAAATGAACCGATTAACTCGAACCAACCCAACCAAAATATTTCATGGTTAGGTTGGGTTTATTTTTTAATAAGGGTTATTTGGGTTGAAGAAATTTATAATTCAAACAATTGGGTTGGGTCTAAAGAGTCTTTCAACCCAACCCATGAACACCCCTACATTTGTGATACAAAGCTAAGTTGTGTTGCGCTAATAGATTGTTTTTTGTTAATATATATATATATATATATTAACTTGATAATTTGTTTTATTTGCCTTCAATATTTTTAGAACAAATATCAATTCCTATCCCTAAATTTTAGATGTTGCATCAATTTAAACTCTAAACTAATAATGGTATCAATTTAAATCTTGAATTTTGGAGATTGTATCAATTTAAATTTTAAACTAATAATTATATTAATTTAAACTTTGAACTTGTATAAGTATATCAATTTAAATATTGAACTTTCATAATTGTGTCAACTTAAATCCTCCATGATACACTTATAAAAATTTAATATTTAAATTAATATATTTATGAAAACTCACTGTTTAAATTAATAAATTTATAAAAGTTTAGGGTTTAAATTGATATATACTTATAAAAGTTTAGGGTTTAAATTGTACCGATTAGTTTGAGGTTTAAATTTATACAAATTCCAAAGTTCAGAGTTTAAATTGATACAATTCCAAAGTTTAAGATTGATACAATTCTTAGTTTAGGATTTAAATTGATACAATGCTTAAAGTTTAAGGATATAAATTGATATATTTCCCATTGAAGTAACAATTCCAACCATATTCAATTTATTATTATTTTGGTATATATTTGAATTTTTTTAATTATTATAAAATTCATATTATTAAAATGTGTTTATAATTTAATTGTAATTTAAAAAATCATTGAATTTAATTTAATTATATACCAACATCATTACTTATTTGTCAATTAAATTTAAAAATAGTCCATCCTAACTCTCTAACGTCGATAAGATTCAATTTTACCAATCAAAATAGTGAAACAATTTTGAAATTAAAACTATAATCAAATTAAATTATAAACAAAATCCATTGTATAAGCAAGATATCGAAGGTTGCAAATGATAGGAATATAACTAACAAATCAACGTCTTAAACAAATATTTTAAACAAAAGTATTGGTTCAGAAAAAAATAAATTCATAATACTTTCTTTATTATGTCTACTTTAAAATTAAATATTATTGTTTTATTTTAATAAATCCAAAATAAAATACCACTTGTTTTAGTTAACTTTTAAATCATTAATTTGAAAATAAAATATATTTCTAACTCATAATTAAATGTTAATTTTTAAAAATATTAATATTTTTTTAATACCAAAATATTAATATAAGTAAGTCATTCAAAATATAATTTTTTAATCTTAAAATTAGAATAGATAAATTAGAAAATGATACAAGTAAAAGATAATTTTACCTAAATAAAAATAATGTAACTTAATTTGACCTAAAAAATATTCTTCAACGCATCCGTATCTTAAAATTAACGTATCGTCATATCGTATCTGTATTCCTAAAATATATTTTTTTTTCAAGTTCTTCCATAACAATTATGCTCAAGATTATATTAACAACATTTTACAAAGTTAAAAATTATGTAAACAGTTATCTGAAAGCAGTATTTTAATTGCAGATGAAGATATTATTATTATTTATGTCTTTCAATCATTGTTGAAAATACGCTACCACATATAATTAAATGGATATAGATAACTATTAAGTCGATTTTGAGAATTATTGAAAATTGTTGATATATATATATATATATAAATATAAATTTATATTTTATTCTGTATGGTCCATAATAATCAAACACGAATCAATCACCTTTGACATTTATTAATGTATTTTTTTTTTCTCTGGCTCTAACATTTTTGAAGGTGAGATATTGCATTTGGTCAATTTCATCGTGCAATAAATAAAAAATGTCTTTATCCAAAGGCCAACCAACAGCGGGCCCATGGGCCCATTACGTATATTCACCACTAGGCCCATGGGCCCATTACTTCTGTTTCTGTTTCTCACTTGGCCCCACCCCTTAATTTTTCATGTTTGCCTTTTATTTTCTTTGGCAAAGGAATTTTTATATTATCACATCCTTTCCTTTTCCTTTTTGAGAAAATAATATCTTCTCTATTTAATGTTTTGATATTAATAAGTTCTATATCCCAACTGAGCTCCCCTCGTTATGATAGTCAACAACTATCAATTGTAGAAATCAATAATCAATAAAATAAAATTAATTATACAAAATTTTCAATTTGGATATACAACTTATTAATATCGAAACATTAAATAGAGAAGAAAGTGTATTTTAAATATTAATAGAATTTTGTTGTCAAGTCGGATCGTAAGTAAGCTATCAAATTGATATTTGGACGATTTTTAAGTCCCAAGAATTATTTAGTTGTAGGTCTACAGTGGAAGAAATTAATAAGTCGTGGACTTGTGTTTGTAGTTGTGGACTCATAATGAGTTTAAACACATCATGGACAAACCGTGAGTGAAGTTTCCTCCCAACTTCTACTTAGAGTGTTCATGGGTTGGGTTGGATTGGGTTGAAGATTTTTTAGATTCAACCCAATTGTTCGGGTTGTAAATTTTTTCAACCCAAAGAATCTTTATTAAAAAATGAACCCAATCCAATCCATCCATGAAATATTTGGGTTGGGTTTGTTTGGATTAATCGAGTCATTTATTTAAAATTTTGTTCTAAAAAGTAGCAAAACGTAAATATGTAAAAATCTAATTTAATTATTTTTATACATTGAATTAAGATTAACAACTCAATTTTAATTTATATAGGAATTTTTTTTCTAAAGTGGAAAGAAACTATTTTTAAGAGTTGTTGAAAAATAAATTATTCAAAAAATATTAGAATTAAATAAAATTAAAATCAATATGTATAAATAATTGTGTTATAAATAATAAAAAATATATTTTAAAGCTAATAATAAATTCGGGTTAGTTTGAGTTATATTATGTGAACCCATGAACCAACTCAAGCCTTAAAATTTTCATTTATTTGAACCCAACTCAAACCAAATGAGTTGATAACCCAACCCAAACCGCACGGGTTGGGTTGGGTTAATCGGTTTTTTCGAGTCATCGGATTTTTTTAACATCTATACTTCTACTCATTGAACTAACACAAGTCCTAATAAAGTGAAGTTAGGCGGTGGATTGAAAATATAGGAGTTGTCTAGGGCTGTAGGTTTGATGATATTTCGTTTGTTCATGTCTTTAAAATTTGTAACTTTTTTGGTTGATAGGTTAGCTAAACAAACTAAAGATTTTTATCACATACATCTTCGACTTGGATGGATCTGAGACATGGTTCTCCTGATTTTTTTTAGTAGTTAGATTTAATTTCATTTTGATTTCTTTATTTTTAAAATATTCGATATAAGGTCACGTCCTCTTAAAATTTTTTTAAAGTTAGTCATTGTATTTAGTCTATTATTAAATTTTCTAAAAACAATTAGTTTGTACTGAGATTTTCTCTATTAATTGTGAATAATATATTCACACATTGTCATTTTCATTATTTATCTAGTTTCAATAAAAATTGATATTGATAAAAGACTAAAAATTTAAGAATTATAAAATTACGGGGACTAAAAGATAAAATTTAAAAATAGGACTAAAATGATATTATAGGAATGTTTTTTTGTAAGAAAAATCGAATGTCGTTGTTCACGCCACTTAAGTTATAACTTGGCAGCTACACATTGAATTTGTGTCAACATTTGGAGACTTTCACAACAAGGGACAATGATTGATTGTCCCTCCTTATTTCATTTTATGCCAAAATATCATTTTTATTTCTCTATTTTATAACTCCTTCTATTGCAGTTTTAATATTTCCAATAAATTCTAAAGTTGTTTTTTAATCAATTTATTTTTTTTAAACATAAGAAAACAAATCTTTATTAGCTCTCTCAAAAAATGTATCATCTCTTCAATGAAAATTATATATATATATTTTTTGAAATATCCTAAATTTGTTATCTAATACTTCGAATAACTAAATATGGAAATTTTGTTATCCATAAGTGTAACTAACATATTATTAATGAATTACATAAATCTTTGTGTAGATTATCTTTGTTTAAACCTTTTTGCTTTATCTTTATTCGTTAATTTTATAACATATTTATTTTTACTCGGTTTGAGAAATATTAACAATAAAAATTAATTTCTAAAAATTTTGAATATTTAAAAAATTAAACTAAAGTTATACTTTGACTTTGATTTTAAATAGGTAAATATACTATTTAATACCAAAATTTTGTATAATTCTGTTTTATCTTGTTATTCATGCTTTTGGACCAGTTTTTTTCCCCTTTTTTTTTCAATTAAGTTCTAACTAAACATTTTTCTTTTTTGAAGTTTTCTAAGAACAATGGCCACATGATATAAATTTATTATTTCATAACACATTTTTATGATTTTTTTTGCAAAGATATTTATTTTTATGACTTGGAGAGATATAAGTAACATTTTAATACGTTGAATTATGGACGTATTGAGTTTTTTTTTTTTTGAGAAATTCTTATAAATAAAAAAGTATAAAAAATATTTCTATTTTATAGTAAAAAGTTCTAAAAATACTTATACTTTTCGAATGTTTTGCCATAAAGTGTAAATATTTTTAAATATTTTTTTATATTTAAAAAGACCACATTCTTAATCAATAAGATGAAATGAATATTTGCTACTTAAAATACATCAAACTTACAAAATATATTATTTATTAAATCACTTCATCAATTATTTATTTAATTTTATCAAAGTGAGTATAATTCAACTGACATATAATATTGATAAGAACGAAACAATCTCTGCTCCTATTCTTCTCAAAAAAGAGAAAAAATATATTTATTTTATTTTATGTACGCTATTGAGTTCTAGGAACTAATTATGTTTAGAAATATCGGAATATTTTACTAAAAGAATGAAGGAATATCTGCATTTTATAGTAATTCAAATAATTCAGCCTAAATTGCAAGTTATAGTTTATGAATTTCTAAGTTTGTATCAGATAAAATTTCAATTTTGTAACAAATAGATCCCTAGACTTTATAAAATATATAATAAGTCTCTAAACTTTCAACTATTTATGTCTAATAAATCTTTTACTCGTCATAAATATAATTTAACCAGTTACATATATGTCTTTTAAATGTTATAAGGAACTCAAATAGTAACATCAATGTTGGGATTGAGATATATCCACCGTGGTCCAAATGAGTAAGCTTGATCCAAAATGAGGAAAGTTGATCTACTGTAGCGTGTGAGCCTGGAATGGCCACATATCTAAGAAGCTGCAATACGTAAAGTAAGGTCATTTCTCTCAACCAATCGATTTCAATTTGATCATAATTCAATTTGATATAAAAAAAAAAAATTACTCCTCTCACTCATCTCTCTCTCTATGGCGATGATCTAGCAAGCAGAAAAAGAAAAGAAAATGAGATCAAAGGTAATTTCTATGGAGTTTCAAGCATGCAAGGTCAAGAAGAGGAAGAAGACAACAAGGTTTTAACGTGGTTTGGCCAATGAAGCTACACCCACGAGAGGAACTATGGTTATGGATTCTTGGAGAAATTACAGGGCAAAAATGAAATAGATAAGTTCTTTATCTCACTAGTTTTCACTCACACTTAGTTTTTTGTTTTGATCCTTTATATATAGGATGATTTATATGTTGGTTATGAAAAATAACATAAAGTAAATGGTTGATTTCACACTAGTTGTTACTACTTTACAAATCTCTACATTGAAAGCAACATTTAGTTGATTAAGGATCAACTCCTCATCTTTAATCACTCTTCTTCTTGTTGGGGTTGATGTCCTAAATCTCATAGGGTTCTGTAGTTTATAAACATATGTATGAATAAACATTAGTGATTTATAGTATGAGATATTTTATTCACTTCTGTCTATGAAATATGAGTTATTTTAGTTGCATTAACCACAAACCAATAAACTAAGATCCCTAGTTATCGTTGTAACTTAAGCAAGTATGTGGAGACATACAAGTGGATCATGACTTAAGTGATAGCCAAAATGGTTTGTAGTATATGGATAAAGGAGGGAAACCTTATCCTGGTGACACTACGGATATGACACGCTTTGTAGATGTTACAAATGTTGTAAAATGTTACAAATGATCTGATCCTGGTCATTCATGTGGAAACATGCCAGCGGGGGTATCCTATACAAAGGAGTTTGTATAAGATCGGACCATGAAATGTTTAGTCTCGTTATATAACACCGTTCATGATAGAGACTTTCATTTCACTAGGATGACCATAGGTAACATGACCTTAATCCTGAATGAGTTGTGAGCTCATGCTTATGAGGGCCGTCTTTTGATTTGCATGGGGGTAAGTGGCCAGATCGCCGACTCAAACCTACCACTTTGGGGATTTGTCTGATTGGGGAGCTGGAAATTCAGCTACATAAGACGAAATTCACTTCTTCCCTGAAGTAAGGGTAAGTAGATAAATTGCTCCCTTAAGGGCTGATTCTAGGGCTTGAACAATGTGGCACCACATCTTCTCTTGGCCCAAGAAGTGTTTACTCATAGTGGGACAATGATGTATTGTTCGTTAAAGCAATTAGTGATACTTAAGGAGTTAGATGTAACTACAAGGACAAAACGGTTAATTGGCCTAGCTGTACTTACAAGTGATTTGTGAAGGGTCATCGTATTGTTGATTGGTTATATCCAATGGACATAGAAATATACTTGTAGTGCGAAGAGTGTAACTGTCAGTCTTTAATGGAATGTTCGGCAGTTAACAGATGGTGGATATCGTGATTAAAGAGTTTAGACAGTTATTCACGTACTGTTTGAGCTTCAAGCTACAGGTCCATAAGGTCCCCTTGGTAGCTCAATGGATTCATGTTGAGAATAAGTTTTTGGGTTAGTTTGAAGTGTTCAAATTAACATAAGGGAATTTGATTATATATGATATAATTAAATTGATTCAATTATATATGATATAATTGATTTGATATATTAGATACATTAACTTGGAGGAATTTATATAAATATGATTTATATTAAATGCAATAAAGGAGAAAAAGAACTACAGTTTATATGTTGCCTATGATGTGATATTAAAACTATAGGTTATAAATATAATATGATAAATTAGTTATTATATTTATTTATAATTAAATCAATTATAAGATAATTGATTTTCGGTTTTATCTCATAATAACCAAATTAGTGGGAAGTTTCATTCAGTACTGATGGATAAAATGAAAATCGTTTTCATTTTTTTCAATATCCAACACATTCCAATCAGGAAAAGAAAAAAAGTTATACGATAGCTTTGAGAGAGTACACGATCAAGGACCAAGTTTGCTAGACGATAGCTCCTTGATACTAAACGATCGAGTTTCCAGTCTAAACGATAGACTTTGCTCTTCTCCCACTTACTCGATCGTTTACTCAGTCGTTCAGTTTCTTCTTCCCTCTACCAAATCCATACATAGCCCACACTTCCTGGATTCTCACACTGAGAATACCAAGGTAACCGAGTGCTAGTGTCGAGTTTCTTGTTCATGGGTCGAGGATCGAGTTTTACTCAATTGTGTTCGAGTATCTACCAATTTGAGTTTGCTGTGTTTGTTCGTTGCATTTGTGCGCTTGATCGAGTTTACTTGGATGCTTGGCTAATTGTTTGAGGGTACATTAGGAGAAAAGTTCTTCAAAGGTTTGTCTTACTCGATCCCTCTCTATTTATTCCTCGAAGCATTCTGTAATTTACTTGTTGATGCATAACTCTTGTTGTTTGATTGTAAATGTTCTTATTCTTTCATAATGGGATTTGGAACGATCTGCTTCCGCTCAATGGTTCTCTTGTTTAAGAGTTCCTTTACTTCTAACCCTTTTCAGGTAGCTCAAATCTGATGATGTCAAGGCATTTTTGGAGTTTGAGCTGAGTAACTATTTTGATAAGCACGTTTGATGTGTTGTCCGAGGTATGTACTTTAAGTACTTCGACATTCTTGCTTTCAATCTGCTCTTGATGAAGTGGTACTTTACATCTATATGTTTAATGTGATTGTGACATTGTGGATTTTTAGATAGATGTATGGTATTTTGATCATCACAATAAATCTTCACTGTTGGTTAAGTAATGTCAAAGTCTTGTAGTAAACCTCTTAGCTATAAGCATTCTTTCATAGCCTCAGATAAAGCAATAAACTCTGCTTTAGTGGGAGAAAGGGCTACCACTAATTGCATGGAAACTTTCCAACTTAGTAAACAACTTCCAAATAGGAAAATATATCATACCTTCTCTTATCGAGATTCCCTGCATAATCTAAGTCAACAAAGCCAAATAGCTCATGGTTTGAGTTAATGCTTTGTTGGTATAGGAGTTTAGCTTCTTTTGTACTCTTTAGGTGCCTTAAAATCCACTTGGTGGCTCCCAACATCTCTTGCCAGGGTTGACCATGTATCTAATGACCAAACTAGTTGCATAGGCTATGTCTGGTTTTGTAGAGATCATCAAATACATGAAATTTCCCACTATTTGGGAACAGGGTACTCTAGACATTAACTTTTGATGTTCATGATTTGTTTCTCTTGTGAATTCTCTGTTGATAGTTTGAAAAGCTGCGCGGATGTGTTTACTACTTTTACTTCTTTCATGTGAAATTTTTGAATTAAATTTCTCTCAATACTTGACTTGACCTATGTATAATTTTTGCTCTTTTTTGTTTCTTTTTATATCTATGCCAAGTATTCTTTTTGCACAATCCATATCTTTCATTTCAAACTTTGACTTTAGGAGGTCTTTTACTAGTTTCAACTTCTCCTTAGAGCTTCCTGATAGAATCATGTCATCAATGTATAGAATGAGATAAATAGGATTAGAAAATGATTTAGAATTGATATAAATACAACTGTCATAAGGGCTCTTTAGGAAACTTAAACTCATAAAACCTTTTATTCTAGTATCTTGGGGATTACTTTAGTCTACAGATGGAGTTTTTAAGTAGGCAGTAGTAGTCTTTTTTCCCCTTAGTTTGGTAACCTTTAGATTGACTCATATATATGGTTTCTTCTCAGTAATCATGAAGGAAAGTTATTTTTACATCAAGCTAGTCTAGCTTACTACTAGTAATAGAAGCAATTTGATTGAGGTTGTTTCACAACTGGTGAGAAAATCACATTGTAATCCACCTCTATCTCTAAGTGAACCCCTTAGCAACCAACCCAACTTTGAATCTAGGTTCTTATATGTTAGGGATCCCTTTTTTGAACTTGTACACCCATTTAGAGGCAAAAGGTTTACATCGCCCTTAGGTAAAGGAACTAAGTCCCAAGTTTCATTCTTCATTAGAGACTCAATCTCTTCATTCATAACTTCTATCCATTTTCTTGTATTAGCATAACTCACTGCTTTCCCAAATGTGGATGGTTCTGAGTCACTCACTTCTTCTCAAGCATTCAATGCTAGGTTAATGTAACCAGCTTCATACCTTGTAGGTGGTCCTATAGTTTTCCTTTGCCTATCTCTAGCAAAGGAGTAGTTTTTAAGGTCTGGACTCTCTTGTCAATTTCAGTGGTTGTCTCTTCCTTTTCTTCATCATGTTGAGACATTATACCACTTGTATTTTCAGAGATTAAGGGATCTAAATTAGGATTAAATGAGTGTTCTATCTCAATTTTATCAGTAAACTCTTGAGGTGATTGTTTAGGGGCATTGCTCTTTTGCATAAACATTTCATTTTCCCTGAAAATGACATCTCTGCTGGTTACACACTTTTTTTCAATAGGATGCCATAGTCTGAAGCCTTTTACACCTTTAGTGAACCCTACAAACATGCATTTGATGGCTCGGGCATTCATATTACCTTTATTCTAATGAACAAAATGTTGGGAATGTCTTAGAACTCGCAATTCGTAAATTTTGTGTTAAACATTCTATTTATCAATAAAATATTATTGAGTATCTTATTCAACAAAATTATTGATTTTGCATTCTATTATGAAAATACAATAAACATATTCATGGCTATAGTATGAATACTTTAACTCTATGTGGTGACATAAACAGGATCAAGTTAATAGTATATAGCCTAAATTGTCTATAAGTATATGGATGAAATTGGATATCTCATCCTAGTAACACTATTGGATGCTACCCATTTTGTATAGGTAATACAGATGATGTGATCCATAGATCATTTATGTAGAGACATGTGAGTGGGGGCATCCTATGCAATGAGTTTGCATGTAGACTGAACCATGAAATAGTCATTTTTCTTTATAACGACCGTTTACTATTAAAATTGACTATTTCATACTTAAGTAACCTAGGATAGCTCGATCTTAATCATGAGCTAGTTATGAACTCCGGTTTATTCAGGATTATCTTTTGATCTGCATGGGTAAGAGTAGTCTAACAGCACTGCTCAATAAGCCTTTCATTTTGGGGATATGACCAGATGGATAGCTGGGGACATAGCCCTGCAAGATGGAATTCACTCCTACCAATTTTAGGGTTAGCAGATAAATTGTTCTCTTAAGTGTTGATTCCAGGTCTTGAACAATCAAGGCCCTGCCTTCTCATGTTAGAGAAGGATATGATTCATAAGTAGTAATATGAATCAAATTGTTCATTAGAAGGCCAATGGGAAATCAAGGAACAAGATGTATTTACAGGGGTAAAACGGTGATTTTGACCCAACTGTAATTATGAAGGACTTGTGAAGGATCGATTTACTGATTATGGTTTATCCACAAAAATATATCTACAGTGAGGAAAGTGCAACTATGAGTTATAGTGGTGTGTCTTGATAGTTAACGAATAATAATTAATTCGATTAAAGAGTTTTAATGAATTAATTACAGATTGTTGGAGCTCATGATATGTAGGTCCATTAGGTCCCTCTACTAGCTTTTAAATTGGAATAAAAAATTGAGTATTGATGTATGAAATTAGGGTTATAAATTTGAAATGTTCAAAATCATTTTTAGGGTTTTTGATTGATTGTATATGATACAATTAAAAACGTTTAATTTAATTGAAATTAAATGAAATTAGAAAATCAATTAATATTTAAATTATGATTTAAATATAAAATTGATTTATTGGTGAAATTGATATTTTATTAATTTAATATTTAGATATTAAATTAATATTATTTTAATTAAAAATTAATTTAAATTAGTTATTTTTTAATTAATCTTATAAAACTAATTTAAATAATCAAATAAAATGATTTTTGAAATGATATTAAGTTAATGGGTTTTTTCAATCTTTGGGGAAAACCCAATAACTTCATTTGATGAAATATCACCAAAATCCAATTTCATTTTGTGATGATCTTCAAGGAGGAGTTGCCTTCTATGCAACTCTGTATATTTACATGAATTCTACTTATATATAGAAGCTCAATGCGTGAAGATCATTAAGCATTCTGAGTTTTACTTGCTGAAGTGAAAACCTGAAAACTGTACACATCCCTCACTTGTTCTTTATCAATTCAACTTGATTTCAGTGTTTCCACCATACGTTTCAGCTTGAGCATAGTGGAGAAGATCTTGATGATAGTCCTCTTGAAGATTCAAGCTCCATCTTGGTGGATTTCAATTGAATTCGTGGAGGAAATCTTCAAAGATGTATTTCAAACCCTCTTATGAATATCATATGAACAACATACTGAAAACTCAAATTAAATGTAATTTAAGTGCTTATTGATTCTGAAGTCTTCCATTGCATGATATATCATTCTTTCACAAAACCAATGCATCTAAAGACCCTTAGGTTGCTTAGGTTATGAGGGTGCTTAGTCCAATTCTCTTCAGGAGTAAGTCAAGAGATGCATGTGGGCATCTATTGAGTGTGTAAACTATATAAGAGGTAGTCTCAGCCCAAAAATTTTCTAGTAGGATGACATCTAATAGGAGACTTCTTATTCTTTCAAGTATAGTTTTATTCAGCCTTTCTACCACCCCATTTTGTTGGGGTGTATACCTCACTGTTCTATGTCTGAGAATTCCATGTTGTTAGCAAAAATCGTTGAATTCTTTTGCACAAAACTCAAGCTCATTATCTATTCTAAGGCATTTAATTTGACAACTTGACTATTTTTTTCAACCATTGTTTTCTATTATTTATATTTCTAAAAAACTAAGTCTTTTGTTTTAAGAAAATATACCCAACTTTTCCTAAAGAAATCATCAATGAAAGTTAGGAAATACCTGACACCACTTAGAGATGGAAATGATGAGGGTCCCCATAGGTCTGAGTGTACATAATCAAGGATTACTTTGGTTATTTGTTGAGCTTTAACAAAGCTTTGTCTTGTAGCCTTCTTAATTACATAGTGCTTATAGAAGTATAGGTTTTGATGAACCCCTTTAGGAAGAATTCTTTGATTAGCTAGAGCTTGGAGACCTTTAATACTAATGTGAGCAAGTATTTTGTGTCTTAGGTCTCTATTAGTAGGTTCCTTGTGAGTTAAACCAAAGTTGATTGCATTTTTTGAATACCTTGAACTACATACACACCATTTATCTTGATTTCCTTTAGAACTAACCTGGAATATTTCCAAACCACATAGTAGCCTCATTTCTCTTTGTATTAACAACCTACCGAGTCAAGCATTCCCAATCAAATCAGATTCCTTTTTAATTTGGGAACATGCCTAACATTTCTGATTAGTTTTACTGATTCATCTCCTAGTTTTAAAAGGATTGAACCAATGCCAGTCACATGACATGAGTTATTGTTACCCATGTAGATTGAACCTCCATCCATTTCCTTGCAGATATTAAACCAGTTCTTATTAGATGTCATGTGAAAAGTGAAGGGACTCGTGTGAGGAGAACCTTGAGTGGATGCGGATCGTCCAAATTGTATTAATTATCGAATATAAAGTTTACAGTAAACATATAACAGATATGCATTCAACACTCTTTAACAAGAAAAAGGGTTCAAGATACATTACCTTTGAAGACTTTTTTCTTCTCGAACTCGAACAGTCACGAACCAACAACTTCTTGAAGACCTTCTTCAAGATTTTCTCAACAGTAACCCAGACACAACCATAAAGAGTCCTTGATATTCTCGGGGTGAGAACCTAGGAGTGGTGGGTTCTGACTATTTTGGAGAGAAAAGATGGGTAAGCTATTATTCAAATAATAATAAAATAATATAAATAAGTATGATAACTAATTTATCATATTATATTTATATTAAATTATATGTTATATCAAATATAACATATAATCTATAGTTTTAATATTGTATCACATACAATATAAACTATAGTTTCTTTTCTCTATTTTATGACATTTAATACAAATCATATTTATATTAAATTTAATAACTATGGATCACATCCATAGAAAATATATTTGAATCTCATTCAAATATTTATTTTCTCCCATTAAACTATAATATATCAAGTACATTATGACAATTATATCATATGTAATTGAAATTATTTAATTATATCATATATAATTAAATCTCTCTTATTAATTTGAATAATTCAAATTAACCCAAAAACTGATTCTCAACTAAGTCCTTTTGAGCTACCAAGGGGACCTTATGGACTTGTAGCTTGAAGCTCCAACGGTACATGAATAATTAATTAAACTCTTTAATTACATTATTTACCATCTGTTAACTATCGGGCACTCCATTAAAGATCGACAACTGCATTCTTCGCACTACAGATATATTTTTGTGTCCATTGGATATAACCAATCAACAGTACGATGACCCTTCACAAACTGCTCGTAAGTACTACTAGGCCAAATTACCATTTTGTCCCTGTAGTTACATCTAACTTCTTAAGTACCACTGATTTCTCTAATGAACAATAGATCATAGTCCTACTATGACTAAACCCCTCTTGGGCCAGAAGAGGGTGTGGCACCACATTGTTCAAGATCTGGAATCAGCCCTTAAGGGAGCAATTTATCTACTTACCCCTACTTCAGAGAAGGAGTGAATTCCATCTTGTGTAGCTGAGCTGTGTTCCCAGCTCCCCAATCAGACAAATTCCCAAAATGGTAGGCTTACTGAGTTGCCAATCTGGCCACTCTCACCTATACAAATCAAAGGACCACTCTCATAGGCAAGAGTTCACAACTAACTCAGGATTCAAGTCATGTTACCTATGGTCATTCTGGTGAAATGTAAGTCTCTATTATGAGTAGTGTTATATAATGAGACTAAACATTTCATGGTTCGGTCTTATACAAACTCCTTTGTATAGAATATCCTCGCTCGCATGTCTAATACATGAATGATCATGATAAAATTATTTGTAGCACTTTACGACATTTGTAACACCTACAAAGCGGGTCATACTCGTAGTGTCACTAGGATAAGGTACCCAACCTTATCTATCTACTACAGACCATTTAGGTTATCACTTAAACATGATCCACCCGTATGTCTCCACATACATGTTTAAGTTACAATGATAACCTTGGATGTTAGTTTATTGGTTTGTGGTTAATGCAACTAAAATATCACATATTTTATAGACAAAGTGAATAAAATATCATATATTTTATTAATAACATAAGAGTTTGTTCATACAATGTTTACAAACTATATGACCCTATGAGATTTAGGACAACAACCCCAACACTACTTTCTTGCAATATTTGCATCTAATCTTAGATTTGTCCCTATTCTCATCGATGGAAGCTTTTTTCCCTTTTTCTTTATTGTGATGCTTATTTTTGCCTTTCACAAATGAACCTTTAACATTTGGTTTTTCTTCTTAATTAGATAGCAGCTTCATTTCTTTAATTTTAAGAGCAGGAATGATGGTATCTATGGTGACTGAATCTCTCCCATATTTTAAAACTATTTTCATATCCTTATACACCTTAAAAAGAGAATGGAGAAGCACAGAGACTTCATTATCTTCCCCTATTGTATCACCTTGAATTTTGAATTCTGCTGTGATCTTTTTAAAATCATCTAGATTTTCAGTCAAGGTTTTGAATGGATTCATCTTGAATGTAAAAAAATATTTCCTTCAAGAACATTTTATTAGGCATATCTTTTGACTCCTACAATTCATTTAACTTTGACCACATTTTAGAGGCAGTGTCTTGATCAATTATCTATCGCAGAACACTGTCTGGTAGATTCAAAACGAAAGTCTCATATGTAATTAACTCCATGTTCTCTCTATCATCTGTTGTCACGGTAGTGGGCAACTTAGAAGGATCTTCAAAAGTTTTATGAACTTTCTGTTGTCCCAAAACAGCCCTGATTTTGGCCTTCCATAGGCTAAAATCTCCTTTGTGATATCATACCTTACAACTACCATAGTCTAACTTCTCTACTCACTTCTAAGCTCAAAGATTTACTTTCTTTTAAGTTCTTGAAGTTCTTGATCTATTCTTGCAAGCTCTCATACCAATTTGTTGCGCTTGGGATATATCCATCGAGGCCTGAATGAGCAATGTAACGACCCAAGTTCAGGAGAGGGTTACATAAATGAACCGGTATCACATACGAATAAGAGGGATCCTGAGGACATGAAAGTATGGTTAAGAAAGGCTTAAAAGAATTGAAAGTTACTACCTATATCAACAAGGTGCACCTTCCTTTTCGGTGGCTCAATCATAAGAACTTCAAAGTTAAAAGCGTGCTTAGCTTGGAGCAATCCTATGTTGGGTGACCTCCTGGGAATTTTTCTAGGAAGCATGTGAGTGAGGATAAAGCTTGCTAAAAGGACCTCCCGTGTTAGTCAGGTCGCAGGGGACGCAGGGGAATGCTGGGGCCATCAGGTGCCAAATTCGGATTCCGAATCCTGGGTCTGGGGTGTTACAAAGATAATTCTATTGAGTTTCAAGCACGCAAGGTCAGGAAGAGGAAAGACAATAAGGTTTTAACGTGGTTCGGCCAATAAAGCCTACGTCCATAAGATGAGCTATGATTATGGATTCTTGGAGAAGTTACAGCGCAAAAATGAAACAGATAAGTTCTCTATCTCACTTACTTTTACTTACACTGAGCTTTCTGTTTTGATCCTTTATATATAGGATGATTTACATGTTAGTTATGAAATAATAGAAAGTAAACGGATGATTTCACAATAGTTGTTGCTGCTTTACCATCAATAATAAACAAACAAAATAACATAGTTTTTAATTGTTTGTTGAGTATGATGATTCTATTGGACAATGTACTATTAAATATAATTTAATTTTATCCGTGGTAGATTATTTAATTTTTTTTAACTGATGTTAAAACCATGCTAGAACCAAATGGACACATATTTAAAATTTTAAAGATCTATTTAATTTTTACTAAAGTAGTAATTTATGTCACTACTGTTAAAACTAAAAATAGTTTTTTCCAAGAATATTATCCTTAGAATTAAAGGGGTGAGATTCAATGTCTCAGGTGAGGGAAAAATTTCACATTCTACTTCGTTTTTAAAATATTGATACTGAAGTAATAATTACTTTTATTTTTTAAAATTAAGTTTATAAACACTATTCTTCCTATTAAATTTCTTTGTATTCTTATTTGCTTTATAAAAAACAAATTAAAATTTTTAAAACAAGAAAATGGTACTTTTTATTCTTTTTCTAGAAAACTGAATAAAAACTTAAATGTTTAAATGTGAAAACTATAAAATTGAGAGGAAATAAACCTAAATTAAAAAAAAAAAAAGGAAAAAAAGAAAAGTCTCTTTTGATAAATATTTTAGTTTTTTATAACTAAGACTTATAAATACTAGTCCCTTCCTAAGTTTCTATGTTTTATTTTTTTTGATAAAGAAGGAACTATAAATGGAAACATTGAGAGGATAGAAATCATGAATTTCAAAATCAAAATTTTAAAACTAAATCGTTATTAATCAAGAGGTAGATTATTTACTACTCTATTTTACATCTCTCTCCCTTCTTTCATGAGAGTTACTAATTCCTTGGGACTAATTCATCTTTTTTAAATCTCATTTAAAATGACATAAATCAAAGATATATATATAAAAAGATATTGTTGATATTAAATTTTGGCTAAGAAAAACACACCTGCTCTTCAGGTGACAAAAACAAAGAAAAATGATTCTGAAACTATAATTTTAGAATAGAAAGTCAAAAGTTTAAATTATTATGATCTATTTATAGGAGATATGATTTAGGATTTTATCTTAATCCTATTAAGATTAAAATATGAATTTCACCGTAACAAATTAAGATCAAATCTCGTATTATTTTAATTTTGACTATATTTTAGTAGACCAAAATCCACTCTTTAACCGATATAATCTCTGAAAGGACAAAACTAAGACGTGTAGCCACATGAGTACGAAAACAAAGAATTTAAGAAACAAACAAAATGACCAAATGATTCTATGTGTAAGAGGCTGAAAATTATTAACTAGAATAAGTATTTTCTATTAATACTAAAAAAACAAGTTTTTTTTTTCTCTTTTTTATAATGAAAAACAAAAAAGGATAAATAGATTAGAGTCACATATAGATATATATAGTATATTGTTTATTAAAAGATTAATACTACTTTATATTAATGGTCACAGTCATATATTTATAGTCACACGAAAAGGACTTTGCTTCTTTTATTGCTGTGAATTTGGATACCAAAATTGCTTCAATTGGAAGATGTTGCTCAGTCTTCTTTTGTTTTTTTTTCTTTTTCTTTTTCTACACAAATAAAATTCAAAGAATAACTTTCTTAATATTTATTTTGTATTTGCCAAGTTGGTGAGGTCCACCATCTCCTTTTGTGAAATATAAGACGTGTTTTGAATATTGTTTAAGAAATTAGTCGTTTTTTATTTCTCTCAAATATAATTTTTCAAAATGTAGTGATTTATCGTACACAAAATTATTATTATTATTTTTTTTTAAATTTAGAGACGAACTAGCTATATTTTTAAAAGTTTTAAGAACCAAATAACAATCTTAAAAATTTAGTAATTAAACTTATAATTTAACTAAAGAATAAAAAAAGATCTATATGTTAGAATGGTTTATTAAGAATGAGAAAGTAATGATTTTTTTTTTCTAATATTTATTATCAATTAGACATTACTTCATTAAGTTTATATAGGTGTTCAAAATACTTCAATGGCTCGACAACCTCAATCAATCCAATCCTAAACCCGTATAGCTTGAGTTGAGGTTACTGGTTAGGTTTCTAAATAAAAATAGTGTAGATTGAGCTGATTCATAAGTTCAAATTGAATTGGATTGGACATAATCAACCCAAACATATTATTAAATATATTCTTTTTACTTCAATATGCATATATTTATGGATTTTTTTGGTTGATTTGCTCTCAAACAATTTTTTAAAAAATAATCTTGTCTTTGGAATGTAATTTTTCCTAATATAAATTAAATTGAGTTTCTAATCTTAATTTTATATTGGAAATGGCAAGACCCTCAGACGACGAACAAAACAGCAGCAAATGATAAAGTCACGACGGTCGAGCAAAGAATAAAACCTGCAAAATTGAAGCTTATTATAGGCTGAGTTGCGGAGCTCGCTCTCTTTAAAACGTTTCGCGGCTTTGCCCAAGTGTGCAAGCAGGTCAGGAATATTACCACGTTGTCCCTAGAATAAAACAGCCTTAAAAGAAAATTGGATTGGAAATGCACCGTTACCAACCGGAACACACACCCTTTCTGACTCACTACTCGAAAAACGAAAAGTGAAAGAGGAGAAAGGAGAACTTTTGAAAGGAAGTGGAAAACTGTACGTTAAATCTTCAGCATGAAACTGTCACGTAAGAAAGAAGCGGACAACCTTAGAACGTGCAAGTGAAGACTCAGCCAGAAGACGCGCGCGGAGGACCAAGTTTGTTTTTCCTTTCGGTTTTAAATCATAATAATAATAACAAAAAAATAAAATAAAAATATTTTTATTTGAGAAAATAATAATCTCTCGCCTTGCCCCTCCGCTCAGAGGAACGGTGGCGGCGGTGTGCGTGTGAGATGTCCACCGAACCCACATTGGTCTATCTTCTCACTCCCTCCAAAACATGGACGAACGGTGGTGGCGTACGTGTGGGATGTCTACCAAACCCACATTGGTCTATCTCCTCACTCCCTCCAAAACATGGGTACCTCTTGAGGCCCAAACCCAAAGCCTAAGGTTGGAGTACAAAAAGGAGACTTCAAAATCAAAATTTTTCAATGTGGGATTCTCCAACTAAAGGTTGGTTCCCTTTTATTTTTTGAAAATTAAATTTTCACCCAACAATTCCCCACTTGAAAATTTAAACAAAAGAGAGGAGAATTTTTTTTTTCATTGAGCAGTTTCAGTCTATACAACACTGTGCATAAACAAAGGTGTCTTACGACTTGAACCTTTATGTAGTGTAGATGATTCAAAATATACTAAAGTAACCCTTGGTTTTGAACTCTATCTCTAACAGTATCTCACACAGAGTGTCGTTAGGGTGTAGTACGAAAATCCGTGCTTTAAGGCCTAGCACATGTATCCCGGTTTAGTGAATGCTTTAGAGAGTTTGCTAAAAACTTCATAGGAAGCAGCCCTCACTTCCACATTCACATAGGTGAGACTATCAAGAGTACTTCTGTAGCTAGGTACTCCACTTGTCATCAAGTATAGATCTCATTAAGAACTGAGTTCAACCTTTCTTACACTTTAGCTTTCTTACGGTTTAAGATATCATGCTCAGACTCTAAGTCATAGGAATAGAACTTTGTAGTTGGTTTAGCATGATTCATTATATATCACTTGTGATCAGTTATTACCCGTTGAACCTGTTTCTTAGGGTCTCTAGTCTACAGGTTGAGTTTTCCTCACCGTGATTCATCTTTCAATAGACATGAGTCCCATCCTTTCTGAAGTTCTGAAAACCTTTTCTCTGGCCAGTCCTTTCGTCAAAGGATCTACCAAATTTTTATCAGTCCGTATATGATCCACTCTAACTGCACCAGTAGTGAGAAACTCTCTAATGGTACTGTGCTTACGACATATTTTTCGTCTCTTTTTGTTGTAGTAACAGTTATGAACTTTTTCGATTGCTGCAGTATTATCGCAATGGATCAATATGGCTAGTACCGATTTTCCCATAAGTGAATCTCAAAAAGCAGACTTCTAAACCAGCCTGTTTCTTTACTAGCTGTCGTTAGTGCTATCATTTCTGACTCTATCGTAGATTGGGCTAAAATAGTTGTTTCTTGGACTTCCAAGAGACAGCTCCGCCTACTATATTAAAGATATAGCCATTTATAACCTTTGAATCATCCGGAAGAGAGTTCCAGTCAACATCGTTGAACCCTTCCAGGATAGCGGAAAACTTTTGATAATCTAATCCTAGGTTTTGGGTTTTCTTTAAGTACCTCATTACCCTTTTTATAGCATTACAATTCTCTTTACTAGGTCTGCTTGTAAACCTGCAAAGTAATCCTACAACATAAGCTAAGTCAGGCCTAGTGTAGTCAGCAGCGTATCTAAGACTACCTATGATGCTCACATACTCAGATTGATTAACACTGTCACCAGTGTTCTTAAACAACTTAACACTAGGGTCATGAGAAGTACGTGCTGGTTTACGATTAAAGTAATTATATTTCTTTAGAATCTTTTCTATATAGTGAGATTGATCCAAAGAAATTCCCTTTTCAGACCTATTCACTTTTATGCCTAAGATTATACTAGTTTCTTCTAAGTCTTTCATGTCGAAATTTGCACTTAATATTGATTTCACATCATTTATGACGTGCAAGTTCGACCCAAAGAACAATAAATCATCTACATATAGACACAAGATAGTGCAGAGATTATTTTCAAACTTATAGTAGATGCATGTCACTTTCATTAACCTTGAAACCTTTAGATAGGATAAGGTCGTCAAATTTTTCATGTCATCGCTTAGGAGCTTATTTTAGTCCATAGAGATATTTGTCTAATTTACACACCTTATTTGAGACCATGGACTACAAAACACTTAGGTTGTTCCATATAAATCTCTTCTTCAAGTTCACCGTTGAAAACGGTCTTTACATCCATCTAATGTACTACGAGGTTATAAAGGGTAGCGAGAGAAAACAAGACACGAATTGAGGTAATTCTAGTGATAGGGGAGAAGGTATCAAAGAAATCTATGTTTTCTCTTTGTCTAAAGGCCTTTGCCATTAATCTAGCTTTAAATTTGTCAACAGTTCTATCAGGTTTAAGTTTCCTCCTTAAGATCCATTTGCACCTTATTGCCTTGCAACCTAGGGGTAGATCTACTAAGTGCCAAGTCCTATTTGACTCAAATGAGTTCATCTCATCATTTATGGCTTCTTGCCATAGGTTGGCATCTACTGAGGATAGGGCAGCTTTAAGATCTTTAGGATATTCTTTTACATTATAGGTCAGGAAGTCATTTTTGAAATCTTTGGCGGTTCTAGCTCTTTTTCTTTTTCTAGGTTCTGGGTCGGTTTCCTCTCTAGGGTTAGGATTTCTAACTGGGGTTAGACCACTTGATCCCGAGCCTTCACTATTCATTGATTTAAAAAGAAATCTATCTTCAAGGAAGTTGGCATCATTTGACTCAATGATCACTTGGTTCACTAGATCATAGAACCTATCGGCTTTACTATTTAATGCATAACCTATAAAAACGCACATGTAAGCTCTACTAGCCAACTTTCTTCTTTTTGGGTCTGGAATCCTCACAAACACTAGACAACCCTAAGTTTTGAAGGAGGACAAGTTTGGTTTCTTATTCTTGAGAATTTCGTCATGTGGAGTTTTGTTTTTAGACTTTGGGGTTCTATTTAGGACTTAACATGTGGTAAGGATGATTTCACTCCACAAATAAGACGCGACTTCTGAACTAAGTAAAATAGCAACTACTAGCTCAGCTAGAGTTCTGTTTTTCCTTTCGGCTTTTCTGTTCATTTCAAAAGAATAGGGCGCAGTCTTTTTGTGTATTATTCCATGTGAGTTAAAGAACTCAGTAAAGCTGTCCGAGTCGTACTCAGTTCCCCTATCACTACAAAGTCTTTTAGCCTTTCTATTAAACTATGTACGAATGATATATCACGCAGCAGAAGACTACATGATCATTAAACACCTAAACTATGTTTAATTCGAGTTTTGAGCATGCTATACATATGATATTCAAAAGAGGGTTTGAAACACATATTACCTTTGAAGATTCTTCCACAAAATCGTCTGAAAAACACAAAGATCTCGCTTGAATCATTGAGAGGACTACCACTAAGATCTTCTCTATTATGCTCAAGCGGGAATGTGTGGTGGAAACACTTGAATAAATTGAGTTGATGAGGAACGAGAGCAGGGTTATCAATTCAAAACTTTTCTTTCTTTTCAATCTCTCGTTGATCTGCATGCATGGAGTTCTAATATATAGGTTAAAACCATGCAAATTTATCAAGTTGCATGTTGGGCAACTCCAGCTTGAAGACTAGTAATAGATGTTGGTGATTCTCCAATAAATATGGTTAGTGGATTTTCCCAAAAAATGGAAAAATCCTCTAACTAAGAATGTTTTCAAATTTTTTTTTTATTTTAATTTAGTTTTATAAAATTAATTCAAAATAATTAATTAGATAAAACTAATTTTTTAATTGATTTTTAATTAATCTTTTTAATTAAAAATAATATTATTTTAATATAATATCACCAATAAATAAACTTTATATTTAAATCATAATTTAAATATTAATTGATTTTCCAATTTTGTTTAATTTCAATTAAAATAAACGTTTATAATTGTATCATATACAATCAATTGAAAAACCCTAAATTCATACATTAACACTCAATTTGTTATTCCAATTTAATGAGCTAGTCGTTCTACTCCTGTCATTGTTCGATAAATCCTTCTGGTTGAGACATAAAAATACTTTCATCAAGATAGTTGTTCAGAAAAGCTGTCTTGATATCCATTTTTCATATTTCATAGTCATAATATGTGACAATGGATAAAAGTATTCTAATTGACTTTATCATGGTAACAGGAGAAAAAGTTTCTTCATAATCAACCCCTTCTCTTTGGGTAAAACCTTTTGCCACGAGTCTAGCTTTATAGGTTTTCACCTTCCCAGTTTGGCCTCGTTTTTTCTTGTAGATCCATTTGTAACCTATAGGCTTAACCCTATGTGGTTGGTCTACAAGTTCCTAGACAAAGTTGACGTACATAGACTCCATTTCAACGTCTATGGCTTTTATCCATTGTTCCCTGTCAACATCTTCCATTTCCTTTTTAAAGGTTAATGAATCCTCTAAATCATCATCCTGTATGATGTTTTGAGTTTCTATTAAACCCACATAGCATTCAGGTTGTTGAATAATCCTCCCACTACATCGAGACATACTCAATTCTTGAATTGGATGTGACGAGACAACAACAATTGTTGATGGACCAGCTTGATCAACAACTCTTGTTGATGTTTCTATAACATCTTTGGTTATTTCTTGCAATATTAGTTTACTGCGTGGTAGATGATTTTTTATAGGATCTTCTTCCAAAAATGTAGCATTTGTTGATACAAATACTTTGTCTTCTTGGGGATCATAAAACAATCCTCCTTTTGTTTCTTTGGGGTATCCTACAAAAAGGCATAATTTCGAACGTGTTTCCAGTTTCTTAGGATTTTGTACCAACACATGTGCTGGACAACCCTAGATACAAAAATGACGTAAACTTATTTTGCGTCATTTTCATAATTCATATGGTGTTTCTGAAACACTTTTTGAAGGAACAATGTTTAGAATATATACAACAGTCTGTATTGCAAACTCTCAAAAGGATTGAGGTAACTAAGCATAACTCATCATTGATCGGACCATGTCTAATAAGGTTCGATTTCTCCTTTCTGCAACACAATTTTGTTGTGGTGTTTTAGAAGCTGTGACCTGAGACTGAATTCCATGATGTACTAGATAGTTATGGAAATGTAAATCTATATACTCACCACCTCGATCAGATCGAAGTGTTTTAATTCTTTTACTTAACAAATTTTCTGTCTCGGTCTTAAATTCTTTGAACTTTTCAAGAGTTTCAGACTTGTGACTGATTAAGTAAATATAACCATATCTTGAGTAATCATCAACAAAATTGACGAAATACAGATAGCTTCATCGTGCTTTTACATTCATTGAACCAGATAGGTCTGAATGTATTAGTTCGAGAGGCTCTTTGGCGCGAAGACCTTTGTCAGAAAAAAGATCTTTTTATCATTTTTCCCTCAAGACATGATTCACATGGAGGTAAAGAACTATTTTCTAACTGACTTAGATGACCCTTTTTTTACTAATCTCTCAATCTTGTTGAGATTAATGTGACCAAGTCTGAGGTGCCAAAGATAGGTGTTGGGAGAAATTTTTCGTTTTTTTATTATGAGTCTCAGCCATTTTAAACATCTCTATATTTAGAATGGCTTTTACTTCAGTTGGTTTTAATATATATAAGTTATTTTCGAGTCTTGCAGAACAAATATGAATACCTCTTGAAAAAAACAAATACTTCATTAAATTCAAAAGATATTTTGTACATATTTTCTAGCAAATAGGAAATGGAGATTAAGTTTCTTTTCATCTTAGGTACATAATACACATTCCTAAATAAGATAAAAAGACTCTCCAAAAAATAGCTTGACATCTCCCACTGCATGAGCTGAAATGACTTCACCTGTTCCCACCTTGAAAGTCAGTTCAGAAAGTTCTCTCTAAGAACTAGTTTCCTATATAAAAGTGCAAACATGATTAGCAACACCTGAATCTAATATCCAGGTCAGGTGAGTATTCTCCACCAGACATGTTTCAACTACTAGTAAATCTGATTTACCTTGTTTCGCTTTTTCTTCTTTCTTTTTCGCCAAATACTCTGGGCAATTACGTTTCCAGTGTTCATCTTCTCTGCAATGGAAAAACTTTTTTTTGGGAGTCTTGTTTTTGTTTTTTGTTTTCTTAGCAATAGTTTTCTTATTCCCTTTATCCTTCTTCTTCATTTATACAGATTTGTCTTTAGAGAAAGAGGAAACAAACTTTTTATTATCAGTGAGTCTTGTTCCAGATGATGACCCCTTTAAAAACTTCTTAGGTTTAGAAATAAAATTTACTTCTTTCTCCTTAAGTTTCATCATAGACTGATATGTTTGTAACTCATTCAACAACGTGGTCAAATTATAAGTAATTTTATTCATAACAGCATTGGTTCTGAATGGCAGATAACTCTTTGGGAGAGATTTCAATATCATACTTACTTGACTTGTTTCATCTATCATCGCTCCATGAGCCTCAGCAACATTAAAATGGACCATCATATCGAGAACATGTTCTTTAACGTTGGTTCCATCTTTCATGTGAGTAATGTAGATATACTTAATGGTTTAATGTCGAACAGAGGATGACGGTTGCCCGAACATCTCTTGAAGCGATGCCATTATCTCACGGGCCGTGGGCATTACCTCCTGTTTCTTATTTAGTACATGAGATATACTTGCTAAGATGTAGGTTCGAGCTTTCTCATTAGCCCTTACCCATCGATCATAGATGTCCCGAACATTTCAGTTCGCTGTTGTACTGGGAACCGGAGGACATTCCTCCATTAACACAAACCTCAAATCATCCACAACTAATATTGTATTGATGTTGGATTTCCAGTTTAAATATCGTTCACCATTATATTTGTCGGAAGTTAGCAGTTGTATGATTAAATACAACATTGCTGAAAAGTTTTAAATAAATTCTATTAAACTTTATGTATCTAAATCCAATTTTAACAAAATAATAAAGTACCCAATAAATCTTTATCTATTTACAATGATACTTTAGTGATTTAGAATAGTTGCTACCGAGGGGTAGTCAATAATTCCTTCACTGAAGCAAGATAAATTCTTGACCAAATACTATATCAAAATAACTCTTTACTCCTATAGATCTTTTGGTTATCGTTTTCAGTCAAGATCTTTACTAACAATTAGTAATTCTTGTAAGTGTGACCCGCCATTTTTAAATCTTATAGAACGTTATGAATATGCCCCCGAAATGGAAGACAATACCCAAGATGAAACTATAAGACCCTATTCATTACTGAAGCTTGAGTTGTTCCGAATCCTATATTACAACCCTCCATGGGGATCATTGTGGTTAACGACTAGCTAGTGCCGCCTAAAAATGACAGGATGCACAACATAGGAATCTCACGGTTCTAATTAATGGAGGAGACTGTAGAACAATGTTGACACCTTTCCTTCACCCACTTACTATGAACTACTTTCCTTATTCACCTTGTTATTGACCCATGCAGACACTTTCTGAATGGAGAAGTCGCGGTAAAAGCAACACGAAGCCGAGCATGGATTTCACGGTGTGAACTCTTGAGGACGTGAGAGCTAATAACTATATATCGAATATATTGTTAATCTCCCACTGGAGTATTCTATATGTTTGGGTATCTATTTGCTTAGATTTAAAAACGGCTAACTTTTAACAACCTAAGTCTATATCATTATTATCCAAGTATAACATTTATATTTGGATATAACCCTATGATGTCTAAGTGTTTAAACTAGTTTTAAACCTCACACCACTCACACAAGCTCATAAAATAAGTTAACAATGCTCAATCTTTTGGTCATAATCCCAGGTAGGAGGTGTTACGTAAACTGTCAACTTAAGTACCCCTAGCCTTAGACAGGTTTATAAACCGTTTTGAATTTGTAACCATATTTTATAAGGTAACAATTTATTTTAATGGTTAAAACTAGTTGTTAACCTAAGTGAGCATATTATGTCTCTTCGTTATGGATTTTAAAGTTTAATACAATTTTACAACAACTTACAAAAATTAGACATGCTAAACATCCACAACATTCATCAAAGGCATTTTAATACAACATTTATATTAAAAGATAACCCTATACATGCATACTATATATTATAACAATTTATAACATACTTTCAATGCATGTAACATGCTTCCTACGGTAGGATTTTAAATCTATATGGTATGTTGTATGCATATATAAAATTTATTTAATTATAACATACATCACATGCATAAACAATTAAACACATACTTATATGATTTTTATTTTTGGTTTTTGGCATTTTTAGGTAAACAAAAGCCTAAATATAATAAAATAGTAAGAAACAGTTTCAAAACCGCTTTTGGACCGCTCAAACTGCTCCAAACCGAACCTAAACAACTTGAACCAGACCAGAAAAGTTTGACCCAGACCAGCCATAACCATTTGAGGCCGAACCAGATAGGACGTCAAGAAAAACCGATCGAACCGGCTGCTCTCGCTAGTTCTGGTGTCGCTTGGTTCAGCTCTCGCTCAAACTCGATCACTCGCTCCATGCTCGAAATCTCACTTGAATTTGATTCAAAATCTTGCTTAATTCGATCTCTCGCTCGAAATTCAAGTAAAATCTTGCTTGAACTAGAAATCTCGCTCAAACTTGATTCAAAATCTCATTTGAACTTGAAATCTCGCTCGAAAATTCTATCAGAATATCGTTTGAAATGAAATCTCGCAAGAACTTACATCAACATCTCGCTCTCGCTGGTAAGAGAAATCTCGCTTGAACTTCAACAACGAAATTTAAGTAGAAGCTGATGAACTGGAATCTATAACTCGACCTTTTTCACTTCTTTCTTCAATTACATCCTAATTTCAACTTCAAGTGACTCCATATGAATTATAGACTCTTAAACACATGTTTATGCCCATCAAACAAAAGCCAATTATAAGAGAAACAACATAATTGAAAGGATTAAAATGCCAAAACACTGGAAAAACCATATCAGCATACTATTTCATGCAGTTCATGGAAAAACACCCACCAAACTCAAATTAACAATAGTTAAGCGCTTAAATCATGCTCTGATACCAATTGTAGGAATGATATATCACGTAGCGGAAGACTATAGGATTATTAAGCACTTAAACTACGTTTAATTCGAGTTTTGAGCATGCTATACATATGATATTCAAAAGAGAGTTTGAAATGCATATTACCTTTGAAGATTCCTCCACAAAATCGGCTGAAAAATACCAAGATCATGCTTGAATCACTGAGAGGACTACCACTGAGATCTTCTCTATTATGCTCAAACTGGAATGTGTGGTTGAAACACTTGAACAAATTGAGTTGATGAAGAATGAGAGTAGAGTTATCAATTTAGAACTTTTCTTTTTTTTTCAATCTCTCGCTGATCTTCATGCATAGAGCTTTAATATATAGGTAAAAACCATGCAAATTTATCAGGTTGCATGTTGGACAGCTCTAGCTTGAAGACTAGTAATGGATGTTGGTGATTCTCCAATAAATATGGTTAGTGGATTTTTTCCAAAAAATGAAAAAATCCACTAACTAAGAATGTTTTCAAAAAACATTTTTATTTTAATTTAGTTTTATAAACTTAATTAAAAATAATTATTAAAAAAAACTAATTTTTTAATTGATTTTTAATTAAAAATAATATTACTCTAATATCTAAATATTAAAATAATATATATCACTAATAAATAAATTTTATATTTAAATCATAATTTAAATATTAATTGATTTTTCCAATTTTGTTTAATTTCAATTAAAATAAACGTTTATAATTGTATCATATACAATTAATCAAAAAACCCTAAATTCATACATTAATACTCAATTTGTTTTTTTTCAATTTAGTGAGCTAGTAGAGGGATCTAATGGACCTACAGATCATGAGCTCCAACGATCTGTAATTAATTCGTAAACTCTTTAATCGAATTAATTACTATTCGTTAACTATCAAGACACACCACTATAGCTCGATAGTTGTACTCTCCTTACTGTAGATATATTTTTATCCATATAAACCATAATCAGCAAGTCGATCCTTCACAGGTTGTTCGTAATCACGGCTAGGTTAAAATTACCGTTTTACCCCTGTAAATACATTTCGTTTCTTAAGTTCCCACTGACCCTCTAATGAATAATTTGATTCATAATACTACTTATGAATCAAGTCCTTTCTCTATCATGAGAAGGCGGGACCCCGATTGCTCAAGACCTAGAATCAATACTTAAAAGAACAACATATCTGCTAATCCTAAAATGGATAGGAGTGAATTCCATCTTGCAAGGCTATGTCCCCACTATTCATCCGGTCTTATCCCCAAAATGGAAGGCTTATTGAGTAGTGTTGTTGGACTACTTTCAACTATGCAGATTGACTACTTTCAACCATGCAGATTAAAGGATAATCCCGAATAAATAGGAATTCATAGCTAACTCAGGATTAAGATCGAGTTATTCTAGGTTACTTAAGTATGAAATAGTCAGTTTTAATAGTAAACGGTCATTGTAAAGAAAAGTGACTATTTCGTAGTCCAGTCTATAAGCAAACTCATTGCATAACTTGATCCTGTTTATGTCACCACATGAAGTTAAAAGTATTCATACTATAGCCATGGATATGTTTATTGGATTTTCATAATAGAATACAAAATCAACAACTTTATTGAATAAAATAGAATAAAAAAGTTAGAAGGCATCACATTAATTATTTTTGGGTGATAAGACTCTCCTTTTGGTCTTCCAATTAGCACAAGCATGTGAGACGTCCACCAAACTCACATTAGTCTATGTACTCACTCTTCCAAAAGATAGGTACCCCTTGGGACCCAAACCTAAAGCCTAAGGTTTGAGTACAAAATGGAGGCTTCCAAATCAAAATTTTCCAATGTGGGATTCTCCAACCAAAGGTTGGTTCCCTCTTATTTTTGAAAATTAAAATTTCACCCAACAATTTTATATTTGAAAATAAAGAATAGATATGTTTTAGATATCAACATTTCATTTTTTCTAAAAAAAAGACTCAAATAATCCAAACAAACCAAACACAAATGGTTCAAGGTTGGATTCATTACTTTATAAAGTCTTTTCCCTTGAATTTTACCATACCAATAATTGCATTAAGTCAAAAAGATACCCTCGACCAAACATGTGAATACCTATACCATCTAGTTTGAGTTTTCGTTTCAAATTAAAAAACGAACCATCTTATTAAAAAATAAACTTAATTAGTTAGGACATTACATTTTGAATGCCGCCTAAAAAATATTTGAATGTCCACCCATATAATAATATTATTATTAAAGACACACTAAGCAAATTTTGCAATAGTGGGCACAAAACTTTTTAAGTTAAAATCATTTGTTGGGAAATAAACTAAGCCACATGCATATAATATACCAATGTTATTTTTAGGCGAAAAAAATTATTTAATTGTGATCTTTATTTGAAATGAATATGAATATTGCAATTATCGATCTTTAATAGAGTCAACGGTAGTTAATGAATATTGATTAATTTAATTAGTTAATCTTATATCATCGGAGCTTATAATATGTGGGTCCATAAGGTCTCTTACTAGTTCATAAAAGATTAAATAAGAATGAATTAGTTTTGGAATAGTTTGAATTGTTCAAATTAAATTAAAGAATTAATTGTATAAGATACAATTTTATACAATGTTTATAATACATTATAATATAAAGTTAATTTTGAATGAGATTTAAAATTATACTTTATTAAATAAGAGATGAATATTTGAATAAAGATTCAAATTATTTATATGAATATGATTCATATAATACTATAGGTTAAAATTGATACGAATGAGATTCATATTAAATTATAGGTTATCTGAGAGTATATCATTTGAATATGATTCAAATTAAATTCAATATGTGATATTTAATTTATTAGTTAATTAATTAATCTTATTAATTTAATTATATATATTAAATTGATATTATTGATTTAATTATATTAAAATAATAATAATATTAAGAATGACTCCCAAAGAGTTATTCTTTATGTTGGAGCGAGAAGTTATCGAGAAATAACTTCCCTCCTCTCTCTAAGATATTATGTTAGTGTGTTATGTAGAAGAATGAAAAAATACAGTGATTTTGGATCTCAAAAACTCTCTACAAACTCTCATTCTCTCTAAAAAAAATATTGATTCCTTACCAAAATTTGAAGAGCCCACACCTTCTACATAAATTGTCATGTCATACATATGCATAAACCTAAAAAAGAGGTCATTTGTTGAATGAGAAATATTGGACCAATCACAAATTGTCACGTCATTTCTCAAATTATGACAGAATTACCAAATCATCAAATTTGGGTCCAATTAAAGGTTGACATGTGTCCCAAATTGGAGTGATGACATAAATTTACAAATCCCGATGATGCTATGTATTTTCATCATTACCGTTGATTGAATAAAATAATTTGGTCCAATTTGATATTATTATTTGGATTAAAGTCTAATTGAGCCCAAAAAGAAGCTTAATTTGATCCAAATGTCAAATAAGACCTAAATCGAATTAGCTGGGCCTAAGGGTCAGATCCATGGACCAACCAACCAAGCCTAAAACCCACCTATAGACAGAGTAGTTCTCTTCATTTGTAGGGGTTAGAAATTTTACGCTCTAGATAGCCTAGAGAGAATTCTCCCAACAATAAGAAGATTCTTGACTTCTGAAGTTGACCATAGCTGAAGATTAAAGTCCTGAGGGTACAAGCATTCTTCCAAAACTTTAACTTCAAGAATATCACGCGCTCTGCTTCCTCAAGTCGAGCGTACGCATTCAACTGGGAGAGAATCAGAGGTTCAGGTACTAGAAATTGACCTGCATCCACATCAAATCTATATCAACACAAGTTCAACTCTACATGACAAGTTTCTCTTGAAACCTCGTGCGAACAATGTTTTCAAACATATGCTTGGTAGCAGATTCAGAAGTAAAATTTCAATTAATTTTTTTTTTCAAAATGTGTTTGATAATATATTTGTAAACCATAAAACTAATTATAGTTACCTACTAATATATTAGGTTGAATATAAACAAACTAATTAACTTATGTACTTGGTTTATGTTACCATTTTTGTATAATTATCTTATTTTTTTTTGGTATAATTATTATTTTCTAATTATATAATATACATTTTAATTAAATAAAGATAATTAAGTTTATAACCTAAAATATTGTGTTTGTTATTGTTTTTATCTTTTTAAATATATTTTTTATTTAAAAATTCAAAATCTAGATACACAGAAGATATAAAACAAAATATGCTTTTAGAATTTGCATTGTATATATATTACAAAGTTTGGAAATAATTTTCTAAAATAGAATCCATACTACTTGTTGAAGACATATTTGTTGAACTCAGTGAGTCTAAATTATTAATCAAATAGATTCTCTGTTTTCTATTTTTTTTTAAAAAAAGATTATTGTTAAACATAATCAACCCAAACATATTATTGTTAATTTTTTTTTAAGAAAATATTTCTTTCCAAGTATGACTTAATTTAAGTGTGTTGTATGTTTTAAATTATAGTGGATTTCAAATGTCAATGTATGTGCTTATATGATTTTATTATTATTTTTAATTAATAATAATTATAATATTGTTGGCGCTCGAATCTCATTCGCTTAGTTGTCGTTGTGAATCCCTCGTGGGATTGACTTTTGACCTACTTCTCCCCATCTGGTCTTGGTGCTTTTGAGCATAAGTGTCACACCCCCTCCCAAGCTTATCTTTTTCACCCACAATGAGGCGTGAAGATAGTAAATACCACCTTTTTGTGATACTTATTGTCCGTCTTGACTTGTCTTGCTCAACTCGGTATTCACTAGCCTTTTATGATCTGAAAATACTTTTAAGAATAACTTATTTTATTACAAACAACTTAATGTTTATACAACTTGCGTTTATACAGATCCTGGATACAACTTAAACAACTCCAACTCTAAATTACAGAAACATAGTACTTAAACTGTGAAGTGTAACCGACCTTGACCTCAAGCGGTTCCTCGGAACTTTTTTCCTTCGCTCTCTTGGGGGAAAACAATACATTTGGAAAGCATGAGCTGGGAGGCTCAGTGAGTGGTGCTTTTATAAGAATATAGGTTTTCCTTTTGAAAACTTTTTACAAATCATTTAGATGTAAATCAAAACCAGAATATCGAAATATTCAATTAATTTCCAGAATACAAGCGTCAACTGATAAAACATATTAAGCAGTGGTATGGCATGATCATAAATAAATCCCGAATAAGATCCACGTAAACCACAACCAATTTCTGAAAATCAGTCCGTGAACTCATTATCACCTGACCATATGCACATATCAGCATATAATCTCGTCATAGGCTCAGAACTGGACCTACAGTTCGTCTGACCATCCTATATGAGAATTCTTTCACAGGCTTAGAATCTAGACCTACATATCTTTCTGACCATCCCATGCTGTCCTTCAGGGTATAATAATACTTCAATAGTTTGAAATTTAATCCCTCAAATCATCTTCAAGTATGATTTTCCCAAAACCAAGTCGATACCAAGTTGGTATTAGAGCGAAGATTTTGGGAAACCTGAGGGTTCTGTGGTAAGGAACTAGAATAAGCTGATTACACAACCAGGAAGAGTTAGAAGAAGAAAGTGAGATTTAAGGGAAACGTGGGAGTTAGCCAAGATCAAAACAAAAGATTTGAGAAAACAAAAACTAAAAGTTAGGTTGGAAAATTAGAATTTACCGGAGTTGTATAAACATTGTTTTTGTTATAATAAAAAGTTTTAAGTTAATTTATTTTTGGTTAATTGTAAGGTTAAACAAAATCGGGTCCAAATGGATAGTAAGTATCACAAAAGGGTGGTATTTGTTATCTTCACGCCTCCTTATGGGTGAAAGAGGTAAGCTTGAGAGGGGGTGTCCCAATAAGAGATCTTTGCACTAATGTTCTGCCGAGCATACCACATGTCGATGCCTTAGTTAGTACATGAAGTGTATACTTCACTAAGCACATAAGAATTAAGGTTAAAGCTCTCATTTTAAGGTTTCTTACTCTTCCTCTTTAAGGTCGTGAAATGAACCTTTTATAATGCCTTTCCTCTAACAGTCGCCTACAATTATGTATAACTCTAGTATATATTTATCGACTTGGTTGGTTGGCCCAAACCATTTAGGCACTAACTTTTTGAACTACGTGTTCCTCTATGCCTCCTCCTGGTATTTCTTGAGCTTTGTGTCCTGCCTTGGACAATCTTCAATGAATACTAATAATTAAAAAAAAAAATTATTAGGAAAATTCTTATAAATAGAAATTTTTTAAAAATATTTACATTTTATAGTAAAAAGTTCCAAAAGTATTTAATATTTTTAAATATTTTTTTTATATTTTTAAAAATGTCCCTTATTTTTATGTTCTATTAAATATTATTTATATTAAGAAGTCTAGTCTTTAATTTTGATTAATCAATTAATTAATACAATGATGATGCGTGCAGCATTTAAACATATAGTGGACATTTATTGAAAAATTTGTGGATATTTACATTACACATGTATACCTTTCCAAAATGATAGGGTATTTATTAATTAATGCAATTGTATATATATATATAAAAGGTAAAATTATAAGAAATAATTGAAATATTCATTGACGAGTTGATATATATATTCGTTGATAAATCTATAAATCGGAGTATTCAACTCTAATATGAAAGTTTAATAAATATATTTGGTATGCTATATAAATAATTATGAAGTATAAAAATATCATTTATTAGTTAAAAAAAAATATAAATACATATAACATTACCAATAACTTATTTAGAAAGTGAAAAAATTTATTACTAATTTAAATGACTTTCATAAATTATTTGATATATATATATATATCAATCGATAGAGCCATATAATTTAAACTTCAATATTGAGATCAACAATCATAGTTTAATCATTGAACTACAAGTTTAGTTGTTGAATTTTTCCGTTTGTATTATTTTGATTTCTAGATTTAAAAGAAGTGTCTAATAAATGTCTAATAAACTTCTAAACTTTTAAAAAGTATTTAATAGGTACGTAAAGTACTTTAAAATATTGTAATAGATCTTTCAATTATGTACCCATGTTTTGCATATATATTTAATTATTTATTTTGAGAAAATTTATTTTTCTTTCAACGTTTATTATTGCTTTTCTAAATTGTTTATGGTATCAATTGATTATTTATGTTTGTTGTACTAATTTTTTATTTATTTATGTTCTATGATTTTGCTTTGTGAACCACGTAATTGATGTTCGTGCAATGTCTAAAGTTCGTGTTTGCCTAATAAGAGAACAAAAAATGTTACACATGTCTACCATTATTTAATGAGCCTTCTTTTTCTCTTTTTAGTTTTTATACCAAAAAATTAGTTGAACTAAATGATGAAAAATTATTTTTTGTAATTAATAGTAATGTAGTGAAGGGTAATTCTAACTTAGCTATAATAACTCTAAGTAATATAAATACATATTAATGTGTAATTATAAGAAAAAGAAATCAAGTATATTACTTTTTTGGGGGAATTTTTTTTTGGTCAAGGACAGTTTGATTTTAATGTGCCATAGATTAAAATTAAAGTTGGCCTAGGCCAGTTTAATGCCAAAGACGTTGAAGCTTCAATTTTTTTAATAAAACATAATAAAGAGGAAATAAAATGTCAATACTTATTAAATAATAAACATTTTAACTTATTTAAAAGGTTTATTTATTAATTTAAATAATATATTTTTATTTTTTTTAAAAAAATATATCTCATTATTGACATGTTATCAATAGTTCTATCAATATTTTTGTAAAATTGAGACATCCTTCTACATCAATATTTTAAACTTTATTATTAACATGATGTGATATTTTATACAAAGAATTATGTAAATTCTTTTACACCTAATTCTTTAGATCATTTTCAAACTTAAAAGATAAAAATTTCATATGAAAATTGATAAATAAAAACAAAATCAAATTAATACATTTTTTGTCAAAAATTAATAGGTTCAATAATTCAAATATATATATATATATATATAAATTATATCATTAGTAATAAATAAAAGATATGGATTTAGTAAAGAGTTAATCGATAGAGATAATAGATTATGGATTGAATGATATAATTGCCAACAAAATTACCAATAAGAACATAGCTCAACTGATATAGTACTACTATTGACTTCAAGGTCGGAGATTTGATTCCCTAACCCCACACTTTTAAATTATAAGATTTAAGAAAAAAAGATAGAAAAGATTAAATGGAATAATTTGGAAGGAAATAATAAAAAGCCAAAAACAAATTTGAGTTCCTATTTTGCCCTTCCCAGCCTTTAAATTCCCATCATCACCTTTCAAAGGAGTTGTGTGGACCAACGTTTATGAATGTGCCTCTGAAAAAGTTGCAGAGCCTTCAAAGACACTATCTTCCACTCCTTTTCGAATAATTTCCCCCCAACAATGGACGCCATTTCTTCCTCTTTCCTCTCTGGCGGAAATCTCCTTCTCTCTCCGCCAATTTCCATCTCCCGGCCGCCCATTTCAACCGCCATCTACTCTGTTCTCACCGAAGAAACCGTAAAAAAAACTGCTCCCCGACCAGATGCCGATTCTCCATCGCCATCTTTGCCCCGACGAGCTTCACCCCCTCCAGCTATTGCGAAGGGCTCTTCTACCAGACGAATTGAGCCATCTCTACCGGCCAGATTCTTCAACGCCTTCGACGACTTGATCAACAACTTCATAAACCCGCCAGTCAGTCCGTCGGTGGATCCACGGTACGTCCTCGCCGACAACTTCGCTCCGGTGGACGAGCTTCCACCGACGGAGTGTGAAGTCATCCATGGCTCGTTGCCTCCATCTCTCAACGGAGCCTACATTCGTAACGGCCCGAATCCTCAGTACCTTCCTCGTGGGCCCTACCACTTGTTCGACGGCGACGGAATGCTTCACTCTCTTCGAATCTCCAATGGCCGTGCCGTTCTGTGCAGTCGTTATGTGAAGACTTACAAATACACTTTGGAGCGTGACGCTGGCCATCCTGTTTTCCCCAACGTATTCTCCGGCTTCAATGGCTTAACTGCCTCCGCCGCACGGGGCGCCGTCGCCGCCGGCCGGGTGTTAACCGGCCAGTTTAATCCGGCGAATGGCATTGGCCTTGCAAACACTAGTTTGGCTTTCTTCGGAGACCGTCTTTACGCCTTAGGTGAGTCCGATTTACCGTATCCAATTCGATTGACTCCGAACGGCGATATTGAAACTCTCGGCCGCCATGACTTCGACGGAAAACTTACTATGAGTATGACTGCTCATCCGAAAGTAGATTCCGACACAGGCGAGGCATTTGCATTTCGGTACGGTCCGTTGCCTCCGTTTTTAACCTTCTTTCGATTCGACAAAAACGGAGCCAAACAGTCCGATGTGCCGATATTTTCTATGAATCGACCATCGTTCCTACACGATTTTGCAATTACTAAAAAGTACGCTGTATTTACAGAGATTCAGATTGGATTTAACCCTATGCAGATGATAGAAGGACGATCTCCAGTCGGTTCAGATCCATCCAAAATTTCAAGAGTTGGACTAATTCCTCGATACGCTAACGACGAATCGAAGATGAAGTGGTTCGATGTACCTGGATTGAACCTGGTTCACGCCATTAACGCTTGGGATGAAGACGATGCTGTAGTTTTAATTGCGCCAAACATTCTCTCCGTCGAACACACGCTGGAGAGGATGGATCTGGTTCACGCCTTAGTGGAGAAAGTCAGAATCGACTTGAAAACAGGAATAGTAACGCGGCGGCCATTGTCGACAAAAAACCTAGACTTCGGAGTGATACATCCGTCGTACGTCGGGAAGAAGAACAGATTCGTTTACGCCGGTGTCGGAGATCCAATGCCGAAGATTTCGGGAGTGGTGAAGCTCGACGTATCTCAGGAAGAACGCCGAGACTGCATCGTCGCGTGTAGGATTTTCGGACCTGGTTGCTACGGCGGCGAGCCGTTTTTCGTGCCGAGGGAAAGGGAAAGTTCCGAGGAGACACCGGCGGAGGAGGACGATGGATATGTCGTCTCGTACGTTCACGATGAAAACTCCGGTGAGTCGAGGTTCATAGTCATGGACGCGAAGTCGCCGGAGCTCGAGATTATCGCCGCCGTGAAGCTGCCGAGGCGGGTCCCTTATGGTTTTCACGGATTGTTCGTGAAAGAAAGTGACCTATAAGCTATGAAATGCTTCGTATCTTATTAACACAACCGTTATTTTAGGCCGAACCGGACTTTCAACCAGACCGCTATAGCCGGTTCTCCCTTTGGTGCGGTATCATTACAGTGTATATATGCACTCGAATTATAGAAAAGGTATTCATATCGTTGACGCATAAAAATAATTTAAAGGAAGAATTGTATGTCAATTAGCAACCAACAAAGTATTAAAGTTAAATAATTTCATTTCAACAATAAACTGTGATCGTCAATGCATCTATTCTTACATGTGTATAGATTTTTCCAGATGTCGAAGTAATAAAATGAACGATTAAAATTGCTATTTAAATAATTTACAAAGTAAATTTTATCTCAGAATATAAATTGATTTACTTAGAAATTTAATACATAAAATTATAATTAAGTCTCCACATATTTGAATGATTACAATCATTAGTATATAATTTTAATTATACAACCCTCAAAACTAAGCTAATATTTTTTTAAAAAAAAAGAAAAAAAAAATGATTGAGGAAGGACTTTGTGTGTTTAAATTTTATATTCCCCCTCCATCGTTACTTTTGAACTATTTAGTAAGTAGGTTGCAGAACCTTTAAGAACATTGTGCACTATTTAATACTTGGTTATCCAATCTATATGTGTCAAACTCTACTTGACATTGAAATATGTGGTAATATTTCTTCCAACATAATTTTCTTATCCTTCTTTTCTCTCGTTTTTTTCTCCCCTTTCCTTTTCTCATTTATTTTCTCCATCTTTCTCCCTTTCTTTTCTTATTCTTCTATGTTTTCCATTCCTTCTTTTATCCTCTTTTATCCATTTCACCCTTCTTTTTCATTTCTTTTTTTATTTACTCCTCTCTTTCACACCCCTTCTTCTTTTCTTATCTTCTCGTTTTTCTCTATTTTTTTTTTCAATTTGATAGCATTACAAAAACTGATCAGAATAGATTATCTAGTGTGATCAGCCAGCCGACATCCCCACATACTCTAAAACCATAAGAAATCGACTGATAGGAACCAACTAATCAATGATCGGTGATGGTTTACTTACGTCGCCTGATGATCATCCTTAGTGTAGCTTTTATGTGTATATTTTCTTGAAACTTATGTAGCTGTTATAAAATTTTATGAATGCAATTTTTTGGTTTGATTGGAAATTATAATCGAACTAAAATTTTTGGTTTAATTTGATTTTGGCAAATCCAAAACTTATTATATATTATATAAAATTAAAAATTGAACTGAATATTTACCATTAAATTAGGTTGGATATATATATATATATATAGAAACTATTCGATTAGGTTCAGTTTGATTAACCTAAACACTCCATAATGTTGATTCCTAACCGTGATCTTATTCTTTGCAACCCTTCTTCGTAAACATACCATCATTGCAAAACTGTCATCGTAGAATTATAATGACATGGAGTTGAATGACAGTATTTAATGTTAATTTTGAAAACTGTAATGATATGTGTTCAATGACATAACTGTAATGGAAAGCTGAATTTAATATAGTGTTCTCTGAAGCAGATCTACTTTGTTAGAGGAATGGATTACTAATTAAACAAAAACATCTACATTATAAAATCACAAAAATAATAAAGTATGCGTCCATGACTATGAACTTGGTGAAAATAGCTCCATAATCTCCTCATGTAGTACACGTGGCAACTTTACTCCAAATGTCCAACATTCAAGACCTGCAAGACAACGAATGTTGTGGTCTTGAGTAAACATGGGCTTTCAACAAAAATAATCTTTATTCATTTTTCCTTTTGCTAATTTTGTATTTGTTGTAATTAATTAATTTGGAAGCCTAAATTTAGGTTTTTATTGTTAGTTAGTTTGGCAATACACATGGGTAGTGGTGTTGGTTCCTTGTAAACCACTAACCCGTCGGAACTGTTGTAATCAAGGGTATTTAAATCCCTTTCTTGAGTTTAATAAAATTAACAAACTTTTTCCTAAAATCAAAGTTGGTATCTGAGCATTTTTTTTCCTGACAATGGAAAATGAAAACGTTGGAGATACTGTCTCACAGCCACAAATCACTACTTCTAACTCGAAAGCCATCAATGTCAATCAAACTACAAACTCTTCCTTTGGTCATCCTCTAAACATTGTTCTAACAGTGAAACTTGATGAGAGAAAATATTCTCTATGGCGTAGCATGGTTCTAGCCGTTCTGAAAGGCCAAAAACTTGATGGTTTTGTTCTTGGAACCAAACCAAATTACTTGTTGAATTCATCGCATCTACAAAAGGAGAAAGTTTAGAATTACTTAGCAACCCAAAATTTGAAGATTGGAACACTGTTGATCAAGCTTTACTTGGTTAGCTACCGGGCTCAATGACATCTTCAATAGCATGTGATGTCGGATTACAAAAATTCAAGAGATGTGTGGACTGCCTTGGAGAAACTATATGGGGCATCAAGTAAGGCCCGTATGAATCAACTCAGAAGTGCATTGCAAAATACCAAAAAGGGAAGTATGAAGATGGCTGACTACTTAACCTGTATGAAACAAACTTCTGAAAGTTTAAAGCTTGCAGGAGAAGCGGTGACTGAAAGCTATCTAACATCATGTGTTCTCTCTGGACTAGAGGCAGAAGTTTTGCCTATTGTTTGTGTGATTGAGGAAAAGAACATCCCATGGTATGACTTAATGTTTGAAACTAATCTTTTTCGTTTGAATGTGATCAATCCAAGTAGCAATGTAATAGAAGCTAGTGCAAATTTTGCTTATAACAAGAAAAATCCATCTGGAGGACAGAGCAGTCAAAGTAATAATAACAAGAGTTATGAAAAGATGAACGGTATCAGAGGAGGAAATGAAAAAGGAAGAGGTCGAGGAAGATACTCACCTTATAAAAGTCACTCATTCAAGCCTACTTGTCAAATTTGTTACAAGTATGGGCATTCTGCTGATGCGTGCTATCACAAGTATGAAAAGGATTTTTCTGGAGGACAAGGATAGACTAGTTCAAATTAAAAGGAGGTTCAAGCCAAAATTCAGCCTACATAGCAACCCCTGAAGTTGTGACATATCCAAATTGGCTTGTAGATAGTGGGGCTACTAGCCATATTACAGCAGACCTTGGGAACCTTAACATCAAATCCGAATATCATGGTAAAGATACTTAACCGTTGGTAATGGTCAAAAACTCAAAGTTCAACATATTGGTTCTAAGTCTTTCAATGTTTCATCTACGGATTCACCTATTTTTATTAAAAATATCCTTCATGCGCCTAACATTACAAAGAATCTTCTTAGTGTTGCTAAGCTTACTGTTGACAGCAATTGTTTTGTAGAATTTCACTATAATTTTTGTTTTGTGAAGGACAAAACAACAAGGAAGGTTCTGATGTAGGGGATGCTTAAAGATGGCTATTACCTCCTCCTATGTCGAAGTCTCCTCACATAAGCTATCCTAGTTTCAACTTTTCAAGTTCTAAAGCATCTTTGAATTCTAGTTTAGGCCAAGTGTCTTGCAATTCCAAAAGAAAAGTTAATAATCCCTTTCAAACTTTTATTGTTACCACTCATGTTAAACATTATGAAACCTCTAAACATGTTTGTCATTGTAGGTTAGGACATCCCTCTGAAAGGGTTTTATCTTGTGTCATCAAGAATAGCAATATAAGAATTCCTTTTTCAGTTAATACAAAAAGCTTCTATGAATCTTGTCAATTTGGAAAATCTCGAGCCTTACCTTTAAATCATCGACTACTGTTTCAAGCTATCCTCTTGAGTTTGTTTATTGTGATTTTTGGGTCCTTCACCTATGAATTCTATTGATGGGTACAGATTTTATATTAGTTTTGTTGATGATTAGAGGCGCCATTTTGATAACAACTTTTTCGGTGTCGCCCCAAAAGACTAAAAATCAAAAGAAAATTTATAATACCGAACTACTCTTATTGCCATAAAGACGTAGCAATAATGGTAAGTTCGGGTTGATCGCAGGGAAGCGCGATTTGTTTCGTTAAGGCAATTTCCTAACAAAGCGGTAAATGAGGGGCTTTGTGTGAAAGAGATAAACGTGCTAGAAATTAAAATAAGAGCGGATAAATGTAAACTAAGGATAGGAATTATCTAGTTTCGAGAGCAAGAGATATCCTATATAATTTCAATCATCAAATTCCATTAATTGGCCATGCAATCGATTTATGCATACACAACACTCGCTTGATACGATCAAGCTAGCCTCTACAAAGGCAGACAACTAGCTACGATCGAACCGAGAAAGCATCCTAGTTAAAATACATGCATTAAATCCTAATTAGGTTCGATAGCGATCAATTAATACTAAGCACATGCACATTAAGCTTTAGGATTCCATTGTTTCGATTAATTAATGGGAAAGGCCTAACTCAATCAACTGATTTATCCTTGAACCTAGATCAAACATACATCCTAAAACCCAATATTAGACTATAAATCCTAGCATACACATTCAACCATTTGCTACCAAGGTGATTTTAAGCATAGACGAACATTAGATAAACAAGTGAGCCTAAAATCAACTAGCTAAGACATACATTCTATTAGATTTTATGCCCTAAAACTCGTAGAAAGTGAATGTAATTAAATGACCGTCTTTAATAAATAGTTAATAATGTTTTTATCAATAAAGTGTTATTAATGTTTTATTTAATTTTGTCTTATTAACCCTAAATCAAATAAGCTAACATCCTAGGCTGTCTTATGAGTTTTGAACTGTATGTAGAGACATATAGGGATCAATGTTTAAGATATAATCTAAAGGATCTATAGTATAAGAATAAGGTTGGGTACCTTATTATGGTAACACTATGGATATGACTCACTTTGTATTTGATACAAAAGCAATAATCCAACACGTTTGTATAGGAGACACGTGAGTGGGGGTATCTTGTGTAATGAGTTTGCACAAGACCGGACCGCGAAATAGTAACCACTAGATGTAACTTCATTAACTAGTTAGGTTTCTATTCCAATAGGATGACCTAGGCAACTTAGTCTTGCTTCTAAGTATATGATGAACTTCTGTTTACGAGGAATTGTCCTTTGATTTGTATGGGTGAGAGTGGCCAGTTCGCCAACTTAATATGCCTACCATTTTGGGATAAGACAGAGTGGGTAGCTGGGAACATAATCATACAAGATGGATTTCACTCCTTCCCGATTTCAGGGTAAGTAGATAAGTGTTCCTTTAAGTATGTCTTCGAGATTTGAACAAAAAGCACTACCTTCCCACTGGCCCGAGAGGGGTTTCTGTTTAATGGTTGGACCATAAACATGTTGTTCATTAGAGGAACACTAATACTTAAGGATGTATAGTTAACCCAAGGGTAAAATGATAATTTGACCCATCTGGTGTTACGAACACTAGTGAAAGACCAACTTGCTGTTATTGGTCTATATCCATGGACACAGAAACATATCTATAGTGAGAAGAGTGTAGCTGTGGGTCTTTAGTGGAATGTACCCACAGTTAACGAATATTGATTAATTTTGTTAATGAGTTTAGCCAATTAATCTCACATCGTTGGAGCTTCTGATCTGTAGGTTTATTAGGTCCCCTTCCTAGCTTATAAAGGGTATTGAGGTAATTTGTCATTAAATTAAATTTGAAATATTTAAATTCAGAAATGAGAATTTTTTAATATATGTTGATACATTTTAATATAAAGTTTAATTTTAGATTTTATTATTAATTTTAGATATGATTAAAAATTAATAAATGAGAGAATGAAATATTTGAAAGGAGTTCAGATATTAATTTAATATGAATAAGATTCATATTGAAAACTATAGGTTAAAAATAATGTGCATTGGATGCACATTAAAACTTTAGGTTAAATGAGATAAATGTTTTTGAATATGATTCGAATGAGAAGTTAAATTAACTATGTGATATTTAATTGGATGATTAATTAATTGAATAATTATTTAATTATTTAATTAAATTAAAATTTGAATTTAATTAAATTGATTAAATCAAAACTATAGGTTAAGTTTAATGTACAATAGATGTACATATATTATGTGAGAGGAAATCATTTAGATCATTTAATTAAATATGATTTGATTAATAAATTCAATTCAATTTAATTCAATTTTATTTAATTTAAATTAAAAAAAATTAACTTCCCATTTTAGGGAAGTTACGAGAAAACAAGGGATCAATCCCACGTTTTTCTCTCCCCTTCTCACCATCCCTCTCTGAGTTTTGTTTTACAGAGGGAAAACCCTCAAGCTCTTTGTGTGTGTTTTCTTCTTCCTCAAAAAAGAAAGAAAAACCGTTCTGTTATATTCTCAAATCCCAAAAGAGAGAATCCCACAATTCTTCGTAGCCTCAATTCCTTGCCAGAATAGGGAGGTTTCTAAGTGGTAGTCCCCAATCCCAATTCAATAGAGAAATGCTATAGGATTATCAAAAGGTTTGCAAGGTAGGATTTCTTCCCCTGTATAATTAGTCTTTTTGGAAATTTCATGCTTAATCGATATTATCTTTTATTCCAATTCAAAATTGTTTTGATTTTAGACGTCAATTTGAAAAAAAAAAAAAAAAAGAAATGGTTCTGTGTTTTGACTTCCATTGTGCCTTAGGATTTTCATCCGTTCACATTCGTGATAGGGGCATCAATCCAATACAAAAATACACATAAAAATCAAGAAAAGATAAATTCAGTATGTATTAACTCCAAAGAACAGAAATCTCAAGAATAACACCTAGGGTTCTTGCTGCAAAAATTAGATAAAAGTTACCTTAACACCCTATAGACAAGAGGAAGAGGAAAGATCCAATCCATCATTCACAACCCAAATACAAATGTAAATCCTAAACTAAGATGCTAAAATCTGAAGGGAAAAGAAGGAAATTGAAGCTCCACCTCGGCCTCCATGAAATCAGCCAATCCCCTGGAGTAATCTCGTGGCATAGGGCTCCACTACAAATTTGGGCATGCTTGCTCAGGGTAATCCATCCTACATGCTTGCTCTTGCTGTAGTTACCTGCAACCAATCGATTAACTAAAGAAGTTAACTCAGAAAGTTGACCTCGAAGGTCACAAACCTTGTCACTAGGCCGAGATGCTCCACTCGATTGATCCCATCCTTGTTGATGATATCCTGCCATGCTTAGAACACTGACATAAAAAGGAAAACAAATTAAAAGCAAAAGAATGCTCTAACTAGGAATTTAACTAAAGAAATGTAATGGCTTCCTCGACAATGGTGCCATTTTGATAAGGCCTTTTCGGTGTTGCTCCCAAAAGACTAAAAATCAAAAGAAAATTTATATTACTGAACTATTTCTATTACTACAAAAACGTACAAAATCACGCTGCCCTGCGGATCGACTCGAACTTACCACTATTGCTACATCTTTGTAGTGATAAGAGCAATTCAGTATTATAAATTTTCTTTTGATTTTTAGTCTTTTGGGAGTGACACCAACAAGGCTGCTATCAAAATGATAGCATTGCAATGCTCTTATCGATTTAGACCTTAAGCGTCACATATGCGTTACAACGGTGCTTTGACACTCACTTGCGACAAATGGGCGTTCCGTTAATCATCGTCGCATTGCAATGCTAAGGGTAACGTTGCAACATTGCTCTGCATCCTCAGCTTCTACCACTTAGCATTGCACAAGCATTGAGGCTATTGTTCGGATGCTAAATAGGTGTCGTTAGTTCTACCTAACTTGAAACAAACAATATTTATAAAGCTCGAACAACAACCTAACTAACTCGTAGTTAAAGTGAAAGTAAGAGGTTGATCCACAGGGAACGTTTTAATTCTTATCCTTTCTTAACTAGCCTTGACTATTAAAGCAATAAAATGGGGGTTTGATTAAATTGGAAAAAAAAGAATACTAGAAATCAAAAGATAAAAGATGAATGTAAACAAGTAAGGAATGATCTTGCTTATAGTCAAGTTAGACGTTCAATGCAATTCTTATCATCAAATTCTAAAAGTTTATTGACAATTGGATTATGCTCACAACTACTCGCTCAACTCGATCAAGCTAGCCTCTACAAAGGCCGAAAACTAGCAATAACCTAGTCGAGAGAGCGTCCTAATCATTGATTAAGGTTGGATAGGCCAAACCCTAATCAAACTACATGCTCCTACTTCTATTGGGTTCGATAGAGACCATATAGAATAGAAAACATAAGCATTAGGTTTTAGGATTCAATTGTGTTGATTAATTGTTAAGATAGCTTACTCAATTAACCAAATTTTTTTTCAAATCTAGTAATTAGTACATCCTAGGATAGCCATCAAACACACAATTACTAATGCCTCTTGTAGATCTTGGCTAGACATTCCATCAAACACATTGAAAGCAACATATTCAACAATGATTGTGACAAAACCAAGCATCTAGGCTATACATGTTCAAGATATAGATCATTCAACATGCTTCAAGAATTAAAATCAGATTTAATAAAGTACAAATCGGATTGCAATTGATAAAGAAAGTAGAAAACTCAAAAGAATTGTAAGAACCCTTGAAATAGAAACAAGATTCAATCAAACTTCACAAATTCATTGACAAATTGTATGAAGAATTACAAGAGTTTTGTTTACATTTCAACAAAAATGTAAAATCTAACCTAAATTGGAACAAGAATTACCAAAGAAGTGAAAGAACTCGGAGAGAGATTCCAGCCTCCATGGATTTTCTTCCTCTCCTTTGCAAAAATGAAAGAAAAACCTTTTCTAGTTCGTAGGCTAGCGTTGCGACGCTGGGGTAATGTTGCAACGCTAAATTGATGAAAAGGCCAAGGAGCGTTGGGCTTGCATTGCAACGCTATCCCCAATCACTCGTCAACGCAAGGTGTGCACACACGAGATGATTTTCGTCAAAGTCCGGAGTGTTGCAACGCTACTCTGTTTTGCAGTAGAATAAATTATTCTATCTTCAAGCATTGCGCAATGCCTCTCCTAGGGTCGTGACGCTGCAACTCGATGGTGAATACTTGATTCTCGATGGAAATTTGGTAATTTATTCGATTCTCTTTAAATAGTTGATTTTCTTGGTTATTTTGGATCTTTTTTGGCCTGATCTTCTCTTAATGACTCCTAAATGTTTCGAAGACCGTTTTACCTACAAAATTAGTATTTAAAGCAAATAATCAACACAATTTTTGGGGGAATTAACATAGAAAATATACATCCTTTAAGAACCTAACAAAACACCTCCAACTTAGCTATGCATACATTCAAGCAAAAACATGAATATCAAATGTGCATTCATGCAGAGGACTCATTAAAAAATGTTTAGTATGTTCATGTGATTTTCCCAAAAATTTGATTCATATCTCTCTTTTCAAGAATCAAGCAAACGAATGTTACAAATGGGCATTTAAATCTTTAAAATTTTTCTAACCAAGAATTGCAGCCTATTTTTTAAAAGAAAACATCTTTTTCTTGTAAAGCCATAAAAGAAAAGACTATTCAGTTTTAGTTTATTTAAAGGTAAAATTAGTGGAAAGGCTATATCCAACTCTCAATTCCTCTTCACCCTACACTGACTCGGTTATTGATCTAAGATATACGTAACTTGTATTGGATAGAGGCAGTTCTAATACAAGGATGCCTTTTAAACTCACACACACAAAACGTAATTGACATATCTTTTACTTAGAGGAATAGCTTTCACATTCATACCGTCGGGAACCTATCGCTCTTTTCTCACGGGCCCTAACAGAAACAAGATGGAGGTAGCTCTTTTCACCTCTACTCATGCACACACACACATTAGTGAAGGTTATGTTATTTTATTATGTCAATTGACAAGCTTTTTTTTTTTTTGTGCTAGTAATTTTATTCACTGGGCCCTTTTTATTCCTCTATGTCTAGACTTGTCTCTAAAACAAGATGGTTATTCCTAGACGAAAGATTGTCCTATCGGGGTGACAAAGAAAATCAAGTAGATATGAAATTTCTAAGAGTTTGAGATTCTAAATAAATCTAAAGACTAAATATTCAATTTTTTATGAAGTTAAAAGGAAAAGAAAGTTTCTTTTGAAAAATGAATTTCAAACCTTGTAAGAAAAGATTTTAAGAAGTTTAAAATTGATTTATATCATTGCTTGAGAGAATGTGTGATCAAAGTTCATTGATAAGAATCAAAAGATTGAGAAAAACAAATGATCATGGCAAGCAAAGTGAATGTTATTCTTGAATGAATGAACATACTTAGATGAATCAAATATTGAAAACAAAAAATGAGTCATATAAGAGAAATGATGCCAAGACAATGATATTGTATTTTTTAAGAGAATAAAAAGAATGCCATAGGAATGTAATAGAGCTTAATTGAGATATATATTTTTATCAAGATTATAAAATCCACATAACCCAAGCTCAAGTGCTCAAGGATTCCAGACATGCAAAGATATCACAAAGCAAAAATTTTCAACATGACTCATTTTCACAACCCTTTTAAAAAAATGTTAAGAACATGTAATGTTCCTTACCCCCAACTTAAAAACTAAACATTGTCCTCAATGTTTATAAAACTAAAAATTAAGCATAAAGACAATGATAAAGGGGCAGAAGAACTCTCCTAATTTTGTGCAATGGGTGGTGGTAGAAAATTTTCCTGCTTCTTTGTTTTTGTTTTTCTTTCATTCTTGTTTATTCCTACAAAAGAGAAAATAAAAAGAAAAATAAAGGAAAAGAAAAGCTACAAAAAAATGAAGAAAGTTAGTCTAAAAATTCTAAACCTAGAAAGAAAATAAAGGAAAGCAAATAAAAGTGACAATGCAAATTGAAAGATAAAAGATGGGACAAAAATGGAAGAAGATACCAGGAAAATATGTGTGGTGCCAAAGTCAGTCCGAGTCAGGTGAGTTAGGCTCTCGTTGAAGATCGTACTGAAAACCTATGCTAGCGTAGTAAAGACGGTCTCTTTCGCACATGAAATTGACCGTTCTCTGCATACGCCTAACTTGGCGAGCGGTTTCACGGTACCCTTAAGGCTTCAGTGGCGGTTCTAAGTGCTTGCTCACCTAAGGTTTCACCACTAGCGTGTTGTTCATGAGGATGACCGGGAAGTTCTACCCTAAGTGGTTCTTCTCCTAAATGCTCATCTTCTTCATCTAGCTATTCTTCTTCTTGTTCGTGGAGTTCCTCAACTCCATGGCCTCGGAAGGCTGAGATGGTTGTCTTAGAAATGTGAGCTTTATGCCCCATACTTTCTTCATTTCTAGGTATTTCTACCCCCGGACCTTTGACACAACAAGGTTATTAAGCTAGGGTGTCCAAGGTTACTTGTTGTAGAACAACGTCCACATCGTCTTATAGAAGCATGAATTACTCTGTCGATGTTAATGGATATACCCTGAATGCGACAGTAAAGAAGTTTGGTACTATCTCGGGTCACATCGGTCAGTCTAAGGATGGGTATTAATCTGGAACATACAAAAGCATGCCAGATTTGACCTACTACAGACAAGTCCGTAGATCTAAACCTTACTGCAATACCACCAGAACGTGTCCATTGAGCTTCTTACCCACAGAGGGCTTCTATAATCTCTTGCTCGTCCAGTGGTTGAGATAGAAACAGACCATACTCATCATCAAACTGAACTAGACTAAAGGTTTCATTAATTCTAGAAGAAGAGAAAGAGACTCTAACACCTCTCACTAAAGACACATCTCTATCGAGGTCAATATTGGCGTAGAATTCTCTAACTAAAGGAACGATAGTGTCACCAGGGTTAGCTATAAAGGCTTCCCATCCTCTCTCCCATATTTCGGAAGTGATTTGAGGATAGAAATTTGGCTCTAAGGTCAAAGCTCTCTCTAACACTAGGTTTCTAAGAGCTACCACTTGATGGTATCTACTTTCAGCTCCCTCTGAAACAAACCTAGGGTTATTAGACTCGGGATGTGGAGGAGAATTCATACCACTAGAACTGGCAACATTTTTTCCTTTCTTAGGCTTAGGACCCATGGAAAAATATTCTAAGAAAAATTCACAGAATAGGGGTTGAAACCTAAGAAAATCCTGATTCACTCTTCTAAAAGACTCTCAAACAAAATAATCTTACACCTCTAATCGATTTAGAAACCTGCAAGCAGAAAAATTCCCAAGCATATTATTGCTAATTTTAGGGATAAGGCTAAGTGGGTAGTTGGGAACATAATCATACAAGATGGATTTCGCTCCTTCTGGATTTTAAGGTAAGTAGATGAGTGTTCTCGTAAGTGGTGTCTCCGGGACTTGAACAAAGGGCCCTTCCCTCTCACTGGCCTGGGAGGGGTTTCTGTTTAATGGTTGGACCATAAACAGGTTGTTCATTAGAGGAACACTGGTACTTAAGGATGTAGAGGTAACCCTAGAGTAAAACGATAATTTGACCTAGTTGGTGTTACGAACACTCATGAAGGGCTAACTTGCTATTATTGATTTATATTCGTGGACACAGAAACATATCTATAATGAGAAAAGGGTAGCTGTGGGTATTTAGTGGAGTGTACCCACAGTTAACGAATATTGATTAATTTAGTTAATGAGTTTAGCTAATTAATCTCACATCATTGGAGCTTCTGATCTGCAGGTCCATTAGGTCCTCTTCCTAGCTTGTAAAGGGTATTGAGGTAATTTGTCATTAAATTGAATTGTTCAAATTCATAATTGAGAATTTTTTAATGTATGTTGATACATTTTAATATAAAGTTCAATTTGGACTTTATTATTAATTTTGGATATGATTCAAAGTTATTAAATGAGAGAATAAAATATTTGGAAGGTGTTCAATATTAATTTAATATGAATAAGATTAATATTGAAAACTATAGGTTAAAAATAATGTACGTTGGATGCGCATTAAAATTATAAGTTAAATGAGAGAAATGTTTTTGAATATGATTCAAATGGGAAAAATAAATTAAATATATGATATTTAATTAGATGATTAATTAATTGAAGAATTAATTAATTATTTAATTTAATTTTGAATTTAATTAAATTGACTAAATCAAAACTATAGGTTAAAATTAATGTACATTAGATACACATTAAAACTATAGGTTATGTGAGAGGAAATCATTCAAATATGATTTAAATGATCATTTAATTAAATATGATTTAATTTAATTTAATTTAATTTTATCTAATTTAAATTAAACAAATTAACTCTCCATTTTAGGGAAGTTACGAGAAAATGTGGGATCAATCCCACGTTTTTCTCTCCCTCTCTCACCATCCTTCTCTCTTTAACAAAAGGGTTTTGTTTTTGTAGAGGGAGGAGAAGACTCTCAAGCTCTCTATGTGTGTTTTCTTCTTCTTGAAGAAAGAAAGAAAAATCGTTTTGTGATATTCCCAAATCCCAAAAGAGAGAATCTCATAATTCTCCATAACCTCAATTCCCTGCAAGAATAGGGAGGTTTCCAAGTGGTGGTGCCTAATCTCAATGCAACAGAGAAATTCTACAGAATTGTCAAAAGGTTTGCAAGGTATGGTTTCTTCCATGTACAATTAGTCTTTTTTAGGAATTGCATGCTTGATCGATATTATCTTTTATTCCAACGCAATTTTTTTTTTTTATTTTAAATGCCAATTTGAAAAAAAAAAACGAAATGGGTTTGTGTTTTGGTGACATTGGTTTTGAACCTAGGAATCTTTGTTTAGCATTGTGATGGAATAAATCCACACGGTGAAATTAGTTCTAAATATAGTTGTTGGCCTGTAGTGATAGTTATTTATAATCTTCCTCCATGGTTGTGCATGAAAAGGATGTTCATGATGCTATCAATATTGATATCGGGTCCAAAGCAACCAAGGGATGACATTGGCACATACTTAGCACCACTAATTGAAGATTTAAAACTCTTGTGGGAAAGTGGTGTTGAATGTTATGATATTTATCAAGAAGAACTATTCAATTTAAGGGTGGTTTTGTTATGGACAATCAATGATTTTCCTGCATACGAAAATCTTTATGGTTGCAGTGTGAAAGGGTAAAAGGCATGTCCAATTTGTGGAGATAATACGTCTTCTATAAGATTGAAATATGGGAAGAAAATGACATACCTTGGACATTGAAAATTTCTAGCATGCAATCATCCATACTGACGTCAAAAGAAGTCATTTAATAATCAAAAGAAGCTTGGAACAATATCTGAACCATTGTCTGGAGAGGCTATATATTCAAGAATAAAGGATCTTAAATATTGCAAAAGGAAAAAAGAAGAATAAAAAGTAACCTGTGAAAGGAAACACAAAGAGTTGTTGGAACATATTTTCTTCTTTTTTTGAGCAACCATATTGGAAAAAACTTCATGTTAGACATTGTCTAGATGTGATGCACATTGAAAAAAAAATGTTTGCATGAATATATTAGGTACGCTTCTTGATATTCCCAGAAAAAGTAAGGATGGATTGAATGCTAGATGTGATTTAGTCCATTTTAAAAATTCGACCAGAGCTCGCACTTATTAGCAAGGACAAAAAAATCTTCATTCCTTCTGCTTGTTACACTCTTACAAGAGAAGAAAAACATTGTGTTTTGAAGACATTGTCAGAAATGAAGATTCATGAAGGTCATTCTTCCAATGTTAAAAACTTTGTGTCAATGACAGATTTCAAACTTAATGGTTTAAAATCTCATGATTGTCATATGACCTTACAACAATTGTTTCCTATTGTGATAAGATCTGTGCTTCCAAAACATGTTCGGTATGCAATAACTCGATTGTGTATATTTGTCAATCTTATTTGCAATAAAGTCGTAGTTGTGCACCAATTGGAAAAATTGGAAGAAGATATTGTGGTAACCATATGTTTATTTGAGAAATATTTTCCTGCTTCATTTTTCATCATCATGATGCATCTCACAGTATACATTGTTAAAGAAGTTAAGCTTTGTAGGCCTATATATCTACGGTGGATGTATCCCGTTGAAATATTCATGAAAGTTCTAAAAAACTACGTGAGAAATAGACATCGTCTAGAGGGTTGTATTGCTGAAAGTTATATAGTAGAATAAGCTATTGAATTTTGTTTAGACTTTTTATTTGGTTGGATCCTATTGTGCTTCGCACTAACCAATTAGATGACTGTTTAGACAATTCAAGCATTGGTATACCATTTTTTTTGTTGTGTAAATAGATGTGTTAATCTTGAAGTTAACAAGACTATGCGATATCGGTTGTGTGCAATCAATCTCAAGGATCATGCGCTTTATCACAAGTTTTCTCGTCAGTAAACCAAGTATAACCTGACAACGAGTATCTTAGGATGACCTAAGGTCGAACACAAGGATTTGGTGCAATAGTGTTGAAAGATAGTAAATCATGCGATGATGTCAAAATATGCCTTGATTTGGTGATGCGATAATTAAATGGTTAAGGCTCAGAAAGCTTGATAAATGCAGGAGGTAAATGGATTAGTGATGCAACAACTAATGAACAGATTCTATGAAGATGGATGGGCTAGGGGGAAGGATGTTTATAAATCAATAAACCACACTAAAGATACTATCATGGTTCCTACTTCCAATTGGAACACACCTCTCAATGGTCACCTCACTGGTCATATTTCTATGATGTGAAAAAAGGAAGTGCTGTGGAACACAAGGTTATTTCTATCTCTAGAAGTACTTCTTGCTTTTCTTAACATATTTTATCATCTTTCTCTTTTGAGAAGTTGATCATCATACTCATCCTTGCTTTCGCATGTGAGTATACCTTCTAACATATGTTAAGCAAACACGATAACATCTTAATATGTAGGTTAAATCATGAGATTAACCTTCCCCTTTACCGTATGGGTTTAGTGACTCATGAGTGAAGAAATGAAAGATGGATGAACATGGATAAGAATAGAGATGAACACAACAATAATATTAAGATAGTAAATAGTTCAGATACAAATTAGCAAATGTCTTAGCTAATGATGTTCTACAACACGATAATACAGATAAATGGAAATGGCTACATGATTAGTGTCAATCTCTTGACACAAAAGATTGATGGTGAAATTTTGTCGACTTGATGTGACGAGTGGAGTGGAGTGGTGAACTTCCTTCTCAGGTTGATTCTCCGGTGGCCTTTTATAGAAGGATTGGGAATTTTGGAATAGAAGGTTCCCTGCAAAGCTAGGCTTTTTCCGATCTTGTTCGCTCTCTACTTTGAAGTGACGAGACTCTATTTATAGAGCTATGCACTTGTCAGCCTTGAAACTCCCTCTTTGATTAGTTGCTATCATTTTTTGAGGTAGGTGAGAATGTCAATGCTGCATCATGGTCAACTATCAGGACGTAAGTCAGAATATATGTTGAAGGATTTTAGAAATCCCGAGGCATGCATTGTTTGAATATTTCTTTTGAAGAATTGGTGCGTGTGATGATTCCTATTTTCCTACAAGACACAAACTTTGTCACTAGTCAGCGGGTGTGTTTGAAGTATCTTACCGCAACTTTGGTTTTTTTTGTATAAACTTAACCATGATTGGCACATTTTCTTCCTTTTATTGTCTCACAGTCTAAAAATGGAGCACAAATAACTTATATTTCTACAAGTTATCAATTGTCTATCAGAGTTTCTTTCAAACTTGATCAGGATCTTCTATACCAAGCTCATCGATATGTTTTGAAAAATATAATTGATGTGCAACCATATATAGAGTAAGTTTCAACAATCTAACTATATTATATATGTAAGTTTGAACCTTTTTTTTCCATTGAATTTTATCATATAAACCTAACTATATTATAATGTTTTAATTTTCAAGTAAACATATGACAATATTGTAATTGCAATACCCAAGTAGAGTCACTTATCAAAGATGAATTCAAGAAGAACACAATCGAACTTTCATACCTTGATTATGAGAAGAGGTAAAAAGTTAAACTTAACTATCTTATAGATACTTTTCTCTACAAAAAATAATCATTAATTACGTTGAGGTAAAATTCATGATAGGTGGCAATTGAGATTGCGATAGAAAATGTTGAAGTTTCAGATAACTTGAGGTGAATTGCTCATGACCCTCATCCTTTTGTCATTAGATATAATAGTTATGTCATTAATGGATGTCGTTGTCACACACATGGTAAGGATCAAAGTGTACAAAATAGTGGAGTTAGTTTAGTGGCCAAAACAATGCAAGTGTTCAGTTCAAAAGATAAAAATCCTGTCATTCGAGATATGTCTTTTTATGGAGTGACACAAGACATATGGGAACTTAACTATAATACGTTTTATAGTGTTTAAATGTGATTGGGTTGAGAACAATAGTGGTATGAAAATGGATGCATTGGATTTGTGTTAGTTGATTTAAATACAATAGGTCACAAGTTTGACTCTTTTATACTAGCAATCCAAGCAAGGCAAGTGTTCTATGTTAAGGACCCAAGTGATGTTAGATGGTCAATTGTGCTTCACTGCAAAGAGAATATGAAGATGTTGGGATATTCAATCTTTTCTAGGCCCAATTAATCAAGATCAACACTGAGATGGTGAAGAAAAGGCTGAGAAGAGCTCTGTTATATCCTCAATGTTAGATACTCGATACTCGATAAGTTTCTGCTTGATACAGATGAACATTTCCTTCTATCCTCGATGAGTTTCTATTCTTCGCTCAATGGAACTCAAAGAGTGTCAATCGTAACTTGATTCTACTCGATGAGTATTAATCTTTACTCGAAGCAACTCAGAGATGAAAACTCTTGACTCGATGCTGCTCGATAGAAGAAATGTGATACTCGTTCTGACTTGATACTCTGAAAACGATATGATTTTATAACAAGATTGTATTTTTCATGATTTGCAAAAAGATTGATGTTGATCGAAAGAAGAAGATAAGAGAAGAAGAAGAAACACACAGAATTACGTGGTTCGGCCAATAAGCCTACGTCCATGGAAAGATTCACTATCTTTTTCTCCTGAAGATTGCTTACAACTTGTTGTAGTTTTACAGAAAAATAGAAAGAACAGAAAAACTCTTAATTTTGTATTCTGATCAGTGATATTTATAAACATACCAACTGACTATTACAAGATAAGGTTAGTTATAAAACTAAACTAGCTGAATAGGTATTTGAATCAAATTATTTTTTTATTTTTTTATTTTTTTTTATTTTTTTTTATTTTTTTTTACAAATTCTCCACCTTGATTTTAATGCCTACAATCTTATGATCTTTCCGATTCTAACCATTCTGTTTACCCTATGTCTGGAAGTTTGAAACCAACTTATTATTTGATCAATTTAAGTTTTGATACTGGCTTTGTCCACATGTCTGCTGCATTTTCTGATGTGTAAACCTTTAAGATTTCTATTTCCCCTGTCTCAACTTTGTCTCTGATGAAATGATACTTTATATCAATGTGTTTAGTTCTAGTGTGGTATTGTGAATTTCAGATAAATGTATAGCATTTTGGTTGTCACAGTAGAGTTTTACCACTGTTTGACTTATTCCAAAATCTTTCAGTAATCTCGTAAGTCACAATGCCTCTTTAATTGCTTCAGTTAAAGCCATATACTCAGCTTCTATTGTAGATTAAGCCACTATTTGTAATGTTGCTTTCCAGCTGATTAGATTAGAACCATAAAGGAATAGATAGTCTGTTAGGGACCTTCTTTTGTTCAAATCACCAGCATAGTTAACATCCACATATCCATATAGTTCTAAGTTTGGTTCAGCTGATTTTTGATAGACTGGTCTTGAGTTTTTAGACCAAACTAAGTATCTTAGGATCCATTTAGTAGCCTCCCAATGTCTCTTACCTGGGTTAGACATATATCTACAAATAGAACTAGTTGAATATAAGAGATCATGTATAGTAGAAATCATTAAATACATTAGGCTTCCGACTGCCTGACTATAGGGTATAACTGAAATCTATTTTTGATGTTCTTTGTCAGAATCTTTAGGAGAGTTGGCTGAAGATAACTTGAAGTGCTGAGCAATAGGCAAGCTTACAGGTTTAGCATCACTTAGATTGAATCTTTTTAAGATATTCTCACAATAGTTAAACTGGTTAATGCTTAAGACAAACTCTTCCCTATTCCTTAGGATTTCAATCCCTAGAACTTTTCTTGCTTCTCCCAAGTCCTTCATGTCAAACTCCCTTTTTAAGAGGTTTTTAACACAAGTTAAATCTTCATTAGACCTACCTGCCAGTAACATGTCATCCACATATATGAGTAAGTAAACCTTGTCCTTGTAGGAACCTGTATTTACATAAACACTTATGTTAAATGAACTTCTTTTGAATCCAATGCTAGATATATAGTCATTGAACCTTCTATACCAGTATCTAGGTGATTGTTTTAACCCATAGGTTTACTTGTTGAGTAAGCAATAGAGGTTCTCTTTTTCTTTAACTTCATATCCCTTAGGCTGTGACATGTAGATTGTCTCTTCTAGATGTCCATGAAGGAAGACAATTTTCACATATAGTTGATACAATTCTAAGTTATTTTGAGCAACCAAAGATAAGAGAAGTCTTATGAAAGTTTGTTTGACAACTGGAGAGAAAATATTTGAGTAGTCTATTCCTTCTCTTTGTGTAAACCCCTTTACAACCAACCTTGCCTTATACCTAGGTTTCTGATCATAGGATGCACATTCTTTAAGTTTGAAAACCCATTTGGAGGCAACTAGTTTATAACCCTTATGCAGAGGAACTAAAGACCAAGTATCATTCACATTTAATGAATGCATTTCCTCATTCATGGCTTCTATCCAATCCCTTGCATTAGCACGTTGCTTCTTCAAAGGTTATTGGTTCTTAGTTAGTAGGAGCCACAACATCATTTAAAACTAAATTCACATAGTTCATTTCATCATATCTTGTTGGAGAGGTAATAGTTCTCCTTTGTCTATCCCTAGCTAAGACATACTGACTCAAGTCTAGCTGCTTATTAACAGTCTCCTCTTGTTCCCTTAAACTTCCTCAACTTCCCTGTGTCACTAGGTAGGTTAGGTTCTTTAGTTCTCAGTAGGTAGCTCTACCTCAATTCTTGTGGTAGATGACTCAGCTTCATCCTCAAGTCTCTTTTCCTTTTGCATAAACATCTTATCTTCTCTAAAGGTGATGTCTCTTCTAATTATGAACTTCCTTTCTACTGGATGCCACATTTTAAATCCTTTGACACCCTTCGTGAAGCCTACAAACATGCATTTAACTGCTTTGGCTTTCAACTTTCCCTTATTTTAATGAACAAACCCTACACACCCCAAAACCTTAAGGTTGTCTAAATTAGAAGGACGATTAGTCCACTTTTCCTCAGAGGTAAACAACTTTAGAGATGTGTGAGGGCACTTATTCAAGATATACACTGTGTAGGTTGTAGTTTCTACCCAATAGCTTTCACTTAGGATAGCATCAGAAAGCAAACATCTTACCCTTTCCATTATAGTTCTGTTTAACCTCTCAGCAACCCCATTCTATTGAGGTGTATACCTCACAGTTCTATGCCTAGTTATACCATTCTCACTACAGTATTTGTCAAAGTCTTCATTACAAAACTCAAACCCATTGTCAGTTCTAAAGTATTTTGACCTTTTAGATGTTTGTGTTTCTATCATAGCTTTCCATTCTTTAAACTTTCCAAAGACTTGGTCCTTAGTTTTAAGAAAGTATATCATACTTTTCCTAGAAAAATCATCTATTAAAGTTAGAAAATACTTTGAACCACTAAGGTTTGGTGTAGGAGATGGTCCTTATAGGTCAGAATGAACATAATCCAATATTTCTTTGGTGGTATGTTGAGATTTTGTGAAGCTCTGTTTGGTAGCTTTCCTTAGAATATAGTGTTCACAGAAGGAAAAATGCTCACTGATCCTTTTGGGTAGAATACCTTGTTTAGACAGTGCTTGCATCCCTTTTTCATTGATATGGGATAGTCTTTTGTGCCACAAGTCTACCTCTGTCAAGTTTACTATTGAAACAATGTAGGCACTAGTCATCATCTCTACTCCTCTTACTATATAGAGATCATTGATTTTTTCACCAACCAACACTACCTTAGAATCCTTAATCACTTCTAGGATTTCATCATTTCCTCTACACTCACACCCAATAGAGTCAAGCATACCTAGAGATATCAAATTTCTCTTTTGTAAAGATCCATGTCTCACATTTCTGATAAGCTTGATTGATCCATCCTTTAGCTTTAAGGATACTGAACCAACTCTTTTGATTTTGTAGGCTTCATTGTTCCCCATGTACATAGATTCTCCATCTACATCCTGATAGGTATTAAACCAAGTCTAAAGGGTGTCATGTGATATGGACAGCCAGAGTCAAGTACCTAGTCATGCTTCTCGAGAGGACTTATTTGGTTGGTTTTGTTTCTAGTAGAGGCCAAGGCATAAGAATAAAAGTAGGACCCTTCAACCACTGAGGCTTCTGGCTGTTTTCCTTTCTGATCATTCTCTTTTTTCCTGATTTTTCCGTTTGAAGTTGTAGCAGTCCCTCATTAAGTTTCCTTTCTTCTTATATCAATTACGTCTCCGTTTGGTTTTTGGTTTATGCTCTTCACTAGACTGATTTTTAGTTCCTTTAGAATGATTCTTCTTGTTCTTGCCTTTGACAAATAGCTGCTCTGAACCAAGTTGTTTCATTTTCAATGTATGAAGCTCCAACTCCCTAGTTCTCAATGCTGAAATAATGGCATTAGTGGTAACTAACTATCTGCCATATTTTAAGGAATTCTTTAGCTCCTTATAGGTTTCGGGTAGAGAGTTCAACAAAATAAAGGCTTCATTGTCATCGCCAATCTTTTCACCAAGGTTCTTGAACTCAGAAACTATCTTTTTAAACTCATCCAAATTGTCTGATAGTGTTTTAGCAGAATCCATTTTAAAGGTGAAGAAGTTTTCCCTTAAAAACATCTTGTTAAGGAGATCCTTAATTGCATAGAGACCTTCTAGCTTGACCCATATTTTGTAAGCCGTGTCTTGATCGATCACCTGTCTCAAAATGCTATCACTAGGATTAAGAACTAATGTTTCATAGGTAGTAAGTTCCATATCTTTTCTTTATTGAGCTGTTAACGTAGATGGCAGAGTCGATGAGTCTAAAAGGGTTTTACGAGCTCTCTGTTATCCAAGAATAGCCTTGATTTTGAACTTCCACAGACCAAAATCACCCTTTCCATTGAACTTTTCTATCTCAAATCTAGCAACAACCATCACTGGCCTAAAAGAATATCGAGAACGGTTTTCTTGAGTATCTTGATGCTTCAAGAATACTGATCTTTATGATCTTCAAATGCTCTGATACCATAATTTGTTGGGTTATTCAATATTTTTAAGGCCCAATTAATCAAGATCAACACTGAAATGGTGAAGAAACGGCTGAAAACAGCTCTGTTAAATCCTCGATGTTAGATACTCGATACTCGATAAGTTTCTGCTCGATACTAGATGGACATTTTCTTCTATCCTCGATGAGTTTCTGTTCTTCGCTCAATGGAACTCAAAGAGTTTTGATCGTTACTCGATTCTACTCGATGATTATTAATCTTTACTTGAAGCAACTCAGAAATGAAAACTCTTGACTCGATGCTTCTCGATAGAAGAAATTTGATACTCGTTCCGACTCGATAGTCTGAAAACAATATGACTTTATAACAAGATTGTATTTTTCGTGATCTGCAGAAAGATTGATGTTGATCGAAAGAATAAGATAAAGAGAAGAAGAAGAAACACATAGGATTACGTGGTTGGCCAATAAGCCTACGTCCACGGGAAGATTCACTATCTTTTTCTCTTGAAGATTGCTTACAACTTATTATAGTTTTATATAAAAATAGAAAGAACAGAAAAACTCTTAATTTCGTGTTCTGATCAGTGATATTTATAACACATACCAACTGACCATTACAAGATAAGGTTAGTTATAAAACTAAACTAACTGAATAGGTATTTGAGTCACGATTTTTTTTTTCTTTTTTTTCAGAAGATCAATATAATGACGACGAACTTGGAGATACCATATTAAATGTCAACGAGGACTCAATGATATGCCAAATATTGATGGAAGTAATGATTTGGATGAGAATACATATGTATGATCAGACTGTAAAGGCACATGGATTCCTAAATAATATTTTGTGGGAGGGTTCTTAAATTAGAATACTATACATTACATTTGATTTTGGGCTTATTATTATTTACATATATTATATTTGATTAATATGTATGTATTACTTTTTAATCTTGGATTGACAGGATCTTATAACACATCTAGCACGCAAAGTTAGAGGCAAGAAACAAAGACTTAGAGGTTGGTGGAGATGATGTTGCTCAACAGAATGAAACAAAGACTAAAATGAAAAGAAAATGGGGACCCACCATTATGTTCGATGTGACACGAGTTAGAAGTGGAACATAATGAAAATGGAGTACTCATTGGCGAAAATAGGGCCAAGTTAAACTCCTTTATTAGGTTGTGCATGCATTACCATGTCCCCATAAAATATGCAATGTGGAAGCACGTGTATGTTGAATTGAATGATAATATATATAACATAGTTGAGGTATGTATGTTTATATTTTTCTGAAAACGTTGTTTGTAATTGAGATATGTATGTTTTCACTAATGCTCCAATCTATAGGCTACCTTTATAATCAGTAGTAGATCTAGAAAGGTCATTCTTAAAATTGTAGGGACAACATTTTGTCAGTTTAAGCATTGGTTGATGACGAGGCATATCATGCCATTCAAGAATGAACTTCAACTTCTGAAACAACCACAAAAAATGTATTCCTACATTGATAAAAAAAAACATTGGGAAGAAATTGCGATCATAGGAATCATTGGTCGAACGCAGCATTACCTCAAGGCTTTGTGGTGATCATGTTCACAAACATTTGCTCAAGAAGGATTGCTGCAACTTGGTCGGCGCAACATGGTGGGTGTATCTGGGTGAAAGGCATAATTAATCACGATGGGACAGAAAGCTGATGACAATTGAATTCGAATTAAGTTGACCGCCGCTAACGATAACAAGTATATTTAACTTTTTTGTGACAAATATTCGACGCATCAGTCAGGAATTAAAGCCATCCCATCTATGAAATCATGAGAGAGAAGCCACCTTTCACCCTGGAAGTTCTATAAATACCAATGGCATCCTTCAGAAAAGGGGTTCAGCTGTTTTTATGAGTTCAGAGTTCTATTCATAGCTTAGTCTTGTTCTTAGATTTTCTTTTACTTTGAGGCAGACGCAAGAGAAGAAGGTTGTGCCGACAGATCGTTTCGGTAAGCTTGGGAGAGCGCCAGAAGCTTCAAGAACAGAGAGAGGGTCGACGCTTGCGGAAGCAGGAATATCTTTTGAACAGAATAGAGATTGACAGTATAAAAGTCGCGGTCAGCAAGGAATTGCTACTATGCTCTCTACCTTTATCTTCCATTGTTATTTTGTACTCAAACTCATTTATAAAAATGGAATTTCCTTCTCTATATCTGTTCACTCTTTGTTATTTACGCATGAGTAGCTAAATCTGTTGAATGGGTTGAGAAGCATTTAGCTAGCACAACTGGGAATCTTCATGCTATGCGATTATCTTGTATTATGTATGCTTTATTCGTCCATTAGAGATACTGGGGAGGGTAGTCTAAGGACAGGATCTAGGCTTGGGAAAGTTAGGTTAGAATCTAGGCTCGGGAGAGTCAGATTAGAATGCATAATCAAGAGATAGGAGCTTAGGGATAAGCACTGTTTGCTATTAACGCATCGCATGCATCCTAAAGATAGGATATGATTGTGTGCGATCACGTTGCCTTTATGCATCTTGCATCATTGCATAGAACAAGAGTAGAGACTTAGAAATAAGCTCTATGGACACTTTTGCATTTACCACATACGTCCTAGACTTAGGAGCATCGCATTTGCATTGGAAAATGACTTGCTGTGCATGGTTGTAGCATGATCGCATAGTCTGACGCATTCCCAAGTAACGCTAGCTAAAGACCTTCTCAACCTGTTCATTCGCATACACAGTGCATCTATCAGGCAATCCGAATTTTCTCAAATCCGCTGCATTTGTTTATTTTTCATTAACGCAATCAACAACAAACCAATAAGTAATTGAGTTACCGGTTACCGCAAAGTTTTCTAAAAATTACCACCACAATCTGTTTTCACAAGTCCCTAAGTTCGACCCTGGACTTACCAGGAAACTCAGTAGAGTTTACACTTGGATTCTACTGAGGAAATTTGAGTGCTCAACGCAATTTCACCATCGCATTTCATCCACATTTCTACTTCATAAAATAACGCATCAAGTTTTTGGCGCCATTGCCGGGGACTTCGACAAAATAGTATGCTAACGGTAATTTTTCTGACTTCTTTGTAGATTCTCAATCTCTGGCGAATTACGACTCAGAAATTGAGAGGACATTCAGATGGAGATTAAGAGACCGCCAACAACAACAGCCAGATAAAGAAGAGATGGCAGAGTAGCTTGGAAACAGAGCACCAAACGAAAACAACATCATGGCGAATCCAATCCTGCTGGCAAACGATCGCAATAGACCCATTAGGGACTATGCATCACGAAACCTCCATGATTTCTCTCCAAGAATCATGAAGCCTACCCTTGATGGAAGCAGATTCGAAATGAAACCGGTGATGTTGCAGATAATCCAGACTGTAGGACAATTCGGTGGCCGACGTGGCGAGGACCCGCATGCCCACCTACGTAGCTTTATCGAAATTTGCAATACTTTTGTGTTCCCGAACATCTCTGCCGAAGAAGTTCGACTAACTTTGTTCCCATTTTCTCTTTGTGATCAGGCAAGGAAATAGGCATATTCTCTCGAGCCGGGTGAGATCACTTCATGGGAACAGGTCGTGGAGAAATTTATGAAGAAATATTTTCCACCTACTGAGAATGCCAGACGAAGGAAACTAATTACAAATTTTGAATAAGACATGGACGAATCGCTCAGCGATGCCTGGGCGAGGTTTAAGAGGTTGGTCAGAGATTGTCCACACAATGGTTTGCCAGACTACCTTCAGATGGAAATCTTTTATCATGGTCTGAATCCCGCTTCCTAGACCATTGCAATGCGGCAGCCGCTTGTGGTCTGCTTGATAAAACGTATGATGAGGCTAAGAATATCTTGGATCGCATTTCTAAGAACCACGAAGATTGGAGGGGGAGTGATTAGAGACTGAGAATTAAGGATAATGATGCAAGTAATGGTGCTATTAATTCACTATAGAATCAGATGACCACAATGATGAACTTAATTTAGGGAATTGCAATCAGCAACCCAATACCGCAAAATGGCAAATCAACGCAATTAGTTAAAACACCGCAAGGTGTGCGACTTGTGGTGATGGGCACACAATGGAAGAATGCCCACATAATTCACAGTCTATTTACTTTGTGAAAAATAATCCCTTTTTGAATACCTACAACCCCGGGTGTAGAAACCATCCCAATTTTACATGGAAGAATCAATAGCAAAATTTCCAACCTGTAGCGCAGAAAGAAGGGCCACCTGGATTCTTCTCGCGCAATAACGGTCAGACAAGAAATCAAGCAAGTAGCTCACAACCGCCATAATCTTTCTCCATGCAAATCCTATTGAAGTAATATATAGAGAAAAACAAAACGGTGCTTCAAAGTCAGGCTACATCCATATGCAATCTAGAATTACAAATGGGCCAGATTGCAAGTGAGCTAAAGAGCAGACCGCAAGGAGCTCTGTTGAGTTCAACAGAACTCCCACGCAACCCGGGGGGATCAGGTAAAGAGCAATGTCAGATTATGACATTGCGAAGTGGAAAAACTGTGGAGGGAGAAAGAAAGGAGCCGAGCCGGATTGCTCCCATTGCGGCGGAACCTGAAATTGTAGTGACGCAAGAAGAAGAGTGAGAAAAAGAAACAATAGAGTCGGAAGTTGCATCGACCTCAAAGTACATAGAGAAGGGGATCGTGAGAGTGCAGTTACCACCTTTCCCATTGAGACTTAGAAAGAAAAAGAATGAAGAGGTACAGTACCAACGCTTTCTGTCTATGTTAAAACAATTACATATTAATATTCCATTCAGTGAAGTGATTGAGGAAATGCCTGCCTATGCAAAGTTTCTGAAGGATATGGTAACCAAGAAGAAGGGAGCTGGTAAGTGCCACGGAGGCATTAACACAGAGTTCAAAATCAATAATTCCACCAAAGATGAGTGATCCTGGGAGCTTTACCATACCCTGCTCCATAGGAGGATTGTACATTGGGCAAGTCTTGTGTGATCTTGGAGCCAACATCAATTTGATGTCTCTGTCAATCTTTAAGCAGCTGAATGTGGGGCAGCTTATGCCCACAACTGTGACTCTCCAACTGGTCGATAGATCTCTGGTGTATCCAGAGGAAAGGGTGAAGGACGTGCTGATCACCATTGACAAATTTATCCTACCAGCCAACTTCATCATCTTGGATTACGAGGCCGACAAAGATGTACCCATCATTCTAGGGCGACCATTTTTATCAATAGGTCGTACCCAGATTGATGTGCATAAAGGGAGATCACTTTGAGCATCAATGAACAGAAGCTCAAGTTCAACATAATCCATGCCATGAAGTTTCCTGACGAAGAAGACCTGCATGACTCAGACGATGACCAGAATTTGATTGAAGAAGAAAAGTTTGACGAAGAGAATGAAGAAGAGGATGCAAAACGCATCCATTGCTGTCGGTAATGCGATCATAACAAAAACAAGCAAGGAAGAAGAAATGATCGCAAACCAAGAAGAAGAGCGAATAGAAAAAGAAGAAAGAAAAACAACGCAACCATCCTTAGTAGAACCACCAACATTAGAATTAAAGACCCTGCCGAGTCATTTAAAGTACACGTTTTTTGGGGTAGAACGAGAAGCTACAGTTATTATTTCCTCTGAGATTAACAAAGACCAGGAGAATGCGTTGATGAGCATTATGAGGAAACACGTGTGAGCAATTGGCTGGACGTTCGCTGACATTAGAGGAATTAGCCCAGCGTATTGTATGCACCGCATTCGTCTCGAAGAAGACCATAAGGCAACGATCGAACATCAGTGCAGGCTCAACCCTGCGATGAAAGAGGTCGTTAAAAAAGAGATCATAAAATGGTTAGATGCAGGCATTATTTATCCTATAGCAGATAACACGTGGGTTAGCCCCGTGCAGTGTGCCAAAAAAGGGTGGCATGACGGTAGTCTCGAAAGAAAACAATGAATTAATACCGCAAAGAACCGTCACTAGATGACACATTTGCATGGACTACCGCAAGCTGAATGCGGCCACAAAGAAAGATCATTTCCCCCTGCTGTTCATTGATCAAATGCTAGACCGTCTAACTGGAAATGACTTTTACTGCTTTCTGAATTGTTATGCCGGGTACACCCAGATTATGATAGCTCCAGAAGACTAGGACAAGACCACATTCACCTACCCATATGGGACCTTTGCTTTTCGCTGCATGCCGTTTGGCCTCTGCAATGCGCCGAGCATGTTCCAAAGGTGCATAATGACCATCTTTTCAGACTATCTTGAGAACTCTGTCAAAATCTTTATGGATGACTTCTCTATTTATGGAAACACTTATAAAGTCTGTTTAGCCAACTTGGAGAAGATACTGAAGAGATGCGAAAAGACAAATCTGGTGCTTAACTGGGAAAAATTCCATTTCATGGTAAATGAGGGCATAATGTTGGGGTACAAGGTTTCCCGGGATGGGTTGGAGGTGGATAAAGCAAAAACCGAAGAAATTGAAAAACTTCCACCTCCAACAAGCGTGAAGGCTGTACGAAGTTTCTTGGGGCACACTGGATTCTACAGACACTTTGTCAAAGATTTTTCGAAAATAGTACACCACTGAGTGAGTTATTGGAGGTTGATAGAAAAATTGATTTTAATAACAACTGCCTCAACGCATTCAGAGTATTGAAGAATGCACTGATTACTGCACTCGTGTTAATTGCACTTGATTGGGCACTTTCTTTCGAAATAATGTGCGATGCAAGCGGGTATGCGATGGAAGCAGCATTGGCACAAAAGAGAAAAACAATCTTGCATCCCATCGTATATGCGAGTAAAACATTAAATCCTGCTCAGACAAATTATACCACCATAAAGAAAGAGCTTCTGGCGGTAATTTTTGTGTTGGAAAAATTTTGAGCATATCTGCTGGGGACAAAGGTACTCATCCATACTGATCACTCGGCAATAAAGTACTTAATGTCAAAGAAGGACGCAAAGCCGAGGTTGATCAGATGGGTTCTCCTCCTTCAAGAATTTGATATAGAAATAATTGATCGAAAGGGGACGGAGAACCAAGTTGCAGATCACTTGTCCAGATTGGAAAACCCTGAGGTTGACCACAATGAGTCTAAGGTGAGTGCGGTGTTCCCGGATGAGCAGCTGTTCCATATTGAAGAATTGCCTTAGTATGCTGACATAGTCAACTATTTGGTTTGCGGACAATTTCTTGAAGATTATACCTACCACCAACAGAGGAAGCTCAAGCATGAATGCCGATATTATTATTGGGATGAGCCGAATCTGTATAAAAGGGGGGCAGACCAAATCCTGCAACTATGCATACTAAATGCTGCTCAACAATGCATATTATCGCAATGTCACAACTCACCATATGGTGGGCACTTTGGAGGACAGCGCACCGTAGCCAAGGTTTATAGAGTGGATTCTTTTGGCCAACACTGTTTAAGGATGCAGCTGACTACGCTAGGAAGTGTGATCGGTGCCAACGCACAGGTAACATTTCATGGAAACATGCAATGCCAATGAAAACCATCTTGGAGCTTGAATTGTTTGACGAATGGGTATTGAATTCATGGAACCATTCCCTCCTTCGAATGGTAAATATTATATTTTATTAGCCGTCGACTATGTATCCAAGTGGGTAGAGGCAGTGGCATGTGCCGCAAGCGATGCGGCGGTAGTCTCTCAATCCCTGAAGAAAAATATTTTCACTCGTTTTGGCACCCCACGTGCCATAATAAGTGATGAGAGGTCTCACTTTGTCAATCATACTGTTAAGAAGCTACTGCGCAAATACAACATTCTCCACAAAGTGGCCACCACATACCATCCGCAGACGAATGGTCAGGTCGAGGTGTCCAATCGGGAGATTAAGCTGATACTCGAGAAGCTAATAAGGCCTTTACGAATAGATTGGGCAACAAAGCTCGACAACACGTTGTGGGCATACCGGACTGCATTTAAAACACCCATAGGTATGTCCCCATATGCATTGGTATTTGGTAAGGCATGTCATTTGCCTCTGGAGCTGGAATATAAGGCACTGTGGGCGGTAAAGAAGCTAAATTTTGATTTGAAGAAAGTAGGAGAAGCGCGAAAAATGCAACTGGTCGAGCTAGAAGAATGGAGGATTAACGCATATGAGAACGCGAAGATTTACACGGAGCACACCAAGCACTGACACGACAAACACATATGCGGTAAGAACCTCCAAGTCGGGCAGATGGTCTTGCTATTCAACTCACGATTAAGGCTTTTCCCTGAAAATTAAAATCGCGTAGGTCCGGACCCTTCATCATTAAAGAAATATTCCAACATGGTGCGATGGAGCTGATCACTGAGGATGGAAGTCGTACATTTAAGGTTAATGGACAACGAGTTAAGGCATATTATGGGGGTGGTTTTCAGCCATAAAAGACCTTGTGGATCTGAAAAACCCGGAACAGAGAAAAATGGAGTGGCCCTAGCGCTGGCAAGCAACATCATCTGAGGCGCAAGTCTTCTAGAATATCCTTTGTTTGATTCTTGAACTCTCATTTCTTCAAAACCTTAATCATCATTTATCTATCTGCACTTTACTTATTCCTTCTTCATTCTGATTTTTTTTTTTTTGGAGATTACGATAAAAGAATTTTGTTTTGTTTAAAATTATTTGACCCTCTCACTATTTTTTTTTTTTTTTTTGCAATGATTGAGGTATAAGATTGCGGTGGTGTTACACGAAGAAGCAATTTATCTTATTCCATCACCGCAATCTAAAGAAGATAGATCGCCGCAAAGAAGGATACATCAATACATAATTCGGGTGACAGCGCAAATTTAGGGGTGTATTCTTCCTTATCTCTATTTCAAATTTTGCACTATCGCATCACATTTTAGTTTTAAAAGTTTTATCACTGCATCCTTTTTGATTACCGCAATCATTCGACATGGATAAATTTAGTGGGTTACCGCATACTGTCTCTTTGTCAATTATGATTTCAATGATGAAAAACATGCTTCTATTTCTTTTGTATATACTAGAGTCAACTTAATTTTAAGATAGTTACCTCATGAAATATTTCTAGAAGTTAGGGGTCTACTAGCTTTCTTTCAAACTCTCTTCACGAAGCTTTCTAAGAACATCTCATGACTTCTTTCAATCTTTTGGCAATGAGGACAGTGCCGCTTTTTAAATTTGGGGTGAGGTATTTATTTTCGACCTTGCTATTTTGAAAAAAAAAAAGAAAAGAAAAGAAAGAAAATTTGAGAATAACATCTCCACTGTCAACAATGGGAAACCCATGTTGATAAGAGTTAAGTTGTGAAAGGCACTTACCCATAGTTGGATGTCCGCATGACACACGTAGAGGCAAGCCAAAACGAAAGTAAGTCACCATGATCAACCCATAAATAAATGACCGCAACTCTGCTGTCAAGTAGGTATGAGTTTAGTCTAAGAAAGAGTGCATTCTTCGTAGTTGGATGTCCGCATGACACACGTGGGGGCAAGCCAAAACGAAGGCAAGGCACTTGGATCAGCGCAAAGTCAGAAAAAAATAATAAAGTCAAGAAATATGCAAGGATAAAATCATTTGACACCTCGGTGGAATTTTGTTTTTGAAATAAATCATGGGATGTCCCGGAAGTTAGTAAAGTCTTTTTGAAGGTTAAGCTTGTGGTCCCTAGGTCTTAGAAATATTTTAAGAGGAGACTTGAACAAGACCTAAGGAAATTTTGGTATATAGGATTTGAACGAAGTATCCTTGAGAAATATAGGAAAAGAACATTGCGGTCGACTTGCTAAAGCAAATCTTTAGCTTATGCTTGAGGACAAGCATTGTTTAAATTTGGGGGTGTGATAACAGGCAGAATTGCATGTTATCATAGTGCTAAGTTCTTAAACAATGCTGGCTTGCATTTATAAAACATGTTAAATTGCTTCCAAAAAGCGTCAAATTCATAATATTGCGGTCCCATGCATTCATCGCATGGGAACAGTTGATTTTTGTATTTTTATGCAAAAAATGTCGAAAATTGCGATCATAGAAAATCATTGGTCAAGCGCAGCATTACCTCAAGGCTTTGTGGTGATTTTGTTCGCAAACATTTGCTCAAGAAGGATTGTCGCAACTTGGTCGATGCAACATGGTAGGCGCATCTAGGTGAAAGGCATAATTAATCACGATGGGACATAAAGCTGATGACAGTCAAATCCGAATTAAGTTGACAGCCGCTAACGATAACAAGTACATTCAGTTTTTCGGTGACAAATATTCGGCGCATCAGTCAGGAATTAAAGTCGTCCCATTTGTGCAATCATGAGAGAGAAACCGCCTTTCACCCTGGAAGTTCTATAAATACCAAAGGCATCCTTCAGAAAAGAGGTTCAGCTGTTTTTAGAGTTCAAAGTTCTATTCATAGCTTAGCCTTGTTCTTAGATTTTCTTTTACTTTGAGGCAGACGCGAGAGAAGAAGGTTGTGTCGACAGATCATTCTGGTAAGCTTATCCTAAGCTGACACGCCAGAGTTGGCTGCTGGCACAACTGGGTGGTGCCTTAGGAGAGCACTGGAAGCTTCAAGAATAGAGAGAGAGTCGATGCCTACAGAAGCAAGAATATCTTTTGAACCAAATAGAGATTGACAGTGTAAAAGCCTCAGTCACCAAGGAATTGCTACTAGGCTACCTACCTTTCTCTTCCATTGTTATTTTGTACTCAAACTCATTTATAAAAACTGAATTTCCTTCTCTATATCTGTTCACTCTCTGTTATTTATACATGAGTAGCTAAATCTGTTGAATGGGTTGAGAAGCATTTAGCTAGCACAACTGGGAATCTTCATGCTATGCGATTATCTTGTATTATGTATGCTTCATTCGTCCATTAGAGATACTGGGGAGGGTAGTCTAAGGACAGGATCTAGGCTTGGAAAGTGAGGTTAGAATCTAGGCTCGGGAGAGTCAGATTAGAACGCATAATCAAAAGATAGAAGCTTAGGGATAAGCACTGTTTGCTATTAACGCATCGCATGCATCCTAAAGATAGGATATGATTGTGTGTGGTCACTTTGCCTTTATACATCTTGCATCATCGCATAGGACAAGAGTAGAGACTTAGGAATAAGCTCTATGGACACTTTTGCATTCAACACATGCGTCCTAGACTTAAGAGCATTGCATTTGCATTGGAAAATGACTTGCTGTGCATGGTTGTAGAATGATCGCATAGTCTGACGCATTCCCAAGTAACGCTAGCTAAAGACCTTCTCAACCTGTTCATCCGTATACTCAGTGTATCTATCACGCAATCCAAATTTTCTCAAATCCGCTGCATTTGTTTATTTTTCATTAACGCAATCAACAACAAACCAATAATTAATTGAGTTACCGGTTACCGCAAAGTTTTCTAAAAATTACCACCGCAACCTGTTTTCACAAGTCCCTGAGTTCGACCCTGGACTTACCAGGAAACTCAGTGGAGTTACACTTGGATTCCGCGAGGAAACTTGAGTGCTCAACACAATTTCACCATCGTATTTCATCCACATTTCCACTTCATAAAATAATGCATCAAGTTTTTGGCGCTATTGTCGGGGACTTTGGCAAAATAGTGTGCTAACGACAATTTTTCTGATTTCTTTGCAGACTCTCAATCTCTGGCAAATTACGACCCGGAGATTGAGAGGACATTCAGACGGAGATTAAGAGACCGTCAACAATAACAGCCAGATAAAGAAGAGATGGCGGAGCAGCCTGGAAACGGAGCACCAAACGAAAACAACGTCATGGAGAATCCAATCCTGTTGGCAAACGATCGCAATAGAGCCATTAAGGACTATGCATCGCCAAACCTCTATGATTTCTCTCCAAGAATCATGAGAACTGCCCTCGATGGAAGCAGATTCGAAATGAAACCGGTGATGCTGTAGATGATCCAGACTGCAGGACAATTCGGAGGCCGGCATGGCCGCATGCCTACCTCCGTAGCTTTATCAAAATTTGCAATACTTTTGTGTTCCCCAACATCTTTGCCGAAGAATTTCGACTAACTTTGTTCCCATTTTCTTTTTGTGATCAGGCAAGGAAATGGGCGTATTCTCTCGAGCCAGGAGAGATCACTTAATGGGAACAGGTCGTGGAGAAATTTATGAAGAAATATTTTTCACCTACTGAGAATGCCAAACGAAGGAAACTGATTACAAATTTTGAACAAGACGTAGACGAATCGCTCAGCGATGCCTGGGCGAGGTTTAAGAGGTTGGTCTGGGACTATCTACACAATGGTTTGCCAGACTACCATTAGATGAAAATCTTTTATCATGGTTTGAATTCCGCTTCACATACCGGTATCAATGTGGCAGCCACTGGTGGTCTGCTTGATAAAACGTATGACGAGGCTAAGAATATCTTGGATCGCATCTCTAAGAACCACGAAGATTGGAGGGAGAGTGATCAGAGATTGAGAACTAAGGATAACGATGCAAGTAATGGTGGTATTACTTCACTACAGAATCAGATGACCGCAATGATGAACTTAATTCAGGGAATTGTGATCAGTAGCCCAACACCGCAAAATGGAAAAATCAATCTGGGCACGACCTGTTCTTAGATCTGGGCAAATCAACATGGTTCTTAGATCCGATTCTCGAAGGTTTCTTAATATTTTTATCAGAGCTTGGGCTAGATCAGATATATGTTTCCTTTTTTACAATGTCAATTTGTTTTTTTTTCCTTATTCATCTTGTTAGCTTCTATAAAAAAAAAAAAAAAAAGTGTTGATTTTGTTGTTTGTTTGATGTTGTTGTCTTTTATTGGTTCATAGATCATGTCTTCATCTAAGAAATTTTTTCATTTGATGTCTTCAAATTTAATCTTTGAGAAAATTTGTGTAATCTGAGGGCTCAAAAAGATGATTGCAAAGCTGCATTGCAAAGACATCCTTAAGATTTGGGGACGAATATTCTCGAAGAAGGGGAGAATGATAAGTAAATAATTGGCAATGATAGAAGCTGGAGCATTTAATGTTTACTTCCAATCTAAGGTTCCTACCCATGGTGAACAATTACAACTTTTCATGTATCTAAAGACATCTTTTCATCCAAAAGTAATAATGAATATGAAAATTCAGATTCATTTACGTTATTAATGTCCTATGTATCTATTTAATTTATGTATTTGCATTTACAAAGGTTCATGTATTTACTTGATAGATGAAAGGTTGCATCTTTTCATAGTTTCTTTTCATTCAGTATAAATAATGTTGTATTTTTCATAATGAAGATATAGAAGAAGATTTTTAAACGTGAACATTAGGTTTTAAAACCTTGAAAGCTTTTAAGCTTTGTTTGTTGTGTGTTCTTGTGATAGAATGCATGAATATTTGAAGCATTCAAGTGAGAGTTGTTCTATCTTGCTTGCTGAGTGCTTTGAAGATTAAGGGTTGGTGGGAGTTTCTAACTTTGTCTGATCCTTGGTTCAGTAGATCATCTAAGTAATCTATCATCTAGCCTATCTCAGGGGTTGAGATCAAATTGGTTATGGGGTCTGTTGAGGTTGAGTTCTTTGGGTCTTGTTTTTCAACACGGTTCATAGATCCGACGTCCAAGGGTTCCTTAACATTTCGAAATCTTCTTCTATATCTTAATTGTCAAAAATACAACATTATTTATACTGAGTGAAAAAACACTATGAAAGGATGTAACCTTTCATCTATCAAGTAAATACATGAACCTTTAACAAATGCAAATACATAAATTAAATAGTTACATAGGATATTATTAATGTAAACGAATATGAATTTTTAGATTCATTATGACTCTTGGATGAAAAGATGCCTTTAAATGCATGAAAAGTTGCAATTCTTCACCATGGGTAGGAACCTTAGTTTAGAAGTAAACATTAAATGCTCTAGCTCCTATCATTGCCAATTATTTGCTTATCAATTCATGTATGGACTTTGTTTTGAATTTTGTAAATATTTTATGTTGTAAGTATATAGGACTTTTCTTAGCTAAGTTGGTGGAAAGTTTCGTATGATTGAACAAGTTTAAAAAGTTCAATATATGTGTTGTTTGTAATTTCTATATTATTGTTGGACTTCAAAACAGGAAATTATACAGATAATTTATAATAGTACAATTTTGAAGGAAAAAAAAAGCTTGACAAGAAAAATGTGTCAAGTATTCCTCTTAACTTGTCAATTTCTAGGTATAAAGAAGAAATTATATTTGACAAGTAAAAACTGTCAAGTAATGAAAAACTTGATTTATAATAAATGTCAAGAATTTAGATACTTCAGTTAAAATAAGTCAAGAGATCCCATATACTTAACAGTTATAAGTTATCAAGTAAATTACAGCTTAACGCTTTTAGGCAGTCAAAAAATTTCTCTTATTCTTGACACTAGATTACTTGACGTTTTTAAAAAAACGTCAAGTAACACTGATACTTGACTATGAAAAACCGTTAAGTAATACAATTTTTATAGTAGTGTTAGCATTAAATGCTTCATAGGAGGTTAGTGATATCGAGCCATCCACATTTGAAGAAGCAGTGAGTTGTGCTAATGCAAGGAGATAGATAGAAGCTATGAATGATAAAATTGAGTCTCTAGTAAATATGAGACACGGGACTTAGTTCTTCTACCTAAAGGGTGCAAACCTATAGCATCTAGATGGATGTACAAGTTCAAGGAAGGCATCCCTAATGTTAAAAAACCTAGGTTTAAAGCTAAGTTGGTTGCTAAGGGGTTTACACAAAGGCAAAGAGTTGACTACAATGAGATATTCTCACTTGTTGTGAAACAAACCTCTATTAGATTACTTTTATCCATAGTAGTACAATAGAATCTAGAGCTAGACCAATTTGATGTTAAAACAACATTTCTTCATGGCTACTTAGAAGAAACCATATACATGTGTCAACCTAAAAGTTATCAAGTCAAGGGAAGTGAAGACTACTATTGCCTACTTAGAAAGTCCATTTATTGACTAAAATAATCTCCTAGGTCCTGGAACAGAAGATTTGATGAGTTTATGTAGAAGAGTGGTTTTCTAAAGAGCTCTTATGACAGTTGTGTTTACATCAATGCTAAGACATTTGCTAATCTTGTCTATTTACTTCTATATGTGGATGATATGCTTCTATCAGGAAGTTCTAAGGAGGCGTTGAGACAAGTTAAAAACCTCATAAAATCAGAGTTTGAAATGAAAGACTTGGGCAGTGCAAAAAAAATTCTTAGCATTGATATTAATAGAAACAGAACAGAGCACAAATTATAAATTAGTCAAGCTAAGTATTATGAGAAATTAATACAAAAGTTTCATATGAAAGAAACAAAAACAATTTGCATACCCATTGCACAACATTTCAAACTTTTTAGCAAAAAATTCACCAAAAGACACATAGATTGAGCAAAAAAGATTAATGTCTACAGTGTCTTACTCCTAAGCAGTGGAAGGTCTCATGTATTTGATGATCTCTACAAGACCAGACATAGCTTATGCAACTAGTCTAGTCAGTAGGTACATGGCCAACCCTGGCAAGAGACATTGGGAGGCCACCAAATTGAATTTGAGGTACCTAAAGGGCACTAAGGAAGCTAGACTTCTATATCAACAAAGCACTAGCACAGAATCGGAACTATTTAGCTTTGTTGACTCAGACTATGCAAGGGATCTCAATAAGAAAAGATCATTATCAGGGTATATTTTCCTATTTGGAATGTATGTGTTATGTTGGAAAGCCTCACTATAATCAGTGCTAGCTCTCTTTACTATTAAACAGAGTTCATTGCTCTATCTGAAGCTGTAAAAGAAGGCATATGGCTAAGAGGTTTACTTCAAGATTTTGGAATTTCATTGACAACAGGAAAAATTTATTGTGATAATCAGAGTACAATACATCTATCTAAACACCCTCAGTATCATAATCGTACTTAACATATAGATGTGAAGTATCACTTTATCAGAGAACAGATAGAAAGCAAGAAGATTGAAGTTCCTAAAATACATACCTCTGATAACACTTTAGACATGCTAACGAATGCAACTACTCAACTCAAACTCCAGAAATGCCTCAACATCATTGGGTTCGAGCTACCTGAAAAGGGGTAGTTAAAGAAAGAATCAGGAAAAATGAGCTAATCAACAAAATGTTGATTTCAAGGTGGAGATTTGTAAAAGACAGAAACTACTTTAGTGAAAACCAACCATTTTATCACTTAAAGTACACCCTCAAGTTAAACCTTGTTAAAATCCTATATAAAGGGATCTAAGCTAAAACTAAAGTACAATATGTGTGTATATGTTCTTATCTTTTCTGTAAGCTCTTTGTAAATCCTCTAAGTCTCTGAATATAATTCCTCTCGTGGATGTAGGCCTTTGTTGCTGAACCACATTAACTCTTTGATGTTCTTCTTCTTTTTTCCATCTCTGCATGCATGAATCTTGTTGCAAATCATCTTCCTTTTCACGTTTTCAACAACTTCCTCTTCTCTCTTCTTCTTTTTTCTATCTAGAATGGAAAACACAAACAAAATCAGAAAATGAAAGTTATTTTGTTGAAAAGATACCAGAAAGAGATTTGAGTGATTAAGATAGAATCCAACCTTTAACGTGTCTGCTAAGATCATCATCAACGTGGTCATATTTCTAGCCACTTGCTCCATTTTAGATCTTCAATCTTGGGTATTTCTTTAAGCTTAGGCCTTAGTGGAAATATACCAAGCCTAACAAGAAGCTTGGATGAAATCAATAGAGGAGGAATGAATGCACTAATTAAAAATAATACATGGTCATTAGTGCCACAATCACCTATCTTTAACCTAGTTGGTTGTAAGTGGGTGTTCAAAACAAAAAGGAATTCAAATGGAAGTGTTCAAAAGCTCAAAGCAAGGTTGGTAGCTAAAGGTTTTCCTCAAAATTCTGGAATAGGTTTTAAAGAAACTTTTAGTCTAGTGGTGAAAGCTTCAACAGTGAGGATTATATTAACACTAGCAGCAGCCTATGATTGGAAAGTGAGATAACTGATATCATGAATGCTTTCCTCAATGGTAAGCTTGAAAAAGATGTTTATATGACTCAACTTGAGGGATTATTTGATGAAAAAAGCCTAACTATGCAAATTACACAAATATCTTTATGGACTAAAGCAAGCTCCAAAGGCATGGTATGAAAGATTTAAAAAGGTTATCCTCAGCTGGGGTTTTAAAAATTCTAGAGCAGATAACTCATTGTTCTTTATTGATGTTGAAGAAATTAAAGTTTACATACTTGTTTATGTAGATGATATATTTGTAACAGGTAACAATATGTGTCTCATTAATAAATTTATTGTAGCCTTCCGTAAAAAGTTTGCTTTTAAAGATCTGGGAGAAATATCCTATTTTCTAGGCATTCAAGTCCATAGAGATGAGATTGGCTTTTTTTTTTTAAATTAGACAGTATATTAATGATTTTCTAGACAAGTTGAATTTGAATGATATTAAGCCATGCAATACACCAGAAACGAAAGGAAGATAATATACAAATATGGAGAAGCAGTGGACAATCCTACACTTTATCAAAGTGCCATTAGAGCTTTACAATATGTTACTTATACAAGGCTAAAAATCTCATACATAATCAACAAACTCAGTCAATTTCTACAACATCCAACTATCACACAATGGAAGACAGTGAAGAGAGTATTGAGATATTTAAAAGGTACTAATAGTCATGGACTTTACATACCCAAATGTAGTAATTTGCAGATTATAGGCTACTCGGATGCAGATTGGGAATGCGGCCTTGATGATAGACAATCGATCTCAACTTATTTTGTCTTCATTAGGGATGTTTTTGTGTCATGGTGTTCAAAGAAACAACATAGCACGCTTCAATATGGAAGTAGACTATCAATCCCTTGCACATATAATAGTTAAGATTAGTTGGATTTAAGCATTATTTCAAGAAATTGATTGTAAAAATTCATACATACCTGTAATTTGGTGTGATAATGTAAGTGCTCTCTCCTTAGCAGCTATTTCAGTCTTCCATTCAAGAAGCAAGCATGTTGAGCTCGATTTCATTTTGTACGAGATAAGGTAATTGTTGTTCTAACTAATGAGAGGGAAATGAGAAAAATGAGAAAAATGAGAAGTGTGTGAATTTCATTCTAGAAAATTTCATATAAATATATATTTAAATCTAAAAATAGATTCCATAATGTTAGCAACTAGTCCCACTATTCTCAATAGGAACTTAGACTTGACTACAACTAAAAATAACTTCAATTATTTCCTAGAAACTAGGAATTGACTAGACCAACACAAAAACTAACTTGCAGTTTTGAGTTACTAACATTCTTCTCCTAACTTAAATACTACAAACACCTAATTTGCTCCTAAGAGCTTGAAAACGACTCACACAAAATCTAGATTCAGCAAGTGATCATCCATCTTGCTGTACCATGTCCTAGGAGCTTGCTTCAACCCATAAAGAGCCTTCTTCAACAAATAAACATTTTGCTCTTGTCCTGGTATAATGAATCTGTTTGGTTGCTCAACATAGATCTCTTCTTCTAACACTCCATTTAGGAATGCTGACTTCACATCTAGCTGATACACCTTCCATCCATGCTGGACTGACACAGCAAGTAGCATCCTGATTGTGTCCATTCTTGCAACTGGTGCAAAAGTCTCAGAAAAATCAATTCCCCAGACTTGTGCATATCCTTTTTGATGAAAATGCCCTAACCTCTTGTGCCATATCTCTATGTCATTTACTTGACACTTGAAAGGTATCTGCTCCTTCTCGAGTGGATCCAACGAGAAGCTCTTGTGTTGCATCTTTATTTTGATCACCTCATTCCCAATGGAATTAGAAATGAAGCATTTTCCTTCTTCAAAGAACACATTGAATCCCTTCTCTATTAATTGATCAACACTTAACAAGTTTTGATCAGTTTTAGGGACAAACAACTTCTTAGTAAACAACTTGGTTCTACAACTCTCTATTAACACTGTGCCCTTCCCCTTTACTTTTAGATGCTCACCGTTTCCTATCTTCACCTTTGATTTGAATGATTGTCAAGGTCCTTGAACAACTCTTTGTCACTTGTCATATGATTAATATACCCACTATCAACCAACCAACCATCACATTGAGTGGCTAATGAGAAACAAGTAGCCACAAAGAGTTGATCTTCTTCTTGTTGTACTACAACATGTGCCCCAATAAATGACATCTTCTACACTTCACATCTGACCTTCTTCAGTATCTGAAATGTGGATGATTTTGCTTCCCACAGTGCTTATATGTACTACCAGCATCCTTTGTAGCAGACTCTGAGCTACTGTTACCACTTCCCTTCTCCTATCTTCCACCTTCTCCCTACTGCACTCTAGCTTTCAGTGCCCCCTCAATGCTTCCTTCTTGTCTCATCAACCTTCTCTGCTCTTGTGCTTGCAAAGCACTAAACACTTCTATCACTTTGAGTTTTGAGAGGTCTTTAGTATTTTCTAAGGAAGCAATGGTTGCTTCATATCTTTCAGGTACCTGAAACTAGAATCTTCTGAACCAATCTATTGTCAGATAAATTGGTTCCTAATGCTCTTACCTTGTTAGCAATCCCAATCAACTTATCTGATACTCTTTAATGGACTCGGAATCCTTCATTTGCATTCTCTCGAATTCTTGCACCAAGTTCAATACTTTCATGCCTTTAATCCTCTCTTACCTTCATAGTTACTTTTGAGGAACTCCCAGATCTCATTTGTCGACTTCAAGGCCATAATTCTGTTGAACATGGCAGGAGACACAACTGCATATAGCCAAGCTCGAGCTTTTGCCTTCTTGGTGACCCTTTCCTTGTGAGTCTTGATCTGATGTATTGTTGGGTTATCAGGAAGTGGAGCAATCTCATAGTCTTGCTCAATTGCTTCCCAATAATCACAACCCTCCATGTAAGCTTGCATTCTGATAGTCCATGCCTGGTAGTTTTCACCATCAAACACAGGTGGAGCCAATGAAGAAAGACTGTTTGATCCTAATTCCATCTCTAACAACTCTCATAGGTGTATCACTCAGTTTCTGTCAGAGATATTTCACTGATTCTCACTCATAGACCCCAAGCTTTGATACCACCGTTGTTCTAACTAATGAGAGGGAAATGAGAAAAATGGGAAGTATGTGAATTTCATTCTAGAAAACTCCATATAAATACATATCTTGAATCTAAAAAAAGATTCCATAATGTTAGCAACTAATCCCACTAATCTCCACAAGAATACAAACTTAGACTTGACTACAACTAAAAATAACTTTCCTAGAAACTAGGAATTGACTAGACCAACTCAAAAATTAATTTGCAGTTTTGAGTTATTAACCATAGATAAAGAAATTGATGTTCATTTTGTTCCTTCAGAAAAACAGCTTACAGATGGTTCAATGAAGCCATTGACAGAAGGAAGATTTGTTGAGCTGCGTTCCAAACTCAACATCCTTCGAACACCGTTTCGTTTGAGAGAGAGAGTGAAAACAGCTCAGTAATCTCCTCATGTAGTACACGTGGTAGTTTTACTCTAAATGTCCAACATTCAAGACTTGCAAGAACGAATGTTCTGGGCTTGAGTAGACATGGGTTTCAACACAAATAATCTTTATTCATTTTTCCTTTTGCTAATTTTGTATTTATTGTAATTAATTAAACTGGAAGTTTAAATTTAGGTTTTTGTTGTTAGTTAGTTTGGCAATACGTGGGTAGTGCTGTTGGTTCCTTGTAAACCACTAACCCCTCATAACTACTGTAATCAAGAGTATTTAAATCCCTCTTTTGAGTTTAATAAAACCAACAATCTTTTCCCTAGAATCAAAGTAAGGTTGTTTGTTGATTTGTATAATTAAAATAAAATATATAAACATGACCTTTGTCTCTTAGGATCGGAGATTCAATTTTCCACCCTCTAGTTATTATACTAAAAAAAAATATTCTATAATTCTATTTATAAAATAATATTTGGAACATTTGAAAACCAATATGGTTTTATTATATACACATGTTCACATAAATTAAGTTATATTAAAACGGAATAAGCAATTAACTTCAATTTTAATCAATACTAGAAGATGATTTACATAAAGTAATCTAATTAGGATAATAAAGTTTTGTTACTTTTAATTTTTGTCAATTCGAGTATAACTTTTGAGTAGGACACATATTACTTTTTTTAATATCAAAGATTTGATCTTCCATTCTTGTATTTGTCGATATCAAAACCATTCATTAACCTCCTTTTTTTTCTCTTTCTTTTTAGATTTTTTTAGTATTTGTTGAACCTCCTTTTTTTAACTATTGCAAAATTTAAAATTTACTATTAATATGTATATCTTTAAAAATTTATTATAAAAAAATTGAGGGACAAACATTTTCAAAATTTAATCTCCAAACTTGATTAAATTTAATCTCCAATATCTCACATAGTAATGTTACATAAATGTTTTTGTGAAAAGTAAAAAAAATGTTTTTCTTTCATCTTAGTCATTTAAAACCACCTATTTCTTATTTTTTAACTTTTATTTATAGGTTTATTGCGTTAGTTTTGAAAGATCAAAAATTTTTTTGGTTACAAATAACATCTAAAAAACAAAAACTTATACCTTGGTTAAATCTTCAAGGTGTGCATTTTTCATTTTTTTTTTCTTATAAAAAATAAAATATTCCAATAGCTCTTTTCGAGGAAATTGTCAGTTTTAACCCAAAAAGTTTTTCCCATTCAAAAGTAACCTCATTTTTAAAATCTACTTTCTTTTAGCATATTTTCCAACTTTTCAGACTTTAAGTGGAGGGACCCACCAGGTAAAAATATAATTTACCCCTCAATAAATGGTCATCCAATTGCATTGAATATGAAATAATTGAAATTATCTAACTCACATATCTTAAATTAGAAATTTAATTTTCAGTTTCACATTTTGTTTTCAATATAGAAATGTTTTAGATGAAGGTCCCAACTTCAGATAAATAATCCTTTTCAGAAGGTCTCAAGTTCAGAGGAACAATTTCTTTCCTTTTTAAGAGTTCCAACATCTCGTAAAGTTGGTAAAATAGCTTGAGTTGTGCTCTCTATTGTTTGTCTCGTAATGTTCTAAACGTCTAGTGAAGTTATTTCACGAGACTAAAGACATAAATCAACTCAACTTTATGAGACTACAGACTGTCTTTTGTCTCGTAAAGTTGAATTTGTAAGTTAGGCTTTTGTCTCGTGAAGTAACTTCACAAGACAAACTTACAACAATACGAGACAAACGACATAGGGCTTTCAAGCTATTTCACAAACTTCCCACTATTGTGAATACTTCACGAGACATATTTGCAACAACTCATGAAGTTCAATACACCTAGAAATTGTGAAATAAAACTTAGACAAACGTTTACTCCCTTACTCCACATATTTTACAGGTTCTTTTAAATTCGTTAAAGTTCAAAGGATGAAATGACAAATATGTTGTTGATAAAAAAAAGTTTTGAGTTTTTCACTACACATTCCTACCAGAAATCACACAGACTTCCCCTTATAAACAATAGAATACATTAATCATTTAGAAAGAAAGAAAATGGAAAAGGTACTTGTGTACCTTTTGTCAAAATCCGAATCGGGTGAAGGAAAAACGGAAGACGTCCAACGACCATGAAAGGTGGATTTTTTTTTTTAGAAAGGTAAGGGAGTCTTCGCGAGAAAAATGTCCAATAATGGTTGAAAACTCGAGAAGAAGAAGTAGAAAACCCTAACTTCCACAAGAAGATGAAGTCTTTGCGATAAGATTTGTCTTTTTAAATTCAATTGAGGGGAAAATTTGTATTTTTACGTGGTGGACCCCTCTACTTAAAATCTGAAAAGTTGGAAAAGATGTTAAAAATGTACATTTTTAAAAATGAGGATACTTTTAAATGGAAAAAAACTTTATGGGTCAAAATCAGCAATTTTCCCTCTTTTTGTCATGTTTTTCTAAAAAAAGCTAGAAATTTATACGAATAAATAATTGATTTAAATGCTACTTTGATCCCTAAACTTTTAAATTTGATTAATTTTGATCATTATACTTTTAATTTTATACAATAATAATAAGTTTTAAAATTTGCATACTTGATAATATTCCCTCATTTATCCTCATTCATGTTCCTTATTCAGAAAAAATATATTTTTAGTCCTTGAAGTTTAGTTTAGATTGTATATAGGTTCTTGAGTTTTCAAATTCAATAATTTTACCCCCTATTTCTTGGGAGAATCTTCATGGGTGCCCGTCTTTGTCCTTGCGAAAAAAATAATCCCCATTCAGAACCACATATTTTTTTAGAATATTAACACAAAAAGATTACCAATAATATATATATATATATATATATATATTAAAAGGTCATCATCTCGAAATATTTTTTTGGACAATTTACCCATGAAAATATTTGACAATTACACTTTTATCTATTTGAATTAAATATTAATATTAATAACTTAAAAATGCTAAAAATCTTCGGTGCATTTAATAATAGAGCAATTACGAATATAATTTTTATAATGATGGTTTTGTGAAATAAAACATATATTTTTTTAATTAAAATTCTAATGGATGAAATGTATAAATATTAAGAATATTTGATGCATATACTACCCAAAATCTCCATCCCTCGATCTATAAACCATATCACCTAGCCTCTTCTGTATCAAAATCGTCATTACTCCTTCGTTGCAGCAATAAGCTCCATCATCACAAGCCAACCGATCTCAACCTAATAAAAATGCATTCATGGGGGAAGTTGAGGTTAATTCAAAGGGACAAATAAGGGAAATCTCACCTTACTTAAAATACTTATATATATAATGCAACAATATTGTAAGATTGAGAAATCAATAAATCAATTAATGTAAATCAACCAAACAAGAAACACGATTCACTAAACGAAGATTGTGAACATGAATGGAGAATGAATCTTGACATGCATGAAAGAAAAAATAGTTCATTAAAAGTGCCATGATGGTTACTGAAAACCAAACATTGGGTTTAATTTTATTTTTAAAACTTTTACTTCTTAATTAGCTATTTCTCTCATGCTAGGAGATTGGTAGTAAACTCATGGTCGCACTTTTTGATTTTTTTTTTCCTATGTTAAAACAAATTGTAATATAGTAGGACAGAATTTGATAATGTAGTAAAAAAATTAATAAATTAAGATATATAAGAACATAAAATTAATTTTTAACTAAATTTAAATAATAATTGTATGAAAATCGTTAAGATGAAGTTCACTCAATAATAATTCACACGTATTCCAACTCAAGTTAATTATTAAAAAAATTAAAAATTATTCACACGCCATAAACATGGTAATAGATTGGTATATAAAAATTAAAATGGATAGAACTCAATTAATATAATATAATTGAATCTTCACATAATATAAATAAATTTATAATATCGAAGTTGAAAGTAGACGTTCGAGTATTAAAATTTTGTAGGATTTTGCGGAGGTCGGAGTTCTATTTTTTTAAAAAAGTGTGTATCATGAAAGCCTATTTAATATTGAGTTGCTCAAAGAAGATTAACCAATTAAATTTCAGCATGATTAAAATATTAACACTAAACAAAATGAATAATATTAAAAAAAGCACTAGACAGAAACGTAAACAATTTTTATATATCTAAAATGTAGGTTAGACTTTAATCTAATTATGATCGTAATTACATCCATGCTTCTTATTTATGATTGTTATTAATTTAATTAAAGAAATCAATGGTTCTTATTTTCTTAAGTCTTAGAAACCTTTTAAAAGCATAAAAGATTTGATTTCTTATATTTATATCTACTTTTAGGACCATAATTGTCATAAATTTTTGGACGGCCATTTAAAATTAAAAAATATTATTATATATATATGTAACTTTAAGTATTTTTATATCCTCCATAGTCTATACAGATGGAATATTTTAGAGATACATAATAAAAATATAGTCTAATTAATTAATAAATTAATATAATTAAATTGAGCATACCTCAATTGACATAGGAGTGTATTAATAATCATGAGGTCTGTAGTTCACATCTCTCTACTCTAATTGTATTGAAAAAATAAAAATTGATATCAGTTAATTACTAGTGAATAATTATTAAATATACATACATATTATTTAGATCTAATAAATTTCAACTAATATTTTTATGTTATCTTAACTATTTAATATAATAATTTTTATTATTAATTATTAATATTCTAGTTGGTTTATGTTTTTTAATTAGTTTTAGTAATTAAATTTAATCATTTAACATGTTTAATATAAAAATGTTCATTTATTTTTATCACAAGTGATTAATTAATTAAATAATGATAAATTTAATTTGTGACCACATCAATTGTTTTCTTACATTTGATGAAGTAATTATTTAATTTTAGTTTCTTTATACAAAATTAAAAAAATCAAATAGATATATTTAACTTTCACGACATTAATTATTTTGTTTATCCAAACGTAAACATTAATTATTTTAGACATTTAAATTTTAGATATTTAATATTCATATCCATGAAACAAAATCTACAATCCAAATGAGATTGTTTTCAAATATAAAAATGAGCGAAATTATTTATAAATATAATAAATTGTCATTGTTTATCATTGATAAATAGTGATAGACACTGATAGACATCTAAATACACATCCAAATGAGCCTAGAAGACTAGTGATGATACCTTTTTTTCCTCATAAATCAAAATTTATTCATCATAAAATCAAAGCGTTGGCCACAAAATTTTATTTAATTTATTTTCAAATTCTATATAGGAATAAAACTTCTAACTTTCAGGTTGATAGTACAAACATTATGCTAGTTGAGATACGTACATTTTGACTTATTATGAACGTTTTATCATACATGATTTTGTACATTTTTTTTTAATTATAATAATTGGTCATTCAACCTCTTAACTATTTTTTCTTTTTAAAAAGAAATCTATTACCAACATGAGGATAGTTCAAAATTTAACTATTAGCCATGATTATGTATATATATATATATATTATATTAGTCATCTTTAAAAATTAGTTTATTAACATGTGATAATATAGTTTAATATTTAAATGATAAACGACATTAAAAAAAAAGGCTTAATTAATAAATGATGCATCTAAATTCCAACATAAAAAATTGGGCAGAACGGATTGTTTTTGTTGTGAATTTGAGAAGCACAACGGGGACACGGATATCAATAAATATAATATTAAAATAAATTAAACATAATATATAAAATATATAAAATAAAATAAATTATAAAAGTAAATAAAATAACAAATTATAGATTTCTCCATTTTTCCAAACTTGTTGGAATTTTTCCAATGTGTGTGTCTTCCAAAACCTACAAAATGCCACTATTTATTGGCGATTTAGCAAGTAGAGGTGGATAACATGGACAGTAAGAATGAGTATTTACACGACACATGGATAACACTTTGGAAAATGGGGGTATGACATGTGAAACCTAGATTTCCATTTTCCCTACTTAAGTAGGCGATTAAGGGAATTAACTAAATGAAAGTTAATCCTATGTTAAAGAAAAGGAAAATTTCTAAGTATTGAATAGATTTTCCTTGAGTAGTTTGGAGATAAGCATAAACTAGTGAAAATTTTGCCTAAGTGTAAAGCTAAAAGGAACCATGCGTTTGATTTTAACGCATGAGATGAGGCTAGGATGAGTAGAAAGGCAACCATGCATTTGTGAGATTGGACATATGATTGGACGAGGCGTTGGCAAGAGGCATTGCCTAAAGTTGCTCATGCATTGAGAATGTGTAAGCAAAGTGAGATATTGAGCGCAAGGTGCTAGGTAGGCGATCGTGTAGCAAATGAGCGACACTACACGATGAGGTAGGCGATCATATAGCAAATGAGTGGTGCTACACGATAAGGTAGGTGATCGTTTAGCAAATGCATGGAGCTCAGCGATGCGCTAGACAATCGTGAAGATGTGCGCAGCATTAAACGATAGAAGTGACGTGCTAGACGATTGGGCTATACGATAGGCGGTAAGTACTACACAATCAGTGTAAGCGCTAGACGATAAGTGATGACGGGAAATTAGAAGTCAAATTATTCAACAACTAAAATCCCTTGGACACAATATGTGATGCATGTGCTTAAGATATGCGTTGATAGTCATGCGTTGGAATGATAATGTGTTAACGAATGTATGCGATGACCATGCGTCCTGTCACAAGTTTTCTTGAGCTTACACCAAGTATAACGCGAACACAAGTTTCTCAGGTGATCCGAGTTCGAACACGAGAACTTGTAGCAAAATGAATGCAGTGATGTGCATACGACGATTTAAATAATAGAATGTTGGAGGGGTTGCTAAGTTAATCTTACTTTTACTTCTATCTAACAAACAACGCAATGAGAATATGCATGAGAGGTAGAGACACGGCAACTCTTGACATGAAACAAATGAATGGGAAAGACAGATAAAATGCAGAGATGTTTTCATTGCAACCCTTAAGAATGACCGCAAGGGCAACCTTAGTCAATGCAAGCCATGCAATCATGCTACACACACGTGAACCTAACTCTAGGACGTATGCAGTGTATCTGCAATATTGCCGAGAAGCCTATGCCTGCCTAGACCTCCATAACCCGCTCACTAGCTCTCGTCGCATGAACATGGTTGCCACATAACACCTTATCCTACTTCCTGGACGTATGTATTATCCTATCTATAAGGCGCATACGCTGTGTGATAGCAAACACAGCTTATCTCTAAGTTCCCCATTCTTGCCTATGCGTTCCAATCTGCTCTCTCGAGTCTTAGATTTGGGTTTTAGACTACTCTCTCAAGTATGCCTAAATGATGAATGATGCGCTCATAGGACAAGGTAACTGCATGAACTTGGCTGACCTAAGATTATTCCTACTCTAGTGAACAATGCATACATTGCTTAATGCGACCAACCACTTACCCTCCCGGGTAGTTGATTGTTGCTGACTTTACTCATAGACAAGCATTGTGTTAGCCTATAGACAGGCGTTGTCGCAACTTCACACTAAGAAAATAAGGTTACTCTCACACTCACGCAACGCACACCTCTCGGTGGGTTGCTACATGCTTCATATCTCTAATCCACATGACTAAGTATGCGATACCCAAGCAATCTCACTAAGTGTTGCAATGAAAGTAAAGATGCTAAGCAAAGAAGATGGAGATGGAGTCGAAGGAAACAAAGAAATGCATTGAAAAAAAATTGTATTAATTCCTTAATCACAAAATGTCATACAATACAATATAAGAAAAGAAAGGAAAATGAAATGATCGGCTGGAAGCAAAGACTTGCTTCCAACGGATGTGCGTCAAGGCTACCGGTGGTGCCATGGATGGGTGGTAGAGTTGACTCTCCCGAGATCTAGCTCCGGTCGAAGGCTCCGATCGTCACTCAGAATGGATGAAGGAGGTGAAGAACTCTCAAGCATCTTCTCACGCATTTTGTCTGGATCGCAGGGAAAACCCTGGGTTGCAAGGGTAATCCCCGGACCACAAGGATAATCCCTAGATAAGTTGGAATTCTGCTCAGCGACTTCTATTTATAGAGCTTGGATCGCCGACAACATTAATGGACTATTCTGATTTTGACATTCGGCACGTTAGTCCTTTTTTTGAACCTCTATCGCTAACGGCATGGTAGGTGAAATGCCAACATCATCTTTTGATTTTCTCGAGGTAGATGTGTTGATGCGTTCATTCCATCAACCTTGCATTGATCCCATTAGTATGTGTTATCGCGTACCCGCAATCATTCAGTGACCGCATTCGCTTAATACCGATACTCTACACGATGATCGCAATCGCTTGACGAGTGCAATTCCCATGTGATGGATGCATACGGCTGATTACCGCAACATCCATGCGTTGATCGACGCGTTCGCCTTTGCGATGGAGAGTTTTTCTGCATGCGGTCGTCTATGCAGTGGTCCGGTTTCCGCGTTTGTGTCCACTTCCTGTATTAGCTACAAAAATAGAACATTGAACGCATAATAACGGGTTAGCCGAGATTCCTCATGCTGATCGACGCAAACTCATTTTCTCATGAAATCCTAGCACAATTGCCGCATATTCTGCTTAACAACCTTCATAATTCTAAGTAAAAGACCTAGTATTAACCTCGTATATATGATATTCTTATTATTATGAGTTGAAATAGACTCTAGAAGTTGCTTACCACTCACTGAGCTTTGTGAAACTCATTCTTTTCTTTCATGTTTTTCTTCCGAGGTAGCGAAATATGAGGAGTTCCAGGGTGCTGCTAAGGTCAAGGTCTACCACAAGCCACAGTCACACTTTCAGAGGGTTTTAAGAGTGGTTGTTGTAAACTTTGTAGTTAAGTCTTGGAGTTGTATAAACATTACATTGCTGTAATAAAATGAGCCTACTTAATCAGTTGTTATTATCTTCTTGACTTAAAGTTTACTGAGTGTAGTAAAGAGGTTCAGATAGGCAGTAGGTATCACAAAATGGTGGTATCTACAGTCCCTCACACCCCTCCTCGGGCTCAGGAGGCGGGCTCGGGACGGGGTGTGACAGGATACATGGTCAATGGACACTAAGCATGAGCATCTAATGGGCATCTATTTTCTATAATATTTATAATACTCTCTCCTAGATGCTCATCATATATATATGAAATATGCCTCGTTAAAATCTTACTAGGAAAAGACCCATTGGAAAAAAAAATCCCAGTGAAGGAAAAAGAGTACATCATATGAAGGGACGTGATTGTTTATACGATGAGATGTGATTGTCATGAAGATAGCTTTGGAGCATAACGTTGTTGATCCGTTTATGAATGCTCTCACGGCTACAGTGCTTGAGGGTCACCTGTAGAGTATGGGCCTATGGGACAGACCACGGTTGGACTAGGGCAAGAAGAAGATCTTATACTAGGCGTGTTATGCCCTAGTTTATAGTTTATTGTTTTGTGTACATGTAATTTGATTATCTTGTACACCCCATTAGCTTTAAAAAAAGTGGGAGATTGTTGGTGTTGATGTTCTAAATCTCATAAGGGTAAGTAGATAAATTGTTCCCTTAAAGGTTGATTCCAAGTCTTGAACAATGTGGCACCACACCCTCTCTTGGTCCGAGAGGGGTTTGGTCATAGTGAGACTATGATCTATTGTTCATTAGAAGGATTAGTGGTACTTAAAGAGTTAGATGTAACTACAGGGGCAAAATGGTAATTTGGTCCAATTATACTTACGAGCAATTTGTGAAGGGTCATTGTACTGTTGATTGGTTATATCCAATGGATATAGAAACATATCTATAGTGCGAAAAGTGCAATTGTCAATGGAGTGTCCGACGGTTAACGAATGGTGGATAATGTAATTAAAGAGTTAAATTAATTATTCACGTACCATTGAAGCTTCAAGCTACAAGTCCATAAGGTCCCCTTGGTGCTCAAAAGGATTTAGTTGAGAATCAGTTTTTAGGTTAATTTGAAATATTCAAATTAATAAGAGGGAATTTAATTATATATGATCTAATTGACATAATGTATATGATACATTATAGTTTAATTGAAGGAACAAATATTTGAATATGATTTATATTAAATGTCATAAAATAGAGAAAGAAGAACTATAGTTTATATTGTATATGATGTAATATTAAAACCGTAGGTTATAAATATAATATGATAAGTTGGTTATCATATTTATTTATAATTATTAATTATTTGATAATGAATTTCCTTTTTCTCTCTAACCACCTTAATGAAAAGTTAATCAGTTTTTGTGGCAAATTGGGATAAATAAAATATGATTTTATTTTTTCCATAATTTTTGTTACACGACTTGTAAGACAAGAGATTGCACGATTTTATCAGAGACTATACGATAGACTTGGTTCTCACACGATTGAAGAGAACTCTATGCGATACCTTATTCTTCCTTTAATCGTCTTCCTACTCCAAACCACAAACTCCCTCATAACCAAAATAGCCAGAGCCCACAACTCCTGGGTTTTCAACCCGAGAATACCAAAGTTACCAAGTGGTAGTGTCCTTTACACTTTTGGTTCGTTTGTTCCGGTTGCTATTTGTTTGAGAGGAGTTCGTGCTTATTCGAAGTGTTTGTGAAAGTTCGAGGGATTTACTTGAAGAAGAGTTCTTCAAAGGTATAATCTCTAAACCCTTCATCTAGTCCAAAAGTATGTTGTAATTTATGTTTTGATGCATAATCTATATTGTTTACTGTAAGTGTTTGTTTCAATCGAAATGGGATTTAGATGATCCGCTTCCGCTCATAGGTTCTCTATAAAACGAGTTACTTCAATTGGTATCAGAGCCAGGTTATGTTCTAATTCCAAATTCCATTTGTTGTATTGAAATCATTTACAGTTTGGTGGGTTTTAAGTTCTGCAATGCATTTAACTGTTAAATGTTTGTGGATGGTTTGTTGATGGATGTTTGGGGATAGTAATCTCTGTTTTGGCTTTCTTTTTACATTACAAAAGTTAATTTGTAAGGGCCCCTGTGTCTTTGGGCATAAATCTTGTAATCGAATCTGTATCCGTTTTGGTTTTTGAGTCGTTCGTGAAGCTTCAGACGCAAAGGTTGTAGTTCGTTTCAATGGAGAAGATGAAACGGTGGTCGCATCACGTAGCTTGAGCTAGACGATCGTTTAGATTTGGTCATGCATTCGTGTACAATTTTCTGCACGATTGTGTAAGATCTGCTAAACGACCGCATAGCTGCTATGCGATCGTGTAAAGTTGTTGCTCGATCATGTTGCGTTGGTTGCATGATCACGTAGGCACTCGAGAAGTAAATGATCGCACGGTATTTAATACTCGATTCAAGGAATGCGTGCTAAACGATCGTGTAGACTATCATAGTCATCGCATAGTCAGTAGCTACACGATCGCATAGTATACGATAATTGGTGCACACTACTCGATCGTGTAGACTATCATGCTCATCGCATAGTCTTTAGCTACACGATCGCATGGTATGCGCTACTTGAAGCACGCTGCACGGTCGCGTGGACTTTCATGCTCAACGCATAGTCCAAAGCTACGCGATTGTTGATACATGATCGTTTATACTCGACACTCGTTGCTTGACGATCAAGGGATGTGCTACACGATCAAGCAGCAAGGCTTCTAGGGGAGCGATTCAAGACTCGGTTCACCTATTCCGAATCGGTGGACTCAAATTTTTGTAATAGTTTAGCCTTTTCTTTTTCAGTTTTGAGATATACTATCCCGGTCTATCAACTTTTATTTAAATATGCATGTGATGTATGTTTATTAATAGGATAAATACAATTGGTAGCATTTTTAGAAATAATAACCAAGTGTATAACATCATTTTAAAAAAATTACAAATATAGACAAGTTTATCAGCGATAGACTTCTATCGTTGATAGACTCCCAAGTCTATAAACGATAGATTTCTGTCGTTGACGATAGACTTCTGTCGTTGACGATAGACTTCTGTCGTTGATAGACTCTTACCAGTGATATGGTCTATCATTGATAGGCTCCGACCAATAATATGGTCTATCACTGATAGACTATTTAAATTTGGTCATATTTGTAATTTTTTTTTACATTATATTATATCTGCTAATACTTTGGGTCTAATATCTATATTTGCAACTGTCCCTTATTAATATATGCTATAATGTGTGTCATATAGTTTTAAAACCCATCATAGGTTAAGTATTTAATTTCCATGCATAATTTTATATTATAAGTGTTATAACATAATAGTATGCATGATTTAAATTACATAAAACATGCTCATGCATCGTATAATATAATAGTTATGATATATGCATGCATTATAGCATATCCATGCATCATTATATCATAAATGTTATCATATAAGGTTGAATGTATGTATGGAATATATGCTATATCTTAGTTCATTACTTGTTTATATAAAAGTTATATATTAGTAATGAATGAACATTGCATGAAGCATGACACTACCTTAGGTTAATTTATAATTATTATAAATAACTTATGTATGTCTAGCTTGCAATGTTGAATGGTTTTATCTGTTTCATTTGTTTATAAGTGTTATAATAAATGAAATTAGAATTAAAATCAATAATAAAGAATTGCATGCACACCTTAGACTTTAATCATCTTTCAAAAGTGCTTTAAAATTTGATTGAGATAGACCTAAGATCACATTTCTAATAAGATTAGAAATCTAAGTTAATCTTTTAAATTGGTTTAATAGGATTAAATTGATTCCCAATAAAATATTAAATATGTTACACCGTGGGAGGTAAATGGGGTATATGATGTTTCACTTTACCTCTACATGTTTCTCACTAAAAGTTCACACCGTGAGATCTATCCTCGGCCCTGAAGCACCATGAGAGTGTCCACCTACAGGTGGCATTTGGGTAGGTCAATACCAAGGTGAATAGAGAGAATGTTCATAGTAAGTGGGAGCAAGACGTGTGACAACACATCCCTCGGTTTCTCTCATTCGGTTGAATAAAGTTTTTGTGCATTGCTCGTGGCATCGTGGGCGTCCCCCTAAAGGATGGCAGTTTTGCACAACTCTTTATTTGATGTCTAGAAATGGATAGGGGTTGCTTTAGTCTCTTGTCCTAATCGGTTTTTCCCTAAGGTTGGCTCATTAGGGCAAGACTCTAGGACCTAAAATAAGGGGTTACATTTACACAAAATTGCTAAGGATGTTAACAAATTCTAGATCGAATAATGTGACTATTAGTTTCAATTACAAGAAGTTATTCTGTCCAATGGTTGAGAATGTCTCAATTTAGTGAAAGGGCACTTGATCACCCTACGTTGACTTTTCTCCTAGACTATTTTGCAAAATAGTCATCTTAGGGTACACTAGACTATTTTGCTAAAACTTGATTGGTTTCCTAAAACTAGTTTAATGCAAGTAGACTTAATTAAGTTTGTTCTTTTTTCAGCAATTTAATTATGGCTACCGCTACACTTAATTTTCTTGCTGCTGATAAATTAATTGGCAAAAATTACACTAGTTGGAAAAACATCATTAACACGATATAATCATCGATGATCTAAGGTTCGTCCTTACGGAGGAGTGTCCTCATATTCCACCTTCTACCACTACTTGAAACGTTCGAGAAGCATATAAGTGCTGGACATGGGTGAATGAAAAGGCTCGAGCATATATCTTGGACATCTTTAACAAATTCTTGGCTAAGAATCATGAGCCCATGATCACTGCACGCGAGATCATGGAGTCGCTGAGGGTAATGTTCAGACAACCGTCCGTTCAGCTCAGGCACGACGCTCTTAAGTACATCTTCAACTTACGCATGAAGGAAGAAATATTTGTTCAGAAACATGTTCTCAATATGATGGTCCACTTCAATGTGGCAGAGATGAATGATCAAGTATCGATGAGGCCAGCTAGGCTGGCATTATTTTGGAATCGTTACTAGAAAGCTTCCTTCATTTTCTAGCAATGTTGTTCTGACCAGGGTTGACTACAACCTCACAACTCTACTCAATGAGTTGCAGACTTTCCAATCTTTGCTGAAAAGTAAAGAGAAGAAGGTTGGTGAAGCAAATTTTGCTTCATCATCCAAAAAGTTTCACAAAGATTCGACCTCTGAAACTAAGTCTGTACCTTCTTCCTCCGGCACTAGAAAGTGGAAGAAGAAGAAGGATGGTAAGAGGAAGGCGCCTGCTAACCCACAATCTGCTGCTCCAAGGGGTAGGCAACCAGTGAAGGTTGACAAAGGAAAGTGTTTCCATTATAGCCAGGATGGACACTGGAAGCGAAACTGCTCCAGATATTTGACAGAAAAGAATAAGGTCAAACAAGGTAAATGTGATTTACTAGTTTTGGAAACTTGTTTAGTGGAGAATGATGATTCTGCCTGGATTATTGACTCTGGGCCACTAACCATGTTTGTTCTTCATTTCAGGGAATATGTTTCTGGCGATAGCTTGGTGCTGGTGAGATGACGATGTGAATTAGAACCGGGCATGTCGTCTCAATTGTGGCAGTCGGAGGTCTCCGATTGACTTTACAGAATAAATTTCTCATTCTGAATTATGTATATGTAGTTCTCGATTTAAAGAGGAAATTAGTTTCTGTAAAGTGTTTGCTTGAATGTAAATACCAACTCTTTTTCTCTTTTAATAAAGTTTTTATTACGAAAAATGGTGTTGATATATGTTTAGCTCAACTGGAAAGTAATTTGTATGTGCTAAGATCGTTAGCAACAAATGCCCTCCAGAACATAGAGATGTTTAAAACTGTCATAACTCAAAATAAGCGACTTAAAATCTCTCCAAAAGAAAACGCCCAACTTTGGCACCTAAGATTAAGACATATTAATCTCAATAGGATTGAGAGGTTGGTAAAGAGTGGATTTCTAAGCGAGTTAGAAAAAAATATTTTACTTATATGTGAGTCATGCCTTAAAGGCAAAACGACTAAAAGGCCTTTTACTGGAAAAGGTCATAGGGCCAAAGAACCTCTAGAGCTACTACATTTAAACTTTATGGTCCGATGAATGTAAGACCTAGGGGAGGTTATGAATATTTCATCACTTTCACTGATGATTATTTAAGGTATGGGTACGTTTATTTAATTCAACAGAAGCCTGAGTCTTTTGAAAAGTTCAAAGAATTCAAGGTTGAAGTTGAAAACACATTAAATAGAACGATTAAAACACTTCGATCTGATCGAGGTGGAGAGTTTTTTAATTCATCTTTCCAGAACTATATGATAGAATATAGAATAGTTTTCCAACTCTCAGCACCTAGTACACCTCAACAAAATGGTGTATCATAAAGGAGAAATCAACCTTGTTGGACATGGTTCGGTCTATGATGAGTTACGCTTCCTTACCTAACTCGTTTTGGGGTTATATAGTGGAGACTGTAACTTATATCCTAAATTGTGTTCCCTCCAAGAGTGTTGCCAGAATACATTTGGAGTTATGGAATGATCGTAAGGCTAGTTTACATCATTTCAGAATCTGGGGTTGCCCAGCACATGTGCTTGAGGCTAATCTTAAGAAATTGGAACCACGTTCGAGGTTATGCCTATTTGTAGGCTATCCCAAAGGAACGAGAGGAGGTTATTTTTATGATCCTAAAGAAAATAAAGTGTTTGTATCGACAAATACTACTTCTCTTGAGGAGGATCATATAAGGAAACACATACCTAGAAGCAAAATCGTGTTGAATGAGCTTTCCAAAGAAAATAGTGATTTTTCAACAAGAGTTGTTGAAGTAGGATCATTTAGTAGGTCAAATCCACCTCAAGTGTTGAGGGGACCTTGACGTAGTGGGAGGGTTGCGAACCCACCTATTCACTATATGGGTTTAACTGAAATCCTAGCTATGGTAGCTAATGGTGAGGTTGAGGTTCCATTGTCTTATAAGAAGGCAATGAAGGATGTTGATAGAGATGAATGGATCAAAGCCAGGAATCAAATCCATGGATCTCGAAATGGAGTCTATATGCTTTAATTCTATTTGGGATCTTGTAGATCAACCTAATGGGATGAAACCTATAGGTTGTAAATGGATCTACAAGAGGAAACGGGGTGCTGATGGGAAGGTGCAAACTTTCAAGGCTAGACTGGTGGCAAAGGGTTATACCCAACTAGAAGGAGTCGACTATGAGAAGACTTTCTCACCTATTGTCATGCTAAAATCTATCCGAATCCTCCTTTCTATTGCCTCATATTATGACTATGAGATATGGCAAATGAATGTCAAGACTGCTTTTCTGAATGACAATCTTGAGAGGATCATTTATATGGTGCAGCCCGAGGGATTCATAGTCCAAGGTCAAGAGAAAAAGGTTTGCAAACTGAATCCGTCCATTTATGAACTAAAATAGGCATCACAATATTGGAAAATAAAGTTGATACTGCGATCTAATCTTATGGCTTTGATTAAAACATTGATGAGCCTTATGTCTACAAGAAGATCATCAACAGTTCAGTAGTTTTTCTAGTGTAGCATTAGATGATATCCTATTCATTGAGAATGATTAGGCTTACTGACTTTAGTTAAGAATTGGCTAACGACCCAATTCCAAATGAAAGATTTGGGAGAGGCTCAGTTTGTTCTTGGTATTCAGATCTTTTGGGATTGAAAGAACAAAATGTTAGCACTGTCTCAGGCATCATATATTGACAAGATGTTGATCATGAAGGATCTCTTACCAAAAAGTTCTATGAGTGCGTTCGGGTCGCTCCAATTTCACAGTGACCAAAATACATCAAATACGTTCAAACGCCAGTTATGCAAACAAACAGTAATTATCAACATGCTTTGAACAAGAAATTACAAGGGAAACAGTTACCATACCAGTTGAAGACGGTCTTCAAACTTTGGAACTCAACGCAGCTGAAACCTCTACCCGATCAACCAACGCCCAGCAGATGCGTCGACTGCAGCAGCACGAATAACCACAAACTCACAAACATAACGGGGACAACACCACAGAAAAGAGCCCCAGGTATTCTCGGAGCGAGAACATAAAGCATGGCCTTTGGTGATTTTGGTAGAGGAAGGAGGAAGAACAGATCGTGTAGGGGATAAGCAAGTGGGAGGGAAAAAGGCGCTATCATATAGCAAGATGCTTATCGTTTAGGAAAAGGTATACGATCGTTTAGCAAACACAGCACACTATAGAATCATTTAGGGAAACTATCCGATCGTATAGAAGCTAGCATGTGATCGTTTAAGCGCTAGGTAGACGATCGTTTAGGCTAGAGTGACTATCGTATAGGCTCTCGAGATTAAGTGATCGATTACGTTTTTAGACCAACGCGCTCTTCAATCTTTTTTCGTACCTTCGAACGATTCAAAATGAAACCAATTTCATTTTTATTCATCGGTTATAATAACCGACGATACCCCACTAACGCACGTCCGAGCGAGATTCTGGCTTAATTGTCATATAATTAATCAATTAAATTAAGAATAAATATAATCATATTATATTTTTACTCTATAGTTTGATATCACATATCTACTATAGTAATTTCTCCTCTACTTGATATAAATCATATTTATATCTAATTTCCTCCAAAATAATGTATCTTGTACATTTAGCCAATTATATCATATATAATTAACCAGTCCAATTATATCATATATAATTGAACTTCCTCTTGTCAATTTGAACATTTCAAATTAACCCAAACACTGATTCTCGACTTTATCAAAGCTACCCAAGGGACCTAATGGACGTGTGGCTCAAAGCTCCAACGGTTCGTGAATAGCTGACTAAACTCTTTAGCCATGAGATCCACCATCCGTTAACTATCAGGCATTCCACTAAAGACCAACAGCTGAACTCTTCTTACCACAGATATATTTTTGTGTCCATCGGATATAACCAATCATGAGTACGATGACCCTTCATAGATGCTCGTAAGTACAACTGGGCCAAATTACCGTTTTTCCCCTATAGTTACATCTCACTCCTTAAGTACCATTGATTTCTCTAATGAACAATACAACATAGTCCAACTATGTGTGAACACCTCTCGGGCCAAGAGAAGGTGTGTGGCGCCACATCGTTCAAGCCCTGAAATCAGCCCTTAAAGGAGCTATCTATCTACTTACCCCTGCCTTGGGGAAGGAGTGAATTCCATCTTGTGTAGCTCAGTTCCCAGCTCCCAAATTAGACGAATCCCCAAAATGGTAGGTTTGAATCGGCGATCTGGCCACCCGCACCCATACAAATCAAAGAACCGCCCTCAATGTGGCAAGAGTTCCTAACTCACTCAGAATTGAGGTCATGTTACCTATAGTCATCCTAATGAAGTGAAGTCTCTGACATGAATGGTGTTATATAACGAGACGTTAACACTTCTTGGTCAGGTCTTATACAAACTCTTTGTATAGGACACCCCTGCTTGCATGTCCCCAACACGAATGATTAGGATCAAACCATCTATGACAGGTCACAACACTTGTGAGCATTCTACAAGGCGGGCCGCATCTATAGCGTTACCAGGATAAGGTTTTCCTTCTATATCCATATACTACAGACCATTTTGGTTATCATTCAAGACATGATTCACTTGTATGTCACCACATACATGCTTGAGTCAATACAAATAACCAGGGATTTTATGTATATTGGTTTGTGGTAAAGCAAATAAAACAAGCATTTGGGCAAAATACAAGATGTGAAGTAAATATCGTATATTATACAATACAAGCGTTCGTAAAAACTGTTTACAAACTACATGACAAGAGACTTTAAGGCATGAACCCCTACAATCTCCCAGTTATCCTAAAGCGAAGTGAGGTGTACATAAAACTAGTACAAAACAAAAAACTAGGGCATAAAAGCCTAGTACAAGAAAATCTCCCACTTGCCCTAGTCGAGCCGCGAGCGATCCTATAGACCCATACTCCGAAGGTGAACCTCAAACACTGTAGCGTGAGAACCTTCGTAAACGAGTCAGCAAAATTAAAATGGCCTAGGTTAGACTGATCTGTCTCATCTCCTCAACCTCTTGAGGTGTCTTAGGACACATGTCCTTAGACAAAGTGAGTCCATGCTTGAACGGTAGGAGGCCCCTCTTGGAGTCCTACATCGAGTACTTGAGCAACATCTTGTCAATGTAAGATGCCTGAGACAGTGATAGCACTTTGTTCTTACGATCCTGATAGATATATAAACCTAGAACAAACTGAGCCTCTTCCAAATCTTTCATTTGGAATTGGGTCGCTAGCCAGTTCTTAATTGCAGTCAGTAAACCTACATCATTCCCAATGAGTAGGATATCATCTACGTACAACACTAAGAAGACTACTAAAGCGTTGATGATCTTCTTGTAAACACAAAGTTCATCAACATTTTGGTCAAAGCCATATGACTTGATCATAGTATCAAACCGTATGTTCCAAGATCGAGACGCCGTTTTCAGTCCATAAATAGACCGACTCAGTTTATAAAATTTTTGCTCTTGACCTTGGGCTATAAATCCCTCGGGTTGCACCATGTAAATGGTCTCCTCAAGATTTCCATTCAGAAAGGCCGTCTTAACGTCCATTTGTCAGATCTCATAATTATAATAAGTTGCAATGGACAGGAGGATGCAGATCAACTTTAACATGGCAACAGGCAAGAAAGTATCCTTATAGTCGACTCCCTCTACCTGGGTATAACCCTTTTCCACAAGTGGAGCCTTGAAGGTATGTACCTTCCCATCAGCACCCCGTTTGCGCTTGTAGATCCATTTACATCCTATAGGTCCAACCCCATCAGGCTGATCTACAAGATCCCATACTGAGTTGAAGTACATCGACTCCATCTCGAGATCCATGGCCTTGACCCATTCATCCTGGTCAACATCCTTCATTGCCTTCTGATAAGATAACGGATCCTCAATGTTGCCATCTGCTACCATAGCAAGGATTTTCGTGAAACCCAAATAGCGAACGGGTGGGTTCGCAACCCTCCCACTACATCAAGGTTCCCTCAACTCTTGAGGTGGAACCGACCTACTGTATGAACTTCGATCAACAACTCACGCAATACGACTTTGTTTCGTGGACTGTGCTCCCTTATATGATCCTCCTCCAGGAAAGTAGAATTTGTTGAAACAAAAACCCTATTTTCCATCGGATCATAAAAATAACCCCCCTCATGTACCTTTGGGGTAGCCTATAAAGAGGCATAACCTCGACCGTGGTTCCAACTTCTTGGGATTAGCCTCAAGCATGTGTGCAGGGCACCCCCAAATGTGGAAGTGACGTAAACTAGCTTTATGCCCATTCCACAACTCGAGAGGTGTTCATGCAACACTCTTGGAGGGAACAAAGTTAAGTATGTATACCGTAGTCTCCACTACGAAGCCCCAAAACGAGTTCGGTAAGGAAGCGTAACTCATCATCAAGTGAAGCATGTCTAATAAGGTCCTATTTCTCCTCTCCTCTATACCATTCTTCTGAGGTGTACCCGGCGCTGAGAGTTGGGAAACGATTTCATGTTCTATCAAATAGTCCTAGAATGCGGAGTCCAAAAACTCTCCACCTCGATCAGATCGAAGTGTTTTAATCCGTTTATCCAATGTGTTTTCAACTTCAGCCTTGAACTCTTTGAACTTTACAAAGGATTCAGACTTCCGTTATATAAGATAAACATACCCGTACTTTGAGTAATCATTAGTGAAACTGATAAAATACTCATAGCCACCTTGGGCTCGCACATTCGTAGGACCACAAAGGTCAGACTGTACTAACTCAAGAGGCTACTTGGCTCTATAACCTTTTCCAGTAAAAGGTCGTTTAGTCATCTTACCCTTAGAAGTCCATTTTTCACCGATCTCTCGATCCTATTGAGATTGATGTGCCCTAAATGAAGATGCCAAAGTTGGGAATTTTCTTTTGGAGAAATTCGTCGACGTTTTGATTGAGATACGAAAGTTCTAAACATTTCAGTATTATGGAGGGAATTAATGGCTAACGGCCTTAGCACATATAAATTTGATTCTAGATTTTCTGTGCAAATAAAAACACCATCTTTATGAATAAACGCTTTATCCACATTAAAAGAGATAGTATATTTACATTATAAACACTTTACATAAATGAGGTTCCTTTTTAGTTCGGGAACAATATATACATCATTTAAAATAAGAAACCTATTCTGTGAAGCTAACTGGAGTCCTCGCACTGCCACAGCTGAGATGACATGCTCGGTGCCTACTCGCATCATCATCGCACTAGCCTCCAGTGGTCGCCAAGATCTAATCCCCTGAAAAGAAGAACAAACATGGTTAGTGGCACCCAAATCAATTATCGAGGTTGAATCATCATTCTCCACTAAACAAGTTTCAAGTACAAGTAAATCACATTTACCTTTATCGGCTTGGCTGCCCTCATTGATGGTATACCCATTCAACTCTACAACATTAAAGTGGAACATCATGTTAAGCATATGTTCATGAATAGAGGTGCATAAGCTATTCTTCCATGTTGGAGTTGAATATGTATTTAAGATTCTCATGCATAAGCTATTCAGACGGTTGTCCAAACATCTCTCGAGTGGACTCCATGATCTCACGCGCTGAGACCATAGGCTCATGTTTCTTGGCCAAGACTTCATAAAGACTTACCAAGATGTAGACTCAGGCCTTCTCATTCGCCCTTGTTCATCGCTCGTATGCCTTCTAAACATTTCGAGCGGCATCAGGAGCTGGAATAGGAGGACAAGCCTCCATGAAAGTGAACATGAGATCCTTAATGATCAGGATAATCGTGATCATGTGTTTTCATGTTGCAAAATTATCGTGTGAACCCTGAATCCTAATTTTTCTACTTGAGTATGTTCCCTACTGAGATTAGTGTGGTGAGTAGGTTGATGTGGAAACTAGTGTGTGATGGTAGAGAAAAGGGTGGAAAATTAGAAGAAAAGAGGAAATTTGGAAGCTTGACTTTTGGGGAAAAACTTGGAAAATTTGGCTAAGTATAAAATTTTGTGTTGGATGCGTAGGATAATGGATGCATTGGATGTGTTAGATACGTTGGATGCGTTGGATGTGTTAGAAGCATTGAATGATGGATGCTTTGGATGCATTGGATGCGATAAATGCGTTGGAAGGATGGTAAGCGTCCATGTGGCTGAAGGAAAGAAGTTGAAATGATGCGTTGGAGGGTTGGATGGCACAAGGGTAGGCGAGGACGCGGGCAAGGTATGCGCTGGAGGATGGCATGCATCAATGCACATCGCCCTACCGAGCACCCATGCGTCTGGCGGCCAAGTCAAGTGCCCCTGTCCATGCAACGAGCGGCCATGCCAAGCGCCATTGCCCATGCATCGAGCGACCATACCTATGCGTCGAACGCCCTATCGAGTGGCCATGCATCAAGCACCCAGCCATGCGTCGAGCGCCCTGCCGAGCATCAATACTTCGAGTGACCTGCCAAGCGCCCATGCGGCCAAGCGAGCCCTGCGAGCGATGGCCAGCCCCTATGTAGCACACCCATGCATTGAGCGACCAGCGCCTGTGCCAAGTGCCATGCACCCATGCTCAGCAAGTCGTGCGGTGATACCTAGTGAGCCATGCATCGAGGATGAGCGGCCATCCTATGCATTGGTGATGGCTGGCTCTTGCGATGGTTAGGACTTGCGGTGGCTAAGTTGGGTTGCTATACGTTGAGTAGTGGACTATGCATTGATGGTGCTATGCGTTGAACATCCAAGGGTTGTGGATGCATACTAAGGATGAGCTCACATAGAGGACGTCATCAAACATGTGTCTTCTTGAGAGGAAACCTTAAGCCTTAAGAATTTGAGGTGGTTGCATAAGTGGACATGCAATTTGAAGCCCTTGCATTGGCTAGTTAGGAGAAGGACACTTAGGATGCGTTGATCAAAGAGTTATGTTGTTAGTGTGAGGAGGAAACACTTGGACATGCAGCCAAGTAGGAGGTGTCGAATTTGGAGAATGTTTGGATGCCTATAAATAGAACCAACAATTTCTTTTTCAGATAAAAATTTAAAAAGACATTAAAAAGAATGGGAGAGCTGAGTATACTTTGCGTTGAGAGCAAAATCCATGCGTTGATCACAGAACTTCAAAGAGGACGCAGTGGACAGTAAAGTCTGGAAAACAACATCAAGTTGGGATGAAGAGTTCTCCCAATATACTCGTGTGTTTGGAGTGATTCCCAAGCCACCTGAAATCTCTGAAGGTCTAGTGTTTAGGGTAGGGCTGCCGGAGAAAAATCTCTAAAGGATTGGGTTGGAAGCTGAGAAGAAGATAGAAGGTTCAGGCTATCGGATAAGCTTAGGCCAGTCTTGGAGATTTTATGATTCCGGCCAAACCAGGAGGATTTCTGAGCTCCGATTTTAGGGTAAGCTTCCTGAGACATTTTAGAACATGTTTGTAGAAGAAAGTATCTTGAAATAAGGCTTAGAACTATGAGTAATCTGAGTTTTAAATTGAATTTGGATTCTAGGGGTGAAAAAGGGAGCCCGAGGTAAACAAAGAACTTCTAGAGTGAAAAGTTCCTAAGCGATCGAGGTGAGCGACTAAAACATTTGACTAAAACATTTGATTAAAATTTTTGATTTACAATGTTTTAAAGATAGCATGTTTTAAAGAAGATTATTCTCATGTCAACTAGTTTTACAAAGTGATTTCCAAGCAAACCATGAGTTATGTTTTAAACGCATGCATGTGTGGGAAGTTTGTTGAAAAGCTATTTATATGTGTTAAATATACCCAGCATGTGTTAGTATCTTTAAAGCCATGTTTTTATATGTGTTATACTTTACATGCTTTAAAGAGAAAGTCATTTATGACTAGTTTTACTTAAAACGCGATACCGAAGGATATTTGAGAAGGTATTTGCCCAACTAGATACCGAATGACATTTGAGAACGTATCTATTGGTACTGAAGGACATTTGAGAAAGTACCAAACCACCCAGATTTTGAAGGACATTTGAGAAGGTATCTGAGCAGAAGTACCTAAGGTATGACGGTACTTAGTATAGCCACGTGCACGTAGGTAGTTAGAGTGAGAGATTGAGCAAAAGGGTTCTCTCTTGGCTAGCAGTTGGTGTTGGGATTAATTTAACCCACAGTGGGGTATTCTCAACTGAGAAACAGTTTTAATGTATTATGATTAAAACAGCTTTATATGCTTTATGCTTGGAAAATGTTTATACTACGGTACAAGGTACTATAGAAGCTTATATTTAAGTTTAAACTCTTTATTGAGATTTTTGCATGAGAATCAGTTATCTTTCTTAAGTCACTCACTAGGCTAGCAAGCTCAACTCGTTTTCAAATGTTTTCCTTTCCCTCAGGTAGTGGTCAAATCCTCAGAAGATAGTTCTGCATCTGTTCTGCCACTAAAGGATATAGATATTGTAACCCGTCTGTTTAGGTGGTTACTGTAAATATTGTACACATGTTTTCGTTGGTCATATAAGGACTGGGGTTTTTGGGCTTTGGGACTTATGAATCTAATGTTGTAATGACTCTAAATATGTTTTGTTTCTGAATTAATAAATTTTTGGCCTATAAGGCATTTCGCTATATATGAGTTATATCTTGGTATCAGAGTTATTCCGCAAGAGTTATTAGGCAATAAGTGTAAACAAAAGGGTTGATAAATGCTGCAGTCACGCCCTTTCCGAGGCTGAGAGGGTGGTCTGGGGCGGGGTGTGACATATCGCCAGTAAGTTTTTCGGTGCTTAGTAATGCCAACGTGGTTGTTGCCATTTTGAAAATTTTGCTGAAAGATAGGAACAAAACTTTATTAGATTTTGCTAAACCACTTTTAAACCAATCAGTGTTGCAAAACAATTTCAAGTACCCAAAGATATAGACTTCTATTTTGCAATGATGCCCCAGTGAGGTAGGACAAATGTCACCAGTGGGGTGATCAATTGTCCCTTCGCTGGGATGAGACATTCTCAACCATTAGGCAGAACGAACTCTTGGAATTAAACCTAACAGGCACCATTTTTCAGTCAAAAACTGTTAACCTTTAACAATTCCGTGTAAGTGTGACCCCTCGCTTTAGGTGCTACAGTCCCACCCTAATGAGCCCATCGTAGGGAAGAAGTAGATTAGGACAAGAAACTAAGTTACCTTATCCTCTTACAGGAGATCAAATAAAGAAACATGCAAAACTGTCATCCTTTAGGGGGACACTCCCAGGGTGCCTTAAGGTGATGCGTAGTAACTTTATTCAACCTAACGGGGGAGACCGAGTGATATGTTGTCGCACTTTCCGCTCCCACTTACTATGAACACTCTCTCCATCCACCTTGATATTGACCTACCCAAACACCATCCGTTATGGGGACATGCCAAAGGTGCCACGAGGCCGAGGGTAGATCTCACGGTGTGGACTATTTAGGAGAAACGTGAAAGGTTTAAGTGAAGCATCTCATGCCCCAAGTACCTCCCACTGAATGTTCTACCTAGGGGTTCATTAACCTAGACAATCCGACTACTAATTTTAGTCTAAGTTGTCTTTTTAAACTCGGCTCATAAACAACGTTTGTTTATGAAATATGAACAAGTTCAAGTAGTCACATTTAAACACTTTAATGGACTATCCTTAACTTGCATGTATGCATCAAATCTATCTAATTCACCTTTCCAAGTAAATTCCCAGGTAGAGGTGTTACGTTTCCGTCAACTTAAATACCCCAGCCTAGACAGAACCTGCCTTAGACAAAAGGTCCCTTATAGATAGATTTGCTATATTTTAACCTTTTTTAGCCAATTTAATCTTTTTAAACTGATTAAAAGATTAAAGCCTTAGGGTTTTTAATCATATTAGAACCGTGATCTTTGGTCTATGTTATCCAAGTTTTAAACACTTTAAAACCATAAAGTAAACCTAAGTGAGCATGCATGTCTTTCTTAGTTCTTTTAGTTCTAATTTGTCTTTAACTTTTAAAAAGAAACAACTAAAACCATTATGCACAATGAGGTGTTTATAACATTTATAAAGTAACCTATGTGTCATGCTTCATGCAATTTCCAGTCATTACTATATATAACTTTTATATAACATGTAACAACCAAGCAAACATACTATCATTCACCCTTATACTATAACAATTATAATATAAAGATGATTCATGTCAATGCATTTTATGCATGTATAAATATAACTCTTATATTATATGATGCATGAGCATGCTCTTACATAATTAAATCATGCTTCTCTAAATTATAACAATCACAATAAAGAGATGATGCATGACCATTGCATAACCTAAGGTGGGATTTACTATATGTGCATACCATATGATATATAAAAAACATACATCGCACATAATAAATAAAGGATTAATGGACCGGTATGAGCCTTTAAAAAAAATCGGAATGAAATAACCCTATCTATTTCATTTTTCATCAAGAAAATCGATTCACAGGCAAACCGGTTCTTGAACCGCCAGGAGGACTCCATCGTGTAGTAAACGTCGTAGGTAAACGTCCAGTGCGCACTAGACGATAGAAGCAAAATTAAAAGATCGTGTAGATGACAATGAGGCTGCGAAGCCAAATTGTCTATGTGATCGCTTAACGCGGCGACAAGTAAACAATTTACCTTGTGTTACTAAGCAATCGTTTAGTCAGTTACTAAGCGAAAAAGTCTGCTGGCCTAAACGATCGTCCAGTGCATGCGTGCGTTAAACGATACGCGAGGATTCCAACGCCTACACAACCCGATCTTATCACGAATGACTCAAAACCCAAACAAACTTTGAATACAGACTCGATAATGATTATTAATGCCCAAAAAACGCAGGGGCCTTTACAAACAACTACAAATGTAAGAGAATTAAACCAAACCGAGGCTACCATCCACGAAAACATCCATTATTCCGCACATCCACAACAATTTAACCATTAAACAGTGTAGAAATGCACCCACCATAAACGTAAATGTCATTTTGTTGCAATATATGAAATCGGAGTATCAGAACCTGGCTTTGATACCAATTGAAGGATCTCTTACCGAAGAGTTCCATGAGCACATTTGGATCGCTCCAATTTCACAGTGACCAAAATACATCAAATACGTTCAAATGCACAGTTATGCAAACAAGCAGTAATTATCGGCATGCTTTGAACAAGAAATTACAAGGGAGAGAGCTGTCATACCAGTTGAAGACGGTCTTCAAACTCAATGCAGCGAAAACCTCTAACCAATCAACCAACGCCTAGCAGATGTGTCGATTGAAGCAGCACGAACAACCGTAAACTCACGAACGTAATGGGGACAACACCACTAGAAAAGATCCCCAAGTATTCTTTGAGCGAGAACGCAAAGCGTGGTCTTTGGTGAATTTGGTAGAGGAAAGAAGAAAAACAGATCGTGTAGGCGATAAGCAAGTGGGAGGGAAAAAGACACTATCGTATAGCAAGATGCTTATCATTTAAGAGAAACTACACGATCGTGGGCCTAGGAGACATAAACGCGACAAGCACATTGAGTGGAAATACCATCTCATCCGAGAGATTGTGCATCGAGGGGACGTGATTATCAAAAAGATAGCTTTGGAGCACAATGTTGCAAATATGTTTACAAAGACACTCACGACTACAGTGTTTGAAGGTCACCTGCAGAGTATGGGTCTATGGAAGAGACCACGGTTGGACTAGGGCAAGTGGAAGATCTTATACCAGGCGTATTATACCCTAGTTTTTAGTTTATTGTTTTGTGTACTTGAATTTTGATTATCTTGTACAGCCCACTAGCTTTAGGACAAATGGGAGATTGTTGGCGTTGATGCCCTAAATCTCGTAGGGTCTTATAGTTTGTAAACCTTGTATGAACAAACATATATGTGAAAATATTTGATATTTTATTCACTTTGTCTATGAAATATATGATATTTTAGTTGCATTAACCACAAACCAATAAACTAACATCCACGATTATCGTTGTAACTTAAACATGTATGTGGAGACATACAGGTGGATCATGTTTAAATGATAACCTAAATGGTCTGTAGTATATGGATAAGGTTGGGTACCTTATCCTGAAAACACTACGAATATGACCCACTTTGTAGGTGTTACAAATGTTGTAAAGTACTACAAATGATCTTATCCTGATCATTCATCTATTAGACATACGAGCGGGGATATTCTATGCAAAGGAGTTTGTATAAGAATGGACCATGAAATGCTTAGTCTCATTATATAACGTCATTCATAATAGAGACTTTCATTTCACTAGGATTACCATAGGTAACATGATCTTAATCCTGAGTAAGTTGTGAACTCCTGCCTATGAGGGCGGTCCTTTGATTTTTATAGGTGAGAGTGGCCAGATTGCTAACTCAACAAGCCTACCATTTTGGGGGTTCCTCTATTTAGGGAGTTGGGAACTCAGCTACACAAGATGGAATTCACTCCTTCCCCAAAGTAGGGGTAAGTAGATAAATTACTCCCTTAAGTGCTGATTTCGGGACTTGAACAATGTGGCGCCACACCCTCTCTTGGTCCGAGAGGGGTTTAGTCATAGTGGGACCATGATGTATTGTTCATTAGAGGGATCAGTAGTATTTAAGGAGTTAAATGTAACTATAGGGGAAAAATGGTAATTTGGCCCAGCTATACTTACGAGCAATTTATGAAGGGTCATCGTAATGTTGATTGGTTATATCCAATGGACATAGAAATATATCTGTAGTGCGAAGAGTGCAACTGTCAGTCTTTAGTGGAGTGCCCGACAATTAACGGATGGTGGATAATGTAATTAAAGAATTTAATTAATTATTCACGTACCATTGGAGCTTTGAGCTACAAGTCTATAAGGTCCCCTTGGTAGCTCAAAGGGATTTAGTTGAGAATCAGCTTTTGGGTTAATTTGAAATGTTCAAATTAATAAGAGGAAATTTAATTATATATGATATAATTGAATAGATTCAATTATATATGATATAATTGACATAATGTATATGATACATTATAGTTTAATGGAGGAACAAATATTTGAATATGATTCAAATATATTTTCTATGAATAAGATTCATAGTTGTTAAATTTAAATAAATATGATTTATATTAAATGTCATAAAATAGAGAAAAGGAACTATAGTTTATATTGTATATGATGCAATATTAAAATTATAGATTTTAATATATAATGTGATAAGTTGGTTATCATATTTATTTATAATTATTAATTATTTGATAATTAATTTTCTTTTTCTCTCTAACCACCTTAGTGGGAAGTTAATCAGTTTTTGTGGCAATTTGGGATAAATAAAATATGATTTTATTTTTTCCATAATATGTGTTACACGACTTGTAAGACAAGAGATTACACGATTTTATCAGAGTCCATGCGATAGACTTGGTTCTCTACACGATTAAAGAGAATTCTATGCGATAGCTTGTTCTTTCTTCAATCATCTTCCTCCTCCAAACCACAAACTTCTTCCTAACTAAAATAGCCAAAGCCACCACTCCTGGGTTCTCAGCCTGAGAATACCAAAGTCACCAAGTGGTAGTGTCCTTTACACTTTTGGTTCGAAAGGAGTTCGTTCTGAGGGATTTACTTCAACAAGAATTCTTCAAAGGTATAATCTCTAAACCCTTTTCTAGGTCAAAAGAATGTTGTAATTATGTTTTGATGCATAATCTGTATTGTTTACTGTAAATGTTTATTTCAATTGAAATGGGATTTGGACGATCCGCTTCCGCTCATAGGTTCTCTATAAATGAGTTTCTTCAGTAAGGTAAGCGTGAATTTTCTTAGTATAAGATATGCTTGAGGATAAACATTATTCAAAATTTGAGGGTGTGATAACTTGTAGAATACAAGTTATTGTAGCCTTTTTCTGAAAATAATGAAGGAAGGAAAAAAGATTATGTGTCAATCATGCTTAGAATTCATGCTAAATATAAAACTTACGCTAAAGTATCTCAAAACACCCACTGACCGCATATCATGAGCATATTATGTCTAAAGTATTTATTTTGCAAATGACCGCAGAAGATGCCACATGCGTCGATCTTCCAAAGAGCAAACAGTTGATCCCATGCCTCGGGATCTCTGAAACTGTACCAGCTGATTTTCTGTCAAGCTTCTAGAACGTTGACCATGATTGTAGTGCTGACATTCGCACCTACCACGTCAGACGATGACGACTGATCAGAACGGGAATCCTAACAAGGAACAGCACGTGGCTCTATAAATAGAGTCTTAACGCTACGAAAAAGAGAGACTAGATCAGATCATTTGAAAATTTACGATCCAGAGATTCTGTTATTTACAAGAGAGAAATCTAATTCTATCTTTCTCACTCTAATTCATCATCGGACCCTCACCGGAGTAAGAGTCTGAGAGGGCCTTCTCCATCCCGCTCAACCATATCAACACCAGCAGCTTAGACATTCACTTGTTGAGAGCAAGAAATTGCTACCAACTACCTCTTCACCTTATTCTTTTATCATTTTGTTGTTGTACTACACTATAGCTTAAGAACTTATTCACCTGTATTCAACAACTGTATCTCTATCTTAATATCATCATGTCTTCATGCATCATTTCCTCTATCTTTGTTTTCATTTTAACCTTTGCCATGAGTCACTAATCTCAACGGGGTAAGAGAAAGCTTAATATCATGAGCTAAGTAGAATCTGAGGAAGTTGTCTTGTTTGCTTAATGTATAGTCATTTAAATGTTGGCCTATGAACACTCATAGATACAAGTAGCTATAACTATCCTCCTGAGAAGGAAAGCAATTGTGGAACTCGTTAAGCAAAGCAAGAAGTGTTTCTAGAGATAGAAACAACCTTGTGCTCATAACAACTTCATTCATGCATCATAAAGATATGATAAGTGTGGCTGGCCACCAAAAGGTGTGCGATAATTGGAAGTTGTGAACTCAATAAGCCTACCTTTTAGGGGATTTTTCTGATTGGGGAGATGGGAACTCAGTTACACGAGATGAAATTCACTCCTTCCCCAAAGCAGGGATAAGTAGATAGATTGCTCCCTGAAGGGCTGATTCTGGGTCTTGAACATAGTAGCCACATCTTCTCTTTGGAAGAGAGGACCTAGACATATTAGGACTATGACTTATTGTTCACTAGAGGAATCAATGGTACTTAAGGAGTTAGATGTAACTACAGGGGCAAAACGGTAAATTGGCCCAACTGTACTTACGAGCGATCTGTGGAGGGTTATCGCACTATTGATTGGTTGATATGGACACATAAATATATCTGTAGTGAGAAGAGTGCAGCTGTCGATCTTTAGTAGAGTGCCCGACAGTTAACGGATGGTGGATCCCGTGACTAAAGAGTTTAGTCAGTTATTCATATACCGTTGGAGCTTCAAACTATAAGTCCATAAGGTCCCTTTGGTAGTTCAATGGATTCAAGTTGAGAATCAGTTCTTGGGATTGATTTGAAGTGTTCAAATTAACAAGAGGAAATTCAAATATATATGATACAATTGATGTGATGTATGAGATACATCAAGTGGAAGATTAATGTAAATATGATTTACATTAAATACCATAAAATAGAAAAATAACTATGGTTTGTATGTTTCATGAGATGAAATATTAGAACTATAGGTTATGAATATAATATGGTAAGTTGGTTATCATATTTATTTTATAATATATTGATTGTATGATAATTAATTTCCTTTTCTCTAATAACCGATTAAGCGGGAGGTTATTGGTGGTTTTATGGTAACCGTGAGATAAAAGAAAAATGATTTTCCTAAATTTAGAGTTGCCTCATTTGGAACTAACTCACGGTAAAAAGCTATCAAATGAAAGTGTTTCACTAAGCGATAGCTGATAGAGACTAAACGATCGTGGAGCTTTTACTATATGATAATTCATTAGCTGATCATAGCTAAACGATCGAGTGGCTAAGTCTATACAATAGGCTGTCGTTTACTACACGATCGAGCACATTGTCTATATGATAGACAATGTATTATCTCCCACTTGCTCAATTGCCTACTCGATTGTTGTCCTCCAGTCTCTTCCTCAAGCCAAGATCATACAGCGCCCACAACTCATGGATTCTCACACCAAGAATACCTAGGTAACCATTGTGGTGGTGTCCTTACTCACTTCGTGAATCGAGTGTGACTCGATTGTGCTATCATTGTGTTTGTGTTGTTTCGGTTGTTACGTTTGAGTATTTCTGTTCTTAGACGCTCGAAGATTGATCGAGAGAGTCTTGAAGAATGGTTTTTCAAAGGTACGCATACTCTATCTCTTGATACTTTTGTTAGCATGCTGTAACTTCGTGTTGTGCATGACTTGTTAGTTTCCGTTCTTAGACTGTAATTGATTGTGTTCATTTGAATGGAATTTGGAACGATCCCTTCTGCTGCTCATGGAAATCCTCATGCTTGATTTCCTTCAATCTCTCACGAGCATCTCTACTAGTTTAGAACTGAGTTAATCACATGTTTTCAACCTCATTCTTATAACTTCGTAACTCTACTGTATATTCACACTTATCTGTCTCGATTGGTACGAATTCCCATGTTCGACCTTAGCATACCCTGAGAAACTCATAATCAGGTTACACTTGGCTTAAGAACAAGAAAACTTGTGATTGACACACACTCGCTATAGTTAGAAGAAGAACATTAATAACGACATTAAACCTTAGTGTAGACTAGAATCAACGCATATTTTCAAACCAACATCCGCACCTGCGAACGTCAAGGCCCCGAGAAGCTTTATAGGCCACGGGGGTTTTTATCGAAGGTTTGTTAAATATTTTTCCCAAATCATGCGTCCACTAAGCACGTTATTAGAATTAAACAGGCCTTATGTATGTGACGAAAACTGCCAACATGCATTTGAAACTCTACGGTACGCGTTGATAACAAGACCCATATTGGTAGCTCCTGATTGGACACAACCTTCCATCTTAATGTGCGACGTCAGTGATGTGGCAGTTGGAGAAATACTGAGCCAAAAGAGGGAAAATCTTATACATCCTATTTTCTATGCATCCAAAACACTCAACAAGTCTTAAGAACATTATACAACTATAGAGAAGGAAATGCTTGCAGTGGTCTTTACAATTGAAAAATTTCGAGCATATCTGGTTGATGCATCAGTACCATTTATACAGACCACTCCGTCATCAAGTTCTTAATGGATAAGAAGGACGCAAAGCTCAGACTCGTTCGCTGGGTACTTCTACTATAAGAATTCGACATGGAAATTACAGATAGAAAAGGAACAGAGAATCAAGTGGTTGACCACCAATCGCGCCTGAAGAATAAGGAAATATAGTTGAAGCTGGCTGAAATTGAAGAAACATTTCTTAAGCCTGCTTAAAGTTGAAGATAGAGAACCTTGGTATGTTGATATTATCAATTACTTAACCACCAAGTAGTTTTCCGAAGTAGAGGTACAACACATACTATTTGAATGTCATGACTCCCCCTATAAAGGCCACTTCAAAAGACAAAGGACCGCGACAAAGGTCCTTCAAAGTGGGTACTTCTAGCCCACTCTGTTCGAAGATGCACGAGACTATGTACTCAGATGTGATTCATGCCAACGCACGAGTAATATATCAGCAAGAGACACAATGGCCCTTAACAATATACTTGAAGTGGAACTCTAAGTGGAACTCTTTGATGTTTGGGGTATTGATTTCATGGGGCCATTTTCTCCCTATTGTGGTCATCAATATATTGTGGTAGCATTTGACTATGTATCGAAGTGGGTTGAGGCAGTAGATTATGCAAAGAATGATGCGGCGACCATTTCAAAATTTCTAACAAAGTACATCTTCACACGCTTTGGAACACTTAAGGTGTTAATAGTAATGAAGGTACGCATTTCATTAACCACATTATTTCTAAGTAACTGCTAAATACAATGTTAGGCACAAGGTGGCCACTTCCTACTAACCACAAACAAATGGGCAAGCTGATATCTCAAATAGAGAAATTAAGACAATCTTGGAAAAAGTAGTCAATGCATCAAGAAGGATCTGGGCGCCGAAACTCGATGAAACACTATGGGAATAACAGACCGAGTTCAAAACACCAATAGGAATGTCTCCGTATGCGTTAGTATTTGAGAAAGCATGCCACCTATCATTAGAATTGGAGCACAAAGCGTACTGTACAGTCAAGAAGCTGAATTTAGACCTGAAAGTCACTAGAGAACACCAAAAGCTGCAATAAATGAATTGGAGGATTAATGATTGAATGCATATGAGAACGCGATGATATATAATTAAAAGACCAAACATTGACATGACAAACATATCAGTAAGAAAAAACTTTTTGTTGGTAAAAAAGTTTTGCTATTTAACTCGCATTTACGATTGTTTCCAGGAAAACTAAAATCCAGGTGGTCCGGACCACTTATTATCAAGACAATCTTTCCTCATGGAGCCGTGGAACTAACTCGAGAGGATGGAACAAACGCCTTTAAAGTGAATGGTCAGAAAGTTAAGCCATACTTTGAAGGGAATGTTGAACGTTGCAAAACATCCATCGACCTATGCAAGCCTACTTGAAGCTTGTGTCGAAGTTGTCCCTACGTGCAATCAGATACGAATATTTTAGGGACGCTTCCTTTTTCATGCTTTCTTTTTTATTTCTGTATATCATGCTTCTTTTATGTTATTGTTTGAATTCTTGTTTGGTAGTAAAGTTTTGAGTTTCCTTTTGAATGGATGTCTTGAAACCAACTTTATGGATTTGTAATTTGAGGAACTAGAATTGGGGTGTAAGAGTTAGACCAACGCATACCCATGCATTGGAAGAAAAAAAGTTGTTATATTGGGAGACAAATCACTCAAGTATTTGAGTGGCCCTAGGCATCTTTTTATGTCCGCATTTAGCGCATAGTCGTAACGTCACGTGTAGCTGAAGAGGGGTCACGTCTGTCCCGAAGGGTAAAAAATCCCAAATATTCTTCTTCTTCCTCCTTCGATCTCTAATGCCCTAAACTCCTTTGTGATCCGTCTGCGTGGCTCTAATCATTATTTTCAAAGAACCTTCAAGTTTCCTCACTGGAAATCATGTTAGACACTTTGGACAACCAAAATGACTCAATGATCTTCGTTGGAGATAGCCCAACAAGATCATTCTCATCCCCTTTGTTTCTCTACCTTCATCCCCATCTCCATCTTTAAGGCCTGCAGTTTTCACCAAGAAATTGATCGTTTCGTCTTCCACCACTCAACCTGAAACAATATTGGTGAAACCCTTCAAAAATCCTTCCATTCCCCAACAATTGTCTGCCTTCTTTAAAACTCCTTTAAAACCCAAACCCTTCATCTCCCACAAACCCAAAAATCCCAAGTCTTCAACTCCCTACAAACCAATGCGGCAGCTTGCGTTGAAAGACCCTGCCAAAAAAATTCCAACAAAGCCTTATAAAAAGTCCACCCCTCCACTAGTTAGCCCAACCATCACACCCAACGTGCCAATGCATGATCCTATTCCTAAACATCTAAGAACTACACCATCGCATGTCATGCATCCAACAATGCCTTTAGCTATCGAACCTTTAGCCCCCATCTTCCCTATTGAAGCAGCCTCTTTTTCTCCCACATCCTCTCCTAGTTCATTGCACACACCCTCTGATTCCCCCATATTACACCACCACCACCCTCAGCTGATCCACCAAGGTCCAACAGCCTTGCCTTGAAACCTACTAAGCAATCTGAAGAATCGCACCTAGATCTCAATGAGCTGGATTGAAGAAACGAGCAAGAGGTCTTTAGACCTATTTTAGCTAGTCTTAACTAGAGACAATTTTTTGAAATGGATCAACTGATGCATTAAGAAGCTGTTGTTGTGTTGGTTGAAAATGAGCCAGAAAGAGAAAGGAGTGAAAGCGAATCAATCTCAATAGAGGAGGAGATGGATGAGGCTGATCACTATGCCCTTATGTTAAAAGAGGAAATGGAAGTTGAAGAAGATGAAGAAAGGTCGTAAAGATTTAGCCATGCGGCGGTCGATTAGACGTATCCCTACTGCGATTTTCATATGTGAATGAAGGGGTCCTCAGTACAAACTTCAAGAAGAAAAAGAAGGTTAATAGTGGAAGAAGAAGAAAAAAAATAAAGGAAAGTGAAGTTGCACCTAAACCTGTGGATGCAACGCAGGAAGGCAACTCATCCAATTCAAGTGAGCTGAAATGTAGGCTAGAGGAGTATAAACCTACAAAACATCGACAAAGAAAAGGAGCCCTCTAAAGAGTGTTGGAAGAGGAGTTGAGAGCATTGGCCAGAGAGGCCGAGAAGCATAAGAAGAAGGAAAAGAAAGGAAAAAGGGTGGCACTTACATCACCTAAACAAGCAAGGGCGAAGAAACGGCAGTTCAACGACATACTTGTAGAGAAGGGATTCTTCCACGAACGCAATCCCTTGCTAGAGTACATCATACATACCATCAAGGAAATGGGCTAGCGTGAACTCTATGTCAGCCCATCCAGAATCTAGCCTCACCTCGTCTGTACATTCTACAGTAGTGAATTTGATGAAGAAAGGAATCCGACGTTGGTGGAAGACTACATTGTGTGCTTCTCCTCCAGAATCATTAATGAAGTGATCGACGCACAAGAAAACCCTGATGTAAAGGGTAATCGCATCATGGAACAGCCAACTCCAAGCCAACTGGAAGATACTGTACAAGTAGTGGCCAAGCCCAGGAGTTCATGGCAAATTTCAAGAATGAGCATCATGACTATGGCATAAAAAATTCTTCTCCCTAACACCAACTTGTTGTTGTATTTGATAAGAATCGAATCACGCCCACAACGCATGATGAAACTATATCACAAGAGAGAGTAATAGCTATCTACTGCATAATGTGATGCATACCTCTTAACGTGGGAAAGCTTATAGTTAATTAGATCAAAGCTGTCAAGGGGAAGCCACGCAGGCAGTTGTACTTTCCATGGTTCATTTGTGCGTTGTGGAACACGCTGGCTTCACTCTAGGGGATGATTTTGAGGAAGTTGATGGGTTGATGGACAAAAAGCTCATAAGGTGTTTATTAAGAGGATCACCCAATCAGCCTAGCTTACCTCCTAAACAAAAACTTCAACACCTCAGCCTTCATAGTGCAAGAAAAAGAAAGCACGCGTTGAAACTTCTGATGATGAACTAAGCAATGAAGCTTCTCCTGTTGAGCAAGAGTCAGAAGTTGAACTTGCGTTAGATTATGAAGACACCAACCTTGTGCATCTCAATCTTCCTCTTCATCTGTTAAGCCTCTCAACCCTCACGTCTTCTGTTAATGAACCAAATGATCCAAGTCACCACGATGAAACGCAAAGGGATTAGATTGGTGAAACAGAAAGCCCTCAGCGTTCTCCTCTCCACTCTTCTTTACTTCCTGCCTTTGACCCTCCATCAGTCATCTATGAGCCAACTAGGTTGGGAACAAGCAATGCCCATACCATTAATAGCCCAGTTGAAGAGATGCGTGAACCACAACCACTTCAGTCCAACGTACCTACACCTTTTACTGCACAAGCCAACATGGATGAACTTAAATAGTTCATCCAAGCACAACCCTTGGTCGCATCCAGGGAAGCTTTTCACCTGCATCTAGTGATTCTGCAATGCCAAAATGTTGTCTTAAGGGATTACTTGCATTAGCAAATGCAAAGGAGTCAAGACCAGTTCGACTTCACAATGCAGTATATTAATAAAGTCTTGATGGGATTTTTCGCCCCACCTCCACTGCCACAACACTTGTGCGATCCCCTTAGATTCATGGATGAAGACCCTGCTTCTGAACACAGGGATGACACACTGGCCTCGTAAATAAATTTGGTGGTGTTGGCCTATTGATTTTGTTCTTTTCTTAATCAAATTTTGTATGTGTTTATCCATTTAGAATTTCATGTATATATATCTTTGATATGAATGAAATTTACAACGCTTTGATCCTTGTGTTTGTCTTAAATATTCCTCTTATATTTCCTTTATCATTATTTTTGTGTCTTGTGTCATGCTTTGATACCTCAATGATAACACTAATGTATGATAACTCACATGTTTAGATAGGCGTTAGAAATCTAAGTCTAAAAGACCTCACTAAATGAAACATATTTTTTATCTCACATGCGTGCAAGCCTCACCTCAAACCTCATTTTGAAATTTTCTAAGGCATTTTTGTAGTTCTTTTTCAACAATGAGGACCTTGCTAATCTCCAAAATTTGAGGGTGGAGAGGTTCGAGTTGATGCATTCTCTAAAGATCTTCATAATTTCATTTAATTCTTCAAAAAAAAATAATAAAAATAATATATATATTAGACATAATAGCAAAACTCCACTACCAACGCATAAGGGTAAACCCAGCTTGATATGAGTTAAGATTGGGAATGACACTTACTCGAAGTTGGATGTCTGCATGACACCCATGGAGACAAGCCAAAACGAAGGTAAGTAATCAGGACCAACACGTCCCAAACTCCGTTATCTAAGCCTAAGAAAGAAAACATAAGGCTTAGATAGGAGTTTAGTCGTGAAGGACATTTGCTCGTAGTTGGATGTCCGCATGACCTTGTGGGGGCAAGCCAGAACGAAGGCGAGTTACCTGAATCGATACATGGGTAGTATTTAAGAAACAAAAACCTATTTTTAAAAGAATTTTGTAATGAGAAAACCTTCCAACGCATTACTGAACTTGAAAGATGGAAATGTGTTGGAAAGCAAAAGAATATTTGAAAAATATGCTTGCAGCATAAGAGATCGAGTATATCTTTCTTTGGGAAGGGAAGCTTATATTTTAAACACTAATCTAAAAAAACTTTGAGGATAAAAGACATGATGAGAGGTGGAGCTAGTGCGTTAATACCATGAGAGTATGTTAAGGAATTGTTTTAGGAATGCTCGGGCACGAGCATTGTTCAAAATTTGGGGTGTGATAACTTGTAGAAATACAAGTTACTGTTCTCTCAAAGTTGAAATAATTAGGATTATAAGTGATGTAAACGTACTCATGATGAAGGAAAACGCATGAAATTGTATATATGTGATAAACTCATTCAACAGTATCTTTTTCAATGAAAAACTGCATCACTAACGTACTTTAATGTAGAAATCAGAAAATTTCACCAAGTGTTGTAGACAAGGTAAATGCAAGGGCATGCGTCTATTTTACCCGACGCATGAAAGATATATTTGGCTCGCGCAATTCACGTCAAATCACAACTTTCAAGCATGGGCATTTGACTGGCAGCGTCTGATCGAAGTAGAGTGGTGGGCAGCTATCTTAGGGTATCATCACCAGGTGGCTGAGCAGATTGCCTATATAAAGAGTAGCTGCCTACAAATTAAGGAGTTAGCAAGTTAAAGAATTAGCCAGTAATTAGAGAGTTAGTCATTTTTTTTCATCTTTTTTGTCTGCAAGCAAGAAGTAAGAGGGACGACATCCATTCTTCATTGTTGGTAATGATGTGCTGCCAGAGAGAAGCTTAAGAGGGACATCTCCTTCAACCCCTCAACCGAGTTGGTCACAGCAAGCATAAAAACAAGCCAAAGAGGACAGATTAAACCCTGTGGCTTGACTTCTTTCTTTTACCTTGCATTCTCATTATCCATTCCACTTGATTGAATTAAGATTATTTGTATCTAAACTTATATCATTAATTCGATCTCATTTCCTATCATTCTTCACGTCTTCATCTATTAATTATCTAAGTTTTTTGTATTTCTGAATCTTCTGGTTGATGAATGCATAAATTTGGTTACTTGAATCCATAAGATCAGTTGATTGAAGTGAAAATGAAATTAGTCACTCAAAAGAGTACTTAATTATTGAACGTATCAAGCTAGGGCATGAAGTAATTCTAGAGAAAAAATTATTCATGTCACTTATTTGTTCATTTTAACCAATGCATGCACCCTAGAGATAGGATAAGAGTGGCATCTGCATCGAGAGATGTTGAACATGAATTAAAGAACAAATCTTCAATGCATCACACATACACTTAGATTGTAGCAGACATCTGTACCATTTCCATTTCATTGATATTGTGCTTATATAGGCTTGTGGTTACCACTAGGAAATCAACGTATAACATTTATGCTTAAATTAGTCATCCACGATATACTTTTCTTCTCTCTGAACTCCTATTTTTCTCTTGCATACGTGCTAATAGTTTAGTATATATAACCAACGTATATTAAACAATTAGGAAACCTTTGCAATAGATCTAAAACCCAAACCTGCGTTAGAGTACTTTAGAGTCCTTGCATTCGACCCTGAGCTTACTAGGACACTTAGGTTAGATTTATACTTGGGTTTAGCTTAAGAGAACTTGTATGCACTAGCAAGGTGAGTACATAAAACCAATCATAAGTCCAACACATAGCATCATCTTCATACCAAGAGATAGATTAAACATCTTTTCCATTATCATTCATCCTCGTCATCACAAACACACAACGCAATAAGCAATACTCTCCCTAATTCGTAATAATAGATAAAGTTACCAAAATATCCTCACTACTCCTACAACTCATTTCCACTAATGGTTGGTACTAGTTACTACTGCCATCATTCAACCACTTCTAGCTAAACTCTTGGCAATCATCTCCAACAACAACCACCTCTGGCAAACCAATTCTAACAACCACCACTAGTAGCCACCTCATGTGGCCAACTCCAGTGACCTCCTCTGGTGACAGCCACCAGCGATCAAATCATGTGACCACCTCCGACGATCAACTCTTGCAGGCAACACCGATGGCCCCTCCAACAACCAACTTCGATAACCAACTCTAGAAACAAGTTGCATTTATTATCTCCAACAATCAATTCATAACGAAAAACTCTAATGACCAATTAGATCAACCGTATGCTAAAAAAAATAAAATCTTGATTAATAATATTGTTTTTAAATACAAATTTAAAATTATTAGTTAATTAAATTGAATTGTAAAAAAAGGAAAGAGATCTAAGTTATGGCTTTCTTTATAATAATTTGGCATTAATATAAACATTTTGAGTATATAGCAAACAAAACAAACTTATACATAAAAATAATTTTAAGAAAATGTAACCAAATACATGAGTATTTTTATTTTAAACAAATTTAGCAAAAAAATAAAATATTTAAATGAAAATGACTTTTTGAAAAGCATTTTTTTTAATCAATCAAAATACGGCTTTAGTGTCTAACAATTATTTAGTGTATATTTTACTATTTATAACAAGTTATTTTCTACCATGAAAAATTCTATACAAATTAAAGATCATTTTTTATTATGTAATGACTTAAGATGTGTTTCGAGTTAGAGTAGCGATTTTAGAAAATGAGATTTTGGTACAATTTATTTGTAAGGCCCCGTTTGGTAACCATTTCGTTTTTTGTTTTTGTTTTTAAAAATTAAGCCTAATCCCTCTCCGTTTCGTATAATGATTTCCACCTTTGTTAAGCACAATGGTTGAATTCTTAGCCAAATTTCAAAAACAAAAATAACTTTTTAAAAGCTATTTTTTTCAGTTTCCAAAATTTGGCTTAGTTTTTTAAACCAGACACTCGAAGGGCTAGCCATATGTACCTCGCCTCGGGAGACCCAACCCATTCAAATCAAAATCGAATGAGCACCTACGACTAAGGGGAAAAGATGTAAAGAACGCGGAGCGTGAAGTGATATTGGACTCTTCGATGAGTTCCATGAACCAGACCCACAAAGCAGCATCATAGGTGCAATGCAAGAGGGAACTGCCTTTGCAAATACGATGTTAAAAGTACTAGACAAATTTAGAAAAAAAATGTCAACTAGAAAAAAAGTATTCTAGGGTTTTGTTGGATCTTTTAATGCACCGTTATATCCTTTCTCGTTCAAGCAGCCTACTGTAAGCCAGAAGTGACTCGGGAGGAAAAGGAGGAGCATCCCCCGTGCACCTTAACTATAGCTTCGCAGTGACAACCTTGATCGAATGTGTAGGATAGGTGGTAGGTGGTGGTATGCACTTCCGTGTACTAGCTAAAGCTTACGTATGACTGGTGGGTCAGCAAACTGGTATCTCGCCCAAAAAGCAAAGCAGATAACAAAGGAAAAAATTTGGATGTAGAAGTAATGTTATAGACTTAATTTTTCAAAAACAAAATAGTTACCAAACAAAGCCTAAACAATCCAATTTATGTTTTGTTTCAAACTCTTTAAAGTAATTTTCAAATATTTAAAAGTGATTTTGAATTATTATGGTTGGTTTTAGAAGTGAACTAAGAGTTACCCCATTACTCAAAATTGTATTTTCTATTTGAGAAATTATTATTTAACTAAATATCATAGTAAATATCTATTTATATTTATCTTATGGTTAAATTCTTATATGAATGGTTGATATTTTGTGTAAGTTTTAATATATATTAAAAAAATTCAAAATATAGATAATCGTTTGTTTTATTAACAATTTAGTAAAAGACAATATTTGTCATATTTTGTTCCTGTATTTAAAATTAATAAAAAAATTGATTTTACAAATAGTTAACCAACAATATTTTAATAAAAATTGAATTAAATAGTTATTTTGGGACTGATTCCTGTCAATCACCTAACAAAAATCACCTATCAACTAGTTCCTCCAAAATCATTTTGAAATTATTTTAGATTCTTCTAAAATCAATTTTAACTCATGTCAAACACCATCATATCTCAAAATCACTCCCAAACATATTCTTATTTTTTTTATGGTTATACACACATTTTGATCTTGATCCGTTTACAAATGTACATAGATATGAAATATCCTATTGAATCCTAACAACATTGTTGAAGAAATGGACTTAAAAGTTACAAATTTTAGAGTAAGAGAGTGTGTTATTGCATACTAAAGTTTATGGACTCAATTATAACAAAATTGTAATACAAGAACTAGATTGTCACAAACTAAAATTTAATTAATGATTGTTAAGTTCACAAAAGTTAAACGGACCGAATATATTTTTTAATTAATAAATTAAGGAGGAAACAAGACGAATGACAAATTTAAAAATACATTATGAAAAATAGTAAAAGATCTATATCTATTGAAAAATGGCATACCAATATTCTTTGATTAAAAATCAGACTTAATAAAAATACTAACATACTCCCAACACAAAAATGCCGCGCCTAAATTCTAAATTTATGGGTTAACTAAAAAGAACATTATTAATTAATCCATAAATTTTTTAATTATGTTTTATGTTTTCATAAATTTTTGAATAAAAAATTATTTCAAATAGTAAAACTGTTGAAAATATTTTGATTTTTTTCTATATTTAAAAATAACCATTTTTTAATTATGTTTTATATTTTCAAGTTCACTACATTCAATACATTCAATAAATATATATTTAAAAGATAATATGAAATTTGTTTTTAAATTTTTTTTTTTTCAATATGTGATATATGTAAAATTTGAAAAATAATATTTTATGTTTTAATTGTATCCATGTTTTAAATTTTAAATTTTATAATACAAAATTAAATCAAACAAAATAAAGAGTTTAGAAATACTGTAATTTAAAATAGTATTATGTAATATATTATAAATTATATAATATTACAAAATAATAATTATATAGTTTTTTAACCTAAAATATGGTCATAACTAATTAATAATATTTATAGTCAATCTAATATTTAGTAACTACAAGTACCGTTATAATTTATAAATATAATATCAAATACATTTAAAACAATTGTTTAAATTAGAATCAAGTGATTTTGTTAGAATCTTTTGTTTTCAAATTTTTGTTGTCAAATACATTGTATTTGTAGATTCATAGCATCGATGTCACAGTGACCATCAGTAACACAGACCATTTATCATGTCACCCAAGACAATCGACAACCATAACAACTTCTTGTCTTGGTTAATCGTAAGTATATTGGACTTATTAGATCCATTCATCCAAGTTAAAATCTCTATTAAAAAGGAGAATTGAGGAGAGAAAGAGTGAGAGAGAGAGGGCAATATATGCATATCTACTTCTCATGTAAAATTGATCCTTCAGATACAGAAAGAATTCCTAAATTGAATTCATGAACCTCTATGCAAGCTTCCCATATATTTTCTATTCAAGAGTCAGAAAGTAATGGGGGGGTGGTCAAATTAGTGAATCTACCAAAATTTCTGAAGTCTGCTTCTTCTACCTTTCACCATGTATGTGTTTCATCAGCCAAAGAGGAAGAAAAGTCCTCTTGAAATAGCCATCTTCTACAGTTTGAAGTCTGCTTCTTCTAAACCTTCACCATGTGTGTTTCGGGCAATGACGAAGAGAGGTCCTCTCGAGATTGTGACCGTCTACTTTGAAGGCGCATCTGACTTCGGCGCGGGGTCCAGAAGGAACCAACACTGCCATTGTCAAATTGCATTTGGCCAAGGCTATTTGAAGAATAACTATGGGAAACCCCACTACTCGTTGACCGGTGCAATGACGACTCCATAAGTTGGATGCCACTGCTGCTGCCGAAGCCATGCCCTAAGCCAAAGGGTCTTTCTTGAGAACCTCTAACTGTTGGACTCAGTGGCATCTTCACTCTGCCGTCACCTGTTGCACCATGGTTTCACATTGTATTCATAGTTTATACCAAAAAAAGGGGCTATAAAAGAAGCAATCATACAGAAAAAAGAAACCATGATAACTAGACTAGATTAGAAGCCATATTGTGTGTTATATAAATATACGTACATTTGCAGATTTTAGGTGAAAGAAAATTACAGCTAAAAACTTCGATAAAAATCACCATTAAACGAAACACACAAATGTATGAAGACCATCACGATATTTGGAGCCTTGAACATGATTTTTTGTTTTAGTACAATAGAGATTTTAACCCCAAACATTAAGAGAAGAAACCCTTAACCGCTAAGCTATACTCACGTTAGCATAGAGAGGCTTGCAAAGGATTAAAATGATATTTCTTATGTGGATGCATAAAAAGTGGCATAATATCATTGAAGCAGGGCAGCAAATGTGCATCTTCTACTTGTAGAAAACTAACATTTCAAAATGAAGCCGACAGCACATTCAAAAAAGTGTGACCCGAAAATTGTAGATAAGTTTATCTTAATCAATAACCACATTTCTTTCAACTTTTTCCACTAACAGATGAAGATATATTGCTCTAAAGAAAACTTCCCCATTTAGGAAGGCAAAGCAGAAAATCACGATAACGTTGATAAAGCATAAGTAGCCTACTGATCTCATAACATAGAACTATGACAATATGCATTCAGGCCAAAAACCTTTTTTAGCTGACGAAATCTTCATGCATAAAAGTTTCTTCCATAGAAGTCAATTTGCACATCTGTCTGATCAAAGATTGACATAACACATTCACATTGCACATGCGGGATATTTCATGTTAGACAAGCTCATGGAGAAAAATTCATGTATGTAAATATCAGAACAGAGTCTATTGCAATGTAAAACCTAAAGATATTACATGTGTAGAAACTTACCAGCACTCATCGGACTCCACCGCTGTAACCGAAAAGGAGATGGAATGTTTAGAACAGATGTGGTGGAGACAGCATTATGCCTGAAAATTGGGAGATATGGCCTCCGGAAAAATCTAGGTAATGCACTTCCTACACAGGATAATGCAAGCAGGAAAAACAATGATGTGAACAGAATGACCATTAGAATTAGAGGATCAATCTTCATTTTAAAAATTTCATAACCACGGAGTCCTAGCCTGGTTGTAACAGTAAATGCATTTCCAGCCTCCAACAGTGAAACACCAAATGTCCAAGTCGTACTCCCGGAACCAATAGTAATTTGTTTATCAGTAATATGCAACCCCTCTCTAAGGAGTGAGACTATGTATGGTGCTCTAAAGCAGTATTGCTCAATAAAGGGTTGTGGAGGAACACTAGCCTGTGCAACATCCCAAGGTTTCTCACAAAATTTGTGGCCCCTTTCTAATACATCATCAAGTGTAGCCTCTGAACTCAGATTGAAAAATCGAAATACCACAAAGAAACCAGAAATGGCATAAAAATTTCCGTATGGTGGAGGGTAGTTATTAGTTATGGCACAAGGTTGTACATCACAATCAACTCCAGCGCTTGTATTTGACCACTCAGAAAAATTTACAGCAACTTTAGCAAGTGCGGAACATTCTTCCCAATTTGGAGCACCAATCAGCCTTAGAGAAATTCCAGAATTGTCTCCTCTGTCCAGTAACTTTCCACACTGGTTACAGGTATACTGCTCATTGTACCCAGTATGCAGGCAAGGGTGGTTAAGTTTAAATTTTCCACTAGACAGGTCCTGCTTTTCAGGTTCTTGGATCCTTCTTAATAAGTGGACAACAGATTTCCCAAATGCATCATTTAAACCATAGCCAGTAAGAGAATAGGCATTAAGATGATAATCAACATTTCCAATTTTAATGTTCAAACTAGACTCATTTTGTTCCTTGCTTTCGAAAGTTACTTGCAAAGAAGAACCACCCAAGTCAAGTGCCCCATATGTTGGTTCCCTTGGTGTAGCCCCCAACAATTCTTTTTGATAGTTAAGGGCTATCCATCCATAATAAGCCTCTTCTGTACCCGAAATGGTTTTAACCCACTCTCTCTGGCAAAGAAAGCGCGAACTCTTTAATATAGACCAGGCATTGTCCAGAAGCCATTTCGAATCTGCAGGCGGTAACTTTCTAACTCCAGCAGTCGCATAAAGGAAAAGAGAGGTGCTTTCATGGGCACGCTTGGGAATCTGCTTCTCAGCCCATTGAAGCAGAGGTTTAATAGCTTTTCTCAAACCAGTTACATTACGAACCAACTTATCGAGACCAGGTTCTGTTTCCATTCGATCATAAGCCCGTCCGCTTTGAGATTTCAATTTCTTCTTTTGTCCTGTATATGACCTGATGGCAATGGGAAGGGCTCCATTTTTCTTATAATTAACATTAGCTTGATATACATAAGCTCGAGTTCCAGTACTTCCACAGTCAAGCACCACATAGTATCTGAGTGTTCCTTGGGACCAGTATGAATAAATATACATAGAAACCGTATAAATTAGAAAACAAAAGAGCAATAAACACAGAAAAAGAAGAATGGTCCGCACCCACTTCCTGTTCAGCCACCAGAAGGAGCCTCCGGGCAATGTTTTCTCCTTTGAGAAACTAGAGCTGGCACTCTCTCGCTGAAGTGGTGAAAACTCAGGAGTAGCATTCTCAACACCGCGCTTACCCTCTTCAAGATCAAGTCTACGGTAAGTAGAGAGATCCTGAAGAGACGATGAAAGCCTTAGATTGTTCTTAAGCGCAGGACTAACAAATCCAGCAACCAGAGGAGAAGGAGAAGCGATCAAGGGAGGCGACGATGACGACAAATACGCATCTGTAGAAGAATGGCGGCCTGACCAACGAGTGGTCACAGACGAGAGAATATCCCTAAATTTCCTAAACACCATTTTTCTCCGAATCGGTACAAAACTTCAAAAATTCATCAGAAACCCACCAAAATCCATAATCATAACAACTGAATTTCGTAATTGTAGATCAAAGTGATCCCCAAACTCGCAGTTTCTCCCAAAACCACAGTAGAGAGAAAGAGAGAATGGGGGGATTTTCAGATTGAAGTTCGTTTAAGGGTTGACTAGAGGGATAGATCAAAATACATGGAAAGAAATGATGGGAAAGAAAAGAAGTGGAGAAGATCAATGGGAGAGACCAAATTCTTGAATTGTGAGATACATACAGTAATAGGGAGGAAGAAGAAGAAGAAGAAGAAGAAATAAGGGAGTGTATGTGTTAAAGTTAGGTTTAAGGATTAAGACTGACCTGAAAGAAGCGATTCGCAATAAAATTAGATCAAAAATGGAAGTTAGAATTGAGAAATCACAGTTTCTCCTTCTTCGTCACTTTTTGGTCTCAATCTCATCAGATGATCAGATTCAGATCCAACTTCAGCGACAAGCTGCTCTGCCAGCCACTGCAACCGGACCAATTTTTTCTTCTTTTTTTTTTTCTCTTTTAATCCACTTTTTCCTCTAAAACTTTTCCAAACTTAAATAAGTATAGTCTTAAACTTTAAACTTGAAAAATATATACATATACATACATACACATATATATATATATTTGTATGATAATTTTTTATTATATTTTTTTAAAAAAATGAAATGTCAATAGTATAATTCAAATTGTTTAAACATATACCATTGAGTTATTGACCTACAAGTTTAAAGATTTGAATCTCTCAACTTCAAGATGTTCAATTACGAAAAAAAAAACGACATTATAGTAAAGGATGTGTTTCAAAAGACAAAAACTAAACAAAAATAAATAAATGCCACATGTGCATTGCTCAAATGTAATTGACATATACTTTTTTTCTTAAAGTTGATAGTTCGAATCTTCTATTCCACTGTTGAAATACTAAAAATTAACAAAATTATTTAATTGAAAAAGAAGAAGCAAATATGTGATTTCTAAAATTACCATATTTCCATTGTACGTCCTTATTAGTTGTTATTATTATTATTTTCTTCTTTTTAGAACCCTTGATTATCTTTTTCTTATATTATTCTTATTATTTACATATATTAACAAATTGTGAAGGGTTAAATTGAATCCAGATAACATAATTAAATCCAAGGTTTAGGTAAAAGTAGTTGAACTAAGAAGGTGGGCTAAGGAAGGCCAACCAAACTCAACAGGCAACCCGAAGGTGGAAGCCAAGCTAATAGACTTTCAAATGGTTTTTGGCTAAAGCAATATTGTATCTTGTGCATATGGAATGATATATGCATAAATAAGAAATATATATGTGTATATATATATATATATGTATGTATGTATATGTATGTATGTATGTATGTATGTATGTATGTATGTATATGTATGTATGTATGTATGTATGTATATGTATATATATCCATGAAGTGAAGAGGGGGCCAGCCGGTTTCCCCCAGTCCATTCAATGCTAGCCCAAGTGGACTGGCAATTGGGCTTTAGGCCCAGCTAGCCTCCAAACGAGGCCAGCTCAAAAAAAATATTTAATAATATAATAATAAATATATTTTTATGAGTAGTCAACCTCATAGTCCATTTCTACCCTCAATTGGGCTAGCCCAATTGATGTAAGGAATTTTAGCCATGTATTAATCTTTCAAGAAAAGGAAAATTAATGAAAACCTCCTTTAAGATGGTTAATTTAAAGACTATTTATTTACCCAATTCTATTTGTGCAGCTTAATTATTACATTATTAAAGAAGCATAACACATTAAGAATAACTATTGATAAATCAAAAGTCATACTTCCACCTAAAAGTCGAGTACATTAAGGGTTGAAGTCCGTAACAGTCTAGATAATGATGGCTCAGGTGAAAAACGGATAAAGTAATGATTAATGATGGCTTGAAAGCCGAAGAGACAAGCTATGTTCAGTTATTACATGGATGACCTATATAATTCAAGGGGTACCATCATAGAGAGGTATACTTTTCAACCTATGCTAATTGTTACCAGTTGACTCAAATTCAAACCCGATTCTAACTTGAGCGTCGGAGTGGATTTGGCTCAACACCACACCGGTGTTAGCTTTACTCACCTTTTTTGTAGGATATCTAATTATTCTCCTCTAAATACAAATTTATCATTGGTTCAATTTTCGGTATCAACAGTTGGCCCCATCTGTGGGGAGAATAACAATATCTTTTAGCCTTACCACTATACTCTGTGTTCAAACCATGGGCAACAATGTGAATAGAGAAAATCTCCCAACTGACGAGGATGATTCGGATCGTGAACGTCACCCAAGGCAGATCCACACGTGTTCAAGAAACTTACGTGGGGGGAACCCATCGACTTGAAAATGAGCCAGCTCTGGAGTACGTAGCTCTAGCTGCCAAAGTAGATAACTTAGGTCAGAATTTGAGCTAGATCATAGAGATGCTCAGATGACCAAACCCCATCATCGAGGCCATCAAGAAGAATATGATCCACTCTCCTGAGGAAAATAAGTGTGATGGGAAGCAAAGGCACAATTTGGGCCAAAGCACTACCTTAGTGGCCCAAGACCCAATCAAAGGTATGAAGGAACTCTAATTATAGAGGATCTATGAGTGAAAGCGAATTGTTCCAAACTCCATTGTGAAAGAACTCAAACATTTACAATCATACGGAAACGATTATGCATTAAAGATAAATCACAACATGCTTCTTATAAAAAAACAAAGGATAGAGTGACAATTCCTTTGAAGAACACTTTCTTCATGTATTTCCCTCGATCGGTCACCAATGCGTCGAACAGCACGAACGCAACGAGCAACTGGAACTTCCTCGATCACCAGTGAGTAAAACTTGATCCTCAAACAAAACTAGACACCACCACAAGATTATCTTGGTATTCTCGGTGTGAGAATCCAGGAGTTGTGAGCTCTGGCTGATTTTAGATAGAATGAAGGAGGAAGTGAAGGAGGAAATGATCGAGTAAGCGATCACACAATCATGTAATAAATGAAGTTCATCGTATAGACTCGACGCTCGATCATTAAGGCTCTGTAAAGCTATGGTGTAGTAAAACTCCTTTCATTTACTCGAAGTCAACCTTATAGTCACTCAATTAGTAATCTGGTTACTTGTTGCGTGTAGTTTGTAAGATTTTGAAATCTCATTTCATTTTTATCTCACAGTTGCCATCAAAACCGTGTAAAACCACCCACTAAGGTAGTTATTGAGAAAAAGAAATATCAATTATTATACAATTAATAAACTACCAATAAATAAAATAACCAACTTATCATATTATATTTATAACCTATAGTTTTAATATTACATCATATGCAACATATAAACTATAATTCTTTTTCTATTTTATGGCATTTAATATAAATCATATTTATACTAATTCCTCCAATCAAATAATAATGTATCAAATACATCATATCAATTATATCATACATAATTGAATTAATTTAATTATATCATATATAATCAAATTCCCTCTTGTTAATTTGAATATTTCAAACTAACCCAAAAACTGATTCTCAACTTGAATCCATTGAGCTACCAAAGGGACCTTATAAACCTATAGCTTGAAGCTCCAACGGTACATGAATAATTGACTAAACTCTTTAATCACGATATTCACCATCCGTTAACTGTCGGGCACTCCACTAAAGACCAATAGCTTCACTTTTCGCACTACAGATATATTTTTATGTCCATTAGATATAACAAATCAACAATAAGATGACCCTTCAAAAATCACTCGTAAGTACTACTTGACCAAATTACCGTTTTTCCTTTATAGTTACATCTAACTCCTTAAGTACCACTGATCCCTCTAATGAATAATAGATCATAGTCCCACTACGACTAAAACCTTCTCGAGCCAAGAGGAAGGAGTGAATTTATCAAGCCCCAGAATCAGCCCTTAAGGGAGCAATTTATCTACTTACCCCTTCATCGAGGAAGGAATGAATTTCATCTTAGTGAAATGAAAGTTTCAATTATGAATGGTGTTATATAACGAGACTAAACATTTCGTGGTCCGGTCTTATACAAATTATTTTGTATAGAATATCCTCGCTCGCATGTCTAATACATGAATGATAAAGATCAGATCATTTGTAGTACTTTATAACATTTGTAACACCTACAAAACGGGCCAAACTCATAGTGTCACAAGGATAAGGTATCCCTCTTTTATCCATATACTACAGACCATTTAGGTTATCACTTAAAACACGATCTACTTGTATGTCTCCACATACATGTTTAAGTTACAATGATAACCATGGATCTTAATTTATTGGTTTGTGGTTAATGCAACTAAAATATCTCATATTTCATAGACTGGAGTGAATAAAATATCATATATTATAAATCACAAAGTGTTTGTTCATACAAGTGTTTACAAACTACAGGACCCTACGATATTTAGGGCATCAACCACAACAATCTCCCACTTATCCTAAAGCTAGTGGGGTGTACAAAATAATCTAATTACAAGTACACAAAACAATAAACTAGGGACAAACACCCAGTACAAGATCTCCCACTTGCCCTAGTCCAGCCGTGGTCTGTCCCATAGACCCATACTCTGCAAGTGACCCTCAAACCCTAGTCGTGAGGGTCTTCGTAAATGGATCAGTAACGTTGTGCTCCAAAGCTATCTTCGTGACAATCACATTCCCTCGATGCACAATCTCTCGGATGAGATGTTATTTCCGCTCTATGTGCTTGTCGCACTTATGACTCCTAGGTTCACGGGAATTCGCCACAGCACCACTATTATCACAATAAAGGGTGATGAACCTAGACATATCTGGAACAACTTCCAGATTAGTCAGGAACGTCCTGACCCAAACGGCCTCCTTAGCAGCTTCATAAGCCGCTATATACTCGGCCTCAATGGTGAAGTTCGTGATGCACTCCTGCTTGGTGTTTTGCCATACTACAGCCCCTCCGTTAAGAGTGAACACCGATCCTCACGTGGATTTTCGAGAATTATTATCAATTTGAAAATCAGAATCCGTGTATCCTGTAAGGATCAAATCCTTAGAACCATACACAAGCACGTAGTCCATTTTTCTCCGAAGATACTTAAGGATGTTCTTGACGGCTATCCAGTGACCAGGTCCTGAATTAGACTAATATCTACTGACTATCCCCACAGTGTAGCAGATGTCAAGTCTAATACATAACATCGCATACATTAAACTACCGACGGCAGATGCATAAGGGACCTGTCTCATTTCCTTAACCTCTTGAACTATCTTAGGGCACTGTTCCTTAGACAATGTAACTCCATGCTGAAAAGGCAATAGGCCCCTCTTGGAGTTATTCATCGAGTACTTGATCAACATCTTATCAATGTATGATGCTTGAGATAGTGCTAACATTTTGTTCTTTCGATCCCAAAAAGAACTGAATCCCAAGAACAAACTGAGCCTCTCCCAAATCTTTCATTTGGAATTGGGTCACTAGCCAGTTCTTAACTGAGGTCAATAAGCCTACATCATTCCCAATGAGTAGGATATCGTCTACATACAACACTAGAAAAACTACTGAACTATTGATGATTTTCTTGTAGACACAAGACTCATCAATGTTTTGGTCAAAACCATAATATTTTATCGCAGTATCAAACCTCATGTTCCAAGATCGAGATGCCTGTTTCAGTCCATAAATAGACCGATTCAGCTTGCAAACCTTTTGCTCTTGACCTTGGGCTATGAATCCCTCGAGCTGTACCATATAAATGGTCTCCTCAAGATTGTCATTCAGAAAAGCAGTCTTGACATCCATTTGCCATATCTCATAGTCATAATATGTGGCAATGGATAGGAGGATGTAGATAGACTTTAGCATGGCAATATGCGAGAAAGTCTCCTCATAGTCAACTCCCTCTACCTGGGTATAACCCTTTGCCACAAGTCTAGCCTTGAAAGTTTGCACCTTCCCATCAGCACCCTGTTTCCTCTTATAGATCCATTTACAACCTATAGGTTTAATCTCATCAGGTTGATCTACAAGATCCCAAAGGAAGTTGAAGTACATAGACTTCATCTCGACATCCATGGATTTAACCCATTCATCTTGGTCTACATCCTCCATTGCCTTCTTGTATGACAATAGATCCTCAACCTCGCCATCAGCTACCATAGCTAAGATTTCAGTTAAACCCATATATCTAGGTGGGTTCACAACCTTCCCACTATGTTGAGGTTCCCTCAAAACTTGAGGTGGATTTGACCTACTAGACAACTCTTGTTGAGGTAGCAGGCTCTTCAACAACTCTCGTTGAAGTTTCAGTAATTTCTTTGGAAAGTTCATTCAACACGATTTTGCTTTTAGGACTGTGCTCCCTTATATGATCCTCCTCAAGAAAAGTAGTGTTTGTTGATACAAACACTTTGTTTTCCTTAGGATCATAAAAGTAACCCCCTCGTGTCCCTTTGGGGTAGCTTACAAATAGACATAGCCTCAAACGTGGTTCCAGTTTCTTAGGATTAGCCTCAAACACATGTGCTGGGCAACCCTAGATGCGGAAGTGTCGTAAACTAGCTCTACGCCCATTCCACAACTTCAAAGGTATTCTGGCAACACTCTTTGAGGGAACATAGTTAAGGATGTAAGCTGCGATCTCTACTGCAAAATCCTAAAACGAGTCCGGTAAGGAAGCATAACTCATCATCGATCGAACCATGTCCAATAGGGTTCAATTTCTCCTCTCCGATAAACCATTCTGCTGAGGTGTACTAGGTGCTGAGAGTTGGAAAACTATTCCATGTTCTATCAAATAGTTCTGGAACTCCTAATCCAAAAACTCTCCATGATTCCCATTCTTTTGGCCTCCTCAATTTGTATGATCAGATCAAAGCGTTTTAATCATTTTACTTAATGCATTCTCAACTTCAGCCTTGAACTCTTTGAACTTTTCAAAGGACTCAGACTTATGTTGCATTAAATAAATGTGTCCATACCTCGAATAATCATCAGTAAAAGTGATGAAGTATTCTAGCCTCCCCTGGCTCGTATATTCATTGGACCACAAAGATCTGAAAACACTAACTCTAGAGGCTCTTTGGCCCTATAACCTTTTCCAGTAAAAGGTCTTTTAGTCATTTTTCCTTCAAGGCATGACTCGCACATAGGTAAATAATTTTCTTCTAACTCGTTTAGAAGTCCATTATTCACCAACCTCTCAATCTTATTGAGATTAATGTGCCCTCAACGTAGGTGCCAAAGTTGGGCATTTTCTTTAGGAGAAAATTTAAGTCGTTTGTTTTGAGTTACGACAGTTTTAAACATCTCTATGTTATGGAGGGAATTTGTTGCTAACGGCCTTAGTACATACAAATTGTTTTCCAGTTGAGCTGAACATATATCAACACCATTTTTTATAATAAACACTTTATCAACAGAAAAATTCAAGGTGTAATTACATTCAAGCAAAGACTTTACAGAAATTAAGTTCCTCTTTAACTCGGGAACTACATATACATCATTCAAAACGATAAACCTATTCTGTAAAGTCAATTGGAGACCTCCCACTACCACAACTGAGACGACGTGCCCTGTTCCAACTCACATCGTCATCTCACCAGCTTTAAGCTACCACCAGGAACTAATTCCCTGAAATGAAGAACAAACATGGTTAGTGGCCCCAAAGTCAATAATCCAGGCAGAATCATCATTCTCCTCTAACAAATCTCCAAAACCAGTAAATTTTATTTACCTTATTTGGTCTTCTTCTTCTCAGCCAAATAACGAGGGCAGTTTCGCTTCCAGTGCCCGTCCTAGTTGCAGTGTAAATATTTTCCCTTTTCAACCCACATTAGTTGCCTACCCCGGGGAGCGGCAAGTTGTGGGTTAACAGGGGCCTTCCCCTTACGACCCTTCTTCTTCTTCCACTTGCTGGTGCCAGAAGAAGAATGTGCAGACTTAGTTCCTGAGGTCAAACTTTTATGGAACTTTTTAGATGATGAAGCAACATTTGCCTCACCAACCTTTTTCTCCTTGCTTTTAAGAAAGGATTGGAATGTCTACAACTCATTCAGTAGAGTTGTAAGGTTGTAATCAACCATGTTCAGAACAACGTTGCTTATGAAATGAAGGAAGCTTTCTAGTAACGACTCCAGAATGATGATAACCTGGTTGGCCTCATCAATGCTTGACCCGTTCATCTCAGTCATGTTGAAGTGGACCATCATGTTCAGAACATGTTCACGAATAGATGTACCTTCCTTCATCTTGGAGTTAAAGATGAACTTAAGAGCGTCGTGCCTGAGCTGCGCGGACAGGTGTCCGAACATTCCCCTCAAGGACTCCATGATCTCGCGTGCATTGATCATCAGCTCATGCTTCTTGGCTAAAACATCGTTGAGATTGGCCAAGATGTATGCTCAGGCCTTCTCGTTCTCCTGTGTTCAATGTTCCTATGCCTCTCGAACATTTCGAGTGGCATTGGGAGGTGGAATAGAAGGACAATCCTCCATAAGGACGAATCTTAGGTCATCGATGATAAGTATCGTGTTTATGGTATTCTTTAGACTAGCATAGTTATCACCAGTCAGTTTATCGACGGCTAAAAGTGCAAGAGTAGCGGTAGCCATAATAATAAAGTTGCTAAAAAAAGAACAAACTTAAGGAGTCCACTTGCATTACCACTCTTAACACCAATTAAGTTTTAGCAAAATAGTTCTATTGTACCCTAAGTGACATCTATTTTGCAATGATGCCTCAGTGAGGTAGGACAAAAGTCACCGTTGGGGTGATCAAGTGCCCCTTCACTGAAATGAGACAATCTCAACTATTAGATAGAAACAACTCCTTGTAACTGAATCCAATAGTTACCGTTGTTCAGTCCAGAATTTGTTAACATCCTTAACAATTTTATGTAAGTGTAACCCCTCATTTTCTAGAGTCCGGCTCTAATGCGCCCACTGTAGGGAAAAAGAAGATCAGGATAAGAGACTAAAGCAATCCTATCCATTTCTGGAGATTAGATGAAGAGTTATGCAAATACAACCATCATTTAGGGGGACACTCCCAGGGTGCCTCGAGGCGATGCACGAAAACTTTATCCAACTTAATGAGAGAGACCGAGGGATATGTTGTCACACGTCCCGCTCCCACTTACTATGAACATTCTCTCCATTCGCCTTGGTATTGACCTACCCAAATGTCATCCTATAGGGGGACACTCCCAGAGTGCCTCGAGGTCGAGGATAGATCTCACGGTGTGAACTTTTTATGGAGAAACGTGTAGAGGTAAAGTGAAGTATCATATACCTCAATTACCTCCCACTGAATGTTCTACCTAGGGATTTATTAACTTAGTAAATCTGGCTACTGATTTTAACTAAGTGGTTGTTTAATTTGATAAAAAACAACACTTGCTTTTGATGATTAAATAAATTTGATTCAAGTCTTATTAATCACTTTAACAGACTTTCATCAAATTTGCATGCATGCAACAAATCTATCTAATTCATCTTTCTAGGTAGGTTCCCAGGTAGGGGTGCGACGTTTCCATCGACTTAAGTACCCCAACCTAGCCACAACCAGCCTTAGCCAAAAAGTCCCTTATAGATAGATTTGGTACATATTTAATCTTTTATTAGTCAATTTAATCCTATTAGACCGAATTAAAAGATTAAACTTAGGTTTCTAATCTCATTAGAACCATGATCGTAGGTCTATCTCAATCAAATTTTAAAACTCTTTTAAAACATGATTAAAGCCTAAGTTTGCATGCAACTCTTTCTTATTGATTTTAATTCTAATTTTATTAATTATAACTCTTAAAAAAAATGAAACAACTAAAACCAACCACATTGCTAAGCTAGATATCCACAAGGCATTTATACCTTTTATAAATAAACCTAAGTGCCATGCTTCATGATATAACTTTTATATAACAAGTAATGAACTAAGCATACATGCTAATATACATCCTTATATTATAACATTTATAAAATAAAGATGATGCATGGATATGCTTTAATGCATGCATATACTATAACTCTTATATTATACGATGCATGAGCATGCTTTAAGGTAATTTAATTATGCAACTACTATATTATAACACTTATAATATAAAGATGATGCATGAATAAGTGCATGACCTATGGTGGGTTTTAAAATTATATGACATACATTATGACATATAAGTAAACATACATCACATGTACATTCAATAAAAATTGATGGACTGGGATAATATGCCTCAAAACTGGAAAGAAAGGCCAATTATTACAAAGATTGAGTCAATTGGTTTAAACAGGTGAACCGAGTCTTGAATCGCTCGGACGAAGCCTCGTCACTTGATCGTGTAGCATCTCCTTCAGATCATCGAGTAACACTTAGCGAGTATAAACGATCGTGTAGCGTTGATCGCATGGATAAGGACTATGCGATGAGCATGAAAGTCCACGCGATCTTGCAGCACATATCGAGTAACGCATGTCATGCGATCGTGCAGCCAAGGACTATACAATGAGCATGATTGTCTATATGATCGTATACCGAGTGATCATGTAGCTAGTGACTATGCGATGAGCATGCTAGCCTACACAATCGTTATGTGAGCATGCCATGTAATGACCCGACCCCCTAGGACTTAAGTTAGGTCGTTACTAAATACATGCATGCATGAAACTTAAAACGACACTCTTTTATGGTGAAATAAATGCTAAGTAAATAAGGTGAGTGCAAAAGGCTTTCATTAAATTCAAATATTAAAAATAAGTTTGAAAACGATTCTTAATAGTAAGTTTCAAACATCAAATTTGAAAGTTAAAAACATGAAAATAAATCTAAATCTCTTGAGCGGAAGCATAAAACTAGTCTCAGTGGCTCGATCACGAATTCTTGTCCATCGCCGATGCAGCTCTACCCTTACCTGAAATAACAACATGAAAAAGAATGAGTATAAAATACTCAGTAAGTAACCCCACTACTGGGGTCAGGTTAGGCATCTATGTCCTCTAGATGCCTACCTCTGGTGGAACATATAAACTGTCCTAGTCCTCATGGGACACATACATACATTAAATACTGAGTTCTATCCTACTGTAGCTAAATATGCCCACTACCTCTGATGAATCCCGAACGAAACACAAACTGGTGAATCCCGAACGAAACACAATATCTGGTGAATCCTGAAGGAAACACAAATTGGTGAATCCCGAGAGAAACACAAACTGGTGAATCCCGAAGGAAACATAATATTTATTGAACCCCGAAGGAAACACAAACTGGTGGGCATTCTAACTAATCAGTAAAATCACTATCACAATCTCGACATCACAATCTCAACATGGTTCTATAATATACATATACATCTCATCATCACGATTCTACAATATACATATAAATTTCTTCATCATAGCTTTACAACATATGTATGCATCTCATCCTCCTCAGATTCAGCAGGATATCCAATAAAAATAATATACTCAAATCATACTAGTATTCAAACATCTCTATGCACAACTAGCCTTTTAAACTCTCATATCAACAAAGCATACATAAACATTAAACTATCAATATATCCTCAGTAAATCATATTTGTCAATTCCTGGCTCCAGTCATTTCAAACCTCAGTCAATGAAGGAGACATAAATATCATGCTAACTAATGATCCTCAATAAATCATAATTATCATTGTCGGGAACTAGGGCAGTTCCAGTAGTAAGATTACTTACCTCAACTTGATAAAAAACACAAAACTAAATCTCCTTAGAACTTCTTTAGCACCCTTGAATCAACCTAAAGTTGTGGCTTGGTCCAAGACAAATTCCAATACTCGATTTAATTAGCCAATTTGATCATGAATTAAATCCAAAATCAATAACTTAATTTTCTCACTATTACTCTCAATCCAAAAGAATAACCATCCAACAACTTACAAAACTTACCGATCTTCACTAATTTTCTGCAAAACAAAATGGTATCTAGCTTGATGGTCAATACCTCAAAACTTCCACACCTTGAATCTAAGTTTCAAACCAAAGAGAGGTTACTAATTTAACCCAAAATCAAAGGGGTGAACTTCACCTCCCAAATTATAAGGAAAAAATAAGTCTTACCCAAGGTTTTTTCTCAAAATTCCGACAAAGATTAGGGCAATGGCGGCCGACGGCGCGTCGACTTATGGCTGCCATAGATAGGCAACATGTGTTGCTATCGAACAACATAAATTGTTTAGGCTAGCAGCTGGTAATGAGGGTCTTGCATGAGAAGGGTTTGCGAGAGTGGGAGAGAAGGGGAATTTCTAGTTTACATATTTTATTCAGCAGTGATTACGAACAAACCAAAGCTTCAAACAATGATCCAACCATTCAAAATGAAAATCTATATGTCTCAAACAAACTGACCAAATTTGAGCACGATCTAACGGATCAAACTCTGGCCATCGATAATTTTGTGGAAGATGTTGCTGAAAAACCGAATTGTTTTCTCCCCAATTTTTGACCTCTTTTCACTCCCATTTAATTTCGAAAAAAATCTCAATTCTTTTATTTTTTTTCTAAATTTTGAAAAGATAAATAAAATATTTTATCACAATATCTCCAAAATCTCCAAAGATTCTATTAAATCTAGAAATCAATTAACTTTTCAAATTATCTTAATTTAGGCTTCAAAAACCCAAATTAAAGGGCATAAGATCCATCAATTTGATACAAATTAAATCCTTTCAAATATTTAAATCAATTCAAAACCACATGAAATTAATTATCTCTTTTAATTTTTTTTTTAAGTTGGCCCTAAAATCCAAAATCAAAGGGAAGCAAAATTCAATATTTTCAAGATAACCCGTTCGAATATTTAATCAATTAAATTCAATTTAACCAATAAAAGTTTTTCAATTATTCGAATCTAACCTCAATTTTCCAAATGAAAGGAAAATTTAAACTCAATAATTTTAGATAATTAACTTAAATTTTCCTGAAATTCGAGATGCTACATGCCATGCGTCGAGTATCATATACTCTGCATCGTTTACCCCAAGCGTCTACGCGATCAAGTAACCAACACAACACGATCGAGTAAACTCTTTAGTCGAATGCGTAGCATTAGGTATGCGATCGTTTAGCAAATACTACACGATTGAGTAGAACTTTTCTACATGATCGCATAGCCAAATCTAAACGATCATTTAGCTTGGGCTACACGATGCAACCAACGATTCGTTTTCTCCCTTGAAGCAAACAACAACTCCTTGTGTCTGAAGCTTCATCAATAACGACTAAAACAAACAAAAAAATGGATACATACTCGATAGCAAGTTAATTATGCCCAAAAATGCAGGAGCCCTTACAAATTAACTTTTGTAAATGTAAAGAAGGCTTTAACAGAGGTAATTATCCTGTAAACATCCATCAAGTTCATCCACAACCACACTTAACACTTAAACGCATTGCAGAATTCATAAAAACCACCAAGACTGTGAATGACATTCAATACAGCAATGGAATTTGGAAATCAGAACAACTTGGCTCTAATACCAATTGAAGAAACTCTAATTATAGAGGACATGTGAGTAGAAGCGGATCGTTTCAAACTCCATTGTGAAATAACTCAAACATTTACAATCATACAGAAACGACTATGCTTCTTATAAAAAACAAAGGATAGAGTGACAATACCTTTGAAGAACACTTTCTTCACGTATTTCCCTCGATCAGTCACCAACACGTCGAACAGCACGAATGCAACAAGCAACTGGAACTTCCTCGATCACCAGTGAGTAAAACTCAATCCTCGAACAGAACTAGACACCACCACAAGATTACCTTGGTATTCTCGGTGTGAGAATCCAGGAGTTGTGGGCTCTGGCTGATTTTAGATAGAGGGAAGGAAAAAGTGAAGGAGGAAATGATCGAGTAAGCGATCACACAATCGTGTAGTAAATGAAGTCTATCGTATAGACTCGACGCTCGATCGTTTAGGCTCTATAAAGCTATCGTGTAGTAAAACTCCTTTTTTTTACTCGATAGTCAATCTTGTAGTCACTCGTAGTAATCTGATTACTTGTTGCGTATAGTCTGTAAGATTTTGATATCCCATTTCACTTTTATCTCACAATTGCCAGAAAATCGTGTAAAACCACCCACTAAGATAGTTATTGGGAAAAATAAATATCAATTATCATATAATAATAAATTATAAATAAATACAATAACTAACTTATCATATTATATTTATAACCTATAGTTTTAATATTGCATCATATGCAATATATAAACCATAGTTCTTTTTCTATTTTATGGCGTTTAATATAAATCATATTTATATTAATTCCTCCAATCAAATAATAATGTATCAAATACATCATATCAATTATATCATATATAATTTAATTAATTTAATTATATCATATATAATCAAATTCCCACTTGTTAATTTGAACGTTTCAAACTAACCCAAAAACTGATTCTCAACTTGAATTCATTGAGCTATAGAGGGGACCTTATGGACCTGTAGTTTGAAGCTCCAACGGTACGTGAATAACTGACTAAACTCTTTAATCATGATATCCACCATCCGTTAACTGTCGGACACTCCACTAAAGACCTGTTAGGATTGGTGTCCTAATTCTCCTAGAGTCTCGTTGTTGATATATACACATTGTTATGAATAAAATAAGAGTTATTTTATTTGGCATTTACTCATATCCAATAAACAAAGCTCCATGGTTATTGTATGTAAACTTAAGCATGTATATGAGATATACAAGTGGATCATGTCTTAAGTGATAACCTAAATAAATCTATAGTATAAGGATTAAGGAGGAATACCTGATCCTGGTGACACTATGGATATGGCCCGCTTTGTAGAGGTTTGCAAGTGTTGTGAACTACTACAGATGGTAGATCCTGACTATTCATGTGGAGACAAGCAAGCGGGGGTGTCTTATACAAAGAGTTTATATAAGATCGAACCACGAAATGATTCGTCTCTGTATATAACATCGTAGATACTGGAGACTTACATCTCACCTAAACGACCATAGGTGACATGACCTCAATCCTGAGTGTTTTGGGAACTTCTGCCTTTGAGGTCGGTCCTTTGATTAATATGGGTGATAGTGGCCAGATTGCCAACTCAACATGCCTACGTTTTTGGGCACTTGTCTGATTGGGAGTTGGGAACTTAGTTACACAAGATGGAATTCACTTCTTCCCCGATGTAGGGGTAAGTAGATAGATTACTCCTTCAAGGGCTAATTCTGGGGCTTGAACATAGTGGTCACGTATTCTTTTTGAAAGAGATTATTCGATCATAGTAGCACTACGACTTATGTTCATTAGAAGGATCGATGGTACTTAAGGAGTCAGATGTAACTATAGGGGCATAACGGTTACTAGCCCAGCTGCACTTATGAGCGATCTATGAAGGGTTATCACACTATTGATTGGTTGATATGGACACATAACATATATATAGTAAGGAGAGTTCAACTGTTGATCTTTAGTGGAGTGTCGGCAGTAACAGATGGTGGATCCTGTGACTAAATAGTTTAGTTAGTTATTCACATACCGTTGGAACTTCGAGCTACAGGTTCATAAGGTCCCCTTGGTAGCTCAATGGATTCAAGTTGAGAATCAGTTCTTGGTGTTGATTTGAAATGTTCAAATTGACAAGAGGTAATTCGATTATATATGATATGATCATTGTGGTGTATGAGATACATCAAGTGGAGGATTAATGTAAATAAGATTTACATTAAGTACCATGAAATAGAAAAAGAACTATGGTTTATATGTTTCATGAGATGGAATATTAAAACTATAGGTTATAAATATAGTATGGTAAGTTGGTTATCATATATATTTATAATAATATTAATTATTGGATAATTATCTCTTTTTCTCTAATAACCAATTGAATGGGAGGTTATTGGTAGTTTCATGGTAATCGTGAGATAAAAGAAAAAATATTTTCCAAAACTTAGTTGAATTGAGATTTCTATTCTCAGAAATTTCGCACGATAGCTGTCAAGTGAATTAGATTCACTAAACGATAGCTGAAGAGAGACTAGACGATCATGGAGTGATACTATAAGATAGTTCACTCAGCTGACCTTTAGCTAAACGATCGTACAACTTTTGCTAAACGATCGCATAGCATCTGTTAAACGATTAGGCATCGTCTATACGATAGACCTTGTCATCTCTCACTTGATCAATTGTTTACATGATTTTTCCTCCGGTCTCGTCCTCTAACTAAGTCCACACAGAACCCACACTTCTGGATTCTCACACTAAGAATACCAAGGTAGCCATTGTGGTGGTGTCGTACTGAACTAAACATAGTCGAGGTTTTTCGAGGTCGTTTGTTGTGTTCATGATCTTGGATTTCGTTGTGTTCAAGATTGCTGTTGATTGTGCAGTGTAGCGATTGAAGTGTTCGAGCATTCGGGTTTCCAGTCTTACTGATTGTTCGAGCATTCGTGATCAAAGGTGTTGAAGATGAGTCTTCAAAGGTATGTGCATTCTGTCCCTTGATTGTATAGTAAAGCATGTTGTAATTTCGTTTTGTGCACAACCTGTATGTTTCCGTTTCTTGATTGTAATTGTTAATGTTCATATACAAATGGAATTTCGAACGATCATTCCATTGCTCATGGAAATCCTCATGTCCAATTTCCTTCAATTGGTATCAGAGCCAGGATATTCTGATAATCCAAATTTCATTTTTGTTTTGAACTTCTTTTACAATTGTGGTGGGTTTTTTTCTGCATTACGTTTAATTGTTAAATGCGTTTGTGGATGGCATTGATGAATATTTATAGGTTAATTGCCTCTGTTTAAAGCTTTCTTTAAATTACAAAGTGTTAATTTGTAAGGGCCCCTGTGTTTTTGGACATAATTAACATGCTATCAAGTTTGTAATTCAAAGTATTTGAGTTCGTCGAGTCGTTCGTGATGAAGTTTCGAAGCATGGAAATGCGATTTATCAGCGAAGAAGAAGACCAAGAGTTGGTCGTGTCGTGTAGTCTCAGGTAAACGATCATTGGGATTTGGCTAAATGATCGTGTAGTTTTTTCTATACGATCGTATAGTATTTACTAAACGATCATTTAGCTAATGCTAAACGATGGGGTAAATTGTTTACTCTATCTCGTAGCAATCGTTGCCCGATTGCATAGACGCTAGAGGTAGACGATCGAGTGGGAGCATATGATGCTCATCGTTTAGAAAATGGCGTGCGCTAAACGATCATGTAGTTAGCATGCCTCATCACATAGTCACTACCTACAGGGTCACGCGGTATACGATATGAAGGCGCTCGCTAAATGATCGTTTAGACGATAATGCTTCACTACATCGTTGTCGTTTAGACGATCGTATAAGGTTGCGTTGCGGAGCACGCTGCATGATCGTGTACCTCATGCTTCATGCATAGTAAAAGGTATACGATCGTTTAGCTCTGGAAGTGTAGGTAAACAATTGAGTAAAGCATTTGCTCTTTCGTGTAAACGATCGTGGAGAAGTTTTGGTACACGATCAGTGGAGATGTGGACTTCAACCGGATGGTTCAAAACTCGGTTCACCTGTTTGAATCAGAGACTTTTTGCATTTATAATAGTTAGCTTTAGTTTTTGAGGATTTGAGGCAAATTTTCCCGGTTCATCAACATTTATTTATTATACATGAGATGTATGTGGTTTATATGGAAAAGTGTTTGACATATAGATTTGAAATTCACCTTAGGTTGTGCAATTATTTATGCATCATGTATTATAAGTGTTACAATATTGCATGATGAAATTATAAGAGAGCATGCATATGCATCATGAAAATATAAGAGTTATATTTATGCATGCAGTAAGCATATTCATGCATCATCTTTATATTATAAGCATTATAGTATAAGGGTGAATGGAAGCATGTTTTGTTTGGTTCGTTGTTGTTTTATATAAGTGTTATATAAAAAGGTAGCAACGAATGAACGATGTATGGAGCATGACACTTAGGCAGGCTATTTATAAGCATTATGAATGCCTTGTATGTGTTTGCTTCGTATTGCAATCAGTTTTGGTAGTTTCTGTTATAAATATTATAATAGAAATTAGAACTAAAATCAATAAGAAATAGTTGTATACAGACTTAGGGTGAACTCATGTTTTAAAAGGGTTTTAAAATTGGATTGAGATAGGCCTAAGTTCAAAGTTTCTAATGGGATTAGCAACCTAGTTTAATCTTTTTAAATCGGTTTAATAGGATTAAATTGATTGACATAAAAGATTAAAATTGTATTAAATCTATCTATAAGGGACCTTTTGTTTAAGGCGGGATTTGTCTAGGCTAGGGTACTTAAGCTGACGGAAACTGAATACCCCTACCTGGGAACCGACCTGGAAAGGTGAATTAGATAGATTTTCTGCAAGCATGCGGTAGTTGGTCAAAGACTCCGTTAAAGAGTTTAATGAATGATGATCAAAAGTTGTTTTAACTATCCAAGGTAAAATTTACTCTTGGGAAAATTATTTTAACTTAACCCTAGGTTATAAAAAGTCACTTAGTTAAAATTATTAGTCGTGTTCTTTTCTAAGTAAACTTAACCCTAGGTTATAAAATACTCAGTGGGAGGTAGAGATATATCTGATATGTCAATGATTCCACTTACGTTTCTCCCTAAATGTTCACGCAGTGAGATTCATGCTTGGCTTCATGGTGCCTTGGGAGCATCCCCCTTCGGATGGTGTTTGCATGAGTCAATATCAAGGTAGATGAAGAGAGTGTTTATAGTAAGTGGGGGAAAGGTGTGTGTCAACACGTTCTATGGTCTCTATCAATTGTTCGCATCGTGAGATCATTCTGTACTCCCTCGTGGCACCTTGGGAGCGTCCCCCTTTGAATGGGTTTTGTGCAGTTGGTCCAAATCAAGGCAAACTCTAGAATTGGATAGGGTCACTTAGGTTTTGCCCCAATCAGATTTTTCCTTCGAATTGGCTGTTTGGTGTAGATATCTAGGGCCTAAAATAGCAGGTCACACTTAGGGAGATTGTTAACTAAGTTAATGATCTCTTGGTAAAATCAGTGATGGCTAGTCATTATAGCAGCAAGAGTCGTTCTGGTATTAATGACTGGTTGAGAATTTCTCAATTCAGATGAGGGATAATTGACCTCCCTTCGGCGGCTTTTGCCCTAAACCTTTGAAGCATCATTGCGAAACTAGATGTCACACGGGGTTCATGTTAGTTTTGTTAAACCGTATTGGGTGTTGTATGTTTTTCAATGGGTATTTGCTTAAAACCTAACGTAGGTCAATGTGTTTTTGTTTTTCAGCAACATATTTGTATTTCCGTTTAATGCCTTTAATTTGACCAATTACATACAGTGGAAAGAGTCTTGTAAAACATATTTCGCAGTAAACGACCTCGAATTTGTCATGACTGAGGAGTATCCTCAAGTCTCGACCCTTGTGTTAGAGTTAAACAACATGCAGCGGAAGTATCAAGGATCCATAAGCATTCTAATTCACTAATTTTGGCAAAAACTAAAGCATGCTTCATAAAAATGGGTTTTCAGAACATACATTTGTAGAACTCTTCAAGAAAATCGTTCTTCAGTTGCTATCTTCACTTGATATCATCGTGAACCACCTCAAAGCCTTCCCCACTATGCTCTTGGAGCTTTAGGCAGAGTTGTGGGACTGAAGAACAACTTGTAGATATGGAGAAACAAGGGAAGCTCACAGCAGCAAGTTGAAGAAGACAACTTTTTCTTCACCACGATTTTTCTCTCAAAATTCTGCATTCATCTCTTTTCATCTCATTCTCCAACAACTCCAATCTTCTTTACATATCATGATGAACATGCAAAGAGATGGAGTGCATGGCTTGCAGCTCATGCTTGAAGAATCAAGGTAGAGAAGATCATGGTTTGTGTGTGAGCATAAAAGATGATGATAATGGAAAATACTCTTTTTCCATTATGTGCCATGCAAAAATGATTTTTCCATTTCATTTTTAAAATACAAAATGACTTTTAAATCATTTTAATTTAAAATTTGATTTTCTTAAATTAATTTCATAAATCAATTTAAAAAATTAATTAATTTAATATCAAATATTAAATTAACTTTTGCACAATTATCATCTTTATATATTTAAATCATATTTAAAAATGTATTCTCTTGTTCCGTTTAATTTGAACGTTTCAAATTAATTTCTCAAGCTACCCTAAAACGTACCCATTTACGAGCTAGTAGGGGGACCTCACGGACCTACAGATCATGGGCTCCAACGATCCGAGATTAATCGGCTAAACTCATTAGACCGATCTAACCCCCATTCGTTAACTAATGGGTGATTTCACTAAAGCCCATAGTTGAACTCCCCTCACTGTAGATATATTATGTCCACTCGATATAACCATGATTAGTAAGTTAACCTTTCACAGGTTTCTCGTAATAACGGTTGGGTCGAATATTTGTTTTACCCCGAAATTACCTCTTGTTCATTAAGTTCCACTGATCCCCCTAATGGACAATTGATTTGTGATCCAATCAATAAATTTAATCCCTTTCAGGCCAATGAGAAGGTGAGGCCTCTTGTTCAAGACCCAAAATCAGCATTTGAAGGGAACAACCTCTCTACTAACCCTAATCGGTTAGGAGTGAATTCCCTCTTGCACCCTATGTTCCCAGCTATTCATCTGGTCTTATCCCCAAAATGGTAAGCTTATTGAACAGAGGAAATTGGTCTACTCTCACCGTTTGCAGATCAAAGGATAATCCCGAACAAACAGGAGTTCATAGTTAGCTCATGATTAAGGTTAAGTTACGTAGGTCATCACTTTGAAATTGCCAGTCTTAAACAGTAAACAGCGTTATAAAGTAAGAGTGACAGATTTCATGGTCCGATCTTGCACAAAACTCATTTGCATAGGACACCCCCACTTCTCATGTCTCAATGAATTAGGATCACTTCGTATGTAGCACTTTACAACATTTTGTAACAACTACAGAATAGGCCGCATCCAATAATGTTACCAGAATAAGGTACTCAACCTTATTCATATACTATAGATCATTTTGACTATTTACTCGAACCTGATCCACTTGTATGTCTCCACATAAAGTTCAAGTACTCATATAATAGTCAAGAGACTTAGGTTTATTGGATTTCTAAAAAAACAATATATATTCAATAATAACTTTATTGAATTCTCAGAATAAGTTCTAATGTTTACAAACCAAGAGTTTTAGGACATAAAATCCCAACACCTTGATGCACCACAAAGTGTTCGTAATGCATATGAGGTGTGGATGAAGGCTAATTCATTGGCCCGACTTCACATATTGGCTAGCATACCTGATGTTTTGGCCAAAAGGGTTGAGAACATGGTCATTGCACGCGAGATCATGGACTCATTGCAACATTTGTTTGAACATCAATTCTTACTTTTCGAGCACAGGGGGGATGAATGACTAAACCAGTAGTGTCAGTTCCCAAGTTAAACTTCAGGAAGAGGAAGCAAATGTTGTTGACTTTGTTGAGGTTCATAGAAGAGAAATATTCTCTGACATTAAACTTGGAGCTTATTTAGGTTCTGATGCTAATCCCACTACTCTCCAAAAGAGGAGGATGTCTAAAGACAGTAAATCTAATTTATTGGTCTTGGAGACGTGTTTGGTAGAGAATGATGATTCTGCCTGGATCCTTGATTTGGGTTCTACTAATCACGTCAGTTCCTCTTACCAAGGATTCAGTTCTTGGAAAATGTTTCCATAGGGAGAGATGACTTTTCGAGTTGGTACTGGTGAGGTTGTTTCACCTGTTGCTGTAGGCAGGCTGAAGTTATTTTTGGACAAGAAATGTTATGTGTTACTGGATAATGTTTTCATAGTTCCTCATAATAAGAGGAACTTAATCTCGGTTTTTTGTCTCATTGAACAAAGTTATACCGTCTCTTTTTCCAAGAATAAAGTGTTTATTTTCAAGAATGTTGGGTTTGGTTCAATGGAAAGTAACTTATATGTACTAAGGTCGTTAGTCATAAAAGCCTTGTTTAATACTGAAATGTTCAGTACAGTGACAACAGTTAAAAGACCAAAGGTTTCTCCTGAGGAAAATGTTCATCTTTGGCATCTAAGGTTAGGTCACATCAACCTCACGACTCTTCATGGGAGCTTTATGTGGATGGATCATTCTATAAAGGGTTGCGAAGGCAGATTGCTGTTGTTGTCACCAGAGGGAGGGCGTCTTGAGTATGCCCTAAGGTTCAAGTTTTGGGCTTCGAATAACGAGGCGGAATATGAAGCACTATTAGCTGGATTGCGACTAGTTGTTGGAGTTGGAGTCACCAACCTAATTATTTACAGTGATTTCTAACTCATTGTCAATCAGGTAGCCGAGAAATACTAGACCAAAGATCGTAGAATGGCTTTTTATCTTTCAAAAGTCTGGAAAATGCTAGGCTCATTTAGTAGGTGCAAGATAAAGCAGATACCACAATCTTAGAATACCAATGTCGACTCCATAGCCCGGTTGGTAGCAGCTTATGATGCTGACTTAAGTAGAATGACACCTGTAGAAGTTTCGAATACACCCAATATATTGAGAGAAGAAGCTATGGAGATAGATGAGCAAGCATGGATCGAGCATAGCAGTTGGATGACCCCCTTAATCCAATTTCTGGAAAAAGGGTATTTCCGGATGACAAAGTTGAAGCTCAATGGTTAAGGTGCAAGGTTGGCCACTATGTAATAAATAATGGAAGACTGTACAAGAGAGGATATTCTCTCCCTCTGCTAACATGTGTTGATTCAGAAGAATCTGATTACATCATGCGGGAAATGCACGAGGGAGTGTGTGGTAATCACTCTGGGGCCCGATCCCTCGTAAAGAAAATAATTCGCCAAGGTTATTATTGGCTCACACTAGCTCGAGATGCATGTAAGTTCACCGCATCTTATGATCAGTGTCAGTGATTTACGATTGTACCTAAACAACCTTCTAAACCTATCACAAACATTATGATGAAGGAACTCATTTACAAGGAGAACCATGAGCGAAAGCGGATCGTCCAAATCCCATTTTGATTGAAAACAAAAATTCACAGTAAACATACAGATTATGCATTCTATGTAAAATTACAATATGCTTTCTAAACAAGAAGTAGAAGTCAAGTGATTATACCTTTGAAAAACACCTCTTCTCGTACAACCCTTGAACAGTCACGAACTCTTCGAACAACAACAAAATTTGAACACAGCAACCTTGAAGATTTTCTTCAAGAATCTCACGAACCAAAAACGAGACACAACCACTTGGATTCCTCGGTATACTCGGGGTGAGAACCCAGGAGTTGTGGGCTCTGACTATTTTTCTTAGGAGGAGTTTTTGAGTTTGAAGGAAGAAGACGATTGAAGAAGAAACACTATCGCATAGAGAGCCTCTCAATTGTGTAGTAAAGAAAAGTGTCTATCGTATAGCCTCTATCAATTCGTGTAGTGTAGTAAAGGAAAAATGAAACTTATTTTATTTATCCCATTTGCCATAAAAACTGCTCAACCACTCACTAAGGTGGTTAGAGAGAAAAATGGATTATTATTCAAAATAATAAATAATATAAATACATATGATAACCAACTTATCATATTATATATATAACCTATAGTTTTAATATTGCATCATATACAATATAAACTATAGTTCTTTTTCTATATTTTATGGTATTTAAAATAAATTATATTTATATTAAATTTAACAACTATGAATCTCTTTCATAGAAAAATATATTTGAATCACATTCAAATATTTATTCCTCTAATTAAACTATCATGTATCAAATACATTATATCAATTATATCATATATAATTTAATTAATTTAATTATATCATATATAATTAAATTCTCTCTAATTAATTTAAACAATTCAAATTAACTCAAAACGGATTCTCAACTAAATACTTTTGAGCTACCAATGGGACCTTATGAACCTGTAGCTTGAAACTCCAACGGTACATGAATAATTAATTAAACTCTTTAATTACATTATCCACCATCCTAACTGTTGGGCACTCCACTAAAGATCGACAACTGCACACTTCGCACTACAAATATATTTCTGTGTCCATTGGATATATCCAATCAACAGTACGATGTCCCTTCACAAGTTGCTCGTAAGTATAACTAGACCAAATTACCATTTTGCCCCTGTAGTTACATCTAACTTCTTAAGTACCACTGATCCCTTTAATGAACAATAGATCATAGTCCCACTATGACTAAAACCTTATCGGGCCAAAAGAAGGTATGACACCACATTGTTCAAGCCTCGGAATTAGCCCTTAAAGGAGCAATTTATCTACTTACCCCTGCATCGAGGAAGGAGTAAATTCCATCTTGTGTAGCTGAGTTCCCAACTCCCCAATCAGACGAATCCCCAAAACGGTAGGCTTGTTGAGTCGGCGATCTGGCCACTTTCACCCATGCAAATCAAAGGACCGCCCTCATAGGCAGGAGTTCACAACTCACTCAGGATTAAGGTCATGTTACCTATGGTCATCCTAGTGAAATGAAAGTCTCAATTATGAACGACATTATATAACGAGACTAAGCATTTCGTGGTCCGGTCATATACAAACTTCTTTGTATAGAATATCCCCGCTCGCATGTATAATCTATGAATGATCAGGATCAGATCATTTGTAGAATTTTACAACAATTGTAACATCTACAAAACGGGCCATACTCGTAGTGTCATTAGGATAAGGTACCTAACCTTATCCATATACTATAGACCATTTGGGTTATCACTTAAACATGATCCACCTGTATGTCTCTGCATACATGTTTCATTTGGAAGAACATCATATGTCAATTGGGATACATGTTCTGATCACTGAAAATGGTCATCAATTTGAAAATGCGGCATTCCACCAATTTTGCACGAGCCTCAGTATCAAACATTATTTTTTTCTCTCCAGCCCACCCGCAAGCTAATGGAAAGATTGAAGCTGTCAATAAGATCACTAAGTGAAATCTCAAAGTTAAGCTAGAAGGATTAAAGGGGTTGTGGCTGGAAGAGTTTTCGAATGTGTTGCGGGACTATTGGACGGTGTCTCGAGCCTCAACGGGTGAAACACCATTTTTGTTAGCCTTCTGGGCAGAAATCGTGGTACTGATTGAGATTGGAATCCCTTCCCCTAGGGTCGAGGAATTCGAGTTAGCTGAGAATGATGAGGCGCTTCGTCTAAATATAGACCTATTGGAAGAACGTCAAGAGACAATGAATCTAATGGTGGCAAAATATAAGAATCGGGTGGCATGATACTATAATTTCCATGTACGCAAACGAAGCTTTAGAGTGGGAGACCTAGTCCTTAGGCGAGTCATGCCTAACACTAAAGATCCAGACAGTGGAGCTTTGGGACCAAGCTGGAAGGGTCCTTACCAAGTAGCCAAAGTAATTCGACTTGGAACATATAACTTGACTGACCTAAACGGGAAAAGCTTACCCCGCCCATGGAATGTCGAACACTTGAAAATTTATTTTCAGTAGTTTTCTATGTTCTCCTGATAAACGAATTTGTACTTCCTAGATTCGCTTCAAAATTTTAGCAAAAAATCTATAATGTCTTTCAATTCAAGTGTAAGACTTGTCACTTTTGAAATTGACGATGAGCATTTTGAATCTTAGAGTTTACTCAAGCAATGACATCCTTTCTTTTATGCATAAAGTTACTCATGCGTGAGTGAAGGGCAAGGAGCAATAATAAAGAAAAGCTGGAATATAGCATATTCTGATAGGTAAGCTACAAGCTTGACTTACAAGCAAATCCGAGCTACAACTTTGGATAAGTAAGAGTTAAATAAGTAAATTCCCATAAGTCGAGTTGTAAACAAAAAAAAAAATATATAAAACTCTACATTAAGCGTTGGAGTTTCAAATTTTGCTCAACTAAATTGCAAGTTCAAGCTATCAACCTGAGCTACGAATAAAATAATTACATGCTCCAATAAGAATGATAATAAATTCAAAAAAAAAAAAAAAAACAAAACAAAAGAAAAGAAAGTTTATTCATCTATGTGACCGATATCATCGAGCTCCACAAAACTCCTCGAATCAGGAAAATTATAAACACCTTGGAGAAGATCATCGAAGGCAAGTTGAGGGGCAGTTGGCAAGGCTTGACTGGCAAAGATACCCATACTATCGATCCCCCGGGTCTCGTCATTACATTAGGCCTCAATTTCAGATTGGATGAGATCACCATCAACGATAGGATATTTTGACTTGATAATGCCCATAGTTAGCATAACCCCACATTGAAGGCAGTCGTCCTCCATCTGGCTGTATGCCTTCATTTTTTTTAAAACTCTCGGCCAAGTATTTAGCATCTGAAAGCTTGGTCCGAGCCTCCTGCAACTCAACTTTAACCACGGAAAGCATCTCCTTCAGTTCGTTGACTGAAGTGTCATTTTGAGCTTGAAATGTGGCTAAGGATGCTTGAGAACAGGCAAGCGGAATGGATGTCTCGACATAAAAAGCAAACACTCGATCAAATTCCCTACGAGAAATAGAACTCCTCTTGAGGGTCTGCACCTTTTGACACAGCTTCGCATGATTCAGCCTATAAAACTCTACTTTGTTGCTTAATTTTTGGCAAGACATCATTATTTCATAGGATGCATGTGGGAGTGAGAAAGATGAGAGCAGATAGACAGGTGCACAGAAGAGACAAAGGTATGATCCAACATAATTACTTACCAAGTGAAGATGTTGTTGGGCCTGTGTAATACTCGACCTGGGATCAACATGCCACTAGGTCAGTACTTTCTCGCTCACTCCAGTCCATTGAGCCATAGCCTGAGTTTGGAAGGCACTCTCTTCACCATCGGACTTGTATAGCCCGTTGAAGTCAAAAGGGTGTGAAGGAGACGAGGTAGAACCTTCAGTAGTTGGAGGTGTTGGGACTATCACAGTAGAGGTAGAAGGGTTATGGTAGGGTGAGGTTCGAATGCATGGACATTGGGAAGATGGCTCATCAGGGAGACTCTGTGCGAGATCAGATCCTCTCAGCTCACCTGTGCAAGGCATGGAAAGAGGGTTTGACAGGTGAAATTGGATGGCATATACGTTGGCCCCCAATCCGTCACATATCCTTTGATGCAAGCTCTTGCGAGGTGCCATTCCTAAAAAGGAAAAAGAGAAGAATAAACTTCAAATTAATTCTCTACAAAGATTTTTTTTTTTGAAAAAATAGAGCATCATTCAGACCTATGCGGGTGGACGGGTCGAGTTCAGAACTATCTAAGAACTCTTGCTGAACCAAATTGGGACCGTAGCAAAGCAAGCTGTCAGTTGAAAGAGTTGAGTATCGAAACATAATAACCAAGGTAGGCTTGTATTCAACTGCAAAAAAAAAAAAAAAAAAAAAAAAAAAAAAAAAAAAAAATTAGAATAAATTATAAAAATAGGTCCCGATTGAATGAACGTGCCAAAAAATTACTAAAAGTACGAAACTCGGTCGAGACCAGTAAAGAGGGCTCTTCGTAGTTCGAGGCGAGCCAGTCACTGTTGATGAAAAACCATTGTTTATTCCACTCCTTCATGGTGGTTGGACAAGAGACAATAGAGTTCCCCTTGCGATAGTGACATGATAAAAGTTTGAGGATTACTTTATTTTCTTAAGAGTATGAAGGGACATAAATTCCTCCATAGTAATAGGGTTGGAGTTACCTAGTTAGAGCCAAAGGAAATAACACCCTAATAGCACGTAGTAAAAATTTGGAAATAATTAGAAGGGTGGTACTTTTACATAGATTAAGAATTGTTGAATGAAAGGGTGAAGGGGAAATCTGACTCCAAAAGTAAATATGGCTGGGTAGAAAGCCACTTCGCCTAGGGGTGGATTAGATGGATCTTCACCTAGGGAAGGAACTCTCATGCGAACCGATAAGAATTCGGAATTTGATCCTAAGAGAATTTAAGGCGTTTATGGTTAACGGACTCGAAGGAAGGGCGTGAGAAGTTAAGCCATCACTTTGGAACTCACGTTCCCTCCGTGTATGGTTTGGAGCCCTTTGATTAGGAACGAAGTCGGAATCGTCAGAATTAGTCGACACATTAATCCTAGGAACTAAGACTCGAGTATTCTCCATGGATAGAAAAAAAAAGGAAATATAAGTCAAGTGGTAAGTTACCTTGAGGAATGTGGGATTAAAGATGAAGATTGGAGTGTGGTGAGTTTGGTGGCCAAGTAAACCCTTTTTATATCGAATTCTAGCATGAAAAACGAGGCTCTTCACCTAAGCCAGACTAAGACATGAACGCCAGGAAAGCTTGAGAAGTAAGTTTTGAGCTAGGCTTCAACTAGAGGATTTGAGTCGCTCAGTTTGAGAGAGGGGCAACTGTGGAGGGAGAAATTGAATCCAGATAGCATAATTAAATCCAAGGTTTGGGTAAAGACAGTTGAGCTAACAAGGTGGGCTAAGGAAAGCCAGTCAAGCTCGATAGACAACCCGAAGGTGGAAGCCAAGCCAATAGACTTTCAAATAGTTTTTGGCTAAAACAATATTGTATCTTGTGCATATGGAATGATATATGCATAGATAAGGGATATATATTTAAATAAAGATATATATATATAGACTGAAGGAGGGGGTGGCAGTCGGACTGCCCACCCCCTCCATGGATGAAAAGGCTAGTCGCAAGGGGCTGGTAGCCGGGTTGTAAAGCCCGACTGGCAAGGAAGTGAAGAGGGGGGCCAGCTGGTTTCCCCCAGTCCATTCAACGCCAGCCCAAGTAGGTTGGCAGTTGGGCTTTTTGGAGGCCAACTCAAAAAAAATATAATAATATAATAATAAATATATTTTTATGGGTAGTCAACCTCATAGCACATTTCTACCCTCAATTGGGCTAGCCCAGTTGATGTAAGAAATTTTGTAAGGGATCTTAGCCATGCATTAGTCTTTCAAGAAAAGGAAAATTAATGGAAACCTCTTTTAAGATGGTTAATTTAAAGACTATTTATTTATCCAATTCCGTTTGTGCAACTCAATTATTACATAACACATTAAGAATAACTATTGGTTAATCAAAAGTCATACTTTCACCCAAAAGTCGAGTACATTAAGGGTTGAAGTCCGTAACAGCCGGGATAATGATGGTTCAGGTGAAAAATGAATAAAGTAATGATTAATGATGGCTTGGAAGCCAAAGAGACAAGCTATGTTCAGTTATTACATGGACGACCTATATAATTCAAGGGGTACCATCAAAGAGATGTATGCTTTTCAACTTTTGCTAATTTTTACCAGTTGACTTAAATTCAAACCCGATTCTAACTTGAGCGTCGGAGTGGATTTGGCTTAACACCACACCGGTGTTAGCTTTATTCACCTTTTTTTGCAAGATATCCAATTATTCTCCTCCAAATACAAATTTACCGTTGGTGCAATTCTCGGTATCAACACAAATAACTAATTTTTAGGAGTAAATATTTTTAGTGATTCATTAGTACATGAAGCACTTCTTAGTCTAATTCTTACAATTATATACTCTAAGATACATCTACATACGTATATAGTTTAGTTTTACGATTATAATTATAAGATATGTTAATGAGTTGTTTTAGTTCATATGAATGAATAAATCAAGCATATATACACAATATTCAATATTTTATATGGTTACTTGCTTTAGTAGAGTACGATTGGTAAATTTTTTAGTATTGTTTTATATGTATGTATGGTCTCTTTCACAGGCGGAGCCACATAGGGACCAGGAGCACATGTCCCTTCAATTAATCCGTCTTTTATTATATATATATATATATATATATATTATATATATATATATATATATATATATATTATATATATTATCAATACTATTAATATTCAATCTATATAATCAAATATAATATTCTTATTATTAATACTTTTGTAGAGTTAATTCAAAATAAATATGGAGAGATATTATAAAAGAAAAACAACAATAGAACCTGTAAAGATATCATTTTCAAAGAAGAAAATGTTTTGGATTTTGATCAATTTTATACAAAAATCAATCTAGAAAAACTACTTACAAATCCTGGTCTAAGAACCAAAATTTATGATTATAGTTATAATATTTGAGATGAAGTTCGTATAGCATATTTACTAAAAGGTCTTTCTCAACCTTGAAATCGTACTTTTCCCACTTAAGAATTTTGGTACAAAGTCAAGACGATTTAATACAGTTTGGTTAAGTGAATATTCTAATTAGTTAGAACATAACATTTGAAAGGATGTTGCATCTTATTTATGTTAGTATCTATTCAAACCAGAAGTAAATGAAGGGTCAAGATCAATTTCAAAACATGAAAACTCATATGGGACAATTGTAACGTAATAAATTAGTTAATATATGAAGTTGTGAATATTTCCTTTGCATTCATTTATAGATTTTTTTTTTTTTTTTTGTTAGACTTATATATATATATATATATATATATATATAGTATCCTCCTATATAAAATTCCTAGCTCTGCCACCGGTCTCCTTAAAAAGAAAAAGAAAACAAAGAAAATATTTTTTGAGTTTGAGAATGATGCAATTGTTTTACTAATTTTGCTAATTTTGTTTTTTGGTTGCTAAGTTTGTTGTTATTTGGGCCCTTTTGCGAAAGCAGCCCATATATCTAATTTCAAATTTGTAGGCTAAATCACACATAGACACACATCTACATACATATACAAAAATTTACCTTTTTTGTTTTAAAAATATTTAGTTTCTTCAAAATTACAATATGATGTTTTGACTTTTTGACAAATATTCAAAATGATATCATCCCATTTCTTAAATATAAATTTTGCTTTTAACGTATGTATTTGCAACGGTGCAAGGAAAAAATAATGTGAAAAATATATAATGTCATATCAATCTTTAAAGATTTTGTTGTTGTCGGGTGTGGAGAATATATAATTTTTAGTAGGAGAAATCTTGTGGGTAGGGGATTAGACTTTGTTCCAAGGTGTCCACCGTGCGGTAGAAAGGCAAAGACGTCGAAGCAGTTTTTTTGGAGGTGTAAGAAGATGAAAGCATCCCACAACACCATAACAAGAACAAATAACAAAACATAAAACCATATCCAAAAAAGAAAAAGACCCGCTCTTAATTGCTCATCTCAATCTCACCCTATGAAGAGCTAAGTATGCAATCAGCCGGTAGCCCACCAACATGAGTGCCATTATACAAACATCAACCCAAAGCCCATCCAAGCCCACCGATTTAACAGCCGGAAAATCCACCACCCGACAAAACTCTCCTTTCCCACACTCATAAACGTCGTCGTTCTTGTACTGCACGCCCAACAAAAGCTTGTAGCAATAGTAGCTATAGCTGAGATACTTGAGCCACACAATGAATGGAGGGATTTGTTGAATATAGTAGCCACCTGCAATGAGGAAGACCAGGGTGGTGACGGAAGCAAGAGTGGTGGCTTGCTTGACGTCCATGAGAATGGCACCGAAGGCTAAGCCAAGACTCTGTGAGACAAGAACACTGTAAAGAACGACGAGGAGGGAGAGAAGGAAGGTGGGAGGGTGGGGGTTGAGACCACCCATGAAGTAGATAATGAAAACGAAGGCCGTGGGAAGTGCGAGTTCTAAAGGTAAGTCACCGACTGTGCGGGCGAGGAAATAAGACGAAAGACGATACATGCCAGACGAGCGCTCTTTGATTAGCATTGTGCGTTCTTGCGGGAAGGTGAACACTGCGTTGTAAAGTGGGTAGAAGCCCCAAAAGACAGAGAAGAAGAACAACAACGCTATCTGAAACATCGAAAACGTCAATTTGTTAAATCATTTATAAATGATTCATAGATGCATTTTAGAGTCAATTTAATTATATATCGGAGATTCTTACACGATCCTCAACGTGAGATGTTGGAGTGTGCCACCAAAGAAGTCCACCAAGAGTGGCCACACTGATTACTTGAAAAATCCTTAGCCTATTGAACGCATCATACCTTCTTTCCTTTAGCCCTCTCTGCAATAGCACTCTGAATTGATACCACCAGCTTGTGCACCACTCTTCTCTTGATCTTCTTTCTCTTTCTACATCCACATTTCATTATTATTATTAATGACTATTATTAGAATCTAATTCCTCTCAAATCATCACAATTTACTATACTTTTTTTTTTTTTTTTTTTAATTTTAATACAAAAAGTGGGTGTTATTGTGTCATGTGTTGGTGGTGTCATATTCATTATCCAACTCCCCATTCCTATTTCTAAACTTTTTTCTATTTATCAATTGAATGACTTTCTTTTAAAAAAAAAAAAAAAAATTAAAAATTCAGAGTAAAAGAGTTTTGAGATTGAGCTTACTTGAGGCATCTTTGGCATAGTTATTGAAGTTATTTGCATCCAAACTACAAAGCTCAGCCTTCAATGTGGAGGAAATGTTCTTATCATAAGCTGAAATTAGGGCCTCCTTCACACCCTTTTGCTCTTGTTCCATATTCTCTCCTCCGTCATTTGCATACTTTGAATCAGGGCCAATCCCTATCATTAATTAGAACAAAAATAAAAATCCATTTCATGACTTCCAATCATATTTAAATATACATCCTTCACTATATATATATATATATATATATAAATTCATTAGTCAATATGATCAATCACATCATAATAATTTTTATTCTATTTGAATAATTATGTTATGAAGAATACTTATAAATTTTATCAGATATGTCATTATGAACCTAACTGAATAGATAAGAGATAACTTTTTACTCTACAATATTGTCGAACTAAAAAATGGGTAAAAAAGTGGAAATTAAAAGAAAGAGTGGTAGAGGAGGGGCCAAATTTTAAAATGAGGGGAAAAAAAAAGTTTAAAGCATCAAAATGTGTAGTAGTAGGCCAAGTGATTATAAATGGCCTACACATGATTCAGTATTATAAAGAGAAAACAAAAAGGACAAATAAATTCATATATTTTTTTAAAATATATATAAAATAAAATAAATTAACTCAGAACCCAACTTTTTTTTTTCCTCCTTTCTCTTTATTCATATTGCTATAATAAAAAAATACCTATTTTAAGAAAAAAAAAAAAGTTTCATAATACCATTTGCAAGATCAAGAAGAAGATCAGCTGGATTGATGGTAATGGAGGTTGAGAATCCAATGGAGGAGAAATAATCCATGGCGGTTGAAGCTGAGCCGTAATAAATTGGGCTTCCTTCCGACAACAAAACCACCTTATCAAACATGTGGTACAGGCGGCTTGACGGCTGATGAATTGTCGTCACGACGGTCCGGCCACCGGCGGCGAGGCGTTTTACGGTGGTGAGGATTTTCATAGCGGTGGTGGAGTCTAAACCGGAGGTGGGTTCGTCGAGTAAAAGCAAGCTTGGGTTGATCAGCATCTCTTGACCGATGCTCACTCTTTTTTTCTCTCCGCCGGAGATTCCTCGGAAAAGTGGGCCGCCGATCATGCTGTTGCGGCAGCGAGTTAGCCCCAACTCGGAAATAACTCGCTCGACCGCTTCGGCTTTTTCGTCGGCGGTTAGGGAAGAAGGGAGACGGAGGAGGGCGGTGAACAGTAGGGTTTCGGCGACGGTTAAATGAGGATATAAAACGTCATCTTGCGCAACGAAGCCGGTACGGCGCTTGGTGGCGCCGGAAAATGGTTGGCCGTTGTAGGTGATTTTTCCGGAGAGTTTACCGGAGAGACGGCCGCCGAGGGCAGTTAAAAGTGTGGTTTTTCCACTGCCGGAAGGGCCGAGCATGGCGAGGATTTCGCCAGGGAATACGACGCCGCTTAGGCCGTTGAGAATGGTTTTCTCTCTGGTGGCTCCCCATGAACCACCGCCGCCCCAGCAGCTGCCACTTTTCCCTTCTAACTTCACTTTGTAAACAACTTCTTCAAACTGAAAAATCCAAATTAAAAAAACATCAATCCCCATAGTTTTCCATCTTAGATAATTAACAGAAAGCAATAATACATTAAAAAAAAACCCTTCTTTTAAAATGCAAATAAGTCAATATATTTTAGATTAATTCAAACTTTTAACTCAAAACATAAATGAAAAAAAAGGGGAAAAAATAAGAGGAAAAGAGAAAGAAAGGGACCTTGAGAGTAACAGTAAGGAGAGGAAGTTGGTGGAGATTATTATTGTTATTATTGTGAGAGTCAACATGAAAAGGGTAGGCAAGAACGGTGTCGTTTTGAGGGTCAGACATATCTATTATTTCTAGATCGATGGAAGAAGAAGAAGAAGAAGATGATGATGAAGAAAGCCCTTGATCTTGCTCTAACTTGTGTTTGTATGTTGTATGTTAAGAAGAATAATCACTCACTCTTTTAAACTCAAATGCCCAAAAATATGATGAGCAAATTAAAAAAAAAAAAAAGAGAGAAAGAAAGAGCAAAAGAGTTACTTAAGTGAGTGTTGAAAGAAAGTGGGAGAGAACAAAGAAATATATAGGGAGAGAGGAAACTAGGATGTGTATGGTTGATGAATAGAGAGAGAGAGAGAGAAGTTGGAGCTTTTTTCTCTCTCTCTCTCTCTCCCCTGATGGGATTCCACCATCTTTGCTTTGCCTTTTCTTTTCTCTTAGTTTATTCTCACACTTGCTTTCTTCACCATTCTTTATATTAAACCTACTTAACCCCTTCTTCCTTTATAATCATCTCTCCCATTCTTTTACTAAATAACTTCCTTTCCAACTAACTATTTGAGTGAGGACAAAACATATATTATAAGAATTCGTGTTTATCTGTAAAGATAATGATCTTTACTTTCATTAGTCGTTCGAGATAAGTAAGGTGTGACATGACCAAATTGCACAAGATCAAATGTAAGAGACTATCAATGTCAAATCTAGATTCTGAAGTTTGGTTTGAATCTTAAGTATGGGACTTACCATTAAATATTACTGGTACAATTCTCTTACATTTAGGAAATGTTTAGGAGACTGGAATGTAATGGATTTATAATGAGGTTTAATCCCAATCCCAAGTTTGGATCGTGAGTTCCGAGCCCGGTTCATAACCTTTGTTACATTCCCTTCCCACCGTTTTCAATGCAACATTCTTTTCCATCATTTTCACACAGTTCATTCCCCATTCCAACACCGATTTTAACATTTCATTATAATTTTGATTACATTTTAGTCTCCCTAACACACTCTTAATATAGATAAGTAAATCTCTTGTTAATATTTTATTTTATTTTGATATTGCCACTCCAAAAAGTTAATAGAAACTAGTTGGGTTAAGTGGTTAGACAAGTGTATATTACTTCATCATTACAATATCTATTGAATATGTCAATATAGCCATCGATATACATCAATGAAGTATTATTTTATAAATACTCATAAAATATAAAAAGATATCATCTATTAATCACAATATAAATAAAAGTATAAATAAAAACTATCTAATATTTATAATATAATATATTTACCTAATTATTTACTTATTTTGAGAGTAAGAACAACTTAATTGTTAATTATTTAAATAATTTTGAAATTTTCTTCAAATTGTAGAAATATCTGTCCATCAACATTTTATCAGTATATATTTTGTGAAATCAAAATTTTGATCTCATCATCGTGATCAACATTTTAATATTTTCCTTTCTCTTATTAATGGGCTATGTAGTTCAGATATATTTTAAAACAAAAATTAAATGTATCTAGAGTTTCTCCCGTTTTCATATAACTCTTTCAATTATGATTATGTGACAAATTTTTTTTTTATAAAAAAAAATTATTTCAACTTTTTTTTTTTTTTTTGTGTGTTAGGTATAATCGGAGAAAGTTGGAAAAAGATGAATACCCATTTTTGTAGAACTCATAAGGCTAAATTGAAATGAACTCCATGGAAGTTAGTATTCTCTCTCTTCTGTTTGATTTTGACTGGGTACCTGGTGGTGGGGTGGGTTGAACTTCATAAATTTAGTTATTTTTTATTGTTTATTTTTAAAAAATTTTGTTGGGAGGAGGAAAAAAAAACTCTGACAAAAAATGAAATGTACCACTATAATTAATTTAAAATAAAAAATAAAAAAGGGAGAAAGAAAAAAAGAGTTAATGATTACAACACTCATGAAGAAAAAGGGAATTCACTTAAGTTATGATACACTTTGGATATTGGAAAGGAGAAGAGAGGAGGATCCAAGTCTCCTCTACTTGATTGTTGATTGTTTGATTATTCAACTTCTTAAATCATATTCATCATTCATTTTGCCTTCCATTCATCTTATTTTTATATTCATTAATTAATTACTATGATCATTTTTCCAATAAAGTGTTCACTAACTAAAGTTTAGTTGAGGGTTTTTTTTTTTTTTTTTTTTTTTTTTTTTTAAGCTACATTCATAACCATTTTCTCAATTTGATATGATTTTAATTCTTATGCCAATAACTTGTTTTTTTTTTTTTTTATAATGTAGTTTTCCAAAAAGGTTCATAGAATCTTATGAATTAATTAAAGTAGCTAGGGATAATGAAAACTATGTATGACCTGTTTTGTTTGTTTTTCATTTGTTCATAAATTATTTATTTTCGTTTTTTCTTTTGTGCTAATGATAAGTGTATCTTTTCAAGTTGATGATTTTATTTGATTGTGGCATATAAGATATTGAAGTGAGTTTGGTATAAGTCTTGAGTAATATTTTCAAACAAAAGACTTCGAGGAGGAAAAAAAGAAATATGAAGAAAATTTAAGGACTCGGAAATCAAAATCTCTTGTGACTTAGGCCACATCACCTTATTTGTCTTTATTCACGTGTTTCTAGAATAATCCTCAAGAGATCATTCAATACGGGATTTTCTCTAAATCAAAGAAGCTTAATATTTTGGAGTTTGCATACTTGAGCGACGGAAAAAAATCACTTAATATTGGTATAAATAGTAACTACTGATTATTTTATACTTTTTAAATTATCTTGTATTTTCTTAAGTTTTCACTCTTATTTAGATGTGTCTTGATTTATTTATGTGCCTACTTTCTACTCGAACTCCACTTGTTCACTGACTTTCTTTTTGAGTTAGTCTCCAAACTACATCTTACTAAAAGAAAGGTTTTTGCTAGATTTCTTGAACTTGAGGCATTACAAATATGACTTTTCCACCATTCCAAGCTTCAAGTGATCACAAATCAAATTATATATTGAAAAAACTATGACAATATAGAGTATGTAAAAGTCATTAGCAACTATTGTCCAAAAAAAAAATGAAATGATTAAAAATGATACACGTAGATTGTTGGGCTTGAAGAGCCCAAATTAGGCCCAAGGTTGAGCTCGATTCTGAAGTGAGATTTTTTTGTAGGTGGAAATGTGGCTGACAGAGGAGCCACATAGCTGATGTAAAATCACAAGAGGAAGCTTCATACTTTTTTCCTCAACACTCAGTTAATGGAGACATGCACTCATCTGAATGTAGAACAAAAAACTCTCTCTCTTTCAATTTTCTTACTGATTCTCTCTAACCTGTCGTTCTTTGATGGCTATGCAAACGAATGAGAAAATGAAGCCTGGATAATCGAATAAGTAGAAGGAGGAAATGAGAGAAAGATGCAAACAGATGTACATAGTCGGCTGATTGCCTACATCCATGGGAGAAGAAAACTCTTGACTTCTTAGAGAATTTTACTAAATTTCTTGCTCACATACTCTCTTATTTTCTCACATTTTTTCATCCTTTATATAAAGTAGGATGTTACACAGTTAGTGAGAATAATAGTATAAGTAAATGTTGTTTTCACAAGAATTGTTACAAACTTGACATAGATAAAGAAAAGCTGACAATAATTAATCATAATAGTTCATTTATAAAAAGACGTAATTAAAGAGGTAAATGAAAAGTATGTAAAAATATTTTAAACTAATTAAAATATTATTACACCTAGACCTATAAATTAAAAATCTATTGATTCTGATTTCTTGTGACTTAGGCCAGATCATTTTTCTTGTCTTCACTCACATGTTTTTTAGAAAAATCCTAACGAGATCACCTAATATTAAATTTGCTCCAAATCAAGTGAGTTTAGTTTTGAATTTCCCATATTTGAGCAATCGAAAAAATAAAAAATCACATATTCAATATAAATAATAACTATTAATTCTTTTATACTTTTTAATCGTATTTGTATTTTCTCAAAATTTCTCTCTTATTTGGATCTTATCTCAATTTATTCATATACACATTTTTAATCGGTAGGTTTTTTACTTAAGGCATTACAAATACGGCTTTTCCACCATTTTAAGTGCGTCATTATGTGATCACAAATCGAATTACCTATTAAGAAAACTATGATAATATCGAGTAGGTAAAAGTCATTATATTTTCAAACCAAAGATTTCAACTAAAAATAAGAAATACGAAGAAAATTTCAAAAATATTTTAAATTAGTTAAAATATTATAACACCTTGGCCTAGTAAATCGAAATCTCTAGATTCAGGTTTTTTTTGTGACTTTAGGCCACGTCACTTTAATTACTTGTCTTCATTCACATCTTTTCCATAAAAAACTTCAAGAGATCATCCAATATAGTATTTGCTCCAAGTCAAGTAAACTTAATTTTCGAGTTTTCATAATTAACCAACCGAAAAATTTAAAATAAAAAAAAATCACTTAGGTTCTTTTTGGTAATCATTTTGTTTTGTTTTTTTTTTTGAAAATTAAGCTTATAAAACTACTTCTATCTCCAAATTTCACTCTTTGTTATCTATTTTTTACAATTATTTTAAAAAATCAAGTTAAATTTTAAAATTTAGAAAAGTTGCTTTTAAAAAGTTATTTTTTTTTTGAAAATTTGGCTAAGAATTTAACATTATTATTAGTGCAAATCATTGAAGAGTTGGAAAATAGGCATAATTTTAAAAAATAAAAAACGAAAAATAAAAAACGAAGTAAACGAAATGGTTACTCAAACGTGGCATTAGTATTTGGATATGAATAATAGCTATCAATTTTTTATACTTTTTTAGTCTCTCTTGTATTTTCTCAAATTCTTTTTCGTATTTCGATGTGTGATCTCGATTCATTCAAATACACATTCTCTATTCGAACCCACATGTTCATCGATTTTCACCTTGGGTTCGTCTCCAATTTACATCCTACTAAAAGAAAGGTTTTCACTAGATTTCTTGAACCTAATTACGATATTACAAATACAACTTTTCTACCGTTCTAAGCGCATCATCGAGGGATCACAAATCAAATTATCTATTGAAAAAACTATGATAATATCATACAAAGAAGAATGAGATGATGATTAAAAATGACCCACGTAGGTAAAGAAAAGCCCACAATAATTAATCATAATAAGCACATAATTCATTTATAGAAAGCTGTAATTGAAGATGTAGAGATGAAGAGTATGAAAATGGGTGGTAAGCAGTCATGATAGAGTGCTATAATAATTCTTGTCACACTTTTAATGTCACATTACGAACTATAAAAGAATTTCGATCACTCATATTTAACAAAGGAAGATCTTTTAGAAGAGATATATATTCGTAATTTATGATAAGACACGCTATGCTATACTATATATGATCAAGTGCCTCAATGGGTTTTTTTCTTCTTCTTTTTTTTTTTTTTTCTTGAAGGAATTAAAAAAAAAAAAGGAAAAAAAAATAATTCAAATAGTATCTATTTAAATTTGCTCCACTCGTTTAAATTTAGTAAAGGGAAGCAACTTAAAGAAACAACACATGACTCAGATTCCGACACATTAAATATATAAACACATGAAGAGGGAAGAATTTTTGAAAAAAGGATGCATTTTTCATAATTTGACAATACAAACAAGGGGCCTCTTGGGCGGTTCCCATGGCTTTACTTTTTCTTTGACAAAAAAGCCCTGTTTTAGGGTTTTTGTTTTCCTTTTTATTTTGTTGTAGGGGCTTAAATTGAAACCAAAGTATTAAAATTCTATCGATATGTCGACATTTTTATCGATATTTTATATTCGTAAATTTGATATCCACGTATATGTGAACCACTACTTTTGTTGTATATTAAAAAAAAAAAACCCCACGAAACAAATATCATTAATGTAGATCACGTTTGGTAGCCATCTGTCTTTTGAAATTTGTACTCGATTTTCTCACAATTTCTTATAGCTTTCATACATCTTAGGTAAACATTTGAATTCTTAGACAATTTCCAAAACCAAAAAACAAGTTTTTGAATTTTTGCTTTTAATTTTTAAATTTTGGTTTTAATTGTGAAAATACTCATAAAATACAACAAAACATAGAAACCAATGGTTGAAAGTGGTATTTATAGACTTAGTTTTCAATAACTATACTATAAATATAAAAGACATATTAAATTATTTATAGGTTGTAAAAATGATTTAAATTTTTCCTTTGAATTTTTTATCTTAATAATTTTTTGAAAAATTTCCATCGACATCGATATTTCTGTAAAATTGAGAGTTCAATATTTTTATTTTAAACTTTACTAAAATTTTATGTTTCTTTCTTTTTGAGTTTAAACCATATGGAGATGGGAGATTCAAAAGTAGATAATTTATCATTTACGATTGTTGAGTTATACTCTTATTGATAAATTTTAATGTTGATTGTTGTCGAGTATTTTTTTTAAGAACAAATATATAAAATGTACCTTTTTTAGGGTCTTGTCAAATTAAATGCATTATTATATTGTTTGGTCGCAGTCAATATGGGATTCCTCATCCTCTATATATATTAACAATATCTTTCCCTATTAGAGTGGAGAAATTTGTCAAACCATGTATCATTTTCATTATTTATTATTTCATTATTATATTTATAAATTTCCTACTTCTTTTGGATGACTAATCAACAGAAAGATAAAAATACAAAAAAAAAAAAGAAAAAGAAAAAGAAAAATTACTCTAAATGCTTAGCATTTTACATTTTCTTTTTACTTAGATTTGTTAGATTTGTTTGATAATGATAACTAAAAAAATTAAAACTTCAAGTCTATTCTGAATTTTTATATATCTACAGACTTTCGATTTTATGTTTAATAAGTGTTTGAAAATTAAAAAGTTTCAATTAAGATATTAAACTTTTGATTTTTTCACTAAATTTTTTATTTTATATCTAATATGTTTTTAAACTTTCAATTTTATGTCTAATAAATTATTGACCTATTTAACATTTTATAAAATTCACAAACTTATTGAACATAAAATTGAAAGTTTAATGTCATGTATTCACTAAATATTCAATCTTTACCTAATATATTTGGTTAATTTTTTTTAAAAACGCTAAATATAACTTCAACTTATTAGATATTTTTAAAAACCAACTCAAATATAAAAAGTTAATGAGCTAAACTTTTATCTAACTTTTGAAAAAAAATAGGAAAATTATTTTTAATGACAAAACTACCAAAAATATTTACAAATAATAGCAAAATAGAGTTTATCACGTTCTATTGCGATCTATCGCAGATAGATTGTGAAATTTTACTATATATAAATATTTTTGTTCATTTTAAACCAATCCTAAAAAATATTTATTAATAACCATCTCTTTTTCGATTTTTTTTTTTTTAACACTCTTTACCATGATCAGTTTTGGTACTTGATAAGCGAAATTTGAAAAAAAAAAAAGATGACTATTTATTTTGTTTTTAATTTTCTATCTTGAAAAGAAAACTTTGATGGTTACTTTTGTCTAACTAAGCTTTATTTTGTTGCATTTTATTATCTCCCAAAAAAGGTGGAAGGAATCATATTGACTGAACCAAATATAAGTGTCCAACGTGAAACTTTCATGAGAAGAATTTATTTTTTTATTTTTAAAATTGGAACATACGAATCCTTGGCAAGAACAAGAACAAGATTCCAACGACTTTTAATTTAAATATATATATGATTTATTTTCCAATGAAGGAAAATGAACTAACTTATTTATAAATATAATAAAATGACATTATCTTTTAGTGATAAATTACAATAGATACTTTCATCACTGAGTGATAGAAGTCTGTCGCAATCTATCACTTGGTGATAAAAGTCTATCGAAATTTATCATAGATAAACAATGACATTTTACAATACCTAAAAATATTTTTAACAGTTTTACGATTTAAACAACTACTCAAAAACTATTATTTTCATTTTCAATAATTTCTTTTTGTTACTATTCTAAAACATATTTAAATAGAACCTCATAACAAAGAAAAGTGAACTGTTTATTAGTTTTTTTTTTTTTTTAAAAAAAAAAACTAATGTCTAAACTCAAATTTAATAATTATTTGATTTTTTATTTTTTATTTTTAAAAATTAAACTGTAAATATCACTTTATTTTTTTTATTATTTTTTTAATGTTTTGTTGTTTACATTTTAGGAGTATTTTTAAAAGCAAGCCAATTTTGTTTTTAAAAAAATGTTTTTAACAACTTATTTTTTAATTTATGGAAATTGGCTAAAAACTTTGTTTACCACGAGAAAGATAAAAAAAACATGATCAAGAAATTGGGATAAAACATGCCCGATTTAAAAAAATCTAATGTTGTCTTTTTTTTTTTTTTTTTTTTTCTAGTTAAATTAAACCACAAGTTTAGTTAATGAACTTTAGTTTTGTATCTATATGGTTTACGAACTTTAAATAGTATTTAATAAGTTCTTAAACTTTCAATTTCATGTGTCTAATAAGTTTTTGAATTTTACATATTGTATTCAATATGTCAATCCTTGACTTATCCAACTTTGTAAAAGTTCCCAACGTATTAGAAACAATTGAATATTTAAGGTTTTCTTTCAACATAAAATTCAATTTTATATTTATTAGGCAATTGCATTTTAAAATATTTTGAACACGTCATTAACTTATTGGATATAAAAAAATATATATAAAAAAAAAATTATGAACATTTCTAAAATCAAGGGACCTACCAAATACAAAATTGAATAGAGATCAATTAGATACTTTTTTTAAAGTTAATGGTTCTAAACGTGTAATTTAACCCAAATAAGATTCAAACTATGATTTCAAAGTTGTAATAAATCAAGACTAAGTAAGATAAAATATCACTCTTCCAACCCATATCCACACAATAAGGGGGAAATGGCTATCTAAATCTTTCCAACACACCATTGGTCAATGTCTAATGTCAAAATTGATATGTTTTTGTGGTTCAAAAGCATGCACAATCGTCAAATAAAGCTCTATTGTTATTATAGATAATACTAAGACAAAAGCTAGGCCTATATTTTCCATACAAAGATCTTTCGTTTTCCTCTTTTTTTTTTTCTCTTAATTTTTTTATGTATAATATTTCTATTATGAAACTTTAGAGAGAAAAAGTGGGAAGAAAATTAATTTAAAACTTGATTTTTTTATATAATTTTCTTAACCTAACATGAAGGAGATTTGCAAAAACCTTTTCTGCTCTCCTTCTTTTGTTTTTTGTGGTAGGAAGTCGACAACCTCATTTCACTCTTTTGATGTTGCAAAGGTTGTTGTTTCTCTCCTCCTAATTACAAAGGGGGGAGAGAGAAAGATAAACTTCCTTCATATGGAAGGATCCATGGACACAAATTTCTTCATCTCGAAGTTTTTTTTTTTTTTTTTTTTGGGGTTTCTTTTTTAGAGAGATTAAAGAAATGAAAAATGTGAAGGGTAATGATTCAAAGTAGGTTTTGGGAGGAAGTATTTAGTTGTTAGTTGGATGTCCTGACTTAAACCTATATGATATGACCGATGTCTGAAACGATATCTTTATGTTTCAGTAGTACAACAAGAACATTAAATGAATATGAAATTAGGATGTGAATAGCATAGTTTCTATGTAACTATCTCATAATAAATATTTTAGAAGTTTTAATTCTAAAATATGTATGTCGCTAGCGACCACTAGAAATAAATGTGAGGTATACAAATTAATCCTCCCACATACATCCAATAATGTTAGTCTATCAATCACATTGTGGTTGTTCCTTGAATATTTTTTTTCCTAAACAGGTTAGAAAAAAAAAATATGGCTGTTTTCTTAGCAAAGTTTTGATTCTTTCATTATACCAATTACATCTAATATATGTGTTAGGTTTGTCAAAATATTAAAAGAGTAGTTATTCCATATCTGAAAGGTCCAAAAAAGTAATGGGCTCTAAACACTATAAAAGAAACTTGTACCTTTAAATTTAAATCATCCCAATTTGAAGCATTTTAAACCTGATATACTAACTCAGTTGTGTGAGTGTTATAATGTTTGAGAAATTGTTCTTGTAATTGGGGTCGGTGAGAGATTTACATATGATTGTAATAATTTTTGACAAGTGAAATTTTTCTATCATGTGGTTTTTTTCTCTCTCATTTGGAGTTTTTCCACGATAGTTCTTGTATTCTAAGTTTTATTGTTCCTTTTTAATATATTTTTTTTTACTTATTCCTACCATAGAAGTGAGAGGTTTTGTTCAACAATATCCATTGTTTATTCTTTCTTTCAAAAAAAAAAATAATAAAATAAAAAGTAAAAATAAATATCATATATTAAATCATCAATCAACGAAAAAGCTAAAGCTAATAGATACAATAAATTCAAGTGAAGATATCAATTTATTACTCTAAATTTTGGGGTTGTATCAATTAAAATTCTGAACTAATAAGTATATAAATTATTATTTATACTCTTTATTACATTCTATTTGGATGAACATCTTGTAAGAGTTTCTAAAATTTATCAATTAAACTTCTAAACTTTAATAAGTGAATCAATTTGGACTCTCAATTAAGTTTTTGTTTTTAATCGTGCATGCATCGATTTTAAACTTTCTGTAAAAACAGTGACTCAAATACCATTTCAGCTAGTTTAGTTTATATAACAAACTTTATCTTGTAACCATCAGATGGTATGTGTTATAAATACCACTGATCAGAACAAAAAAAAAAAAAAAGAAGAAGAAGAATCATCGTACTTTCTATTTTTTCTGTAAACAATAAACGTTTGTAAGCAATCTTCAAGTGAGAAAGAAAGAGAATCTTCCCATGAACGTAGGCCTATTAACCAAACCACGTAACTCTGTGTGTTCCTTCTTCTTCAATCTTCATCAGTTTCTCTGCAAATCAACGAAAACACGATCTTATAATCAAATCACAGCGTTTACAGAGTATCGAGTTGCAACGAGTAAAGAATTTTTCTCATCGAGTAGCATCAAGTCAAGAATTTCTCTCATCAAGTTGCATTGAGAAAGGATTAAAACTCGTCGAGTAGGATCGAGTAAAATTAATACTCGTCGAGTTCCATCGAGGAAAACATAGAAACTCATCGAGGAAAGAAGAAAAAATTCATCGAGTAATGAGTATATACAATCGATGATTTAATAATGTTCATCGAATAAGAGAGAAAAACAGAGAGAGCTTTACCCGAAGAAACAGAGCTTTCCTCAACCATTTTTTCACCAACTCAGGATTGATCTTGATTAATTGGGCCTACACAAGACATTATATGTAACGACCTGAATTCAGAAGGGGTACATGAATGAACTGGTATCACATCCGAATGAGAGGTATCCTGAGGACATGAAAGTATGGTTAAGAAAGACTTAAAAGAATTGAAAGTTACTACCTATACCAACAAGGTGTACCTTCCTTTTCGGTGGCTCAATCATAAGAACTCCAAAATTAAGCGTGCTTAGTTTGGAGCAATCCTATGTTGGTTGACCTCCTGGGAATTTTCCTAGGATGCATGTGAGTGAGGACAAAGCATAGTCACCACTGATGCCATTATTTTAGCATTGAGAACTAGGGAGACAACCTAGTGCAGGGTTCTATTTCTATTCTGATGCTTTAGCCTCTACTAGAAACAAAACCAACCAAATAAGTCCTCTAAGTCCTCTTGGAAAGCATGATTGGGTACTTGGTTTAATACCTACAAGGATGTGTACATGGGGAATAATGAAGCATGCAAAATCAAAAAGGTTGATTCAATATCCTTAAAGCTAAAGGATGGATCAATCAAGCTTCTTAGAAATATGCGACTTATACCTTTACTTAAGAGAAATTTGATATCTCTAGGTATGCTTGACTCCATTGGGTGTAAGTCAGAGAAAATGATGGAATTCTAGAAGTGATTAAGGATTCTAAGGTAATTTTGAGATCAGTGAGCATATTTTCTTTCGTGAACACCCTATTTTAGGGAAAGCTACCAAATAGAGCTTCACAAAATCTCAGCATACCACCAAAAGAATACTGGACTATGTTCCTGACCTATGGAGACCATCTCCTACACCAAGCCTTAATGGCTCAAGGTATTTTCTAACCTTAATAGATGATTTTTCTAGGAAGAGTTGGATATACTTCCTTACAACTAAGGACCAAGTCTTTGGAAAGTTTAAGGAATGGAAAGTTATGATAAAAACAAAAACATCTAAAAGGTTAAAATACTTTAGAACTGACAATGGGCTTGAATTTTGTAATGAGGACTTTGAAAAATACTATAGTGAGAATGGTATAACTAGGCATAGGACTGTGAGGTACACACCTCAACAGAATGGGGTTGCTGAGAGGTTAAACAGAACTATAATGAAAAGGGTATGATGTTTGCTTTCTGATGCTATCCTAAGTGAAAACTTTTGGGCAGAAGCTGCAGCCTACATTGTTTACACCTTAAATAGGTACCCTCACACATCTCTAGAGTTGTTTACTCCTAAGAAGAAGTGGACTAATCATCCTCGTAGACAACCTTAAAGTTTTTGGGTGTGTAGGGTTTGTTCAACAAAATAAGGGAAAGTTGAAGGTCAGAGCTGCTAAGTGCATGTTTGTAGGCTTTACAGAGGGAGTTAAAGAATTTAAAATGTAGCATCCAGTAGAGAGGAAGTTCATAATTAGCAGAGACATCACCTTTAAAAAAGAGAAGATGTTTATGAAAAAGGAGAAGAGGCTTGAGGATGAAGCTAAGACATCTACCACAGGAATTGAGGTGGAGTTAACTACCAAGCAACCAACATAACCTAACTTACCTAGTGACACATGAGAAGTTGAGAAAGAAGTAGGGGAACAAGAGAAGACTGTTAATCAACAACCAGACTTGAGTCAGTATGCCTTACCCAGGGATAAACAAAGGAGAACCATTACCCCTCCAGCAAGGTATACTGAAATGAACCATATGAATTTAGTTCTATATGTTGTTGTGGCTCCTACTGAGCAAGAACCAACAACTTTTGAAGAAGCAACAAGTTATTCTAATGCAAGAAATTAGATAAAATCCATTAATGAGGAAATGGATTCACTAAATGTGAATGATACTTGGTTTTTAGCTCATCTTCCTAAGGGTTATAAACCAATAGCTTCCAAATGGGTTTTCAAACTCAAAGAAGGTGCATCCTGTGATCAGAAACCTAGGTATAAGGAAATGTTGGTTGCAAAGGGGTTTACACAAAGGGAAGGAATAGACTAGTCAGAGATTTTCTCTCCAGTTATCAAACAAACTTCTATAAGGCTTCTCTTATCCTTGGTTACTCAAATTTAACTTAGAATTATATCAATTAGATGTGAAAAATACCTTCCTTCATAGACATCTAGAAGAGATAATCTACATGATGCAACCTAAGGGATTTGAAGTTAAAGGAAAAGAGAATCTCTATTGCTTACTCAACAAGTCAATCTATGGGCTAAAACAATCACCTAGGTGTTGGTGTAGAAGGTTCAATGACTATATATTTAGCATTGGATTCAAAAGAAGTTCTTATGACATATGTGTTTATGTAAATACAAGTTCCTATAAGGACAAGGTTTACTTACTCATATATGTGAATGACATGTTATTGGCAGGTAGGTCCAAGAAAGACTTAACTTATGTTAAAAACCTCATAAAAAGAGAGTTTGACATGAAGGACTTAGGAGAAGCAAGCAAAGTTCTAGGGATTGAGATCCTAAGAAACATGGAGGAGTCTATCTTAAGCATCAACCAATTTAACTATTGTCAGAAGATCCTAAAAAGGTTCAACCTAAGTGATGCTAAACCTGTAAGTTTGTCTATTGCTCAACACTTCAAGTTATCCTCAGCCAACTCTCCTAAAGATTCTAACCTAGAACATAAAAAACAGACGTCTATTATACCCTATAGTCAGGCAGTCGGAAGCCTAATGTATTTAATGATTTCTACCAGACCTGATTTCTCATACTCAGCTAGTCTTGTTAGTAGGTATATGTCTAATCCATGTAAGAGACACTGTGAGGCCACTAAATGGATCCTAAGATACTTAGTTTGGTCTAAAAACTCAAGACTAGTCTACCAAAAACCAACTGAACCCAAACTTAGAGCTATATGGATATGTGGATGCTGACTATACTAGTGATTTAGACAAAAGGAGGTCCTTAACAGACTATCTATTCCTTTATGGTCCTAATCTAATCAACTGAAAAGCCACATTACAACCTATAGTGGCTTTATCTACAACAGAAGCTGAGTATATGGCGTTAACTGAAGTAATTAAAGAGGCATTGTGGCTTAAGGGATTGTTGAAAGACATTGGATTAAGTCAAACAGTGGTAAGACTCTACTGTGACAACCAAAGTGCTATACATTTATCCTGAAATCCACAATGCTACACTAGAACAAAACATATTAATATAAAGTATTAATTCATCAGAGACAAAGTCGAGACAAGGGAAATAGAAATCTTGAATGTTCACACATCAGAGAATGCAACATACATGTTGACAAAACCAATATCAAAACTTAAATTGATCAAGTGTCTAGAACAAGCTGGTTTCGAACTTTAAGACATAGGGTAAATAAAATGGTTAGAATCAGGAAAATCAGAAGATTGAAGGCATTAGAGTCAAGGTGGAGAATTTGTAAAAATAGTGACTCAAATACCATTTCAGCTAGTTTAGTTTACATAACAAACTCTATCTTGTAATGGTCAGATAGTATGTGTTATAAATACCACTGATCAGAACAAAAAAAAAAAAGAGAGAGAGAGAGAATCATCGTACTTTCTATTTTTTCTGTAAATAACAACTGCTGTAAGCAGTCTTCAAGTGAGAAAGAAAGAGAATCTTCCTTTGGACTTAGGCCTATTAGCCGAACCATGTAACTCTACGTGTTCCTTCTTCTTCTTCAATCTTCATCTGTTTCTCTGCACATCAATGAAAACACAATCTTATAGTCAAATCACAACGTTTTCAGAGTATCGAGTTGCAACAAGTAAATAATTTCTCTCATCGAGTAGCATCGAGTCAAGAATTTCTCTCATCGAGTTGCATCAAGTAAAGATTAATACTCATCGAGTAGGATCAAGGAAATAACAGAAACTCATCGAGGAGGGAAGAAAAAATCTATCGAGTAACGAGTATATACACATCGAGGATTTAACAATGCTTATCGAATAAGAGAGAAAAACAGAGAGAGTTTTACCCAAAGAAACAGAGCTTTCCACAGCCATTCCTTCACCAACACATGATTGATCTTGATTAATTGGGCTTACACAAGACATTATAACCCAACACTATCCTTAGCCAACCAATTTAGACTCTTATGTCGTGTTAAATTACTAATCGACTCAAAAAATTAACCTTGAATTTTATTATAACAATGTTTTAAACTACGGGAACAAATTGACTTTTTTTGTGAAAGAAAAAAAAATTGAAATGCATTTCTTCTTATTGATGAAAATAAGTAAGGACCAATCCAAAAAACGATACCGACCAAGATGAATCAATTACGTTTTCTTTTACAAATAGTTTTGGCAAACCTTACTCTTCATTGGCTAATTTAAAACAAATAAATAAATAAAAACATATTGAGTTGATTTTTGTCGATTTTCTTTTCTTGTATGGTACACAACTAGTCTGAATTATTCATTTGTGACACTAGTTTCCTTTAGGAAAAAAAAACAACAATAAATCAAAATTTCAATTTATCATACAAATTTAAATCGTAAACTAACGACTATATCAATTTAAATCATGATTATTTGTGCGAGACATTTTTCTAAATTGTTATAAGTGAATCAACTTAAAACCTTTATTAGGATTATATATATTTGAAAATCATTAATGCATTAAATTCTTAAACGTGTATATGCTTCTTCAAATGTCAAATTAACAAAATGGTCCATTAGAATTGATGTGTGCATAATTTTCAAAGAAAAACTTAATTTAAATTGATTTTAAACTTATTCAAACAAAATGTAATGAAAGGTTTAAATTGATACACTTATATATGAAAGTTTATAGTTTAAATTTATATAATTATTTGTTTAAGGTTTAAATTGATACAATCTCAAAGCTTTAAGGGTATAAATTGTTTTTTTAAACTAAAATTCATGAGCAATAGGAGATAATTTTGTTTGATCTTTAATTAAAATTAGTAGGTGAATTTAATTTTTAAAGATCAAAACTCACTTATTTATGTTTAGGGATTCAAATGAATGGTCCACAAAACACAACTTAACTTAGTTTTCCTACCAGAAAAAGACGATCTCCCGACATTAAAATCCACCGTTGGGATTAAAATGGTTTATAGATATAATATCTCCGAATGCCATACCAATCATCTAGAGTTCTTCCCATAACTCCCGACGGGTTAATTAACCCGTAACTCTCAAAAGTCCTTTCTCGTTGTATCTCCTGTAATTTTTACTAACTCCCAACGGTTACATTATACGCGTCTGGAGTTAGTAATCCTAATATCATATCTGAAATTTGGATGCCTCTCCCAAAATCCCCTTTCCTCTTCTGCTCTTCGATCCCCTCCCTTAGCTTGAACATCGCTCCCCTCAGATCGCATACAATCGTCGAACGTCAACGAATGCTACTCCCCTTAAACCGTCGAATGCGTTGGGCCATCGACTAATTTTAAACATTGGGTCATTGACTAATTTTAAGCATCTGGGTCATCAAACGCCGTCTTGGAAGCCATCATCGATCAACACAGGTAATCCATCGAACATCGTCGAATGCGCGCTGTCGTTGATTAGTATAGGTAAAACATGGTTTATTTTGATGATGAAATGAGGGTTTGTTTAGGGATTTTGATGGTGAAAACGTGGTTTTTTTTTTTCTCTTTTCATGACTGTGTTTGATAGATTTCTATTTAGGATAATTTCCTTGAGTTTTTGCAAATGAAAAATTATGTCTATAACTGATCTTCGTTCCTGGGTTTATTACACCAATCAAAATTAATTAATATATTAGTAATATTTTTTAATTTCTACGCACTCTCGGCATGAATTGTAGTACTCTAGAGAAAAGAAAAAAAGATACAAAATTGAAGAATGTTACTTTCTCTCTATTTGGAATCTGATTGGAATCCTTTTTTTGGAGTTCAACTTGTGATTTTATGTGTTTTTGGAGGTTTAAGGTTGAGAATATATAGTCTTCGAAGTGTGTTGATTTTCTTCGTTTTGTAGGATTGTAGGATCTATCTTATGGTTTTTGTTTGTTTGTAAAAGTTTATGAATTTTGAATGTTGTGTGGGATGGGTTGAGATTAGTTATCTTTCTTTTGGAGTTCGACTTGTGGCTTTTGTATGGTTGTGGAGGTTTAAGATTGAGAATATGTAGTCTTCGAAGTGTGTTGATTTTTTTTTTTTTTAAAGGATCGTAGGATTCATTTTATGACTTTTGTTTGTTTGTGAAAGTCTACGAATTTTGAATGTTTTGTAGTATGACTTGAGATTAGTTATTCTTTTGGAGTTGAACTTGTGGTCTTTGTGTGTTTGTGGAAGTTAATGAAATTTGAATGTTGTGTGGGATCAGTTGAGATTAGTTTTCATTTGAGCGGTTGAGAGTTCTTCTTACATTTAATCTTCATATATATAATAATGTTTTCTAATTAATGTAATTGTAGGTAAACTACTGTTTTGGAGATAATGTTGGAGATGCCGTTTGAAGATGTCATCACACTTTCTTCTATGTATTCGTCAAGACATATTTGTTTTGTAGACTTTCTTTGTCAACTTTTCTCTCTTTTGTGTAATAAAGAATACTATTGACTTTGTTTTTGTTTTTGTTTATTTGTATGTGAATATATTTTGTTATTTATGTGTTTGATATGCTTAATAATGTTCTAAATTTTAGGTTATTTGGATCAAAATAATAATAATAAAAAGAACAAAAAAAAAAGGCTTCGATATTGCACTAATTCCCGACGATGGAATTGAGATTTTACTATCTCCCGACGACTAGTCAATTGTCGAGAGATTAATTTTAGAAACTCTGAATCGAACTCCTAAAATTCCCGACGACAATATCATCGTCGGGAGATCAAAGAACTCCCGACGGATAAATACATCCGTCAGGAGTAAACCCACTCCAGATAGATAAATACATCTGTCGGGAGTAAACCAACTCCTGATGCTGTACATGAAGTGTTGAGAGTCATCATGACAGTGTATATACGTGCGTCGGGAGATGGTCTCCCAATGGGTTTCTCCCAACCAAACTCCTGATGCCCATTTAATCGTCGGGAGCTTGATCTCTCGATGCATTTTTTTTATCATTTCTCGACAATTCTGAGCGTCGAAAAAGTGGTATTTTCTTGTAGTGTTTAGGCAATATGTCAAATATTCCAACTTCTATCCCATATTTAAAAATTCAAGCAAATGAAATTAAAGGTCTGTTTGGATTGACTTGAGAAAAAAGTGTTTTTTAAAAAACTCATTAAATAATTTTGATAAAAAATTTATTAAACTACACTTGAAAAGTTATTTTGAATGATTACCAAACACTTAAATTTCTTCCAAAACGACTTATATTTTAAATTAAACACTTGAAAATATATTTCAAACACTAAACATTATATTAGGACATAAATTGAATTTCTTCCATTTAAATTTAACGACAAGTCACCGAAAACAACAACTAGCTTTACCATTTGTTGTGCTATATAAAAACAAAAATTCAACACATCTAAGCTTAATTTCTATGAATGAAACAACATGCTACTAAAAAAACGACAACTCTAAGGAAAAGGAGAATTTCTCATTAAACTAGGCAATCTTCATAAAATCAAATCTTTTGAAAGGGCATATGTTAAAGACTCTGAAAAAAAGGGGTTTGAAGGCAAACATAAATTTAGGTTAGATATTATAGTAGGAGTAGGACATATGTTTGGAAGACTTTCTAGAGTCTATTGATAGAAGTTTTTACAAGCTATACAATTGGATGGTCAAACATAGAATAAGATGTCAAATAAAAAGCACATGCATTGCACGTTCTCCAATTCTTATTTATGAATCAAAAGAAATCAATTTTTTCTTTCACTTATAATATACCTATCTACTAATTAGGGTTAGCTTATATTGGCACCTTTATTTTTGGGGCTATCTTTATATCATCAAAGAATAAGTTTGAAAGGAACAAAACTTGGATTGGTGCATGGAATTTAAGGAGATCAAAGTTTGTGTCACAATTTGCTTATGGGGACAGAGGAAATTAAAGACACACAAAAAGGCAAAGATGAATTGAATTTGTTTGGATTATTGCATGTGACGTTGATTTGCTTTTTCTTTCTCTTGTTTTCATTTATATTAGTTGTATCTTTCATTTGTCCTTTGGTCATTTAAAGCTATTTGTGTCCATTTTTCACCTTTTTGGAAATCATTTTATGGGTATATATCAATTTATATCCCAAATTTTAGAATTTTGTACCAATTAAAATTCTAAACTTTCGTAAGTATATCAATATATACTTTCTTTTAGATTTCGTTCAATCAATATCGTGTCCATTCAACTCTTACATTTTTATAAGCTAATAAATTTAACTCCCAAACTACTCCCTCAACCCAATCGGTGCCTTTCTGTGCAAAAACGATGGTGAAGATATGGAATATTAATTTATCTACTGCAAAGTCGCTTCTAGCTTATGGACCTTGGTGGACTCTCATGTGGGATGGTGCAGTAGGAGTAATTCCTTAACATCTCTTTGCAAAGATATTTGCTTGCTCAAATAGAATTCCAAAAAGAAGATCATTATCTTTAACATTTCATCAGGACTTTGTAGAATGAACAAAACAATCGTACGTTTAAGAATAGTTATAAAAACATGGTAAATCTTTGTGAGGATATTTGCTCCCTCCTTCGATGTTGGTCGCATAGAGCTAAATTGTTCAAAGTCTATGAGCTTGCTACCATTGCTATCAATCTTAATGCTTTTTGCAACTTCTTTGTATCTATTTGGGCTTATCTCTAGCTCTTCTTTGGTGGTTTTTGTTGTACTCCTCTTTTTGTACTCGATGATTATCGTTAATGAAAGATAAATTATGAGTGCGCTAAGAATGTGTCCACCTAATGGAGATATTCAGGTGCACTTACTAATCCATTGAACGTATCCTTTTCAAAAATAATTCTCAAATGTTAGATTTTTTTAAATGTCGATTTACAAATGAACGATTAGAGTTGTAGATGAATGGATGGTTCTTAATGAAAACTTTTAAAAAGAGCATGAACCGATCATTTATGAAAACTTAGAGATTTAATTGGTAAAATAATAAGAAGTTTCACATGAGGTTTTCTTCAAATAAGGCATAATTGAAGCGTGCAAATTGATATACTTACAAAAGTTTAAGATTTAAATCGATACAATTATTAGTTCATAGTTTAAATTAATGCAACTTAAAGTTTAGAGGTACAGAGTGATATTTTTTCTTGTTTTATTTCACATCAAGATTAAAGAAAAATATATTCTATAATTGATAAATGGGCATACTATAATTATCAATTTAAAATTAAATAAGGTCATACTTGCACAATATATATAGTTGGTTCATTCACGCATCTGTTTTTATCTTTGCATCTCCATCATTTCTAGTTTCGAATTTCACTTATAAACCTTAAATAAGATTTAGAATACTAAAAGACGACTTTAAAAGTAAAATATAAAACCTAATCTCTCATCTAATTTTTCTTTTAGAAAAACTAGCCAAAGTTGTTGTTAACATCCATTTGATTACTCTTTGATTTTCTTTTTTCTAAAAAAAATTATGCTTGTATTTTCACAACTTTTTTACTATGGTTTTCATCTTTCACAATTTTTTTTGAAACATCTTTTCGGATTAAAAATACGGATTCTTAGCCAAATTCTAAAAACAACGACAAATTTTCAAAATTTAATCTCTTTTTTTAGTTTTCAAAACTTTGTTTGGTTTTAAAAAACACTCAAGTAAATAACAAAACAACAAATTAATTAATTGGTGGAGGCAGTATTTATTGGGAAATTTGTTTCTGCAATATGTTTGGTTGATTTTATTACATACAAAACTTGAACAGTTTGGTTCTGTAGCATGTTTTGTTGCCTGTTGATTCTACCTTGAGATTGGCTTCCTAGATGTTAATATGTATAATGCATATTTACTGGGTGACTTTCTATCCTTTGTGTCATGTCCTACAAAATGTTGGGACATTGTTAAGGACATTGTAACGTGACAGACAAAATATTATGCAAAATATTTTTCCTTATCTGTCAAGACTTCATGTAGATTTCATGGCATGCTGTAGTTTTTCTAGAGAGATGATTTATTCCTTTCTTAAAGATCTTCCCAAAGCTACAAACACACACAAAAATTTAGGGTTGGTCGCTTTGAAGTACATTTGAGCTTTTTTGTCTTGTGTGTATGTCGTAAATTCCAAGTGTGTCAACCGATCCTTAGGATTGTGGAAGTTTGTTGTTATAGATTTTGAGGTGTTTCTCTAGATTGTCTTGAAGCATGATTCGTTACTTGAAAAGAGATTCTCAAATGTAAGGGTGCCTAAGTTCATCAAATGACACTTGAAGGTGAAAATATAGAAATTGAGAGGGATTCTCACACTTAAAGAAAGCTTAAGTGATCATTTAAGAAGTTAAATTATTCATGTGTCATTGTATTCACCCTGTTTTTGTCAAATAAGTACCACGTTGTAATTGTTTAACATTATATTAATAAAAATATCTTTTCACGGGCCCCCAAACGTATGTGGTATGTATCGAACTGGGTTATCAAACTTTGTGTTCTGTTCTAGCTTTAGTTTTCTACGTTTATTTTTTATATTGCTGAAAATGTTGTAATATTGTGTGTAACAAGTCTTATCATGTGTTAAATAACCTTTATTTTAGTATTTATAAGCTTGATTTTTAAAAACTAAAAACTAAAAAAAAAAACAAGGCCATAAATTTATAAACATTATTTTCATCCATAATTTTCTAGGTTTTATTATCTAATTTTTATTAATATGTTAAAAACCAAGTCAAGTCTTAAAAACTATTGTTTTTATGTTTTTCGAATTTAACTAGGAATTCAAGTGTTCTCTAACAAAAGATGAAAAAAAAAAAACAAAAATAATTTTGAAAAACAGAAAATTGAAAAGCAAAATAGTTATTAAATGGACTATTTTCTTAAAAAAAAAAAGAATATATATATATATATATAGCTGCATAGCCCATGGCCATTGTAAACCCTAGTATTTCTTTTCTTTCCTTTTCTTTTTCTGTACTTAGTTACCTAGCAAACCTAGCTAGATTTTAAATTTCACTGTTTTTAGACTTTAGGTATCCATATGAATCATCAAATCCTACGGTCAGATTGGAACACAAATATCGGATGTATTACTATTTTGATCCTACATCTTAATTTTAACTTCAGTTTTTTAGTGCAACAATTACAGAGATAAAAAGCTAATTACCATCGAGTTAAAAGTGATCACTTTGACAATTTTATCTTCAACTTTTCATACTCCTAAACTTTTAAACATTTTTGGTTAGTTGAGATATGTTTTAGTTCTTACCTTTAAAATATATTTCAAGTAATTTAAACTTTAAAAAAAGGGAAAAAAATTAGTCTTCATCTTGATTCTCAAGTAATCTTTTTGAAAGTATTAAAAAAATTAATTTTTTTTTGTTTTTTTGTTTTTTTTTTTAATTTCACAAGTCCAATATAGAGAGGTGAAGACATAGCAAACAAATTTTGAGAAAATAATTACCATTTTCAAAAATAAAAAAACAAATGGCTGATAACTATTTAGATTTAGACATAGTAATTATTTTATACAAATTCTTTACTACAATTTTCATTTTTCTTAAACATTTAAATTTATAATCAATTTTTTTTTAAAAAAAAACAAATCATCAAAAAAAAATTAAATTAACTTCAATTTTGAAAAAAGAAAATCCTTAAATAGTGATAACAAAACAAAGAAATGGTTATAAAACAAGGCTGTAAAATTAACTACAAGAATTAAAAAAAAAATTATATACAAAATTTAAGAATTAAAAAAAAACAATTCAAAAATCAAGGAAAGCAAAAACTAAACAAGAATATAATGACATTTTAACTGACCATAAGAAAGAAATTAAAAAAATAAAAAAAAAATAAAAAAAAATCTCTCCAATAACATTAAAAAGTGAAAGTAAAAATCTAGCTTTTCATAAATAAATAAAAACCCCAATAGAGATTCTTATATTCCCTTCTAAACAGCTACTCTTGCTTTAAACTCCTGTAGTTTTCAACATTCATATCTCTCTAAATTATTCCAAATAGGACTTCTTTTTTCTTTTCTTTTTTTTTTCATTCCATTTTATGGTTATTATACTCCTAATATTCTCTCTCTCCCTCCCTAATTTTCTAGAGAGATAAAGTTAAGAAAAAAAAAAAGAATATGATTAAAAAGAAAACCCATAAATCTGATTCTGATTTCTGTCCATAAAAATAATGAATATTTCTTCCCTTTTGGCAGAGCAGTCAGGTGGATGAAAGAGCAAATGGGGTCACAATGGTTTTTTTTTTCAAAAAAAAAAAAATATATATTTATTTTAGGGTTTATTTGTTTGGATATATATATATATAAGAAATAGAAATAGGTTAATTATTATATTGAATTCACTTTTCTTTTAGCTATGCAACTTGCACATTTTAAAAATTTATAACTTATAGAACCAAAAATATAATGGGGATTCCCCATCCATAGTCCACAAACTTTTCCCCTGTTTTCCTCTTAAGCTATCTATTATGTTTTTCCCCTTTTCTATATTCTCCTTTTCAACTTAGTGACCCAAACAAATCCTAATTATTGTCTTTTTTAATTATAAAATAAAATTCCTTTCACTAACTTAGTATGTCAATGTAATCTTGTTTGATAGAAAATGTAAAGTGACGGCGATGCTTAGCATATTTGAATTAAACAAGTTGATCGTTGTCAAATGATCAAATTTCTTACTTTTGTTTATGTCATCAACGTATTATTCGCTCTTACTCTATTAAATTATGGACATATTCTTTGAGGTTAAAAAAACATGGATATAAAGAGATGATCATTTTCTTTTTGAAAATAAAACACGTTTGGACCTAGTATAAGAAGATTTAATTAGAATATGAAAAAGTTAGAATCTTGGAAGATGTTTTAAATTTTGGTTAAAAAAACCAATCATACTAGTCTTAAACAACAAAGTTGTTAGGTTCTAAATTATTGTATTTATTATAATCTAATTGTTTAGAAACTTTTAAATATGAGATTTAAAGAGTTAAAAAAATATATTGAGAAACTCAAAAAATATGATAACAATACTAAAAATAATAGTGGAGTAATGCATGATATAATACAAGTTTTTTAGGAATTTAAACAAGGGAGTAGATTGAAAATTTAAAAATGTTTTTTTAGTCATGACCCAAACTTTTACTTTCTGAAAATTTAATTTCTTATGATTGATGTTAGGTACATAAATATGAAAAGCATAATAATATTTTTTTTGTAAATATGAAAAGCATGATAGTATTTTTACTGAACTTATTAGTATTTCTTATAAATATGAATATCAATATAGTATTTTTACCAAACTTATTAATCTTTTTAAATTTAACTATTATTATAATAATTAATAATTATATTGATTATTTTCTATCCATTTGAACCTAGCTTGATAGATAAGACACAAATTATTAATTCAAAGATCAATGGTTTTTTTAAAAAGTAGTTCTATAGTCAAAGTAAACTTAGTTCAACGGTAATATTTGACATGAATTTCCTTTCTAAAGATTAAAGGTTCAATCCACCATCCCCATAGGTAAGATACTCAAAAAGAAAAAAAAAAGTAGTTACATATAGTTATCTTAATTATATTATTTGATTTAACTTTTAGTTTTAGTATTATAACAAAAAGAGATTCTTATGACTCTAAATCTGTCATTAACACAATTCTTGACTCTTTTTTTAGTCTTTGAATCCACCATCAAGAAAAGTGTATAGATGAGACACGAAAAGTCAGTCATTATTAGGTGTTTCATGATTTTTTTTTTTTAGTTTTAAATCCACCATAAATATTTAATAACATTTATTACCTTTTTATGACAATTTATCATTGTCAATAAATAACCAAAAAGTTGACTTTTTATATCAATTAAACTTTTACTTGACATTAAAAATTTATCACAAAAACATTAATGTCACATTTACATGTCAATAATATCGTACTACATCTCAGAAATGTCAAAAGAATGCTTTTAATGATGGGTAGCTATTTTTCACATACTAATTATTACACCTAAGTTTCCTTCAATTTTGACACAAAGTATGTATACAAACATAAATATGAAGATTCATGTATAAGAATGAAGTTTGTAATGTTACTACAAGAAAACTATTTACAACAAAACTAGTAACAAAATTTTGGTTAAGTTGTTTACAAAGAAACTAAATGCAATTAAGTATTAGCACTATCCCAACAAAAAGAACGCTTATAAATAACTTGCTTGGTAGTCTCCTCCTTCAATGTGTTTGTCCAAACCCTGGTAAAAAAACAACATTCGTTTTAGAACTCAACTCAATACATCAATGTCAACACAATTATAACAAAATTCACAAGTTATACATTTTTAATGTTTACAATCTTCTCAACTTATTAAACATAAAAAATGTATACTGTTTAAAATATTGATATCATTTCATTTTTCATCTACTAACAACCCAATAAAAGTCTCATTCATGTCATATAGTCAAAATATAACACTCAAAATACATTGTACAAACATTCTTTATGCTTAAAGGATATGCTCTTACCTTGACAAGAGCCTTAAAACTTAGTTTGAACACGCTCAAACAATCTCTACAAACAAAGAGTATAAGACCTAATTAGAAATCTCGATTTGCAACCTTAATTTGAAGTGTAAAAAAAATACAAATCAAATTATAACAAACAATAAATATCAATCTTGCTCAAAACATTGATGTTAAAACGTACTTCCAAAAAGTAGTAATACTCGCACATTAGTCTATTGGAAATAATATAGTCAAGATAAGATAATTGTTGGAAATAATATAGTTAAGATAAGATAAATGTTGGAAATAATATAGTCAAATTGAAGGGATTTGAATTCCTCGAAATGGAAGCAATTGAATGCATTATGTCTTGATTTTATTTTATTGAACTTAAAATACAGAGTGACGAAAACATGGATAAACAAATTGAAATCTAAACATACTTCTACTATGAAATTAAAGAGGAAAAGATGGAAATGATAACATACCTTTCAAGAACATTTCTTCTTTTTCCTCTTCACAGCCAAGATTACAAACCAATCTCCTTCTCACCAACACGAAAGGAACTTCACAGAAGCAACACCAATGCAAACACCACCATGAAAATCTTCCTCCTTTTTCTCAAGGTGAGAATCAATAGAGAGGTTTGAGTTTTTGTTGCTTAAGTTCGGTGAAGGGAGAGTTTTCTTGGATGAGAGAATTTTCACAGAGATTGATTGGAAGAAATGATGGATCATCAAGATAATGAAAACTGAACACTTAAAAAACTACCCTATGTGTTTCACGTAAATGAGAGAAAATGAGAGTTATAAAAATAATTCCATTTCCCTTTTATTTTCAAAAATTCAAAATTGAATTTTAATTTTATATATATATATATATAAACTAATTTTATATATATTATATTAAATTGTATGTTATATTACATATAATATATAACCTATGGTTTATATTATATCATATATAATATAACTCATAGTTTATTATTATCTCATATAACCTATAGTATTAATATGAATCATATTCATATTAATTTTAACCTATAGTTTTTTTTTATATGAATCGTATTCATATAATTAATATTTGAATCATCATCAGATTTTGTTTCTCTCATTAAAACTTTATATTATAGTGTATCATATACATTATATTAATTGTATCTATCACAATTAATTCCTTTTAATAAATTTGAATCTTTCAAATTAATCTAAAATTAATTTGATGCTTATTAATCTTTATTGAGCTAAGAATGGGGACTTATGGATTTATAGATTTAAGCTCCAATGATACTTGATTAATTAATTAAACTTTTTAATTAAATTAATCAATCTTTATTAAATGTTGGTTACTCCACTAGAGACCAACAACTACATTTTTTGTACTATAAATATATTTCTGTGTTCATTGAATATAACCAATCAACAGTGCATTGACCCTCCACAAATTGCTTGCAAATATAGCTAGGTCAAAATTACTGTTTTAATCATGTAATTATATCTTACTCATTAAGTACCACTAATCCCTCTAGTGAACAATTAGTCACAGTCCAACTATAACTTAACCATTTTCAGGCTAGGAAAGGGTGTAGCGCCACATTGTTCAAGATCCAAAATTAGCCCTTAAGGTATCTACTTACCCGAACAATGGAAATGAGTGAATTCCTTCTTGTGTAACTATTTTTCCAGTTCCTCAAACAGACGAATCCCAAAATGGTAGGCATAATGAATCAGCGAATCTAACCACTCTCACTCATCCAGATCAAAGGACATCTCTCATAGGCAGGAGTTCACAACTCACTCAGGATTAAAGTCAAGTCACCTATGGTCGTCCTGGTAAAATGCAAGTCTCTTCTAGCAACGGTATTATAAAGTGAGATTATCAATTTCATGGTCCGATTTTATACAAACTCTTTGTATAGGATATCCTCACTCACATGTCTCCACATGAATGATCAAAATCATATCATTTGTTGCACTTTACAACAATTATAACAACTATAAAGCAGGTCGTATCCATAATATAACTAGGATAAGGTACCCAGCCTTATCCATCTACTACAGACCATTCAGTTATTACTTAAACATGATTCACATGTATGTCTCCACATACATATTTAATTACATCCAATAACCTTGGATCTTAGTTTATCGGTTTTTGTGGGTTGATGTAATTAAATATCAAATAAAATAATACTTATTTTATTAAATAAATAATATGTTTGTACAAATACAATTTTACAAAGTATTAGACCACAAAATTTAGTATATCAACCCCAACAATCTCCTACTTGTTCTAAAGCCAGTGAATGTACAAATATAAAGTACAAAAAAAGTACAGTACACAAAAACAATAAACTAGGGCATATACCACACGCCTAGTAAAATCTCCCACTTGCTTTAGACTAAATGCGGCATGTCTCGTAGACCCAGACTCTCCAGGTGACCTTCAAACATTTTAACCGTGAGAGTCTTAGTAAGTGGATCAACAACATTGTGCTTCGAAGCGATCTTCGTGACGATCACGTCCCTTCGATGCACAATCTCCCGGATGAGATGTTACTTGCGTTTTATGTGTTTTCCACGTTTGTGATTTCTAGGCTCCCTGGAATTTTTCACAGTACCACTATTATCACAATAAAGGGTGATGGGCTTTGATATGTCTAGAGCAACTTTCAGATCAGTAAAAAATTTCCTAAGCCATATAGCCTTTTTGGCAGCTTCATAAGCCGCAACATACTCTGCCTCCATGATAGAGTTAGCTATGCAACCTTATTTTGTGCTTCTTCAGATTAAAACTCCTTCATTAAGAGTGAATACTGATCCTGAAGTGGATTTCCTAGAATCCCTATCAGTCTGAAAATCAGAGTTAGCGTATTCTATGAGGATCAAATCCTTAAACCCATACATAAGCATGTAGTCCCTCATTCTCTGAAGATATTTGACGATAGTTTTAACAGCTGTCTAATGATCTAATCCTGGATTAGACTAATATTTACCAACTATCCCCGCTACATAGCAAATGTCAGGTCTGATACATAACATTGCATACATTGGCTACCAACAGCTGATGTATAGGGAATCCGTCTCATCTCCTAAACCTCTTGAGGTGTCTTAGAATATTGTTCCTTAAAGAAGATAATTCCATGTCTAAAAGGTAATAAACTCCTCTTGGAGTTTTACATCAAATATTTGACAAGCATTTTATCAATATATGATGCCTGAGACAAAGCCAACATTCTTACGCTTCCTGAAGATTTGGATCCCTAGAACAAACTATGTCTCTCCCAAATCTTTCATTTGGAATTGAGCCACCAACCACTGTTTAATATCAGTCAGTAGACCTATATCATTTCCAACGAGTAGGATATCGTCCACCTACAATACTAAGAAAATTATTGAACTATTAATAGTTTTCTTGTAAACACAAGGCTTGTCAACATTCTGATCAAACCCATAAGATTTAATTGCACTATCAAATCTTATATTCCAAGATCAAGAAGTCTATTTCAGTTCATAAATGGATTGATTAAGCTTGCAAATCTTTTGCTCTTGACCTTGGAAATTGAACCCTTCTGGTTGTTGCATATAGATGATCTCCTCAAGATTTCCATTCAAAAATAGAGTCTTGACATCCATTTGCCAAATCTCATAGTCTAATATGCGGCAATGAATAAGGAGTATATGGATGGAATTTAATATGGCAACAGGTGAGCAAGTTTCCTCATAGTCAACTTCTTCAACCTACGTATAACTCTTTGTCACTATTCTAGCCTTAAAGGTATGCGCCTTACCATCTGCACCATTTTTTTTCTTGTAGATCCACTTGCAACCTATTGATTTAACCCCATCAGGTTAATCTACAAGATCTGAGACTGAATTAAAGTACATAGACTCCATTTCGAAATTCATGGTTTTGACTCATTCATCTTTTTCCACACTCTCCATTGCCTGTTTATAAGATCGTGAATCCTCAACATCGTCACTAATATGGCGGTCAGGATTTCTATTAAACGCATATAATAAATAGGTAGGTTTGCAACCTTTCCACTGTTGGGTTTTATACCTTAAAGCTCGTTGATAGTAAATGTAAAGAATTGACTATCATCAATAAAGAGTTATTAATATTATTTCAATAAATGTTATTGATTGTATTGTATTTAATTTGTCTTAATAATCTTACCAATAAACTACCATCTTAGGTTGTTTTACGAGTCTTGAACTGTATGTGGAGGCATATAGGAATCAATGTTCAAGATATAGCCTTAAGGGTCTATAGTATAGGGATATGGCTTGGTACCTTATCCTAGTGACACTATGGATACAATCCACTTTGTATTTGATACAAATGCAATGACCTAACATGTTCATATAAGTGACATATATGCAATGTGGGTATCCTATATAATGAGTTTGTATAAGACTGTATAACGAAATAGTAACCACTAGATATAACACCGTTGACTAGTTAGGTTTCTATTTCAATATGATAACCTAGGCAACTTAGTCTTAATCCTAAGTGTATTATGAACTCTTATTCATGAGGTATTGTCCTTTGATTTGTATGGGTGAGAGTGTCCAATTCGCCGACTCAATAAGCCTACAATTTTTAGGAAAAAACTGAGTGGGAAGCTGGGAACATAATAATACAAGATGGACTTCATTCCTTCTCGACTTTAGAGTAAGTAGATAAGTGTTCCCTTAAGTGGTGTCTCTAAGACTTGAATAAATGGCTCTACCATCTCATGGCTCAAAAGATGTTTCTGTTTAATAGTTGGACCATAAACAAGTTGTTCATTAAAGGAGTAGTGGTACTTAAGGATACAAAAGTAACTTAGGGGTAAAACGGTAGCTTAACCCAGTTGGTGTTCAACGCTCATGAAGGACTAACTTGTTATTATTATTCTATATCCGTGGACACAAAAATATATCTGCAATGTGAAGAGTACAGTTGTGGGTCTTTAGTGGAGTGTACCCACAATTAACGAATATTGATTAATTTGGTTAATGAGTTTAGCCCATTAATCTCATATCATGGACGCTTCTAGTCTATAGGTCCATAAGATCTCATTTCTATCTCATAAAGGGAATTGAAGTAATAATGTCTTGAATAGAGTTTGAAATGTTCAAATTTACTCAAGAAAATAATATAATATATAATGATAAAATATAATATAAATTTAATATTTTAATTAAACTTTATAATATAAATTCAATTTTGGATATGATTCAATATTAATTTATGGGAAATTAAATATTGAAGGAGTTCAAATATATGATATGAATTGGATTCATATTAAAATTATAGGTTAAAATTAATGTATATTAGATGCACATTAAAACTATAAGTTGTGAGAGAAATACAATGGCATATGATTCAAACGTAGACTAAATTAAATATTTGATATTTAATTTAGTAATTATTTAATTGGAGAATTAAATAATTATTTATTTTATTTAATTTAATTAAATTTGATTTCATTAAATTAAAATTGAATTAAAATTATGAGTTATGTGGGAGATGTTTCATTTAATATGATTTAAATGAAATCATTAATTAAATTAGATGTAATTAATGATTAATTGATTATTAATTTAATTAATTTAATTAATTGATCAGATAACTCCCATTGGTTGAAAGATCTGCAAAAATTATTTAAAATTTTTATTGCTTTTGGAGAAAGATCTGCAAAAATTGGAGAAAATATATATATATATATCTTTTTATTTCTTTATAGTAAGGTTCTATAAAATTTTTCTCCAAAAAAAATTCTTCTCCTTATCTTCCCATATTCACTTGGTTCTCACAAACCACACTTCAATTCTTAGAGGATAGAAAGATTACTCTTTTGGTGGTGTTCTTGATTTCAATCCCAATTGGAGAATTGGCTATTCCACTCGAGTCTTCAAACGAAAGTAAGTAACGTTTCCTTTCTCTGTAGATTTTTTCCTATAGCATGCTTAACTTAGGAATAATTCAGTATGCTGCATTTATTTTTTGGTCTCTGTGTTTTTTTGAATTTTCCATTGTACTAATGTTTTAGAATTCCTAAAGTAATTATTTATATAATTAATATTTTAATTATTTCCAAATATTTATTTCTCTCATTAAAACTTTATATCATAATGTATAATATACATTATATTAATTGTATCTATACAATTAATTCTCTTAAATTAATTTGAATAATTCAAATTAAACCAAAATTAATTTTATTCTCATTAATCCTTATTGAGCTAACAAATGGGCCTTATGGACCTATAAATTGAAGCTCCAATGATACTTGATTAATTAATTAAACTTTTTAATTAAATTAATCAATCTTTAATTGTCATTAATCTCTCTAATGAGCAATTATTCATAGTCCACTATAACTTAACCCTTTTCGAGCCAGAAGATGATGTGGCACCACATTGTTTAAGACTCAGAACCAGTCCTTAATGGAGCAATTTATCTACTTACCTTAACAGCAGGAAGGAGTGAATTATGTAGGAGTATATTAGCATGCAATGGAAACAACAAGGATCAATAAGTATTCTAATTCATTAATTTTGGATATAAATAAAACATGCTCATACAATAATAAGAGGGTTTCATGTCATACCTGTGTAGAACCTCTTGAATCTTGATTCTCAGTTATAAAACTTCTCCAAATCCCATTGTAAACCAGCTCAAGATCTTCCCTATTATTCTCTTAGAGTTTTAGATTGAGTTGTGGGACTCAAAATAAGCTTGAACGAAGGAAACTTGGAGAAGAACTCACTACACCATCCACTTTGAAAAACACCTTCTTCATGCAATGAAGAAGGTTGCATGAGATGCAACTAATACTTGGAGTATTGAAGCTAGAGTCAAGTGGATTTTGTGTGAATAACTTCATGAAAGTGAAGAAATCCATCATTTACAATTATGTGTTCTTTTCCAATTTTTCTAATTTACAAATTGAATTTCCAAAATCAATTTGAATTTCAAAATTTAAAACTTTTATTAATTTTACTAAATTAATTTTCTTATAAAAATAATAAATAATTAATTAAAAAATTTTAATTAATTCTAATATTAAATTAATTTTACACAAATTCCACCTTTATGAATTTAATATTTAAATCATATTTAAATATTAATTCTCCAATTCTATTTAATTCCAAAATTAAACACAATAATTACTAATTCCCTTAATTCTAATGTGAACGTTTCAAATTAACTTATCACACTCCTCTAAAGCTAATCCATTTATGAGTTAGTAAGGAGGCCTCACGAACCTACAAATCATGGACTCTAACGATCCGAGATTAATTGGTTAAACTCTTTAACCCTCATTCATTAACTAAGGGGTCACTCCACTAAAGCCCATAGTTGCACTCCCTTCATTGTAGATATATTATGTCCACTCGATATAACCATGATTAGTTAGTTAACCCTTCACAGATTGTTTGTAATAACGACTAGGTCAAATATCTGTTTTACCCCCAAGATTACCTCTTATTCCTTAAGTCCTATTTATCCTCTAATGAACAATTGATTTGTGATCCGATCAACAAACCGAGTCCCTTTTGGGTCAATGAGAGGGTGGGGTCCCTTGTTCAAAACTTGAAGTCAACACTTAAGGGAACAACCTCTCTACTATCCCTGAAAGTGGGTAGGAGCGAATTTCATCTTGCACTCTAAGTCCCCAGCTATCTACCTGGTCTTACCTCTGAAATAGAGGTTTATTGAGCCGGCGTTGTTGAGCCAATCCTCACCTATACAAATCTAAAGATAATTCCGAATAAACAGGAGGTCATAGTTAGCTCAGGATTAAGGTCGAGTTACCTAGGTCATCGTTTTGAAATAGTCAGTCTTAAACAGTAAATAATGTTATAAAATAAGAGTGGCTGATTTCGTGGTCCGATCTTGTACAAACTCATTGCACAGGACGCCCTCACTCCTCATGTCCCAACATGTACAAATTAGAAACACATCGTCTATAGCACTTTACAACTATTTGTAACAACTACAAAGTGGGCCACATCCTATAGTGTTACCAGAATAAGACATCCTACCTCATTCATATACTATATATCATTTTGATTATTTACCCGAACCTAATCCACTTTTATGTCTTCACATAAAGTTCAAGTACTCATATAATAGTCATGTGTCTTTTAGTTTATTGGATTTCTAAAACGAAATAAGCAATACATATATTCAATAACAATTTATTGAATTTTCAGAATAAGTTTTATTGTTTACAAACCATGAGTTTTATGACATAAAAGCCAATAAACTCCTTCTTGTGTAGCTGTGTTCCTAGCTTCCCAATCAGACAAATCTCCAAATTGTTAGGCATATTGAGTCGACAAATATGGCCACTCTTACCCATTTAGATCAAAGGATTGCCTTCAGAGGTAAGAGTTCACAACTCACTCAGGATTAAAGTCAAGTTACCTATGGTCATTCTGGTGAAATGTAAGTCTCTTCTAATAAAAGTGTTATAAAGTGAGACTATTTATTTCGTGGTCCGGTATTATAAAACTCTTTGTATAGAATATCTGCTTACATGTCTCCACATGAATGATCAGGATTAGATCATTCGTAGCACTTTACAATAATTGTAAGAACTACAAAACATGTCGTATCCGTAATGTCACAAGAATAAGGTACTTAACCTTATCCATCTACTACAGTCCATTCAAAGTTATTAATTAAACATGATCCACATGTATGTCTTCAAGTACATGTTTAAGTTACATCAAATAACCTTGGATCTTAGTTTATTGGATTTGGGTTAATAAAAACTAAATGTAAAATAAAATAACACTTATTTTATTAAATAATAATATGTTTGTACAAATACAATTTTACAAACTATAAGTCCACGAGATTTAGGGCATCAACCCAATAAACCTCCATTAAAATAAGATAAATGTTGTATCCTTTTTCCGTGTGTGTGTGTGTGTGGTGGGGGTCTTCAAAAGAAATCAGATCGACTCAATTGACACGAAGGAAGGAAAGTTACAGCAGTGAACCTCCTAATGCATATGAACTGTCTAAGATTGGTCCATATCGCATTGGTACATGAAAGGATCAAGAGTGTCTGCAAAACAAATACACATAGGTAAGAATTAGCTGCTAAGCAAACAACTAGCAATGTAGAATAACACAGTAGAGGCTAACCAAGGATTTAGAATATCATTCAAACAATAAAAACAAAACAATCCAAATAGGGAATTAAAGCAGGAATTCTTACTTTAAAAACATAAAATTTGGAATCATTCTTATATTAGATTTCATATTCATAAATGAAACATTCCGAAAAGAAGGTTCTGACCAGAGATCGGAGCTGGAAGAATGGCGAGCTCGAATAGATCTGAGCGGAGCAAACAGTAGAGCTCAAACAGATCTGGACAGAATAAGCAGCGAAGCGAACGACGTGACTAAACTGTACTGCAGAATGGTGGAACGAACAGATCTGGCGACGAGAGTGACGACAGAACGAGCAGAACGACGATAGAATAAACAGATCTAGCGAAGAGGGTGAAGGTGTGATCGATGCAAAATGACGGCGATAATGACGGTGGAACGGACAAATCACCGTGGAGATGACAGAGCTGACGGCTTGACACGAAGATGACGGAGCTGACGAGTTGACAGCGGTGGACGTCGATAGCATGAGGCGGCGACCAACAGTGGCGACGTGTGGGTTTAGCTTGCATGAAAACTGAAAAAGAGAGAGAGAGATTGTGGAGAAAAAGCAGTGAAGTTTTGTACAAAATGGGCAAAAGAAAAATAAAAACAAAGTTTATAACATAGCTATGGAGGGAAGTGAAATTTCAACTTCCCTTTTTCTCCAAATTTTTCAAATTAAAACCCAAAATAGACTAATTAATATAAGATTAATGGACTGAGAGAAATTTTAAGATTTATTTTAGTTCTAAAATATATTTTTCAAAAGAAATTGAAGTGTCAAAAAGTTTCACAAAAATTAATTGAAAATATCGCACTTCCTTTTAATTTTTCATGGGTATTCAAATAAGAAATAAATTTTAATTTTCCACCATTTCAAATTAATCCGGTTCTAAACACAAATAGAAATTTAAAACCAATTATTTCAATTAAAATCCTAAATTTTGAAATTATTTTTGTTGAAATCCTGACGTCAAACGGAGCATAAAACCCAAATGAACTCCCAACTATTTGGGAATAAAAGATGTACTTGAATAGAGATTTATTTGTTTCAATTAGGCTAAATTTCTAAACTTAAACTCTAAAAGTTTGGATTTGGAGGAAAAACAAAAACAAAAGTATAAATGAATGAAATTAATTAAGTTTCCTTTTTAATTAAGCAATCCAAATTGAAATTAATCAACAAGTCAGAAGTCAATCCAAACTAATCGACAAGCTCAAAAGTCGATCATTTAAGAAGATCAACAAGTTCCTGAACCTAATCATATAAGAAGACCAACAAATTTAAGGATTAAAATTTATACATTTGAGAGAAAACATCAAAAGATTATTTACTAGAGATTATGCCTACATATACTACAAATCAATATTAATACAAAGTTCGAATTCAACGAATTAAATTTCTATGAAAATCTCGTCGAATAATAACAATTCCAAACTATGCGAAAATCTACTTTGGTTCATATAATTAAATTACACAAATCTAATATTGATTTACATAAAATTGTAGTTTTTTTTCTAATTTAAAATTAATATTTACTAAGCACTATTAAATTGTTTTTCTGATTTAAAAATAAGTTACCTAATATCGTAACTAGATTTTTTGTTTATTGTTCTATAATGACAATTAATACAAGTCATAGAATGATGATACTAAAAAATAGTTGTGAAAGTCCAAAACAATCTAAAATTTCCTAGTTTTCCGCTAAAAGTGTTTTTCTTTATTTTTAACTTAATGATTCTAAAGAACTGTCACTCTTTAATGACAGTTAATTCTAGTCATAAATTGGTGACACAAAAAAAATGTCAAAATAATCCAACAATCCTAGACTTTCCGTCTTTTTCCGCAAAAATCATGCATTTTTCGTTTTCTACATGTAATGATTGTTATTTTAAGTCATCAATTAATGACACAAAAAACTGTCATAAATTTCCAAAAAACGCGTGATTGTAGGTTTAATGATTATTTTTACTCTCTCATCTCTATTTTTTCACTATTCATGATTCACGAAAATGCCAATTTGTTGTAGGGTTAGTATATAAGTTTGTTCTATTATTTTAAAAGACAGTCTCTTTTCAAATATAGAAAAATGAATCAAAATATTTACAAAATATAGCAAAATTTTAGAATTATCAATGACAGACATTGATAGATACTGATAGACTTGTATCAGTGTATATTAGTGGCATTGATAAACACTTATAGAAGTGTATCAGTGTCTATCAGCATCTATCACTAATAGTTCTAAAGTTTGTTATATCTTGTAAATATTTTCAACAATTTTATCATTTGAAAAAAATTTCCTTAAAAGACTAATTGCTTAAACTTTCCGTTATTTTTATTTCATAGTTCTATATATCTCTAAGCTCCAAAAGTTTGAAGCATACACACCACCAAATGCTTAAACGTGTCCAACATCAACGATATATATATACTTTCAAATTTGTAACAATTTAATCCCTAGACTTTAATAAATAACAATCTAGTCCTTGTGTACTTTATAAATTGTAATAGTTTGATCCCTATCGTAAAAAAATTTTGTATGATTTAATAAAAAAATTTATACATGCGGATCAATAAATTGATCGAAGATCAAATTATTATTTTGTTTTTAACAAAATACGAGATTAATGGAATCAAGGGATGTACCAGGATATATCTCTACTAGGTTGACACATTCTTAACAACCTCATCATACCCCAAGCCCAAAGACAATGCATTCATATTAAAAGTAAGAGTTACATACAAGAGAGTCAAAAGATCAAGAGAAGCTAACAGAGAGGCTAGAGAAACGTCTTCAAATTTAGCGCAATAGATGAAGCATTATAGTTAGTAAATAAAAGGGCCTAAAGGTCGGCCAAAATGATGATATCTTCACAAATGTCATGGGTCAATTTTTTAATATCTTGGAAAATTTTCCTGTTTTGCTTCATCTACAAAGTCCAAAGTGTAGCTCCAATAATATTAATCCAGAGAATATTTGCTTTATTATGTGGCATGAGATGGATGAGTTGATGCAGAAGCAAACCTAGAGTATTTGGGAGAGTGTTGGGCTTGATATCCGGAAAGCAGGTAGAACACAAGATGGATTTGCAAAGTCTTTTCGGGCCGAGAGTGAACGATGGCCCTTACACGACTATCGGATACCCGATGCTTCACATAAACGCTAGGTCGCGTGAGGATGTACAAACCGGGTGACGTATGATCTTGGCCTTACACTTCAATGGCTGAGATTAGAATAAAAAACTTCTGTTGGAAAAACCCTTCGATTGACTTATCTTTTCTTTTCCTTTTGCAGAGAAAGAATCGAGAGAAAAGAAAAGAGAGGAACGTCGGGAGGCTGCCAAAATTCATTGGGGCGAGGAGTCTTCGATCATTTAGGTGATGGAGGTAAAGCAAGGGTCGACTAGACGATAAGGCAGAAGTCGTCTAGACGATGAGGCTTTACTGAAGGTCGTCTAGATAATGGTCGTCTAAACAATGGTCGTCTACACGATGAGGCTTACAGAAGTAAACGATTGTTGGGTAAAAGCTAGACGATCGTTTGCTAAAGCTAAACGATCGTTTGGGTCAAAGGGGTATACAAAAAAGGAAGATGATAAGAAGAAGAAGATGAACACGATCATTTACGTGGTTCGACCAAGGGAGGCCTACGTCCACAGAGATGCTGACAGAGTTTTATTCAAGATTACTTCAAGATAGTGTAATCACTCAATTACAATTGCTCTCTCTCTCACTTTACAAATTAGTTATGCAGAGTATTTAAAGGTAGCTAGAATTGTAACAAATTCTGTAATCGACTGAAGTTAATTTCAATTCTGTTTAACAATCTCCACCTTGAAATGAACTTCATGCTTCCTTCAGCTTCTCTGATCTGACTGTCTATCTGCTTTAACCTTTGTCTATCAGCTCAAACCCTATTATATCAAGGTACTTCTGGAGCTTGAACTGAGTGACTGTATCTGTCAACATGTCGGAGGCATTTTCTGAGGTATGAACTTTCAGAACTTCAATATGTTTAGCTTCTATCTGCTGTCGTATGAAATGATATTTCACATCAATATGTTTTGTTCTGTTATGGTACTGTGGATGCTTTGACAAATGAATTGTACTTTGGTTATCACAAAAGATCTTCACTGTGTCTTGTTTAATTCCGAAATCACTTAGGAGACCCTTTAGCCATAGGCCTTCCTTCACTACTTTTGATAATGCTATGAACTCTTCTTCAGTAGTAGAAAGAGCTACTACTGATTGTAAGGTAGCCTTCCAACTTAGGACACATCTTCCAAATAGGAAGATATACCCCGATAATGACCTCCTCTTGTCGAGATCTCCTGCATAATCTAAGTCTACATAACCAACCAGCTCTGGTTCACTGTCTAATATCTGTTGGTACTTCAGTTTAGCATTAATAGTACCCTTTAGGTACCTCATAATCCACTTTGTATCCTCCCAGTGCCTCTTACCTGGATTAGCCATGTATCACTCACCAGGCTAGTAGCATAGGTTATGTCAAGTCTTGTGGACACCATTAAATACATCAAACTTCCCACAGCTTGGGAATAAGAAACTGTTGACATAATTTGTTGATGCTCAATGTCTGAATCTTTAGGTGAATTCTCTGCTGAAAGTTTGAAATGGTTGGCTATTGGAGTAGTCACTACTTTAGCTTCTGTCATCTGATACCTTTTCAACAATTTACTGCAGTATTGTGACTGATCAATGTTTAGAATACTTGTTTTTCTGTTTCTAATAATGTCAATACCAAGTATTCTTATTGCATTTCCCATGTCTTTCATTTCGAACTCTGATTTTAGTAGATCTTTTACTTTGTTCAGCTCTTTCATTGTTGCTCCTGCTAGAAGCATATCATCCACATATAAAAGAAGTAGATAGGATGAGTACAAGACTCTGTATTTATATAAACACAGCTGTCATAGGAGCTTCTGTAGAAACCATTCTTCTGAACAAAGTCACTAAACCGTCTGTTCCAACATCTTGGGGACTGTTTGAGGCCATAGATAGATTTTTTTCAGCAGGCACACACAATCTTCCTTCCCTTTGACCTCATACCCCTTCTGTTGGCTCATGTATATAACTTCCTTTAGGAAGCCATGTAGAAAATTTGTTTTGACATCTAGTTGCTCCAGCTCTAGGTTGTTTTAAGCCACAATCGACAATTGTAATATGATAGAAGTCTGTTTAACCACTGGAGAAAAATTTTCATTAAAATCAATACCTGGCCTCTGTGTAAAGCCCTTAGCAACCAACCTAGCTTTAAATCTAGGTCCTTGATCGTTAGAAAACCCTTCCTTCAGCTTGTACACCTATTGGAAGCAATTGGTTTACATCTTTTGGCAAGGATGTTAACTCCCATGTATTATTTCTCACTAATGAATCAATCTCTTCATTCATAGCTTCTATCCACATCTTAGCTTTAGAACAACTGACTGCTTCCTCAAAGGTTGAGGGTTCTGCATCATTAGACAAATTAGTAGTATTCAAAGCTAAGTAGTCTTCATACCTTGATGATGGGACAATGTTTCTTCTCTGCCTATCTCTAACTAGGCAGTAACTTCTCAATTCTGATTCTTCTTGATCAATATCAATAATAGCATCTTCTACTTCTTCTTCTTGATGGGGTAGTTGATCAAAGTTTGATTCAGAGCTTGAAGGATCAGAAGTAAGAACTAGAACTTGCTCCACCTCAATTGTATCACTCTTCTCTTGAGGTACTGAAACATTTGGATTAGTTTTCGGCATATACATTTCTTCTTCCCTGAAAATCACATCTCTACTAGTTATGCATCTTTTCTCAATAGGGTGCCACATTCTAAACCTTTTAACACCTTCTGTGAAGCCCAAAAACATACACTTCACAACTCTGGCAGTAAGCTTCCTTTTACTCTGATGAACATAGCCAATGCCGCCAAATGCCCTCAGGTTATTCAGGTTAGGTGGCTGCTTGGTCCGTCTTTCTTCAGGGGTTAGAAGGTTAAAAGAGCATGAGGGCATCTATTCAGTGTATAGACTGTATATGAAGCTGCCCTACCCAAAACTTCTCAGGTAGTATAGCATCAGATAGTAAGCATCTAACCCTCTCCATTACTGTTCTGTTTAACCTTTCTGCTACCCCATTTTGCTAGGGTGTATACTTAACTGCCTTGTGTCTTGATATGCTCTACTATCTGCAATAAACATTGAACTCTTCTGCACAATATTCAACCCATTATATGTTCTACACTTAATCTGATAGTTAGACATTTTCTCAACCATCACTTTCCATTCTTTAAACTTTTCAAACATTAAATCCTTAGATTTAAGGAAATAGATCCAGCTCTTTCTTGAGTAATCATCAACAAAAGTAAGGAAATACCTGGCACCACTCAATGATTGATAAGGTGAAGAACCCCATAGGTCTGAATGCATATAGTCGAGGATGACCTTGGTTGTGTGTTGTGCCTTTACAAAGCTCTGCTTAGTAGCCTTCCTATTACACAATGTTCACAAAAGGATAGGCTCTAATATACTCTCTTAGGTAGAATACCTTGGTTGAGCTTGTAGACCTTCGGCACTAATGTGAGAGAGTCTTTTGTGTCATAGGTCTCCTTCAGTAAGTTGATCATGAGTCACAATCAAGGCTGAGTGTACTTAATGAACACCTTGCACTACATACACTCCATTTATCTTCACCCATCTAAAGACAGGCTTACTGTTCTTCAACACTTCACAGTATCCTTCCTTGCCTTGGTATTCACAGCCAATAGAGTCAAGCATGCCTAGTGAAATTAGATGTCTCTTCAGCTTAGGCACATGTTTGACATTTCATAAGAGTTTGACTGTTCCATCTTCTAACTTCAATGAGACTAAACCAATCCCAACCACTAGACATGATTTATTGTTTCCCATGTAGACTGAACCTTCATCCAATTCTCTTATTCCAAGCATCTTGGATTTATATTAAAGAATCTCTAGAAATAACAAAAAATGGAGGATATGAGAGATGTAGTAAATCTTCGGAAGTCTAGTTGTGGTATCAAAAAAGAGTATTACTTCCATTTTGAACAGTCCTTTTTAAGTGCTCTGAAACAATATCAAACATTTTTGTGATGGAAAACTAAGGCGCTCTAGAGCTTTTACTGTTGCTAATATGAGGAACTCCGCCGAGAGTATTCAGTCTATAACTTGAGAAGATCATATGCTTCCAAAGGTTGTCTCTCTCAGTAAAATATCTCCAAATCCATTTACTTAATATGGCATCATTAGTGATCTTAATTCTATCAATACCAAGACTACTTTTTTCTTCAGGAAGGTTCCGTCAAACTAAATGAGCTCCACCCTGTTTTTCAGTACCCTCTCAAAGGAAATATCTCATGAGTTTTTCAAGCTCATAAATGGGATTTGGAGAGATTTATTTTCAAACCAGAGGCAGCTTTAAAGATATGTATGAGATGACAAAGGTTTTGTAGGTATGTCAAGTCGGCCTCTGAGAAAAGAAGGATATCATCAGCAAACAATAAATTAGTAACTTGTAAGTGATTGCTTCTAACCGAGAAGCCTTTTATAAGATTTTTTTGCTGTGCATCATCAAGAAGGCTAGAGAGATAATCCATGACAACGATGAACAAAAAGGGAGATAAGAAGTTCCCTTGTCTGATGTCTATTGCCGCTTCATTGAAACCTCTAGGCTTTCCATTAAGGACGATGGAAAAATTGTTAGAAATACACACATTAATCCAATCAATCCAGCAATCATGGAAGCCTTTTAAACGAAGAATGAATAATAAGAAATCCCAGTTGAGTTTATCAAAAGCCTTTTTAATGTCCAGCTTGAGAATCACTCTCTTTTGTTCGCTAAATCTCCAATGATCCACGATTTCGTTCGCCATAAGAATCAGTTCTGTTTTCTACCTACCAAAGACAAAAGTCTATTGATTATGGACAATCATATAGGGAAGTACCTGTTTGAGCGGCTGTAATAGAACATTTTCCATGATTTCAAAGATGCTAATGGTGAGACTTATAGGTCTATAATCAAATACTTTCTGGCAAATTATGTTCTTTAGGATCAACACAATATATGTTGCATTCACCTGCTTGTTCACAATTTTATTCAAGAAAAAATCTTGGAACAAATTCATGAAGTCAAATTTGCAGATGCTCCAATCTTTTTTAAAGAATTCTATCGTAAAACCATTTGAACCTAGAGGTTTATTGCATCTAAGGATTTTGATAGCATTATAGACTTCAAAATCATAAAAGGGAATAACAAGATTAGTGGTCTGATATTCTATGATCGTCCTCCACTTGAGATTGCCAACAATCCAACTGCTCTTGTAACAATCTTTGAAGATATTATCAAAGTAATCAACGAAGGCTTCTTCAAATATGAGCATCCTTGTATTGACCAATACCTATTTTATTTTATATTTCGAGATCAAATTGAATCAACGAAGAGTCATACAAACCTTGTGAAAAAAGGAAGTATTTTCATCTCCTTCATTAAGCCATTGTAGCTTACAAAGCTAGCTCAATTTTCTAGCCTCAAGAAGGTGAATATTATGTAGACCAATCTGAGCAATGTGCTAATCCATATCACTTTCTCTAATATTGTTGAGATCTTCTTCTACATCAATCTCAGAGCTAATCCTTGTAATTTCACTAATCTGACTTTGTTCCTTTATAAAAATTTTCAGATTTCAGGACTTACAAGAGTATGAAAGGATTTCAATCTTTTCATAAAGAAGAAGCCTAGATGGCCATCATTTTTTTATCATCTTTTCATCTTTTATAGACAAGATGTTGTCTCGATATAAAATATAAAATTCCAAAAAAGGAACGTTGCCTTTCAGACATGGGATTCATCTGTCGAAGGAACAAAGTCCTAAGACACCTCAAAGGTTGAGGATATGAAACGAGTTCCATATGCATCAACGGTAGGGAGTTTAATGTATGCAATGTTGTATACACGTCTTGATATATGCTATGCAGTTAGAATAGTCAGCAAATTTTAGTCCAATCTTGGATATAATCATTGGACTGTCACTAAGAACATTCTCAAGTATCTTCGGAGAACGAGAAATTATATGCTCGTGTATGGCGCTTAGGATCTGATCCTTACTGGATATACTGATTTTGACTTCCAAACTGATATTGATTCAAGGAGATCTACTTCAAGATGAATATTCACTATGTACAGAGGAGCAATTGTATGGAGAAGCATCAAGCAAAGTTGTATTGTTGACTCTACAATAGAAGCTGAGTATGTAGCTGCAAGTGAAGCAGCAAAAGAAATAGTATGGCTCAGAAAGTTCCTGACTGACCTAGAAGTAGTTCCAAATATGCACCTGCATGTCACCCTCTATTGTGACAATAGTGGAGCAGTTGCAAATTCAAAGGAATCTCGAAGTCATAAACAAGGAAAACACATCGAGCGAAAGTACCATTTCATCAGGGAGATTGTACATAGAGGAGGCGTGATCGTCACGCGGATCGTCTCACAAGACAACTTAGCTAATCCATTTACGAAGCTCTCTCGGCTAAAGTTTTCGAGGGTCACCTAGTAGAACTAGGTCTACAAGATATTTATCACTAGGGCAAGTGAGAGAATTTATGGGTATCTGATGCCCTAGTTTATTGTATTTATACTTATATTTTATTCTCTCATTGTAAATCAACATTGTATATTTTTGTATATATATTAATCTACTGGTGTTTTAGTCCAAGTGGGAGTATTGTTGGGTTTTATGTCCTAAAACTCGCAGTTTATAAAGTTAAACATATTCTATAGTTAATAAAGTTATTGTTGATTCTATAAATTGCATACATAAAGTCTAAATTCAATAACTAAGATCCATGGTTATTACATGAATACTTGAACTTTATGTATAGGCATTAAGATGGATCAAGTTCAAGTAAATAGCCCAAATGATCTATAGTATATGATTAAGGTTGGGTACCTTATTCAGGTAACACTATTAGATGCGGCCTACTCTGTAGCTGTTACAAATTGTTGTAAAGATACTACAAACGAAGTGATCCAGATTCATTCATGTCTTGACATGAGGAGTGGGGGTGTCTTATGCAATGAGTTTGCATAAGATCGGACCAAGAAATAAGTCACTCTTATTTTATAACGTTGTTTACTGTTTAAGACTAACTATTTCGCTTAAATGACCTAGGTAACTCGATCTTAATCCTGAGCTAACCATGAACTCCTGTTTATTTGGGATCATCCTTAGATTTGCATTGGTGAGAATTGGCTCAACAGCGTCGGCTCAATAAGCCTCCCATTTTAGGGGTAAGACCGGGTAGATAGTTGGAAACATAGGGTGCAAGACGGAATTCACGCCTACCCGATTTAGGGATATGAGAAAGGTTGTTCTCTTAAATACTGAATCCAGGTCTTGAATAAAAAGTCCCACCCTCTCACTGGCTCGAGAGGGATCCGGTTTAGTGATTGGATCTTAAACCAATTTTTTATTAGAGGACCAAATGGAACTTAAGGAACAATACGTAATATCGAGGGTAAAACAACATTTTAACCCAGTCAGTATTACGAACAACCTGTGAATGGTCGATTTACTGGTTATGGTTAAATCATGTGGACACAAATATATCTACAGTGAGGAGAGTGCAACTATCAAGCTATAGTGGTGTGACTCGATAGTTAACGAATACTGATTAATTCAGTTTAAAGAGTTTAGCCAATTAATATTAATTGTTAGACTCATGATCATTAGATCCATAAGGTCCCTCTACTAGCTCGTAAAACATGAACACCTTGAATTATTAAATTGGGTGAATTTGGAATGATATCATTTTGAAGTGTTCAAATTGAATTTCAATTTGAAATGTTTGAATTGAAATTAGGCTTTGAATTTGAATAAGTTCAAATCAAATTAGGGTTTGTATAGTTATATTTGATATAATTAATGTTTAATTTGTTGAAATTAAACTAAATTGGAGAGTTTATAATATTTAAATGTTGATTTAAATTACATGAATAAGATTCATATTTAAAATTAGGTGTGTGATCAATTTGATATTTGATATTAAATTAATTAATTAAATAATTATGTTTAATTAATTAAAAATTAAATTAATTTCAAATTTTAAATTTCAATTTGAGAAATTGAATATTGAAATATTAAATTTGATTAATTATGAATTAATAAAATTTAATTTAATTAATTTAGAATTAATTAAATGAAAATGGAAGTTAAGATTTTTTTTTTTTTTTTTTTTTTTTTTTTTTGAAAAGTTGGTTTTGGAAGTGGGTTTTCCCATCTTTGATCCTAGTAGGAGGTGTTCTCCTAATGATCTCCTACCTAATTTCTACTTATTCAAAGTAGCTGTTAGCATCTTGATAAAGCTAAGGTGCCTGTATGTTAGAAGAATATAAAACTCTCTGAAAATTGAAGAAGAGATAGTGTTTTACTGAGATTTTGAGCTAGAAAAAGTTTTTAGCTGGCTTCATCTTCTACCTCACATAAACCCACAATTTCCTTCACCAAATTCACTCAAATATGAGTTCCACCACTCAAATTCAAGGTTGAGAATAGTAGAGAAGATCTCCTTGTTGTTCATTGTCGATTTGGAGCTGAATTGAAGTGGAGAACAGGTTGGATTTGAAGATTTCATCACAAAAGGTATGTAACTTGAAACCCACTTGAATATACATGCTTTAGAACTCAAATTAAATGTAATTAGAGTGCTTACTAATTCTGTTTGCTTATGTTGCATGCTTGTGTATTCCATCAGTTATTGAATGTATGAATTGCTCATTTCGTTTAAAAAAAAAAAAAAACTAAATACAATAAACTAATATTCATGGTTATTAGATGAGTACTTGGATTTTATGCGGAGACATAAGAGTAGATCAAGTTCGAGTAGATAGCCAAAACGGTCTATAGTATACAGATAAGCTAGGTACCTTATTCTAGGCACACTATTGGATATGGCTCATTTTGTATTTAGTACAAACGATGTGATCCTCAATCGTTCAAGTGGAGACATGCGAGTAGGGGCGTTCTATGCAAAGAGTTTGTATAAGACCAGACCAAGAAATAAGTCACTCTTACTTTATAAAGTTGTTTACTATTTAAGATTGACTATTTCAAAGGGATGACCTTCATAACTTGACCTGAGCTAACTATGAACTCTTGTTTATTCAGGATTATCTTTAGATTTACATAAGTAAAAGTTGACTCAACAGTGCCTGACTCAATAAAACCCCCATTTTAGGAGTAAAACCGGGTAGATAGTTGGGACATAAGGTACAAGACGGAATTCACACCTACCTGTTTTTAGTGATAGTAGAGAGGTTGTTCCTTTAAGCGTTGATTCTGGGTCTTAAACAAGGGCCCCCACCCTCTCATTAGCCCGAGAGGGACTTAGTTTGGTGATTGGATCACAAGCCAATTGTTCGTTAAAGGATCAGTGGGACGAGTAAGATGTAATCTCAAGGGTAAAACAGCTTTTGACCCAGTCTTATTATGAACAACGAATGTTTGACTTACTGATTATCATTATATAGAGTGAACACAAATATATCTACAGTGAAGGGTGTGCAACTACTGAACTTTAGTGGAGTGACCTAGTAGCTAACAAATGTTGGTTAATTGGATTAAACAGTTTAGTTGATTAATCTTATAGAGAAGCCCATGATTTGTAGGTCCATTAGGTCCCCTACTAGCCCATAAAGAGGTCAAACTTTAGAATAGCGTGATGAGAAAATTTGAAACATTCAAATCTAATTTGAGAGAATTATTAATTATATATGATATAATTAAAACGTTTAATTATCAGATTAAACGTAATTGGAGAGTTGGAATATATTTAAATATGATTTAAATATCGAAAACATGAATAAGGATTCATGTTGAGAATTGGTGGTTTAGTAATTTAATATTAGATATTAAATTATTTAATTAATTAAAAATTTTAATTATTTATTTAAAATTGAAAATTTGAATTTTATGAAAATTCAAATATTAAAATTAATTTTTTTTAATTTAAATTAAAAAAAATTGATAAAATTTGTTAAGTGGGATTTTCCCACTAATTCACATACAATTCCCATTTAAATTTGTTGGGTTTGGTGTCAAAATGATGTGCAATGTGATTGCATGGATGGGTTCTTGAAATAAAAAGTTGTAAATGTAGTTTTCTTTTATGAAAAATTTGAGATTGAAGAGAATTTTTGTTCTTCGATGACACCAAAAACTACTCAATCTCCAAAATTCCATCAAAATTTTTCTTATTTTGGATCCCACAATCCAATCTAGGGTCCTAGAGAATAGTAGGGAAGATCAAGTGATGGTGGTGTTGCAGAGGAGATTCGAGTTGGAATTGAAAATTTAAAGAGTTCATCAAAAGTATACTTTAGAAACCCTATTTTCTTAATATGAACATGCTTGCTTGATTACTAAAATTAATGGAATTAGAGTGCTTAAAATCCAAATTGTTTACTCTTATTGATTGTCAATACCAACAATTTTAAACCTTTTAATATGAGATATTAAATAGGATGATATTTTTATTAGATATTACTGAATATTTAATTTAAAATATTTGTAGACGGATTCTCCTAATAGAATTGAGGGTGACCCAGTCGAAATCTGCAAATAAGGTCTTGAGGAGCCCTCATAGATGACACTTTCTGTAACATAATCTCTACCATTATTCTACAGAAATTTATCTCCCAAGAAAATTCTCCCAGTTTTTAGAGATTGGTTCTTTAAAAATTCTTTTTCTCTATTCTCTCACATCTTTCAAGAGCGGTTCCCGTAAGTCGGATCCTTGCCAGAGCCATAGTAAGGAAGACCTCATGGAAAAGGAAGATTTTGAGAAGGTTATCGGTTCGAGGAGAAGATTTTCCTGCATTTGTGGATCGGCAAAGGTATGTCACTTAATCTTTTTCTTGATTATTTGTATTTTTAATTTGTTCAAGAAAAAATGTGATCACATACTTCCATCAGATTCAATTCCTTTTAAATGGGTGATCCAAATTATTACAAGATACGGTAGACTTTTGTAAATTGACTTTTAAACGTGATGCAGTTTCAAAAGTCTTGATGATATAACTAAGATTTTTCAAATAATTGGTATCATCCACCAGAAAGAGAAGAATATCATCTGCAAATAAAAGGTGAAAAATGTGTAATGCACTATTTCTAATCTAAAAGCCTTTAATAAGATTCTTATTTTGGGCTTCATCGATTAAACAAGAAAAATAATCCATTGCAATACAAATAGAAAAGGAGAAAGGGGATCTCCTTGTCTAATAACTCTTATAGCTTGAATCAAATCCCTAGATTTTTCGATGATAAGAATAGAGTAATTAACCGAGGATATGCAAGCATGAATCCATCCAACCCATTTGTTATTGAATCCCTTTAATCTCAACATAGATAATAAGAAGTCCTAATCGACCTTATCGAAAGCTTTCTCAATATGTTGTTTGATAACAATCCCTTTTGTTTTGCTACACCTCCAATAATCCACGATTTCATTTACAATAAGACCCAGATCTGTTATTTATCTATCATTTACACAGGTTGATTGAATAGATGAGATCGTAGAAGAAAACACTTTTTGAGTCGTTCAACCAGTACTTTAGTGATGCAATTGTATATTTCTTAATCATCAAATGGGATAGAAAATCATCTACTTGTAAATCATTGATCTTTCGTCAATTTAAATGGTTACCAAATGTGATCTTGGAGATTTATTAGATTAAAAAAATTAAAAGTCTAAGAATATATTTAGATATTTTTCAAGTTTATAAACTAATATGGTATAAAATTAAAAGTTTAAAAATCTATTAGACAGTTTTTAAAATTGAAAGACGTATTTGATACAGTTAAAAATTCAATGATCTATTAGATATTTTTAAAAATTCATATATAAAATAGACAGAACCATAAATATTCATAAAATTTAAAATATAACTATATGTACAGCACATAAAAGTTACAAAGTCATGCACTCTAGGAGTGCCAACCAACCTTTCACATTAAATTCTAGAAGTTGAGATGGTTGGTGGCATTTCCATGTGGGAGCTTTTCATTTCACTCTTCAATTATTGTTTCATCTTTTGGTCAAAATCACTATATGTTTTTTCCAATCATTTCATTGCCTTAAATGGTTGGAGTTGATTAAAGGATAGTTCCATTTTAAGCTATAGTTTCATGATCAAAGGCAAAAATAATAATAAGAAGAAGAATATAGTATCCATACGTGTCACAATTTGATCTACCTTTAAATTTTAATTCCTATATTTTATTGTTTTCTAAATATTGATCTCGAAATTTTCATTCATCTCATTTGTTAATTCGAAACATTTTTATAATATATTAGTGACTAAATTATAAGTTTAGTAGCATTTAATAGTTCTCTAAATTGTAATTAATATAGTGCCTAATGGAAGTTTTTAAACTTTAAATTTTGTGTCTAATTTAATATATTCATATACTTTTATTTTTGTGATTAATAAGTTATTTGAAAAATTAAATGTTTCTTGAAATTCATGAAACAATTTGTATCTAGTGAGTCTACAATTTTTCATTTTTTATCTAATAAATTCATGAATTAAAAAATAAAATAAAACTAAAAGTTCATAGATCTAGAGACTTATTCGGCATAGTTATTTAAGGCTAAAATATGTATTTTATTTCCTAAACTTTTTGGTCTTTAAAATTAAAAATTAAACTTCTAATTTTATGTCTAAAAGTCTTTGAGACTTAAAAGTGTCTAGTAAATGCCTTCTTTTAATTTTTGAATTTAATAAAATGTCACATATATTAAAAAAAATTTAAAAATGAACTATTTATTAGATATAAATTAAATTGAATAGTATGCCTATCGAAACCATAAACTTTCAATTTTCTTTCAGTGGGTCCATGCATTTTTTTAAAAAAAATGTTGAATGGTTTAAGGATCTATTTAGAGACCAAAATTGATAATCGAATTACCAATTAAACATAAAATTTAAAGTCAAAAGATATACTAGAAACTTTTCACCATTTAAAATTTTATTATACATGAAATTAAACTTTAAAAGATTTATTAAAGAAATTACAGTATATATCTAAATAGGATGAGTGATTTTAAAAAATGTCTAATTTGAATTTTTACTGGAAAAATGTCTACCGTTAGAGTGTTGGGCAATTCATTAAGTTTAATTTCCATTTTTACACACAAACCAATCGCACACCATTTGCTTAAATTTGTGGACATTTAAAAAAGTTGGGTTGGTTGATTTTATTGGATTTTGTCTATTGAGACCAAATTAAATCGAATCTTACACCAAATTAAATTTGATCATATTAATTATTGAATAAAATTTGTCCAGATTCACAATTTCCAACGAAAATTTAGCTCCAATATCATTAAAATATAAAAAAAGCAAATTCCTATAAAGTATATACCATATATATGTTTTAATTACATGCATATGATCAAACTACCTTTTAGCAATCTTGGAAACAAAAGTTTATCGTTAAGGTTTTAAATGGTAGCACTTTTTATACTTTAAAATTAAGATTGCTACGCATATATAATTATGTCTGAGGTGTAATATAATTTGACGAATTTGAAAGTCTTAAAGTAAAAATTGATACAATTCGAGAAATTTAATGAAAAAAATATTATAAAACATATGAATTTATTAAATACTTTTTAAGATCAAATACTTATTAAACATAATTCTTAAAGTTACAGAATTAAACTTACAATAAATTAACCCATATCAATTCTAATTCTATTACTAACGATATCTTAATTCTTCTAATCATGAAATGTATGCTTGTTTCCATCATAATTTATTCACCTTTCATCTTTGTTAAAAAAACAATTGAATTTCTAGTTAATTTTTTTTTTAAAAAAAAAAAACGATTTTTGAAAACTCTTTTTTTAGTTTTCAAATTTTACTTTGGCTCTTTGAGACATTAGTAAAAAGTAGATAACAAAATATTGAAACTTATAGGTTGAAGTAGTGTTTGTAAGCTTAATTTTTAAAAATAAAAAACTAAAAACATGATGGTTCTCAAATGAGGTATGATATTTTTTATGGTTCTCAAATGAGGTATGATATTTTTTTTATTTTTTAAAATTATATTTGTTTTCTCAGTATATCTTTACCATGGTTTTCATCTTTGTTAAGTATATATCTGAATTTTTTTTTGTCAAATTTCAAAAACAGAAATTACTCTTAAAAAACTATTTTTTTAATCTTCAAAACTAATTTAGATTTTAAAAAGTTGATAACAAAACAAAGAAATTATTAGTGAAAAGTAGTATTTAATCGTTATCTAGCAAAATCTGAATAAAATATCAAAGTTTATGTCACAAGAAACCTTCACTCGCCACAATGTACACACTCATGTTCACTTTTTTCCTTACCTTTTCTTTAGATAATCAAAATCCAATTCGATAGATTGATAAAGATTCAGTAAAATAAAATAAATGAAAATACAAGAAACCCATTGAAGGCCGGTATGATTATAATTTGATTTGGTTTTTCTTGCATCTTACTTTTAAAAACAAAAATATATGTTTGGTAACTATTTTTATCTATTGTTTTGTGAAAAAATAGAAATAGAAACGTGTTTAATAACTATCTTAAGTTTTTCATTTTTTTTATTTTACTTTTTGTCTTTTTTGGTTGTTTTAAAGTTCAAATATAGTTTAGTTGCCAAAACGAGCCACTAGTAGTATTGACATGACTTTTGTTCTTAGAGGTCCCCCACTTGACTATTATTATTGTACTCAAAACAAAACTTTTATATATATATATAATAATAAATAACATACATTAAAAGTTTACTTTATCTAATACAATTATTTCTATGCTTCAAATATTGTCCAAATTTAGTATGTAATATTATTTTTCACTTGAGTCATTCACCTTAAATAATGTCGACTTCGATACAACTCTTCTGTATTGCTTTTGTAAATGTCATAGTTATGTTTAAATTAATGAAATTTATATATTACAAAATTATAACGAGCTCTAAGTGTGCTAAAAATTAAAATAAAAAATCAAATAATATATATTGGAAAAGTTAAAATTCAAAATTAAAATGATATATAAATATACATATTGCAAAATATAAAATAATGTATAAATACACATTGAAAAATTTAACATTCAAAAACTAAAATAATATAAAAATTTACGTACTAAAAAATTCAAATTTTAAAATTAAAATTAATAATAAAAAGAATCAATATTTACAAGTTGTTTTACATTGTGAGCTCGAGAACTATTTATTGAATTAAAAACATGTAAATCAACAAGCAAAAGTCTAACTTGTTTTTTAAAAATGACTATATAAATATAAAGAGAAAAAACAGAAACGGGATAGTAGAGACTACTTTCTTGATAATTTCTTAAATTTAGTTTCTTCAAAAATATTTCTTCAAATTAGAAAAAAAAAAAATGAAAATGATTATTAAACAAATCTACTTCTTACAAAATGAGAAACTGAAATAGAAAACATGAAACATAAACGTTATTAAACAGATGTTTAAAAATTCTCTTTTTTTTTTAAAGAAAAATCTAATTTGAATTTTCAAAAACATTTTGAAAATAAATAATGAGAAAGAAAATCATGAGTAAAAGTAATATTTACAAGCTTAATTAATGCTTAAAGAGCAAATATAATCCATTTATACTTCAAATTTTAGGAGTTATATCAATTTAAACTAGTTTTATTAATTTAAATCCTAAACTTTGAGAATTGTATCAAATTTAAACTTCAAACTACTAATTATATTCATTTAAACTTTAAACTTTCATAAATAAATCAATTTAAACCATTCATTATGTTTTATTTATAAACATTGTGCGAGACGTGTAATTTTATCAATTAAATCTCTAAACTTAAAGTAAATCAATATAGACTCTCAATTAAGATTTATTTGACAATTATCCATTAAACTATAATCGTCAATCTTGTTAGATCTACATTTGTAATAGTCTACCCACATAAAAGAATTTATGCATTGACCATTTTTAAATATAATCCTAATAATGTTCTAAACCGATGCGTTTATAATAATTTATAAATTTAATTAAAAAGTTAAATATTTTGTACGATATATTTTAAACTAAATTTAAAGGAATATGTAACTAAATATATTTATAAAATTTCATAATTTAAATTCATATACTTAAGTTAATGCGTGAAGAAAACTTTAATATCATATCATCTAACCGAATATTTGATGATTATATGTTTTTTTTTTCTTTTGAAAGAAGTATTTATTATTTGTTAACAATAGGGTATAAACCTTTCTTTCTTAATACTCACACACATATAATATGAAATAACGAAGCTTTTGCCCAAAAAAAAAATCATAACAAATTTTTATATGTTTATGTATCACACGCTCGGGAATCATGGATAATTTTTAATATTTGTGTAGATATGATAAATTGACGCCTTTTATTCACTTTCACACCTGACCTCCTTTCATGTTTGAAAGAACAAAATTAAAGAATAATATAATAAAATATTACCATTTTAAGACAATCGTTCACATTTAGTTACTTTCAAAAAGTGAGGTATGGTGGATGATTTCTCTAATTAGGTTTAGAATATTCTATTTGTTGTATGACATATCTCATCATTTTATTTATCATCTCTTTAAAATCTCTCAACTTGTAACCCTATCAATACTAAAATTCGTTGAATCGAATAGATATAGTAATGGTTAATTAAATGAGCATTACATTGCAATAACATGAGCATCTAATTATCAACATTCATTCATCCACGATAGCATAAATATAATAATAAAAGAACGAGTTTAGTATCTCACATATTCTAAAGATATTTACACTCTTGCATCAAATCACCTTTTACACATATTACGTTATGTCGACAAAATATTAAAAATCTTTTAATGTTTAAAGGGTCGATTGACTCATTCATAAACCGCGTTAAATCTCTAAAAGATTGAATAATTCCACGTTGACTATTTATGTATATACTATTTTAAATATTTGAACTAAAGAGACTACCAATAAAAAGTTGACAGAAAGAAGCATACCCATTATTATTATTATTATCTTTTTTTTTTTCTTTCTCAAATTACAGCTAGTTGCCTCAAACAAGATTAGACATAATTCTAATTCACCCCAAAGAGTTGTCTAAAATAAAAAATTACCGAAAAAGAAAAAGAAAAAGAAAAAGAAAAAGAATAATATATTTGTGGGAACAAAATCAGAAATTGGTGGGGCCAAACAAAGGAATTGAGAGCCGTACGATCTCATAATAATAATATGTAATTCTTTTATATATTAAAAAATGAATTAAGTAATAATTTATTTATTATAAAGTTGGGGCTAGTGGGCCGTGGGCCAAGCCCACAGTACTATTTGCATCATGCGCATATCTTTATCTAAATCTAATACAAGAATATCTCTATTATTTTATTATTTTAATATTTGGATTTTCTTTCACTAAAACATTTTCTTTTTCGATCGGACGGTCAAAAATCAGTCGACAGGTTTTCATTTGAAAGTGGTGGGGAGGGTGAGATCGTCTTTCCGCAGTAATTGCGCTTTGTCGTTTAGTCAGTTCCAGAGTTTAGTTAGGATTTCAACACGTGTCATGCACTCCTAGAAAAAACTTTTATTTATTTTATTTTAAAATATCTGGTTTATCCCTTGATTTTGTATATAGTTTCATTTTATTCCGATTTTAATTATTCAAAAACAAAATAGTTACCAAAAGGGACTTTAGTTTTCAATTTTTAGATTAATTTATTAAATCGTGGATAAAAAAGAAAGAAATTTGGAGTTGGAACTAGTATTTACCGGCTTAATTTTTAATAAACAAAAACCAAATAGTGATCAAACGGAACGGTACACTTGTTATTAGTTTTGAGTTTGATTTCCCTTTAGTTCATATTTTTCAAAATATTACATTTTTACTCTTGATCTTAGTTTCCATTTGATTCATAATGCTTTTACCACTAAGTTTTTACTAATGTCTTATTTTGGAGTGTTAATTTTTAATTAAGTAATTATAACTTAATTAGTTATCATTAGGGGTGTACATCGGTCGATTGGTGTTGGTTTTGGGAGAAAATCGGCACCGAAAATCAACCAAAAAAGAGTGTAAAATTCGTCCGATCATTGGTTGGTTTGGTTGGTTTTTTTTTAAAGAGGAGCCAAGATGAATGAAAAGGAAAGATGAATTGATAATGTGTTATTGTTAGGTTAATAAAATTAGAAACTTTTTTAATTTTAAATTAACCATTTTTTTATGAAAAAATTTAAATAAATCAAGTAATTGAAAATTAAGCAACATAAAAATCAATAATAAATCAATACTAAAATAGTAGACTTGGACTTGGGTTGGTGGCAATGGGCTTGCTTTTATACTTAGTTTTTTTAAAAAAAATTAAATATGTATATAGACATCGGTCATTCGGTTTTCAAATTTTTTTCAGAAAAACTGAAAACCAACCAACCAACCCCTCGCCCGCCCCGACCGACCTTAGTTTGATCAGTATTGATCGATCGGATCGGTTTCGGTTGGTTTAATGTACACCCCTAGTTATCATTAATCTTTTATCATTATGGAACTTCATTAAAAAAATACGTCATAATTATTTTAAATTAACTAATTGAAAATTAACCCCAAATAGCAAAATCAAGCATTAGTTATTCAAGAGTAAAATGGTAAGATTTAGAAATATTAAATTCAAATAGAAATTAGACTTAGAACTTAGATATAAAAATACAATTTATTGAAACTTAAAGACCAAATAAAAATCATCATGTCAAAGTAAGTTCACATATATTTCGATTTTAGATTTTAGAAGTCGAAGGTTCAATATTTCATCCAATAATTAATAATTATTGTATTAAAAAAAATCAACCCAAAGACAAGTATTCAAAACGGACTAAAAAAATATATAATTTTCCTTTTTTCTTTTTACTGTTGAGGGTGGATTTGGTATTTCATCATTACATTGCTACAATACAGACGCAGCCATTTTCTCAGTACTCTCACATCTATACCCTAATGGCCCAATCATTGTGGTGGTGGGCCAGGCTCAGTTGGGCCCTACCCACTCATTTTTAAATATTTATTTTTTCAGAAAAATATTTTATTTATAAAATATTTTCTTTTTAAGTGTGTATAATATATATGGAAGATAATGATGGAATTCCTTCTCATTAATGACTTTGTTGTTTGTGGTTGCAAATCTCTTTGATAGCTTTCCATATCTAATCATTTTTTTTAAAGCTTAACAACCTTAATTGACTCATTGACCCCTCCATCTAATCATATATGAGAGAAAAATTAATCATTTTTTCTAATTTTTTTTATAATTTAAGAATTAAATGTTGATGAAATATAAAAAAAATAATGGACAAAATGAAAAGATTGGATCATGTCAATTTATTCGATTTGCATTCAACTATGAAGACAATGCTTGAATAATTTTCGTGATGAATCTTATGATGAAGAAACGGAAAGAAAAAAGAATAAACAATATGTATACGAAACATATAATTTTCAACATATCTATGTCTATTTATTGTCCTTTTCACACATTTGCAACGATCTAAATAAAAAAAAATGTTTATGGAGTTACATCAAAATAAATTAATAAAACATATATGATGCATGCCATAGGAGGGTCAATTTTTTGAGGTGGATGGGCACTTGAACTTTAGTGGAAATGATGCTCCAACTGATTGTTGCCAACCCCTTTTGCTTCTCATTTTATTTACATTATCCTCAACTATGTCATATTTCACTTTTTATACAAAATTAACTCTATAGTTTTGTATTTATATGGGTATTTTAATGGTTGATCAACTTGAAAAGGAGTTTAGGGTAATGGAGAGATGACGATATGAGATAAGGGAATTTGTTCAAAGTCAGATCTTTATATTTTTAATCCAATTGTGTGATATAAAATAATTTATAATTACATCACAAAATGACGATGACTACCTATATATATGACTTTTCCAAAAATATAAAAATAAAAATAAAAATCTATTTGTACCTATAATAGGAATGAAGATGTCAAGCTTAATACTATTTATAAGGTGAAAAAAAAAATCATTAAAGATTTAAGTTTCCTACCTATTTCTTAAAAAACACAAAAAACAAAAAAAAGACCTAACCTTCGAAACATTATCATATATATATTGAAAAGATAATGGAAAGACTATCATTTTTATTTTTTGATCAACATTTTTAATTATATGATTTTATCTCAACGTTTGTAATATAATTTCAAAATAGGGTTTTTGATAAGTATAAAACTTTATATTACCATTAACCTTTCATTTTAAATTGTCCAATTAAAAACACACTTTAAACCTGGGTATGGTATGTTAGATCGAATTAAATTTCTATTTTTTGTATTCTTTAATTTGATAATGAAAAAAAGGTGTGAATAGAAGAAAAACATTAAGAGAATATTTTTATAATTGGGATTAAGAAGAGAATTTAGTGTGCCGATAAACATAATAAGATTTTACATCCTCTAATTTGAAGTTTTTCTATGTAAGTTGCCATGTTTCTTATTTAGTCACTTTAATTTAATTTAATTTCTTTGTTTATTCTTGCAATATAAGTGAAAGTTTTTCCAACAAAATTGCTACATGATAAGTTACCATTAGTCAACTAAGTTAAATACACAAAATAGTTAAGTAAAACCGGTTGAAATGCATAATATAAATTCTTTAACCTTAGAGATGCTTATTATTTTATATTGTTTAACATTTTCTCTAATAAAATTGTTCTCACTCTTTTTGAGCAATATTCGTCTTAGTTTTGGAGAAAGAAGCGGATTTGACCTTAAAATATAAGGGTAATAAGAGTAAAAAGTGATTGATTAATATGGTTTGGGAAGAAATGGGGAATTTGCAAATAATAAAGGTGACACATTTTACATGCAAAAAAAGAAGAGATATGGGAAGAAAATGGTGGCATAGGCACCAAAAAATGTCCACCAAGTGAAGAAAAGAGTGGAATGACAAGTAAGCAAATGTTATAAAGGGTAAAGCCTAGAAAGTGAATTTGTATTTTATTAAGAAAGATTTTGTAGAGAGACAGAGCACAAGGCAAGTAGCAGCGATAAAATCCCACGCGTGTGTCTCTCTTTGTTTCTTCTCATTGGTCTCTTTTTGTTTGTGCTTAGAGAGAGATGGTAGTTATTATTGTTGAAATGAATATTTTTTTTTTTTGGAGAGAGAGTGAGAGACAAGTTTTGATGTTGATTGAGCTATACACTTATTATTGCCTCAATATTTCCATATCTCTTTACATAATTGAGAGGCAAAAAAGTTTATCTTTCTATTTTCAACAAGATTTATAATTGGGGTTTTCTCATCCCTACATCCAAGGGGTATGCTTTCAAACATAACCTACTTTGTTCTCTCCGACAATTTTGACTCGTTTTTATTTATCTTTGATTATGTGAGATCAGTAAGATATTCTTTATTAGATTAGAAGTGACTACTTTAAGATATGATAAACATGATAGGGATAAAGACTTTAATACAAGAGTTTGAGTTAAATTTGGACTCGTGGAGATGATATAAAGAATTTAGAAAAATTTGGCAACATGAATATATGATCATTGAATTGAAATGAACCCCCTTGATCTAGAAAGAGAAGGTTATTAATTTTGACACACATACACGCACATGCACGCACACACACACACATGCATGCATACACACAGACCAGGGAAGAGAGAGAGGAAGAGAGAGATTCGTAATATACAAGGATGACAATTATATTCATTGGTATGAAGTCTTTTGGGTGGGTTCAAAAGCAAAGCTACAAGGGTTTATGCATGCTCAAAAATTGACAACATCATACCCATGTCGAGATAGGTGTAGATCCCATTGTCCCAATCAACTGGTATCAAAGTTATGGACTAAACCTACCTGAAGATTTCAAACAATTTTGAAAGCCTCTCAGATGAATTACTAGATAGAAAGGAGGAGGAGGAGGAGGAGGAGGAGGAGGAGGAGGAGGAGGGGGGCTTTAGTATCAAATCTAAGAGTATATCTTTGTTCGAAGAAAGAAGATTAAAGCTATGATTGGTAGTCAGTACCACGTACATTCCATAATATGATCTATGATTGTGCTCTACTTAGCTTTGCTTTGGGTATTGATAAGAGCAATTAAGCTATCATAAGAAGTCGGGATCGAAGTGGACAAATGAAGGGAAGCTTATGGTGGTACTTTATGTGAGGACTTTTACAAGGAAGCGAGAGATCCATGGTATATAAGTGAGAAATCTTCATTGGTATGAGGCCTTTTACGTGATTCAAGAAGTAAATCTATGAGAGTTTATGTCCAAAATTAACAATATCATACTATGTAGAGAGATAGGTGGATGCATTGCCTTCAATGTACCATATCTAAATTATTAATTTGTTTAGGTGCAAATAAAGTCTCATATAATAGCTAGGAAAGTGAGAGATGCATATATAAGTGAGGTCAATTAACTCCATTTATACGAGACATATTGGGTGATTCTAAAAGTAAAATCATGAGAACTTAGGTTCGAAATAGACAATATCATGCTATTGCGAAATTTGGTGGAGTTCAGTTGTCCTTGCCATTTTGTATTGTCACTTTGTATTATTTATTAGTGAGTGGTCTCCAAAAAAAACAAATAAAAAGAGATCTAAGGTTTTGTTTCCAATTATTGCAAGTGGGAAGAAAAAGAATAATTGATAATTGGAAAAAAAAATTGTATATCTAAGCTTCTATGAGTATAAATAATAATAATTATTATTATTTCTAGCTTAAAAAGCTTGCCCACAATCACAAAATCACTTGTCTCAAAAAAAAAAAAAAATCACAAAATCACTCTAACATAAGCATGAGATTCTACGCGCGACATGTCGTTTGATTTGGGCTTCTCTTGGACTCTCAACATCTCTTTAGAACGATAATGCATTTTAGAAAGGCTTTTTCTACGCTAATAACGTAATTAAATTTGTCAAATTACAATAATGACTTAAATCCACCATTTTTTTTATGACTAGCCTAATATGTTACATATTACATTAAAATTAAACCAAAAAATCCATAGTATCTCATTAATTTCTAATCTTTTTATTAAAAAAATTGAAAAGAACTCATCACAAAAGGAAATTTCCATTTCCATTAAATTTATTAGATTTTATTTCTTCCATAATTTGTTTTACACATTTTTCTTTTTACAAATTTTGAATTTTGACTTAAATTTTAGATCTCCAAATTCGATGGATTGCATTTAATACATAATTATAGTATCAAATCTTAGTTTTCATCCACGTTTAAATTTTTTTTTTTTATATTTAACATGTTTATTTCAAATATATACAACATTATTCAAAATATATACAATGTTTATTTTAAATATATTTAGAACAATTACAAATTTAAGGTTGTTATATAATATATATCCTATATTATAATTTTGGTATCATTTTCTATTAAATTGCTTTGTTACACCTATTCATGTATATTTAGTCATTTTACAAATATATGTCCCATTTTATATAATAATAATGCTATGACAAATTGCAAAATCCACCCTTAAAGTATGATGATTGTTGCAATTTTCATCTAATGTTAGATACTTTATTCATGAAGTTTCATAGCACGTGAATAATTTTAGGAACATAACCACTATAACATATTCCTAAAATTTAGATATATATAACATATTTGTTAATGAATAAAATAAGAAACAATTAAATAGAAACATTCATTAATGATGATATATTTTATAATTAATGATTAATAAAAAAAAACTCTCTAAATAATTAATATTAAATTCATTTTTTGTCTTAATATTTTAATTATAAAATACTACGAAAATTAAAGAAGTGAGAATGTACTATAAGGTTAAATTCGTCTAGAAAATCTATAGAAATCTAGTTATGAAATATCGTTCAAGTTTTGATTATTTATGATATATTGTTGGTGAAGTAGGTTGATTGTTTAAATCTTTCTCATTGAGCTAAGAAGATTTAACCCATTAGAATTCAAGAAAGTTGAAGAAATGATTTTAAATCTTGTGATTTGAAATTCGAGAAATAATTTTAAATTAATTACTTCGTTTGGAACGATAAAAGTTTGAAATTAATGTATTTAAAAACTTATGTTTTGATGGTAATCGGGAAAAAAAAAAAGAAAGTTAAGAATTCACTAATATAGGCTTATAATTATGAATTTTTAATTGAAAATTAGAATATGATAATATTAAATTAGTAATTTAATTCTAAATCCTGTGTAATCCGACCATTCTAATTATGAAAGTTTTTTTTAAGATAAAAGCAGGATTTGAAATTATTCCAAATTTCAAAATTATTCCATTTCTTGTAGTAACAAACAACATAATTCATTTGAAGTTGGTCACGACTTAAAATTCTTCAAAATCATGGTCATTAGGAAAATTTCCATACTATAAAATTAATATTTCATAAATATCCAAAATTTTAGTGATATTTCATAACTAGATATGAACATCATTTATGACATTTTTTACTTTTTGATGGATTCTACTCCATCTTTTAATCTTGTAATATTTTAAAATAAAAAATATATAGCATTTTTGGATTCAGTATTAATTATATAAGAATTTTATTTTTGAGTAATACATTATCTTTTATCAATAAATTTTTGAAATATTTAATTCTTTCCTTATTAACATCATTTTTTAAATTTGAGTTTGTTTTTGTTATTTATTAATTTCGATTGATATTCATTTGATGTAGGATATTTCAAATTAATGTTTCCTTCATTGTATGATATTTCATTTATTTTTTTCGATATTCCTAACTAAAATTCGATCATCTCTCCATTGAGATCTCAAATATATTGGAAAATGTAAATATATGTCACATATAACATGCTTCATTTTTTGGTGTGGTTACAAATATACTGGAAAATATAAATATACATAGCATATATTATTCGATATATAGTACAAATTGTTTTGTCTATTCATTTATCAAATATACTCGGGTTCATTTCTAGAAAATTCAAATATATAGTGTTTTACCTGGTTTTCTCTTTCGAAACTTCCTACTGATTCTTGAAACAAAAATAAACATACGAAAATTGCTAATTTTTTTCTCAATTACCTGAATTACTAAAATGTGCCTACATACCTCTTAAACTATTAAACTTATCCCAAGGATCAATATTATGATGTATATATGCAAAAATACATGTAAAATAATAACCATGATTGTTTAAACGTAGGTGTTTATAAGTGCATATAAGAAACCTATGAGACATAAGTTGTCAAAATCTATAAGTAAAATCATGGAGAAATGGTACTTTAACTCCAATCACCTATTAAAAGCGTCAATACATTAAAATAATAACAAGTTGCATGAAAACTAAATTACAAGATTAATCCCTAATTTTGGTAGGTTTCTAAATTTTAGTTTATGTATCTAAATAGTTTGAAATTTAAATTTGTTTTATAAAAAAGAAACTAATTAAATAAACATTGATTTAATATTAGCATTTTCTGATTTTATGTCTAATATGGTTTTGAAGTTTAAAAGTGTTAATTTTGAGTTTAATCTATTTATGAAAATTGTGTTTGTTTTAACTTTTGTTTTCTTGCAACTTTTTCCTCATAATTTTCATAGTAAACATTTGAATTTTTAGTTAAAGTCCATGTTAAAAAGAAAAAAATTAAAAATTAAGGCCGGTCGGCAATAACTTATTTTTTAAAAACTATTTTTTCTAATTTTCAAAATTTTATTTATTTTTTTAATCAAACAAAGACTCAATAACAGACAAAGAAATGTTAGATGTATTTAAATAATAATATGTATAATTAAAGTATGGGCTATGGAATAATATTTTATCACATTAGATTATTTTATTAAATTGAACCCTATTATGTGATCTAATTAATTAAGGCTCTATATTTCTAATTAAGTATGAACTTAATGGATAGAAATCCATTCCGAATTATTTAAGGTTTAATAGGAACTTAATTGAACTAGTATATAAAGATACCTTAGTTTACGGTACTCAGTATACCCAAACTATATGCACTCAATCTTTCTTAAATCTCATTTAGAGAAAATCCAAATAAGAACATTAAGAGTTTTGGTTGAGGAAGACAATTGTCATCTTAGAGTTATCATCATCTTCTATCATTAATCTCTTAATGGAATCTAGTATATTATTTATTCTTCGTAATTTGACATAAATGATCATAATATTAATCTATTTAATATAGATTTAAAATAATTATACTAACAAATGATATTAGAGTATGAATTTCATGTTGGATTGTTGATTTATATTTATTTTTCATTGATATTATGATTCAATTTTGGTATTAGTAAAGATGATTAAAGTTAAAAAAAAAAAAAGGTTTTGGCTCTTAATATAGCTTGTTTTAATCTGATTTTAATTCGATGACTTCGATGAAATTAAGAGCAATTCGGTGGAAGTTTCAGTGGATTTTAATTTGATGAATTTGGTGAATTTAAATGGTTTTTATTTGATGTTTTTTTTGTGAATTTAAAGTTAATTAAAATCTTTATTAACAAATCAATCCAATTTTTATAAATCTAATTTCTATTGGGAACATACCAATCCATTTGATTTTTTTGCCGTGTTTCTTGTTTGATATTTTTCTTATATTTTAGATTGAATTGGTCAAAATAATATGTAGGTATTATCTAGATGAAGATAATTACTTGGCCAAATTGTAGGTATGCATGTGGTAATGAGTACGTGACAATTTTAAGGATTACTCATGTGAAAATAGACGGTTCAAAGAAAGGTTATTTTGTAAGTATTTTGATTACTACGTTGAAAGTACCATGTTGTGTTAGGTATCTTGTGAAAGGGACCCACCATATATGTGAAATTATTTTGTCATATTTTAATTGTAATTAAAGTGTGGGGTGGGGGAATCGAACCTCTGACCTTGAGGTCGATAGTACAAGCACTATGTCAATTGAGCTACGCTCTTGTTGGCAAGATAAGTTATAATACTCATAAGGATAAATGAAGTATTAATGAGTTTATCTCACAATGTGTGTAAGAAGAAAATAGAATTAAGAGAGAAAGAACAGAAAATGCTCATTTGGCAACTAACTCTCGTGATAAGAAGAAAAGGAAATCTAGGGTGCTATAGAAGGGACTTCTCAATAGAATAAAAACAAGAAGTAGGCTACTGAAAATCCTTGTTTTTTCTATAAAAAAATAAAGTCACTTTAAGAAAGATTGTCCCAAATACACTAGATGACATGTAAAAAATGGTAAACTTCTTACTTTAATTTGTTCTTAAGTTAATTTAGCTTCCGTACCTACAAATACTTGGTTGATAGATTATAGTGCTATTACTCACATAACTATATCCATGCAGGGTTATCTGTGGAGTCGGCTATCAAATAATGTTGAAAGATTCATTTATGTGGACGATGACAAAGCAGTTTCAATTAAAGCTATTGAGAATTTTAGATTACGTTTAAAAACTTATTGTTATTTGGATTTGAATAGGATTTTTGTTGTACTATCATTTAGACGGAATTTAGTTTTAATTTCCAGTTTGGACAAATTTGGTTTTACTTGTTCTTTTGGAAATAAATAAAGCTAGTTTTCTTCAAGATTGCAAGCTTATTGGTACCGATTCTTTAATTGATAATTTATACATGCTTGATTCTTTTGCTTCATTTAACAATATCTTGTTATCTAATTCATGTGTTGCAAAGCGTAAATTAAATGAGAATTCTGTTATGTTATGACACAAAATTAAATGAGAATTCTGTTATGTTATGGCACAAGTATTTAGGTTACATATCTAAACAGAAAATTCAGAGATTTGTGTTAGATGAAATTCTTGATTCCCTTGATTTAAGTAACTTTGACGTTTGTGTGGAATGTATTAAGGGAAAATAAACAAACATAAGAAAATTAGGTACCAACAGATGCTCAGACGCCTTAAAACTTATATATACAAACATTTGTGGTCCATTTCCTACGACTGCTTGGAATGGACAACAATATTTTATTACGTTCATAAATGACAATTCAAGATATGGGTACATATATTTAATTCATGAGAAGTATCAATCTTTGGACGTTTTCAAATCTTTCAAAGATGAAGTTGAATTTCAACGTGGAAAGAAAATTAATGTCAAATCTGATAGTGGTGGTGAATACTACGGTAGATATGATGGATCAGGTGAACAACATTTAGAGCCTTTTGCCAAATGCCTGAAGGAATGTGGAATCGTATCATAGTACACTATGTCGGACAAACTCAGCATGAACGGTGTGATGGAAAGGCGAAATAGAACACTTAAGGATATGGTAAGAAGTATGATTAGTCATTCTTCTTTACTAGAATCACTCTGTTGTGAGACACTAAATATTGGGTTGTATGTCCTAAAACTCGTCGTTTATAAACATTATACATATTCTATTTTACAATAAAGTTGTTATTGAGGTTATTCATTAAAAATGTTATTAAATAAGTGAATTGCACCTTTTAACCCTAAATTCAATAAACTAAGAACCCCTGGCTATAACATGAATACTTGAACTTTATGTGGAGACATGAGAGTGGATCAAGTTTGAGTAATAGACAAAATGGTCTATAATAAAGGGATAAGGTTGGGTACCTTAACCTGGGGACACTATGGATGCGACCCACTTTGTATTTGATGCAAACGATGTGATCTTGAATTGTTCATGTGGAAACATGCGAGTAGGGGTGTCCTATTCAATGAGTCTGCATAAGACCAAACCATGAAATAGTCACTTTTACTTTATAACTCCATTTACTGATAAAACTAATTGAAGGAAATCGAACAAGAGGATTTCCATGAGCAGCGAAAAAACCATTCCAAATTACAATCATATATGAACTTTACAAATTACAGTCATAAACACAAATAAATGATTATGCAATCTTTACAGAAATTACAGCATGATACGACAAATAATCAAGGAGAAATGTTACAAACATTTGTAGACTCATCGCCAAGCTCCTTGATCACGAACGCTCGAATATAGCAACTTCAAACGCTCGTCCAACATGACCTCTACACAGCACGAACACCGCGCACTCGAACACAATGATCGCCTTGGTCACGAACACCTCAACAGTATGAACAGCCTCCACAGAACCTTGACGGCGTCGAGTTGAGTATGACACCACCAAGAAGGCTACCTTAGTATTTTCGGTGTGAGAATCCAGAGGGTGGGCTCTTGTGTGGACTTGGTTTGAGGCAGAAGACGGAGGAAATAACAATCGTATGAACGATTGAGCAAGTAGGAGAAGGCTGAACCTATCGTATAGGTCGATGCCCAATCATTTAGCGAAAGCTAAGTGATCGTCTAGCAAAAGCTAAACGATCGTTTAGCTCATCGCTTAGATGTGTGTCTGTCACCTACAAATACTACATGATCGTTTAACTTGCTCCAAGTTGTCGCTTAGTAAATCCTATTTACTTGACAACTTCTGTGAGATTATGAGAGAGAAAAATCTCAAAAAACAATTTTTTAACATTAACTTACTAAAATTAGGGGGAAAATTTCCTTTTATCTCACGGTTACCATGAAACCACCAATAACCTCCCACTCAATTGGTTATTAGAGAAAAAAATTAATTATCCAATAATTAATATTATTATAAATATAAATGATAACCAACTTATCATACTATATTTATAACCTGTAGTTTTAATATTTCATCTCATGAAACATATAAACCATAGTTCTTTTTCTTTTCCATAGTATTTAATCTAAATCTCATTTACATTAATCCTCCATTAGATGTATCTCATATATCATACCGATCATATCATATATAATCGAATTACCTCTTGTCAATTTGAACATTTCAAATCAACACCAAAAACTAATTCTCAACTAAATCCATTAAGCTACCAAGGGGACCTTATGGATCTGTAGCTCAAGCTCCAACGGTACGTGAATAACTGACTAAACTCTTTAGTCATGGGATCTACCATGCGTTAACTGCCAGGCACTCCCAACAGCTGAACTCTCCTTACCACAGATATATTATGTGTCCATCTTAACCAATCAGCAGTGCAACAACCCTTCACAGATCGCTCGTAAGTACAACTCGGCCAATAATCGTTATGTCCCTGTTGTTACATCTAACTTCTTAAGTACCACTGATTCCTCTAATAAATATAAATCATAGTCCTACTATGACTGAGTCCTCTCTTCCAAAGAGAAGCTATGGCCACTATGTTCAAGCCTTGGAATCAGACTTTAAGGGAGCAATGTCTCTACTTATCCCTACTTCGGGAAAGAAGTGAATTCCATCTTGTGGATTGAGTTCCCAGCTCCCAGATCAGACAAGTCCCCAAAAAGATAGACATGTTAAGTTGGCAATCTGGCTACTCTCACTCATACTAATCAAAGGACTGCCCTTAAAGGCAAAAGTTTCTAAAACACTCAGGATTGATGTCGTGTCACCTATGGTCGTTTAGGTGAGATGTAAGTCTCTAGTATCAATGGCATTATATACAAAGTCTAATCTCTCGTGGTCTGGTCTTATACAAACTCTTTGTATAGGACACCCTCGCTCGTAAGTCTCCATATGAATGATCAGAATCTACCATCTGTAGTAGTTTACAACACTTGCAAACCTCTACAAAGCGGGTCGTATCCGTAATGTCACTAGGATCAGGTATTCCACCTTAATCCTTATACTACAGAACTATTTAGGTTATCACTTAAGGCATGATTCACTTGTATATCACATATACATGCTTAAGTTCACATAAGATAACCATGGAGCTTTGTTTATTGTATATGAGTAAATACCAGAATGAAATAACAATTATTTTATTCATTAAACAATGTGTATCATTACAAACAACGAGACCCTGGGAGAATTGGGACACTAGTCCCAACAATCTCCCACTTGTCCTAATGACCCGAGAGACTAATATACAATGCAATATAAAATATGTACAATATACAATAAACTAGGGCATACCCCAGTATCATCTCCTACTTGCCCTAGACAAGATGTCGCATGTCTTGCAGACCCAAACTCTATAGGTGATCCTCGAACACTTTAGCCGTGAAAGCCTTTGTAAAGGGATCAATAGTGTTGTGGTCCATTCAGAGTGAACACTGACCCCGATGTCGATTTGCGAGAATCTCTATTGGTCTGAAAGTCAGAGTCTGTGTATCATGTACAGATCAAATCGTTATTTCCATACATGAGCATGTAGTCCCTTGTTCTCCAAAGATACTTGAGGATAGTCTTGACCGCCGTCCAGTGATCAAATCCTGGATTTGACCGATACTGACTGACAATCCCTACTGCATAGCAAATGTCAGGTCTGGTACACAACATTACATACATAAGCTTACTATAGTAGAGGTATAGAGAATCTATCTCATCTCTTCAACCTCTTGAGGTGTCTTAGGATATTGATCCTTAGACAAAACGATTCCATGCCTGAAGGGTAACAAACCCCTGTTGGAATCTTGCATCTGGTACCTGATCAACATTTGATCGATGTTCGATGCCTGAGATAGGCTAACCGTTTGTTCTTACGATCCCGAATGATCTGGATCCATAGAACATACTGTGCCTCATCCAAATCTTTCATTTGAAACTGGGCAGCTAGGCATTTCTTAATATCAATAAGATACCCTACATAATTTCCAATGAGGAGGATATCATCCACATACAGTACCAGAAAAGCTACCGAGTTGTTGATGATCTTCTTGTAAACACAAGGCTCATCAACATTCTAATCAAAGCCAAACGACTTGACAACAGTGTCAAATCTAATGTTCGAAAATCTAGATGTTTATTTTAGCCCGTAAATGGATGGTTGCAAACTCTTTGATCTTGATCTGGAACTATAAACCCCTCTGGTTGAGTCATATAGATGGTCTCTTCAAGATTACCATTAAGAAATGCAGATTTGACGTCCATTTACCATATTTCAAAATCATAAAATGTGGCTATAGACAGGAGAATTCTGATAGACTTGAGCATGACAACAGGTGAAAAAGTTTTCTCATAGTCAACTCCCTCAACCTGGGTATAACCCTTTGCCACGAGTCTAGCCTTAAAGGTTTGCACCTTTCCATCTACACCTCTCTTTCGCTTATAGATCCACTTACACCCAATAGGTCTTACCCCATCAAATGGATCAACAAGCTCTCAGATGTTATTGAAGTATATAGACTCCATTTCCTAGTTCATGGCTTTAATCCATTCATCTTTGTCAACATCTTCCATTGCTTTCTTAAAAGATAACGGATCTTTGACCCCATAATTCGAAATGACGTTTTGGGCTTCAATCAAACCCATGTAGCAATCCGGTGGGTTCATAACCCTCCTACTACATCGAGGCAGTCTCAACTCTTGAGTTGGTTGACTAGATGTTTACCTCAACAACTCTTGTTGATTTATCGATCTATTCAACAACTTTTGTTGAACCCTCAGCAGTCTCAGTCTCACTAAAGATCTCACGCAAAATGAGCTTACTTCGTGGCTTATGATCCCTCATGTGGTCTTCTTCCAAGAAGATAGCATTTGTAGAAACAAACACTTTGTTCCACTCAGATCATAGAAGTATCCACCTCTCGTTTTCTTGGGGTAGCCTACAAAGAGGCAAATCTTCGAATGCGGTTCCAACTTCTTTGGGTTAGTCATTAGCACATGTGTTGGACAACCCCAAATCTTGAAGTGGCGTAAACTACCTTTACGGCCTCTCCATAACTCAAAAGGTGTTTCAAAAACACTTTTCGAGGGAACGCTGTTTAGGATATAACATGCAATCTCCACTGCAAAACCTCAAAACGAGTCTGGAGGATGAGCATAACTCATCATAGAACGAACCATGTCCAACAAGGTTCTGTTTCTCCTTTCAGATACATCATTCTGCTAAGGTGTACCAGGGGCCAAGAGTTAAGACGTAATCCCATGATCTATCATATAGTTCTAGAATTTAAGATCCATATACTCTCCACAACGATCAGATCGTAGTGTTTTTATCGTCTTACCTAACAAGTTTTCAACTTCAGCTTTATACTCCTTGAACTTGTCAAAGGCTTCAGACTTATGTTGCATTAGGTAGAGATACCCGAACCTTGAATAGTCATCTATGAAAGAGATGAAATATTCATACCCACCCCTAGCTCTAATATTCATCGGACCATAGAGGCCTGAATGTATAAGCTTTTTAGGCTTCTTTGGCTCTGTAACCTTTTCCAGTAAAAGGTCATTTGGCCATCTTGCCTTCGAGGCACGATTCACATAACGACAAGGAGTTTTCTTCTAAACTCTGTAAAAGTCCACTTTTTACCAACTTCTCAATCCTATTGAAGTTGATGTGTCCTAAACTAAGATGCCAAAGATGGGCGTTTTCCTTTGGAGAAACCTTTGGTCTTTTAGCTGTTGTTACTGTACTGAACATTTCAGTGTTAAACAAGGCTTTTATGACTAACGACCTTAGTACATATAAGTTACTTTCCATTAAACCATAACCAATCTCTTTTCCATTCTTGAAAGTAAACACTTTATTCTCAGAAAAGGAGATGGTATAGCCTTATTCAATGAGACAAGAAACCGAGGTTAAGTTCCTCTTAATATGAGGATCTACAAAAACATTATCCAGTAACAGATAACATTTCTTGTCAACAAATAACTTCAGCCTGCCTACAGCAACAGCTGAAACAACCTCACCAATGTCGACTCGAAGAGTCATCTCTCCCTGTGGCAATATTTGCCAGGAACTGAATCCTTGGTAAGAGGAACTGACATGATTGGTAGCACCAGAATCAAGGATCTAGGCATAATCATCATTCTCTACCAAACACGACTCCAAGACCAATAAATCAGATTTACTATCTTGTCTCTTCTTATGGAGAGTAGTGGGATCAGTGTTAGAACAACTAACACTACTGGTTTTGTCATCCATCCCTTTATGCTCGAAAAGTAAAAACTGACGTTCAAACAAATCTTGCAGTGAATCCATCATCTTGTTGGGATTGGTCTCCTAATTTTCCTAGAGTCTTGTTGTTTTGTAAAGATACACATTGTTCAATGAATAAAATAAGTATTATTTAATTCTGGCATTTACTCATATCCAATAAACAAAGCTCCTTGGTTATTTTATTTGAACTTAAGCATGTATATGTGATATACAAGTGGAACATGCCTTAAGTGATAACCTAAATAGGTCTATAGTATAAGGATTAAGATGGGATACCTGATCCTTGTGACACTACGGATACGACCCGCTTTATAGAGGCTTTCAAGTGTTGTAAACTACTATAGATGCTTGATCCTGACCATTCATGTGGAGACGTGGAGCGGGGGTGTCCGATACAAAGAGTTTGATAAGACCTAGACCACGAGATGATTAGACTCTGTATATAACACCGTTGATACTAGAGACTTGCATCTCACCTAAATGACAATGGGTGACACGACCTCAATCCTGAGTGTTTTGGGAACTTCTGCCTTTAAGGGCGATCCTTTGATTAGTATGGGTGAGAGTGGCCAGATTGCTAACTCAACATGCCTACCTTTTTGGGGACTTGTCTAATATGGGAGCTGGGAACTCATTCCACAAGATGGAATTCACTTCTTTCCCGAAGCAGGGATAAGTAGAGAGATTGCTCCCTTAAGACTGATTCTGGGGCTTGAACATAGTGGCCACAGCTTCTCTTTGAAAGAGAAGACTCAATCATAGTAGGACTATGACTTATGTTCATTAGAGGGATCAGTGATACTTAAGGAGACAGATGTAACTACAGGGGCATAACGATTATTGGCCTAGCTATACTTAAGAGTGATTTGTGAAGGATTGTTGCACTACTGATTGGTTAAGATGGACACATAATATATCTGTGAAAAGGAGAGTTCAGCTGTCGGTCTTTAATGGAATGTCTGGCAATTAACGGATGGTGGACCCCGTGACTAAAGAGTTTAGTCAGTTATTCACGTACCGTTAAAGCTTCGAGCTATAGGTCCATAAGGTCCACTTGGTAGCTCAATGGATTCAGTTGAGGATCAGTTCTTGGTGTTGATTTAAAATGTTCAAATTGACAAGAGGTATTTTGATTATATTTCATATAATCAGTATGATGTATGAGATACATCTAGTGGAGGATTGATATAAATGAGATTTACATTAAGTACCATGGAATAGAAAAAGAACTATGGTTTATATGTTTCATGAGATGAAATATTAAAACTATAGGTTATAAATATAGTATGATAAGTTGGTTATCATTTATGTTTATAATAATATTAATTATTGGATAATTAATTCTTTTTCTTTTAAATAACCAAAGAGTGGATGGTTATTGGATCATGATAACCGTGAGTTTAAAAGGAAAATTGGTTTTCCTATTTTAAAAAGAGTTTTTACAAACGATAGAAAAAGTTTTGAGTTTTCTCTCCGTGCAAAAGAAACTCACGAAGTCGTCAAGTAAATTTAGATTTACTAAACGATGACTGGGTGAGCTAAACAATCGTGTAGTATTTACTAAACGATCGCATAGCTTTGCTAAACGATCGTTGACCCAAGGTAAACAATCGTGTAGTGTCTGGGTGACAGACCGAGCTAAATGATTGCATAGCTTTTGCTAGACGATCGTATAGCTTTATCTAAACGATTGGGCATTGACCTATGCGATAGGTCTCAGCCATCTCCCACTTGCCCAGTCGTGTACGCGATCGTTGTTTCCTCCATTCGTTTGCCTCATACCAAGTCCGAAAAAAAATCCACCCTTTGGATTCTCACACCGAGAATACCAAGGTCGCCTTATTGGTGGTTTCAGAATCAACTCGACACCATCGAGGTTTTTCTGAGGTTGTTCGTGGTGCTATAGAGGCCATTCGTGTTACTGAGGAGTTCGTGGCCGAGGCAATCATTGAGGACAAGTGCGAAGAGTTCGTGTCGAGGAGATCGTTGAGGACGAGCGCGAAGTGTTCGTGCTGTGTTCGTTACGGTCGTGTAGATCAAGCGTTTGTGATTTTTGTTGTTTGAGCGATTAGAGACGTTTATGCATATGTGCATAGAGTTTGCTTTTTGTACATTTGAGTTTATTCATGCTGTAATTTCTCTGTATTAATTTTATAACCGTTTGTTTGAAGTCGACTGTAAATATATGTTCATTCATGATTGTAATTTGGAATAGTCTTGTTCCGCTGCTCATGGGAATCGCGAATCCGATTTCCTTCAGATCTCGCGTGCAATGATCATGTTCTTAACCCTTTTGGCCAAAACATCAGGTATGTTAGCCAAAATGTAAAGTCAAGCCAATGAATTAGTCTTCATCCACACCTCATATGCATTTGAACACTTCACGGTGCATCAAGGGTCGGGACTTGATGACACTCCTCAACCATGACAAATACGAGGTCGTTTGCCACAAAATATGTTTCACACGATTCTTTCCACTGTAAGTAATCGGTCATATTAAAAGCACTAAACAGAAATACTAACGAGTTGCTAAAAAGAAAAACACATTGACCTACGTTAGGTTTTAAACAAATACCTATTGTAAAACAAAACAATATCCAATAAGGTTTTAGCAAAACTAATATTGAACCTCGTATGATATCTAGTTTTGCAATGATGCTTCAAAGGTTTAGAACAAAAGCCGCCGAAGGGAGGTCAATTATCCCTCATCTGAATTGAGAAGTTCTCAATCAATCATTAATACCAGAACAACTCTTGCTCCTATAATGACTAGCCATCATTGATTTGGCCAAGAGATCATTAATTTACTTAACAATCTCCCGTAAATGTGACCCGCCATTTTAGGCCCAGAGATCCGCTTCAAAAAGCCAATCCGAAGGGAAAATTTCTGATTGGGGAAAAACCTAAAGCAAGCCTATCCATTTCTGGAGTTCACCTTGATCTTGACCAACTGCACAAAACCCATTCGAAGGGGGATGCTCCCAGGGCGCCACAAGGGAGTCAGAATGATCTCACGGTGTGAATCAATGACAAAGATCATAGGACATGTTGACACACACCTTTCACCTACTTACTATAAACACTCTCTCCCTCCACCTTAATATTGACTCATGCAAACACCATCCAAAAGAGGATGCTCCCAAGGCACCACGAGGCCAAGCATGAATCTCACGGTGTGAACATTCAGGGAGAAACGTGAGTGGAATCATAGACATATTAGATACATCTCTTCCTCTCACTAAGTATTTTATAATCTAGGGTTTAGCTTATTTAGAAAAAAACACGGCTAAAGATTTTAATTAGTGACTTTTAGGTTTGCCCAAGAGTAACATTTACTTTGGATAGTGAAACAACTTTTGATCATCATCCATTAAATTCTTTAACGGGGTCTTTGACCAAATAGTCACATGCTTGTTGAAAATCAATCTAATTCACCTTTCTAGGTAGGTTCCCGGATAGGGGTGTTACGTTTCCGTCATCTTAAGAACCCCAGCCTAATCAGAACCCACCTTAGACAAAAGATCCCTTATAGATAGATTTAAAACAAATTTAATATTTTATGTCAACCAATTTAATCCTATTAAACCGATTTTTAAAAGATTAATCTAGGTTACTAAACTCTTTAGAACCACTTAAACTTAGGTCTATCTCAAACCAATTTAAAAACCCTTTTAAAAAACTTGAGTTCATCCCAAGTCCGTATGCAACTCTTTCTTATTGATTTTAGGTCTAATTTCCTTTATAACGCTTATAAACGGAAACTATAATCACAATGCTAAGCTAACACATGCAACGCATTCATAATGATTATAAATAGCCTAAGGTCATGCTCAATGCATTGTCCATTCATTACTACTACTTTTATATAACACTTATACAAAACAACAATAAAACAAGCAAAACATGCTTCCATTCACCCTTAGACTATAACACTTATAATAAAAGGATGATGCATGATTAGCTCATTGCATGCAAAATATAGCTCTTATATTTCATGATGCATGTGCATGCTTTTAAGTAATTTCGTCATGCTAGATTATAACATTTATAATACATGATGCATGAATAATTGCACAACCTAAGGTGGGTTTTAAACTATATGTCAAACATTTTAGCAAATATTACACGATCGTGTACCTTTTACTAAGTGATGAAGCCTGAGGTACACAATCGCTTAGTGCGTTTCGCACAACGCATGCTTTCCGTGATCGTCTAAACGACTACGATGTGACAAAGCACCATCGCCTAAACGATCGCTTAACTAGCGCTTCCGTATCGTATACGTGCGATCGTGTAGATAGTAACTAAGCGATGAGGCTTGCTAGCTACATGATCGTCTAGCATGCACCTTTTACTAAATGATGAGCATCACATGCTCCCACTATGATCGTCTACCTCCAGCGTCTATGCAATCGAGCAACATTTGGAACGTCCTGGAGGATAAAGCAACATTTGCCTCATCCTTCTTCCTCTTCTTACTTTTCAGTAAGAATTGGTAGATTTGCAACTCGTTGAGGAGAGTTGTAAGGTTATATTTCACTTTGTTAAGAATCACATTGCTAACAAAGTGCAGAAAGCTCTCCGACAAAGAATGCAGGATTATGCTAACCTGGCTGCCCTCATCGATGGTAGACCTATTCAACTCCGCCACACTGAAGTGGACCATCATGTTTAGCACATGTTCACGAACAGAGGTGCCTTCTTCCATTTTGGAGTTAAATATATATTTAAGAGCTCATGCATAAGTTGTTCAGATGACTGTCCAAACATCCTCTGCATGGACTCCATGATCTCACGTGCTGAGACCATATGCTCATGTTTCTTGGCCAAGACTTCAAAAAGACTTGCCAAGATATAGGCTCAGACCTTCTCATTCACCCGTGTCCATCGCTTGTATGCCTCCCAAATATTTCGAGCGACATTTGGAGCTGGAATAGGAGGACAAACCTCCGTAAGGATGAATATGAGATCCTCGATGATTAGATCATCGTGATCATGTGTTCCCATGTCAAAAAAATTGTCACCAGTTAATTTTTCGGCACTAAGTAAAGCTAACGTGGCTGCTGCCATTTCGAAAAGGTTGTTACTGAAAATACGAACAAAACTTTATTAGATTTTTGCTAAACCACATTTAACCAATTAGTTTTTCAAAACAATTTCAAGTACCCTAAGTTAAAGACTTCTATTTTGCAATGATGCCCCAGTGAGGCAGACAAATATCAGCGGTGGGGTGATCAGATGCCCCTTAGCTGGGATGAGACATTCTCAACCATTAGGCAGAATCAACTCTTAAAACTGAACCTAACAACCACCATTTTTCGGTCCAGAATTGTTAACCTTTAACAATTTCGCGTAAGTGTGACCCCTCGCTTTTGGTGCCAGAGTCTCACCCTAATGAGCCCACCGTAAGGAAGAAGCAGATTAGGACAAGAGACTAAGTTACCTTATCCTCTTAAAGGAGATCAAATAAAGTAACGCGCAAAACTGCCATCCTTTAGGGGGACACTTCTAGGGTGCCTCGAGGCGATGCGCAGTATCTTTATTCAATCCAATGAGGGAGACTGAGGGATATGATGTCGCACTTCCCGCTCCCATTTACTATGAATACTTTCTCCATCCACCTTGATATTGACCTACCCAAACAGCATCCGTTAGGGGGACACACCAAAGGTGCCTCAAGGTCGAGGGTAGATCTCACGGCGTGGACTATTTAAGAGAAACGTGAAATGTTTAAGTGAAGCATCTCATGCCCCAAGTACCTCCCACTGAATGTTCTACCTAAGGGTTCATCAACCTAGACAACCCGACTACTGATTTTAGTCTAAGTCATCTTTTTAATTCCCACCCATAAACAACCTTTGTCTATAAAATATGAACAAGTTCAAGTAGTCACATTTAAATAATTTAATGGACTATCCTTAACTTGCATGCATACATCAAATCTATCTAATTCACCTTTCCAGGTAAGTTCTCAGGTAGGGGTGTTACGTTTCCATCAACTTAAATACCCCAACCTAGACATAACCCACCTAGACAAAAGGTCCCTTATAGATTTGCTATACTTTAACCTTTTATTAGTCAATTTAATCCTATTAAACTGATGAAAAAGATTAAAGCCTTAGGGTTGCTGATCATATTAGAACCGTGATCTTAGGTCTATGTGATCTAAATTTTAAACATTTTAAAACATGAATTAAACCTAAGTGAACATGTATGTCTTTCTTATTTCTTTTAGTTTTAATTTCTCTTTAACTTTTAAAAAGAAACAACTAAAAAACCATTGCGCACAACAAGGTGTTTATAACATTTATAAAGTAACCTATGTGTCAAGCTTCATGCAATGTCCGGTCATTACTATACATTACCTTTATATATACTCGTAATAACCAAGCAAACATGCTTTCCATTCACCCTTATACTAGAACAATTATAATATAAAGATGATGCATGTCAATGCTTTTTATACATGCATAAATATAACTCTTATATTATATGATGCATGAGCATGCTCTTACATAATTAAGTCATGCTTCTCTAAATTATAACATTTACAATAAAGAGATAATGCATGACCAATGCATAACCTAAGGTGAGATTTTCTATATGTGCATACCATATGACATATAAAAACCATACATCGTATGTATTAAGCTAAGGAAGATTAATGGACCCGGATGAGCCTTTACAAAAAACTAGAATAAATAACCCTATCTATTACATTTTCCATCGAGCGAACTGGTTCATAAGCGAATAGGGTCTTGAACCACTAGGAGGACTCCATCGCGTAGTAAATGTCAAAGGTAGACGATCACCCAATGCGCACTAGAAGATAGGCGTGAAAGCTAAACGATCGCTTAGACGACAACAAAGCTACAAAGCCTGATTGTCTACACGATCGCTTAACGCGGCGAAAGGTAAAAGATTGACCATGCGTTGCTAAGCGATCGTTTAGTCAGTTACTAAGCAATGAAACTTGCTGAGCTAAACGATCGTCTAATGTGTGCGTACGTTAAACGATACATGAGCATCCCATCGTATATACGATTCGATACTTAGCGATCATTTACCCTATCGTCTACACGACCCGATCAACCCTTGATCATCTCCTTCCTTAAAGAACTGTAACTCTTGTTCCGATCTTCTTCACGAATGACTCAAGACTCAAACAGACTTTGAATTACAGACTCGATAACAATTATTGATGCCCAAAAACGAAGGGGCCTATACAATCAATCGAAAAAGTTAAAGAATTAAATCAAACCGAGGCTAACATCCACGAAAACATCCATTAATCCGCACATCCACAACAATTTAACGATTAAAAAGAGTAGACATGCACCCACCAAGAATGTATATGTAATTCGTTGCAACAATGAAATTGGAATATCAAAACCTGGCTCTGATACCAATTGAAGAAACTCTTAATGAAGAGCATCCATGATCATGTTCAGATCATTTCGATTTCATTGTGACCGAAATACAATACATACATTCCAACAGATAATTATGCAAATTAACACTAATTAATGGCATGCTTCGAACAATAAAACATAAGGGAAAGAGTTCTCATACTATTTGAAGAACCTCTTCAGACGTCGAACTCAGAAGTAGTAGAAGAACCTCTACATGCTGTATCGCTCATCAAATTAGTCGGATGCGACAACACGATCGTCTACACGAATGGTAGTAACACGAATAATCACAAACAAGTAAACAGCAAGGACGACACCACCAGTTGGAACCCTTGGTATTCTCGGAGGGAGAATCCAAAGTGTGGTATTTGATGAATTTGGTAGAGGTAAGAGAAAAGACAGATCGTTTAGACAATAAGCAAGTGGGAGAGAAAGAGTTATCGTATAGCAGGGATGCTTATCATTTAGACTAAGCTACATGATCGTGTAGGTTTTACTAAGCGATCATTTAATAGAAAGTAGAAGGTCGTTTAGAAAATGCGGCACACTATGCGAGCATTGGTGTGCGATCATTTAGACAATGACCTACTATCGTATAGGCTCTCAAGCTAGGCGATCGTTTACGTTTTCATACCGATTACGAATTTACAAACTTTTTTTTTTCAAATGAAACAAATTTTCATTTTATTCATCGGTTACCATAACCGAATGCGGCTGCTCCCACTAACGCACGATTGAGGAGAATAAAACGGCCAATTATCTTATAATTAATCAATTTAATAATAAATGAATATAATCATATTATATTTTTACCCCATAGTTTGATATCATATATCTACTACAGTATTTTCTCCTCCACTTAATATAAATCATATTTATATCTAATTTCCTCCAAAATTATGTATCTTATACATTTAGCCAATTATATCGTATATAATTAATCAGTTCAATTATATCATATATAATCGAACTCCCTCTTGTCAATTTGAACATTTCAAACTGACCCAAACACTGATTCTCGACTTTATCCAAGCTACCCAAGGGACTTAATGGACCTATAGTTCGAAGTTCTAACAGTCCGTGAATAGCTAACTGAACTATTTAGCCACGAGATCCACCATTTGTTAACTATCAGGGATTTCACTAAAGACCGACAACTGAACTTTTCTTACAACAGATATATTTATGTGTCCATCGGATATAACCAATCATGAATACGATGCCCCTTCACAAATACTCGTAAGTACAGTTGGGCCAATTTACCGTTTTGCCCTTATAGTTACATCTCACTCTTTAAGTATCATTGATTCCTCTAATGAACAATACAACATAATCCAACCACCTCTCGGGCCAAGAGAAGGTGTGTGGCACCACATTATTCAAGCCCTAGAATTAGCCCTTAAGGGAGCTATCTATCTACTTACCCCTGCCTCAGAGAAAGAGTGAATTCCATCTTATGTAGCTGAGTTTCCAGCTCTCAAATTAGAAAAATCCCCAAAATGGTAGGTTTGAATCGGTGACCTAGCCACTCGCACCCATATAAATCAAAGGACCGCCCTCAATGGCAGGAGTTCCCAACTCACTCAGGATTAAGGTCATGTTATCTATGGTCATTCTAGTGAAGTGAAGTCTCTGTCATAAACGGTGTTATATAACGAGACGTTAACACTTCGTGGTTAGGCCTTATACAAACTCTTTGTATAGGATGCCCCCGCTCGCATGTCCCCTACACGAATGATCAGGATCAGACCATCTGTGACAAGTCACAACACTTGTGACCATTCTACAAAGCGGGTTGCATCCGTAGTGTTACCAGAATAAGGTTTCCTTCCTATATCCATATACTACATATCATTTTGGTTATCACTCAAGACATGATCCACTTGTATGTCACCACATACATGTTTGAGTTACATATAGATAACCAAGGATTTTATGTTTATTGGTTTGTGGTAAAGCAAATAAAACATACAACTAAGCAAAATCAAGATGTGAAGTAAATATCATATATTATATAACACAAACGTTCGTACAAACTGTTTACAAACTACAGGACACGAGACTTTAGGGCATCAACCCCAACACATACATCATACCGATTATATCCTATATAATCGAATTACCTCTTGTCAATTTGAACATTTCAAATTAACACCAAGAACTGATCCTCAACTAAATCCATTGAGCTACCAAGGGGACCTTATGAACCTGTAGCTCGAAGCTCCAACGGTACGTGAATAACTGATTAAACTCTTTAGTCACGGGATTCGCCATCCGTTAACTGCCAGGCACTCCACTAAAGACCGACAACTGAGTTCTTCTTACCACAGATATATTATGTGTCCATCTTAACCAATCAGTAGTGCAACAATCCTTCACAGATTGCTCATAAGTACAGCTTGACCAATAACCATTATGCCCCTTATAGTTACATCTAACTCCTTAAGTACCACCGATTCCTCTAATGAACATAAGTCATAGTTCTACTATGCCTGAGTCCTCTCTTCCAAAGAGAAGTTGCGGCCACTATGTTCAAGCCCCGGAATCAACCCTTAAAGGAGCAATCTCTCTGCTTATCTCTGCTTCTGGAAAGAAGTAAATTCCATCTTGTGGATTGAGTTCCCAGCTCCCAAATCAAACAAGTCCTAAAAAAGGTAGGCATGTTGAGTTGGCAATCTGGCCACTCTCACTTATATTAATCAAAGAACCGTCTTCAAAGACAGAAGTTCCCAAAACACTCAAGATTGAGGTCGTGTCACCTATGGTCGTTTAGGTGAGATGTAAGTCTCTAGTATCAACGACGTTATATATAAAGTTTAATCATCTCGTGGTTCGGTCTTAAACAAACTCTTTGTATAGGACACCTCTGCTCGCACGTCTCCACATGAATGGTTAGGATCTACCATCTGTAGTAGTTTACGACACTTGCAAACCTCTACAAAGTAGGTCGTATCCGTAGTGTCACCAGGATCAGGTATTCTACCTTAATCCTTATACTACAAACCTATTTAGGTTATCACTTAAGGCATGATCGACTTGTATATCACATATACATGCTTAAGTTCACATAAGATAACCATGGAGTTTTGTTTATTGGATATGAGTAAATGTCAGAATGAAATAACAATTATTTTATTTATCAAACAATGTGTATCATTATAAACAACGAGACTCCGGGAGAATTAGGACACTAATCCCAACAAAGACTGACTATTTCAATTCGATACCTAGGTAACTCGATCTTAATCCTGAGCTAACTATGAACACCTATTTATTATGGATTATCCTTTAACCTACATGGGTGATAATGGCTCAACATCGTCGACTCAATAGACATTCTATTTTAGGGGTAAGACCAAATAGATAGCTAAGGACATAGTTCTACAAGATGGAACTTGCAACTACCTGATTTTAGGAATAGTAGATAGGTTGTTCTCTTAAGTGCTGAATTCGAGTCTTGAACAAGGGGCCTCACCCTCTCATTGGTCTAAGAGGGACTCAGTTTAGTGGTCAGATAAAAAACCAATTGTTCATTAGAGGATCAGTGGGACTTAAGGAGCAAGATGTAATTACATGGGTAAAATGGTAATTTTCTATCCAGTTGTAATTACGAAAAACCTTTGAAGGATTGACTTATTAATCATGGTTAAATCAAGTGGATAAAAATATATCTACAGTAAGAAGAATGAAACTACTAGGCTTTAATACAGTGTCTCGCTAGTTAATGAATTTTGGTTAATTAGGTTAAAGAGTTGAGTTGATTAATCCCGAATCGTTGGAGCTCATGATCTATAGGTTCATTAGGTCCCCCTACTACTCAAATCGGACTAAACCTTAGAACAATGTGACGAGAATTTGAAACATTCAAATTTGGAATAGAGAATTATAGTTAATTATATACGATATAATTAATGTAATCATATAGTTTAATTGTTGAATTAAACGAACATGGAGGGTTGAAAATATTTAAATATGATTTAAAATATTACACATGAATAGAGATTCATGTTTGGAATTGGTGTTTATTATTAATTTAATATCTTATATTGAATTAATATTTAATTAAATTATTTAAAATTAATTATTATAATTAATTATATTTAAAATTAGTTTTAAAGAAATGAATCTTATTTAACACTAATTATTTGAATTAGTATTGGAATTCGTTTAAACTTGGATTTATGAAAAATTCAAATTAAGTTGAATTTTATGGAAAATTCTAAAAAAATTGGAAAATGAAGGTTAGCGGATTTTTCCCACTTCAACTAATTAAACACCTATCCCAATCAATTGCATGGTATTTTGGTGACATTGGGATGTGAAATTTGATTTGAAAAAAAGTTCATGAAATTGAGAATTTTCAAGAAGAAATTGTGTTCTTCTCCATCACACCAAACTCTCTTCCAAACTATAAATTCCCTTCCATTTCATCACAAAATTGGATCCCATCATCCGTTCTAAGGTGGGAGAATAGTGGGGAAGACTCTAGCGGTGGTCTACAAATCGTTCTTGATCAGAATTCATCAAGGGATTGCTTCAATTTTGAAATTCTTCAAAGGTTGTATCTCAAACCCTAATTTCTTGATATGAACATGTATGTTTTAATCCTAAAATTAATGTAGTTAGATTACTTAAGATCCTAATTTCTTCTGCGTGCACATTGATAACTCTAACACTAAAGTACAACATATATCCTTAATAGGGTACCTAGTAAAGCGATAGCTAATATTGGTTTTATGTCCTAAAAACTGCAGTTTGTAAAATGATAAACATTTTCTATAATCAATATACTTGTTATTGATCTTATAAATTATATGAAAGTTTAAATCCAATAAACTAAGACCCATGACTATTGTATGAATACTTGAAATTTATGTGTAGATATAAAAGTGGATCAGGTTCGAGTAAATAGTCAAAATGATCTATGGTACATGAATGAGGTTAGGTACCTTATTCTAGTAACACCATTGGATGCGGCCTACTCTGTAGTTGTTACAAAAAGTTGTAAAGTGCTACATACGATGTGATCCTAATTCGTACATGTTATGACATGAGGAGTGGGGGCGTCCTATGCAATGAGTTTGCATAAGACCAGGACCAAGAAATAAGTCACTCTTACTTTATAATGTTGTTTACTATTTAAGACTGACTATTTCATCTAGATGACCTAGGTAACTCGATCTTAATCTTGAGCTAACTATGAACTCTTGTTTATTCGGGATTGCCCTTAGATTTTCATGGTTGAGGGTTAACTCAATAGCGTCGGCTCAATAAGACTCCCATTTTAGGGGTAAGACCAGATAGATAGCTGGGGATATAGGGTGCAAGACGGAGTTCACATCTACCCGATTAAGGGATAGGAGAAAGGTTGTTCTCTCAAGTACTAAATCCAGGTCTTGAACATGGGGTCCCACCTTCTCACTTGGTTGAGAGAGTTTGGTTTGGTGATTGGATCACAAACCATTTGTTCATTAGAGGATCAGTAGGGACTTGAGGAATAAGGTGTAATCTCGGGGGTAAAACAGATATTTGACCCAACCGTTATTACAAACAACCTGTGAAGGGTCGACTTACTGATTATGGTTAAATCATGTGGACATAATATATCTACAGTGAGGGGAGTGCAACTATGGGCGTTAGTGGAGTGACCCATTAGTTAAAGAATGGGGATTAATTTGGTCTAATGAGTTTAGCCAATTAATCTCGGATCATTGGAGCCCATGATCTGTAGGTCCACGAGGTCCCCCTACTAGCTCGTAATGGACTAGCTCTAGAATAACGTGATAAGTTAATTTGAAACGTTCAAATTAGAATTAAGAAAATTAGTAATTATATGAGATATAATTATGTTTAATTTTAGAATTAAACGGTATAGGAGAATTTATATATTTAAATATGATTTAAATATATAAAGACAGATATGTGTTAAAATTAATTTAATATTTGATATTAAATTAATTAAGTTTTATTTAATAATTAATTTATGAAATTAATTAATTTTCATGTTTAAAATCAAAATAGATTTTATAAAATCAAAATTTGATTTCTAGATAAAATTGGAAAATTGGAAAACAAAACACACTTAAATGGAAAATGAAGTTTTTCCATTATCCATTTTGAAGTAGCTCACACATCAAGCAACATCTTGGCCTTGTCTTCTCCAAGCATGAGCTGCAACTCATGCAACTCTTCTCTTTGCATATTGATCTGCAGTACAATGAAGAGATTGGAGTGAAAATCGGGCATGCAATCTATAGAGTTTTTTAGAGAAAAACTGGTTTGAAGAAAGGTTCTTCAACAAGGTTGCTGCAGTGAGCTTTTCTCCTTCATCCCTTGATTCAAGCTTGTTTTGAGTCCCACAACTCAATCTAGAGCACCAAAAGAATAGTGGGGAAGATCTTGAGGTGGTCTACAACAAGATATGGAGAAGATTGCAGCTAGAGAAAGAGCTTTGAAGAAGTTCTACAAGCGATATGTCTTGAAACCCATTTTTTCTGCAGAAGCATGCTTTATATTATGCCAAAATTAGTGAATTTGAGTGCTTAGATGATCCTTGTACTTCTGCTATTGTTGATACAATCCTACAGCTAAAACCCCTTATGAGTTGTAGATAAGAAAGAAGCCTAGTATTAGGCATCTTCACATCTCAGGTTGTCCAGCTGAGGCCAGGCCTAGCGAAAAAAATTGGACTCAAGAACTATTAGTTGGTATTTTGTTGGATATTCTGAGCGCTCTGGGATTTTCAAGTTTTATGATCCCATTTTTAGATCATTGTTTGAGACAAGAAATACAATATTTCTTGAGGATGTTGAGTTTGGCGGGCGGGGGAGGAAGATAACATAAGAAAAGTTGTCTTTGAAGAGGAATTAGTTTCTTTTCTTAATGTGGTTATAGATGATGTTCAAGCTCCAATTCCTGACTTCACTATTGAGCCAATTATTGAACAGACAACATTGAAGTCCTTGTTGTTGAACTTGAAGTTCAAACTCAACAACTCCAAGAAATGCCACTAAGGAGATCCATTAGAGAAAGAAGAAGTGCAATTTCATATGATTATATTGTGTTTCTTCAAGAACATCAAGATGATATGGACATGCTGAAAGATGATCCGATAAACTTCCAACGGGCTCTACAAAGTTCTAACTCTCAAAAGTAGATAAATTATATGAAAGAGGAAATATAATCTATGAAAAATAATGACGTTTGGGAACTTGTTGAGTTGTCATCAACAATGAAACTCATAGTTTGTAAATATATATTTAAAACCAAAAAGGATTCGCAAGGTAAAATCAAAAGATATAAGGCTCGTCTTGTTGCAAAGGGTTTTACTCAAAAGGAAGACATTGATTGTAAAGAGATTTTTCTCTCCACTTTCATCAAAAGACTCTTTCAAGGTAATCATAGCACTTGTAGCTCACTTTGATTTAGAGTTACACCATATGGATGTAAAAATTATGTTTCTCAATGAGAATATTAATGAGATGATTTATATGGTACAACTAGAAAATTTTGTGTCTGGTAATTCAAATCTATGGAGTGCAAATTGAAGAAATCTATCTATGTTCTCAAATAAGCCTCTCGTCAATAGTATCACAAATTCTATGAAATAATAACCTCATTTGGTTTTGAGGTGAATGTAGTGGAAGATTGTACATATCACAAGCTCAATGGGAGTAAATCAATATTTCTGGTGTTATATGTCAATGAGATACTCAAAGCAAGTAATGTTATAGGTTTATTGCATGACACTAAGCGGTTTCTCAAAAAGAATTTTGAGATGAAGGATCTTGATAATGTTTGTTTTGTATTAAGAATTGAAATATTGTGAGATCATTGAAAAGATTTTGAGTAGGTTTAGCATGAAAGATTGTGTACTAAGAGATACCCCAGTCGCTAAAAGTGATAAATTTCATTTAGGTCAATGCCCCAAGACTGTACTCGAGACTAAGGTGATGCAGAAGATTCCCTATGCATTAGCTGTTGGAAGTTTAATGTATGCTCTATTGGGTTTTATGCCCTAAAACTCGTACATAGTAAATATAAATAATTGTGTTGTATTCATTTTGTCTTAATAATCCTAAATCCAATAAACTAACATCCTAGGCTGTCTTATGAGCCATGAACTGTATGTGGAGACATACATAGATCAATGTTCAAGATACAACCTAAAGGGTCTATAGTATAAGTATAAGGCTGGGTACCGTATCCTGGTAACACTATGGATCCAACTACTTTTTATTTGATACAAACACACTGATCCAATGCGTTCATGTAGGTGACATGTGAGTGGGGGTATCCTATGCAATGACTTTTCATAAGACCGGACCAGAAACAGTAACCAGTAGATGTAACACCATTGACTAGTTAGGCTTTTAATTCAATATGATGACCTAGGAAACTTAGTTTTAATCCTAAGTGTATTATGAACTCCTATTCACGGGGAATTGTCCTTTGATTTGTACGGGTTAGAGTGGCTAGTTCGCCGACTCAATAAGCCTGCCGTTTTGGGGACAAGACCGAGTAGAGAGTTGGGTACATAATAATACAAGATGGATTTCACTCATTCCCGATTTTATGGTAAGTAGATGAGTATTCCCATAAGTGGTGTCTCCAAGATTTGAACAAAGGGCCCTACCCTCTCACTGGCTCGAGAGGGATTTCTGTTTAATGATTGGACCATAAACAAGTTGTTCACTAGAAAAGAATTGGTACTTAAGGATATAGAGGTAACTCTGAGGTAAAATGGTAATTTGACTCAGCTGGTATTACGAACACTCATGAAGGACTAATTATAGTTATTGGTTTATATCCATGGACACAAAAATATATCTGCAATGAGAAAAATGCAGTTATGGGTCTTTAGTGGAGTGTACCCACAATTAACAAACATTGATTAATTGGGTTAATGAGTTTAATCAATTAATCTCATATCGTTGGAGCTTCTGATCTGTAGATCCATGAAGTCCCCTTCCTAGCTTGTAAAGGGAATTGAGGTAACTATGTCTTGAATTGAGTTTGAAATGTTCAAATTTACTTAAAGGAAATAATATAATGTATAACGATACATTATAATATAAATTTTATATTTTATTTAAACTTTATAATATAAAGTTAATTTTTTGGATATGATTCATAATTAATTTACGGGAGAATTAAATATTTGAAGGAGTTCAAATATTAATTTAATGTGAATTGGATTCATATTAAAACTATATAGGTTATGAGAATACAATTAATTATGATTCAAATGGAGGTTAAATTAAATATTTAATATTTTAATTGGACAATTAAATAATTATTTAATTTCATTTATTGAATTAAAACTATAGGTTATGTGAGAAATGTTTCGTTTAAATATGATTTAGATGAAATTATTAATTAAATAAGATTTAATTAATTACTAATTTAATTAGTTAAATTAATTAAAAAGATAACTCACATGTAGGGGAATTATCTAAAACATGGGTGATCCCACATCCCTCTCTCTCTTGATAAAAAAAATACTGTGTTTTTTTATCACAAAGGAGACATAGCACACATAAGAGTTCTATGATTATTTTTTCTCTCAATTTCTCCTTCTCCAATCTCAATCTTTTTTTGGTTCCCACAAACTAGACCTCAAATCTCAGAGAATAGGAGGTCGTTCTTGTGGTGGTGTTGATTTCGATCAATGGAAGATTTGACCATTTCATTTGAGTCGTCAATACAAGTAAGGTTTCCTATCCCTTTTCTCTGTATTCCCTAATTGCATGCTTAACCTAGAGTAATTTTATAGTAGATAATTTCTTTGTTGGTCTCTATATAATTTTTGGAATTTTCCAATGTATGGGTATTTCAGAAATCCTAAATTAATAATGGGTTTGGCTATGTGATTTCCATTATGTTAGGGCTTTCATCCCTTTAATTGGTATCAGAGCCATCTCGTTATACTAATTTAGGTTTCTGAAATTTTCACTGGTGTTTTTGGTGGGATTAATTGCATTATGAATGTCAATTTTGCAAATGAATGTTTACAATAGTTTATGGCTATAGATTTTCATGTTTTGATTTGATCAAATTTGTAAAGAACCTTGCATTTTTTGGGCATTTTTCATGAAATTTGATATCTTCTATAAGTTCGTACCTAGAATTAGAGCTAAATTTGCTGAAGATTGAGACCGATTTTGGCCAAAACAAAGAACAGTTGAAGAATTTGCCCAGAAATGCAATCTGGTGTCGCAAGTTGCAACGCTACAACAATGCGATGCTAGAGTTGCGTTGCTTGCAATTCAGTGGTAGTCCAGGGTGGTTCGGTCCAATTCAATAGATTTAAAGTGGTTTGGTCCAATTTAGCACTGGGTTAGTCCGATTCATGGTTTTACGGTCCGAGTGGTTCAGGTTGTTTTGAGTTGGTCTGGTCCGGTTCTAGAGCAATAGAAGCTTATTTTAGGATAAAATTAGCCTAATTATTATTATTTATTGCTTTATTTTATTATAGGGGCTAAAATTACCGATTCATTTGCTATCTAAATGCTTTATGGATGTTATTTAGATAAATTTCACTATAGGTTAAGTATGATCATGCATTTTTAATATGTTATAAGTGTTATAATGTATGGTTTTAATGCATGATGTGATATGATTTCATGAGTTATTTAATGTATTATGATATATTAAATATATGAAATTGGAAAAGCATGATGCATGACATTACTTAGGTAAATATAAAGAGTTATATTTATTAATATCTTGCATGTGCTTGATAATTTTTCATGAATTGTTTAATATAAGTGTTATATTAATAAAATTGAAAATCAATTTGCATTGAGTATGACACATCTGTAGTTCAATATAATTGTTATATTAAAGTATGATTTTCTTGTTAATTAGAATTTGATTGTTACTCAAGTAAACCATAGAAAGCATGATTATAAGGCCAATATTTAATTTTATAATAGTTATAAAATTAATATTTATTAACCATCGACCTATAATAAAGAGTTGCATGCAAACTAGGATCTCAGAGAATTGGATTTAATTTTAAAATGTTTAAAATTAATCTAGACCTTAGACCGCATTAATTCTAATAAGATTAGAATTCTTTCCTATTTGTTTTAATAGATTTAAAATATGACTAATAGGGCAAACAAAACTTTAGGTTATAAGGAAACTCTACTGGTAAAGTTCTGTCAAGATTGGAGGTTCTTAAGAATATGGTTTATGAAACACCTCCTACCTGGGAATTGACCCGAAAGTTGAGTTGATTAACCTTAATCCTATTAACATGCAATGTCACTAAGTTAATTAAATGGTTTAATTCACCTAGAACATTAGAGAAAAGACATTATTATAAGAGTTATAATAGGTATAGACTTAGATAGATTCATAAGCCGAAATTTAACTAAGTATAATAAAACCCTAAGATGGTAAAATACTTTAGTGGGAGAAAAATGGTATATGGGATATCAATTTTTAGCTCTTATAACTCTAAGAGTTCACATCGTGAGACCCATGCTCGGCTTCGTGTCACCTTGGGTGCGGTTTCCCTTCGGAAAGTATTTACATTGGTCAATACCAAGGTGAATAGGGAAAGTATTTATAATAACTGGGAGAAGGATGTGTGTCAACATATCCTGCGATCTTCTCCATTAGGTTGCACCATGAGATTCCTATGGTTCACCTGCGTGTCGTCTTGGAGCAACCATCCCTTCGGAGGTCCTGATTATAGGATTCAGAATAACACAAACTCCAGTAATGAATAGGGTTTCTTAGGTTAATCTTTAACAATTGTCTTTCCTTATGGTAGCCTGTTGAAGCGTACCTCTAGGATCCAAAAAATGAGAGAGTCACACTTACAAGATGAATTAAACTAGTTAATAAATCATTGATAAAAAAATCGGTAGCTAAGAACTATAGGAATAAGAGTTTTTCTAGCATTAGTAATTAGCTGAGATTGTCTCAATTTAGGGGAGGGGTGACTGATCAACTTTCGTGGCTGTTGTTCTAAACCTCTGAAATATTTATGCAAAAACTAAATCAATAGTTTAATTAGGGTTCTACGATTGCTTTTTTTGTTGAATTCCTTTTTTTTTTTGGTGTAATGGGTTAAGACAAATATAACTAATACGATCAATTGTTTGTTATTTGTTTCATCATGTCTTCCACAATAATTTTCTTATTTAAGAACGAAAAACTAACGGGTAAAAATTATGCAACGTGGAATCTAACTTGAATAGGATTCTAGTTATAGATGATCTACGGTTCGTCTTAACGGAGGAATGTCCTATAATCCCTACACATAATGCATCCCAAGTAGTAAGGGATGCCTATAACTGCTGGACGAAGGCCAATGACAAGGCCCGAGTCTATATCTTGGTAAGTCTATTTGACGTTCTTACCAAGAGACACGGGGCCATGATCACTACATGTCAAATCATGTAGTCCCTCTAGGAGATGTTTAGACAACCATCCTCTTAGATTCAACATGAGGCCTTCAAGTACGTTTATAATGAGTGCATGAAGAAAGGTCAATCAGTGAGAGAACATGTTCTCGAGTTGATGGTTCACGTCAATGTCGCCGAGATGAACGGTGCGGTCATTGACGAGCAGAGTCAAGTGTCCTTTATTTTGGAATCTCTTCCGAAGAGTTCCCTCCAATTCTGTAGTAATGTAGTTATGAATAAGATAGAGTCCACCATGACTACCCTCTTGAATGAGTTACAGACTTATCAATCTCTTATGAAATGTAGAGGGATCGACCAGGCAAATGTTGCCTTGAATGGGTTCACCTCTAGAACTTATCTCTTCCCTGTAAGGGATCGATAGAAGGAGAGGCAAATGTTGCCTATTTCAAGAAGGGTTCATCCTCTAGAACTAAGTCTATTCCCTCATCTTCTCGTTCTAAGAAGATCCAGAAAAAGAAAGAAGGGAAGGAGAAGTCTTCCGCTGCTGGGAAAGGCAAGGCCCAGGCCAAGTTGGGCGATAAGGGCAAGTGTTTGCATTACAATGTAGATGATCACTGGAAATGCAATTGCCCCAAGTACCTCATCAAGAAGAAGAAAGAGAAGGAAGATGAATATGATTTACTGATTCTAAAAACAGTTTCATGGAAAATGACCATAATGCCTGGATACTTGATTCGAGAGTCACTAATCACGTTTGTTCTTCTTTACAAGGAATTAGTTCCTTCCAGCAACTCGAGGAGGGTGAAATGATGCTCAAGGTTGGAATGAGAGACACCATTTTAGCTGAATAATGGGAGCTACTAAGTTGTTTTTTAGAAATAGATACTTAATTTTGGATAATTTGTATATATAGGGGTGTTCAAAAAATTTGATAACCCGACCAACCCGTAGTACCCAACCCAAACCGTAAGGGTTAGGTTGGGTTAGATTTTATTTTGGATTGGATTGGTTAAAAAGTATTAAAAAATTAAATTCCAGGTCGGGTCTCGGATTACTCCCTTTTAGGGTCGGTTTACCCGACCTGACCTAACCCAAATATATATATATATATATATATTAAAAAAAAATAAACCTGAAGGCTAAATGCATAAAACATGAGTCGTGAAAGGTGAAATGATGAAACCCTCGTCCCTCCCCTTGCCGCCTAAACCCTCGTCCCACCCCTCGTCGATCCCTCTCATCTGACTTTTCTAGCCTCATGTCTCCGCTTCTAGCCTCACATTTCTGGCCTTACGCTTTCAGCCTCATGCCTCTGACCATCAATCACAGACTCACAAAGATGCAAATCGCCTCCAACTCTGGCCTCACGCCTCCAATCTAACCTTACACTTCTGGCTACACGTTGCCGGCTACACATCTTCAGCTACATGTCTCTAGCCTCACGCTTTTGGCCTCACGTTGATATGTCATCCTTCATGCCTCTGCCTCTGCCCTAACGCCCTTCATGCCATATCTTCGCCGTTTGTTTCTTTTGGTATGAAGTTTTTGCTTTTCTTTTTTATTGATGATGTTGAAAAAAAATTGCACTGTTAAGTCAATATTATGATGAATTGTTTGTGTGTGTGACTGTGTGTTAATCAAATCGCTATTTGTGTTAATCAAATCACTGTTAATTTGCACTATTAAGTCAATATTAGGATGAATTCTAAATTATTCATTTCTATTAAGTTAATATTAGGATGAATCATAAGTGGTTAATCCTTAAATTATTTATTACTTAATTTTTTTCTTACCATTATGTAACTAATTGAATTAATTTTTGTTTAACCTTGCAGTGTCTAGAGAATAGTTAGATTCTTCAAAGCTGTCACAACAGACACTGAATGAGACATGGTCGAATCATCATTTTCTAACTTCATCGTGAGTAAAATAATTTAATTTCTATTGTGTACATATACTATTTAGGTGTGATTGATGATTGATCTTTATACATGAGTTCTTCTGAGTTAATTGAGAAATTAGTGTTTGTTTTTTTTTTTTTAAATTGTATAGGCAGGTGTAATTTGTTGTTTACTAGTTTCATTTATTTTATAGATGGACAACAGTAGTAGTAATGCAAGTGGAATCGATAATAATGAAATGTCCCTGCCTCCTCCTCACTCCTCCTAATGTTAGCCAAACTCCTAAAAATATACCACCCCTACCTCCCAAGTCCAATCGAAAGAGACCTAATAAACCAACTTTGTCTGTGATAGTAATACTTGTAGGACTAGTATTTTATGAAAGCACTTAAGAAATCAATGTAAAAAGTACCTATATAAAGAAGAAGAAAAAGAACAAACCACCCTAACTCTTGTACCTTCAAATGATGGAAAGGGAGCCAATGCTAGTAATTTTGTGACGATATTGTTTAGCCAACAAGCATGTAGACTAGCATGCACTAAGATGATAATTATGAATGAGTTTTCATTCAAATTTGTTGAGACGGAGGGTTTTAGACATTTTTGTAGTGTTTCGTGTCCTAAGTTTAATGTTCCATTAAGAGTAACAATCGCTAGAGATGTATATCAACTTTATCTTGAGGAGAAAAAAATTGAAATCATTTCAAGTTAAAAGCTCTCAAAGAGTATGTCTTACTACCGACACATGGACATCCCTACAAAATGTGAACTACATGGTCATCACTACACATTTTATTGATTCTAAATGAGTTTTGCATAAGAAGATTTTGAGTTTTTGTCAAGTTGCTAATCATAAGGGGGAGACTATTAGGAAGGTGATTGAGAGTTGTGTTGGAATAGAGGATTGAAAAAAATTTTCCATCACCGTTGATGATGCAAGTTCTAATGATGTGGCCATTTCTTATGTTAAGAGAAGACTCAAAAATTGGATATCTGTTGTTTTAGATGGAGAACTATTACACATGAGGTGTTGTACCCATATTATAATCTCATTGTAAATGATGGACCAAAATATATACATGATTCTATTGCCAGCGTTCGTAATTCTGTGAGATATGTTCGATCATCACCTAGGAGAATGGAAAAATTTAAAGCTTGTGTGAAACAAGAAAAAATTCAGTGTAAGGCTCTTGTTTGTTTAGATGTGGCAACTGGGTAGAATTCTACTTATTTAATGCTTGAACATGCAATTAAATTTGAGAAAGCTTTAAAACTTTAGAGGAGAAGAAAGAGGACTTAGATTTTGTTGATTAGTTCGAGGAAGATGACCGTGAAAATAAAAGATTGAGGCCCTCAAGTATATCTGATTGGTTGACTATATATGTATTATTAAGGTTTTAAAAAGGTTTTATGAAACTACCACAAAGATAAGTGGATCTTCGTATGTGATTTCTAATGTTGGTTATAAGGAAATTAATAAAATTCAGTTTCCTTTAAACAAATGGAGCAACAATACCAACTTTGTTCTAAATATGATGGCTATGAATATAAAGACAAAGTTTGATAAGTATTGGGGTTCTCTTGAAAAAAATAAATAAATTAATGTTTGTGGCTATGGTGATTGATCGTTGGTACAAGTTAAAGTACTTGAATTATTATCTTTCTAATATTTATGAGAGTGATGTTGTTAAGGATATGGTTGAGAGTGTGAAATTATATTTGCATCGTCTATATGACTTTTACAAATCACATAACACTTCGCCTCGAGGTAGTCATAGTACCAATGATTCTCAACAATAAAAGACTGTCACTATAAATGAAGATGATCATGGTGTGGATGATGAAATAGATGATCCGTGGATAACTTTTAAGAGATTGAGAGAAGAAGAAAGATCATTGGAAGTGGAGAATGATTTGACTTCTTATTTGTTTGATAAAGATATAGAAGATAAAGATGATTTGGAGATTTTGTATTTGTGGAAAATGAATGGTTACAAATATCCCATTTTTATCAAAAAGTGTTCGAGATGTTTTGCCAGTTTCGATATCTGCAGTGGCTTCTGAATCTACGTTTAGTACAGGAGGGAGGATTCTTAATTTCTTTCGAAGTTCTTTGACTCCAAAAACAGTGGAGGCCTTAATATATACACAAAATTGGATTCGTGGCGGCTTAATGTTACTAGATCTTCATCCACAACTTGAAGAGTTAGAGGCTTGTACGTATCTAACCTGTTTATTGTATACATCTAACCTATTTATTGTACATATTTAACATGTATTATGCTTAAATAATTAATATATTTAATTTTACATGATTTGTTTTGTAGAGGGCTCATCATCCTCTATTGTTTTGAAATAAGGAATTGGATTTTGAGCATAATGATGATTTTAATTGTAAGTTTTACTACCATAAGATCAAATATTATTATTACTTATAAATTATCCTCTTGGTTTAATGTACAGGCATTGAGAAATGAAAAGACCAAAGATGAAGAAGAAACCCACTCAAGTCATGCCTCATGGTGCTTTTGAATGACTATTATTGAACTTGAATTTTATATAATAGGCTAATATTTATTATTAAACTTGGACTTTTTGTTTCTATTTTTGAATAATTTTGAATGTAGACTTTGAATATTTTGAGTATGAACTTTGAACTGAACATTTGAATTATTTGAGTTAGTTTCTTTTGAAATTTATATTGAATTTATGGTGATTGTATTTTAATGTAAATGCTAAAACTTTCGCATAGATTACATGTTGTTTGATTATTAAATTTTTAATAATTGATGTAATATATTTAGAATTAGTGCACTTCTGTAAATATAAAGGTTTATTGACCTGCAAAAATCAAATTATTCAGGAAGTAATGAAAAAACCAGTCAAAATTCAAAATTAAAAAAAATCAAAACCGGCGACCCAACCCGAAAATTTTGGGTTGGATTGGGTTGGGTTGGGTTGATCCTTAAAAAATGAACCGATAGGGTTTATCGGTTCATTTAAAGTCAACCTGAATTTTCGGGTTGGTTCACAAAATTCCTCCAACCTGGCCCACCCCGGCCCATGTACACCCCTAGTATATAGCTCCCAATATTAAGAGGAACTTTGTATCTATTTCTTGTTTAATTGAAAAATCTTATTCTATTTCTATTTTATTCAATGAAGCGTTCATTATGAAAAATGGTGTGACTATTTGTTTAGCTAAACTACAAAATAACTTATATGTGTTAAGATCAATTGAATCAAAAACACTTTTAAATCATGAGATGGTTAAAACTACAAATACTCAAACAAAAAGACAAAAAAATTCTCCAAATAACAATAATATATATCTTTGGCATTTGAGATTAGGTCATATAAATCTCGATAGGATCGGGAGATTAGTAAAGAATGAACTTCTAAATAGTTAGAAGATGATTCAATACCTCCATGTGAATTCTGTCTTGAAGGAAAAATGACTAAAAGACCTTTTAGTGGAAAAGGTTATAGAACCAAAAAACCCTTATAACTCATACATTCAGATCTTTGTGGTCCAATGAATGTAAAAGCTCGAGGAAAGTATGAATACTTCATTTCTTTCATAGATTATTATTCAATTTATGGTTACTTATACCTAATGGAACATAAGTCTGAAGTTATTGAAAAGTTCAAGGAGTATAAGGCTGAAGTTGAAAACCTGTTAGGTAAAACAATTAAAACATTTCGATTAGATCGGGGTTGAGAGTGCACGAGTTTAGTATTCCAAGACTATATGATAGAACATAGAGTTCAATCTCAACTTTCAGCACTTGGTACACCTCAACAAAATGGTGCACCAGAAAGGAGAAATAGAATCTTGTTAGACATGGTTCGTTCTATGATGAGCTATGCTCAATTTCCTAGCTCGTTTTAGAGTATGTAGTGGAAAATATAGTTCATATCTTGAATAATGTTCCCTCGAAGAGTGTTTTTGAAACACCTTTCGAGTTATGGAGGGGGTGTAAACCTAGTTTACATTACTTTAGAATTTAGGGTCGTCCTGCACACGTGTTAGTAACAAATCCTAAGAAGTTGGAGCCTCGTTCTGTTGAGGATGTCCTAGAACTCGCAGTTCGTGTTAAACATTCTATTTTTCAATAAAATATTATTGAGTATTTTATTCAATAAAATTGTTGATTTTGCATTCTATTATAAAAATTCAATAAACATATCCATGGCTATAGTATGAATACTTTAAATTTTTGTAGTGACATAAACAGGATCAAGTTAATAGTATATAGCCTAAATGGTCTTAAGTATATGAATGAAATTGGGTATCTCATCCTGGTAACACTATTGGATGCGGCCTATATTGTATAGGTGATACAAATGATGTTATCCACATATCATTCTTGTAGAGATATGTGAGTGGAGGTATCCTATGCAATGAATTTGCATATATACTGGACCACGAAATAGTCATTTTATAAACGACCGTTTACTATTAAGACTGACTATTTCATATTTAAGTAACCTAGGATAACTCGATCTTAATCCTGAGCTAGATATGAACTCGTATTTATTCGGGATTATCTGTTGATCTGCATGGGTGAGAGTAGTCCAACAACATTGCTCAATAAGCCTTTCATTTTGGGTATGAGACCGGATGGATAGCTGGGGACATAACTCTGCAAGATGGAATTCACTTCTACCTATTTTAGGGTTAGCAAATAGGTTGTTCTCTTAAGTACTAATTCCACCCGCCTTCTCATGATAAAGAAGGACATGATTCATAAGTAGTATTATCAATCAATATTGTTCATTAGAGGGTCAGTGGAAACTTAAGGAACAAGATGTATTTACAGGGGTAAAACGATAATTTTGACCCAGCTGTAAATATGAATAATCTGTGAAGGATCGACTTACTGATTATGGTTTTATGGACAGAAATATATCTACAGTGGGGAGAGTGCAACTATCGAGTTATAGTGGTATGTCTTGATAGTTAACGAATAGTAATTAATTCAATTAAAGAGTTTTAACGAATTAATTATAGATCGTTGGAGCTCATGATCTATAGATCCATTAGGTCCCTCTACTAAGCTCATTAAATTGGAATAACAAATTGAGTATTTATGTATGAAATTAGGGTTTTCGATTGATTGTATATGATACAATTATAAACGTTTAATTTAATTGAAATTAAACGGAATTGGAAAATCAATTAATATTTAAATTATAATTTAAATATAAAATTGATTCATTGGTGATATTAATATTTTATTAATTAATATTTAGATATTAAATTAATATTATTAAAACTAAATTAAAATTAGTTTTATTTAAATTAATTATTTTGAATTATTTTTATAAAATTAATTCAAATAAAATGATTTTTTAAAGTCATTTTAAGTTAGTGGGTTTTTCCAATTTTAGGAAAAACCCACTAACATGTTTGATGGAATATCATCAAATTCCAATTGATTTTGATGATGATCTTCAAGCTGGAGCTGCCCACCATGCAATCTTATACATTTGCATGTTATTTACCTATATATTGAAGCTCCATGCATGAAGATCAGCGAGATAGCTGAAATATATTTTCTGAATTGATAACTTGAAAACCCTACTCTCGTTCTTCATCAATTCAACTTGTTCAAGTGTTTTCACCACACATTCCAGCTTGAGCATAATAGAGAAGATCTTGATGGTAGTCCTTTCGGTGATTCAAGCTTTATCTTGGTGTTTTTCAATTGAATTCGTGGAGGAATCTTCAAAATGTAATATGTGTTTCAAACCCTCTTTTGAATATCATATGAATAACATGCTTAAAACTCAAATTAAATGTAGTTTAAGTGCTTATTGATTTTGTAGTATTTCGTTGCATGATACTTCATTCCTTCAATTGGTATTAGAGCATGATGTAAGCACTTAACTATTGTTAATTTGAGTTTGGTGGGTGTTTATTCATGAACTGCATGAAAAAGTATGTTGATATGGTTTTTCCAGTGTTTTGGCATTTTAATCCTTTCAATTATGTTGTTTCTCTTGTAATTGACTCTTGTTTATCGGGCCTTAATGTGTGTTTAAGAGTCTGTAATTCATATGGAGTCATTAGAAGCTGAAATTAGGATGTAATTAAAGAAAAAGTGAAAAAGGTCGAGCTGCAGATACCAGTTCTTTAGCTACCGTTTTAATTTCCAGCGAGATTGGACCAAGTTCGAGCAAGATTTCAAGTAAAAATGAGATTTTGAATCAAGTTTGAGCGAGTTTTCTAGCTTGAACGAGTTTATGTTGGAATTTCGAGCGATATTTCAAGTTCAAACGAGATTTTGAATCAAGTTTGAGCGAGATTTCTAGCTCGAGCGAGATTCTGATGGAATTCCTAGCGAGATTTTAAGTTCAAACGAGATTTTGTATCAAGTTTGAGCGAAATTTCAACCCAAGAGCGAGATTCTGATGGTTTGAGCGAGATTTCAATGAACCAACAAGAGATCAAGTTTTGAACGAGATCTCAACTAGCAGCGAGAGATCAAGTTTGAGCCAGATTTCAATCCAAGCGAGATTCTTGAACCAGTTTAAGAAGATTGACTGGTTTGACCGATTTTCTTCAAACTTAGGCCGGTTCATTTTCAAAATTGGTTTGATTGACTCGATTCAGGTGGTTCACCTCCAATTCAAGCATTTTGGGTCTGGTTTTAGAGCTGTTCGAAGCGGTTAAGAAGCAGTTTGGAGCTGTCAACTATTTTTTGTAATTCATAGGCTTTTGTTTACTTAAAAATGCCAAAACTAAAAATCATATCAGTATGTATTTAATTGTTTATGCATGCGATGTATGTTATAATTAAATAAATCTTGTATATGCATACAGTATGCCATATAGATTTAAAATCCCACCGTAGGAAGCATGTTACATGCATTGAAAATATGTTATAAATTGTTATAATATATAGTATGCATGTATAGAGTTTTCTTTTAACATAAATGTTGTATTAAAATACCTTTGATGAATGTTGTGGATGTTCAGCATGTCTAATTTTTGTAAGTTGTTATAAAATTTAATTAGACTTTAAAATCCATAACAAAGAGATACAACATGCTCACTTAGGTTAACAACTAGTTTTAACCGTTAAAATAAATTGTTACCTTATAAAATTTGGTTACAAACTCAAATCAACTCATAAACTTGTCTAAGACTGGGGGTACTTAAGTTGATGGTTTACGTAACACCTCCTACCTGGGGATTATGACCGAAAGATTGAGCGTTATTAACTAATTTTATGAGCTTGCATGAGCAGTGTGAGGTTTAAAACTGGTTTAAACATTTAGACATCGTAGGGTTATATCCAAATATAAATGTTATACTTGGATAAAAATGACATAGACTTAGGTTTTTTAAAGTTAGCCGATTTTTAAACCTAAGTAAATTGATATCTAAACATTTAGAACACTTCAATGGGAGATTAATAATATATTCGATATATATAGTTTTTAGCTCTCATGTCCTCAAGAGTTCATACCGTGAGATCCATGCTCGGCTTCATGTCACTTTTACCGCGTCTATTCCATTCAGAAAGTATTTGCATGGGTTAATAACAAGGTGAATGGGGGAAGTAGTTTATAGTACGTGGGTGAAGGAAATATGTCAACATTGTCCAACGGTCTCCTCCATTAGTTTGAACCGTGAGATTTCTATGTTGCGCCTGCTGTCATTTTTAGGCGGCACTAGCTAGTCGTTAACCACGACGATCTCCCCGTAGGGTTGTAACATAGGATTTGGAACAACCTAGGCTTCAATAAATGAATAGGGTCTTATAGTTTCGTTTTGAGTATTGTTTCCCATTTTGGGGGCACATTCATACCGTTCTATAAGATCTGAAAATGGTGGATCACACTTACAAGAATTGCTAATTGTTAGTAAAGATCTTGACCGAAAACGATAACCAAAAGAACTATAGGAGTAAAGAGTTATTCTGATATAGTATTTGGTCAAGAATTATCTTGCTTCAGTGAAGGAATTGTTGACTGCCCCTTGGTAGCAACTATTCTAAATCACTAAAGTATCGTTGCGAATAAATAAAGATTTATTGGGTTCTTTATTATTTTGCTAAAATTGCATTTAGATGATAAAGTTTAATAGAATTTCTTTAAATTATTTCAGCAATGTCGAATTCAATCATACAACTGCTAGCTTCCGATAAATGTAACAATGAAGGATATTCCAATTGGAAATCCAACATCAATACAATATTAGTTATAGATGATTTGAGGTTTGTATTGACGGAGGAATGTCCTCCAGTTCCCAGTACAATAGAAAACTGAAATGTTTGGGACATCTATGATTGGTGGGAAGAGCTAATGAAAAAGTTTGGGCCTACATCTTAGCAAGTATATCTGATGTACTTAATAAGAAACATGAGGTAATGCCCACCGTCCGTGAGATAATGGTATCGCTTTGGAGATGTTCCAGCAACTGTCATACTCTGTTCGACATAAAGCCATTAAGTATGTCTACATTACTAGCATAAGAGATGGTTCCAACGTTAAAGAACATGTTCTCGATATGATGGTCCATTTTAATATTGCTGAGGCTCATGGGACGATGATAGATGAGATAAGTCAAGTAAGTATGATATTGGAATCTCTCTCGGAGATTTATCTGCCATTCAGAACTAATGCTGTTATGAACAAAATTACTTATAATTTGACCATGTTGTTGAACGAGTTACAGACATATCAGTCTATGATAAAACTTAAGGAGAAAGAAGTTAATGTTATTTCTAAACCTAAAAAGCTTTTTAAGGGGTCAAAGTCAGGAACAAAACCTAGTGATAATAAAAAATTTGTTCCTTCTTCTTCTAAAGACAAATCTGTACAAATGAAGAAGAAGGGTGAAGGGAATAAGAAAATCACTACTAAGGAAAATAAAAACAAAACTCCCAAAGGAAAGTGTTTCCATTGCAGAGAGGATGTGCACTGGAAGCGTAACTGCCCAAAATATTTGGCTGAAAAGAAAGTAGAAAAGGCGAAATAAGGTAGCACTTGGAACACCACAACAAAACGGTGTTGCATAAAGGAGAAATCGAACCTTGTTAGACATGGTCCAATCAATGATAAGTTATGCTCAGTTATCTCAATCTTTTTAGGGGTATGTAATACAGACTGCAGTATTTATTCTAAAAGTCGTTCCTTCAAAAAGTGTTTCAAAAACACCGTATGAATTATAGAAAAGATGCAAAACAAGTTTACTTCATTTCCGTATCTGGGGTTTTCCAGCACATGTGTTGGTACAAAATCCTAAGAAACTGGAAACATGTTCGAAATTATGCCTCTTTGTAGGATATCCCACAGAAACAAAAGGAGGATTGTTCTATGATCTCCAAAAAGATAAAGTATTTATATCGAAAGACGCTACATTCTTGGAAGAAAATCATATAAAAAATCATCTACCTCGTAGTAAACTAATATTGCAAGAAATGACCAAAGATGCTATAGAAACGTAACAAGAGTTGTTGATCAAGCTGGTCCATCAACAACTATTGTTGTCCCGTCACGTCCATCTCAAGAGTTGAGTATGCCTTGATGTAGTGGGAGGGTTATTTAACAACCTGAACGCTATATAAGTTTAACAAAAACTCAAAACATCATACATGATGATGGATTAGAAGATCCATTAACCTTTAAAAAGGCAATGGAAGATGTTGACAGGGAACAGTGGATAAAGACCATGGACATTGAAATGGAGTCTATGTACTTCAACTCTGTCTGGGAACTTGTAGATCAACCACATGGGATTAAACCTATAGGTTGCAAATAGATCTACAAGAGAAAATGAGACCAAACTGGCAAGGTGCAAACCTATAAAGCTAGACTCGTGGCAAAAGGTTCTACCCAAAGAGAAAGGGTTGATTATGAAGAAACTTTTTCTCCCGTTGCCATGATAAAATCAATTAGAATACTTTTATTCAGTACAACATATTATGACTATGAAATCTGGCAAATGGATGTCAAGACAGCTTTTTTGAATGGCCATCTTGATGAAAGTATTTTTATGTCTCAATGATGGGTTATTTTATGATGTGGAATTATGGAGGAAATGCGGTTATGGAATTGCGTTGAGCAATCAAGTTTTCTCAGTGGAATCCAAGTGTAAACCCCACTGAGTTCCTGATAAGTCCAAGGTCGAACTCAGGGACTTAGGAAAATAGGTTGCGGTGGTAATTTTTAGAAACTTTGCGGTAACCTGTAACTCAAATATTTGTTGGTTTTGTTGATTGCGTTAATGAAAAATAAACAAATGCGGCGGATTTGAGGAAAGTTTGGTTGTGTGGTAGATGCACTGAGTATGCGGATGAACGGATTGAGAAGGTCTTTAGCTAGCGTTACTTAGGAATGCATCAGACTATGCGATCATGCTACAACCATGCACAGCAAGTCATTTTCCAATGCAAATGCAGTGCTCCTAAGTCTAGGACGCACGTGTTGAATGAAAAAGTGTCCATAGAGCTTATTCCTAAGTCTCTACTCTTTTCCTATACGATGATGCAAGATGCACAAAGGTAAGGTGACCACATACAATCATATCCTACCTCTAGGATGCATGCGATGCATTAATAGCAAACAGTGCTTATTCTTAAGCTCCTATCTTGATTATGCGTTCTAATCTGACTCTCCCGAACCTAGATTCTAACCTGACTTTTCCAAGCCTAGATCTTATCCTTAGACTACCCTTCCGAGTATCTCTAATGGACGAATGAAGCATACATAATACAAAATAATCGCATAGAATGAAGATCCCCAGTTGTGCTAGCTAAGTGCTTCTCAACCCATTCAACAGATTTAGCTACTCATTTGTAAATAACAGAGAGTGGACAAATATAGAGAATTCCATTTCTATAAATAAGTTTGAATACAAAATAACAATAGAAGGTAAAGGTAGAGAGCCTGGTAGCAATTCCTTGTTGACCAGGCTTTTACACTGTCAATCTCTATTCGGTTTAAAAGATATTCCTGCTTTCGCAGGAGCTAGCTCTCTCTCTGATCTTGAAGCTTCTGGCGCTCTCCCAAGCTTATCGGAACGATCTGTCGGCACAACCTCCTTCTCTCACTTCCGCCTTAAAACAAAGGAAAATCTAAGAATAAGGCTAAACTTTCTAAGGAAAAATTCTCTAACTCTTCGAACTGCTGAACTGGTGAACCCCTTTTCTGAAGGATGCCTTCGGTATTTATAGTGCTTCCGGGGTGAAAGGCAGCTTCCCTCTTATGATTGCACAGATGGGATGGCTTTAATTCCCTGACTGATGCGCCGAATATTTGTCACCGAAAAGATGAATGTACTTGTTATCGTTAGCGACTGTCAACTTAATTCAGATTCAACCATCATCAGCTTTTTGTCCCATCGTGATTAATTATACCTTTCACCCAGATGTGCCCACCAAGTTGCGCCGACTCTGTGCGGCAATCCTTCTTGAGCAGATGTTTGCGAACAAAAATCACCGCAAAGCGTTGCGGTAATGCTGCGATTGTCCATTAATTTCTTGTGATCACTCTTTCCGCCGTGCATCAATGCATATTCTGCATAAAAATACAAAAATCAACTGTTTCTATGCGATGAACGCATGCGATCGCAATGTTATAAACTTAATGCTTTTTGGATACAATCTAACATATTTCATCAACGCAAACCCTCATTGTTTAATAACTTAGCAATGTAATAACGTGCATTTCTGCCTATTATCACTCAACTAGAAGGGTTCATCGAACAAGGATAGGAGTAGAAAGTTTGTAAGCTTAAACGATCCATTTATGGGTTAAAACAAGCTTCAAGATCCTGGAATATAAGGTTTGATACTGCGATCAAATCTTATGGTTTTGAATAGAATGTTGACAAACCTTTTGTATACAAGAAGATAGTCAACAAGACTGTAGCATTCTTAGTTCTTTATATTGATGATATCTTACTCATTGAGAATGAGACAAGCTTCCTTGCTGACGTAAAGAGATGGTTAGCAACACAATTCAAAATGAAAGATTTGGGTGATGTTCAATATGTTCTAGGAATACAGATCTTTCAGAATCGAAATAATAGAACCCTAACACTATTTCAGGCATCTTATATTAACAAGATGTTGTCAAGATATAATATGCAAAATTCCAAAAGAGGTATGTTACCTTTTAGACACAGAATTCATTTGTCAAAGGAACAGTGTCCTAAAACATCTTAAGATGTTAAGGAAATGACAAGAATTCCATACGCATCTGCAGTTGGGAGTTTAATGTATACAATGTTATGTACACACCCTGACATATGCTTTGCAGTTGGAATTGTCAGCATCCAATCCAATCTAAGACACAGTCATTGGACTGCTGTCAAAACATCCTCAAGTATCTAAGGAGAACGAGGGACTATATGCTTATGTATGGACCTAAGGATTTGATCCTTACTGAATAAACTGATTCTTATTTCCAGACTGATGTAGATTCTAAGAAATCTACTTCAAGATCAGTTTTCACTCTTAATGGAGGAGTTATAGTTTGGAGAAGCATTAAGCAGAGTTGTATCGCTGACTCCACAATGGAAGCAGAATACGTAGCTGCATGGCTTTTATGTCTCAACCAGAAGGGTTCATCGAACAAAGACAGGAGAAGAAAGTCTGTAAGCTTAAACGATCCATTTATGGGTTAAAACAAGCTTCAAGATCCTAGAATATAAGGTTTGATACTGTGAACAAATCTTATAGCTTTGAATAAAATGTTGACGAACCTTGTGTATACAAGAAGATAGTAAACAAGACTATAGCATTCTTAGTTCTTTATGTTGATGATATCTTACTCATTAAGAATGAGACAAGCTTTCTTAATGACGTAAAGAGATGGTTAGCAACACAATTCCAAATGAAAGATTTGGGTGATGCTCAATACGTTCTAGGAATACAGATCTTTCAGAATCAAAAGAATAAAACCCTAGCACTATCTCAGGCATCTTATATTGATAAGATGTGTCAAGATATAATATGCAAAATTCTAAAAGAGGTATATTACCTTTTAGACACGGAATTCATTTGTCAAAGGAACAGTGTCCTAAAATATTTCAAGATGTTGAGGAAATGACAAGTATTCCATACGCATTTGCAGTTGAGAGTTTGATGTATGCAATGTAATGTATACACCCTGACATATGCTTTGTAGTTGGAATTGTCAACAGGTTCCAATCCAATCTAGGACACATACATTGAACTGCTGTCAAAACATCCCCAAGTATCTAAGGAGAACGAGGGACTATATGCTTATGTATGGACCTAAGGATTTGATCCTTACTGGATACACTGATTCTAATTTTCAGATTGATGTAGATTCCAAGAAATCTACTTCAGGATTAGTTTTCACTCTTAATGGAGGAGCTATAGTTTGGAGAAGCATTAAGTAGAGTTGTATTATTGACTCCATAATGGATGCAGAATACGTAGCCACATGTGAAGCTGCTAAATAAGCAATATAGCTACGCAAATTCTTAGCTGACTTGAAAGTAATTCCAGATATGCACCTATCTATCACACTGTATTGCAACAATAGTGGTGTTGTTGCCATCTCGAAAGAACCAAGAAGTCATAAATGTGGAAAATGTATTGAAAGAAAATACCATCTCATCAGAGAGATAGTACACCGAAGAGACGTGATTATCGTGAAGATAGCCTTTGAAGACAACCTTACTGATCCATTTATGAAGGCCCTCTCGACTAAAGTGTTCGAGGGCCACCTGGTTGGACTAGGACTCCGGGCAACATAATCAGGGCAAGTGGGAGAATATCTATGGTATGAGAGATGTTCTAGTTTATTGTATTTTCCCTTTATGTTTCTCAACATTGTATTGTATATATTTGTTCTCATTGGAGTTTTAATCCAAGTGGGAGATTATTAAGAATGTCTTAGAACTCACAGTTCGTGTTAACATTCTATTTTTCACTAAAATATTATTGAGTATTTTATTCAATAAAATTGTTGATTTTGCATTCTATTACAAAAATCCAATAAACATATCCATGGCTATAGTATGAATACTTTAACTTTATGTGGTGACATAAACAGGATCAAGTTAATAATATATAGCCTAAATGGTCTATAAGTATATGGATGAAATTGGGTATCTCATCCTGGTAACACTATTGGATGCGACCCATTTTGTATAGGTAATACAAGTGATGTGATCCACAAATCATTCAGTAGAGACATGTGAGTGGGGGCATCATACGCAATGAGTTTGCATATAGACTGGACCACGAAATAGTCAATTTTCTTTATAAACGATCGTTTACTGTTAAAACTGACTATTTCATACTTAAGTAACCTAAGATAACTCGATCTTAATCCTGAGCTAGCTATGAACTCCTGTTTATTCGGGATTATTCTTTGATCTGCATGGGTGAGAGTAGTCCAACAACACTGCTCAATAAGCCTTTCATTTTGGGGATAAGACCGGATGAATAACTGAGGACATAGCTCTGCAAGATGAAATTCACTTCTACCTATTTTAAGGTTAGCAGATAAGTTGTTCTCTTAAGTATTGATTCCAGTCTTGAACAATCGGGGCCCCACCTTCTCATGATAGAGAAGGACATGATTCATAAGTAGTATTATCAATCAATATTGTTCATTAGAAGGTCAGTGAGAACTTAAGGAACAAGATGTATTTATAGGGGTAAAATGATAATTTTGACCTACTGTAAATACGAACAACTTGTAAAGGATCGACTTACTAATTATGGTTTATATGGACAGAAATATATCTATAGTGGGGAGAGTGCAACTATCGAGCTATAGTGGTATGTCTTGATAGTTAATGAATAGTAATTAATTCAATTAAAGAGTTTTAATGAATTAATTACAGATCGCTAGAGCTCATGATCTATAGGTTCATTAGGTCCCTCTACTAGCTCATTAAATTGGAATAACAAATTGAGTATTGATGTATGAAATTAGGGTTTTCAATTAATTGTATATGATACAATTATAAACGTTTAATTTAATTGAAATTAAATGAAATTAGAAAATCAATTAATATTTAAATTATGATTTAAATATAAAATTGATTCATTGGTGATATTAATATTTTATTAATTTAATATTTAGATATTAAATTAATTATTTTGAATTAATTTTATAAATTTGATTTAAATAAAATGATTTTTGAAATCATTTTAAGTTAATGGGTTTTTCCAATTTTAGGAAAAACCCACTAACATGTTTGATGGAATATCATCAAATTCAAAATGATTTTGGTGATGATCTTCAAGTTGGAGCTGCCCACCATGCAACCCTATATATTTGCATGTTATTTACCTATATATTGAAGCTCCATGCATGAAGATCAGCGAGATAGCTGAAATATATTTTCTGAATTGATAACTTGAAAACTCTACTTTCGTTCTTCATCAATTCAACTTGTTTAAGTGCTTCCACCACACATTCTAGCTTGAGCATAATAAAGAAGATCTCGGTGGTAGTCCTTTCGGTGATTCAAACTTTATCTTGGTGTTTTTCAACTGAATTCATGGAGGAATCTTCAAAGGTATATGTGTTTCAAACCCTCTTTTGAATATCATATGAATAACATGCTTAGAACTCAAATTAAATGTAGTTTAAGTGCTTATTGATTATGAAGTCTTCCATTACATGATAGTTCATTCCTTCACGTTCAAGGTTATGCCAATTTCTTGGTTACCCTAAGGAAACAAGAGTGGTCTATTCCATGACTCTCAAGAAAACAAGGTATTTGTATTATCAAACGCTACATTTTTGGAGGAAGACCACATGAGAGATCATAAACCATAGAGCAAATTAGTATTAAATAAAGCTACTGAAGAATCAACAAGAGTTGTTTATGTTGTTGGTTCTTCATCAAGAGTTAATGAAGAATCCAACACTTTAGGTCAGTCACGCCCTTCTCAATCGTTGAGAGTGCCTCGATGCAGTGGAAGGGTTATATCACAACCTGACTGTTACTTGGGTGTCATACCAGATGATGGCATTGAGGATCCATTATCCTATAAGCAAGCAATGAATGACGTAGACAAGAACCAATAAGTCAAAGCCATGGACCTTACAATGAAGTTTATGTATTTCAATTCAAACTTGTAGATCTACCTGAAGGGGTTAAACCATAGGGTGTATATAGATCTATAAAAGAAAAAGAGATGTAGGTGGAAAGGTACAAACCTTCAAATTTAGACTTGTAGTAAAGTGTTATACCTAGAGGGAAGTAGTTGACTATGAGAAAACTGTTTACCCTATTGCTATGCTTAAATCTATAAGAATTCTCTTATCCATAACCATATATTATGACTATGAGATATGACAAGTGGATGTCAAGACTGTCTTTCTGAATTACAATTTTGAAGATAACGTTTTTATGTCTCAACCCGAGGGGTTTGTATCCCTTGGTAAAAAAACAAAAAGTTTGCAAGCTAAATTGATTCATTTATGGATTGAAGCAGACGTCCAGATCTTGAAACATTAGATTTGATACTACGATCAAATCTTTTGGTTTTGATCAAAATGTTGATGAACCTTGTGTCTACAAGAAAATCATCAACTGTAATGTAGCTTTCTTGGTACTTTATATGGACGATATCCTACTCATTGGGAATGATGTAGGGTACCTTACTGATATTAAAAAATGGCTAGCAGCCCAATTCCAAATGAAATATTTGGGAGAGGCGTAGTATGTGAAGGAATCATGAGGTCCGCAATGGAAGCAAGATCAATCCCAATTTCGTTTTACATAGAATTGCAAAATTACATAACAATAAATTTATGCATTAAACATAAATTTACGACATGCATAATAAAAGAGGAGGAACGGTTAGAATCAACTTACCCTTGTAGCCAAAGATCTTCACGAATTTTCTTTTTTCCGGTCACAATCAAACATGCACCAAAAGGTTGTCAATGAAGACACCACCATAAATGTTTCCTTTATATTCTTTGTAGGGAAAGAGAATTCTCAGGAGTGTGTGGACTCTGAGTTTTGGAAGAGAGAGTTTGTGATATAGGAATAATAAACTCTCCTAGGAGATTTTTTTCGTAGAGCAGTAGATGAGACACAACCCCAGAGAGACTATCTAAATCTTCTGTGAAGAAGATGATTGTCTTGTGGAACTACCCACTCATCATGATAGAGATTGAGAGAGAATTAAGGGGAGGAAAGTTATTTCCCTCCCTTTAATTTTGAAAAAAAAAAACAAATTAAAATTAATTTAATTTAAATAAAAATTATATATATCATAACTAACTTATTATATGTATATATAACTATATGTTATATCATATATAATACATAACCTATAATTTTTATATTGTATCAAATACAATATAACCTATATTTTATTTTTCTCAACAATGCATGATATTTAATATAAATCACATTTATACTAAAATCAATTATATGAATCTCATCCATATAATTAGTATTTGAATCATATTCAAATTTAATTCCTCTCTAAATAAATTTTATACTATAATGTATAAATACATTATACTAGTTATATCACATATAATTAATTCTCTTAATTAATTTGAACAATTCAAATTATTCCAAAATTAATTCTTAATAATCTCTGTTCAGCTATAAAGGGGACCTTATAAACCTGTAGAATGAAACTCCAATGGTACTTGAATAATTGATTAAACTTCTTTAATTAAATTACTCAACATCTATTAACTGTCAGTCACTCCACTTGGGATTTAGGGCACATCCATTAACTACAAGACCCACGAGATTTAGGGCATCAACTCCAATAGTATGTACTTAGGATTCAAATTATTAAGAATCACAAGAATAGAACGTTGACTCTGTCTCAAGTAACTTATATCGATAAAATATTGACTCTATATTCGATGCAGAACTCTAAGAAGGGTTTATTACCTTTCAGGCATGGCGTTCACTTGTCTAAGGAATTGTGTCCTAAGACACTTCAAGAAGTTGAGGATATGATACGTATTCCCTATGTCTCGGTTGTGGGTAGCTTAATGTATGTTATGCTCAACACTAGGACAGACATTTGTTATATAATGGGAATAGTCAATAGGTATCAGTCCAATCTAAGGTTAGACCATTGGACTACAATTAAGAATATCCTCAAGTATCTTAGGAGAAAGAGGGACTACGAGCTAGTGTGTGGATTTAAGGATCTGATCCTTATGGGACACATCGATTCTGATTTCTAAACTGACAAGGATTCTAAGAAATTCACGTTGAAGGAACGGTGAAGTTCTGCAGCAGGAGCGAGGATCATTTTGAATTTTAAATTTTACACAGAATTGAAATTTTACAGAACAACAATTATGCATTAAACATTACAACATGCAATAAAGAAAGGAATAAGATTTCAAAGAACTTACCCTTGAAAAATTGTTCTTCACGTGATTCATCTTCTCGAAATAAGAAACCACAATAATTATCAAATTAATATTTGGTTGGACACCACCATAAGAGAGTCCTCTGTATTCTTTGTAAGGGATGAAAAATACAAGAGGTGTGGGCTCTATGTATTTTAGGAAGAGGGAGAGACTTTTAGAGAGAAAATTTTCTGTGTGTTTTTTGTAGAATACAGAGAGAGCGTAATAAACCAAAAGATCCATGACAATTACATGAGCACTTAAACTTTATGTGGAGATATAAAAGTGGATCACGTTCGAGCAAATAGTCAAAATGGTCTATAGTAATGAATAAAGTTGAGTGTCTTATTCTGTTAACATTATTGGATGCGGCCCACGCTGTAGTTGTTACAAAGACTTGTAAAATGCTACAAACGAAGTGATCCTAATTCGTATATGTTATGATATGAGGAGTGGGGACGTCTTGTGCAATGCGTTTGCACAAGATCGGACCACGAAATAAGTCACTCTTACTTTATAACGTTGTTTACTATTTAAGACTGGCTATTTCAAAGCGATGACCTAGGTAACTTGACCTTAATCCTGAGCTAATTATGAACAACTGTTTATTTAGGATTATCCTTAGATTTGCATAGGTGAGGGTTGACTCAACAGTGCTGGCTCAATAAGCCTCCCATTTCAGGGGTAAGATCAGATAGATAGCTGAGGATATAGGGTACAGGATAGAATTTACTCCTACCCGCTTTCAGGGATAATGGAGAGGTTATTCCTTTAAATACTGACTCCGAGTCTTGAACAAAGGGGCCCACCCTCTCATTGACCCGAGAGGGACTCGGTTTGATGATCGGATCACAAACCAATTGTTCATTAGAGGATCAGTGAGACTTAAGGAACAAGAGGTAATCTCGGGGATAAAACAACTTTTTGACCTATCCGTTATTACAAACAACCTGTGAAGGGTTAACTTACTAATCATGGTTATATTGAGTGGACACAATATATCTACAGTGAGGGGAGTGCAACTACGGGCTTTAGTGGAGTGATTTAGTAGTTAACGAATGGGGTTAATTCGGTGTAAAAAATTTAGCCAATTAATCTCAGATCGTTGGAGCCTATGATCTGTAGGTCCACCTACGGGCTTCACCATTTTGTTAAAGAGTTAACAAAAAATCGTCCTACAGTAAGGATCAAAATAAGCACTTTTTTAAAAAGTTTAGGGATTAAAAGATTCTTAAAACTCTAAGGATCAAAGTTTAGAGACCAAAATAGAATATTATTCAAAGTTCCGATACCAAAATAACATATAAACCTTATTATTATTGTTGTTGTTTTTGTTATTATTATTATTATTATATTTAATTTTTTTTTTTTTAAACTAAAGGTAATTAACCCAAAGCTAGGCCACTAAACTAAGGAGTTGTAAGGAAGTCATCGCAGCCAGCTCTGGGAATATGAGAATTCTTTATCGAGAAGATTGAGAAGTAGGTGATTCCAAGAATTAAAATATAATTGTTGATATCGATATCAAAATTTTAATTTTAGAAGTATATCGATTAAATATCAATATTGATAGATATTTTTGTAAGTCACGAAATTATAAAATTAATTTAAATTATCAATTAAGTTGTTTTTATTCTAAAACTAAACTACAGATAATATTATTAGTTGTTATATTCACATTGAATAAAGTGAAAGACATTTTTACCTTTTAACTTCCATTTATTTAGGATATATCGAGGAATATATTCACGTATCCACAGATATTTTCATCTTGGGTCCGTTTCCGATCAAAGCTGGTGACTGCTAAGAAATCTCGAAATTCCATGGCTCCTTCCAAGATTACTCCCGGTGCTCGTCTTCTAAGCAACTGAAATCTCATCTCTGCAAGTTCCTCAAGCTGTGTCGACCTCAGTTCTCTCTCTCTCTCTCTCTCTTTCTCTCATGATTTTGCAGAATTTTTTAACCTACTAATGCCTGAGAAACTCGCGTGGTCTATTTCAGGAACGATTTCCCTTTCTTCAAGTTTTGGAGCTTAGGTTATAATGTAATGATATTCCGATAATGAGAACCTAACATATTGAGTGTATTAGATTCAATTTTTGAGTTTACATGACTAATTTCTACCTCCTGCTTCCCGTTCTTTATGAACAGATTCCTTTTCTCTTACTTTCGAGTTTGTACTGATGTGTAAATATCACTGCTGTTATTGCTTGTTCTGAACTTCTCTGCGATCCTGTAATCTGTTGTCTTGATGTTAGTGCATCACTTTGATCAGTTATATTCTACGTCTGTTTGCTTTGATAGCACTTCGTTTTACTACTATTGTCTTATCTACTACTCTCTTTTAGCTATTGCCTTAATGGAAATCTCTATTCACATGTTATATTGTCTTATCTGATTAATAACATTAAAATTCTATGCTAATAAGGGATCTCTTTGCTTTATTCCTGTTCCCACTACCTTAGTATTCCTGTCATACTGCTTTAAGATGCGACATTGAGGAGATTTATTTTTCTATGGAAATTTATCTCCCTCTTAGTGAATGAGGATCAAGTGGAGAGGGACAAGTTGGTTGAGAGTGATTGGTAAGACAATATTCCAATTTTAATGTTGAACATGTTGTGGGACAACTTTTAAGCCTTTAAGATTTATGGTTAGTGGCAGATGGTTGGTGTACTTCAGATATGAAAGGGAGAATGTGATTGCAGTGGAGAAATTGACAAACGCCTTTTCGAAAAAAGGGAAGACTAGAATTGGAGAGAAGTAAAAATGCTTTATTAATTTAGTGGTTATTTTGTTTGAACAGATGACTTTCTGTGTATTCGGATTACTGAAAGATAAAGAAAGTATTATAACAGGTGAATTTACTATGTTGATAATTTCAGCTGACTGTTCCTTCAGGACGAGAGGCGGAGAGATATAGAAGAAGAGAGAAGCTTAGTTAGATTCAAACTTGAAGACCCTAAAAAACTCAAAATGGGTGGAAGCAAATCCTACAATCAAATAAATGTTGCTGTAAATTATTGGCATGCTCCTCAAACACTGAAATTAATACTCATGATACCTTTTAGTTATTGGGAAAAATGTTTTAGATTTCATCCTTCAAATCGGATTTTCTCGACTAAATTTTTGTTTCCAATCAACTTTGCTTAGCCTCACATTCATTTTAGATTTGGTTTGTTCATTGAAAGGTAGAATTTAGAAATATTTGCTTGCTTGTGTATTTCTTTTCGAGATGGGATGGTTGATGTGCCGAAAAGTTCTTTGGTATGCAGAGCCCTGGGATCAGAAAGGACAGGATATGGGAGGAAAACTTAAAAGCCATATTACATGGTAAAGACGGAGTTGGGATGCCAGAGATTAACAAAATTCTCTCTCCCCAATTCAATGATCCAAGTCTAAGAAATATGGAAATGGAACGTCAGAAAGATAACAAGTCATCAGAGATTTTCCTTGTTTTTCCATTGTTCTTTATATGTTTAAGACACTTAAAATCACTGGATCTATTTCCATAACCTAAATGGCTTAATCAGAATGCCTCTTCACCAATGTTGTTCATCAATTTCCTTCATTGTTTCTCTTTTCCATTCCTAAATTGTGTCTTATTATTTATTCAGGCAATACCATGCTAAACTTTGTTCTTTATATACATCATTTTCTTTTTTTCTTTCCCTACATGTTAGGCATGACAGCAGATGAGGGCAAAGTGGAAAAGCTCTGACCAACAATCATTTTTGGTAACATCTTTTTACTCTTCTATACCTCTTCAAAAACCTCGTGCTTTTCATATTTGGATCTTGCATGTTAGTCTGTTCAATATCACTGTCACTGCTGCAGAAGTGTGCCTTTTGAGTTGATGAATGCAACTAGAATCTGCTTCGTGGTTTTGTTAGATTAGAACTTGCGGCCTTTCCATTGAGCCCCATTTAATGAATTCATCTGTGAAAGACTGATTAAAAAAAGTGTCCGTCATAATTCCATGTTTTGCTTTTCGTTCTTCTTGACATCTTTATTTTAAGTGTGTTTGAAGGTTGTTCTGACCTAAAAATTAAGCATACTTTTGCTGATACTGTGAGAATAGATTATCTTCCCTTTACTTCATAGCATCTGCTGATCTGACCTGAAATTTACAGCCTTTGCACTATATGATATCAATAATCTATCTGGATTCCCTCTAGTTTCTTTTAGGCCATCTACTTATTTTTCTTTTAATTAGACAATCTAGGTTTATTTTTAATGCATATTTTTTTAGAAAAATAAAAAAGTGAAATGAAGAACCCATTAAGACTGGGCGGTCTAAATTTAACACTAGATACTGTTGCAGAGAATCCAGGCCCCATGTTTTATTATTTTTCTATGGTCCCGCTGTTCTCAAGCGAGTCTTAGGTTTTCTTTTTCTTCTCTTTTTCGTCGGAAATGACTTTTGAGGGTATTATTTTTTTACTTTTTTATTTTTATTTTGGTGTGGACAAGTGTTGAATATATACACAAAAAATTCTCAGGGCGAGTTTGGCTTAGGATTTTAATACGTCTTGGGTTAAGAATTTTGTATTTATATTAATATATGTTTGGTTGTAAGAAGGAATAAGTTATTGAAACTTGGATTTTAACACGTGTTTGGTTAGTGAGTTTCTAATTTGGAAAGAGATTTGAGGGGTTTCTTAGTTGGAAACCAGCCAGCAAGGGATGTACCACTTGCGATATGTGTAATCGCTCATCTTTCGTGACAATGTAGATGGGAATTGTTGGATATTGGTGATACATCCTAAATCGGTTTCTTCTTGGTTGGAGATTCACATTAAATAAAGTGTGATCTTGCTCTAAACTGCCCTCATAGTCTTAGACACCAACAACCTAGAAGAAATAGATTTATTTTATCGAAAGTAGAAGAAACAAATTTAGAATGTATCAACTAACAACAACCATTTTCTGTATAGGGAATTGCTTGTGGACAAAATTTTACGGTCGATTTTTCTAAAAGCACAACTTATTTTAAAAGCTACAACAACCTCAAATTAAACCTAGGTTAGATAAATGAAGAACTCCACTTCTTTGTTCTTCTAAATGCTAAGAGATTGATCTTGGTTCAGTCTGTCCTAAATAGGCTCAGTATCTATTATTTTTCTCTTTTAGTAGTTTCACATCTATGTTTGATGAGCAAGCCTCATCGAAGCTCTAATGCATCATCCCAAATGTTGAGCACTTCCAACTCTTCCAAGGTCCAATATATTTTTTTCGTTTGGAGTTATTGTTGAAACACGATTTGCAACATACCATCAGCATCAATTTGAAGAAACTTGCTCTAATCAAATGTTTGTTCCAACATTCTGGATGAGCCATTGAAAATGCTACACATCTCTCTCTTTTAAAGTCTCACGAACCTCGATGGATTTTTAAGAGTCATCTTTTGGAATCCATAGGTCGTCTGCTAAATTTGTGTTAGCAGGTCGTTGCTAATTCTCCACCTATATCCTTTCTCAAAAAGTCGTCTCCGATTCTCCCCCATACCATTTTTCTCCAAGCATATGATGAATTGGGTTTATCACTCCTAATTAGGGTAGCTGCCGTGTTTGAAATACTTACCTCATAATACTTTAGTGAGACGGTTTTTAAGTTTTTTGGGCTGTTTAAAACGCTGGGTTGAGATAGGATGTCCGAAGTTCATATGTATATAAAGTTCATATATATATGGAGTTTATATCTATGTGTTTGGAATGCAGAGTTATTTGGTCTGAGTTCTTATGTCCATGTTTGGGGTATAAAGTTGGGTTCATATGTCTGAGGTATTTGGTGTAGTTTTTTAACTTAAATAATCTGCTTTTATTTTTATTATTTTTGTTTTGAAATTTTTTTATTCAATAATTTATACCCATCTTTGTTTGAATAAAATATAGATCGCAATTTTTTTTTTAATTTTTAATTTTTTTTCTTTTTTCTTTTTAATTTTTTTTAATAGAATCTATTTCATCATCTTAGCCGTCAATGAAATGTTATCACATTTCATCAACAATTTCACTTTTAATTCCTCTAAATTTAGAAGACTATCAGAGAAGAAATCTTTATTTTTTACTAATTTTTTTTTTAGAAAATGTTCCAGGAAAAAATCTTCATTTTTTGGGTTTTTTTTTTAATTTATAAATATATTACATACTTTTCAACTACATACATACTTTTTGTTTAAATATTCTTAACACTAATTTGATATGTGAATTCAATTAAATAAAAATACTTCTTACAAATTTTTATGTATAAATATTGAACTTATTGTAGACAAGATACTATTGTTTATATAATCATCGATCTCACAATATACTTTAACAGTAATCAGTCTTATAATAGTTGAAAGTCATTGTGAAGTTGATTATTGAAGATGATTTTCGCTGGAGTTTGTAGCTGGAGCTGGTTGTCGAGACATAAAGTTGGTCACATGAAAGTGGTATAAGAGTTTGTCGTCAGAGGTGTTTTTCAGAGCCTAGAATTAGTCATGCGAAGGTGATTGTCGAAGTTGATAATTAAAGATGATTTTTGCCAAGATTGTAGTCGAACATGGTTGTTGGAGCCCAAAGTTGGTCGCATGAAGGTGGTATTAGAGTTCATTGTCGGAGTTTGTTATTGAAGGTGGTTGTCGAAGCCCCGAGTTGGTTGTTGGTGTTGCTCGCTCGAAGGTGATTTTCGTTGGAGGTTGTAGTTAGAGGTGGTTGTCGAAGCCTACGAAGTTGGTTGTCGGAGTTGGTCATCGGAGTTAGTTATTAGAGGTGGTTGTTAGAGCCTAAAATTGGTCATTGGAATTGGTCACGCAAAAGTGGTTGTCACACTTGGGTAACTGGAGTTTTTATTGGAGGTGGATGCTAGAGCTCGGAATTGGTTGTCAGAGTTGGTCTCATGAAGGTTGTTGGAGCTTGGAGTTAGTCGTCGGAGTTCTCATTAGAGGTGGTTGTCGGAGCCGAGAGTTGGTCGTCGGAGTTATCATCGGAGGTGATTGTCGAAGGTCAGAGTTGGTCGTCGGAATTGTCATCGAAGGTGGTCGTCAAAATTCGAAGTTAGTTCCTAGAGTGTGACAATGATTGTCATCGACAGTGGCTGGTTGGTAAAACCATTGAAAACATTTGAAGAAGAATGAGTTGGGGTGAGTTGGTAAAATATACATTTAAAGTTGGTGGATCAAACATTGAGGGGACGCTTGGGACAAGGATTATCCTAATATTATAATAACCACCTCTTGCTACAATAAATATTATTTCAAAACCCCTTAATTAACTATGGTCAACATTATTTCAAAACCCTTTATTTGCTACAGAGTTTACTATTTTGTTATCAAACTAAAGTAGTTTACACATCAAACACATTATTATAACCCGAACTAAAATAATCTATACTCCAAACACAAACCATTATAACTCAATTATAATAACTTAGGGCTATAATAACTAACTCCTTATCCTAAATGTCTTTCAAGTTGGAATATTATACTAATTCAACTGAACTTAAGTTGGTGAGCCAAACACCCATGATGATTTTTGAACTTTGTTTTGTCAACGTCGCCGGGTTGAAGTCAAAATCTCAACCTGCCTTCCATCTTACTAGCGTGCAAAGGCATTTCCTCCAACTACTACACACCACTAGATCTTCTAATGGCCTCTGTTTGTTTAACAACATAATCTTGTGTACAATGTGATTAACTCATCAAAAAGGATTTGTGGCATTTGGAAGCAACTCATTGTATGGTCTGCGATGACTTAGGTCTCCGCCTTTAATGAGCACATCTTTACCACGGTACCAATGTGGGGGGGGTGTGGGGGGGGGGGGGGGGGGGGGGGGCGGAGAGTAATAGAATTAAATATTTTGGGAGTTTTAGAGTAAAAAGTTGGTTATTATAGTTGGGTTTTAATAGTTTGTGTTTGGGTATAGATTATTTTAGTTTGAGTTATAATAGTATGTGTTTAAAGTGTAAATTATTTTAGTTTGAAAAGAAAATGGTAAACACCGTAGGAAAGAATAAAGAAATGATGAATGTAAAATAGTAAAAAGGGTAGCAAATAGTAAATACGGTAGCAAATGAAGATTTTGAAATTTTGAAATAATGTTTTTTACTGTTGTAGCTAATGGGAGGTTTTGAAATAGTATTTATTGTAGTAAGATGTGGTTATTATAATCTTATGATAATCTAGAGGTAGTTATTATAATCTTATGATAATCTGGAGGTGGTTATTATAATCTTATAATAATCTTTGCCCCAAACGTCCCCCTAGGATTCATTTCACGTAGTTTAGAATAGGAGCCTTAGATGCTAGTCCACTCTGACGAGTGCTTTAGTTAGATTTTTCCTCTAATCCATGATCTAAGAAAAATAGAAAATTACTTTTTTGGCCCTTTAATCCAAGCTCCTTAGTGTCCATGGTGCCGATTTTTTCCATGGAAACAAACGTGGTCCACCCTAAACAAGAGAGGGATTTCTCGAAGGGTACTTGCATTTTCAAATTAATTGCAAATGTAGCAACTCTCTGGTTTTGCAAATATAGGGGGAAAATGAAGGAAGAGCTCGCCCAAACCCTGTAGGAATAATAATAATAATAAAGAAGCTAAAATAAGCCTTCAAACTAGTGGTCATTTATTCCTTCCACGAGATCTCATTCCTACACGTGTAGAGTTGATAGACGTTGATCACTAATTTATCTTTCAATGATAAACTCATATCACCAATTTACATCTATCATTTGAAGGAATAAATGCATCTATTAAAAATATACTAGAGGAAAAATAGAATTGTGTAATTATGTCAAAATAGGACGATTTTTTTTTTAAGAGAATGGTCCAACCGACAAAATCATAATCCTTTTGCTGTATTTGTAAATGTGGCGGTATGAATTGCCACCTATTAAAATGTAGCATTGAAAATTTCTTTATATTATATTTATTAACTTTTTTTTTGTTTTGTTTTTGTTAATTCTACGTACTTCTTCCCTTTGGTCAAAGATATAGTGTTTCACCTGATTGAGTCCAAAGTTTGAAATATCGAGATTCCTATTTTATGAAAATATTGATGTAGATAAAAATGGTGAAAATTTTTATGAAAATTGATGAAAATTATTATAATTAGTTAATGAAATTTTGATTGTGATCTAATTAGACTATATTTAATCATCATTTTTATAAAAATAAGACAATATTTAGATGTATAGTGTAAATATCTGTGTAAATATCGATGTGGTAGTAGAAATTTAAAAAAGAAATGGAAAAATAATTACAAAATAATATTAGATTTTATTTTATTTTTTAAAGTCTTTTTCTTGTAAATGAAAACTTTGGATGGGAAAAGAAGCAAAACTCATATGGTGAAATGATGTAAAAGTTCAATGGAAAAGGGTTTGAATGAAATTAAAAATAAACGCATGTTATTTTTATCAATTTTGGTTTCTTAGAAATGAAAGCTTTGAATGGTAAACAAATAAAATTTACGTTAATCCAATTTTGAGGTGAAATAAATTGAAAATTCAATTGAAAAATGTTTGAATTAAGTTAAATTATAAATATATGTTATTATTTTTCTCAAGTTTGATTTTTTGAAAATGAAAGTTTTGGATGGTAAAAAAACAAAACTAACATCAATTTAATTTTGATGTGAAATGATGTGAAAATTTAATGGAAAAAGATTTTAATGAAATTAAAAATAAATATATATTATTATTTTTCTCAATCTTGGTTTCTTGGAAATGAAAGTTTTAGATCGTAAAAAATAAAACGTACATCAATTTAATTTTGAGGTGAAATTATACAATTCGCTTAATCAAGATAAGTCTATAAATCTTTAAAAACTTCCATTAAGCCTAATTGTTAAAAAAAAAAAAAAAAAAAATTGATATTACCATCAAAATTTTGAGAATGGGGAGAAATTGAAATTTTCAAATAGTCTGAAATTTCGAAATTTCAATCAAAATTTCAAGATTTTAATCGAAATTCTAAAGTGTGATTGAGTCATGCCTCATTGGCTATTATTCGTAAAATAAAATGATAAAACATTTGTGAAAAGTTGATTAAAAACAATAAACTACAAAAGGAAAAAAAGGTAGGAAATTTATCCACTGAACTTTAAACGTGCTCCAATTCATAAAAAATAAGGATCAGGACGAGGTCAAAAGCCCAAACTCGGCCATCAGTTAGTATCTAAAAGTCAACTCAAACCAACCAACTCCTTTATTAGTATTTATGTTCAATTGGTAGTAGATTTAGTGAATTTTAATAAAAGGATGATGTAAAAAACTGTAAATATTCAACAAATATCAATAAATTGGAATAATAGGAAAGAAAGATTAATGGACAACTTTCATCTATTACACAATTCTTCCATAGATTAGTTCTATTGACCATATTCTGTTACTGTAGTTAGCTTGTTGGTATATTTGGTGTACTATAGTTAGTATGTTAACTGTAGTTAGTTGGTTATGATTCAATACCTTATATTTAAATTATGAAGAGTAAAATAAGAAAATTATATGACTCCCATTTACCTCACATATTATGGTATCGGAGATTAGTCCAAGAGGTCTTTTGTTAAGATGCTTGCAATATTATTCTCTTCCATTAATATTGATTTTCGTCTTTTACATATTTTAAGTTCACAAGTGAGAAGGGTTAGATTTAATTAATATTAAATTTATCTTCCTTGAATTTTTAGATCAATTGATGATTGTTATACATCTGCCAACATGAAAAATGGAACTTTCACCTATTTTCACAATTGTCTGATATTGTCTATTTTATGCATTAACTCATGATAATTGTCATCTTTTATATATCTATGATTATATTTTTTTTTTAGTTATTTCTTTATGGGTACTTAGTAACAAGCTTATTTTTTAAAAATGACTAAAAAAAATATTTTTTTTTTTCAAAATCAATATATTGGAATAATGGAAAAGAAAAATAAATCATTGAAGTTGTCAATCACCAATGTAAATTAATGTCACTTTCTATTGTGTGTATATATAAGAGTGTTTCTAAATTTTACCTCAAAACTTTAAAAAGTATCTAATAGATTTATGATGTTTTAACTTTATGTCCAATAAATTTATGAATTTTAAAATTATTAAATTAGATCGTGAACTTTTGTTTCTTATAAGTTTATTTAACATTCTTTAATTTAAAATTAGTATGTCTATTATACATAAATTTTAGGTTTGTGCTAATAATTTAGGTTATGTTTGGTAATAATTTGGGTCTCGTTTGTTAATTATTTGGTTCTTTTTTATTTTTAATTTTTGAAAATTAAGTTTAAAAACATATCCCACCCTTAAATTTCTTGCTTTCTTATCTACTTTTTATTTATATAACAAAAACAAGCCTTTTTTAAAAAAATATATTATTTAAAAACTTGTTTTTGTTTTTGAAATTTGGCTAAGAATTCAACTTTTGTACTCAAGAAAGATGTAAATTATTATAAGAAAATGTGAGAAAATAGATTATTTTTCAAAAAAAAAAAAAAAAAATGAAATGGTTACCAACTGGATCCTTGGTTTTTTTGTTTTTAGTTTTTGAGAATTAAGCCTATAGATGTCATTTCACCTCTAAATTTCTTGATATGTTAGACTACTTTTTACCAATGCTTTCAAAATCTTGTTTTTGTTTTTGTTTTTGACATTTGGAGAATTCAACTTTTTTATTTATAGATGCAAACCATTGTAAGAAATTTAGAGGAAATAAGTTTAGTTCAAAAGTCATAAAATAAAAAACCAAGACTCCATTTAGTAACCATTTCATTTTTAGTTTTTGGTTTTTGAAAATTAAGCTATTTTCTCACGTTTCTTATAAAGATTTGCATTTTTCTTTAAGTATAATGGTTGAATTCTTTGTCAAATTCCAAAAACAAAAACAAATTTTTAAAAGTTACTTTTTTTAGTTTTCAAAGATTGGCTTAGTTTTTTAAACTATTCGTAAAAATTAGATAATAAGGGAAGGGATTTGGAGGTGGAAATAAAAATAAAATGGTTATCAAATGGGCCTAAATGGTTACTAAACGAGAATTTAATTAGCAAACTTTCAAGTTGTGTTTCCATTAAGTTCGTGAATTTTTTAAAATACTTCAAATAAGTCAAGGAGCTATTAGACACAAAATTAAATACTAAAATCTTATGTAATACAAGATTAAAATCTTAGAGACTTATGGAAACTTTTTAAAATTTAGACCTATCAGATACACACAATTTTTTTTTTAAAAAAACCATAGACTTATTTCATACAAGTATTGAAAAATTTAAGCTCTATTTGGTAATCATTTTGTTTTTTGTTTTATTTTTGAAAATTAAGCCTATTTTATCCACATTTTTATAATAATTTACATATTTCTTAAGAACAATGGTTGAATTCTTAGTCAAATTCCAAAAATAAAAACAACTTTTTAAGAGTTACTTTTTGTAGTTCTCAAAATTTGGCTTAATTTTTTAAACTATTAGTAAAAAGTAGATGACAAAAGAAGAAATTGGAGATGAAAGTAATGTTTATTGGCTTAATTTTTAAAATAAAAAATAAGAAATAAAATGATTACCAAACGAGATCTTTAAGATAAGATAAAATTTGTAATATAATCCATACTTTTAAATTTTCAATGGCAACCCACCTCCTCTACTAAATAAATCACAAGAGGATAAATAATAAATAGCTTATCTAATAGAATAAAGAAAAGTTGATTGATTAATCTACCACTTTAATAAACTTAATAACATAAAACATTATATCTTCTTTTTTTTTTTTTCTTTTCTTTTCTTTCTTTTTTTTTTTTGACTAAATCCACTCCTAATTTTCAACGCTACATTTAATTTTTAATTATAAATTCATTTGGAAGCTACTTTTGAACTGTTAAAATTATTTACAAACAATATCCCACATGAGAAATCACATATTCTTTCAATATATAGATAAATTAAGATTTGGACCTACTCGAAAAGGGAAAAATAATTATTTTAATTTTGGAAATAGGATCAAATTCTATTTTTGGCTTTTAAACTTTTACATTTATTTTTATTTTTTAAAAAACTTTTATTTATTCTTTTATTCATAACTTAAAATATTAAATCACAATGCCTATAAAAGTATTGAGATTAAATTTAAACTAAAGTTCAAAACCATAAAGTCTTAAAATTTTAAATTTATTTCATTTTTTGTTTATGAACTTTTAAAAGATTTATTTTAGTTTCTAATTTTTAAATTAATTATTTTGGTTATTGTCATCATTTTATTGTTAGTAATTGCCCTTAGTTTCTAACTCTATTTAGTTTTTTTAGTAGAATAGATCTCTTGATCGTTAACATATAATTTAGGTTAGTTGAGTTACTTTAACAATTCTATATAATCTCAAGACATGCATTCTATACATTAAAACTAAGCAATAATAATAATAATAATAATAATAATAATAATAATAATAATAATAATACATGTCTACTTCAACTTGTGGATACACATACCTAAAATAATATAATCTATGTAGTAATTTTAGTATAATTGGGGATCGAGGAATTTGAGCTACAGATTTTGTAATTTCTAATACAATTATATGTCAATTAAATTATGTTCGATTTGATTTGATTATTTTATTAATTTATAAATTAAATATAAACGTAAAAAGTGAGAGACTAAAATGACATTTATACTTGAATTGCTTGCAATTGCAGCCAGTATAAAGTCATTCCTCCATGATAGCATCTCTTGGAATATATATATTTGATGGCATTTGGTCAGATTCTTGATGACTTTTTTTTAAGTTGATTGGATCCATAGAAGGGGTGGATTTTTCTTCCTTATTTGAAAATAAATTTGTTGTTTAGCAATATTCTTTTTCCTTTGTTTTTTTTTTCTCTTAATTCTTTTCCCTTCTAAAGTTATTCGAATTTCTGAATGTTATTATAAAAACGTATTGAGGCCTATTTGATAACTATTTTGATATTTAAAAATTATGCTTATAAACATTATTTCTATTAATAAGTTTCTACATTTCACCATCTAATTTTTTTCTAATGCTTTTAAGAAAACCCAAGTTATAGTTTTTCAAATTTTGTTTTGTTTTTAGAATTTAGTTGGGAGTTTTTGTTAAAAAATATGAAAAACATAATTGAAAAATTGAAACAAAACAAATATAAAAATAAAAATAAGTGCAATTGGATTACATAATCGAAATATTCTAAAAAAATTAACATTCTTGTATATGAATCATTTAAAATCAAATTTATATATGAACTTACCGTTTAAACAAGATTTATATACTATAATACCATATAAAGATGAATTTCAATAACAAAAATGATTTTAACGATTTCAAAATCACTCTCGTGTATAAAAATTAGTTTGATTTTGTAAAAGGTAAGAATTGAAAATTAGTTGGTAGGTTTTATTGTACTATATTCAATTTGGAGATCGATTTCAGTTCAATGGTCAATTCGATTTTATTTTAATATTTTATTTTATTGTTATTTAATAGTCAAATGGATCATCTTTCCTTAGGTATTAAGAAATTTTGATGAGATTGACATACAAAAGTAAAACCTAAAAAACAAGTAATTAAATGAAAAGTAGGCATGACTTTGGTTATACAAACTAAACATACTTATTATTTTTATCAATATTTAGGTTGAATGATATTGATAATATAATAAGTGTTGTGAAATAAGAAGAATACATAAACAAAACAAGAACAAAAGAAACAGAGTAGAAGAGAGACTGGAGAGAACAAATATTGAACTCAATTGTGTTGTGTCTTACAAAGACATCATACACCACTATTTATAGGACATGGAATGGTATATGTTACAACATAGAATTCAACGGAGGATGCATGTTACATCATGAAATTCAATGGAATGTTTATGATATTTGTTAAACTAGGTAGGTTATGGATATCTACACCAAATAGTATATTATAATATATATTACATTTATAATACTCTCTCTTAGATATTCATATTATATAAAATAAATGTTTCGCTAAAACCTTAGTAGGAAAAAAAATCCAGTGGAAAAAAATCATAGTGAAGGGAAAATAGTACATTATTTTATATACTTTAGTGATTGTCTCATTAAAAACCTTGCTAGGAAAACCCAGCGGGAAAAACCATAGTCAAGGGAAAAAGTGCGCAGTATTTCTTCTCCCCTCATGAATACATCACTTGAGTTCTCTGAATCGTCACATTCCAATGTTATGCACCAACTTTTTGAATGTTGGTGTGGCTAGTGCCTTTGTAAGTAAGTCTGTCAAAGTTATCTTATGAAGAAATTTGTTGAAAACTGATGTTGTCATTTTCTTCAAGGTCATGCATGTAGAAGAGTTTTGTTGAGATATGTTTTGTTTTACCTCCTTTTATATATCCATCTTTGATTTGAGCTATACATGTAGTATTGCCTTCAAATAATATCGTTGGTAAATTTTTATCAGAAGACAAGCCACATGTTCCACGATGAGTCATTGACCTCAATCACACACATTCCCTACTAACTTCACGAATTGCAAGAATTTCTGCATGATTTGAGGAAGTCTTTGTGATGGCTTGCTTTACAGATTGTCAAGATATAGCAGTTCCTCCACATGTAAATAGATAACCTGTTTGAGATCTTGTTTTGTGTGGATCAGATAAATATCTAGCATTTGCATAACCAACTAGATCAAAGTTTGATTTGTTTGAATAAAACAAACTCATATCAATCGTTCCTCGAAGATAACAGAGTACATGTTGCTAACTTCGCTCCAATTTCTTTTTGTTGGAGAAGAGTGTATCTTGGTAATAAATTTACTGAGAATGCTATATCCAGTCTTCTGTTGTTAGCAAGATACATTAGTGCACCTATTGCACTAAGATATGGTACTTCAGGACCAAGTAGTTCTTTATTATCTTTTCAAGGTCGAAAGATATCTTTTTTCACATCTAGTGATCGAATTACCATTGAAATGTTCAATAGGCGTGTTTTGTTCATGTAAAATATTTTTAAAATCTTTTATTTATATGTCGATTGATGCATAAAAATTCCATCGGCTAAATGCTTAATTTGCAAGCCAAGGCAAAATTTCGTTTTGCCAAGATCTTTCATCTCAAATTCTTTTTTGAGATATTCTATTGCCTTTGGAAGCTTTTCAGGAGTATCAATTATGTTTGAATCATCAACATATATAGCTATAATAGCAAACCCTAACTGTGATTTCTTAATAAAGACACATAGACAAATTGGATTATTTTGATAACCTTCTTTCAATAAATATTCACTTAGATGATTGTATCACATTCGTCCTGATTGTTTCAATCCATATAATGATCTCCGTAATTTGATCGAATATAAATCTCTATAATTTGAGTTACATGATTCAGCTATCTTAAATCCTTCAGGGATTTTCATGTAGATTTCATTTTTCAGAGATCCATAAAGATATGTTGTGACAACAACCATAACATGCATGTCAAGCTTTTCATATACAGTCATGCTAATTAAATATATTAATGTAATAACATCCACCATAGGAAAATATGTTTCCTCATAGTCAATGCCTGGTCTTTGAGAAAATCCTTATGCAACAAATCGTGCTTTATATCTTGTGACCTCATTATTTTAATTTCTTTTACGAACAAATACTCATTTGTATCCTATGAGTTTTACACCTCTATGTGCATGGACTACAGGTCCAAAAACCTCACGTTTTGAAAGTGATTTTAATTATGCTTGGATGACTTCTTTCCACTTTAGCCAATCCTTTGTATGATGACATTCTTTAATAGATCTAAGTTAAGAATCCTCATTTTCATGAATTATATCATGGGTAACACTATAAGAAAAAATGTTGTCTATAACTATATCAATTCTATTCCATCTTTTTCCTGTCGTGATATAATTTGTCGAGATCTCATTGTTATCTTCATATATTTGAGTCTCTTTAACATTGTTAACATTAATCATGTATAGGGTTTCTTCTTGAATGTTCCCATTTTCAATTGAGTCATTTCGACTATTGATTATTTTTCTTTTTCGGTGATTTTTATCCTTTGAACCTATTGGTCTACCACGCTTCTGGTGTATTGCTGTCTCATTGTTTGCAACAACTTGTGAGTTGGGATTTTAATTCTAGATGGAGCATTTGTAGTTGAAATATATGACTTAGTCACTTTCTTAGTATCTACAAATGCATCTGGTATTTGGTTTGCTATGCTTTATAAATGAATTATCTTTCGAACTTCCAGTTTGCATTGATTTGTACGAGGATCTAAATTAGACAATAATGATGTATTCCAGACAATTTCATTTTCCAACTTCTTAATTCCTTCCCCTAATGTTAGAAAAGTTGTCTTATTAAAATGGCAATCAACAAATCATGCAGTAAATACATCACCCATCAAGGGTTCAAGATATTTAATAATTGATGGGGAATCAAATCCAACATATATTCCTAATCTCTTTTGAGGTCCCCTTTTAGTATGTTGTGGTGAGGCAATTGGAACATATACTACATATCCAAAAATTCGCAAATGGGAAATATTTGGGTCCTAGCCATAAGCTAATTATATTGGAGAGTATTTATGATAAAATGTCGATTTTATGTGTATAAATGACATTGCATGAAAAATAGCATGACCCCATACACATATTGGAAGTTTTACTCTCATAAACAATGGTCTAGCAATTAATTGTAAACGTTTGATAAATGATCCTGCTAAATCATTTTATGTATGAACATGAGCTACAAGATATTCAATACCAATTGACATGCAATTATTAAATGTTTGGGATGTAAATTCACCAATGTTATCAAGTCGAATTCTTTTGATTGTATAATCAGTAAACTGTGCTCTTAATTTGATTATTTGAGCAAGTAAGGTTTCGACTTGATAAAAAACACACATGTGACCATCTATTGGATGCGTCAATTAAAACCATAAAGTATCTAAATAGTCCGCCTGGTGGATTAATAGATCCACATATATCACCATGAATTTGTTCTAAAAATGTTGGTGACTCAATTCCTACTTTAGCTGGTGATAGTCTAATAATCAATTTTCCTTGAGAGCAATCAACACATGATAATTCATTAGATTGAAGAATCTTCTGATTCTTTAATGAATGTCCATGAGAATTTTCAATAATTCTTCTCATCATTATTGACCCAAGATGACCCAACCGATCATGCCAAACATTACATATATCTTGATTCATGAACTTCGGGTTCATGGTTGCATATGTTTCAATTATGAGTATATGAGTATAATATAATCCAGAAGAAAAAGCAGGTAGTGTTTCCCATATACGTTTTCCATGTGAAACAATAGATGTTATATAGATATATTCTATATTATTCTTATTGTTGGTTTGAAGATGATAACCATTTTCACGTATATCTTTGAAGCTCGGTAGATTTCTTTTTGACTTACTAGAGAACAAAGCATCATTAATTTTGAAGCTGTTCCTCTAGGTAAATTAAGGTTTGCCTTTTTAAAACCTTCAATCAAGTTTGCAGAACCTATATTGTATTGACATTTGCTTTTAGCATTGTTTATTTAGAAAAAATATTTTTTACTTTTAAGTATTGTGTGCGTAGTTGCACTATCTACCAAACATAAGTCTTCATTTTTCATCTTTAAGTCAGTCAAAATATGAGAAATATCCATGATTCTTCATTATAAAAAAAACGACTACAATAAGTCTTAAATCAAAATGAACTTGTAAATACAAAAAATAAAATAAAAGAAACTAAAACATAAATTAATATTAGTTTTAGACATTATCAAAATTAAAAAGAAAGTATTTGCTACTCTTTGAATGCCATCAATTTTCTCTTCAGGAGACTTAAAGAAGTCAGCAACATCAAAATGTGTCATGTTTGAAGGGTCAAATACATCATCTTGATATGCAATGTTTGCTTCCATATTTTTCTCTTTCTCCTGCAATGACGCTTGATAGAGATCAACTAAGTGTTTGGACGTACAACAAGTACGAGATTAATGCCCCTTCATACCACATTGAAAGAATTGATTTTCAACACTTTTGGAGCTCTTATTTTGTGGAGTTTTCCCTCTATGATCATCAGTATTTGTGGTTTTCTTGAAATCCAAATGATTAATACCACGAAAAGAATAATTATTTCTTCCTCTACTATAGCCACGACCTCGACCACAACCTCGACCTTGACCATGATTATTTGAAATTACAGCATTCGCTTCAAGGAATGGTGTCGCTTTAGTTGGTCGAGATTTATGCTTTTCATTAATAGCTCATTGTTTTGTTCAGCCATGAAAAGACATGATATAAGTTCAGAATACTTTTTAAAACATCTTTCTCGATATTGCTGTTGCAAGAGCATATTCAAGACATGAAATGTTGAAAATGTCTTCTCTGACATATCTTCATCAGTAATTTTTTGTTCGCTTAACAACAATTTTGAACTAATTTTAAATTGCGGAATTGTAATCACTTAATGATTTAAAATCTTGCAACCTTATGTGCATCAAATCATAACGAGCTTTAAGAAGAATTACTGTTTTTTGATGATCATACCTTTCTTTTAAACTTTTCCATAGGACATAGGGATCTTTTGCCGTAAGATATTCAACTTTAGTCTCTCATGAAGATGATCTTGAAGGGAAATCATGTTTTTTGCTTTTTCTAGACTAGAAGTCTTATTTCCTTCCTTAATCATTTCTCCAAGATTTATGGCATCCAGATGAATTTCAACATTAAGCACCCATGATAAATAATCATTACCATTGATATAAAGGGCTAGAAACTCTAATTTGGTATGACTTGTCATGGTAAAACTATAACAAAGAAATGTACTTATATAGAAATTTAATAAACATATCAATCATGCATTCTAAACAATGTAGATAATTATTAGAACCTGATCCATTATGTTTTTAAAGTATATATCCAATATAAATAACATGCTCAATATATATATGTATCGTAAACATGATATTCATATATATAAATAATAATAACAAATGACATAATACAAAATGATTCAAAACATACATGTTAATGGAAACAACATGTCAATATGAAGAATATGTTGTCAACTTTTAAATCATATACAGTATATATATGAGGTACTGGATAGATATATGCTATATTTATGAAACGTTCATAATTCAAAACACATAAACAAAAACAAAAACGAAATTAACCTACCTTTTGCAAATGAAAGTGGTAGAGTCGTGCTGATAACGTGTTGTGAAAATAAGAACAATGCATAAACAAAACAAGAACAAAAGAAGCAAAGTAGAAGAGAGATTGGAGAGAACAAATATTGAACTTAATTGTGTTGTGTCTTATAAAGGTATCATACACTACTATTTATAGGACATGGAATGTTGTATGTTACAACATAGAATGAAATGGAGGGTGCATGTTACATGAATTCAATGAGAGGTTTATGATATTTGATAATCTAGGTAGGTTATGGATATCTACACTAATAGTATATTATAATATATGTTACATTTATAATAATAAGTATAATATGTCCACGACATCATTCATGTATCACAAATTATTAGTTATATTTAGATGTTACTTTCCGCATTAAAAAGAAAAAAGAAAAAAAATCAAAGTCACCACGAGGGTCTCCCTCACAATTGTAGATCAAAACAAGGGAACACAATAATCGGTTTGTTTTTGTGTAAGTCCTACTTTTAAGAGTTGAGTTCGTGATTTTTATGATGCTGGTCACCGGGTCTGAAATGATTTAGTTGCTTTTTTTTTATTAATTTTTTATTTACGAAAGTAACAAATAAGTCTTTATCATAGAAAATGACCTTTCTAAGAAGGTAAATTAATACATTTATTCAAGTTTAAAGTTTAAATATAATGGATGAAATTGAAAGTTGAAGGTTAAAAAACCTTATAATTTTAAGGTAAAAAATTATTTATTCCAAAAAAAAAAAAAAAAAATCTCACATAGTATTTCTTTATAAGTAAAAGCTTAATAAGGATAGAAACAAAAACCCTAATACAAGACTTATAAATTTGATCGGGTGAATTTGAAGGGATCAAAATTAGAGATGAAAAATAGGTGAATCACAAATACAACACAAGTTGGGAATAATATCACTGACAATAGTAGATATAAGAGGTAAAAGAGAAACAAAGAGAAGAAGAACACAGAGAGTTGTTAACCCAGTTTGGTGCAACCACACCTACGTCTGGGAGGCTTTATGCCTAGATAAAAAGAGATCCGCTAGAATGTAATTCCATTTTACAAAGTTAACTTCAACTGAGATTACACACTGTCAGTTTACACTTCATAGAATACTAGCGAGCAAGTTAGGCTCCCCCCAACTTTGATGTTGCTTCAGTTGGGTTTGCAGATTCAGGCTCTCTCTAAATCTGATGTCATAGTAATGACTTCACACTCTTTTCACTTACTACTTGTAAGTTCCTTCAACTAGCACTTCACCGTAAACAAAAGATGAATAACTTGGATAGTTCAAGCCTCACAGGAACAAGACAACTTTAGTTGTTTTTCAATAAGTCACACACCAATCAAACATCATGCGACTTACCCTAAATTCCATAGTAGAACCCCTCTAAATACATTCCACAAATTCCACAAAAGGCAAGAGAGCTACCGAACTAGTAGGCTCACATACATGGAAAGAATATTCCAGCAAATCTGCAACAAATAAGGAAAGAATACCAATGCCAAATATTTTCCAATAATGGCAAAAACAATATATGTACTAGAATAATTAAAAGAAAATATTATCAGCTAAGCAAAACCATAACAAACTCCCCCTTTGGTCTAAAATTTTCTTTTAATGGCAAACCAATCAACCATACAGAAGAGAGGAGAACAAAACACATCACATTAAACTGAACCTATTAATACATCCCGAGTAAAAAAAAAAAAAAAAAAAAAACCAAACCGATAAACTCAAAATCGCATGAGCAAAGAACAACAATAGACTAACCAACATAAACAAAAAATCAAAAGAAAACCATTAAACCATCTCCCCCTTTTTCCAAAAAGAAAATCAATCAATCATCAAGGGCTGAGAAGAACAAGCATCATTAGAACGTGGAAGCGACGAACTTAAGAGATGAACCAATGCATCAATCTCATATCGACGATTAGAGAGGACACGATAACTGTAGTCATAGTACGTGATTCAGAGAATAAGATGCGGAAGATGTGTCTTATGCTCAATAGGAATTAGTAAACCACCCTCATGAACTTGCAAATCCTTAGGAAGAGGAAGGTCAGAAGCCTTGGGCAAATGAATTTTATGTACAATTTTAGGGACATGAGACCCTGGAATATCTTGTAGTTAACATTAAGAACCTTAGAATCAGGTCAGGGAGCATCATTCGGACAAAAAATGTAGACCTTGATGAAGGGGTGAATCCCAATGTGGAAGCGATTATCACTTTGCCCCAATATTTTGTATAGAGAAATGACATAATAGAAACATAAAGAATTAGGCTAAATGTATTGTATACAGTAATTAATTAGGGAAGATGAATTACAACCTTTGTAGAACCAATTCTCAAAGACCTTTTCTCCATCTTCTAGATCCATTGCATGATCGAATCATGAGCAAAACACGACAATCGATCTTCTCTGTATTCTCTTTAGAACATGGAAGCTTGTAGGAGCTTTAGTGTTTTTGAAGAAGGGGAAGACAAAACTAGATAATTCTTCTCTATTCTTTTGTTTTGTGAGACTGAAATATGTTGGGATTAGTGTCCTAATTCTCTTAGAGTCTCGTTGTTTGTAATTATACACATTGTTTTATGAATAAAATAACTGTTATTTCATCCTGGCATTTACTCATATCCAATAAACAAAGCTCCATGGTTATCTTATGTAAACTTAAGCATATATATGTGATATACAAGTGGATCATACCTTAAGTGATAACCTAAATAGGTCTGAAGTATAAGGATAAAGGTGAGATATCTGATCCTGGTGACACTACGGATACGACCCGCTTTGTAGAGGTTTACAAGTGTTGTAAACTACTACAAATGGTAGATCCTGACCATTCATGTAGAGACATGCAAGCGGGGATGTCCTATACAAAGAGTTTGTATAAGACCAGACCACGAGATGACTAGACTCTGTATATAACGCCATTGATACTGGAGACTTACATCTCACTTAAACGACCATAGCTCACTTAAACGACCATAGGTGACACGACCTCAATCCTGATTGTTTTGGGATTTCCTGCCTTTGATGGCAGTCTTTTGATTAGTATGAGTGAGAGTGGCCAGATTGCCAACTTAACATGCCTACCTTTTTGGGGACTTGTTTGATCTTGGAGTTGGAAACTCAATTATACAAGATGGAATTCACTCCTTCCCCGAATGCATATTAGTATGTTCGAATGTATATGTGGAAATTCTGTCACAATGAATTGGAAAGATCCGCTTCCGCTCGTAGGTACTCTTAAATAAGAGTTCCTTCAATCATTACAAAATAGAAGTTTTATCACTTAGGGTACTTGAAAACTGTTTTGCTAAAACTAATTGATTAAAATGTGATTTTGCAAAGTCTTATAAAAGTTTCTTCATTTTTCAGCAACAATTTAAAAAATGGCTATAGCCACTATTAGTTTACTTAGCGCCGAAAAATTGAATGGTCAAAACTATTCGAGTTGGAAACATATGATCACGACAGTACTCATCATCGAGGATCTAAAGTTTGTCCTTACGGAGGACTATCCTTTTATTCCACCTCAGGACGCTACTCAAAACATTCGAAGGGCATATGAGCGATGGACACGGGTAAACAAGAAAGCCCGAGCCTATATCTTGGCCAGTCTTAGGGACGTGTTGGCCAAGAAACATGAGTGCATGGTCTCAACACATGAGATCATGGAGTCCTTACGAGGAATGTTCGGACAGTCGTTTGTGAATACGTGCTTAATATGGTGGTCCAATTTAACGTGGCGAATATGAATTGGGTTTAAAATCGATGAGGGCAGTCAGGTTAGCATTATCCTGTATTCAATGTAGGAGAGCTTCCTCCACTTTGTTAGCAATACGATTCTTAACAAAGTGGAATATACCCTTACTACTCTCCTCAACGAGTTGCAGACTTACCAATCCTTGCTAAAAAGTAAGGAGAATAGAGGAGGTGAGGCAAATGTTGTCTCATCTTCTAAAAAGTTCCATCGAGGTTCGACCTCAGGGACGAAATCTACACCTTTAACTTCTAACTCTAGAAAAGGGAAGAAGAAGAAAGGTGGTAAAAGGAAAGGGAAAGCGCTTACTAACTCGCCACCTGTCACCCAGAGAAAGCATCCACCGTTGGTTGAAAAAAGAACATGTTTCTACTGCAACAAGGACGAACACTGGAAGAGAAATTGTCCTCGCTATCTGAAGGAAAGGAAGGCAGCCAAGGCTATGGCCAAGGCAGACAAAGGTAAATGTGATTTACTTGTGTTAGAAACTTGTTTAGTGGAGAATGATGATTTTGCCTGGATAATTGATTCAGGCGCCACTAATCATGTTTGTTCTTCTTTTCAGGGGATTAGATCATGGTGACAGTTGGAGGCTGGTGAGATGATGTTGTGAGTAGGCATCGGGCATGTCGTCTCAGCTGTGGTAGTGGGAGGCATCCAGTTTACTTTACAGAATAGGTTTCTTGTATTAAAAGTTGTCTTTGTAGTTCCTGAACTAAAAAGGAATCTTATTTCTATAAAGTGTCTGTTGCAATGAAAATACACTATTTCTTTTAAATTGAATAAAGTGTTTATTCATAAGGATGGTGTTGAAATTTTTACAGCTAAACTGAAAAATAACTCTTATGTGCAAAGATCGTTAGCCTTAAGTTTCCTCCATAACATAGAGATGTTTAAATCTATCGTAACTCAATCTAAACGTCATCGAGTTTCTCCAAAAGAAAATGCCCAACTTTGGCACCTTCGATTAGGGCACATCAATCTCAATAGGATTGAGAGATTGGTGAAGAATGGACTTCTAAACGAGTTAGAAGAAAATTATTTACCAGTGTGTGGATCTTGCCTTGAGGGTAAGATTGTTGGGATTAGTGTCTTAATTCTCCCGGAGTCTCATTGTTTGTAATTATACACATTTTTTTATGAATAAAATAATTGTTATTTCATTCTAGCATTTACTCATATCAAATAAACAAATCTCCATGGTTATCTTATATAAACTTAAGCATGTATATGTGAATACAAGTGGATCATGCCTTAAGTGATAAACTAAATAGGCCTGTAGTATAAGGATTAAGGTGGGATACCTGATCCTGGTGACACTACGGATACGACCCGCTTTGTAGAGGTTTGCAAGTGTTGTAAACTACTACAGATGGTAGATTCTAATCATTCATGTGGAGACATGCGAGTGGAGGTGTCCTATACAAAGAGTTTGTATAAGACCGGACCACAAGATGACTAGACTCTATATATAACGCCGTTGATACTGGACTTACATCTCACCTAAACAACCATAGGTAGCACGACCTTAATCCTGAGTGTTTTGGGAACTCCTGCCTTTGAAAGTAGTCATTTTATTAGTATGGGTGAGAGTGGCCAGATTGCCAACTCAACATGCCTACCTTTTTGGGGACTTGTCTAATTTGGGAGCTGGGAACTCAATTAAACAAGATGGAATTCACTCCTTCCCCAAAGCAGGGGTAAGTAGATAGATTGCTCCCTCAAGGGCTGATTCTGGGGCTTGAACATAGTCGCCACAGCTTCTCTTTGGAAGAGAGGACTCAGTCATAGTAGGACTATGACTTATGTTCGTTAGAAGGATCAATGGTACTTAAGGAGTTAGATGTAACTATAGAGGCATAACGGTTATTGGCCGAGTTGTACTTACGAGCGATCTGTGAGGGTTGTTACATTGCTGATTAGTTAAGATTGACACATAATATATCTATGGCAAGAAGAGTTCAGCTGTCAGTCTTTAGTGGAATGTCTAACAGCTAACGGACAGTGGATTTCATGATTAAAGAGTTTGGTCAGTTATTCATGTACCGTTGGAGCTTCGAGCTATAGGTCCATAAAGTCCCCTTGGTAGCTCAATGGATTCAAGCTGAGGATCAGTTCTTGGTGTTGATTTGAAATGTCCAAATTTACAAGAGGTCATTCGATTATATATGATATGATCAGTATGGTGTATGAGATACATCAAGTGGAGGATTAATGTAAATGAGATTTACATTAAGTGCCATGAAATAGAAAAAGAGCTATGGTTTGTTTGTTTCATGAGATGAAATATTAAAACTATAGGTTATAAATATAGTATGATAAGTTGGTTATCATTTATATTTATAATAAAATTAATTATTGGATAACTATCTTCTTTTCTCTAATAACCAATTGAGTGGGAGGTTATTGGTGGTTTCATAGTAACCGTGAGATAAAAGAAAAAATGTTTTCCTAATTTTAGTAAAGGTAAGAAAAGAAAAAGGATTTGCAAAAATGTTGATTTGAGATTTCCAATCTCAAGAATTACTCATGGACAAGTTGTCAAGTAAATCAGATTTACTAAGCGACAGCTTGGAGTTAGCTAAATGATCATGGAGTGTTAGTATATGATAGACACTCAGCTAGACGATGAGCTAAACAATCGCATAGCTTTTGCTAGACGATCGCATAGATTTTCCTAAACGATTGGGCAACGACCTATACGATAGGTTGTTCTATATCCCACTTGCTCATCGTTTACACGATTGTGGTTCCTCCGGTTTTCTACCTCAAACCAAGTTAAAACAGAGCCTACCCTCTAGATTCTCACACCAAGAATACCAAGTTAACCTTCTTAGTGGTGTCGTACTCAACTCGACACTGTCGAGGTTCTGTGGAGGTCATTCGCGGAGTTCGGGGTGTTCGTGAACTTGGCGATTACTTAGTTCGAGTGTGCGGTGCTCATGCAGTGTAACGGTCGTGTTGGACGAATGTTCGTGTGTTGTTGTGTTGCTGTAATGGAGCCTTCGTGATCAAGGAACTTGAAGATGAGTCTTCAAAGGTTTGCAGTCCTATCTCTTGATCATGTAATATAAGCATGCTGTAATTTCTATTTTACATATAACTGTATGTTTCCATTTATGATTGTAATTGCAATGTTCATATACGATTGAAATTTAGAAAGATCATTATGTTGCTCATGGAAATCCTTGTGTTTGATTTCCTTCAATTGGTATCAGAGCCAGGTTGTTCTGATATTCCAAATTTCAATTATGTTTTGAACTTCTTTTACAGTCTTGGTGGGTTTTCTGCATTTGTGTTTAATTATTAAGTGCATTTGTGGATGGAGTTGATGAATATTTACGGGTTTAATTGCCTTTTTGTTAAAGCTTTCTTCATTTACAAGGTGTTAATTTGTTAGGGCCCCTGTGTTTTTTGAAGTAATTAACATGCTATCAAGCCTATAATTCAAAGAGTTTAAGTTAGTCGAGTCATTCGTGATGAAGTTTTGAAGCATGGTGATACGATTCTTAATGAGGAAGAAGACCAAGAGTTGGTGGTATCGTGTAGCCTAAGGTAAAAAATCGTTGGGATTTATCTAAACGATCGTGTAGATTTTTCTATACGATCGTGTAGTATTTACTAAACGTTTGTTTATCTAATGCTAAACGATAGGGTAAATTGTTTACTCTATCACGTAGTGTTGATTGCCCGATCGCGTAGACGCAGGAGGTAGATGATCTTAGTGGAAGCATTTAATGCTTATCGTTTAGTAGAAGGTGCACACTAAACGATCGTGTAGTTAGCTTGCTTCACCACTTAGTTACTACCTAAACGATCACGCGATATACGATACTAAGGCATTCGCTAAGCGATTGTTTAGGCGATGGTGTTTTGCCACATCGTAGTCGTTGAAATGATCATGTAAGGCTTGTGTTGTGCGGAGCGCACTAGAAGGTCGTGTACCTCGGGCTTCATCGCTTAGTAAAAGGTACACGATCGTTTAGCTCTGGGAGTGTTGGTAAACGATAGAGCGAAATGTTTGTTCTTTTGTGTAGACGATCGCAGGGAGTTTGGTGCACGATGGTTAGAGATGTGTTGCTTCGCCCGGACGGTTCAAAACCCGATTTGCCTGTTTGAACCAAAGACTCCTTGGTTTTATAATAGTTAGCTTTATTTTTTGTGGATTTGAGGCAATTTTATCCAGTTCATCAACATTTGTTTATTATACATGTGATGTATGATGTTTATATGGGAAAGTGTTTGACATATAGTTTAAAAACCCACCTTAGGTTGTGCATTTATTCATGCATCGTGTATTATAAATGTTATAATCTAGTATGAAGAAATTACATGAAAGCATGCACATGCATCATGAAATATAAGAGTTATATTTTGCATCCAGTGAGCATTATCATGCATCATCTTTTTATTATAAGTGTTATAGTCTAAGGGTGAATGGAAGCATGTTGTGCTTGTTTCGTTGTTGTTTTTGTATAAGCTTTATATAAAAGAAGTAGCAATAAATGAACAATGCATTGAGCATGACATTTAGGTTGTTTATAATCGTTATGAATGCCTTGCATGTCTTAGCTTTGCATTATGGTTTTGGTTCTTTTTGTTTATAAGTGTTATAAAGGAAATTAGAACTAAAATTGATAAGAAAGAGTTGCATACGGACTTAGGGTGAACTCAAGTTTTTTAAAAGGGTTTTAAAATTGGATTGAGATAGACCTAAGTTCAAATAGTTCTAAAAAGTTTAGTAACCTGGATTAATATTTTAAAATCAGTTTAATAGGATTAAATTGATTGGCATAAAAGATTAAATTTGTTTTAAATCTATCTATAAGGGACCTTGTGTCTAAGATGAGTTCTAACTAGGCTGGGGTTCTTAAGCTGACAGAAATAGAACACCCATACCTAGGAACCTACCTGAAAAGGTGAATTAGATAGATTTTCTACAAGCATGCGACAATTGGTTAAAGACTTCGTTAAGAGTTTAATGGATGATGATCAAAAGTTGTTTAACTATCCTAGGTAAAAGTTACTCTTGGGCAAACCTAAAAGTCACTTAGTTAAAATCCTTAGCCGTATTTTTTCTAAGTAAACTAAACTCTAAGTTATAAAATACTCAGTGGGAGGAAAAGATGTATTTATTATGTCTATGATTTCACTCATGTTTCTCCCTATATGTTCACACCGTGAGATTCATGCTTGGCCTCGTGGTGCCCTAGGAATATCCCCCTTCGGATGGTATTTGCATGAGTCAATATCAAGGTGGACGGAGAGAGTGTTTATAGTAAGTGGGTGAAAGGTATGTGTCAACACGTCCTATGGTCTCAGTCATTGGTTCATATCGTGAGATCATTTTGTATGCCCTCATGGTGCCCTGGGAGCGTCCCCTTTCGAATGGGTTTTGTGCAGTTGGTCAATATCAAGGTGAACTCCAGAAATGGATAGGGTCGCTTTAGGTTTTTCCCCAATCGGATTTTTTCCCTTCGCATTGGCTGCTTAGAGCGAATCTCTAGGGCCTAAAATGGCGGCTCACACTTACGGGAGATTGTTAAGTAAGTTAATGATCTCTTAGCCAAATCAATGATGGCTAGTCGTTATAGGAACAAGAGTTGTTCTGGTATTGATGACTGGTTGAGAACTTCTCAATTCAGAAGAGGGATAATTGACCTCCCTTCAGCGGCTTTTGTCCTAAACCTTTGAAGCGTCATTCCGAAACTAGATGTCACACAGGGTTCATATTAGTTTTGCTAAAATTATTGGATATTGTTTATTTTACAACGGGTATTTGCTTAAAACCTAATGTAGGTTAATGTGGTTTTCTTTTCAGCAATTCGTTAGTATTTCTATTTAATGCCTTTAATACATACAATGGAAAGAATCGTATGAAATGTATTTCATGGAAAACGACCTCGAATTTGTCATGGATGACGAAACCAGTAGTGTCAGTTGTTCTGACACTGATCCCACTACTCTCCAAAAGATGAGGAAAGACAGTAAATCTGATTTATTGGTCTTGAAGACGTGTTTGGTAGAGAATGATGAATTTTCCTGGATCCTTAATTCAGATGCTACCAACCATGTCAGTTTCTCTTACCAAGGATTCAATTCCTGGCAAACATTCTCACAAGGAGAGATGACTCTACAAGTCAGCACTGGTGAGGTTCTTGAGGTTATTTCAGTTGTTTCTATAGGCATACTGAAGTTATTTGTTGACAAGAAATGTTATTTGTTATTGGATAATGTTTTCGTAGTTCCTCATATTAAGAAGAACTTAATCTCGATTTCTTGTCTCATTGAACAAGGGTATATTGTCTCCTTTTCTGAGAATAAAGTATTTATTTTCAAGAATGGAATGGAGATTGATTATGGTTCAATGGAAAGTAACTTATATGTACTAAGGCCATTAGTTATAAAAGCCTTGTTTAACACTGAAATGTTCAGTACGACAACAACAGCTAAAAGACCAAAGGTTTCTCCTAAGGAAAACGTCCATCTTTGGCATCTAAGGTTAGGTCACATCAACCTCAATAGGATTGAGAAGTTAATGAAAAGTGGACTTCTAAAGAGTTTATAAGAAAACTCCTTGCCGGTATGTGAATCATGCCTCAAAGTCAAGATGATCAAATGACCTTTTACTAGAAAAGGTTATAGAGCCAAGGAAGCCTTGGAGCTTGCGCATTCTGACCTCTGTGGTCCGATGAATGTTAAGGCTCGAGGTGGGTATGAATATTTCATCTCTTTCTTAGATGATTATTCAAGATTCGAGTATCTCTACCTAATGCAACGTAAGTCTGAAATCCTTGACAAGTTCAAGGAGTATAAGGCTGAAATTGAAAACTTGTTAGGTAAAAAGATAAAAACACTACGATCTGATCATGGTGGAGAGTATATGGACCTCCAATTCCTGAACTATATCATAGAACATGGGATTGCATCCTAGCTCTCGGCCCCTGGTACACCTTAGCAGAATAGTGTATCAGAAAGGAGAAACATAACCTTGTTGGACATGGTTGTGTCTATGATGAGTAATGCTTATCTTCCAGACTTGTTTTGGGGTTTTGTAGTGGAGACTGCATGCTATATCTTGAACAACGTTCCCTTGAAAAGTGTTTCTGAAACACCTTTTAAGTTGTGGACAGGTCGTAAAGGTAGTTTACACCACTTGGGGATTTGGGGTTGTCCGACACATATGCTAGTGACTAACCCAAAGAAGTTGGAACTGTATTTGAAGGTTTGCCTCTTTGTAGGCTACCCCACGGAAACAAAAGGTGGATACTTCTATGATCCGAGTGAGAACAAAGTGTTTGTTTCTACAAATGCTATCTTCTTGGAAGAATACCACATCCGAGATCATAAGCCACGAAGTAAGCTCATTTTTCGTGATATTTCTAGTGAGACTGAGATCGTTGAGGGTTCAACAAGAGTTGTTGAATAGGTTGACAGATCAACAAGAGTTGTTGAGGTCGAAACATCTAGTCAACCAGCTCAAGAGTTGAAACTGCCTCGACGTAGTGGGAGGGTTATGAACCCACTAGATTGCTACATGGGTTTAACTGAAGCCCAAAACGTCATTTCAAGTGATGGGGTCGAGGATCCGTTGTTTTTTAAGAAAGCAATGGACGATGTTGACAAGGATGAATGGGTTAAAGCCATGAACCAGGAAATGAAGTCTATGTACTTTAATAACATCTGGGAGCTTATTGATCTACCTGACAGGGTAAGACCTATTGAGTGTAAGTGGATCTATAAGTGAAAGAGAGGTGTAGATGGAAAGGTGCAAACTTTTAAGGCTCAACTCGTGGCAAAGGGTTATACCCAGGTCAAGGGAGTTGACTATGAGGAAACTTTCTCACCTGTTGTCATGCTCAAATCTATTAGGATTTCCCTATCCATAGCCACATTTTATGATTATGAAATATGGCAAATGGATGTCAAGACTGCCTTTCTTAATGGTAATCTTGAGGAGACCATCTATATGACTCAACCAGAGGGGTTTATAGTTCCAAATCAAGAGAAAAAAGTTTGCAAGCTTAATAGGTCCATTTATGGGCTGAAACAAGCGTCTCGATCATGGAACATTAGATTTGACATTGCGGTCAAGTCGTTTGGCTTTGATCAGATTGTTGATGAGTCTTGTGTCTATAAGAAGATCATCAACAGCTCAGTAGCTTTCCTAGTACTATATGTGGATGATATCCTACTCATTAAGAATGATGTAAGATATCTGATTGACATAAAGAATTGGCTAGCTGCCCAGTTCGAAATGAAAGATTTTGGTGAGGCACAGTATGCTCTAGGGATCCAGATCATTAGGGATTGTAAGAAAAAAAAGGTTAGCCTTGTCTCAAGCATCGTACATTGATCAAATGTTGATTAGGTACAGAATAACAGATTCCAAGAGGGATTTGTTACCCTTCAGGCATGGAATTGTTTTGTCTTAGGACCAATGTCCTAAGACACCTCAAGAGGTTGAAGATATGAGACGGATTCCCTATGCTTCAGCTATAGAAAGCTTAATGTATGTAATGTTGTGTACCAAACCCGACATTTGCTATGCAGTAGGGATTATCAGCCAGTATCAGTCCAATCCGAGATTTGATCACTGGACGGCAATCAAGACAATCCTCAAGTATCTTCAAAAAACGAGGGACTACATGCTCATGTATGGAGATAAGGATATGATCCTTACAAGATATACGGACTCTTACTTCCAGACCGATAGAGATTCTCACAAATCGACATCAGGGAAAGTTTTCACTCTGAATAGAGGGGCTGTAGTGTGGCAAAACATTAAGCAAGGATGCATTGTGGACTCCACTATGGAAGCCAAATACGTAGCTGCTTGTGAAGCAACTAAAGAGGCTGTTTGGCTGAGGAAATTCCTTTCCGATTTGGAAGTTGTTCCAAATATGGATTTGCCTATCACTCTGTATTGTGATAACAACGGGGCTATGGCAAATTCAAAGGAGTCTCGGAGTCATCGTTGGGGTAAGCATATAGAATGAAAATACCACTTGATCAGGGAGATTGTGCATCGCGATGATGTGATAGTCACGAAGATTGTGTCGAAGCACCACATTGTTGATCCTTTTACGAAGGCCTTCACGGCTAAAGTGTTCGAGGGTCACCTGGAGTATCTGGATCTGTGGGACATGCGACATCTTATCTAGGGCAACTGGGAGATGATACTGGGGTATGCTCTAGTTTATTATATATTGTACATGTTTTTTTATTGTATTGTATATTAGTCTCCTGAGGTATTAGGACAAGTGAAAGATTGTTGAGATTGGTGTCCTAATTCTCTCGAAGTCTCGTTGTTTGTAATTATACACATTGTTTGATGAATAAAATAATTGTTATTTCATTTTGGCATTTACTCATATCCAATAAACAAATCTCCATGGTTATCTTATGTAAACTTAAGCATGTATATATGATATACAAATGGATCATGCCTTAAGTGATAACCTAAATAGGTTTGTAGTATAAGGATTAAGGTGGGATACCTAATCCTGGTGACACTACGGGTATAGCCCGCTTTGTAGAGGTTTGCAAGTGTTGTAAACTACTATAGATGGTAGATCCTAACTATTCATGTGGAGACATGCAAGTGGGGGTATCCTATACAAAGAGTTTATATAAGACCGGACCACGAGATGACTAGACTCTGTATATAATATCGTTGATGCTGGAGACTTACATCTCACCTAAAAGACCATATGTGACACTGGGAGAAATCATTAACACAGGAAAAAGTGTAATGTTTACCACCTAAACTCTCCACTTGCATTGCCCCAATCAGATCCTTGTGGAATAATTCCAATACGCGATTGGTAGAACAAACAGGCACTTTCCCTTGAGAAACTCCGACTGGCCTTCCAGCTTGGCAGTCACCATAGACAAGATCACCATCTCCAAACAAAGATAGTGTTCCAAGGATGGCTTCCTCAGACACAATCCTTTATGGGTGCACGCCAAAACCGGTAAACCCGACAGAATCGTCCAAACTGGCCAAAACCGCTAAAGTTCAGTGGCAGTTCGACTTCACAACACAACAGCGGTTTATTCAGGTTGGAACCCATGTAAAATTCGATCGGATTTGGTTCACTAGTTATGTGTCGGTTATCACCCTAGGTGATCAAGTGTGTGGAATATGAAGAGTTGCTTCGCAATTCGTGCTTCCCATTCGCCTTCAATGAGCTTGTGAGTTGTGATGTTGATGTGATTCCATGAATGTTGACAAGTGGTAGAGTGATGTGTCTGGACGTGTATGTCTTCTGGTTTGGTGGTTAGGTTGGTGATATGGTATGGTAATTTTAATTTTCAAATATTTCAATTTTAGTATTCTATTCGAGTTTAATTTTCAAAAAGAGGATATTTTTCAAAAATAAATTCTTGAATTTAAATATCCAATATTTCAAATTTTCAATTGGGTAGTTCGTAATATAATATCATAATTTATAATATAGTATAAAATATTATCCAATTTACACAATTAAATTTAAGAAGGTAGTTTAGAATTTCCTATTTCATATTTTCAATCTCCTAATAATCTATTTGGATTGACTTAAAAAAAATGTTTTTGAAAAAACTCATTTTTATTTAAACACTTTTGATAAAAATTAATTAAAATACACTTGAAAAGTTATATTTAGTGGTTGCCAAATATTCTAATTTCTTCCAAAATAACTTATTTTTTAAATTAAACACTTGAAAATGTGTTATCCACATCAATATCCTATTTACACTTAATAAGTAGAAAAATCTCAAAAATATTTACACTTTATAACAAAAAGTTCCAAAAGTGTTTTTTACTTTTTGAACTTTTTGCTATAAAATGTAAATATTTTTAAATATTTTTATATTTAAAAATGCTCATATTATTAATTATTAGTAATTAATATAATATAATATGTATAAATTTTTTTAAAAAATAAAGAAAAAAAGCACACGATGGCATGCAAATCGACCCTCCCACCCCATTTCACAACATCTGTCCACAATCGATTGTCCGACATCGGACCATTAAAGAACCGTTGGGTTTTCCGATTCGACCAGTGCAACTTTTCTTATAAAACTAGTCGGGGTCGGTTTTCTACTTTTCTTTCATTATTCTGGCGGCTCGGTTCCTATTTTGCACCAAAACCGAGCCGGACAGACTTGCTTACACCCTTACAACCCTTTGAACAGGTCGGAGATTAACATGAACCAATTGCTTACACCAGATTGTCGCATCATTGTTTCGAGCTATGTGACACATAAAAAAACATTAGGAGTCCAGAGATAACAGTTCTCAGATGGTCGCATACCTGTTATGACCGTTACATTATCCGAGGTAGTCGCCATGCATTTGTCTTTTGAGAAATTCACAGCAAGACTCTAATCATATAGTTGACTTATGTTGATTAAGCTCGCCGTTAATCCTTCAATAAGAATAACATTTTCTAAAACTAGAAGTCCAGGATACGTCGATTAACCTTTTCCAAGAACTTTTCCTATTGCTCCATCTCTAAAAGTAACATGTCCAGATCCACAGGGTTAAATGTTCTTGATAATGATTTTTCATCGATCATGTGACTCGAGCATCCACTATCAAAGTACCAAACTTATTTAGAAAAAGCTCGAAGAGAGGTAAAAGCAACTCGAAAATGAGTATCATATTTAGGATGACTATTCTTCACCCGCCATTCCATTGGTTTTTTCTGAACATATCTACAAAGGATAAAGTTCCTGGGATGTTTCTATTGGAATCCTAAAGCCTTGTAGTTATATGTTATTTGAAATAATGGTTGATTATTTTATATATGCAATCATCCATTAAAGAAAGATTTAATGTTATTTTATGCAACTTAAACAAGTATATGGTTGACATGTAGGTGGATCATGTTTAAGTACTAACATAAATGGTCTGTGATATATAGATAAGATTGGGTGCCTTATCCTAGTAACATTGCGAATACAATCCACTTTGTAATTGTTACAAGAGTTGTACAGTATTACAAATGATTTGATCCTAATCGTTCATGTAGAGACATGTGAGTGTGGGTATCCTATACAAATAGTTTGTATAAGAACGAACTGCGAAATGATTAATCTCTCTTTATAACGTCGTTGACTGAAGAGATTAAAATTTCATTGGATGACCATAAGTGACTCAACCTTAATCCTAAGTGAAGTATGAACTCCTATCTATGAGGGTGGTCATTTGATCTATATGGGTGAGATTGGCTAGATTCGACGACTTAATAAGTCTATCATTTTGGGGATTTGTCCGAGTAGGGAGTTGGAAATATAGCTACACAAGATGGAATTTTCTCCTTCTCATCTTTAGGGTAAGTAGATGAATTGCTCTCTTAAGTAATGATTCAGGGTCTTGACCTTCTCACTGGCCTGAGAGGGCTTTGTTTATGGTAGAACCATAAGCAGGTTGTTCATTAGAGGATCAGTGGGACTTAAGATGTCAGATGTGGGTAAAATGGTAATTTGACCCACCTGTAATTACGAGCGATTTATGAGAGGTCGACTTACTATTGATTGGTTATATCCATGGACACAGAAATATATCTACAGTCCGAAGTATGCAGTTATGGGCCTCTAGTGGAGTAGCCTACAGTTAATGAATGTTGATTAATTCAATTAAAAGAGTTTAATTAATTAATCTCATATCATTGGTGTAAGACCCTAACATTAAATCTAAAGTGGGAAGTAAAATAGAGAAGAAAAATCCTAAGAAAGGATATTGGAGCAAAGAGAGGAAAACATCAAAATTATCCAAAAAGGTAACCAAAAAGGTAACCAAAAGTCCAAACGCCTATGAAGGGCTTAAAACATGTTGGACGCAAGAAGGCATGGAGGATGAAAGCAAGAAGACTTGAAAAATGGCTAAGGGTTGCATACTACCAACGCAAGGGCATACATGAGCCATGGGGACACGGGCAGGAGGTATGCATCGAGTGAGCATGCTAGGCGCATAGGCCATGCGTGGAAGCCAAGCACACAAGCCATGCACCAAGCACGCAGCCATGCATCGAGGACAAGCACACAGGCCATGCGTCAAGCGCGCTGCCCATGCGTCGATTGTGTATACCGAGCGCCCTGCCTATGCGTCGAACGGGCAAGCAGGCAAGCCATCCTATGCGTCGAAAAGCTGTCGAGTCTGCCCAGCAGCCATGCATCGATACGCTATGCTAAGCATATGCCCATGTGGCGAAGCACACCCATACGGCGAGGCACGCCCATGTGGCTGAGCATGCTTATGTGGCCAAGGTGCAAGCACTGGGCAGCACGCCCATGCGTCGATGGTCAGCACTGTGCGTCCATGCTTAGTAGGCCGAGCAAGCACACCTAGTAAGCCATGCGTCAAGGGTGAGCGGCCACCCCATGCGTTGGTGATGGCCAACTCATGCGTCTGCTAAGTGGGACTTTGATGAAGGAAAGGTGAGTTGCTATGCGTTAAGGATAAAGGGTAAGGCTAATTGATGGAAAACTTCAACGGAATATGCCAATGGTATACGAGCATAAGTCTTAAACAATTTAATTAGAGAAATATGTGAAGTATTTAAGTAATTTAGGTGGCAAAAGGAGGATCACACAAAATTCTAGTAGGATGTGGACAAAGGAGATTTCATACAATTGAAGTCTTATCATCTCAAGCAGGAGGTGGGTGAAGGAGATTTCATGCAAAAAAGGAGATTTTGGCTGGCAAGCTGAAATGAGAACAACTCAAGTCTAGGCTGGGTAGGCTGAGTGTTGGCAGCTCTAAAGTGAGACAAATGGGAGTTGAGTTGTCACCATGGGGTGAGTTTGAAATGGATATAAATAGAGGGGTTGGGAAAGAGGAATTTATTCATGCCATCACCTAAATTGTGTGTTGAGAGCATATTTAGAGAGTTACGTTTGAGCTATTAGGCTACCAAATTGATTGGAGATCAAAAGAAACAAAGGTTGCGTTGGTGAGGCATTGAGTCAGCCAGACGCACAGCCAGCCCATACCTTGTGCGCATGCAGCGTTGCATCCGTTCGTCCGTCCATGCGCGCCTCGGTCGACGCATCCCGCGTGCCAGCCCAGCGCAGCTGCCTCTCCTGTACGACGCATCACACCCAGCGCAATGCACGGCCAGTGCACCCCCAAACGCGCCAGTCCCCTGTGCAGCACAGCATGCCTACCCTGTCTACTGTCCAACACCCTGCTGCCTACCACAGTCCAAATAACCTCTAAGGAGGCTAATTTTGGGATTTTGGCTAAACTTGAGTAGGGTAAGCTGGTATTCTCATTATGTAATGGTATTTTGGCTAGTTTGACATTATTTATTGATATAACAAGTATTAATTGAGGAATTTCCATTGATATAGAGGAATTCTCAAGAAGGTATTCTCAAGGTGATTCTAGTGGAAAAACTTGCTTACGGTGAGTGTTTACTTAGTTTTATGCGTTAATATATGGATAAATGCATATGTAAGTACAAAATAGATGCTTATGATGTTATGTTGTTGCCATGATATTGTTTGTGAAATTTCTATGGAAACTGAGATTATACCCGGACTACATAAGTTAGCATGCTTAATAAAAGGTGCTTGGTGGGAAAATATAGTCGGCCTCAGTCGGTGACGACCGGCGGGAAATATAGTCAAGTTACCTAAGCATGACTAGCGGGAAAAGAATTGTCGATGTGCACATTGGCGAAAAAAAAAGGTTATAGGAAAGTTTCCATAAATAGTTGTTATGATTAATAATGTATCCATGATATGAGCATACCACATATAGCATGGAATTAGAGGATGATGATTGAATGAATATACACAAGATCATACATAAATTATACTGGAATTGTGATTATGTGATTGATGTCCCAAAAATATGTTTTGCAAAGTGATTATTATTTTAAAAGCACCACTCACTGGGCTTAGTAGCTCACACTCTTCAAAATATTTTCTTATATCCCCCCCCCCCCCCCCCCCTCTCCAGGTAGGCAAAGCAGAGCATTCAGGAAGGAGTCTACTAACCACTAACACACCAGGACTTGGTAAATTCTCAGGGCACGACTCGGATCATGTAATAAAGAATATAGGAAATTAAACTATGTGTATGAAAGTTAGATAGAGTGTTGTAAACATGTTGAAGTCTTCAATAGATAAGGGGAGAAATGTTAAATTTAAATGTTGTCTTGGAATACTACTAGTGTACCCTCATGCTCCCTTCCAGGTCTTGGGGGCTAAGGTTAGGGAGGGGGTGTGACAATTGGAGTTTCTAATCTGTAGGTCCGTTAAGTCCCCTTGCTAGCTCACTAAGGAGAAAACAAGGAATAAATAGATTTGGAACAATTTAAATTGCTCAAATTATTTAAGGGAATTAAAGGTATAATTTATATTAATTTGATTAGTATAAAGTATAATGTATAATGATACAATATAATAGAATAGTTAATTATAAATATGATTTATAATTAATACTATATATGAGAGAAATAAATATTTGAATAAGATTCAAATTAATATAATGTATATGGATACATTATAAAATAAAATTAATTTTGAATGAAATTCAAAATTATATACTTTATTATATGAGAGTAATATAGTTGATGAGATTCAAATATTAATTGTATAAATGGGATTCATATAATTAATATGGGTTAATAATGAATGAGATTCATATAAAATTTATATGTTACATGAGAGAGATATATTTGAATAAGATTCAAATATTAAATTAATATGAATACAAATCATATTAAAACTATAGGTTAAAATTAATATGAATGAGATTCATATTAAAATCATAGGTTGTATGTGAGAGGATGTTATTTGAATATGATTTAAATTAAATTAAATATCTGACATTTAATTATTAATTAATTAGTATTATTATTTAATTATATTTAATATTTGAAAGTTATTTTACGTATAATGGAGGGGAGTTATAACTCCCTCTCCATACATCATCTATCTCAATTGATCTATAAAAAAGTTGCAGAATAATTTCTCTCAACAAAAAAATAAACTCTAAAAAATCTCTTTGATTTCTCCCTTTGATCACCAAATCAAGAAGGATTCCACTATCCTATTCCTTGTCATGAGAATAGTGAAGAAGGTCCGGTGGTGGTATCTTGGTGATTGTTTGTGTTTTTGGAAAGAGCTTAATTATGTGGAAGTTGGTTCTAGAGGAAAGCATTGAAGATTGTCTTCAAGGATATGTTCCTCTTCTCCTTTAAAAGCATGCTTATGAAATTATGTTTATCCTATTTTGTATGTTTCACGATTTCCAAAATGAATTTCGGTTGCACATGTATTGATGCACTCTCGCTGAGGAATTTGATTCCTTCAATTTCCACAACACTAAGTCACTAATTCTTCTCTTTAATTGATAGCAATATGGTCAAATATGACCCTCCTTTCCACAATGGTGACAAATCCACTTATTTTTCACAAAGTGATTAGGAGGAACAGATGTTCCTTTACTTGTTTTAGACAATGGTTCAAACATCAAAGTATCTTGCGCAAGGACAAATTTGTTAAATAGAGAGAATTCTCCTTTGTAGAACTGATTCCCAGACTTGTTGAAACCAATACCATGCTTATCAGATATTTTCTTACCTAAGAACGGAATCTTGTTGAGATCACCTGTGCCAGAGTTGAGCATTCGGATAGATTTTGACATAGTTTAAAGATCTGCCTTGCAATCTTGTAACTCTTTCTTCAACTCTAATACGGTACTTAGCAGACGATAGTTATCTTGAGTTTCTCAATTCTCTCCTTTTGAATAGCCAAAGTTTTAGAGTCTTCAAGCCACAACTAATATAATTTCTCATAAAATAATTTTTCACATGAGATAGTAGCTTTGTCATACTGGTTTTTTAAGATTGGATCATCCTTGCAATACAAATTACAATCTATAAGACAGTCAAAAGAAAGATTACCCATTGAGGCACACACTTCATCTTCTGACTCACTACTAAAACCGGTTTCATCATTCAAAAAGGTAGCTGAATATCCTTTCTTCTGCCTCCTTAGAAAGTTTGGAAATTTTGTCTAAAAATGCCCAAACCCTTCACATTCACGACATCTAAAATTTCTTTCTTGAATAGTCTAATCACCACTGCCTCTTTTGTCACCCTCTATCTTCTTGACAGATTGATTTATCTACTTTGAGATATAACTATTTTTTATGTTATTCAAGTCTTTAACATAGGGGGAACACAATGACTATGGAAGCCTAAGCGCTTATTGTTGGAGTTGATGCCCTAAAGTCTCGTGTCCTGTAGTTTGTAGACAGTTTGTACGAATGCTTGTATTGTATAATATATGATATTTACTTCACGTCTTGTTTTTGCTCAGTTGTATGTTTTATTTACTTTACCACAAACCAATAAACATAAAATTCCTGGTTATTTGTATGTAACTTAAGCATGTATGTGGTGACATACAAGGGGATCATGTCTTAATCAAAATGGTATGTAGTATATGGATATAGGAGGAAACCTTATCCTGGTAATGTTACGGATGTGGCCGACTTTGTGGAATGGTCACAAGTGTTGTGTCTTGTCACAGATGATCTGATCCTGATCATTCGTGTAAGGGACATGCGAGCGGGGGCATCTAAGACCTTACCACGAAATGTTAACGTCTCGTTATATAACACCGTTCATAATAGAGACTTCACTTCACTAGGATGACCATAGGTAACATGACCTCAACCCTGAGTGAGTTGGGAACTCCTGTCATTGAGGGGGGTCCTTTGATTTGTATGGGTGCGAGTGGCCAAGTCGCTGACTCAAACATACCATTTTGGGGTTTCGTCTGATTTGGGAGCTGGGAACTCAACTACACAAGATGGAATTCACTCCTTCCCCAAAGCAAGGACAAGTAGATAGATAGCTCACTTAAGGGCTGATTCAGGGTTTGAACGATGTGGTGCCATACACCTTCTCTTGGCCCGAGAGGTGTTCACACATAGTTGGACTATGTTATATTGTTCATTAGAGGAATCAGTGATACTTAAGGAGTGAGATGTAACTATAGAGGCAAAACAGTAAATTGGCCCAGTTGTACTTACGAGCATCTGTGAAGGTTTACTGTACTCATGATTGGTTATATCCGATGGACACAGAAATATTTCTGTGGTAAGAAGAGTTCAGCTGTTGGTCTTTAGTGGAATGTCTGGCAGTTAACGGATGATGGATCTCGTGGCTAAAGAGTTTAGTCAACTATTCACGTATCGTTAGAGTTTCGAGCCACAAATCCATAAGATCCCCTAGGCAGCTTGGATAAAGTAGAGAATCAGTTTTTGGGTTAGTTTGAAATGTTCAAATTGACAAGAGGGAGTTCGATTATATATGATATAATTGAACTAGTTAATTATATATAATATAATTGACTAAATGTATGAGATACATTATTTTGGAGGAAATTAGATATAAATATGATTTATATCAAGTAGAGGAGAAATTACTATAGTAGATATATAATATCAAACTATAGGTTGAGAATATAATATGATTATATTAATTTATTAATCAATTGGTTAATTGTGTGATAATTGACCGAAATCTTCTCCTCAATCCTACATTAGTGGGAGAATCCTTATTCGGTTATTATAACTGAAGAATAAAATGAAAAATATTTTTTTTTTGGCAAAGGGTTCGAAAAAATCGCAAAAGATGTGAAAACGTTTTGATTGCTTAGCTGAGAGCATATACGATGGTGCCCTATCGCTTAAATGATCACACACTCTGTGTCTAAACAATCACACGCAGTCTCTAAATGATCGCTTAGCTTTTCTAGACGATCGCTTAGCGTGCCGAGTTTTCTAAACGATCGCTTACCATTTACTAAACAATCGCTTAGTAAAACCTACACGTTCGTGTAGCTTTCTCTAAACGATAAGCATCTGCTATACGATAGCCTTCTCCCACTTGCTTATCTTTCTACACGATCAGCCCTTTCCTCCTTCCTCTACCAAATTCAACAAAGACCACGCTTTGGATTCTCACTCCAACAATAACAAGGGCTCTAAGTAGTGGTGTCGTCCCCGCTCCTGCTTGCTCATGCTTGTTCGTTTGCTGCCATTCTTGTAAACGATCATGCTACCGTAGGTGACTGTTTTGCTGGGTGATAAAGATTGTAGAGGCATGCTTCTGTTGGGTTGAGTTCATTGTGAAGATAGTCTTCAACTAGTATGTGAACTCAATTTCTTGTCTTTTATTGATCAAAGCATGCTGTTAATTAGTGTGAAATTGCATAACTATTTATTAGAATGTGTGTGTGGTATTTCGGTCATAATGAAATCGGAAAGATCCAAACGCGATCATGGATGCTCTTCGTTAAGAGTTCCTTCACTTATACCAACGTCTGAGAGATTTTCCAAATAGATTATGCTAAGTTTTCATCAGACTCTTTGATTTTGTTTGTCGAACTATCCTTACACACTGCAAATGAAATTCCTTTAAATTTCTTGTTAGCTTTATCATCAAAGTTCATTTCAAACGTTCAAAAGGATCCAAACAGTTCATCAACTTTCATGGTGTTAATATCTTGGGCTTCTTCAATAGCATTAACCTTCATTTCGAAACTTTTAGGTAAAAAGTGTAGCACCTTGTGGACAAGTTTTTCTTCTGAAATTTTTGCTCCGAGAGCACGTGATTCATTAGCAATATCTAGAAGCCACATATTGAATTCCATAATATTCTCATTATCACACATCTTGAGAGGTTTAAATTGAGTTTTCAAGAGCTACAACCTTGATATCTTCACTTTTGAGGTCCCTTCGTGAGCCATAACTAAAATCTCTCAAGCCTCCTTAGCAGAAACACAGGTATTAATTAACCTGAAAATGTTTTGATTTACTCCATTGAAAATTGTAGCTTGCAAGTTTCTTAGAGAAACTTGATCTTCATCCTCTGCCCAGTCCTTTTCAGGCTTTAACTTCATCTTTGTCTGTAGTTATTAGATGTGCTTATCCATCTATAACTGCCTTCCAAGACTTGCTATCAATAGATTTAAGAGAGGCACTCATTATGGCCTTCCAATACGAGTAATTAGTTCCATCCAGGACTGGTGGGCAAGTTTTAGATTCACCTTCCTTGATTGGCTATATTGAGTATTTATTGAACAAGCAGTCAACCCGCTGTGATACCAATTGAAAAATAGGTTAATCACATATACAACACAAGTTGAGAATAATATCACTAACAATAGTAAAGGCAAGAGGTAAAAGAGAAACAGAGAAAAGAAAAACACAAATAGTTGTTAACCCATTTTGATGCAACCACACCTACGTATGGGAGGCTTTCCACCTAAGTGAAAGAGATCCATTAGAATGTAATTTAGTGTTACAAAGTTCATTTCAACTAAGATTACACACTGTCAGTCTACACTTAACAGATGCTAGCGAGCAAGTTATGCTCCCCCTTGCTTCAGATGAGTTTACAAATTCAGGCTCCCTCTAAATCTGATGTCATAGCAACAACTTCACCCTATTTTCACTTGCTAATTGTAAGTTCCTTCATCTAGTGCTTTACCGTAAACAAAAGATGAATTAACTTGGACAATCTAAGCTTTGCAAGAACAAGACAACTTCAGTTGTTTTTCAATAAGTCACACACCAATAGAACATCATGCGGTTAACCCTAAATTCCAGAGCAGAATCCTTCTAAATACATTCCACAAAAAGGTAGAAGAGCCACTAAACCAGAAGGCTCACACACATGGAAAGAATATTCCAACAATTCTACAACCAATAAGAAAAGAATATCAATGTCGAATATTTCCCAATAAAGTCAGAAACAATATATGCAGTAGAATAATGAAATGAAATATTATCAGCCAAACAAAATCATAACAAGAGATGAAGCGAAGCCATAGATAACTTCCTAATCCATATCTTCTCTCCCATTTTATTTCTCATTTAATGAAATTTTGCAAGGATTAGAGTGGAAATTCATCCAGGATATTTGAGGGAATCTAGTTTTCAGATAATTATTCTCCATTTTTTTAAAAAAAAATAATTAGCTTAAATAAATTATATCACAACTTTTTAATTAAATATGAATTTTCATTAAAAAATTAATTTATACATTAATTCTACATGAAGAATTTCAATTGGAAAGAAATTACCTAAATTTACTAGTAAAACGAAGCAATTACCTATTAAATTACTCATATATATAATTTTTGGTTAAATCTTATTTTATTCTCTGAACTTTGAATAATATTTTATTTTGATTCCTAAACTTTTAAAAAATATTCCTTTTAGTCCCTAAACTTTGAATATTGTTTTATTTTTGTCCTAAACTTTTAAAAATGTTCGTTTTAGTCCCTAAACTTTCAAAAATTGTTTATGTTGGTCCCTAATATATTGAGATTTTGTTAAACGTTTAATAAAATAGTGAAGTGACTTGTATTTTTGGATGACTAGGCTACCAAATAAGTTAGCTATGCTAAAAAATCTAGAGTTTCTATTTCAAAGGTGGCAAAAAGTAGGAGAATTAAAAAAAAAAAAAAACATTTTTAGTTCAAAATTTTGGTCGTTCATTATTTTGGCGTATTGGTTGTTATCATTTTACTTCACATTCATCTTGATCAATATATTTAGAGCCTAGTCATCTAAAAGTAGAAGTTCCTTCAAATTTCTATTTAAGAGTTAACATAATTATAATAATAGTGACTAAAATAAACACTTTTTAAAAGTTTATGGACTAAAATGAACGTTTTTAAAGTAAGGACCAAAATAGCACAAGATTTAAAGCTTAAGGACTAAAATAGGATTTAAATCTATAATTTTAGTTTTAAATTTATCAATTATCCTGGTCATTAAACAATAAAATTTAAAATTTAAGTATAATATTGATATAATAATCATAAAACATAACAGCCATGATAGTAATGAATTATAAAAGAAGCGCAAATGGGAGACGACAATAATATTCCTATTATAAATATTATGATAATAGATGTCCATTAGATGCTCATGTTTGGTGTCCATTGACCATGTGTCATGCCCCTCATTTCTCAAATTATTGTCCATGTGTTCTCACATTACATTATTAGTGTCTATGTAATCCACCTCCTACTTACTAAATTGCCTAAAAATAGTGGCATTTGGTGGGTTTTGGTATACATACATTGGGCAAAATCCAAAAAGATTGGAGAAAGTGGAGAAATCCATCCTTTTTTATTTTATTTACTTTTGTTATTTATTTATTTAATCTATTTTTATATTATGTTGAATTTATTTTAATATTTATTTATTTTGTTATTTTATTATACTATATTTATTTTAATATTATATTTTATTGGTATCCATGTTTCTATTGTGTTCTTCAAGTCACAATTCGTTATCAGCACGAGCTCTTATCGTTTTCCTTGCTAAAAGTAGGTCCTAAAGGTATGTCGATTTTTCTCTTTTCGTTATAATTAATAAATTAAATGTTCTTTTACATACTTGATATATATTAAATTTCTAATATAACTATAATATTTTGTAATAGTGTAACTATAAAAATATTATAAAATTAGAATTTGTAGCATATGATATTAATGGTAATAATTATTTGTAATTAGTGTTTGATGCCAAAATACACCTGGATGTCATAAGAATATGATCATCGAAAAAAAAAAAAAAAAAAATCTTCCTAAAGCTCATTGTAAATAGATGCAGTTGAGGCTCCAAAATTTTAAATCAATATGTTAGAGAAGACATTTTTCTACATTTCGGATATGCTCCTACAGTAGCAATATCGAGAGAAATTTTTTAAACAGTATTCTAAACTAATTTCATGTCTTCTCATGGCTGAACAAAATAACGAATTATTAATGAAAAATCATGAATCTCGACCAACTAGAACAACACCATTCCCTGAAGTGAATGTTGTAAACGATAATACTCATGATCGAGGTCGTGGTCGCAGTCGAGGTTGTGACTATGGCAGAGGAGGAAATATTTATTATTTTCGTGATGGTCGTTCTAATCATTCAAATTTCAAAAGAACCATACAAAATGATGATCACAAAGGAAAAAATCCACAAGATAAGAATTCAAAAACTGTTGAAAATAAATGCTTCCGATGTGGAATAACTGGGCAGTGGTCACATACCTGTCGTACATCAAAACATTTAGTTGATCTCTATCAAGCCTCCCAGAAGGAAAAAAGAGAAAAATGTAGAAGCAAATTTTGCATACCAGGATATTAAAATATTTTACCCATCCAATATAATAGATTTAGATGTGGCATACTTTTCCAAATCTTCTTAAAAGAAAATTGGCATAACAAGTATTTCTTTTGATTTTGAGAATATTAAGTATTAATGTTGTCCTTTTTATATTTTTTTTCTTTGGTTAATATTAAACTTTATATATTACAAGCGTTGTTTTTCTTATTGTAATTATTTTCTTTTAATGAAGATACATGGATCATTTTCATATGTTGGGTGACTAAAAAATGAGTAAATAAGATCTATGTCTGGCAGACAGTGCAACTACACATATAATACTTACAAGTAGAAAATATTTTTCCAAACTAACAATGTTGGAAATAGAAGTCAATACAATATCAGGTTCTATAAATCTGATTGAAGGATTTGGAAAAGAAAATATTATTTTTCTAGAGGAACAAAATTTACAATTTGCAATGCATTGTTCTCTACTCAACCAAAGAGAAATCTACTTAGTTTTAAAGATATATGTTGCAATGGCTATCGTATTGAGACTGGTAGAAAGAATAGTACAAAATATCTTTATATCATATCTATTGTCTCATATAAAAAATGTATACTGGAAAAGTTGTCTGCTTTATCTTTTGGATTATATTATACTCATATACGAGTAATTGAAACATGTACAACAATGAACCTGAAGTTCATGAATCCATACATATTCACAATTTGGCATGACAGATTAGGTCATTCAAGGTCTATAATGATGAGAAGAATTATTTAGAATTGAAATGGACATCCATTGAAGAGCCAGAAGATTCTTTAGACTAATGAATTATCATGTGAAGCTTGCTCTCAAGGCAAATTAATCATTAGACCATCACCAATCAAAGTGGGGGATGAATCACCTACAATTTTAGAACGAATTCATGGTGATATATGTGGATCTATTAACTCACCAAGTGGACTATTTAGATATTTTATGGTATTAATAGACATATCCAGCAAATGGTCACACGTGTGCTTATTATCAAATTGAAATTTTGCATTTGCAAGATTACTTGCTCAAATAATTAAGTTAAGAGCACAATTTCCTAATTATACAATTAAGACCATTCGTTTTGATAATGCTGGTGAATTTACGTCCCAAGCTTTTGATAATTATTGTATGTCACTTGGGATGAGTGTTGAACATCTTGTAGCTCATGTTCATATAAAAAATGGTTTAGCAGAATCATTCATAAAATGTTTGCAGTTAATTACTAGACTATTGCTTATGAGAGCTAAGTTTCTTACATTTGTATGAGGACTTTCTATTTTGCATGCAGCATCACTTATACGCATTAGGCCAGTAGTTTATCATAAGTAGCCGTCATTACAATTAGTTTATGGTCATGAGCCAAATATTTCCCATCTGAGAATTTTTGGATGTGTAGTATATGTTGCAATTACTCTACCACAACGTACTAAGATGGATCCTCAACGGAGGTTAGGAATATATATTGGATATGATCCTCCATCAAATATCAAATATCGTAAATTTCTAACGGGTGATGTATTTACTGCACGATTTGTTGATTGTCATTCAATGAGACAAATTTTCCAACATTAGAGGGAGGAATTAAGAAGTTGGAAAAAGAAATTATATGAAATTCATCGTTATTGTCTTATTTAGATCCCTGTACAGATCAATGTGAACCTGAAGTTTAGAAAATAATTCATTTGCAAATATAGAAAATCAGTTACTTGATACATTTATAAATGCTAAAAAAGTGACTAAGTCACATATACCAACTGCAAAGACTCCATTAAATGCAGTAAGTTGTCACTAATGAGTCTGGGACATGCCAAAAACGTGATAGACCATTCAGTTCCAAAGATAAAAATCCTCAAAAAAAATAATCAATAAATGACTCAGTTAAGTATATGAATGTTCTAGAAGAAATCATAGATATAAGTACTTATAAGGATATTGAAGTAAATAAGGATAATAATGAGATTTCAATAAATTATGGAACCATATAAGTTGACAAAAATTTTGCATATAATGTCACTCACGATATTATTTATGAAAGTGAGTATGAAAAATATCGACATAGAAAGGATTGACTTATGTGGAAAGAAACAATCCAATATAAATAAACTCATTTTTCAAATTGTGAGGACTAGTAATTCAGACATCATGGAATGTCAGACATGTGAAATATAAGTGGAGTATTTGTAAAACAAATAGAGTGAAGTCGCAGGATATAAAGCGAGACAGATCCTACAATAATTCTCGCAGTAGACTAGTATTAATTATGAGAAAACATATTCTCTAATGATCGATATACAATACTATGAGATATTCAATTTATCTGATTGTGTACGATAAATTTAATATACATCTTATGGAGGCAATCATACCACATTTATATGAATCTCTTGATAATGATATTTATTTATGAAAATTTCTGAAGAATTCAAGGTACCATAATCGTAAAATTCAAATATAAGAGAATCATATATATCGTAGAGATTCTTATAAAATATTCCTGATGAATGTAATATAATCATCTTATTCAATACTTAATGGTATGAGGGTACAAAAATAACCCTATTTATCCATATCCTTTTATAAAGAAATCACAACCTGAGATTTACTAAATGTTGATGATTTGAGCAGAAATCCTGAAGAGATTTCAAATACAATAGAATTTCTTAAAAAAGAAATTGAGATGATAAATTTTGTCTCAGCTTGCAAATAAAGCATAGAGCAAATGGAGTTGCATCAATTTATACATTAAAGTTCTTTTGTGGATTATGTACATCATTAAATACTCCTATGGTTGTTCATTCACTTGATATGAAAATGATATATCATCTAATCTCAGAAAGATGGTGAAGAATGTTAGGTCCTGAAGAACCATACATTTTGAGAAACAAGTGCACTTATATAGCTTGAATAGTTTATACACTACACTTTGTAGTATTTTTCAATAATTTTATTACATATATATGATATTCCTCCAAAAGGAGGATATTGGAGTAGAATTAAACATGTAGTACGTTTTATTTGAGAATTAGTTTACATTGATTTATTTTATTCTAATAAATCTAATTATGATCTAGTTGGTTATGAAGATGAAAGTTGGTTATCTAACCCATACAAGCTAGAACTTAAACATGTTACCTAGTACATGGAGAAGAATTTTTATATCATGACGATCAATGAAACAGACCATAACAATTATTTCCTCAAATCATGCTGAAATTCTTGCAATTCACAAGGCTAGTCGATAATGTGTATGACTAAAATCAATAACTCAGCACATTCGTGGAACATGTGGTTTTTCTTCTAGTAAAAATCTTCCAACGATATTATACGAAGACAATACAACATGCATATCCCAAATCAAAGGAGGATATATTAAAGAAGATAGAACAAAACATATTTCACCAAAGCTTTTCTACATTCATGATCTTAAAGAAAATGGTGATATCACTGTACAACAAGTTTGTTCGAAAGAACCTAACAAACTTATTTACAAAATCATTATCAATCACAACCTTTGAGAAATTGGTGCACAATATTGGAATGTGGTGACTCAGATATCTCAAATGATGTTTCCATGAGAGGGAATAAATATACTATATTCTTTGTATGAGTATTAGATTATATGAAATATGTACTCTTTTTCTTTCATTGAGATTTTTTTCCCAATGAGTTTTTTCCTAATAAGATTTTAATGAGGCATATTTCTTATATATAATGGGCATCTAAGGGGAAGTATTATAATATTATAATAATAGATGCCCATTAGATGCTTATGCTTAGTGTCCATTGACCATGTGTCATTAGGGTTGGCAAAAATCCCCATAGGGTCGGGTCCCCACGGGTCCCACCCCAATCAAGGCGAGGAATCACTGGTCAGGATCAAACCGGAGATTCAATCGAGTCCCCGATAGGGGACGAGGCAGGGACGATGATTGAATTTTTTATTTTTAATATATATATATATATATGAGGATGGGTCCCGTGGGGACCCGTTTTCTCAATGGGGAATCTCTGTCCCCATCCCCGCCTTCAATTGGTGGGGACAGGGGCGGGGATGGGGTTGAGGAATCCCTGCCCCGCTCCGGCCCCTGTTGCCAACCCTATGTATCATGCACTCATTTTCCCAAGTGTTATCATGTGTCTCAATATTACACATTATTAGTATCCATGTAATCCACCTCCTACTTGTCACATTGCCTATAAATAGCATTTGGTGGATTTTGGTATACGCACATGGGCAAAATCCAAAAAGATCAGAGAAAGTGGAGAAATCCATCCTTTTTATTTTATTTACTTTTGTTATTTATTTATTCCATATATTTATATATCATATTTAATTTATTTTAATATTATATTATATTATATTTATTTTAATTTTATATCTTATTAGTATCCGTATTCTTGTTGTGCTCCTTAAGTTCACAACAATTCCCCATTTTTGGTTTCTGCAGGCCTGCATCACCAGAGAAAATGAATATTTCTAATCAAAATTACCTTACAATCTAAAATTAATGTTGTTTTTTTTGTACAAAATTAAGTTTTTCTCCGACAAGATGGTATAATAAGAATGTTTTGGATATCCTTTTTACAACTCCAAACTAACCACGATAAGTTAGAAAACCATAAAAATGAGACAAAAAAAAAAAAAAAAACGAATCAAATCATGAGCCGTCATGTTCCAATCCCGTCTCACGAACGAGAAAGTGGACACCAGTCTCCAAATTTCATCAAGGAATGGTATAAATCTAAGTGTGTGTTTAGAATCATTTTTAAGTGTTTAATTTAAAAAAATAGTCATTTTAAAAAAAAATGAAGCGTTTTGGTAACCACTTAGGATAGTTGTTGAAGTGTATATTGAGTAATTTTTGTCAAAAATATTTAAATAAAAATAAATTTTTAAAAAACATTTTTTTTCCTTAAATCAATTACCCTAAATTAAGTCATTACAACCTTATCCAAAAAGAAAAATCCATCGACAAATATAAATTACTAATAAACCAAATATGTTGGAAGGAGAAGGCTATGGCCAATATGTTAATTGGACGAATACATGGGCGCCACGTGTCGCAAACAGCGTAAGTTGGAATATTCGTACGCGTCGAAAGCGCGTTAACTTTTTATTTTAATTACCTTCGCGCGAGAGAAGGGAAAATATATAAATAAATAATAATATTAATAATCTTAATCGCTTTCCCTGCTTTTCTCTCTTTATCTATATATATAACGAAAGTTCTTTAAGAATTCAATTCTCCTCGTCTCTCTCTTCCTATCCGAACAACAAAATCGTTCCATTTGATCGGTAAATTCTTTCTTTCTTTCTCGTTTACGCGTTTTCTTTGAATTAGAATTTTGTTTTGATGATTGCTTTGCTTTTTGTTCTTTATTTGTTGCGAATCTGGAATTTATCATGATGGATGAACTTTAGGTTGAAATACGCTGGAACGGTTTTTTATTTGAGAAACTCGTATTTAATTTGTGTTAAATGCTGATATCAAAAGCTTTTTTTTGTGTGTTTTCGTTTTGGAGTATTATCTACAATTGGTGATCGATTTCGTGTTTCTGATCTGTGATCGGTTGTGATTGTTAAATTTCCTTAGGAAGTGGAATGTTAAGTAGGATGCAGAGAAGAAAGGAGAGGGCAAGTTCGTCTTAGATTAAAAAGATTGTATACCTTAATATAGATGTTTTAGTTTTTCTCTAATTTGTTCTATTTAAATTTTCATAGTCGAAAGAATATATCTATAAAAGTTAGAATGCAAAATTTTGCTCCTCCTTGTAAGTGTTGGGACATGATCATATGATATTATCTCACTACGAGATTAGACCTGTATGGTTTATCAATATAAATGTTGCATTTACTTGAACATTCAAGGATCCTTTTTCTTTTTCATTTCTAATTTATATTAGACATATTCATACCAGTAACAAGTTTTGATAACAACAACACTGTGTAGACAATTTTAAAGGTTGTTGAGTCGGTCGGATGAAGTCTTTTTCTAAATGTCTTATAAGTGCCAACAAATTGGCGCATCTTGTTGATCATGAAGCAATCGATTTCCCTTTTGTCCAGTCTTCCTCCTATTTAAAGGATGTAGCTGTTTTCGGAATTGTAATTATTCTGAGTTGTCCTCTATGCTTAATGAGAAGTGTTGTTGTTGATTAGTTTGAATGAAGTTTTGTTTATATATATATAACTTTTTGTTTGTCAATTTTCAGTCAGAATTAGAAGCTGATAAACCATGGGGGGTGGAAAAGATAAACATGATGAATCTGACAAAGGTTTATTCTCGCATCTGGCTCATGGTCTTGCTCATGGAGCTGGACATCCTCATGGAGGATATCCACCCCCTGGTGGGTATCCCCCACCTGGAGGGTATCCTCCAGCCCATGGCTATCCACCCCAAGCATATCCCCCCCAACATGGCTACCCCCCGGCTGGCTACCCTCCGAGTGCTTATCCTCCTGGTGCATATCCTGGTCCCTCTGCTCCACACCATTCAGGTATTAATCCAATCAGTAGGAAGAATTATTCGATCATTAGTTTAGTCAATTACTTTTATTAATTTGTCGATTAGAATGCAGGGATTAATAACAATTTGAATCATTTTGTAAGTAGCCACTTTTAGGTTGTAATAGAAAGGAAGGCTTTTGAAGCATTTCATTATAGAAATTATGACGTTTTCTCTCCATTGTTCTTGGGATGGATCTGTTCCCTACCATGGCTTTTAATTGCATCAACAAGTATCAGATTTGTTTTGAAGCATCCGGGTGTATCTTTAATATACAATCACCCAGTTAAAGCAAAAATTCTATCAGAAAATTTTCTCAGGAACATAATGGATCCCAGCTAGTGATGGCTTTGATTGAAGATGTTTTTATAAAGTTGCTGATTCCAAATATTCATAAATTCAGGGCACGGCATGGGAGGAATGCTGGCCGGGGGTGCTGCCGCTGCAGCAGCTGCATATGGAGCTCATCATATTGCTCATGGTGCTGGTCACTATGGTGGTGCTGGTCACTATGGTCATGGTGGAAAATTCAAGCACCATGGGAAGTTCAAGCATGGGAAGTTTGGTAAGCACAAACATGGGAAGCACGGCATGTTCGGTGGTGGAAAATTCAAGAAATGGAAGTGATTCTTTTTTTTCTGCCATCTGATCTTTTCACCGAGCCTTCTTTCTTCAGTTGCTTTCAAGAATGGCGTCGGTACAGTTAGTGGCCTACCACCTTCTTCTCTAATTTCTGTAATGTCTTAAAGACTCTGGATTTCGTATGTATTCACTCTTGTTGTTTTAACTACCGTTTTTATGGCTTCTGTACTCTTGCTGCTAGACATCAATAATCTGGATATTTCCAGTTTCCACCTTATTCTCTTCTCATTGTAAATTCTTTTTGTTTCAACCTTAATCTAAAATGGATGTCCAGTTACAGTTATTTTGCTTCATGTGGGATAAACATGTGAACCATTTGTTATTGTCATCAGGCATTTGTTACCGTATTTTCCCTCTTGGATTTGCACATAGTAAATAGTTTAGTCTGTTACAATTTAATATCTATATTTTATTGAGTAATAATTTAGTCAAGTGCTTTACCATCGATAACAATCTAGTTCTATCGTGAAGATTCAAAATTTCTACTCATGTTGATTCATAGGTTAAATGGAGATCAAATTTATTTATAAAATATATAGTATAAATTCTTTTTTATGAGATTTGTAACCATTTGGTTTTTTGTTTTTCTATTCGAAAATTAAGCTTATTTCATCCACATTTTTTATAATGGTCTGCATTTTTTTTTAAGTACAATGACTGAATTCTTAGTTAAATTTTAAAAATAAAAATAATTTTTTAAAAGCTATTTTTTTTAGTTCTCAAAATTTGACATGTTTTTTAAACTATTAGTGAAAAGTAGATCATAAAAATTTTTACCAAAATAAATAATAAAGGTTTAATCCATTGATAAAAAGTAAGAAGAAATTGGAAAGTGGAAGTAGTGTCCATAGGTTTAATTTTAAAATACAAAAACAATAAGCAAAATGATTACGGAATGGGATCTCAAGTTTTCACCTTTGAAAATTAGCCAATTATTGTTGGTCTTCTCGGTATATCTCGAGCATATTACATTCTGAGATTCTATCGATTTTTTCAAAAAGTATGTAATTTTCTTTAATCCTATACCAAATCTTATATAATTTCAAATTGTCTACAAAATTTAGTAATCTTTATGAAATAAATAAAAAAAAGTATGAGAAATATATAGAACCTTAGGTTAATCTGCTTGAGAATTCATCGAAAAACTCCGAATATCTATCATCTATGTTAATCTGCTCGAGATTAATACTAAGATTTTATATATTTTTCATATCTTACCTAGTCCTTTTTTTTCTTTTTTTCTTTTTTTTGGCAAAAAATTAATATTTCTCGAAATTTTAAAAAAATGGATAAACTCATTTGAAAGTATGGAGACTTATATAATTGTGGAAACAGAAGTTGGAAAATTACGTAAGTCTTTCATATAATATTTGGTAGAGATAACTTATAAATTTTGAAAATATATAAGATTTGGGAAGATTATATAATACTTGAAAAAATTAGACCGATATGTTAGAAAAAGTTGATTTTTCAACTAAATCTCGATAAATTAATATAACGAGTTTTTAAAAAAGCGTGTTAGTTTTGAAAAGTGAAAACTTGAGTGCTATTTTTGACCATTTTCTAATTCATTACGAGAAGAACTAAATTGTTACAAATTTCGAAGAAGGAAAAATTCATTTTTGCTTTTGAACTTTGTAAGCCAAAAGTTTAATCTTTATATTTTCAATTCCATTCCTTTAATCTTCATACTTAGACAAATTATATCAATAATAATTTTATCACATCACAATAAATTGGATCTTCGTAGTTAGTTAGAAAAAATGTGATGTGAGTAATACCATCTCCATCTCTCAATTTTTTGAATTTTTTTTTTTTTTCACCATGGAAAGCTTGGCCGTAGATCTTGGGTTTTCTTCATTGTTCATTCAAATCTGTTTCTTTTAGCCATAGGTTGATCAAATCTAATATGTTTTAGGGTTGGACAGAGAAAGAGAGAGAAGAGAGAATTTTATGGTGTAGATAGAGTAATTATTTAAGTTTAAGGTTTTAAATGGATGAAATTAAAAATTTATAATTGAATTTAGTACAACGTGTTAAGTTTAAGTTCTAAATCGATGAAATTAAAAGTTTAGAATTAATAATATATAACATTTCAAGTTTAGGGTACAAATTGAACTTTTTCTTTCAAACTATATGGTTTAAATTATTACACGTTTAAAGTTGCAAGAACTAAAATGTTTAACAAAACTTTGGGACCAAAATTTTCTTTTAGCATATATTGATGAGTATTTTTTTTTATTTTTTGTAATAATAATTAGAATTTCCAACCGAGGCTTGAAAATTAAAGGCAATATATATGCTTTATACAACATGATTAAAATTCTTTGGTCAAAATTTTAATGATATATTCTTTTACAAGTGAAAACAAATGAGAAAAAAAAATTTATAAGTAGACAAAAATAGGGAAAGGTCAAAAGATGAAAAAACATTTATAATAATGAAAATGAGAGCTATTATCTTTTATATTATTTATTATTTTGTCTATTTAGCATTACATTGATCCTTGTATTTAAACGAAATCTGCATCATCATGGATTTTAAAATATAATTGTAATCGAAGGTTTAGATGGATCAACTTATAAATATTTAGCGTTTTAGTATTTTATAAAATTATTCATTTAAAATTTTAAGTATAATTAATTATTCAACTATTCAATTTCGAACTCTTTGAACTCATGAACACAATATTGGACCATTTGAATAAACTGATGGGTTATTTCACTTTTAGAGTGAAGGCCCACTGGGCAAACTAAGTTTTATTTTTAAAGCCGAAGGTGCAGCCGCCCGTTATTTTTTTATATGCAAACCGAGGAGAGTTAAAACATCGAGAAGAAAACTAGAGCAAAAATCCCATTTAGATCAGCAACATTTTTCAGACATCTGGGGATTAATCTATTATTCGATCGAGTTAGAAATTTTGACGGTATGTTTGAGGGTCTTCAATCTGAATGGTGAAGATTTCGTTTGGAGCTAAGATACAGTGGATAATTGGCTATCACTTCAAAGGAGACGCTTCTAATTTATTCTTCTGTATTTATTTTCGTTTGTTGCCGAGATTGTTAATGTTGAGATATATATCATGTATGTCATTGTGACTAAGGAGAACTTGTTTGTACTCTTAAAAATTGTTTGTATTCTTGCTTGATTATTATTATTGTTTCTAGTCTATTAGTATTCTATTAGATTCGGGATAATTGATCCAAAAGATATATTGTTTATCCCAACAAAGTAATATTAGAGCGTCAGGTTAATTTAATTGAATTGTCTTGTGTTGAATATGGATACTAGTTCAGCTAAGATGGTTACCCTTAATGGATCAAATTATCAAGCTCGAAAAAGAAAGATGAAAGATATTTTATACGTAAATGATTTGCATCTTCCTCTTTTTTCTAAAGAGAAGCCTGACAATAAAACAGATAAGCAATAGGAATTATGTCATAGGAAAGTGGATGGGATTATGAGACTTTGGGAGAAGAAAATTTTCTAAACTATATTGGTGAAAAAAACTCATGCACAGAATATGTGGAACAAGCTTGAGTCGCCATGTGCCCTAAAACCGATAATAATAAAATATTTTTGATCAAGCAAATGATAATGTTGAAGTATCAAGATGGAACACCCATTTTAGATCACTTGAATACATTCCAAGGTATTATTAATTAGTTATCTAGAATGAATATCAAGTTTGAGGATGAGATACATGGGTTATGAGTCCTTGGTATATAGCCAGACTCATGGGAGACATTTAGAACTTCCTTATCAAACTTAACCCCTAATGGAGTACTAAGTATGGGCTTAGTAGAAAACAATATATTGAACAAGGAAATGAGAAGAAAGTCACAGCCACAAGGCTCTTCTTCACAGTCAATGTTCTCGTTACTAAAAGAAGGGGGATAAAGACAAAGGCAAAAGTAAGAGTAGTAAATTTGCAAATGTTGAGTGTCACTATTTCCATGTGAAAAGGCATATGAAGAAGTGCATTGTCAGAAGTTTAAAAGAGACAATAAAAATCATAAAGACAAGGAAAAGAAGAATGATGATGATCACTATTACAGAAATTAGATTATGTGACGTTTTTCCAATGTCAAGTAAAGGGTATACCTGACGCTTATAAAAGCGTCAAGTATTTGACTATCAAGCATAGTGTGATAACTTGACTCCAAAAAATTTCTAGACAAATGTTTCTTGATACAATTTTCGTGTCGAGAAAGATAATACACTTGACATTGGTGGTATGTCAAGTTTATTGATTCTTGATATTGATTATGTATCATATATGATAGCTCTTGACGTTTTTTATTTGTCAAGTATATGTCTTTTTTTTTTTCAAATTAAATGCCCCAATTGATATTCTCATTTTCTGCCTTGTATTTCAACAATACAATTACATCAACTAAATAAACATTATACATTTAAGATCTATCAACTCAATATATTCACTAAAAATTCCACATGTTCAATTATGACCTTTCATATGAACACTCATAAATTACAACACTATTTCTCTTTCACATGTATATGTAGAAAATAAAATCTCAACTATTGCTATTGTATACAAAACTCAACTTTCAACAAACACAAACGTGACAAATTGTTTAATAAGTAACCTCTCAATAAAGTACATTATTTAATTTATACATCGAGCTTTGAAGTCTAAAGATCGATAACTAAGAGTCAGGCAAGCCATTTTAAGCAGAATAAAGGGTAATAACATAAAATTTCAAAATATTGAAATAAGTGTTAAAGTACAAAAATTACAAAAAGTCACGTACAAGGAAAAATATACATGATTGGCTTACTTTATGTGATGTAAAAATATCAAATTCGAAACTTAAAAAATATCTACAACTTAACTCCAAATAGATTACGCAAAGTGTGGCTTGATTCGAATGTCACTTCAAAACTACAACAAAATAATCCAACCTATGAAAAGTTCAATAATAATGGTTACAAAACGCAAATTCCAGCAACTATGTAACAATTTCAAAAGAGTTTCAAGGCCTTAACACCTATCAAAATGTCCAAACATCGTTAACTTTGTTGGACAATGGCTCCAATCTCTTGAAATCTTTTAATTGAACATCAAAAATTAAAAATAACTCAATTATTAGACCAATACTTCAATGGGTAACAAAGAACTATTAATACTAACCTCCAAACTTACAAAAACCTTTCCAAGATCGGTCTCAAACCTATTGGACAACAACTCAACTCCTTCCAACACTTCAAAATCAATCTCATCATCAAACATTCAAACAAGCAAATCACTATAGAAGATGCTACATTATAGCCCAAATTACAAATTCATAACAGTACATCCAAAACATCTATCCGAAGTGTTTGCTCAAATCGACGTTTCACTCAAGCCTCGACCACTTTCCTGAAAAGAAAAACAAGAACACTCATAAAACTATGCCACAGGAAGAGGATCGAAAAGTGATGGGAAGATATCTTTCCACAAGGAAAGCTTCTACTATGCAACATAGTGCTGTGAAAGCGGAAAAAAAGTAATTGTAACCATTTCAGTGTCACTCTGAAACATGAAACATGTCATTAGCCTTTAAGGCTAACTACAACTCAAATAATACATACAATTTCAATTTTTCGTTCAGTCATGACCTTACCCAGTCAACTTAGCAGGATCATTGGATGATTCCATTGTATATTTTCTGGCCACTTTTTCTTTACTCATCAAAACCTATATATTTTTCAGAGTTCAGTTTGGTTTCAGAAGTTTCTTTACATAACATTTTATATCTTCAGGAAGCTACAAGAAGTTGGAGTAAACATTATCTGAAAAACATAAAATCTACCTTGTCCACATCCTCACACAACATCAGACAAAAACAAAAACATTGTCCAATTCATTACCTTGAAGAAATAAAATGGAAATCCCTTAACTACTTGCAATGAAATCGAAATCAAAATGGAAATTCAGAACACCACTAATGAATCACATCCTCAGCCATAACCCCCAAAAAATAGGAACCGAAACCCAAAACACAATCTATTTCACCCATTACAAAACATAAAGAAATTGTAACATTTTAAGAATAATAAACTAAACTAAAATTATCCAAAACATAGATAATACACAACATTATTCAAAAGATAACCTCATCTAACAATTGAGAACAATAAACTGAACTCCATATAATCAGAGAAATTAAATAACAAGAACCTTCTAACAAAATAACAAGAACCTGATATTAAACCCATGCCAGACCAATGGGTATAACAATCCGGTGAAGGACTAGGTTAGGCATTTGGCGCGACTCCAAACGAGGCTGGGCGTCTAGCACGGATTCGATGGAGGTTGTACGGTTGCTGAGGGAGGAGTTGGTCAGCTGGGGGGGGGGGGGGGAGGTTTACGAGAGAGAAAACGATTTTTTTACTAGGACATTTAACCCTTTTACTTGTCTAAAATGATAAGTTAATTGTTTTTTATATTTTATTTGACAATTTTGGTAGGAAGGAAACCAAATTTGAGGGGGAAATGAAAAATGGGAGGATGGGGAGGAAAGGGGAGGGAAACAAAAAATAAATATTAAAAAATATTATTTTTTATATTTTACTTGACACGAAAAATATGTCAAGTAAGACCTTATATTACTTGACACGAAAAACAAACATGTCAAGTAATAGTTCATCTGAAAATATATAAAACATTTCGTCAATCTCCTCTTTTTGAACCCTTTTACTTGATATTTTCTTTTCTAAAAGGTCATTACTTGACGTTTTTTCCAAAGAAATATCAAGTAATTAAAAACTACAAGTGTCAAGTAATGTAGACAACTGTTGTAGACACCGAAGATTTTTACTTCTTATTCGATGTTATAAATCTTGCTGCACAACAGACCAATTGAGTGATTGACAGTGGTGCCTCAATTCATACTACATCAAAGAGAGATTTCTTTACATCTTATACACCTGGTGATTTTGGCAGTGAGGATGAGTAATGACGGATTAGCAAAAGTAGTTGGCATCGGAGATCTATACTTGGAGAACAAGAATGGTTCTAAGCTGATTTTGAAGAATGTGAAACACATTCCTGATATTCACATGAATTTTATTTCTTCAGGTAAGCTTGATGAAGAAGGTTTTTGCAATACCCTTTATAAAGGTAAATGGAAGCTTACTAAAGGCTCAATGGTGGTAGCTAAAGGAGAGAAATATACCTCACTATATTATATGGAAATTAGGATCATTGATTGTGATAAAAATACACTGGATGATGAAGCGAGTGTTGAGCTTTGCCATAAAAGTCTCAGTCACATGAGTGAGAAGGGTTTGAAGATATTATTCAAGAAAAATCATCTTCCTGACATGTGCACCCCTAAAAAGGTGTCCTTATTGTTTGGCAGGAAAGTAAAGAAGAGTTACTTTTAAGTCATCTCAGCATTCAATGAAACCAAATGTATAAGACTTGATACATTCTGATGTGTGTGGTCCTATAAAAATAAAAACACTTGGTGGTGCATCATATTTTGTGATGTTTATCGATGACCATTCAAGAAAAATGTGGGTTTATACCTTGAAAACTAAAGATCAAGTGTTACATGTGTTTAAACAGGTTTATGCCCTTGTTGAGAGAGAAACTGGTAAAAATTTGAAGTGTATTAGGACTCATAATAGAGGTGAGTATTATAGACTTTTTGATGAGTATTGCAGAAACCATGGTATTCGACATAAACAAACACCTCTTATGACTCCTCAGTTAAATTGGATAGCTAAAGGAATGAACAAAACACTAGTTGAGAGAATGAGATGCTTGCTTTCTGAGTTACAGTTATCGTAATCGTTCTGAGGTGAAGCATTGAATACAGCTGTACATGTTTTTAATCTCACACCATGTGTTCCTTTAGGATCAAAAGTTCCAAACAGAACATTTTCAAATAAGGATATATCTTATAATCACATGCATGTCTTTGGTTGTAAACCACCTCCAAACCACCTCCAATGACAACTCTGACGACCAACTTCATGCTCAGACAACCACCTCTGATGACAACTCCGGTGACAACCTCAGGGCTCCAGAAACCTTCACAAGGCCAACTCCGACAACCAATCCTGAGCTATGGCAACCACCTTCAATGACAACTCTGGTGACCCAACTCCAACAACCACCTTCGCGCAACCAACTCTGATGACCAATTTTAGGCTTCGACAGCAAACTACAATGACCAACTCCGACAATTACCTTTGTAGGTTTCGACAACCACCTATAACTACAAACTCCGATGAAAATCACCTTTGATGATCAACATCGATGACCACCTTTGAGCAAGCAACTCCGACAACCAACTCGGGGTTTCAACAACCACCTTCTACGACAAACTCCAACAACAAACTCTAATACCACCTTCATGTAACCAACTACAGGCTCCAACAACCATGTTCGACTACAAACTCCAACGAAAATCATCTTTAATGATCAATTTCGACCACCACCTCCACACGACCAACTCCAAGCTTTGAAAAACACCTTCAATGACAAACTCCAACGACCGACTCTAATACTACCTTTATGCAACCAATTTCATGAAGGAAATCGGACATGAGGATTTCCATGAGTAGCGGAATGATCATTCCAAATTTCATTCATATATAAACATTAACAATTACAATCAAGAAACGAAAACAAACTGGTCATGCAACATACGAAATTACAGCATACTTTACAGAATAAATCAAGGGAAAATTTCATACCTTTGAAGACTCATCTTCAACACCCTTGATCACGAACGTTCGATCAATCAGCAAGACTACAACACATGAACGCTCGTACACCATGACTGCAACACAGCACGATCACAGCGATCACGAACACAACGAACACCAAGAACACGAACTCAAAGAACGGCCTCTAAAAACCTCAACTATGTCGAGTTGAGTACGACACCACCACAATGGCTACCTTGGTATTCTCGGTGTGAAAATCCAGAAGTTTGGGCTTTGTGTGGACTTGGTTAGAGGAAGAGACCGGAGGAGCAATTGTATAAAATAATAAGCAAGTGGGAGATGACAAGGTCTATCATATAGACGATGCCCAATCGTTTAGAAGAAGTTCCGCGATCGTTTAGCAAAAGCTCCACGATCGTTTAGGTATCGGCCAGCTGAGTGAACTATCGTGTAGTGTCACTCCACGATTGTTTAGTCTCTCTTCAACTGTTGTTTAGTGAATCCTATTCATTTGTCAGCCGTCGTGAGAACTTTCCGAGAATAGAAATTCTCAATTCATCTACTAAATTTAGGAAAATATTTTTCCTTTTATCTCACGGTTACCCAACAACCTCCCACTCAATTGGTTATTAGAGAAAAAGAGATAATTATCCAATAATTAATATTATTATAAACATATATGATAACCAACTTACCATACTATATTTATAACCTATAGTTCTAATATTTCATCTCATGAAACATATAAACCATAGCTCTTTTTCGATTTTATGATCCTTAATGTAAATCTCATTTACATTAATCCTCCACTTGATGTATCTCATACATCATACCGATCATATCATATATAATTGAATTACCTTTTGTCAATTTGAACATTTCAAATCAACACCAAGACCTAATTCTCGACTTGAATCCATTAAGCTACCAAGAGAACCTTATAGACCTATAGCTCGAAGCTCCAACAGTACGTGAATAACTGACTAAACTATTTAGTCACGGGATCCACCATCCGTTAACTGCTAGGCACTCCACTAAAGACCTACAGCCGAACTCTTCTTACCACATATTATATTATGTCTCCATATCAACTAATCAACAATGTGATAATCCTTCACAGATCACTCGTAAATACAGTTGGGCCAATAATCGTTATGCACTTGTAGTTACATCTAACTCCTTAAGTACCACCTATCTCTCTAATGAACATAAGTCATAGTCCTATTATGACTGAGTCCTCTCTTCCAAAGAGAAGTTGTGGCCACTATGTTCAAGCCCCAAAATCAGTCCTAAAGGGAGCAATCTATCTACTTACCCCTATTTCGGGGAATGAGTGAATTCCATCTTGTGTAACTAGGTTCCTAGCTCCCAAATCAGATAAATCCCCAAAAAGGTAAGCATGTTGAGTTGGCAATCTGGCCACTCTCACCCATACTAATCAACGGACTGCCCTCAAAGGCAGAAGTTCCCAAAACACTCAGGATTGAGGTCATGTCACCTGTGATCTTTTAGGTGAGATGTAAGTCTCTAGTATCAACGGTGTTATATACAGAGACTAGTCATCTCGTGATTCAGTCTTATACAAACTCTTTGTATAGGATACCCCCGCTTGTATGTCTCCACATGAATGGTCAGGATCTACCATCTATAGTAGTTCACAATACTTGCAAACCTCTACAAAGCGGGTCGTATCTTTAGTGTCACCAGGATCAGGTATCCCTCCTTAATCCTTATACTACATACCTATTTAGGTTATCACTTAAGGCATGATTCACTTGTATATCTCATATACATGCTTAAGTTTACATACAATAACCATGGAGCTTTGTTTATTGGATATGAGTAAACACCAGATAAAATAACTCTTATTTTATTCAAACTACGAGACTTCGAGAGAACTAGGACATCAATCCCAACACTTCAGGCTTCGACAACCAACTCCAACTACAAACTTGAGCGAAAATCATCTTCGATAATCACCTTCGATAACCATTTCCAACTATTATATGACTAATGACTGTTAAAGTATGTTGTAAGTGTTGGGGTTGATGCCCTAAAGCTCGTGGGTCCTGTAGTTTATAATTGTAATGTATAAATAATTTATTTCTTTAATAAAATATGAGATGTTTTATTTGACATTTAGTAGCATTAACCCACAAGCCAATAAACTATCATCCAAGGTTATCTTCTGTAGCTTAAACATGTACGTAGAGACATAAAGGTGGATCATGTTTAAAATGATAGCCTAAATGGTATGTAATAGATGGATAAGATTGGGTACCTTATCCTGGTGACACTATGAATACAACCCGCTTTGTAGATGTTACAATTGTTATAAAGTGCTACAAATGATTTGATCTTGATCATTCATGTAAAGACATGTGAGTAAAGGTGTTCTATATAATGGAGTTTGTATAAGATCGGACCACGAAATGACTAGTCTCATTATATAACACCGTTCATATTAGAGACTTACATTTCACTAGGATGACCATAGGTGACATGACTTGAATCCTGAGTGAGTTGTGAACTCCTGCTTAGGAAGACCTTTGATTTGTATGGGTGAGAGTGGTCAGATCCCTTACTCAATAAACTTACCATTTTAAAAATTTGTCTGATTGGGAACATAGCTACACAAGACGAAACTCACTTCTTCCTTAACGTCTGGGTAAGTAGATAAATTGCTCCCTTAAGGGCTAATTCTAGGACTTGAACAATGTGACGCCACACCCTCTCTTGGCCCAGAGGGGTTTAGTCATAGTTAGACTACAACTTATTGTTCATTAGAGGGATTAGTGGTACTTAAGGAGTTAGATGTAACTATAGGGACAAAACGGTAATTTTGGCCCAGCTGTACTTACGAGCAATTTGTAAAGGGTCATCGCACTGTTGACTAGTTAGATCCAATGGACACTGAAATATATTTGTAGTGCAAATAGTGCAGTTGACAGTCTTTAGTGAAGTGACCCGCAGTTAATAGATGTTTAATAATTTAATTAAAGGAATTTAATTGATTATTTAAGTACCATTGGAGTTTCAATCTATAAGTTCATAAAGTCCCCTCTATAGCTCAACGAGGATTTATGATAATCAATATTGGATTAATTTGAATTGTTCATATTAATTGAGAGATTTAATTATGTGTGATATAATTAGTTTACTTAATTATATATGATATAATTAATATATTGTATTTGATATATTATAACACGGAGTTTAATTGAGAGAAAATAAATATTTGAATATGATTCAAATATTAATTATGTGAATTGGATTCATATAATTTAATTTAGTATAAATGGGATTTATATTAAATACCATGCATTAATGAGAGAATTAAAACCATAGGTTATATTATATTTGATACAATATTAAACTATAAGTTATGTGTTATATATATATTAAAATTAAAATTAATTAATTTTAATTTTAATTTTAAAATTAAAATAACTTTCATCCCCCTAATTCTCTCTTAAATCTCACGTAGTGAGTGGAGCAGTTAAGGGTGATAATCTTCTTCATAGAGGATTTGTGATAGAGGCCTTCTTTGAAATTTTTTCTCATTGTCACTTTCTTTTCCTCTCAATCTCTCCCTCTTCCAAAATTCACAGAGCCCACACTCTTGTGATTCTCTTCCCCTACAGAGAATATGAAGGAAGATTTTGTGGTGATGGTCATCTTGGATCATGATTGTTCACGATGAGGAAATTTGTGAAAATGGTTCTTCAAGGGTAAGTTTCCTATTTTCCTAACCTTATTTTTCTTTCGCATCTCTTTTTGCATGTTGTACTTTTTTGTGATAATGCATATATTGCTCTATAAATTTTTCATTATGTGAAAATAAAAATTAGGTCGATCCCCGCTTCTACTGTGAAACTTCATAGTTCCAAGTAAGGTTGTTGACTATACAAATAATAGTATTTTGTCTACAATAAGTGTAATATTGATACATAAAAATTTGTAAAATATACTTTTATTAATTGAGTTCACATATCAAATTAGTATTAAGAATATTTAAACGAAAAGTATGTATGTAGTTGGAAAGTATGTAACATGTTTTTTATAAATAAAATAAAAAAAATAATAAAGATTTTTTCCCGGAACATTTTCTAGAAAATATTAGTAAAAAATGAAGATTTCTTCTCTGATGACCCTCCAAATTTGGAGGAATTTAAAGTGAAATTATTGAAGAAATGTGGTGACATGCTAAGATGATAAGGAAAATGCAATTAAAAATTAAAAAGAAAGAAAGAAAAAACTTTAAAAATTAGAAGAACAAAAAATGCAATCCATATTTTATTCAAACAAAAATGGTGTAATTGTTGAATAAAAAAGTTTCAAAACAAAAATAGTAATCATAAAAGTAGATTATTTAGAGTTCAAAAAATTGCACCACATACCCCGGAGATATGAACTCAATTCTGCACTCCAAACACAGACATATAAACTCAGAAACTTAGATTGAATAACTCTACACCCCAAACATAAACATATGAACTTTATAGATATACGAACCTACAAACATATAAACTTCATACATCCTATCTCAATTCAGCGCCCCAAACAGTCGCTCAATGATTAATCATATCTCTAATAGAAGTCTATTAGCAATAGATTATATCACTAATAGATTTTGCTATATTTACAATTTTTTAAAAATATTACTATATACTTAGTTATCAAACATAAAAGTGCTATGTATTACAATTACACTCTACTTTATTTCATGCAAAAGAGAGATCGTAACAAATTGGCCCATTTGTTAGCGGCCCATGCTATTGTTGTCCATTCGTCTAAATCTTGGTCCAACTCTTTTCTTGTTTAGGCTTAGGTGCAGCTGCCTCTAATTTACTCTCTCTTTTTTTTTTTTTTTTTTTTTTTTTTTACTTCTTTAACAAAATAATAATAAACGTGAAATCCAATTTCGCCATAATTAAAATAAACAATATCAATTAAAACAGAATATGAATCCCAATTCAGCTATTATTCATTATTTTTTGTTTAGTCATTTTTCAAAACTCGTCTCTTAATGGTCATTCTTCCAATTTTCCAATTTTCGGAAAACCTTTCCTTTTTTGTTTGGTATGAAAAGTGGATCGAAAGATACCGGGGGGAGGAGCCTTGGGCCTTTGATCTTTTGGAGAAGAACGTTGGCCTATTATTATTATTATTATATAGTTTAAGAATAAAATAATTATATATATAGAACCAAAAAAAATTATAAAATACTAAAAAATTTGCACCTAACCACTATTTTACTTGCTTCTTTCCAATTTTATCAAATTGAAAGCTATCATTGATAGTAGCTATCGGTGATAGCCACTGATAGTTGATATCAGTTGCTATCACTGATAACTACTATCAGTGGTAATTTTCAATTTGAGAAATATTAATACAATCTTAAAATATTAGGTTTTTATTTGTCATCAGTTATTAGTAGCTATCATTTATACACTTTCATCAATTGGAATCAATTGAAATATTGACAGTTAAAGTTATCAATGACTATTAATAATGGACTTTTATAAGTAGCTATTAACATTGAAAGAAAATTAACAACTTTGAAAGATTGAGCTATGCCAATGATGGAAAACTATTAATGGCTATCATTGATAAACTTTCATAAATGACTATTAACTTTTAAAGATTAATACAATAGTTATCACTAATAATCTTCTATGGTGGTTATCACTATAGCAGCTATCAGTCGCTATAACTGATTGATTTTTATCAATTAGAATCCATCTTGAAAATTAACACTTAAGGCTAGTAATGATCGACTTTTATAACTAGTTATGAACTTTCAAAGAAATTTGATATATATATTTCACCTAGCTTCTATCATCGATATCACTAATATCACTCATATCATGGTTATCAATGATAGCTTCTTTCACTAATAACATCATAAATAAAATGCTATCAATGATCTCATTGATATCATACTATCAGTGATATCTCTTTATCACTGATAACATGCTATTAGTGGTAGCTTATATCACCAATAATGTGCTACTAGTGGTAGCTTATATCACCAATAACGTGCTACTAGTGGTAGCTTATATAATCGATAACATACTATCAGTGTTAGCTTCTATCAATGATAACATGCTATTAGGGTAGCTTCTATCAATGATAGCTACTGAACACCTTATTGTCCCTTTCCTTATCTTTTCCAATCATTCGTACGGTTGCTTTTCTTTTCGATACCTCTTAAGGAACTTCTATAAAAAGTAGCAAACAACCAAACCAAACTCTTTTTTGTTTGATATTGTAAACAAATATTACGATACATAAATACACAAATATTTCAATTTGTGCCCTTCATTTTGTGCCATCTGTGCCATTTTTTCAAGTTTATTTATGATAGTTATCATATTCTTAAATTCCTATAAAAAGAAAAAAAAATTATTGGCCTATCTAATATCATTCGCATTTCTCATTTTTTGAGAAATAGACTTGTTTAGTAACTTCTTATTTCAAATTTTTAAGAAATGTTTCTAAAAATGGTACGAGATTGTGGACTAAAAAAATAGTTTCTTTCAAATCTATTTTCATTTGCTATTTATATTTAATGTTTTGTTATAATAATCAAAATTGATGATTAACTCATTAGTATTAAGTCACTTATGAATTAGATACTTTCAAGTCTTGGCTACGAAACTCAACCTCATAATTCTTATGAAAAAATAAGAAGAAACAAAAATCAATAAAGGAAAGAAAATAATAAAATAATAAAAAACTAGAGAAAGGAAAGAAATTTTTTTAAAAAAAGAAGCAAAAACCAGAGAAAGAAAAAAAATTAAAAAAAAAAAGAAAGAAAAGAAAAGAAAGTGAAGAAGCAAAAACTGGAAAAATGAAAGAAAATAAAAAAAAATATAAAAAAAGAAAGGGAAGAAGAAAGTGTACAACAAGACAAGATAAGGGGAGACGAAATTGAAAATTAGAAAACAAAATTAAAAATTGACTAGTCAATACTTTCATATTTGAAAATATTTTAAAGAGATGATATATTTTTAGATTTTTTTTTTCTTATTGTACTATCTAGTACAAATATCCTTATTATTTTATTACTATTATTATTATTATTATTAAACAAAGTTAAATTGGGAATTTATATATATAAAAAGAATATGGGTGTGTAGGATTAAATCTCTAATTTTAAAGAAGGGAGTGTATGTCAATTGACATTGAAATAAACAAACTTTGACTTAGAAATATATGATTAGCCAACTGAACATAGCTCAACTAACATAGTGTTTGTACTATCAACCTCGAAGTCAGAAATATATTTTTTCACCTCACACTTTATTTACAATACCTTTGCAATATATATGGGATTAGGTTCTAAAAATGGTTGGATTTATATAACTAAAATTTATTTAAGAAAATTAATTTTACTAGAATGTAACGTTAAACAAACAACATGTGCAACCACTAAATTATAAACATTACATAATAAAAAGAAATTTACCACCACAAATGATTGAGCTAAAAAAAATATTGTGAAATTACGTTAACCAAATTAAACGAAAGTGGAAAGTAAACGAGCATTTAAAAATGAAAAAATAGTAATGTATAAATATACTCAGCCTAAATGATTAACATGTATAAGAATTAAAATTGGTCATGATTTTTTTTACAAAAAGAAAAGGAAAAATGGGTCATAATTTTAAATCTTTCTTAAAATGTGTTAATCCAATAAATAAAGGTCCATTACTAGTTTCTTAAGTTTGATTTTTTTTTTTTTTTTTTTTGCAAGACCTTATGTTTAATTTGTTATAACCTTATCTTTAAAAAAAGAAAGAAAAAAAAAATGAAGTATAATATTAATTTATAATTCAACTCAACCCTCACAAATTTGGATTAAGTTGTTTGGGTCTATCGAGCCATTGAATTTTCCCATCTATTAATATATATTTGTACTATATATACACATTCATATTTAAATAATAAATTAATGGCGTGTAATTTAATCAGATATAACTTGCAAGTTAATGGGTTGAATTCGATTTTCGTTAATTTATAATTATTAAAGTTTGTCAAAGTTTTTGCTAAAGACAAAAAAATGTCAAATGATTGGTTTTTTTCCAAAAAAAAAAAGAAATAAAAATTGTCAAATGATTATATTCACTATCAATGTATGTTAATTGTGAGCTTTTTGCTCTATCGGATTCTCTACACAAAATTTTACATTATATAATATCAAATTTTAAATTAAAGTCAACTATAATTTTAAAATTTTCTGTCAATTTTACAAGAAATTTTAGAGAATATACCTCCTTTTTAAAGGTGGTAGTGTTTGATGACAACTTTTCTTTTCCATTTTCTATTAACTTTTTTTTTTAAAAAAAAAAAAATCATGTTTAGCATCATAAACTATACTATTTTAAACTTTAAAAATAAAAAATTTAACTCGTAATTAAATTATAAAGATCAAATGTCTGAATGATAAAGAATAGTTTTTTATATGACGAGACAAAAAATATATTTTTTAGTCCAATAATACGTAAAGTAGAAAAGTCAAACCTCTAATCACCTAAATATTGATAGTATATATTTTATGTCAGTTAAATTATGTCATATTTAATAACGAGGTACTGTAATAAAATATATACATAAGTTTTAAAAACTAGTTTCAAAATATTTGTAAAGATCTTTAAAATTCTTTAAAGAATATACATGTGTCAATAAATTAGAAAATGTAACTGTTATCAAATAAATCGAAAATTTATTAAAAATAATTTAATTTTTTTTTTTTACCAAAGTGTTATTCTAAAACGCACAATAAATTATCTTCATTTGAATGGTAAAATAAATCATTTATAGAAATGTGAGTCCGTGACTTCACGTAACTTAATATTTGGTAATCAATGAGTTATAAAAGTTAGAATATAGGATAAAAATTAGGATTCACAAATTTATTTATTTTTTTTAATAAACAATTCAGCAATAATTTGAGGGTGAGATTAAAAAATCGATGAACTCAAAGACAAGTGTATAATTTCGAAGCAAAATTTAAGTTAAGTACGTTATGTTTGGATTAACAATTCGAATGGTATATATAACAAAAGTTTGTGTGGTTTTATCAAATATTTCATATAGTAAACACAAGTTAAAATAATTTGTTTTTCTTCGATTCAATAATATGTAAAATTGAGATATTCGAATCACTAACATCTTAATAAAAAATATATAATTTAATTAATTGAATTGATCATAACTGTAGTTTACATAAGCCTAACCCTTGAAATAGTTCTCGGGTTTATAAAAGTCAACTATTTAATTTTTTTCAATGCAATAATTCCAAAAAAGTGACTAGGAAATGCTACATTGCACCCGATCCAAAACTTTAGTACATTAATTTTTATATTGCATATATATATTTGGACAATACAATACAAAACAAGCTCTTTCCTATGCTTTTAATTGGCCAATATAAATTCATAATTTATTCACACAAGCAAACACCTCGGGAAGTTCAATAAATTTTTTAATTAATCAATTAGAATTTGGTCATCTTTGGATTGCTTATTGTCAAAGTTGACTTATTCACTCACTCGAGATGTTTTTTGAATTAATGAAGTAGGCCATTTTTTAATCTTATTAGATTATATTAAATTATTACACGTAAAATCCCATAAGTTTTATGCAATTTTATTAATAATTTTATAGTTTTGATATATTCAACTTATTTAATTATAAAACGAAACGTGGGTCATGGGTCTATAAAGGCTTTATACTTATTTTATTTTCAATTTCAAAGTCTGAAATCTTTTAGATTTCAAAGTTTGCCTAAGAACTATTAAAATTTGTCAAAATTATTCAAAATTTCAAAATTAACTTACTCAATTTTTTTAAGTCCATGTAATATGTAATTTGAGAGTTTGAGAGTTGTTTAATTTTAGTTTATCTACTTTTAAATGTTTAATTTCAATTTATGTATTTTCAATAAATTTTAAATTTAGTTTTTATGATCAATTTATTGTTGATTCTTTTTTTAAAAAAAATATTATCTATTAATATTTTTACTATAAATTTTGGCAACATATTCACCTATTATATTTCTTTATATGAAAATTATTATTATTATTTAACCAAATTCGATCACAATTAATATCGAGAGACTTTATTAAAAGTACATGATAAAAATGAAATAGATTTAACCTCAAACGAGACCAGAATGATAATTTGACAATTTTTTTATAACAAATGTATTGAACAAACTTTATTCACTCGTTGAATGAATACAATATATTTTGTCGAGATTTTGTAAAATATTTCTTAAAAAAAGTTATCTAGCATTGGTTACAATAATTTTTATTTTTAAAAAAATGTCTCACAATTTTGGAAACCAAATGAAATAAAAACAAAATGATAAAAACTAACTACAAAAAATTTGGCTTTTTTTCTATGGTAAAAAGCGTTGGAAAAAGTAAAAAAAAAAAATCGTCGGAAAAGGCTTTCCCGACACCAATTTTACCGTCGACATGGTTGTCTAAAACACCTTCTTCCGACACAAAAAAGTTTCGACGTTAGAAATAGTAGATCTCCCGACGGGAGAAGTGGGACGAATTTCTCCCGACGCTTAGAGAGTGTCATCGGCAAAAGACACTTCTCCCAACACCAGAAATTGGTTTTTTGGCTTGAGAGAAGTGCTTTCTGCCGACGACACCTCTCTAAGCGTCCGGAGAAGTCCAGATTTGTGTGACAATGACTTCTCCCAACGCAAATTCATGATTTTAGCATTGGGGAAAGTTGCCTTCACATGCCAACCTATTTTAGTGTCGGGAAAGACTACTTTTCTTGACGACATATTAGAATAGCGTTGAGAAAAGGTAAAACACAATCAAAATAATGTTTATTTTTCCCGACGCCTTTAAAGTTGGCGTCGGAAATGGTATTTTTTAAAAAATTTCTTATCTACTAAAATACAAATCTATTTGAATCTTATAAATTTAGTCAAATAAACTAAAATCAAATAACTAATACATTTAATTAATTTTCTTAAACATTACATAATATCCACAAAACAACTAAAAGTAAGATCATCTTAAACATTACATTATACCCACAAAACATAAACATTGAAATAACATTACATAATGTCGACAAAATATACACTCCGAAATACTTACAACATAGAAATCTACACAAATCTACAACCTAACTTTTATCGTCCAAAGATGCATCTTGAACACAAACCTAGAGATACCTACAAAATACAAATTTAAATAATATCAATGCCACTAGATAATTAACTTTAGCAACATTGATATAAAACATAAACATAACTATTCATTTATCCATATATCAATCCCAAACTCAATATACCAATCTCAAACTTAATCTGTAAGAATAAATAACTTGCATGTAGAAATAATTTGGATCTTAAGCACTCGAAATTTCATTAATTTTAAATATAAAACATGCATGCAAATAACTTTGAAATTAGGGTTTGAGTTACAACCTTTGTAGCTCCAAATTGACCAACAATTCCGCTCCAATCTTCTCAAGAACCAGCTGTGAACCACCATGAGAGTCTTCCTGACTATTCTCCGACCTGGTGAATGATTAAACTAGGGATGAATTTAGAATAGAAATTGTGAGAGAATTGAGGACTTAAATTCTGGAACTCTTTTACAATCTCTAAGTTGCCAACAATACTTTATTTTTCAACTAACTTAAAAATCACCAGAATGGCCAAGATCTTTAATCTTTATCAAAGCATCCTATTTATAAAACAGTTACATGCAATTCATGCAAAATTGAGTGAACCAAAGTTTAATACTTTAAAATGTACTCAATTTAGTGGGATAAGTGCTATTTTGTGGAGTCAACACTTTGCCAAATGAATTACTCATTGATTCACTAAAAATTGGATTTTTTCACTAAAAATCAGTCTTTGATCTTTTCACTAAATGAAGTCAACATTTTGACTTTTGACTATTTTGAAGTCAACATTTGATTTTAATTAAATTTAAATTAAATACAATTTTAATTCAAAACTAATTTTGGAATTTTCCACTTAGTGAAGTCGAGTGAAGTCAACTTTTGACCTTTGACCTTTAAAGCTTGGTGAAGTCAACATTTGACTTTGACCAACTTTGATTAATTCCATTTAATTCAAAATTAATTCAAATAATTAATTTCGAATCAAATTAAATAATTCATTAAACAATTTAATTAATTTAATTTAATATTCAATTATTAAATCCAACACTAATCCTAATGAATACTTATTCATAGTTTAGATATTTAAATCCAACTCTCTCTTTGTCATTCAATTCCTAATTGTGTGATACGTCGTTAAATATATCGCATATATTTAATGTTTATTTCCTAATTCAAATATGAACATTTCAAACTCACTCGTCACCCTGTTATAAGGTTTAGTTCGATATGAGCTAACAGGGGACCTAATGGACCTACAAATCATGAGCTTCAACGATCTGAGATTAGTTGGCTAAACTCTTTTAACCAAATTAACCAATACTCGTTAACTATCGAGGCACTCCACTAAAGCCCAATAGTTGCACTCTTCTCACTATAGATGTATTTCTGTCCGCTTGATTTAACCATGATCAATAAATCAATCCTTCACAAATTATTCATATTTACAGTTGGGTCAAAATTACCGTGTTATCTCTATTATACATATTGATCCTTAAGTTTTCACTGATTCACTAATGAACAATTGGTTTATGGTCCTATCAATAAATCGAGTCCCTCTCAGTCATAGAGAGGGAAGGGCCCATTATTCAAGACTAAGAGTCAGTAATTAAGGAACAACCTATCTGCTAACCCTAAAATTGAATAGGAGTGAATTTCATCTTGTAGGACTATGTCCCCAACTATCTACCCGTTATTATCCCTAAAATGATAGGCTTATTGATCGAAGATGTTGAGCCATTCTCACCTATGCATATTAAAGGATAATTCCAAATAAACAGGAGTTCATAGTTAGCTCAGGATTAAGATCGAGTTACCTTAGGTCATCGAAATGAAACAATCAGTTTTAACAGTAAACGGCGTTATAAAGAAAAGTGACTATCTCATGATCTTGTCTCATGCAAACATCTTTTGCATAGGATGCTCACTCACATGACTCTACATGAACGATTCAAAACCACATCGTTTGTCTTAAATACAAAGTGGGTCGCATCCATAGTGTTTCCAAGATAAGGTACCCAACCTTATCCCTATACTTATCGACCATTTTGGCTATATATTCAAACTTGATCCACTTTTATGTCTATATAAAGTTCAAGTATTCATGTTATTGTCAGGGGTACGTTAGTTTATTGGTTTTAGACTTTAACAAATGCAATTTATATATTCAATAAGAACTTTATTGAATATATCTCAATAATATATTGATTGCAAAATAGAATATGTTTAATATTTACAAACTACGAGTTTTAGGACATACAACCCAACAAGTCTCACACTCAATACATTTATCCATATATCAACCTAAGAACATTAATAAATTCAAATAAACTTTGGCAATCCATATATCAACCTATGTGTTAGAGATAGTGAATATTCAAATTCAATATTAAACAATTCCAAATGTACATATAGTTCAATAATAAATTAACCCCAAATTATTTCAACAATACTCAAATATCCCCACACCTCCCCTATATTAATCTCAAGTATATAAATATAATAACTAATCTAAAATTTATCTAACATTTCAACTTGAAATTAAGAGTATTAGAACTAAAAACAAAGAAAATAATTAAAACGTAAAACTAATATCAAATTCATTTTTTACTCACCCACTACCTACAAACAAATAACAATTAACTAAAACAAGACTACAATCAAACTATCTCAAACCAAATCTTTCATCTCAACACCCACTTATGCTAAAGAATTTATATTGTGTTTTTGCTATTAGATTTGTGGTATTAAAATATATCAATTCAAAACAAAAAAAAATAAAATACTACAAAATTGTAATCACTAAAATTAGTAAACAAATCACTTCAAATTCCGAATAATAATATTCAATCTCATCCTAATCATTTCAAATTTCTAAAATAAACAAACTAAATAAACTAAAGATAGGTAAAAATTTAAAAGAGAAATTAAAAATATATATTAATATTCAAATCTCCAAAAAAACTAAATAAACGGATAAAAAATGTGACAAAATCGAATAGAGCAAATGATGGTAAAAGAAAAAGAGGGAAAGTAAAGGGGGATAGGCTGCCGGGGGGGTGTGGGGTTGGGAAAAGAGGGAGGGAGGGATGGAAGGGAATATGTGAAGGGGAGACGTTAAAATTGTCGGGAGAAACCTCTTTTTTCGACGCTTTTTAACATATCGTCGGGATCTTTTTTCGACGTCTAACCAAATGGCGTCGGAAAAACCATCTTCTCTTGATGATATTTAAAATTGTGTTGGAAAAGATGTTTTTAGGTATCGGAAGAAAATTCGTCGGAAAAGACAAATTTTCTTGTAGTGTAAGGATTATTTTCAAATATATCAAAATGAACAAATTTATTTATAAACATAGCAAAATGATACAATAGACATATTTTGTCATATATTTTGGATCGTTTTACCTGAAACTAAAATACAACTAAGAATCTAATATGAAATGCTATTGTTTATAATTCATGCATGTAAGAATTCAATTGGAAGAAATATGACGTACAAATTTCTAATTAAGGAAACCAATATTATGAGATCAATTGAACACACAAACAAATATTACATTTTCAAACTTCAGAAAAAACTAATAAAGACGTGAAATATTATGTCAGGTGAAATTTAGTAAATATCTTTCATTTGCCAGCTCACAATCTAGAATCTGTTTTTTTTTTTTTTCTTGACAAAGACAATTGAAGAGATTTTTATATTAATTAATCTTTATCAATTGAACTTTCCAAATCCAACCTGAGACGTCGAAATGAAAATGAAATTATAAAATTATTAAAAAAAAAAAAAAAAGTTTAAAATGTTGATGTCTTGAAAAAATTATAATTATTTTACGTTTTTTAAATAAGTCAACATATGGTATTATTTATAAATTAAAAATCAGCTTTAATCTCTAAATTTTCATAGAAATAATAATTTAATTTAAAAATTTTATTATGTAACAATTTAGTCCTTATATTTTATAATTTGTAACAGTTTATTCCCTATTAAGAAATTAGCATTAAGATTTAATGAAATTTCTTACATAAATAAACCGAAAAACTAATTAGAAACTCAATATGTATACAAAATACAAACTCAACATCATAAAATAATAAAAAATGACATCTAATTTCGATGAATTTTTTCACATTAAGGACTAAGTTGTTACAAATTTGAAAATACAATGACTATATTGTTATATACTAAAGTTCAGTGACTAAAGTGTTACAAAAGTTGAAAGTGCATGGACTAAATCGTTATAAAAACAAAATTCAAGAACTAAATTGTTACTTTTGTTAAAGTTTGGGGTCCAAAAGTATTTTTTTAATCTTATTTATATTATATTTACATTAATGATATTTGATTTCTTATTTTTTTTTACATTTGATGAATTTTTTTATGATATAATAAAAATATCGATTCAATCTCTATATTAATATCAAATAAAAAAAATGTGAATATCGATGAAAAATGTCTAATATGTCAATGAAAGTTTAATAATTATAAAAAGAAAAAACAAAAAATGAAAGAGATTGAAAATGGAAGTAATATAATACCAACTGGCTCTGTCTGCTTTACTCTTATCTCAATTATTAGTAATAATTAATTAATTAAAATAATAATTGAAAGTAATTAATTAATACTTCTTTTCACGTGACTCCAAAACCTTCCTTCAGTGTCACACACTCTCCCCGCTGTAATCCATTCACTCCTCTCACCCACATTTTCTTTTTATAATAAAATAAATATTTTTTAAATTATATTTATATTTTTTTCTCTTCAAACTTCGAGTATTATGCCTAATATATGCTTTTTGGACATAAATATTTTTCTATGACTAACATTGTCAAATTTTAGTTTAATTAACGAGATATTATTAACTATTAAGGAATTGTTGAACTCACGTTATTAATAGAATAAATTAAATCGTGTCAATATTTTTCATTAAAGACAATAGTAACATAAATATACAATTTAAAAAAAAAAACATAGATCATTAAATAGAAAATATTTTAAAATTGATTACTAAACTCTAAAAATAGTTACTAAGTTACTTAAGTAGAGATTGATGTATATAGTGTAAGATTAGAATTTAAAATTTATTAAAAATCTTAGACAACAAATAATATTTTGAACCTTTTAACGATTACTTGGAATTAAAATTGAGACTCAAACACTTTTACACCATTCTAAGTCACTATCAGCTTTTTTAGCCTCAAAATTTCTATAAAAGTCAAACATATTCCTATCTCATTGATAGTTGTAAAATATTTATAGAAGGTCAAAGTTAATAATGTAAAATTTATAAAAATATTAATATTTTTTAAATAAAATATCAGGTGTTGTTTTTTATATTGTCTTAATTTCAATTCGTCGGGAGCATAGAAACAAGATGAAAGGAAGTATAAATTAAAACCTCATTTGATGACTATTTTGTTTTTTAAAATTAAACCTGCAGATACTACTTTTACCTCTAAATTTCTTTATTTGTTATCTACATTTCACCAGTAATTTAAAAAACTAAGCCAAATTTAAATTTCGAGAACTAAAAAGTAGCTTTCGACTTTTTTTTTTTTTTTTGAAATTTGGCTAAGAAATCAACCATCGTGCTTAAGAAAAATGCACATTATTGTAAGAAATTTGGATGAATAAGCTTAATTTTCAAAAGCAAAACAATAAAACAAAATAGTTACTAAACGGAACCAAAATTAATCGGATATAAGTAAAATACCTAGGTTTATGCCAAGATGCATAAATTTTTATACATTTCACTCTCACCACAAACTTAAAAAAATAAAATATTTTAAAAAAGTAAAAGTAATTTGCTACGTGGAAAATTATGTTTAAAAAATATCGAGATCCAATAGTATAGGTGTAGTCCGAGTATCTTTTATTTATGATATAAGTAAATGATTATTCAATTATTTATTTTTGTTTCTTTGAATTATTTTAAATCAGTTTCAATAATTATGACTGACGTACGTACAGAAGATGTACCTGCATGTGTACTTCTAATCACATTGAAACACGTGTCCCAGAATGCATGGGTTGCCACACCCTTTCGTAGTTTTAGTAAGCCCCACCCGACGTGTTTTTGGTTGGACCACGTGTATTAAGGTACATTGACTTTTTATTTTTTATGTTTTATTATTTTTTAAATAAAAATATCCCTTTGATTTGTTATTATTGTTTCTTTAATCAACATTTGAGGGATCTTGACTCTTCATGCCTTTAATAATTAAATAAAACCTTTTCATCTCAACCATCAATTTCCTTTTTAGATTAATATACAATAAAATCAACTTAGGATAGATTCTAAATGGTTTCAAATTTATTCCTATTTTATGTGTATATATAATAATTGAATTGATCATTGGTGATTGATTTTTTTTTTTTAATTTAGATAACTTTTAGCGTTGAAATATGAAATAGTCAATATTATAAAATAATAAATAATGTGAATACGACAATTTGATTGTTTTGACATCTAAATGTCTATTTAAGACAACAAAACTTTAGAAATAAAGTTAAACGTGAAAACGATTATTTATAATTAAATGATAGAAGTTGTATTTAAAGTGAAATTAAGAATGTGATGAGTATAGATACCATTTAAATTTATGACAATATGTTTATGACAAAAAAGATTAGAAAAAAAATAGTTTGAAATTATGGTTTTGGACTTGTTTACCAAAACATTTCATAAATGGGGTAAATAGATCTAAGACTTCTAATATACAACTACATTATATCAATTTATGTATTAGAAATGAAGTTTAAAAAAATAGTATACTCAAATGTGTTACCGATGGACACAAATTCTACAAATATTTATTTAATTAGGTGAAATTTTGAAAAATCAACCATATAACAAGTGAGAATGATCGTTACAAAATAAACGAAATAAATGAGATATTTTAAACGTCTAAAAAATGTTTTTTATATCAATTATTGACCTTTGAAAATCTTAGACAAGGAAAATTAAATCACATGTGATTTTTGTCACCGAAAATTGAAAAAAAAAAAAAAAAAAAAAAACAGCATCAATCAAATTTGTACAACTAATTTATTGGAAAAGGTATCGGTTGATTTTTCCTTGGTCAAAGAAGATACTTCATGAGCTTTGTATTAATTTCTATCAAACATAGAAAAAAGAACTCATTAAGAAATGGTTTGAATTTCAAAGCTTTTCTTTATCCCTTTTTAATTTCAAATAAATTAGTTGGTCTGTTGCCCCCCACATACTTAAATTCAATATTCAACTGCTTAAATTGAAAATTAATTACACTTTCATCGAAAAGTTCAATTAATAGATTTTTTTTTTCTCTTTAAGATTTATTCAAAATACGTAGTAAAAAAACGAAAAGAAAGAAATCTGAAAAATTGGTATTTTAACCTTTGAAAAATTCTGCCTACAAAAAACAAAAACCTTAGAAAATTTTCAATAGAGTTTTGAGAAAAGTTGATTACGTTAAAAAAAAATAATAATAAAAGCAAATAACTCAACATCTTAAAACAAAAACAAAAATATTAATATGTGAAACATTTATTCAATTTTTTTTTTTAAATTACTATGTAATAAAGTCAGAAAATGACCGATGCAAAAAGTAATTTCGTAATTTTGCAAATTAAAGATAATATAAAATATCCATTAAAAGAAAAGAAAAGAAAAGAAAATTCCTTAGCTACATACATTACATGGGAAATTCCAATCATGAAGGGTTGCTCATTTGGAAGTGGTTGCCACCCTAGAAAGTGGGAAAACATCAAAGTATTTGAGTAATAATATTATTGTGGGGTAAGAAGATATTTGATTTGTCTTTTTCTAATTATTATTTTCTTTCAAAAGAAAATATCCATTTAAAAATTGTCTTATTCCCTTACAAAAGAATTTGATACCATTTAATATGCTTAATTTTATGTGATCGAGTTGAATTATGTATAATGTTCTATGAATTACACAACGTCGCATCAAATTTAACCGTGTCTGATAAGATCCAAATAATCTTAAACAAATAAATATATAATTTCGTTAGAAATTTATCCACAAATTCAATGCATTTATGTGAAAAATAAAGGGAAGGGGGAAATATTGAGATATGGTCATATGGTGGGGGATGGGAATTATTATTATTAATATTATGGAAGGCATTGGAAGCTGCCTCAAGTTGCTAACTTATCTGATTCCAGCTGACCCCTCTTAACATAAATTGCCAAAAAATAATACAATTATATTATAAAATTATAATAAAAAAAAAGTAGACTTTTTCTTCTTTCCCCCTGGTTTTCTGTCAACAATCTAAAGTGGTTTTCCACAAACTGGGGCTTCTCTGGTATTGCCCATAGACTATAGAGAGAGATAGTTGGGTGGGTTCAAGTCCGAAATATTGATGTCCATTGATATCGAGGTTTCCAATTTTATGGAAACATCAATATCGACCAAAATTTTGAGAGATTTTATGAAAATTGTTATAATTAGTTAATAAAACTTTGATTCTAATTATATTAGACTATAATTGAGCATTTTAAATCATCATTTCTATATAGTAAGATAACATTTAGATGTATATTACAAAATATTTGTGTAAACGTCGATATGAAAAAATGAAAAATAATGACAAATATTGGAAATTAATTACAAAATTAAAGGATATGAAATATTTGCATCTAAAATAATTGTGAATTGTTTATTATAAAATCAAGTGGATACAAAAGTGAAAGATCATAGCATTAAATCAACATAACATAATATAATAAAAATAGAAAAATCATAGCTACACTATTACGAAAATTGGATTACGTGATATTTTTCTAATGTCAAGTAAATGGTATACTTGACGCTTATAAAAACGTCAAGTATAATGTGATAACTTGATTACGGAAAAACCTCAAGACAAATATTTCTTGATACAATTTCCGTATCAAGAAAAATAATACACTTGACACTGATGACATGTCAAGTGGATTAATTCCTGACATTTTTTACGTATCATATGTGATTAATTACTCTTGAAATTTTTTATTTGTCAAATATATTTTTATCTTGACACGAAATAATGGATAAGTAATCTAATTCTTGACACATTTCCAATGTAATTTATGCTTTTTTTTTTTCAAATTAAACATTCAAATTTAATTTTCATTTCTCATTTCCTGCATTACATGTGTTTCAATAAGAAAAATTCATCAACTAAAATAAAAAGTTGCACATATTTCAGGTCTATATCAGTCCCATATATCCAATGCAACTTAACAATTCCATTCTTCTATTACCTTTCATGTATATGAATGAGTCCAAAATTTACAAGACCAATTCACAATAGTATATACTTTATCAACCCACTCCAATATATGATAATTCCAAAATTACAAGACCAATCCATATGTGCTATGTATTTCAAAAATTACAAGACTAAAATATAAATCCATATGTGCTATATATTTCAAAAATCACGAGACTAAAATTATGTCCTCCACCACACATTTCTTTGAAGTATATAACCTATAATGGCTATGAACAAAACATTTACACAAAAGTTTTGGGCATTCCCATGTAGCTACATACACAAAATTTATAGGAAGTCCATCAAATATAGCGACCTAAATATTCTGCCCATTCCACACGTACTTCATCTAATTCAAGTTGCGAGCACGAGTTCCTCATATCAATCTATAAAACATAAAAAGTCAAATATACACCCATTGTTGAGATTGAAGCTCATGATAATGTGGTGCTCTCCCCTGGTGCAAAACAAAAACAGACAACTCGGGTCGTGAAAACTAAAGGGAAGAAAAAAAAAGAGGGGGGGGGCGGGGAACCTCCCTCAGACTTACAAAGGAAGACCTTGTTGGTTCTGGTGTTAAGATGGCTGTTGTCACTCTCTTTCTGATTCTTAGAACCTTTTAAGTAATGTACTCTTGCATGTCTCACCTGACAATGAAGAAAATGTTATTGAGAGTAGTCTTAAAGTTATTCATGCTATTAAGAAAGACTCATCATTACATGCTATAAAAGAGTCTAGGGTTTCTGAAAACGTTGATCCTTTAAGGGGTAGTTTGTCCAATAATAGTCACACTTTCAAAGGTGTGAAGTAAAATTCTACTACCTCTGATCTTATTGTGAATGATGCTTTAAATGTGTTGTCAAATGCCATTGCATTTAGGGTACTGCATGATGTCAAGTGTACTAAAAAGGAAGATGGTCATGGTGATACTAATAGTGAAAGGGAAAATAGAAACTCTGTCGAGTTTGCCTCAACAACTATATTTGAAAATAATAATTTTGAAACGGGTGGGGAGAGTGGAAGCTCTTTTGAGAAGGACGATCAAGACAGAGTGATTCAAATGAGAAGTCTTCTAGCCTAGTTGATGACTCTTCTAATGGCAATGTTCCTATAAGTCAATTGAAACAAGAAGAAAATGACAAAGATATGAGTACTGCTCCTGGCTCTTCAAAGTCACCCCCTTTTTAAAATACAGATGTTTCTGATACATAATAGGTTAATGAAAAAGAGGATGTTTCTGGCAAAGACTATAAAGATGTCCAAATCGAGGAGACTCGAAAATCTTACACCAAGAGGAGAGGCAAAAGGAAAGACATTTCATCTATACCATTAGATGGTATATCTTTTCATAGTGGACAATGCAAAGATGTGGAAGTTTGTTGTGAATAAAAGAATAACAGTTGAAATAGATCTGTCTGAATAAGCTTAACATTGCTTAGAAATTATGGAGCTTCCTGTGATGGCTGATATTATCTGCTTTGTGTTGAATTTGGGCCCTAACTATCCTTAGTTGGTTCGTGGATTCTATATAAACTCTCTTTAAGCAGTTTGACCAAGTTGGAAGTCTTGACTACAAGAGAGCTCATGTGAGAGGGCATTGCTTTATGTTCTCAACTGCTCTCATCAATAAGTTCCTAAATAGACATGTACCTGAAGATGTTACTAAACAATGTCCATCTATGCCTGATCTGGTCTTTGAGCTTATAGGGGGTGTCAAACGTTCTTGGCCCAAGAAAATTCAACTTCTCCTTGCTTTCATCTCAGTATTAAGTATGTGTTGCTCCACAAGATTGGGATAGAGAATTGGTGCCCATCTTCTCATAAATCTGGTCTTTCTACTACCTTGGCGAGTCTCTTGTATCAGATTGGTATAGGGGTCAATTATGGTGTTTTCATTTTTAACCATATTAAATGCCACATTGGGTCTGAAGCTACCAAAGTTCTTCTATGTTATTCTAGACTTATCTATGGAATTCTTGTTGCTCAAAAGCGTAACCTTCTCAAGGACTCTAATGTTCCTGGTCCTCTTCTTACTGCTCTGACCTTTAGCTATAGGTTGTACCAAGGAAAACATGTTTCTGACCTTGTTCATACTAATATTCCAGCATCTGACCGTGGTCATATTGAAGAGTTTTTTTTCGACTTCTTGTGAGAAAAGGTGATGCATGTTCTTGCAAATGAATTAAAAGAACTTGGGGTATTGATTCAGAAAATGTCTGCTAGAAAGTCTGATATGGATGATATGTTGAGCTTGCTTCATGGATCTTTGCATGAACCTGATCAGGGTGATGGCTCTGGTGGTCAGGATGATGTCTTTGGTGATGATTGATGTTGGTGTTGTTTTTTTTAAGCTTCCCAAAAAGGGGAGAAGAAAATGTTTTTCTTTGCTGATGTTGATTTCTATTTTGCATGAACCTGTTATCTTGTTGTTGTGTTTTGTTGTTTGCGGTGTGGTTCTATTAGTCAGACTGCTTTGCTTAGCTTCTATGGCATTATGGTTATTCTCTGTTGCGCTCCTATTTTTGTTTGTCTCGACTTAAAAATTTTTGCCAAATGGGAAATTTGTTAGATTTCATGTGGTTGGCAATATTTATTTAAGCTTCTTAGATGTTGTAGAACTTGTCTCTACATTGGTGGTTTTAGAAATAGGAATGCTCTTCGACAATGCTGACTCTGCAAAATTCTTTCTTTATTGATGGTTTCCTAGTTGATTATTTTCTGCTGATATTTTTTCTTTTTTAGCATGCGATTATTATGGAAGTTGGGATTGCTCTTTGTCTCTCCATTGTGCATATTTAAATGGGGACATTTAGTCCTTTAGGTGGCCGCTGCTTTTGTTATGTGTGAAACTCAAACTTGAGAGAACAATTTGTGTTTTTGTCATCATTACATTATATTGGAAGAACTGAGTTTCTGAGAGATATAGTTCTTGTTCCTCACATCGATGGCAACAAGTTACATTGAAAAGATGTTCTCTAGCTTAGATGAAGTCTAAGCCATTCGAGCAAAGGGGGCTTTGTTCTTGAGAGAAAAGATACATTTGACTTGAGGGGGAGCTCAAGTCTCATAAAGAGGGAGTCTTGATCTTAGGGAGAGCCTAAGATTTACTTCACCGATAATACTTCTTAGAGGGAGCCTAAGATAACAAGAGAAGTCTAACACCTAGGGGGAACCTAGGTGATTAGTTGAGTGAAAGAAGTTGTACAAGTGTAACTGTAATCATGCATCTATTACAGATAAGTATTGCATTATAATCACTTCTTTTTTATATTAATGGAGTTAATATTGCTCATAGCATTGTTAACTTGCTGTATAATATCTACCTTCCGTTATATATATATATACACACATATATGTATGTATGTATGTATGTATGAAGAAAAGGCAATATTTAGTACATCCCAAGATGCACTCATCTTTATCCATTCCATTCTCATCATACACATAAAAAATGAATTAAAATATTTCAATAAATGAGTAAGGAGAATTTTCCATGTGCTATATTATGATTGGATAATTTGATAAGATGTAGATAGGTGAATCCACTCATAGTTCAAATTTTCAATCGAAATCTCAAAATTCGAGATTTCAATAGGCTCAAAGTTTTGATAGATTTCCCCTAATTTCTCGAAATTTCGAAATTTTCATCTATATTATGAATTTCTAAAGGTTTTTTTGTTTTTTTTTTTTAACAATGAGCTATTCTAGCTCAATAGGATTTAATTTTTCTCTTTTACCATACAAAATCTTTATTTTCAAGAAACTACATATTTTCATTGAAATATTTTTCATTTAATTTTCACATCATTTTATCTCAAACTTGAATTAATTTGAATTCTCTATGATTCCTCTCATTTTTAGCTCTATCCACTTGTAGAGTTTTCTTTTTCTTCTTTCTTTTCCATTATATTGTGTTATTACTATTACAAAATCTACATTACTTGACACCTGTAGTTTTTAATTACTTGACGTTTCTTTGGAAAAAAAAGGTCAAGTAATGACCTTTTAGAAAAGAAAATGTCAAGTAAAAGGGTTAAAAAAGCGAAGATTGATAAAATGTTTCAAATATTTTCACGTGAACCATTAGTTGACACGTTTTTCGTGTCAAGTAAAATATAAAAAATAATTGACTTATTATTTTAAAGAAGTAAAAGGGCTAAATGCCCTAGATTTTATTGATCGACCTTCAAGCTATTGTGCGCGGTCGCTGTGATATTTCAGTCGACCTTCAAGCTCTGTCCGTCCGTTTGACCTTCAAGCATTTTCCATCCGTTCGTTCGACCTTCAAGCTTCATCCATCCGTTCGACCTTCGTTCCATTCGAAATTTCATTCGTTTGTCGTTCGTTTGTTGTCCATTCGATCTTTTCTTGTTTGTGCAAATCGTTTTTCCCTGTGGCTACGTTCGACATTGTGCTAATCTTTGCTGCATTTTTTCTATCGATATTACGGCTACGTTTTCTGGTTTATAAGTTTTATTCACCCTTTTAATTTCTTATATTCCTCCACGATTCGATTTTGTGGATGGAAATTTTCATTCATAATTTTGGGTACTTGTTATTAGGTTTGATTTGCAAGGAACTATGGCTAATCCTTTTTGTCTATGTGGATTTAGTATATTTCAATGTCAAATTTGGTAAAAATGTAATCCAGCATCATGAGAACCAACTCTTCTACATTTTCAATTCTATTTTATGAACTTTCATCTAATTATGATATTAAGATTTTATTCTCTCTTTTATAGTATTGATTGTGCATTTGCCTTCATGATAAATAGAATATTTTCATTCCTAATATTGATTGTACTTTTTTCTTCTTTTGTGCAAAATTATTAAGGTTTTATTTTCCAATCTAGCTTAAGGAACACACAATTCCTTTTTTTTCCCCCTTATTATTGTGAATATTATTTGGTTGATAATGGGCACATTTAGAATTTGAAAGCATTTGATCTCATTTGAAATCATTGGTCTTTACTTTAGTATAATACGAAAGTGGTTGTAGTTGCTCTTTACACCATTTAATTCTCAAGATTTCGAATTTAGTAAACCATCTATTCATTACAACATTACCACACATTTGAAGTTTATGAGAGCTCAAGTTATTAAGTTCTCTATAAATATTTTTTCCATACAAAATTTATAATTTGTATGAGTTATCTAATTGGATTATTGTAAATTTTTTTTGTAGTTCCAAGATTAGTTTACTATAAGTATGGATAAATCACGGATGACAAAAAGTAGATTTTCTAAAGAGTTTGAGTTGGGTGTAGAAACTTCATCAGATTTGGATTTTCCAATACAAATAGTACTTCTATACATTGTTCTTGTTTGAATTGTGGAAATTATCAAAGACATAATAGCAATGATATTAGAGATCATTTTTATTTTAATGGCATTAATGAAAGTTATAAGATTTGGTTCTGGCATGATGAAGAACTTCCTAGTTCATCCTTGCATGGAAAATCCTCTAAGTGTAGGTATGAAGAGAATGATGTTGGATTTGAGCATTAAAAAAAATAATAGAATGATGTATATTTAGTGCATCTGTATGATATGTATTAATTATTGGTTTTGTATTGTAGTATCCTTTACAAGTGGGAACTGTTGAATGTGAGTATTATGCTATGAGATATATGCGAGAAATCGTGACTAAAGAGAAGAATATTATCAAAGATGCGGTATGTCTTTAAACTACTTATATATATTGTAACATTATAAATAGTATAAATAGTATAAATAGGGTTTGAAACATGATCAGATACCACATCATTTGACGGAATAATCTCATTGTAAGATTCAACAACTTTCTTCTTGTTTGCTTTTTCTTTGAGACGCACCATTTTTGGTTCAAAGTGAGAGTTCCTCTTCATGCGCACACCATTATGAAATCTCAGAAGGAAGCCACGAACACAAAGGAAGTTGAAAAGATCATGAGTGTGCAAACATTCAAAAACTATTTTCCTACTAAAACACAACTGACGGAAGTTATTATGGACACCCAAATAATTCATATTTTTCAACTTACCTTGATATGTCCCTCGACGTGCACTAACTTAAGAGATAAATGGGCTTTAAACATTTCACAGCCCACTTGCAAGGCTTGAATAATTGCTACAAATATATGGTACAAAGAGCCAAAGTAGTTTGAAGAGCCTTAAATATATTGACATAAAAAACCTTTGTGAAGATAGCAACAATCTGGTTTTCAGTTCGAACATTTTCCAAGATAATCTATTTATTTCCTACCAACTCTCAGATGAAATGATGTCTGATGTCATTATATTTTGTTCTACTGCATTGAACGGGATTCTTAGAGATATTTATGGTACTTAAGTTGTCACAGTATAATATCATAGAATTTTGCGTGACATCATACTCTTTGAGCATTCGCTTCATCTAGAGGAGTTGAGTGCAACTACTACCAGCAGCAACATATTCAGCTTCAGCCGTGGAAAGAGAGACACAATTTTGCTTTTTGCTGAACCAAGACACAAGATTATTTTTAAAAAAGAAACATCCACCAAAGGAGCTTTTACGATCTTTAAAGCTACCAACCCCATTTGCATCACAATATCCTATAAAAGAGCTATTAGTATCAAAAGAATATAAAAGGTCATACTCACATGTACTGTTAATGTATTTAATGATTCGCTTGGCACTCAACAAATGACTAGCTTTAGGTTCTGCTTGATATCCGGCACAGATCCCAACGACAAAAGAAATGTCAGGCCTGCTGGTAGTGAGGTAAAGTAAACTCCCAATAATACTTCGATACAGGCTCTTATCAACACATGACCCATCAAGGCTTTTAGTTAATTTAATATGAATGGGAGCAGAGATTCTCTTTGTATGAGCATTTTCAAGCCCAAACCGTTTTACAAAATCCTTTATATATTTGCTTTGAGAGATGAAAATTCCATCTTTAAGCTGCTTAATCTGGAGACCTAAGAAGTATGTCAGCTCACCCACCAAGCTCATTTTAAATTCAGTCTGCATTTGATTTACAAAACGATCTATGAAATGTTATGACATTCCTCCGAACACAATGTCATCCACCTAAACTTGGGTAACCACAAGGTTCATTTGTTCTTTCTTCAAAAATATCGTTTTGTCATTTTCCCCTCTCACATATCCCTATTTAAGAAAGAATTCAGATAAATGATCATACCAAGAACGAGGTGCTTGCTTCAGGCCATACAAAGATTTTTTAAGCTTGTATACATAATCAGGGTGATCAACATCAACAAAACCTTTAGGTTGCTCAACATAGACTTCTTCATTTAAGTACCCGTTGAGAAAGACACTTTTGACATCCATCTGACAAAGTTTGAACTTGAGAAAATAGGCAACACTTAGCAAAATTCTGATGGCTTCTAGATATGCTACAGGGAAAATGTCCCATCAAAGTCAACACCCTCTATTTGAAAGTACCCTTGAGCAACTAGGCGAGCCTTAGTTTTTATAACCATTCCATCTGCATCAAATTTATTCTCGAAGATCCATTTGGTGCCAATAACATTTGTTGAAACAACATCCGTCACATGGTTTCCATCATTTATGACAATATGTTTGGACTCTATAACATTTTTTGTTTGCTTATTGTATACCCTGTAAGCTCTGTTGTTTGTAAAATACCCCAAAAAGATTCCTTCATCACTTTTAGTATCCCACTATCTCTTTAGATCTCAATCAACCAATATATAACACAAACTGCGAAAAATATGAAAGTATTTGATAATGAGCTTTCTCCCCCTCCAAATTTCATAATTTTTGCAATCAGTGCCAGAGTAAGTCGCAATTTGATTATGTATATAGCAAGCAATATTCAGAGCTTCGACCCAGAAATGGTATGGAAGGTCATAAGCATGTAGCATAGTACGAACTATCTCCTGAAGAGTACGATTCTTGCGTTCAACAACTCCATTTTGTTGAGAAATGATGGAGGGAGAGTATTTATGATGCATGCCTTGAGAGTGAAAAAAATCAGGGGAGCAGTATGCCAAAGAAAGATAACTTCATTTATATCAAAAGGAAGTGATTACAATGTAATACTTATCTGTAATAAATGCGCGATTACAGTTACACTCATACAACTTCTGTCACTCAACAAATCACTTAGACTCCTTTAGGTGTGAGACTCTTTTTCTAGTTGTCTTAGGTTTCTCCTAAGAAGTATTATCAGTGAAGTAAATCTTAGGCTCCCCTAAGATCGAGACTCCCTATGAGACTTGAGCTCCCTCTCACGTCTAGATGTATCTTTCCTTTCAAGAACAAATCCCCTTTGCTCGAATAACTTAGTCTCCCCTTAAAACACACAGACACGCATGCACGTACACACAAGACTTGGTACAAAATTTCAAGTTAACATCTTTTAAATGTTTTTTTCATTTAAATTTTCTCTGGTTTATCACTTACCATAATATTATATGATCAAACATTTTAAACATTTGATGAGACTAAATTATATTAAAAAAATGTTAATACACGAGGAGTTAAATTATGTTGAAATATCTTAAACAATATAAGGATTTTTTTTTTTTTAAAAAAAAAACTATCCGAACATTAGAAGCTAAAAATAAAAAATAAATCTTGAAGTAAAGTCTAATGCCTTGGTTCATTCACTAAATGAGCAAATATATGTGAACATAAACTTTAAAAAAAGAATAAAGAAAAGAAAAGAAAAGAAAAAAAAAAAGAGTAAAAAATAAGGTACGTGGGTTAAATTTTAAATTAATAGATATAAACCTTTGTTAAATAGTTAAACGAAAATTACGATATAGAGTAAAATCGATTTTGATAAAAGTTTTAGATACCAAGATAAAGGGGCTTTTTAAATATAAAAAATATTTAAAAATATTTATAATTTATAGCAAAAAGTTCGAAAAGCATTTTTGAAACTTTTTGTTATAAAATGTAAATATTTTTTAGATTTTTTTATTTATAAGAATTTCCCCCAAAAAAAAATAAATAAAAAAATTTGAGAAACAAAACGAAATAAATAAGAAAATTGACAGGAAAAATGGTGTGATTCAAACGTACCTACTCCTTTTTTTATTATTATTTTTTATTTTTTTTTGCTTATACAACAACGATAAAGATGAGAGATTAAATTTTAAGTACCATTGAACTAAGTTTACCATAACAATGCACTACATTTTTTCTTTTTGACCATACATTTATTTCCTATAATTCCATAAACATTTTGTTATGATCTTTTAAGTTTTAACGAAAATAAAACCATTTAGATTCATATTACTTACTAGATTTTTGTGTTCACCTATAAAAATTTCATTTCTTGTAATTTCAGAAACCTTTTGTTATGGTTTTTAAGTTTTATAAATATATATATCAATTTAGACTCTTATTACTAGATTTTTGTGTCCACCCATATAAATTTTTGAGATATTTTCAAAAACAGAAAATTAAGTCAATTTATTTATAAATATAATAAAATTTCATTATGACATTTGATTTTATTTAAAAAAAATTTTAAGTAATTTCATCGTTTAAAATAATAACTCAAAATTTTATAGGATTTGAAAGAATAATAAAAGTGAAAAGTAGGGAATTAAAATTGAAATCCTAATTGATTATTTTTAATTAATTAGGTATTTTCTATTTTTCCATTCACATACTATTCGCAATACACTAATTATATGGTACAAGCAATATAGACTAAATAAACATGCCAAGATATTATACTTGTCAAATTCAGCATAGTTTACTTTATCATATGAGGTTCAAATTTCATAATCTTAATTATACTAATTGTTTTAACAAATTGTACTAAATTTAAAAAAATGAATGTAGAGAATATACTAAATAAAAATATAAAAAGCCATAAACTAAATGTTGCGTACAGGCGTTACTTTTTATTTTATTTTTTCCAATTAATGTAGAGGAGACATAAATTAAAAAAATGAAATATTTATATATATAATTGAAAATTATAAAAATTAAAAATAGTTATTTTTAAATCTAAATAATATTTTAAAATACAAATAAAAATAGATCACACCAAAAAATTGCCTTAAATTTTCTAAACCACAAAAAAAGGCTATTAAATATAATACTTAAATTAGTGGCAAACATACAAGAGAAGAGGGAGAAAAAAACGTCATTTATTATTATTATTATTATAAAAAGAAGTTATTACAGTAGGGAAAAAAACTGTTAAGGTTTAAATATATCTCGTGTCCAAACTTTTTGGGTTCATTTTAGTCTTTAAATTGTTTATTTTAGTCTTCATATTTTGATTTATTCATTTTAATTCATATATTTTTGAAACGTTCATTTTAGTTTATATACTTTAAAAATGACTATTTTGGTCACTTTATTATTTTTATTATCTAATTTTTAATTATACTTCATTTACTAAATTTCTTAAATTGTAATCATAAATTTATATTAAAGAGCTTCAATTGTTTATAAATTTTGCATTAAGATAATGTCAATATAGATATAAAATGCTCACTTTTAAAAATTACATATATCAAAATGGATGTTATGAAAATATATAGATGAAAATGGATAAAATAGTGAATCCTGACAAGTAAAATGATTGGTTAATTTGTAAGGAAAAAAAATCAAATCAACCAAAGGTATGTGAGATGAATAACTTACATTAAAATATTGTCCCTCTATTTTCTTTTGAAGCTAAAATTACATGAATTAAATATGAATTAAAATATTAGTTTAAATTTAAAAAAAATAATGATAATAAAGAAAGGTTGTCGTGTCGATTCTTTTAGTCAAAGATGCAGCTTGTTTCGAGGCACTTTGGGATTGATTTATTGGTGTCTCAATTAATTTTTTATTTTTACAACAGTTTTTAAAAGCCTTTTTTTTTTTTGTTTATTTTTTAAAATTCAACTTTAATTGTTCTTTCCACTTTTTATCTGTTCACATTGTTTTGGATAATTCACAACTTGTCATTTTCTAATCTTTATCATTCAAATTTATTTAGAATCTAAATAAATTTTTAAATATTTAATTTAAAAAATAAGTCATTTTAAAAAAATTGAAATGGTTGAGAATCAATGAAAATAATTTTTGAAATATATTTTAAATCATTTTGATAAAAAGTGTTTAAATAAAAATATTTTTTTTGAAAAATATTTTTATCAAGTCAATTCAAACGGACCCTTAACCTTTTTTTTTTCACTAATCTTTTTTTCTTCATCTTCTATTAATTAATTGCAATTTATATAGTTAAAAATTTTATGGGGTCTTTATTTTCTTCTCATTCAAAGTTAAAATAATTTTAAATTAGTTAAGACTTGAAAAGACATTGTCGTCTTCTTTTATTTTTATACAAATTTCATTTTGATTCTATACATTTAGATGTTTTATTATTTTTTTACAACTCTAAGGGCTTATCTGGATTGAGAAAAAATGTTTTTCAAAAAACTCATTTTTATTTAAACACTTTTGATAAAAAAAAAAAAAAAAATTGAAATACACTTGAAAAACTATTTTAATTGATTGTCAAAACACTCCAATTTCTTTTAAAATGACTTGTTTTTTAAATCAAATATTTAAAATTCTACTCTAAACACATCCTAAATATTATTGTATTTTTAAAAATCACACCGAAATGTATTTCCAATCATTTAAAATATATTTTGATGACAAGGATATTAAGAATTGTAAAATTAAACAAGTGTGTTTTGAGATTATTTTAATAATAATAATAATATAACCACTCCTTTCAAACATGACCAGTAACTATTGCTTTAATATGTTTATCGTTCCCACTTTTTAGTTTTCGAGAGAGATAAAGTTTTGGTAATTATTTTCTTTTTGTTTTGTTATTATTATTGAAAGAAAATTAATTGTGTAAACGTTTTTTAAACAACAAAACTAAGCTTCTTATTTCTGGTTTATTTTCTTGATTTTTTAAAAAACATTAAAAAGCTCATTACGTTTTCACCAAAAATGTGTAATAAAATATAAAAGTAAATATAGCATAATATTTTTTAATAATTAATTTTTTTTTTCTTTTTAAAATAATTCTCGTGTATAAAAAGTTATCTTAAAATGTTTTTCTTTTAAGTTAAATTTTACATTTACAAAATATTGTACGTTAGTAGTTAATTTTTTTGTTGAGTAAAACAGGCTGTGATGGAATCCATAAAATCACTTTTTATATATCATTTTACATTTTTAATTTTGTACTATTTATTTGTTGTCCTAGTTAATTCATAAAGAAGCATTTGTCAATAGGAGAAAAGTTTATTTAGATTTAATACGTTATTATAATTTTGTATGAGGTAAAAATAAAAACAAGCAGCTAATACCTCTGGTTGGGTTTGACAAGATGGATAAACCATGATCCTTTTGTTTGACAAGATAGTTCTGATGTTGGAGCGGACTTATGTTATGGATAAATATGTATCTGTCAAAATAGGTCATAAGTTCGAGATGAGATCAGTCTCTTAAAGAAGACTTCCACACATATATTTGAAAGTTGCCTTATGAAACCAATCATAACTGATGTATTGAAAATTTCTCACGAGGGCTCCAACCCAACTGCATCACTTCCAACCTTTGCTACAACCATCCACATGAATCCTCATAGTCTAAGAAAAAAAGGTTGTAGTTGTTGGAAATGTCCCAAACTCGCACTTCGTAAAAGTTGTTAACATATTCTATCTAGCAATAAAAATGTCGTTGAGCTTTGTTTATTCAATAAATTACTATTGATATTGCATTCTTTTATGAAAATCCAATAAATAAATCCATGGCTATAACATGAATACTTTAACTTTATGTGACAACATAAAAGAGGATCAAGTTTTAGTATGTAGTCAAAATGGTCTATAAGTATACGGATGAGATTGAGTACCTCATCCTTGTGACACTAGTGGATGTGCAGCCCATTTTGTATACTGATACCAATGATGTGATCCAAAAATCATTCATGTGGAGACATGTGAGTGAGAGGCATCTTATGCAATGAGTTTGCATAAGGCTGTACCTTGAAATAGCCACTTTTCTTTATAACAATTGTTTACTATTAAAACTGACTATCTCAAAATCAATGACCTAGGGTAACTTGATCTTAGTCCTGAGCTAACTATAAACTCCTGTTTATTTGAGATTATTCTTTGATCTGCATAGGTGAGAGTAGTCCAACAACATTGTTCAACAAGCCTCCCATTTTGGGGATAAGACCTAATAGACAGTTGGAGACATAGCTTTGCAATATGAAATTTACTCCTACCCGGTTTAGGGTTAGCAAATAGGTTGTTCTCTTAAGCACTGATGTCTTGTCTTGAACAATGGGGCCCCGCCCTCTCATGAAAGAGAGGGTCATGATTTATAAGTTGGACTATAAATCAATTGTTCAATGGAGGATCAGTGGAAACTTAAGGAGCAAGATGTAATTACAGGGATAAAATGGTAATCTTTGACCCAGCTGTAAATACGAACAACCGTGAAGGACTGACTTATCGATTATGGTTAAAATGGACAGAAATATATCTATAGTAGGAAGAGTGCAACTATCGAGCTATAGTGGAATGGTGGTTAACGAATAGTGATTAATTCAGTTTAAAGAGTTTAAACCAATTAATTACAAATTGTTGGAACTCATGATCTGTAAATCCATAAGGTCCCTCTACTAGCTCGTAATTTGGATTAATAAATTGAGTAATCTTATTTGAAATTAGGGTTTAGAATTTGAAATGTTCAAATTCGATTAAGGCTTCAATTAATTGTATTCGATACAATTAAAATGTTTAATTTTATCGAAATTAAACAAAATTGGAGAATCAATTAATGTTTAAATTATGATTTAAATATTAATTATATGAAATTAAATTCATTGTAGTGAAATTGATATCTTATTAATTTAATATTAGATATTAAATTAACAAAATTAATTAAAATATTTAATTAATTAGTTTTTATTTAAATTAATTAATTCAATTAATTTTTATAAAACTAATAAAACAAATAAATTGGTTTATTTGTAAATTGGTTTTAGAAATCAATTTTAAAACAATCTTTGAAAACACAAAGTGGAAATTTCCAAAAGTTGGAAATCTCCACTATGGTGCAAAGCACCTTATTCATCCAATTTCACTTAATCCATCAAGAAGGAACTGGCCTTCATGCAAGCTTTGAATTTGCATGATGAAAGCTTTATAAATTAAAGTGTTGAGCTGAATGATTAAGCCAAGCATTCAGAACTTTTTCAAGAACTCGAAAAATTGAAACCCTCTCCAAACCCTCTCTAGTCTTCATCAAAACTAGCTCAATTTAGTATTTTCTCCACACAATCCTTGCAAGAGAATAGTAGAGAAGATCTTCGTGGTGGTCTACTTATAAATTGAAGCATCTTTACGTGGAGCTCAACTAGTTTTTGAAGAGGTTTCATCAAAGGGATTGTGTTCAGCAAATCTTCTTCTATAATAGTTATTTTGAAGCATGTTTTCAACTCAAATTAAGTATAATTAGAGTATTTATTAATTCTGATTTTTCCCGCTACATGTTAATTTACTCTATCAATAATATATTATGGAATATATGTACATATATACATATAGAAATAAGCAATCATGATAGACAAATCATTAACACTAGTTGGAAAAATCTATGACGAAACTGATAAATTTGAGGAGGAAAGAATTATGGTAGATAAATCATTGAGCCAGCTTTTTTAAAAAAAGGAAAATATTACAAAGTGATAAATTTAAAGTCACGTAAGAAGAAAGAAGGATATAGAAATCAAAATCTTTACGTACGTCATTTTCAAATCATTTTATTTAACAATTTACACGCACTTTATATATTTATTAATTATAAAAGCAAAATGGTTGAATCCAAAAACCATATGTGGTTCTACATCTATGATATGATGAAATCTTCCTAGCCAAAAAAGTGAATGGCTTAGCTTCGTATTAAAATGGGGCTTCAAATATAGTATGGATTTAACGAAGGATTTAGAAGGAATAGGTTTAACTCAAATGTTATAAGGTCAAACGAGATATTTTGTAAGATTAATCAAAGTGTAAATTGATTTGAATGATATAAAAGTACCGATATAATTAATGATTTTTTTTTTCCTTTCTTTTTTGTGAAAGGACAAGGTGATAGGAAGTTAAGGATATATATGATATTTAAAAAAAAAAAAAAAAAAGATGTAAGAATCCATATAAGGGGAAAAACTTGGACATATTATTAAAATTATTGCAAGTGGAAGATCTCAATCTCTTTCTCCTTTCACTATAAAAGGTATGAGAAAAAACAAAATGATAGCTGGAACCCAAGTAGATTTCTCCATCTTCAAAACCACACAAAAAAGAAAACAGCTTTCCCCAAGCAAATCCAATTCACAAATTTTGTCCCAATTATTTGACTTTCACAATCCAACTAAGGTTTTGTTTTCTTATACCATGTGTTCTTTTTTATTATTAATAAAAAAAAAAATTGTCCAAAAGTTAGCCATTCCATTCTATTCACTTTGTCTCCCTTAATTCTTACCTTCTCCTAATACTTTATACACAATATACATCTTTTGCTATCTAGATTTTTGCATCATTTTAAAAAATTTGTCCCTGAAAATCTAATACTAATACTAAGATGTGACAGTGACATTTTGACCTAAATATTTATCTCATAAATCCTTCAGCTCCACATTAGTTGGTGAAGATAATTTGAAGAAATCTTGGATGGATTGAGAGAGGTGAAGAAGCTTTTTGTTGGATTTGATTATTTGGAGTTGGTGAAATTATTAAACCATGTTGATTTCGACCTCACGGAAGGTGGGATCTTTTGTAGATGAGATTTTGGATGTTGCTTCCTCTATGTACGTTGTTAAGTCTATTTTTGCTTCAAAAGAGGGGAACAAAACAATTCATTCCACTGTTGCTTCGACATCCTCTCTTGGTGATTCTTTTATTTGGAAAGAAAGTTTTCTAAATTGTATTATCTTCTTCGTTAATAAGGAGAGATTTGTTTAGTTGGTGGAGTGGTTACCCTTTTTTCAATTTCATATATATATATATCATAGTTCAATTTGATTAAAACATACTTTTGACTAAGAAGTTAAAAACTTTTGAATCACCCAATCTCATATATTGTTGAACTAAAAAAATATTCAAATTTAAGAACTCCAATTCAAGTCGTATTTTTATTTTATTTTTAAATAACTTCAACCTTTTTAATTTTAAAATTGCTCCAAAAGATATACATAATTGCAAAATAGTACTTCATATTTCCCTCAAATAAAGAACTCCATAAAATAAAATAAAAAACAATTACATAACTTTTAAGTATCACATCATCATTTTATTATTCAAATTCAATGATTTGACTGAAAATTTTTCAAACATTATTAGTAAAATTAACAATATAAAAAAAAAAAAAAAAAAAAGAAGAAGAAGAAGAGTGGTGTGTGTGTATACTTCCAAGGTCATCCAAAAATAATATATTTTACCTTATCAACATAAAGTAATCAAGATTTTATATTTTATATACACATAAAGATGATACATGTTGGTGGAAGTAAAGAATTTTTTTTTTTTTTTTTTTTTTTTTTAGTTAAAGATAGAGAAATATATACTTTAAATAGAAATGTAAAAACACTAAAGTATCACTAGTGGGTTAGTGTATATATACTTTAAATAGAAATGTAAAAACACTAAAGTATCACTAGTGGGTTAGTGTATACATATATTATTAATTTGTTTAATGAATATATAAAGTGGTAATCAAGCTGTATATGAGCAAGTTTTAGTATATTATTAATAAAAATAAGTTAGGAAAGTTTGATAAAGCAAAATAGAGAGAATATGAACTCCACTTGTGCTTGAACCACTTGTCAAATTGATAAATTTTCACAAAAAGTTTTGATGACATGATTAATTAGGACAATTATGTATTATTATATTATATTTTATTGCTTTTAATAGTACTTTCATGTTGGTATTAACAGTTGGTTATATGTATATAATCGGTTGGGTCTTTGGTGGAACCCTATCTTGTGGCCCACATTTTTTGGTGCCTATGTGTTGTTAATTGCGAAAATTGAATTTTTTTTTTTTTTTTTTAATTATGACATTAGCGCAAATTAAATATACCCAATTCAAAAAATGATTTTTTTTAAGAGTAAAGTTATTTGAACTTAAAAAAAATATGTAAAGTTACTTTAGTAAATTTTTTGGTCAGATAATCGGATAGGTACCTTTTATACTATTTAAGTTTTGAGTTTGATTTCAATTTAATCTATAAATTTCAAGTTCTTACACTTTTAACGTCCTTAAGTTTTGATTTTTCCTTCGATTTTGATCCTTATATTTCAAGATTTATAATTTTTTATCTTGATTTTTTGCTAAATACTAACTTTGAATTTTGGTCTTAGTCTATTAATTAATTTAAAATAATTATGAAGAAAGATTGTAAAATTATTTTTAATAGTGATGGAAAAAATAATGATATTTAATTAATTATAATTCTTTTAATTAATTAATAGACATTAATACTAAAGATTGGAAGTGTGTATTTAATGAAAAATTGAGGCTAAAAGTGTAAATCTTAAAAGCTAAAGTAAATTGAAACAAAATTCAAAAGTCAAGGGTAAAACTGTAACATTTTGAAACTAGAAACTAAATTATAATCAAATTGTAAACTTAAAGAGTAAAAATGTAACATTTTAAAATTTAAAGATTAAATGGAAGCTAACCTCAAAAGAATTAAATAACTAATCAATCTCAAAAAGTTTAAACGTGATGAAATGTGTTAGTTAGTAATTTGAGAGAAAGAATCAAACCTCTAACTTCGAGATAGATAATATAAGCACTATGACAATTGAACTAGATTTATTTTAGCCATACATATATATATATATTAAATGCATGCAAAAGACTTCATTTTTGCAAAGTTTGGAATTACAAAATTTGGAAGTGTTATGAAAATAGTAGGTTAAGTACTCGAATATATCTAACCAAAAGAAAAAAATCGATTGTTTAGATTTTTTTTTTTTAATATTTCATTTTTTGTTCTCTATTTTAAAAATTATGTCTACTCCCTCTTTTTTCTTACTATTTTTGCAAAATAACATAGATTTTTAGTCAAATTCTAAAAAAACAAACAACTTTTTAAAAACTATTTTTTAAAGAAAATAGAGTTTAAATCGTGAGAGAATTTTTTGAAATTAGAAAGACAAAATAAAGAGAAACACATAAATGAAAGTAGAATTTATAAACCAAAAAAGGGAAATAGCTACCACACTTTGGCTTTAATTACTTGTGAACAATATCTAGTTAAGTTGGCTTAGCCTTTCTTTCTTTTTTAGGTACAACTTGGGTGGGAATTCAACATATCTAATTCATATTTTTTCAAGACATATTTAAATTCATGTTTTAAATACCTTGATTATTGTTGATTTAAAAAATACTTTCAATTTATTAAAATTATTTTTGTCGCATTTGATACTTCTATGAAAATTTCACCATCAATAAGATTTGAAGTAGTAGTCAAAATAATTATAAAAAAAAAAAAAAAAAAAAAAAATCAATCAAATCGAATAAATCTCTAATTAGATCACGAAAAAAGAAATATTTTGTAATGCTACATAAGTCAAATTTAATTGTGATAAGTTATAAAAATTTTGTTTGAATACATGATTTTATAGGTATGGATCTCCTAGGTAGGTTTTCAAACATCTAACCATGTTAAACACTTGTTTATGTCTATTTTTCTTTATTATTGTCACTATTACAGTTTACAAATACTAAATTATAACCATCACTCTACCTAATATTCAACGATTGAACGTTTAACATAACTCAAATTTCATTAATTAGTAGCTCATAAAAAATGTGATAGTTTATATAAGCTATGAATTAATTGATAGATGATACATAAGTATTAATGCACATTACATTACCTCCTAATAAAAAAAAAAAACTTGTATTCTTCTTTAATTACGTACGTGTATGATTTGTTTTTGTTCCAATGTCTAAAATCAGTCTCTATAAAAATTTGAAATATCGATTTCAATTCCATATTAGGGTTCATATTCGAAATTTCAAATCTTAAATAAGAAATTATATCAAATTTGGTTTGGTTTGTCCTATATCCATATGTTTGTGGACTTAGCCAAAAACATATGAATAGGAGGGACAAAAAATGGGCTAAGGAAGGTTAGGTTACATTTGACCTCATTCTTGTCTGTTGAGGGAGTTTTGCATCCCAACAGCCAACCAAATGAACTTGGATGCTTCTTCTTTGTCTTTCCAAATGTCTTATTGAATTTTTCCATTCAAATATATTGAAGAGAATGATTGGATAGGGTTCTAATTATATATATATATATATATATATTTTAAAGGTATTTTAATTAAAGTGTGGAGTAGGAGAATCGACCTCGAGATCGATAGTATAAGCACTATGCCAGTTGAGCTACGTTCTTATAGGAAATGGGAACACTTTTTTTCTTAATTATATAATATTGTTTTGAATTGAAAAATAATATAGAGTTTAAATACTACTTTATTTTCTATATTTTTTTTGTTTTGGTTCACTTTCACACATACTTTCAAAATGTTTATTTTAGTATATGTACTTTTGAAAAGTGAGACCATTTTGATCTTTCATTTTCATTTTTTTAATCAAAACTTTAATGTACTCTCTGCACTAAATTTCTTAAAACGTAACTATAAATTTATATCGAAGGTTTTATTAGGTAAAAATTTATGTTAAAATATTTTACATTAAATATCAAAATAATGGTCAACTTTTTAAAATATAAAAATCAAAATAAATCAGAATTAAAAGTATATAGACTAAAATAATGAGCCAAAGCAAAAAGATATAAAGATCGATGTAGTACTTAAATCAAAGTTGAATTCGTTTAAATCAAAGGAAAAAAAACGAATTGCAATTAATATGATAGTTTTTTCTTAAAAAAAAGTTTTTCTTTTAAAATAAATCACAATTACTATAATAGTTTTTTTTAAAAAGTTATAACTAGTTTTCTACTTAGAAAGGTTGATTGATATTGAAAAAATAAAGTGGACGTAACACATAATATAAATGTCACACACGATACTATAACATGATTACTCGAGAAAATGAAATAACTTGATACCAAACAATAACAATAGAGATGGTGAGACACAAAGATTAATAACCTACTTTGATGCAACATCACCTATATTTAAGAGGTTGTGTGTCCGGTGGAAATAAATTTGACTATATAGGCTCACTCTTTAGTGACTCACGTACAACTTAATTACTCTTCAGTTTCAACTTAGATTCTCTTGGGTTTGAGATCCCCCCACTTTCTCAATAATGCTTCTTCAAGTTTTATATGAGATCCCCTTAATACAACGTACTTAGGTTCCCCCTAAGTGTGAGATCCCATCACCTCCATAAGTAAACATTTTCCAAGTTTTGATTGAGCTCCCTCAATACAATATCAAAGTACTCATCTTAAGTTTTCTACGTGATTTGGTACACTAACAACAATTCAACCAAGCCTTCATTGATGGCTAGAACAAACCCACAATAAAAAAGACAAATCTTTTTAATCATACTACATGAAGGTTAAGGTTTAGACAATTCCTAAGTTCAAAGCTCACAATACACACACTTTTTTGAATAAAAAGAATAAGCCTATATATATACATATAGTCTTTAGAAGATTTTCAAGGAAAGAATAAATCATCAGCCTATATAATATATATATATATATATATTCAAAGAAAGAATAAATCATCTCTATACGAAAAAAGACAGCAGGCCACAAAATTTGTAGACTCTTACTGACAGATAAGGAAAAAAATATTTTGCAGAATCTGTTGTCAGACACATAGCAATCTCTGATATGTTGTAACACATGTCACTAAGGATAAAAAGGTGCACTAGCAAATATGCATTGCACATATCAACAAATAAGAAAGCAATCTCCAGGACACAAAACATCTAGTAAAAACATGATGATGATATAATACAAGATACATGTTGTGAAACATGTTCAATTTTTTTTCTGTAATAAAATTAGTCAATCACACTGTCATAGCAAATATGTAACAAATATTGAGCTAATTCTAAAAATCTAAATGGTAGAAAATACACATGAATTTTTTGATTGATTAAAAAAATACTTTTATTATCTCAAGGTTGAAATATATTAGGCTTAAGGTCCATGTTGACAATATTCATCTAGCATAATTCATTAAAAAAATAATAATAATTAGCACCACCTCAAATAAGAAGACTAGTATGACCCAATTACTTGAAGAAGAAAAAAAAAGTTGACACATTCATTAGAGAGATTTTGGAAAGAGATAAGTTGTGACATACAATGAAAAGAAAACTAATACTTTCCATGAATTATACAAATGAATTAGCACAAATATAGGAAAGGATAATGCAAAAACATTTGGAAGAACTAATGCAAGAGATTTTTTTCTTTTCTTTTTTCCCTTTTAATTTTACATAAACGATAAATTGACTGTGAGATTAATAAATGAACATTTTACATACTTTTTAAATAGTGATAGGTTTTTTTTTCCAAAAAATAAATAAATAACACGAAATTGACACGGTTTTGTAATGAATTTATTTGTGAAATTGAAAAGAGAAAAAATAAATGAGATGAAAATGATGGATGATAAATTGGATGGATCCAATTATTTACATTGTATCTAATTTCTTTCCCTTGTACATATCCATTGCAAACATAATTCTTTTTTTTCTTTTTTTTCTTTTTTTTTTTAATTAAATAAATAAAAATAAAATTAATTAATTATGACAAGTGGCTTAGGTTCTCTGGATTTGGCACATAATATGCAGGTGTGTTCTTGTTGTACAAATTTCTGTACTTTTATTTTTATTTTTATTTTTATGAATCTGTAATAATTGACTGAGATATAACAAACTTTGTGTTTATGCAATTTTTTTTATATACATATTTTTCATTTGACTGTTTCTCATTTATGACTGCTGACTTTTGGCCCTACAAACTTTTAAGTCTTTTTCCCACATATTCTTCAAGGGAAAAAAAAACATATTTATTTATATTTTTTTAGAATTTTAGTTTGGTTAAATATATTTAAATTTTAAATTACAATTTTGATCACGCATTTTTCCTTTTTGTAATTTTAAATGTTCAAGCTTAGTTTCTATACTTCAGTTCATTTTTGAAATGAGTCTTTACTATTAGTTTATCGTTAATTTTTTTTAAAAAAAAATTATTCATATTCTCTTAAAAGTTTTTTAAAGATATTCACATTGCATTTTCTTGAATAGAAATTATTATTTTTATCATTTTACCAATTTCATAAAAGTTAACTTCAAATTAGTCGTGGTTGAAAAAATCTTCAAACTAATCATATAGACTAATTTTGAAATTAATCTTCATTTGTATTTATTGTTAGGTATAAATAAAGTCTCACATTGGTCTAGGTAAGAAATGTCCATGGGTATATATGTATGTATAGTCATTGGTATAAGGTCTTTTGGAATGGTTCCAAATACAAAGTCATGAGGTCGTTTAACGCCTAAAGTGAACAATGTCATACCATTATGGAGATAACTAGAGATTTGTTGTTCTTATGAATTGATATCAAAGTCATGATCTAAACCTAGCTGTGGGGTAAGACGACCCTTATCGATTAATTGATAATTTATGATATTTTCTACTTCGAGCAAAAATCTCCATCTGTCTCCACTATTATATGATATATTCCACTTTGAGCAAAAACCTTCATGATTTTATTTTTGGAACCATCTCAAGCTACCTCGTATCAATTGAGATAATTGTTCGTATTTGTATATTAATAATTATTATCTTCCCTAATCAATGCAAAACTTTGTTTGCATCTAATATGTTCTATCTATTAATCTCTCTTCTTATTATGATTTATTTCTCAAAACATATTTGGCATTAGTCAGTTTGAATATCATTTTCTTATTAAAATAGAATTCTAACAAAGTTTAAGATTTTTTTATTTAAAAAGTGTTAAAATTATGTGTTTTGTTTTGTTTTTTTTTTCCCTTCACATTTTACTATATTGTTAAAAAGTCTAAAAGTGAAAAAGAGAGGGAAATAATAAAATAAAAAAATAAAAAAGGAAGAAGAACAAAGAAAAAATGTGTCATTTTTTACAAATTTCTTTGGCTACAGAATGATTCAAATCTGTACTAAAGAGAATTGATTCACATCTACACCTATTTCGTAAGGAAAATTATTTTGACGTTAAAATACAAAAACACACGCGACATGCACGTGGTTGAATGGTAGGAAAGAAAAAAACATCCACAGCGTTTAAAATTTCGACAAAATATATAGCCTTCAACCCAAAATTTCCCAAAGAAAAATTAAAGGGTTATTGTGTTTTTTTTAAAAAAAAAAAAAAACTCAAATTTCATCGAAATAAAATTTTTGAAGAAATAACAATTTATTCAAGTTTTAATTTATAATAATTTAGTCTCTATTTCCTATATTAAAAGTTGGACAATTTAGTCCATATGTTTTAACGTTAGTCTCCACTAAAAAAATTGTTATTAAAACTTATTGAAAATTCTAATGTATATGTAGATCAATAATAAGTTCATTACAAATCAAGTGTGTTTATAAAATATTTTTGAAGAATTTTTTCAAAGTAAGATTAGAGGATTATTATAAGTTTTAAAGTACAAAAATTAAAATGAATTTAAAATTACCTACGACAAAATTATAACAAATTAAAATTAAAAGACTAAATTATCATTTTCACCACAAGTTTAGGAGGAAGGGTGTTTTAAATAGAAAAACAATCCTATTTTTCTAATATAAAATCGTCACAAAATTCAAAGTTTATGGGTTAAAAAAAAAAAATTTGCCAAGCTTATTTTTTAAAATCTAAGACTATGTTTGGTAATTATTTTGTTTTTAGATTTTTAAAATTAAGTCTATTTCTTCTTAATTTCTTACAATGATTTGCATATTTCTTAAATATCATGATTGAATTTTTAACCAAATTCTAAAAACAAAATCAAGTTTTTAAAAGCTATTTTTTTTAAAAAAATTTCAAATTTTGACTTGATTTTTTAAATAATTAGTAAAAAGTAAATAAAAAAAAAATTTGGAGGTGAAAATAGTGTCTATAGACTTAATTTTAAAAAAAAAAAAAATCAAAAATAAAATAATCATCAAACAGAGCCTAAATAAATAGTCATCAAATTACCTCAGCTTTTATTTAGTTTTGATTTTGGTCGTCAAAACATGGCATTTTGATCTGTTTCTATTTCAGATTGTTAACATTTTTTTAATCCATTTCTTTTCTAGTCCTTGAAGTTTTCTTGAATTTTATTAGTCCCGAAAATAAAAGTGATAATTTGGATACCGCACTCAAGATAACACATGAAATTATTCTTTAAAAAAAGATAATGAAAAATTAGTGAAAAAATTCATTGTTTTGACGGCTAACTATTTATGAAAAATTCAAATATTTTGGATATTTATGAAATATTTAGCAAAATATTCCTTGTTTTAAAATATTGACTAATAACAATTTTCTAATCGATACTAAACCGAATTAATTTTCCTTCAAGAATAAAATATTCCACCTAATTTTCAATTAATTAAGATACATTATATCCTTGATAAAAAGGTTAGAGAACGAACAATCTCTACCTCACAAGTTACATACTGTCGGATCAAAACAAATAGAAAATAAAATAATAATAATAATAATAATTTAACTAAGGACAAAAATTGAAGAGAGAGAGAGAAAGAAAAGAAAAGAAAAGAAAAGCTAATAAACTTCATGAACAGAAATATATTTGAAACCTTCAATTTTATAATATATGTTTTTTATGATAATTATTGTTCAAATTATCAGTTTAGTCTATGAATTTCAACTGATTTTTGTCAAATAACTTTATAAATATTAAAAAATATTTCCACATTCAGTGACTTATTAGACAATAAACGGAAATTTAAAGATTTATAATTCTATTTGGTTAAAGAAAATAACCCGATATTTTTAAAGTTCCAAATACAACTTAAAAAGTCCATTGATTAAATTTATAACCTAATCTAAATTCTTTTAAATAAATAAGTGTAGCATATTAGAAAATTAGGTATGAAGAAGAGAGAAGCATGCATGCAAATAGTATTAAAGGGATGGGAAATTCAATATTATTGTTGAAAATATTTCTAGTTTTTTCCAATTAATTAAACAAAAGCCAAAGGTTAAAAAAAAAAAAAAAAAAAAAAAAAGGTAGAACAAAAATCATCATCATATCATGGTGTAATAATTGCTTATGACTATAACCACCCTCAAAAAGTTACATTGCTAAATAACAAATTTAACTAGTTTGATCAAAGTCAACTTAATTCATATGATTAATTATTAGATAGTGAAAGATAAATATGAAACCAATATTAATGATTTTCTATATAAAAAAATCACTGTTAAAACAAAACTGTTCAATATTTCTATAACGCCTTTAAATACCACCGTTTGTTCATATGACCTTTCTAGTTTGATTATAAATTTATAATTAGTCAATAATTATTTGTAAATTATATGCCTTCTAATGACCTAAAAAATATTTGGAAAAAAATAAAGAAAACATGGAAAATTATGTTATAATTCAATTGGCATAATATAAATTAAATTATGAGGTTCAAATCTTCTAGTTCACATATAGTTGGACTAAAAAATACATACAAAAAATAAACATCCCTTACACCTCCGTATAGTTCTTTTATTTTATTGTTTACTTTTTACAAATATTTTTAAAATTAATCAAGTTTTAGAGACTAAAAAAATGAAATTAATTAGAAGTTGATTAAAAATTACCAAGATGAGCTTAACTTAACCGGTATAAGTATGTACTGTTAACAACCAAAAGTTTTGTAGTACTTTTCTCATTGTACTAAATAAAAATGGGTTAAGAATTAAAATAAAATATTTGTCTCATGAAGATGAAACCAAGGTAAATGAATTTGTGGAAAAACAAGTATAATTTTTAAAAATTAAATACTAAACTCTAATATGGATTAATAAATCAAATGAAGCCTTAATTTTTAGTTTATTGAATTTGAATATATATAATATATATATAGTGAAAAGTTGTTCGGGTTTCTTTTTTTTTTTTTTTTTTGAATTTTTGTGTGGTGCATTGAAATAGAAAATATTCATATATGCACATGGACTTTGAGTTATATTCAATATCATAGTTAGAAATAGATATGATCTAAGGTTTTAGGTTAAATTTAGGCATTAAAATTTTCAGACATGTTAGATATTTTCATCCATTCATTTGTTCACAAATTTGACATTAATATAAGAAATGAATTAACATTTCCATTATATCGTAAGAAAATCAATGAAAAATTTAAAAAAAGAAAAACCAACAAACATTCTTAATGTGAATACAGTATAAATAATAAACATTTTAACTTATTTAAATAGGACAAAATGAGTTTAACTCATTTGGCATAATGCTTTGTATTATCGATCTCGAAGTTGGAGATTTGATTCTCCCACTCCACTCCACATATTGTCAAAAAGAAATAAGAAAAAAAAGGTTTGTTTATTAGCCAGCATATTTTTTTTAATTTTTTTCTTTATATATATATATATATATATATATATATATTTTCAGAAGATCCATCAACACCAATATTTTATCGATATTTGTTTAGATTGAAACTTTGACATTTTTATTGACATGCGTAAGCATAATACAATTTTTTTTTTAAAAAAATAACCAAAATAAATACTTTCTTTTATAAAGTTTAAGCAACAAAAACAAGACATTTAAAAGTATATATTATGTACCAAATTGATCAGAATGTTCATAGAAACCTCAAATAATAAAACATAAATCTAAGTGTTGTTGTTTCAACAATATGTGAGAAAAGACAATCCGACTATTAACTTCGAGATTGATAATAATACTGTTGAGTTATGTTCATCTTAACTGCCTTTTTTTTCTTTTAGACTCCTGAATCTTAACTTCCACAAGCTCTATTATGTCCTCTTAATTAATTTTGTATTAAATAAATTATTTTAATCCTACCTATTAGTTTTAATTTTTTTAAAAGATTATTTTATTGATAGAAATTTACATGGGGACACATATTTTATATTTGACTGAATAAAAATTTAATAAATAATTAATGAAAAGAGAAATTTTCACAAATAAAAAAAAATGACAAACTATTTACAGAAATAACAAAAATAAAAAATATTGATAGATAATAATATACTTTTATCAGCATCACGACAGACTTCTATCAGTTTCTATCACTGATAGACTTTAATCGGTATTAGTCTCTATCAAAAAAAATTAAATTTTTGCTATTTTATGTAAATAATTTTCCTTATATTATATTTTTGAAAATCCCAATCACGAAAATCTATGAAATAATATTTGAAGGTTGAGAAAAAAAAATAAAATATATAAAAGTTTATAAAAAAGAAAAAAAAAAAAAGAAAAAAGAAAAAGAAAGAAAGAAAAAGGAGTTGCAATAAATTAGTCAAAATACAAAGACATTGACATTTTTTGTTTTGGGTCAAACTTGATGGAGGTAGATGCAACTACTACATACACTTGCTTTTAGCCTTCATTAATGCACAAAGGCAAAATTCATCACCATTTGTGAGAGACACAGAGAGAGAATTGTCCTTTGAATTTTTTAGAGAAAGGAGTTAGCATTTAATTTGCAGGCAAATAAATGTATGTCATCACCCTTCATTTATTTACGAGTATTTAAAATATCATACATCACTGAATTACATAATTCCAGTGAATTACGCGTATCATATACAAGAGTCTTACTTTACGTTTTTTTCATTTTCATACATTATCCATTATTTAGTGTGATGGATACAATGGTCATAGTCGTCGTTGTCTCGATCGAGATATAAGAAATGAAATAAATAACTATCGTTTTTCTCATTTATCGTATTTCTTATGAAAATTTAGAGTTTAAATTGATATAACGTTCAAAGTTTAGGAATGTAAATTGATATTTTTTCAAAAAAATTTGATGTCCCAAAGTAAAATATAACATATTCATGACTTTTAAGACCAATAAAATCTCTATTTGATGAGTAATAATCATAATTTTATTAGTGGAAAAAATGAAGCCTTTTTCATCAATATTGTCAATGAACACTCCCTTAATTAAATTTAGGGCTACTATAAATTAATATTTTGACTCTTAACATATGCATAATTAATTTCCATTATTGAGGAAACAAAAGTCAACTATACATTGGTTAGTTGTGCATGCATGCTAATTGGATAGGGTTTGATGAAATTATATATTTTCCACAGTAGTTGTTGGGTTTTTGTTTAAAGATCATAAGGCCATAAGTTTTTGGAATCATATGGGGGTACAAGTTTTATTTTTATTTTTATTATTATTATTGAGATGTTGAAATAATTTTATAAATTGATGAGTTCAACATTGATGTATACTAGACATTATATTGTTAGGAGAAAAAATATTGTCAACTAGATGAATATAAATAATAATAATGATGATTTATTACTTATTAAAATTCTCAAGTAAAGTTTTCAAAAAGTACACATAATTATTTCACAACATATATGTTGACGTTATTATTTTCCTTAGATTTTGATACCTTTTTTTCATATAGGCATTTTAATTTGGTATATATCAATCAATTGGAAAAATGAGACTTCGATAAAAATGAAGTTGATTGATTCTATTTAAATGAAATGGTTAAAATAGTTAGGTTTTTTAAAAATACGTTACAACCAAAAAATGTGTCTAATTTTGTGTGAGAAAAAAAGAGAAAATTGGTTGCATGATCTAACTAGCTCTATCACACACCTAAGATTTTTAGGTTGAAGTTAATGTGATTAAAAATCTTCATGAGGAGATTGTGAGACAATTAACAAATCTCACACAAAAGATGACTTTGTTAGTATTGTTTAAAAAAATGTTAATTATATGACTACTTCCAACACACGAGTTCTCTCTTTCTCTCCCATTTTTATGAAACAAATTGTCTATATTTGTAATTTTGTGAAACTTTTAACAAATCAACACGTATTCAAAACTTGAATCGATTCCTTTTAAAAGTAAAAGAAAAGACTTGTCGATATAAAAAAAAATTATTTCTTAAAGAATATACATGTAATACATAAGCCACGTGTATTTTACATAAAGATTATACGTTTAGTCAATCTATTAAATTTATATCGTGTAAATATACACTATATCTAAAAGACACAATAAATGGGGGGGGGGGTAAAAAGTCAGAGTAGGGGAGAGTAGAATGAATACAAAAGAAGTAGAAAGGTAAGGTAACAATAATTAAAGAAAATGAATAAGAGTAGATTGGTGAGTGTATATAAAAATAATAATACCAAAGATTGTTAAATATTTTATAATACAAAGTCCCCTTTTGTCTTAGCCAAAGGACATTTAATTTAATTTAAATTAATTTGATTACAATTTGTAACCTCTCCTAATCACTAGCGCCACTCTTTATCTAAGAAAAAAGAAATTAAATAAATTATATATTGGAGGGAATAGGGATCCCCCACACGCTATTTTTGTAGCCCTTTTGGCTTGGGACACGTGCTCTCAATGTCCCTTTCCTTATTTCCTTGCCTTCATCCCAAAATTAAAAACACCATTTTTTTTATAAAAAAAAAAAAAAAAAAAAAAAATTGTTTTAAAGAGAAATTACACAAACTAATTCTCAATTATGAAATTTGTTGTAATTACATTTGTAAATTTATAATTGGATGAAATTTTAATTTTTGTATTTATAAAAATTGGGGGAGAAAAAAGGAAAAGAAAAAGAAAGGGAATTGCTAGAAGTAGAGTTTATGGAGAGAGAAGAATGAGCTGGAAGGAGATTCCGTGTGTGCGGCTTGAGCTGTATTGAAAACCTCTTCCTGTGTTTCTCTCAGTTTCTCTCCTTCTTTCGTTGCCTCTTTCCTTTTTACTTCATCAAAACACTATATATACCCCTTTCTTAATCCCTTCTTTCTTCATCCTCCTAATTTCTTCTCCCATTTTATCCTCCATTAACAAACACTCTCTACCTCTAACCATGTTCACTTTCCCCGTCCTCCTCCTCCTCCTCCTCCTTCTTTTCGTCCTTCTTTTCTTTCATTATCTTTTCAAATTCTCCGCCCCGGCTCGTCGGAAACTTCCCCTTCCGCCGGGCTCTATGGGTTGGCCTTACTTGGGTGAGACCCTCCAACTCTACTCTCAAGATCCCAATGTCTTCTTTGCCTCAAAAAAGAAGAGGTCACTTTCTTCGTCTCTCTCTGTCTCTCTCTCTATTGGGCTATTTGTCTTCATGTTTTGGGTTTTGATGAATTTTTTTGTTTTGATTTTGCAGATATGGTCCTATTTTTAAGTCCCATATATTGGGTTATCCTTGTGTGATGGTTTCTAGTCCTGAAGCTGCAAAGTTTGTGTTGGTCACTAAAGCTCATCTCTTTAAGCCTACATTTCCAGTTAGTAAAGAGAGGATGTTGGGCAAAAATGCTATTTTCTTTCATCAAGGTGATTACCATTCCAAATTGAGACGTCTCGTTCTCCGAACTTTTATGCCCGAGGCCATTCGAAACATCGTCCCCAGCATTGAATCCATTGCTAAAAATACTGTTCAATCATGGGATGGACAATTTATTAACACCTTCCAAGAAATGAAGATGGTACGTAAAGTTCCTCAATTCTGTTATGTCACAACAACACAAAGTAAAAAACAGAGAGTATAACAGAGCATCTCTGTTTCTTATTCATATGTTAGGCTAAAAATACTCTGTTTTTCTTAGCACCATTTTGAATAGTTGGTGTCTTTACCTAATTCTTTCTTTCTCTTCTTCTTTAGTTCGCATTCGAGGTTTCGTTACTTTCGATATTCGGAAAAGACGAAGCTCTTTACTTCGAAGACCTAAAGCGATGCTACTACATTCTCGAAAAAGGCTACAATTCCATGCCGATAAACCTGCCCGGAACACTCTTCCATAAGGCCATGAAAGCAAGGAAAGAGCTAGCACATATCCTAAACAAGATCCTCTCAACCAGAAGGGAAATGAAGCGAGACCACAACGACCTCCTCGGATCTTTCATGGGTGAAAAGGAAGGCCTCACCGATGAACAGATTGCCGATAACGTCATCGGTCTCATCTTCGCAGCTCGGGACACGACCGCGAGTGTTCTAACATGGATCTTGAAATACCTAGGAGAAAACCCAAGTGTTCTTCAAGCTGTCACAGTAAGGATCATCTCCCAACTTCTTTACAAACCCAACTTCATTTTCTTTGGAGCTTAGAAAATTAACCCTCCTCTGTTTTTGGGGTTTGTAGGCTGAACAAGAAGCAATAATGAAAGAAAAACAGAGTGGAGACGATAATCTCACCTGGGCTGATACCAAAAACATGCCAATCACTTCGAGGGTGATTCAAGAAACTCTGAGAATGGCTTCAGTTTTATCATTTACATTCAGAGAAGCAGTGGAAGATGTTGAATTTGATGGTAAGTTAAGGGGTGGAAAAAATTACTAAAAAAGTTAAAATTTAAATTGTAAAATCAATACCCTTTTTGCTTAATTTGTGTTCTCAATTGAAAAAATTTGCCTATTTTGCAGGATATTTGATTCCAAAAGGATGGAAAGTTTTGCCTCTTTTCAGAAACATTCATCACAGCCCAGAAATTTTTCCTCAACCTAACAAGTTTGATCCTTCAAGATTTGAGGTAAAAAATAAGAGGACAATATTTATTATTGTTTACTTACTTCATTTAGAAACACACAGAAATGATTCTGATGGAAATTGTTGGACCCTTTATTTTATTTTATTTTTATTTTCCCCTTCTTTCTTACAAATTTAGTAAGGCCAAAAATTCAATGATTGTTTTGATATGATTGGAACAGGTTTCTCAAAAACCCAATACCTACATGCCATTTGGCAATGGGACCCACTCTTGTCCAGGAAATGAATTAGCCAAGCTGGAAATGCTGGTTCTACTCCATCATTTAACCACCAAGTACAGGTACGGTAAAATTTTGATCAATTTTACTATTTACTTTTACCATAACAACACACATGTTTTAGATTATGGTAATTAATTCGGTTTTTTATTTGAAACTCATGCAGGTGGAATGTAGTTGGTGCACAAGAAGGGATTCAATATGGCCCTTTTGCCCTACCTCTCAATGGCCTTCCAATAAGAATCTCTCTCAAAAAGTAAATACACAGAAGACAGAAATAACCCCAGGAAAAAAAAAAAAACAAAAAACAAGATTGTTTCAAAAACTTGAGTTTCTAAATGGAGAAACAGTGCCTTGGAAAGATTGCTCTCTCAAGTCAAATCAAAATCAGTGATTAAAAAGAAGAAACAGAGCAAATGCTCTGTTTTTTGTTCAAAAGAAAAGAAAAAAGAAAAAACCCACCTTGTTTTTTGGGCAAAAGGGGACAGTTTCTGACTCAAAAAAGAGTCATTATTAGTTATAGATTTGGATATACTTTAAAAACCCCAACTCAGAAAGATGAAGGCTAATTCAGCCACATCAACCAAACAACAACAATATCTCCAACAAAAAATCAACGGTTCTGATTTCTTTGAGTTTTATTCTTTTTTTTTTTTCTCTAAATTTTACAATTTTCTTGAGATGAAGAGGAAAAGTCCTCAAGGAATGATTGATGTATTTACTTTTACATACCATTTTTTTTTTTAATTTCTTTTTGTTGTAACCAAAAATATTGCCGCAAGGCCAATAAGTATATCATAATAAGAGTTTATCTTCCGAGTTATTTGAATGAGTAAATAAATATAAGGGTAAAAAGGGTATTTTAGATGAGTAGATCTACCGATGATGTGTAATAGCAAATTATATGTTACTAATCTTAACTATTTTTATATTGGATTTATGGGTATGGATATTCGTCTCTTGTAACAAGTAGACCCGTAATGACATGGATTGATAGTTCATATTTTTATTCAAGAGTAAGATATCGATAGTCATTGTATTATTATGGTTTCTTGTTTTTTTATGAACATGTCTCCCCATATGCTTTTGTGAGTTTGACTCGTTTGTTATATATACACTTGATGACCTTAATTTCCAAACAGTTAGTGGGGCATGGTAACCTCGACTTCATCAAATTTCTCTATTCACATAGTTTGGATGTTGGTTGTTCATGAACCGTGTCTTGAAAAGTCGCTAATAATGACTTTGTAAATCTTTCCATCACTTGCATCTTTGAAAAATATATATAGGATTCTAAATTTAATTTAGAATGAAAAACTATACCAATATATTTATTTTAGAATTAGACATTTTCGTTTATATGAAGATGTTATGTTAAACTATTTATGAAAAGATAACTTCAATGATGGACTGGGAATAGAATTTTCATGCATAAAGAGTAAATACAAAATTGATAAAATATGACTAAAATAAATGAACGTAAAATTTTAGGAATTAAAATAGAATTTTATGTAATTTTTTTTTAAAAAAAAGTATAAAACTTTTATGGAAAAAAAAAGTCGTCGATGCAGTGAATATTTGCTTATTTTAGTATTTATGAGTCAAACAATGAACAGACAGCCAAACATGACCATGACGTGTTGACTTCAAATGCTGGAAATAAATCATCCCATCTACCCTTATAACCCTTTTGAATATTTCACATACAACAAAATATTTAAATAATTAAATAAAATTAGGGAATTTAATTCTCTCTCTCCTTCTTTCAATTTTGACTTTCTCATGACTATTATTTATTCAACAGAAAAAAAAATGTTATGATAAATAGATTCTTCTGTATTTCCAATTGAAAAAAGCCACGTGACTTGGCTTATGACTGTGTAATTATTGAATATTCAAATGGGAATATCTGAAATATCTATGAAATATGAATGGAATTTTTATTTTGGTTTTATGTTTGAATTTTCATTTAATTAGAAAAAAATATTTTCAAAAATAAAAAAATAGGAAACTATTTATACAAAATAAAAAAATTTAATATAAATGTTTAATATTTTTTCTATCTATAAAAAAATTCCAAAAAAGGAGGAGAAAATGTTGAATATTGGCTATTAATTTCTTACCTCTAAAGAAAAATTGACAATGGTGAAAATTTAATTAGATAAGTTTGAAATAAGTAAAAGTTAAATGTAAAAACTAGAAAGTTGACGTGGTTGAAGGGAGGGTTCCACAATGTTATCATTGTAAAATCATTAATATTAATGTTTCAAAGGACTTCAATTCTACTTATAAATAGAATATTTTGTTGGAGAAATGATGGGTAAGAACTGAATATGAATTAGTAAATTGATTGCACCTCAATTGGATATATTAATTATAGTACACACTATATATAATAATAATGTTTGAACTCAAGACTAAATCAGAATATGGTTGAGACACGCTTCTGATAAATCTTGTTCTGAAGATAATTATTCGTTCTGCATAAGTTCAAACTTAGTATAACGATCGTTTCAAAATGATATATCGACTAATTTTGGTAGAACAATAACCTCGAACTACTCAGATCTATCAAAAGTTTTTTATACTTGCTTTCAAGTCTCAACCAAACTCAAGATCGAAAAGAAAGAAAGAGATAAGGGAACAACTCTTCAAGTTGGAATGAGATAATGCTCCCAAATGAAGAAACAATTAAATTTCTATTTATAGATTATCAACGAACTTAATAACTCTTCAAAATATAAAATCAAATCAAAATAAAAATAACAATTAAAACGTATTTCAAACACAACTCTACAGTGTAGTTGTTTGACATATTCAAATATAACTTATCAAATAAAAGAAAATACAAATTTAATATATGAAAGTTGAATTTGTAAATAAAATATCATCTAATTTGATGATTTTAATCCAATTTGAAAGATTCAAAATGAATTTAATCTACACATTAAATCAATCCAATTTTCTCTACTTTCATAGTATTATAAAATATTAACATATTTTGAAAGAGGACACAACTTTGAAGATGAATAGGTTAAATCAATTATGCTTTTTTTACAAAGTCATAGTTTTACTTCTGAATTATGAAATTTGTTTATGCCATTAAAATTTTAAATTACTCCAAAAAAAAATATTTTTATTTTTTTAAAAAATAAAGAATAGAAAATATATGATATATTTGCAACTATATAAAAGATTTAGATAATTTCTATTATTTATTCATCTGAAAAATATCATTAAAATCATTTACGTGAAGAAATTAATTTTTACATATTAGTTGTCACGTCAATTTATATAAATGATGATCGATCACATTTAAATTTTTGTTTACATATTTGTCATTCTGTCAACGTTTCTATTTTATTTTAAGCCAAAAGAAAAACAACTCACCAATGGTATTTTCCTTTAGAACTTTTATCAAATCACCTCAAAGTTCAAGTTCAAGTACATAATTTAGGAGTGTCTTCTTCCAATATATTTATCATGCATATTTTGTCAAGTCCACTCTTAATCTTACAAAGAAATGTACATAAATACAATATGCTTTGGAGATTCCATTTTTGGACTTTGATCCTAAATGTTGTACATATAATAAGAATAAATCAACCTCTTTCTATCATGTATCTACATTATTTCAACTAGTAGAGTATATTTAGATTGGCATTTATCTTATATTGTCACTTGAATTTGTTAACTCAACCACAATTAGTAAGAAAAATCGATCTAGTATAATAACGATAGTTTGAAATTTTGAACCTAAAATTAAATAATAACAATAATAATAAAATATATACTAATTACCACTTAATCATGTTCATATTGACACGAAATCTTATTAGGTCATTATTAAATAAAATTACCAAAAAAAATGATGAAGTAGGTGCCCATTATTAGGTTAAGTTACAATTTAGTTCGAAATGTTATTCAATTTAAGTGCAACTTTGAACCTTATTTCTACATCAATCATGCATATATTCATTGGATTTTAGCACAAAGGATATTTAAATTTATTAATACTATTATTGCGTTGATATTTTATAAATAAATATATTTTTTAAATTAAAATATTATATAAATTAAGCCTAATAATTACACCAGCTATTTTCCATCCCCATCATGTGGGATTAATGGTTCAGACGTTGTGCAAGTACTCTCTGCTAACCGTGGCTGCTTTCGTTGACTTTATTTGCCAGTGCTTACCAATTTTATTTTAAAATATTGAGACAACAAAAAGATTGTCTTAAAAATAAAAGATAAATTAAATTTCGATTTTACTCTTCAATTACGGGTAGAGAATCTGAAAATAGAAATTTGAAAATAATTAATTAAATTAAAACAAAATTGTATTTCATATTTTTATATAATACTTTTTATTTTCTGAAATTTTTTCTTTTTAATATAGGTATATATACACTTCTGATTATTTAATATCATTCCAGAAGTTTTACTAAACAAATTTTAAAATAATATTTTTTTTTGGTAAATATCAATATTTATACATTTAAATTTTGGAGGGTTTGTCCATTACAGTCTTGAATTAATTATATTGATTTAAATCCTAAACTTTTGTTAGTGTATAAATTAATTGATACAACCCTCAAATTATAGACTCGAACAAGTTGGTGTACAAAATATTTTACACTTTTTGTTTTCATTAAATAACTTAGTAAGAATTGACTGAAAAATCGAATAGTCGACCTGCTTGTACCCTAAAAGTGTAATCAAAAGTAAACAAAATTACAAGTTTAGACCTTGAACTTTTAAGGTGTGTTTGGTCAAAGGAGTTGAGAAGTAAGAGTAAGGGGTTTGTGAACTCCACTTCTTGTTTGGCCCAATAAATTTGTGAGTCCCACTCCTATAAACACATCAACTTTTATATCTTATCAACCACTTACACCGTGGGGCCTCAAGAGTTCACAACTCCTTAGATTTCGTAATTCATTTCTCCCCATTATTCTACTTCTTACCTCAAACACCCTCTTAAGTTTGATGTTAAATAGGTCTTTTAACTATTAATAATATGTATATTAATAGATTCTTTTAACTTTAAAGGATGTGTCTAATGCTAACATGAGCATAACTCAACTCACACGACTTTGTAATGTCAGCCTCAAGGTCTAAAGCTTGATCCCCCACCCTATATATTATCCCAAAAAAAAAAAGTGTGTCTAATACGTTATCAACCTTTCGATTTTGTATCTACTAAATCCAAGAGTTTTTCAATATTGTGTTTAATAGATCCTTGATCCATTCAACGTTTTTTAAATTTCACAAACTAACCTACTACATAATCAATGCTTTAAAAAAAAATCATGTTAAATTTATTATTAATTTTAAAAATGTTGAATATGTGAAAAAATTACTAGATACAAAATTAAAATTCTAGGATACTCGATATTTTTGAATTTCATAGACTTATCAAATACAAATTTAAAAGTTGAAAAATATTTGTTAGCCAAATATAAAATTTGATAAACTAAATTTATAATCAAACCTAAAATTATTAGAACATAACAACAAAGTTTTAATATGTTAATTGCACAATGAAAACAAAATTGAATAACAGTAATATACAATTGCGAACATGAACCTTATTTAGTAATTCATCTATTCCCTCTTATGAAGTCAAAAGTTGAATTCACAATATTTGTTGGAATAAAATAAAATAGAGAAAAAAAAATCTAAGAAAAATTATATATTTAGTAGCTGTAAAGTTATTATAGAGATAGTGGGCGAGAGTAAGCGAAATTATCATCAAATAATGAGAGGGACACGTGGCGCCACAGAAGCAACTGATATTGGTTTGCTTGGATTCGTGGCTGCCATCTTTTATAACAAAACAAAAAAAGATTGCATGCTTCATTCAGATCTTCTAGTTTTATTTATTTATTTATTTATTATCATTATCATTTTATTTTATTTGTTTGTCATATTCAATGCATATCTATACAATTCTATATCAAGTTGGCCACAACTTGTGCAATTTCGGACTTTAAATTAGGGTTTTAAATTTTCATCTAATTGAAAATTTTCATTTTTTTTTCTAACACAATTGATCACAAAATAAAGTAATTATTTTAAATCACGAAATCACTTAAAATATTTACAAATAATAATAAAATATCATCATCTATTTACGATAGACTCATAAAATAGTATCACGATTGATTGCTGATTATCGCAGATAGACATTGAAATTTTTCTATATTTATAAATATTTTAATTTATTTTCCTATATTTGAAAACATCTCCACAAAATATAATTAAAATATCAACAAAGCATATCATTAATGTAAATGTAATACTAATAATAAATTGTTAGTTTAAATATTCTTAGTAAATTTGGACGGGAAAAATAATAATGATAAATTTGTAATTTGGTGAAAAGAGAGTTAGTAAAACAAAGAAAATGGATTTTGATGTCAAAGTCAATATAAGATTTTCATAATAAAAAAGAAGTCGGAAGTTTTTTTAGATAGACCTCATATTAAACTACAATGATGTATCAACAGGAGATTTGAGATGGAGTTTACATTTCCCTTTTAAGATAAGGATCAGATGAATATTTCTTTATTCTATATAAGTTAGGATTAGATCTTGACTTATTTAGTAAACCAAAATTCACTCGTCGCAAGTTATATATTTTTAACATTTTTAGTATCAACATTTCCATAAATTTGAAGTCTCAACATTTCTAACAATATAACCATTCTTTGATATATATATTTTCATTGATTTAAAAGATTATTTAAAAGAAAAGTCATCTTGCTCTAATTTATTTTTAACATTATGTTTCAATTCACTTACTAAATACAATATTCAATTGATTTGTAACATATCAAACTATTGACACGTGTATGATATAACATAAAATCAACTAATAGAATCTACTGCTTTGATTTCACTTCAATTAAAGAAAAAAAAAATCATAAGAGGATTTGTAAATCTACAACTCATTCACCCAAAAAAAGAAAGAAAGAAAAATTGTAGATTTAGAAATGATGGAGCAATCAATCATAAATTTGACTTTTAATTGCATTATCGTAATGGAGCTTCCTTCTATGATTGTCTCCTCATCTTGAATGCCAAGTTTTGTTTTTGACATTTCGTTGCATTGAATCTTTGTTTGTGATTAATTTCAAACTTCCTCATTAATTCAATCATACATTACATCATCACACTATACTGCTTCCATGTTTTGTTTTTTTTTTCAAATGGTTACGACGTTGACAAGTAAAGAATGCAGAAAATCTAAAAGAATAGAGAATCAATATATAGATTTACGTAGTTTACTAATAGTGTGTTAACTTATGTCTACCGGATAGAGAAATAACAATTTTATTAGAGAGAATGTTATAGCAAGACCTTTTGAAACGTCAGATAACAAATTCAAGACATTCCAATGCGAATTATCAACTAATTATACTCTAATCGTATTGTTTGTTGATGCAAATGTTGTTTGGTCCTCAATTTCTCTGTCCTTAAATGATATAAACAACTTTTCATTTACACAACATTCACTGCCACATAGGCTACAATACAAATATATATATATATACTTTTTTTGACAATATGTTGGGTGAAAAATCAAACCTCTAATTTTGAAATCGACAGTACAGGCACTACATCACTTAAGCTCATTTTGTCAACAAAGGAGAATTAGATACACTAAACTTTAAAATGTCATGTCAAATGAGAATATTTAAGTCTTAATTTTACAAAAATGTCGATAAAAATCTTGATAAAATATCACTGTCAATAAAAATTTCTAAAAAAAAGTTATTAAGAAATATTTTTTTAAAAAAAATTGTTAAATTACTAATAAATAAACATCTCCCTTTTTAAACTAATTAAAATGTCTATTATTATATATTTTATCTACATTGATGACATTTTATTGCCCATTTTCTTATGTTTTATAGATTTCTTCACGCTATACTGAAATTGTCAAGTTTCACCTCTTAAATTGATGTTAAACATATGAATATACGAAAATATCGATGAAATATTGTAATACAATATACATAACAATGAAAATTGAAAAAAAATAATCAAAGGAAAGATGAGGTTTTAGAAGCCTTTTGGGCCAAACGATATGTGTTTTTTTTTTTTTTTTTTTTTTTTTTTTTTTTTTTTTTTTACATTTTGATTCAATTAGTGGGTAATGTAGATTTGAACATATTCAAAAAGAAAATTACATGTCAATTATCGTTTGAGATAGGCTCACTTTAGATCTTCGAAGCAAGTTTGCACTTTGTTAATCAATTGATATAAATTTGAATTTTATGTTTAATAATTGAATCTTGGAACACAACTTAAAATTTTCTTGACATAAATTTATAGATTAAATTTTAAATTGTGATTTAATTGTTATTTAACATAAAATTTTGATTCAACTTTCATTGGATTTAATTAGTAAATATTTCACGTGGAATGAAGTAATTTAAAAATAGTGTAAAAAACAAGTTAATTTACCACGGATATGAGAACTTTAATGTGGTTGAAAATTTATGACAATTTCTAAAGGTAATTTTTTTGGAATGAATACTTATAGTTAAATTTAAAATTTAAATAGTAGGTATGAAATTTAGAACTATCAAAAGAGAAGAACAAATAAAAAATATTTGGATGAATAACATTAAAATATGATGTTAATAAAATTTGTGAAATAAAATTGATATAAATAACATATCTTAATTATTATTTAGTGGGTAATTCTTTTATAGTTTTTCGAAGGTATTGACTTTATGAAGAGACAAAGCAAAGAAAAGCCAATTTTTTGTATAATATTTTAAATGATTTTTTAAAAATTTTTTTAAATGAACTTCTTGTTTAAGGGAAAAAAATTGTTGAATATTTATTTATTTATTTTTATAAAAATGACATTTTATCCTCTAATCTCTAATTCACATAACCATTAAAAAAGAGAGAGAGAATAATTAAAATAGGAGAAAATATACCTTGTATTAGGAAATAATCATAAAATTATTTTATTTTATTAATTAAAGAAAAATGGAAAAAGAGTCCAATAATATAGATATACTAGTTAACACCATAAATTTATTCTATGCCGAAAATTTATATTATGAAAAAAAAATCATAAAATTAAATCAATATTAATAATCTCTTCCTAAATAATTTCTAACACCTATATCTCAATTTTTCCTAAGTATCTTGTCCATATCTCTATCTTCCTTATTTTTCTATGAAATATCTTTGATAGAGAATAATTTAAAAATATATATATTAGTTTTTAAAGTGGATTTCCATTCTTAGTTTAAGAATTTGAGTTTTGTTTAATACGTTGCTAAGACTTTTTTTACAACACATGCACAAAATCTTTTGATTGAAAAGTCGATAATAAAATTTTAAGACCAATTATAAATCTCAAAGAAACACCTGCAAAAAAAAAAAAAAAAAAAAAAAGATGAAATAAATCTCAAGTGAACAGGAAAAAATGGTCTATTAACATACCCTTGTATTTGACCATATGTATTTTGTGAAAGAAAAATTATTTAAATATAGTAATGAATATACAATAAGATTTTGAAAAAGAAAAACCAGAATATTAAATTGATTTGATAATTTATTTCTACCTATTTTCAAACTCCTAGCTCCATATCTCCATCTTTTCCTAGTTATCTTGTTCATATCTCTTTGCCCTAATTTTTAAATTTTTTTGGTTCTCACTTTGTCATTGTGATTGAGAGAGAATAATTATATATATATATATATATATATAAAAAAAAATTATTTGCATGTGGCCAAAAATAAAAAACGAGAGAACTTACGAAAGTGTACGAAGGGTTCCTACGAACTCATTAAAAATCAGTATACATGAGAAAAATCATATTCCCCTTTTTAGAGTGCATTACATTCCCATATTTTACCGTCGGTTCCTCCAATCTCTCAATTCTCATTCCTCACCTCTTTATTGATTAAAGTAGCAAGAATGGAGAACAAATATAATGAACAATCTCAATCTTAATATTTATATTTTGGGTACCATCCATAATTGAAATCTCCTCAAATAAAGAAAATTTGAGAAGTAACAAAAATATGTGTTGTTGCACCAAAAATATCAAAATTTATAAAGAGATAATTTTTTTCTCCAAATGTTGTAATATGGAGAGGTGTCAGGTTTCAAAAATTTTAGGTTAAAAAAGAACGTAAAATTAGAGGAATAAAGTGTGAAAATGAAGGTAAAATGAACATTAACAAAAAAAGATGGGAGCAAAGAGGGAAATGAAAAATTCTCCCCTCCTAGGCTCCTTTAACATAGTAGAGATAGAACCATAAATTTAAAAATTAATAATAATGATAAAATTTAGGAGAATAAATTCATAATTTTGAAGGACTAAATAGACATGAATCTACAGTAAATTGATTTTACTTATTAATGTTGTCCATTGAAAGTTTTTGGGAACAATTTTTTTTTTTTTTTCTCTAAACCTTGGGGTTACCCTGTGAACCAAAGAAATTGAAATCAACCTAACCCCAAATGTTGAACAAATAAAAATAACAATAATAATGTTAATTTGAGTTCAATGAATTTGAAATTGTGGTTCATACTTATCATGACATTGATAAATCACAATCTAACAGTGACAAATAACATAAATTTAGAGCAATTCAAATGTCAATCACATTAATTTAATTAAGAGAAACCATTTCGTGGGCAAACAATGCCGATTCACCCACTGCCTAAAAAAAGTCAATCACTTCCTTCTCTAAGAGAAATCTTATAATTGGTACCCCCATATGTATAATATAATATCCAATCGTGGAATGTTTGCATCAAAAAAATATTTGCCGCTTAGGTTTGTTCTTATGAAACATTGTCCATATATTATCAACTAATCAAGGATGGCCCTAAATGCAATTTTTACATTTAATATTTAAAAAAAAAAAAATCAGACATGAATACGTCGGGAATACACTCTTTTCTATTATTATTATTTTAGGATATGTATAATTTAATATAAAATACTAAATGCAGCCCAAAATAAAAAGCATAGAATATCAAGTTAATTATCAATTATGAGATGAAACATTTTGGTTTCTAACTTCAGTTTTTTATATTTTTATATATTTTGATTAAGAAAATGGACTTTCCTTTTGGTGTTTTTAAATTTAACATATAATTGATTTGGGATTTAAATTTGAGTCCAACACAAAAGGTTTGACCATTTTCTCCTAAAAAGAAAAAAGGCTTATCTAGGAAGTGTCCCAAATGTGTCCCTCATATCTAAAATAAAAATTAAATAAATAGAAAAAAGGACGTGGAAATTTGCGTGTCTGAAACATGTCCAACACTGATGCTCTATCGACAATGGAGTGTTCGGGTTTCGTAGGTGAGATTGTATCGTGATTACAATCTCCCATTGCAAAGAGAATAGATGAAAAACAAGGGCCATATAAAGGTTCCAACATGGCTGAGTCTTGAAGGGGCATTGAAAATTGAAATATTTCTTTGATACAAAACAGATTGTATGAATTAGACAGAAGAAAACATGGTCCACAGCGTAAAACAGGTATAATTGCGGCCATAAAATAAAAAGTACATATAAATTAGCTTGAGTTAAGCTGAAGAAATTGACACATTAAAACTACCAAAGTATAGTCAATGTAAATTACATACTGACCTTGTTATTTAACAGCAAACCGAAGCATCGGTTAAGTATCAAAGGTCTCGTTAACGCCATCAGTACCATAAGCTCTGCATCTCTTTCTTAGCTGTCAATGATTTCAGCTTAGTTAGGCTATTAAGGTTAGAAACTAGGTCTTGAGTTTTATTTTCTTCATTGTTTAGTAAGGATGAGCATCAATTAAAAAAAATCCCTCAAACCGACACTGACTTCAGTTTGATCGGTTGACTCGATTTTTCAATCTATCATGCTCACAGCTATTATTTAATATTGGTTTGATTTGATAGAGAATTTGAAATTCAAGAGTATGTTTTATGTTTTAAGATTCATTGAGTTTAATAAATGTGTTTGATAGGTAATTTAGATTCTATTTTTTAAATTTGTTTTCAAATTCTACCATCATTCAAATAGCACAAATTCTAAAAGCAACATTTTTATGTTTTTAATGAATCTGAAAATTTAAAATGCAAAACCACATTAAAGAAAAAAAAGAATAAATATATTAATAAATATAATATTTCGCATCGTAGACTGAAAATTTCTCTTTAAATTAAAATATGGACATGTAACATGTTACAAATTACATGAAACAAATAATAATTATACTAAAATTTTTAATTTTTAACCTAAAACATATTCATAAATTAATTAATATTAGTTTATATTCTAACTAATATTAATTGGATGAATAAAAATAGTTTTATAGTTATAAATACTTTATCAAATACATCTCAAACAATTATTTAAGTTAAAATAATTTTCTACAAAACACATCTCAAAACATGAAATACATTAATACAACCACATTTGTTAAATTCATTCACAATCAATCTTATCAAACGTTCAAAATGGTTAAGATTTTTCCGTGATTACTCTTTTTAACACCCACAAAAGAAATTCCCAAAGGCAGGCTTGATGATTGTTCAACACAATTTGTTTAGACAGATCAAAATACCAACTGGGCCATTGACAAATCTAACCAACCATCTAAGTTTGCTTTATTCAGCCATCTTTTATTTTTATCAAACATTTTCGATTATTTATCAAAAAATTGCACCTTTTTAACAGCATCTGCCATGCAAGAGGCATCTTGCACTCCTTTCCTTAGGACATCGATACGGCCTTGAATAAGCCGGTTCTGTTCCTCAGCCTAGAGAAAATTTCAACCATGAGAAAACTAACTTTATTTTTTAATAAATAATTAGAAAAAAAGAGAATGTTAATGGATTAGTTAATTGATAATCTTTGTAATGACTGCAAAGCCACACATAATCTATTGGCTCAGGCCATACAGAAAAAGCCAGCACCGATTGATTTCAGAAAATAGAGTGTAATGGCCAGATAATACATGTAACTTTTTTTTTATCCGTGAATGTTCGGACCAGCTTACGCACATTTCGATTAATCTCACAGGACAGCTCCTCTGACACAACAACATTTGGGTGTGCCAAGTAATACATGTAACTATCAGTAGATAGGAGAGAACCACATAGAATTTTGGGTCAGATGAACGAGTACCACATGGAATCACAAACCATGAAAATACAAGCTAAAAGAGAAGTGGTCAAATATATTGCAGTTGCTGCCTAAAGAAGCTCCACATATTATGACCTTTGCAAAGCCTTAGCTTATAAGTGTACTAAATCAAATGCATTATTGAGCCTTTTTTACCTTATATAATAAACTAGGATGCATGCTTAGGGACAGAAACAATGCAAAAGCATACTCGTTCCTATCGAATTCATATCATAGAAGATAAATAAAAAAATCATTTAATATAAAAGTACTGTTTTTGATGTGGAAAGGGGAGGCAATAGCTCTAGTTAGATTTACTGATAAAGAAAATGGGTCAGTTAAGTTGACTTGATTTAGACGAAGCGTTACAACTACAATTGTTGCTCACCGTTTTTAGCATGTCCTTCAAGTGTTGGATCTCATTCTTCTTTGTTATGGACAGAAAATTAGCAATTTCCATTATATTGGTCCTGCATTATATGTTGTTAGCTGTTAACTCCACCGGAGAAATTCAATCTGTAAACCCTACGGAAGCCTGACTCTGTAAGCCCCTTCCCATCCCATTGCATAAAAAAGAAAACATGGGAAAAAGTAGAAAATTTGCAAAAAAACCGACCTATATAGAGTCTTCATCCATAAAATAAATCTAAGGTTAAAAAATACTTATTAGTTCCAAAACTTTCTTAGAATAACAATTAGTCCCATTTGTAAAGTTGTTGTGAAGATTTAATCACATTTCTTCCATATGCAAATATATTAACTGATTAGGGACCAAATGTATTATTTATAACCTACCAAGATCATGTCGTCGTATAATAAAAAAAAATTGACACTCAAATTTAATGAGATTTGTTACCATATAACTTTTCAAGTGCAAGGACTACATTTTGGCCTATTAAAGTTTAGGAACTAAATTGTTTCAAAATTGAAAGTATAGGCGAAATTGTTACAAATTAAAGTTCATGCTTCATAAAAGTTCAAGACTAAAAGTGCCTTTTAATCCTATATCTAATTACAACATCAAATCTAGTCAATAAAATAACCTCGCAGCAGAAGGTACCTACTTCTTGGAGTACAACGGGTCTAGTTCTTGCTCTTCCAAAAGTTGTTCAACATTATCGAGTACAAGTCCCACCTGGATAAAGCAAAACGGTGACATAACGGTAGAGGGGAAGGTCACATGCATCTAGACACAAATGGCTAGCAATACATCACCACTTCAAACAAATCCCAACATATTAAATTTACCCACTACAACGTAAGTGTGACAGGAAGTTGGAAATTCAGAAGAAGATGATCATTGCATAGCATGAAATATTACAGAATGTAAAAATTGCTATAGCAATAGTTTCAATGAAGGTCCCCCGTACTCATATTAAACTTGTCCAGAGTCATGCCCATACCTTAAAATGGACACGCACATATATATACTGATAAAGTAATAAAAAGAAGTATTACTGACCAGATTATAGGAAACAATCTAATGTCCTAAAGGTCTTTCAAACCCCCCCCCCCCCCCCCCCCCACCAAAAAAAAAAAAAAAAAGAAAGAAAAAAAGAAAAAAAGAAAAAAAGAGAAAAAAAATCTGGGCATATAATAAGTTGACAGAAACAGGAGCATTACCTGTGTTTCAACACATAATGACTCAAACTCGTCCTGTACATTTCAGATAATGGTAGAGTTACTGACCAGAAATTGATATATGTAAAAAGAGAATTAAAATGAAATGCTGTTGATAGCCACATAATATATGTGAAATTTGTCTTGAGACAAGCTTATGTGATTGCCTACTACAGCAATGGGCGACAGAACTGCACTAGTAGACTATGGCAAGCACCTTCTTTCTTGGCTGCTTTTAGTTTTTGCAACCTTACTGAAAATATGAGCAAACAGATGTACCATTCATTGAAAATCAACTGCAAGTAAATAATTTCAGCTGACAAAGTCGAATGGAAATCAGTATTGGGAACAAACATATCCTCTTCTGCACATTAACAACAGAAGATGATGCGAGATTGTGCCCTTAGTTTTTGCACACTACTGACAAGGCAATGTGCATGATACTGAAAGAAAATCTTCAACGCTTTTAGCATATTATTTAGAAAATTTCCCTTTTCCCACTCCTTAACTCTTAGGGACAGAAGCCATCAATTTTTTGGTTCACATGTACTCCGATCTTCTATTTTCAATATATATTCTTTCTATTCTAAATTATGTGTCTTGTTGTAGTCCAATGTGGCCTGTAATGTGCCCCCGTCATCAGACAAGCAACAAGCTTGCCAATTTACAGTGGACCTTACATTGTGAAAACACTAGATGAAAACTTCCACGCTAAAAATTTATATGTGATTGGAAAAGAAAATCTAATGGGTTTAATGAAGAGCTTTGGTTCTTTTGTGCGGTGATGATTGTTGATAAGTAAAGAGAACATCCAACTAGAACAACAGTAAGCCTAAGCATAAAATAAGCACTATCTCATTAAGTGCCTCGTTCAGAAAAGGGACAAAAAACATAATCACGTGATACTAATCAGGATGGACTCTGAAGCAAAACCTTGAATGGAAATATACCTCTATGTTTCCATGCAAAGAAGTTATAACCTGAAAGTTTGATGAACAACAAAATCCATTACACCAATGTCCAAGGAGACTAAAAGCAATAAGAACATATGCAAATTTGAAACAATATAAAGTAAATTACATGCTGCTAACCATTGAAGACAGTACAAGATTTGCATATTCAACAGATTTAAGAAGGATCAACAGAAGAAAACGTCCTAGAATTGTATTGGAAGAAACTCAAGATCTCCAATTTGTCCCATATGATGCTAATTTGCTTACACCTCAGCTTTCCGGTGAGGGTAAAGAGAAAACGTACAAAAGCAACACAGTATTACCTGAATGAAAAGACGATGAAGATATTCTTGCTCCGCCATCGTAAATTTCGAAAAGCATTCCCGAAACTCCTAAATTATGTAACAATAAAACACTATAAATTTTACCATCTTATAAAAGTAACCTAAAAAAGTATCTCTCATGACCAAATTGCCACTTGGAATGCAAATTCTCATTTCTAAGTACCAATTCCAAAAATTATACACATTACAGAAACCTTTCGTGCTTACCTCCCTGGAACAGGAAGTGAGGAGAGAACGAACGGCAAGCTTGAAGGACTTTTTCAGATCAATCTGGCTGGAGCTCACCGGAGTATCAATCTCGCGCTTTTTCTCCATTTTCAAAACTTTTGTACACTATCTTGCTAAATTCTGTGCTGACATTTAACAATCTGGTGGTGCAACAGTGACAAGGAAAAGAAATTAGAAAGTGGCTGCAAGTGAAACAAGATGGTGAATTTACTTTGGTCAGTGTCATCGAGTCGCGGCGGGGGAAGCGACAGTGACGACGAATGGAAAAACTGAAAACTGACGAATAAGTTGACATCCAAGAATTCTGAACTAGTTACGGGAGGTTTTCAGAGTTGAAACTAGAGATGTCCATGGGCGGGGCGGGGAGGGGAAAGCCTTCCCCATCCCCATCCTCCCCTATTCTACTCCCCATCCCTGCGAATTTCCCTGCGGGGGTCAAGGCAGGGATTCCCCGTGGAGAAAATTCCCCATTTTGATTTTTTTACCAAATTTTCATTTAGTTTCAATCAATTTTTGTTGACAATTCCTTCCTGTATCTAAAAATATGATTTAAAACCTGAGTTAGATTGGTTTGGTCCATCCGTGCTTCACAGCTCATATACCAAAAATTACTTCAGCCAAAAGTTGAAGATAGACTACCCATTTGCAATTTCTTATAATTATTTAAAAAAATAAATAAACGCTTGAATATACCAAAACTTCATATTGAATTTGATACAATTTTCTTTTTTCTTCTTTTGTGAAACTAAATTAAATTATATTTCCATCCATCTATATTACAATTCTATTCCGATTCTATGGTAGTTTATACTAAACATGAGACTCTTTGTCATTGTATCAACGAAACAATGTTAAGAAATAAATTCTATTATCACTTGTCAATGAACATCAAGCATAAGTTTGTAATGAAGGTAAAAACAATGTACATTGTTATGCTCTAACTCCTTAAAGCAGCCTTAACAGGTATAAGATCAAAGAAGTTCAAATGCCAACAGCCCCTGATGATAATATAGATTCCACTTCCACATCTGCAAAAGAGAAAGAAAAACAGTACACGTCATATACCGAAACTTATGAGTTGAAAACCAATACAACTCATTATTTTGTTTTGCCCTAATATATCAAAACTTCACAACTCATACACCCAGTTGCAATTTCTCACAATACATCATATTCATCCATCAAAACACAATCAATCCACCAAAATTATGTCAAAACTTGAAGAAGGAAGATGCAGAGAGACTATAGGTGATGAGTGAGAAAAAGTGAGGAGAATACCGGTGAAACGCGAAAGACAAGGAGATGGGAAGGGCGCTGGGAGGCAACGGGCAAGCGCTGGGCAGCGGTCGGCGGGCGCTGGGCTTGGGAATCGGAGACTGAAGGTGAAGCGAAGCCGTGAGGGAAGGACAGAGCAACTGGGTTCGGGGTGCGCGTGAGTAGAAGATGGGTGGGGTGGAATTTTTTAAAAAAATTAATATATGGGACAATTGCAACTTTAATAAAAAAAATAATAATAATTAGGCACGTGTCCCTATGTTTTGCTTTTTTACAAACATGACAAAAAACTTCCGTCTAAAAATTTGATTGTTATGTGACTGTTATGTGATTATCATACCTGCAATTACAAAAAAGTTGAAATTATGGCTTTGGTTTCTTAAAATGTATTTTTCATACAACGCAAATTCCTTTAATATATATATATAAATAATAGGGGTGCTCAAATGACCCTACAATCCGAGCAATCCAAACTACTCAACCCAAATAATAAATGTTGGGTTGGGTTAGTTTTATTTTTAGGTTGGGTTAGATTTTTTTTTTTTTTTTTTTTTTTGGCTCAGGTTGGGTTAGGTCTCAGGTTGCATCTTTAAAAAATTCAGGTTGACCCAACCCAACCCGAATTATTATTATTATTAAATAAGTTTCAATTAGGGTTCTTTATTTTTAAGACATGTAGCCACCAACCCTTATTCTCTCTTTTGCGTGAAGCCATGAAGCATCTGCAAATCCCTAACCATCTCAACCTCTCCTTCAATTTATCTCATTTCTCTCAACCTTTGCCTACCTTCTTCCTTTTCCCACCATCTGTCTATTATCTTTTTCGTCTCTCTTATTATCACTGTGGCTGCACAGTTCGCCGTCTCCTTTCGTTGTAATCACAATTGATTTCGTTACCATCATTGCACAGTCACTGTCCATGACATCGAAGAAAATACACAGAATGCTTCATCGTCGTTACCTCTCCCTTCATCCACGTTATCTCCTTCGTCTCTCTCTTTGCATCAATTTTCATTTTTGGTGGTGAATTGAATCTAAACTTCAAATTTCAGAAGTTGTCTCTCTCTTCATGTTCATCTCACTTATCTTTCTCGAGTTTTTTTTTAAAAAAAAAAAAATTAAGATCTCTAACCCAACCTAAATTCTAAAGGTTAGGTTGAGTTGGGTTTGATACTTTAATCGGGTCATTAAGGTATCAAACCAACCTGTGTACACACATAATAAATAATATATTTGTCGGGGAGGGGTGGAGTTGGGATTGAGATTGGGGCTGGGGACAAGGACGAGGACAGAAAATATAATCCTCGTCCCCGGCCCCAAATAGTAAATGAGTGAAAAAATCTCCACTTCCCCCTCCCTCCTTTAGGGGTGGGTCCTCGCGGGTTGAAATGTAAGTGTAGTGGTAATTATGTAATATTCAAAAATAAAGTGTCGATATTAGAAATATTTGAAAAATCAATCGTAAAGAGGTTCTATCGGCCCATATGGCCCAATGGGCCACGTTAATCACCAAACAGCCGTGCCCAAGTGAATGATAGAAAATAATATCACTCTTCGATTTTATCGAGGTGTCAATAAATATTTTTTCTTTTTCTTTTTTTTTTGGGATATTGTTGAAATTTTGAATTTTATATTTAATGTTCTCCTTATTAATCTCATTTTTCAATTTTTGACTTTGTTCTTGTTATTTTGTGAAATTTTAAATTTGATATTCATTTAATGTGATATTTCAAATTAATGTTTTTTTCTTTCATTTTATGAGATTTCATTTATTTTCTTTTTGAAAATCCAAATTTCATATATTCGTATATTCTATTTTAGTATATTGAATTTGTTTATGTAAAATTCGAATTGTGGGATGCAAGGCGTTCACAACGCTTCCTCTGTGGGATCTGATCCTTTCAACGTCGGGATATAGATTAACGTTACATCAATGAATCATGCATTCCTTGTCATGCACCAGTGGGCCAACTTAGGTTGTGACACATTGGTCCTCCCTTCACTGTGAGGTTAGCACACAAACTCCAATAGTGATTATATTGACGGCAATACGTCATCCACTCATAGATGTGTTGAACATATGTCGTAGATATGTTGTTGATATGTAGCGAATACTTAGCAAACATGTAGCAATCATGTAGCAAGTGTGTAGTAGACACGTTGTAAATACATAATAGACATGCTAGATATGTAGTAGACATGTTGCAGATATGTACGCCAACACATTGCATGCTACTTTTTAAGCGTCAATGCGTGCAATACGCAACCTTGGAGATGGAACAAGAAGCAGTGCAACCATCAACCTTGGAGATAGAGTTAGTGAAGTGTGCAATCCTCGAACTTGGAGATAGAGAAACAGTAGTGCAACCTTCGAACTTAGAGATGGGGAAATAATAGTGCAACCCTCGAACTTAGAGATGGAAAAGCGACAACACAACCATCAAACCTGGGGATGGAGAAACAAGTAAAGATGAAGCGGAGCCAGCTGCACTAGACTTAACATTGAAGAAGAGGCGGAGCTAGCTACATCAAACTTGACCTTGCATATGTGACGAAGTCAGCCAGATCAAACTTGACATTGCATATGTGGTGGACTCAGGCAAACCAAACTTAATCTTTCAGATGTGGTAGAGCCAGGCGGACCAGACTTGATTTTTTAGATGAGGTAGAGCCAAGCAAACTGGACTTGATCTCACAGATGAAGCGAAGTCGGGTAGACCTTGATCTTTCAGATGAGGAGGAGCCAAGCGGACCAAACTTGATCTTGCATATGAGGCCAATCCTCCGAACTTGATTTAATGAAGCATCAACCGATCTTTCGAACTTGAATTTGATGAATCATAAAAAAATACTTTGAATTTGAATTTTAAGGAGTACCGACGAAGCCTCTAAACTTGATTTTGTAGAAGCATTAGAGAAGCCTCTAAACTTGATTTTGAAGACGCGACATTGAAGCTTTCGAACTTGAGTTTGAAGATTTTTTTTTTACTTGGCTAAACTTAAAGTTCCTTTTAAGCTGCCTACATACCCTTATAATAGATAGGGATCAAGTTATAATGTAATTCAAAAGAATATTTTTTTTCTTTTGCTTTTTTTTTACTAAACTGAACTTGAAATGTAACATCCCATGAATTCGTAAAATTAAATTCAGCATTTTTATATTGATTGAGGACATTTTTGTCAATTTTGAAATTTAGTTTGTTTAAAGAAAAATTTTGGATTTTTACGTCACATTAATTTAATTTTAAGTTAATGTCAAAAATTTAGATTTTATTGGGAAAATTGATTTAATTTTGAAATTCGTGTTTTGAAGAGGAAAAGGAAAGGATTTTAAATATATATAGTTAGTTAGTTAGTTAGTTAGTTAGTTAGTTAATTGAGTTTTAAAAGAAAGAATAAAATAAAATAATGTTGGGTTTTATGTCACGAGTTTGTAAACAATGGAACTTATTCTGAAAGTTTAATAAGGTGTTATTGAATAGATGTTTTGCTTAATAGAAATCCAATAAACCTAAAAGTCCCTTGACTATTGGATGAGTACTTGAACTTTATATGGAGACATAAAGGTGGATCAGATTCGAGTAAATAATCAAAATGATCTATAGTATATGAATAAGGTTGGGTATCTTATTTTGGTAACATTATTGGATGTGGTCTGCTCTGTAGTTGTTACAAGAAGTTATGAAGTACTACAAACGAAGTGATCCTAATTCGTTCATATTGGGACACGAGAAGTGAGGGTGTCCTTGTGCAAAAGGGTTTGTACAAGATTGGACCACGAAATCAGTCACTCTTACTTTATAACGTAGTTTACTATTTAAGATTGACTATTTCAAAGCGATAACCTAGGTAATTTGACCTCAATCCTAAGCTAACTATAAACTCCTATTTATTTGGAATTATCCTTAGATTTTCATAAGTGAGGGTTGGCTCAACAGTGTCGGCTCAATAAACCTCCCATTTAAGGGGTTGGATAAATGGTTGGGGACATAGGGTGCAAGACGGAATTCACTCATATCCGCTTTAGGGATAGTAGATAGGTTGTTCCCTTAAGTGCTGATTCTGGGTATTGAACAAGGGGCCCCACCCTCTCATTGGCCCGAGAGGGACTCAGTTTTGTTGATTGGATCACAAAACAATTGTTCATTAGGGGATCAGTGGGGACTTAAGAAACAAGAGGTAATTTCAGGTTAAAACAGAGATTCGACTCAGCCGTTATTACGAACAACCTGTGAAGAGTTAACTTACTAATCATGGTTATATCAAGTAGACATGATATATCTACAGTGAGGGGAGTTCAACTATGGGTTTTAATGGAGTGACTCATTAATTAACGAATGAGGGTTAGATCGGTCTAATGGGTTTAGCCGATTAATCTTGGATCGTTGGAGCCTATGATCTGTAGGTCCACGAGGTCCCCCTACTAGCTCGAAAATGGATTAGGTCTAGAGTAGCGTGATAAGTTAACTTGAAACGTTCAAATTAGAATCAAACGGAATTGAAGAATATATATTTAAATATATGAAGATGGATTTGTGTAAAATTAATTTAATATTGGATATTAAATTAATTAGAATTATTTAAATTATTTAAAAGATGATTTATTATTTTTATTAGAAAATTAATTTATGAAATTAACTTGTAAAATTGATAAATTTTGATTTTAGAAATCAAAATCAATTTTGGATTTTGGAATTAAAAAAAAACACACACACACACACAAAATAAAAAATTGAATTTTTCAACTTCATCTTCAACTAGCTCACGAAGAACTCATTATCTTCAACATTCAATAACTCCAAGCATGAGTTGCATCCCATGCAGCAAATCTCTTTGCATGATAGTCCGCAATATATTGAAGAGATTGGAGTGAAGTTGACGTAATTGAAACCGACTGAATTTTTTCTGAAAAATTCGGGTAGAAGAATGTGTTCTTCTTTGGGTTGCTGCAGTGAGCATTCTTCATGTTCCCTTTGATTCCAGCTTATTTTGAGTCTCACAACTCAATTTAGAGCACCAAGAGAATAGTAGGGAAGATCTTGTGGTGGTCTGCACGAAGATTTGGAAAAATTTGCAGCTGAAAATCAAGATTTCAACGGTTCTTCAAAGGTATGTCTTGAAACCCATTAAATTCTGTGTGAGCATGTTTTCGTTTTTGCCAAAATTAATTAATTAGAGTGCTTATCGATCCTCATTGCTTCTGCTGCGTGCTGGTACCATCCCAACAATGGGTATCAGAGCATCAAATAAGCATTCAATTTGGTTTAATTTTGGTTTGGTGGGTGTTTTATATGAGATATATGAAATTGTTGTACTGATATGGTTTTCTAAGTTTTGGCCTTTAATTTATGTTTAATTTCTCAATTAAATTTGTAATTGGCTCTTGTTTGATGAGCTTATATATCTTCCCAAAAGTCTATAATTTATTTGGAGTCGTTAGAGTTGAAATTAAGTTGTAATTCGAAGAAACAAGCGAAGAAGCCGAGTTGTAGATTCCAGAAAATCAGCCTCTGTTCATATCATCGTTGAGCTTCAGTAGCTAAACAATCATTTAGCTTCATGTGTTAGACGATCGTGTACCTACGAGAGCTAAGCGAATACGATGGCATTACATGATCGTGTAGCTTCGGGTGGGAGCTAAGCGATGCGTTGAGTTGCTATGCGATAGCACTAAGCGATTGTTTACCTCTATGCAGCATCTAAGCGATGCGTTGAGATGCTAAGCGATAACACTACGTAATCATTTACCTATGTGTGGCAGCTGGGCGATGCGACGAGAGTTATGTGATGGCACTAAGTGATCGCTTATCTTACGCGTGCTAAACAATCAAGATGCAGCGCTAGACGATGATGCTAAACGATCGTGTAGTAAATGTTCGTGCTAAACGATGGAGTAGCACGATAGTGTTGGACACTAAGCGATCATGTAGCGTCCTCCGGCTCTAGACGATGACACTATGTAATAGAAGGTAAACACTACACGATCGTGTAGCTTGGTTAGGCGGTATGCATTGGCTGCTAAACAATCAAGCAAACACTAAACAATCAGATGAACGCATGACAATGGTCGTTGATGCTAAACGATCAGCCTTAGCGAGATTTTGAGTTAGAGTGAGAGTTCCCGGTTTGACCAGTTCTCTTAAAATCCAATCCGGTTCAGCTTCAAATGGTTTGTGGCTTGTTCAGTTTAGACTCAGCTGGTCCGGTTCAAATGGTTTGGAGCGGTTCGAGTAGTGTTGAAGCTGTTTGTGTAATAGTTAGGCTTTTACTTGATTATTTTTGCCAAAACTAAAACATATCAGTCTATGTTTAATTATTATGCATTGGATGTATGTTATAATTAAATAAATCTTGTATGTGCATACAGTATGCCATTTAGATTTAAAATTCCACCGTAGGAAGCATGCAATATACATTGAAAGTATGTTATAAATTGTTATAATATATAGTATGCATGTTAGGGTTTCTTGTATTTAATATAAGTGTTGTTGAATGTCTGTATGTTTTGGATGTTTAGCATGTCTAAAGTTTTATAAGTTATTATAAAATTGGGTTCGACATTTAAAATCCATAACAAAGAACAGTTGCATGCTCATGTAGGTTAACTACTTGTTTTAATAGTTAAAATAGGTCGTTAAACTTATAAAACTAGGGTTACAAACTCAACCGGTATATAATCCTGTCGAAGGCCGGGGGTATTTAAGTTGACGATCTACGGAACACCTCCTACCTGGGGATTATGATCGAATTATTGAGCGTTAGTAACTGGTTTTATGAGTATTCATGAGCAATGTGAGGCAATAAAAGGGTTTTTTACCTAGACATCGTAGGTTTTAGTCCATTTATAAGTGTTATACTTGGATAAACCACATAGACTTAGGGTTGTTTTTATTAGCCAGAAAAGAACCTAAGTATAAATTTACCCAAAAAGTTAGAACACTTTAGTAGTAGTCAATAACTTCTATATGATAGAGTTATTCGAAAACTTTAATGGGAAATTAATAACATACACGATATGTTATTCTTAACTCTCATGTCCCTAAAAGTTCACAGTCTGGATTTAAGTGGTATTTCGTGTCACATGGGAGTGACCTCCATACGGAAAGTATTTTTTAGCTTAAATTTAGATTCTGGTGAATAAGGGGAAGTTGTTCGAACAGAAATCGAGTTTACGATTTCAACAGCCACGTCTCCACATAGTTTACACTGTGAGATTCATATGACGCTTCGTGTCACCCTGGGGTGACCTCTATACGGAAAGTGGATGTATGCGTCAATATCAAGGTAAACGGAGGAAGTAGTTTATAGTAAGTGGGTGAAGGAAGTGTGTCAACATATCCTACGGTCTCCTCCATTAGTCTAAACCGTGATATTCCTATGTTGCGCTTGCTGATTAGCTTTAAGCGGCCTTTTGCTAGTCGTTTAACAACGGCTATCCCCACGGAGGGTTGTAACATAAGATTCGGAACAACCCAGCCTTCAGTAAAATGAATAGGGTCTTATAGTTCCGTCTTGGGTATTGTCTTCTATTTTGGAGGCATGCTCATACCATTCTATAAGATCTGAAAATGACGAGTCTACACTTACAGAATTATTAAGTGTTAATAATTTCTGATCGAAAGCGGTATCTAGATGACTATCGGAATATGAGTTATTCTGGAGATAGTACTTAGTCAAAAATGTCTTGATGAATAATATCGAGTACATTATTAAAATTGCTAAAATTTGATTGGATTTAAAAGCAATTCACTTATAGATTTTGTTTATAATTTCAGAACGACGAGTTCAATAATACAATTGTTGGCATCGGATAAACTCATCGGGGATAATTACGTGACCTAAAAATCAAATTTGAACACGATACTTATGATAGACGATTTGCAGTTTGTCTTAACTGAGGATTGTCCTCCCATTCCTAGCTTTAACACAAACCGAAATGTTCAAGATGTATATGACAGATGGGTCAGGGCAAATGATAAAGCCCATGCTTATATCCTCGCCAACCAATCTGATGTTTTGGCAAAGAAACATGAGGATATGAGTACTGCCAAAGAGATTATGGAATCTTTGCGAGGGATGTTTGGACAACCGTCCTTCACCCTAAGACATGATGCCATCAAGTACGTTTACAACAGTCGCATGAAAGAGGGGACCAATGTTCGTGAACATGCCCTGGACATGATGGTCCACTTTAATATGACAGAAGTAAACGGTGTTGTCTTGGATGAAAGAAGTCAAGTTGGTTTTAATCTAAAATCTCTTCCGAAGAATTTTCTGCAATTCTGTACGAATGCATTGATGAATAAAATAGAATACAGCTTAACTACTATGCTTAATGAGCTATAGGCTTACCAGAAAATGTTGAGAACAAAGGGTCTGGAGTCAGAAGTAAATGTTACTACTGCCAAGAAGAGAGGAACGTCCTCCAAGCCTGATGTTACCTCCTCTTTGAAGAGTAGAAGTGTAAGCCCTCTTTTCTTCTACTCTTTCTTGGAATATTAGGAAGCACATAGTTAAGATTGAACTCAGGGACTTGAGATAAAGTTTGATGTGGATATCTTGTTAAGATTTATAATTAAAAATAAAAAAAAAATTGGATTGATTTTTTTTCATTTAGGAAGAGGAAATAAGGATTTGAGGAATAATTTGAGGGTAGCAAACCTAGTTAAGCATGTAAAGTAAATTCAATGATGAATTTGGCATGCTCGGGACAGGTCAAAGTCAATTGTAAAAGTCAATGGTCAAATGGTCAAAGTCAAAGTAAAAAAGTCAACATTTTGAAAAGTGGTGAAATTTTAGTAATTTCTTAGTTTTAAAAGTAAATTTCGCTTGTTTAAGACTTATTGGGCATAAATATGCTGGAAATTAAAGGAAATTAAGGGGAACATGATGAGAACCGAGAGGAAGAGGAAAAAAGAGAATTTGAGAGATTTTGGAAAAAATTAAGGTGCTTACTATTGAAATTTCTTATTGGATGGCTTTGAGGTTAAGGATTAATTATCTGGGCACGTGTTAAATCGGAAATTGAATCTAAAAAACGAAGAGAAAAAGGGAATTTCGAATCTTTTTTTAGTTTGGCCGACCGAAGAAGAGGAAAAAGTTGTTTCCGAATTAGGGTCGTTTTTGTGAAGGAAAATTAGGCAAAAGGCAACCAAATTAAAGAGGAAGTAAAGAAGAAGCTCGTAGGAGGCTTGATTTGAAGAAATTTGGCCGAAGAAGTAAGAAAAACAAAGAAAAACAATGGCGCTAGAGTTATCGCGAAAACAGAGGATGCTCAGGTTTTTAGCGAATTCGTGGAGTTAGAGGCTAATTTGAAGCTCCAACTTTAAAGGTGAGTTATTCATAAGATCCTTTCAGAGTTATATGGTCTTTAATTTGATCTTTATTGGTTGGAATTTCAGATTTTAAGTTCTGAAAATTCTGCATTTTCTCGCCAGAAAAACAGGGGTACCATGGAGAGATTGACCGATTACGAGAGTTCTAGGGCAATTCGAACGTCCAAACTTTGAGGCAAGTTAATTAAGAGGATGGGTAAAAGGTTTTTATATGCTAATTAAGCTTTAAATGGCCGAAAATGATGAATTTAAGTCTGAAACGCTCACTGAGAAAATAGAGGCCAAAATCTGAAATTTCTAGGCTGGAGGTTGAAGAAAGAGTTGAATTTTCTGGTTTGACTTCTGTCTGTCATCTACTGTCCGTCATTAAAATCTGGAAAATCAATTTTAGGTTAATCAAGGTGTTATCAAGCATAATTAAGGATCCAATTGGTATTCTTATGATACCTTAAACCTAAAATTAGAAGAATTTGGGATCCTAAGTCAACTATGAAGTTGATTAAGGGGTTAATTTGAAATAAACCCTAATTAGAATTAATGAGAAAAATTAAGAAAAATTGGAATAGAATTAGTTCGTATTGAAGATTAATTTTAAGGTCTTCAGTTAATTTTGGAGTAATTGAATGAACAAATTACAAAGCAGACTCTACCTTGGATCTAATTAAGGTTTTTGGAAAAAGTTTAAGTGAAATTGGTTATACTTGAAGTTTAATTTTCAAATAATTGGATTATGGTCATGTGAAGGATAACTAGAGGATTATCAATATAATTTCAGGATAAACGGGAGATGGAGAAACCAAAATTACGAGGAGGAGGTGGTTTACGGTGATGGCATGATCTATTTTACCTATCTGATATTTAAAAAATGTTTAAATCATGATTTTTAAACTCTCGATGGTTTTATACGATCTTGATTTATCAAAATGTAGTTTGAAATCAGAGTTTACATACTTGTGATTTGTATGATTTTTATGAAAAACCTCTTGATGGTGGAATCAAAGTTGTTGAATGGTTGTGAAAAAGATTTCAAACTACTGATTCTTGTACCTGAGAGATGGTTATTTTTTTGTGCTACTTGAATGTGTTTCAGTAGCACTGCTTAGGCGATCAGGGGACTACCGAGGTCAGATGTGGCCAGAGTATACCGGGAAGTCCAGAGGAACATGCGCCTGTAGCGCCACCTAGGCTATTAGGAGGCTACCACTGGGGTCAGATGTGGCCAGAGTATACCGGAGAGTCCAGAGTAACCTGGGCCTGTGGTGTATACCTATGCTTAGCCTTGAGGCAGCTCTAGTGTGCACGTATGACCTTGTGATTTGGTTTATACCGTGGAGGGCATTCTTTGTCCAGAGTAATCCACCGTCGTAAACAAGTATTTGGGTACAGAGTTGGTGTGGTTTTTTTATGACGTCTGAATGTTTTATAATGTGATTTATATGAAATATGATCATGCCATTGTCCGAGTAATACGAGTTTGAGCTATTAATGAATCTTATATACGTTTCCAACAATTTGTAGAATGTTTTTTTTATAATTAGTTGATGTTTGGAAAGAGAAAATTTATGTTTATACTAAATTATCACTCACTGGGCTTTAGCTCATGTTTTCCATGTTTTATGTTTTTCCCCACCCCACAGTAGCGACAAGTTCCTGGTGTCTGCTGAGCCGTCAAACACCACTAGTGTTGTTAAACATCTGTTCTATTGTTTGTGCATGTATTTGAGAGTATTCTAGAATAGCTAGAACTTGTGAGTTACATGTTATGGGAGGTTTTATTCAAAATAATCCTTACTGTTGGTCAGTAAATCTTTTTAAACAGTATTGTGATTTAAACTGAATCAAATTCCTAAACTTTTTCAATGAACATAGATTATTTTTGGAAATGGGTTTGGAAGTCTAGGTTTGATCTTGAGTATAGGATATGTTAAGAATTGGGACGTTAGATGTCATAGAGAGAAGTGATGTTTAACGTCTTCACGCTTCGTTCTAGGTTAGAAGGGAAATCTATAACGGGGTGTGATAGCTTGGTATCAGAACATGATTTTGGGAAACCTAAGGGTTTTGTGTCAGAAAGTCAGTATGAGTTATAGTTTCATTAGTAAGTTGAATTGGTCTTTTCACTAAAGGTGTGTGATACATCACTGCATTGTATGAAACATGTATCATTGTGGCGAACGGCAAGGGCAAGCATCAGAAGGAACTGTAAGCACCACTTGTAAACCTGGGGTGAAAAAAAATGTTTAGTGGCGAAACTATGTACTTCCAGACTGAGATTGACCTAATGAAAATCGATTGAGGGTCATTTAAATCAAGAAATAGTGATGGACAAGTTAGTCCAGAGAAAAGCTTTGAGATTGAATGCTTAAAAATGTTTATAGCAACAGTTTTCACTAGAGTAATTGATTTTATGGATGCAAGAATCTGGTTAGCCAAGTTAGGAGAATGCTTCAGAATGACGAAATGTCCTACCCACAAAAGAGTAAAACTTGCTACATCCTTGTTTCAAGGTGAAGCTGATAACTCATGACGCATGTTTGAAATTTGTTACGAAGAAAAGGGAGAGATAAGTTGGGAAAAGTTTAAGGAAACTTTCCATGAAAAGCTTTATCCAAAGTCTCTGTAGTGAAAAATGGAAGTAAATTTTGAGGTTGGTACAGTGTTTAAAAGTCGGATGGAGAAAAGTTTAAGGAATGATTTAAGTGTGCAATTGTCTTGTTTGAAAATGAAACCGATAAGTGTAAAAGGTCTGAGAATGGACTATGGGATAAAATTCGAACCTTTGTCATAGCAAGTGCGGAGTGGAGAGATTTCTCAAAATTGGTAGAGGCAACTAAAAGAGTAGAGAATAGTTTCTTAGGAAGAAGAGATAAAAGGAAAAGAAAAAGGGATATTTGTGTGGGAGATTCCTCGAATACACTGCGTGAACAGTTAAACATAAGATTTATACCTAGATTCATGAGCAACGGAAGTTTCAAGTCAAGGTATGATTGAAGAATGAAAGCAAAAAGAGAAACCAAGGGTCAAGAGACTCTATCTGTCCTGTAGTTATATTTGAGAAGCCAAGTAAGACACAATCCAAAGAATTAATAGCAAGTGTAGATGTGCAGTCTTATTATTCATCTTGTGGCAAACATCATTGGGGTTGGTGATTGAAAGGGACCATTGTCTGTTGTAATTGTAGACAACGTAGTTGTTATAGGGAAAACTGTCCATAGTTGTTACATGGGGGTGTTATGCAAAAGAACAATTTGCTCTTTAGGAGTTCGTTGTATAGGATACTTGTGGTTTGGGTTCTTGTGTGTTGTGTTGTTTTCTTCATTATGTGGATTTGTTAGCATTAACGACATAGTGGTGTGATTTAATATCTTGAGGTATCCAGAAGTGGATGTAACACCTGAAATAACTGAAAGGAGTGGCAGGAGAATCTTTTAAGCTAGTATGTATTCACTAAAGAAAGAAGACAAGTTATTATGGAAGGATAGCACAAATGTTGAGTTATATACTAGATGTTAGTTAACAAAATTGATTGGTGGTGTGAAAAATTCCTAGATATTTGGCCTAAGTGGTCTGGCATGGTACCTAGGACAGTAATAACCTTTTCAGCAATGTACAAGTTGGTTTGGGAAGAGTTGGAAAGAGAGTTAGGGAATCCAACTATGGGAATCAGTGGATAAAAGTTACTCATAACTGATGTATTATGTGTGATGCATCAATACAGATTGGGTTTAGGAAAGGAAATTAATTGGTCTTAAGCCAATACATGTTACTCTGGGAATATTAAAATTATTATAGAGAGACTAAAGACAATTCAAGATTGACAAAGAGTTATACAAGTGGATAAGTTGCTACTTGATCTTAATTGTTTTTGTAAATCTTGTAAAGAACAAGTCATATATATTTTTGTGATAAATGAAGTGTTCATTTTCAAAAATTATGTTTGTTCAAGCAACCTATGTTAAGAATCAAACTGTTAAAAGACATTTGCAAATATTCAGATATTTAAATGGCTAGATCAAAGTATAGAAAGTTTAAAGATTTATTGATCTGACTGTTAACAAAGAATTGTTGAGACAGATCCGATGCGTCTGAATCAAAGAGCTGAGAGTACCTTAATGTAGTGGGAGGAAAGTGTGCTTCTTGGCCATTATTGGGAATAAGATGCATCCCCATATAGTTTATTCAAAAGCCTGTTGTATTCTGACATGTTTACAATGATTCTCTCGGCTAAAGTGTTTGAGAATCACCTAGTAGGACTAGGAATACCAAATAAATAACATAGGGCAAGTGGGAGAAATATCGGGAATGGGATGCCCTAGTTTATTGTATTTCTTTATAAAACTACGAAACTCAATCTTATATATCGGATGTATAAGTTACCACTGGAGTTTTAGTCCAAGTGAGAGTTTGTTGGGTTTTATGTTCTACAACTCGTGGTTTCTAAACCATGGAACTTATTCTGAAAGTTCGATGAGGTATTATTGAATAAATGTTTTGCTTAACAGATATCCAATAAACCTAAAAGTCCCTTGACTATTGGATGAGTACTTGAACTTTATGTGGAGACATAAAGGTGGACCAGGTTCGAGTAAATAGTCAAAATGATCTATAGTATATGAATAAGGTTGGGTACTTTATTCTAGTAACACTATTGGATGCGGCCTGCTCTGTAGTTGTTACAAGGAGTTGTGAAGTGCTACAAACGAAGTGATCCTAATTCGTTCATGTTGGAACACGAGAAGTGGGGGTGTCCTTGTGCAAAAGGGTTTGTACAAGATCGGACCACGAAATCAGTCACTCTTACTCTATAACGTTGTTTACTGTTTAAAACTGACTATTTCAAAGCAATGACCTAGGTAACTTGACCTTAATTTTGAGCTAACTATGAACTCCTGTTTATTTGGAATTATCCTTAGATTTGCATAGGTGAGGATTGACTCAACAACGTCGACTCAATAAACCTCCCATTTCAAGGGTAATACTTGATAGATAGCTAGGGACATAGGGTGCAAGACGAAATTCACTCCTACCCGCTTTAAGGATAGTAGATAGGTTGTTTCCTTAAGTACTGATTCTGGGTATTGAACAAGAGGTCCCGCCCTTTCATTGTCCCGAGAGGGACTCGGTTTTGTTGATTGGAACACATAACAATTGTTCATTAGGGGATCAGAGGGGACTTAAGTATCAAGAGGTAATTTCGGGGGTAAAACAGAGATTCAACCCAACCGTTATTACGAACAACCTGTGAAAGGTTAACTTACTAATCATGGTTATATCGAGTGAACAAAATATATCTATGGTGAGGGGAGTTCAACTATGGGCTTTAGTGGAGTGACCTATTAATTAACGAATGGGGGTTAGATCGGTCTAATGTGTTTAGCCGATTAATCTCGGATCGTTGAAGCCCATGATCTGTAGGTCCACAAGGTCCCCCTACTAGTTCATAAATGGATTAGCTCTAGAATAGCGTGATAAGTTAATTTGAAACGTTCAAATTAGAATCAAACGAAATTGGAGAATATATATCTAAATATGATTTAAATATATGAAGCTGGATTTGTGTAAAATTAATTTAATAATGGATGTTAGATTATTTATAATTATTTAAATTGTTTAAATGATTATTTATTAATTTTATTAGAAAATTAATTTATAAAATTAATAAATTTTGATTTTAGAAATCAATTATGATTTTAAAATCAATTTTGGATTTTGGAAATAAAAACAAACACACACACACAAAAAAAAAAAAAAAAATGAAAAATTGGATTTTTCAACTTCATCTTCAACTGGCTCACGAAGAACCCATTATCTTTAACCTTCAATAACTCAAAGTATGAGCTGCATCCCATGCAACAAATCTCTTTGCATGATAGTCTACAATATATGGAAGAGATTGGAGTGAAGTTGAAGTGATTGCAACTGAATGAATTTTTTCTGAAAATTCAGGTAGAAGAAGGTGTTCTTCTTTGGGTTGCTGTAGTGAGCATTATTCATGTTCTCTTTGATTCCAACTTATTTTGAGTCCCACAACTCAATCTAGAGCACTTAGGGAAGATCTTGTGGTGGTCTGCACAAATATTTGGAGAAATTTGCAGCTGGAAATCAAGATTTCAACGGTTCTTCAAAGGTATGTCTTCAAAACCCATTAAATTCTGTTTGAGCAGGTTTTCGTTTTTGCCAAAATTAATCAATTGGAGTGCTTATCGATCTTCATCGCTTTCGTTGCATGCTGATACCATCTCAAAAAATAAAACTAAATAAAATTTTATTTTATTTTTTCTTTTAAGTTAATCTCTCTCTTTTCTTTCTTTTGTGTGCGATTCACCCTCCTAAAATTTCTTTCCCTCCATTGTGAGAAAGAGGCCCTAGTCGTTCATGACCCCACCGTTGTCAGGCCTCACCAGCCACTGCTCAGCTCTGTTGCGCCGCTTTGCCCAACCCCTTCGTGCCGCTTTGCTCAATTGTTCAACCTTCCACCAGCTGAAGTCGCATCGCTGTCGAGGTCTCAATCGCGACCATCTACTCGAGCCACTGAAACCTAGCTGCTTGGACCTTCACAGCTTGTCGTCACTCGTCTGCAGACGTTGTCCATTCGAGTTGTTCCTTGCCCTAGCCACCACGCCCATCGCCAGTCTTAAGCCGACACTCATCCCTTGCCTACCTTCAGCCGCACGCCTCACCACCAGATCTATCACCTAACCACCCAGTCGCGCCGCCTGATCTCCCTCTTATCGTCGCCGCTGTTGCTTGCCAGAATCTCGAGGTTTTTGGGTAAGATATGAGCCTTTAGAATTTTCTTTCAAGCTTTTGAATACTCAAAGATTTTGGCTAAAAGTGTCGATAACCATCATGTATGGGCTATAGATTTTTGGAAGAGTTTTAAGATCGAAAACGAGTGGTGCAACGTTACAAAAGTTTTTTCGGGTTGATTAATCAAATTTGATTGTGGAATCAATTATAGACCAAGCCACAACTTTGGTAAGTCAACCGAGGTTCGTTGGATTAGATTTTGTATGTTTTGGTTTGGCCCATGGATTTTAAAGGTAGTATTGTGTTTTGTGTTATGGGGATTTAATTCAGGATTTGTTTTATTGGAGACCATTCGTTTGGACTAATATCTAGGTTTAACTTCGAGGTAAGTAATCTTACTACTGGAATTGCCTATGTGCCAAGTAACGAATTTTAAGTTTTATTTGGGATTTTGAGGTTGTTTGCATAGAATTGTATGGGGATAAAGAAGTTGCTTTGATTATGTATGAAAGATGTATGAATGCTAGCATGATCTTCAATAAATTTGTTATACGAATTTCTTATTGATCCATCAGTAAGATGAGATGTATTTACATGTTATGGAAATATGTCATGATGCATGTGATGTTTATAGTAGTAATAGTTATCCCTACCGATAGTTAGATACCCACTAGAGGTGGTGACCTCCTTCGAGGTTCATCAGAGGTTGTGCTTCCCACGGGATTCACTAGAGGTTATGTTTCATTCAGGATTCACTAGAGGTTATGTTTCATTCAGGATTCACTAGAGGTCGTGTTTTATTCGGGATTCACGAGAGGTGGTGGTTCCTTCGGGATTCACCAGAGGTTGTGCCTCATTCGGGATTCACCAGAGGTTGTGCCTCATTTGGGATTCACCAGAGGTTGTGCTTCCTTCGAGATTCACTAGAGGTTATGGGTACCCTTAAACTACGGTAGGGAGAATTCAAATATTTATTTATTTGTGTTCCATGAAAATTAGAAGATTATATACATCCCCCTCGAGGTTGACATCTAGAGGATTATATACATCCCCCTGGTAGTAGAGTTACTTACTAAGTAGTTTATGCTCATCCTTTTCATGTTTTATTTTTCTTTAGGTAAGAGTAAGAATGCGCTGACAAATGACAAGCAGAACTCGTGATCGAGCTACTGGGATTAGTCATAAGCTTCCATTCATGTTTTCAAGATTTTTATATGTTTTAGTTTCTTGTTTTGACTTTTAAAATTATAGTTTTGGTATTTGCATTTTTTACTTTTGAAGTTTTTTTTATTGGTTTTATGATTTTGTTGTGGGTACCCTGCTACTTGAAAATTTTCGGTTATTTAATGAGATTATTTAATTTATGCTATTTATTTGGTTTTTCTTAAATCATAAAAGAATGTTGTTTGGATTTCATGCATGCATGTCTATAGTAACGGCCTAGCTTAAGTCCTAGGGAGTCGGATTGTTACAGTTGGCATTAGAGCTCATGTTTTGGGTTCTGAAGACTGACTTACTACATAAGTCTAGGTAGTCCCTGTGGCCCAGTAACGGATTCCTCGTCGTCGCCAGGTATGTCTTACTAATAAAAGTTTTCAGTATATGCATGAGACTAGTTGATGTAATGCCTTGGTAAACATGTTTCATTGAATAGGGATCCAAGGAGAGCTGATCTGTGAGTTCATGACAGGACCTGGCACCTAAGCTCAGAGCAAAGAGGACAGTTAGAGGAGGGGTTCAGGACCCCAAAGTATAGTATCCACCAGTCTAAGATCCTCCCCCATCAGAGGTGCAAGAAGAGGGAGTCGGTGGAAGTCAGAATGTCCCAATAGCTTCAAACCCACCTATGGCTCAATATGATGAGAAGGCAATGGAGGTAAGAATTGGGGAAGTTGTTGATGGAAAAGTAGGCATGTGCAGCGGAATTGAGGATCAATTTTACTCTAATTGAATAAATTAAACATACTACCCTAAATTAGTTAATTAGGATTTTTTAGAAACATTACCTTTGAAGCTCCCAAAACTCGTCTATCTCCACTCGAACACGAACCAGACAACCACTAGAGCTGACCTACTATCCTCTGGACTTAGAATCGAGTTGTGGGACCCAATGGATGAAGAACACCGAGAGAGAGAAAAGAGATGGAAAATAAGAAAATGAAATTTGGGTAGGGTTTGGATTTTTTTTTCCTGCCCATTTTTGAAAGCAAAATTGGCAAAATTTCAAAAACCTTTTTCATCTAAATTGAAAGCCCAATTCATAGAAACAACCATGCAACAATTGCATGAAATAAATTCATAAAAACCCAACACCTAGAATCCACTATCTAAGTGGGCTTAATGTCTCTACTATAAGCCAACACCTAGCCCACTATTTTGTTAGTGGAATTATCCAACAAAAGTTTGGATTTTTCTACTAACTTTAGTCAAAGGGCAAAATAGTCATTTGGTCAAAGTTTCTTTGACTAAAAAGTCAACATTTTGACTTTTTATGATTTTTTCCGTGTTGACTAATTTTGACCTCCCGAGCATGAATCCGCATTCATTTTCTCGAAACTCAAATCACATTTGAATATAAAGTCGGTCAAAGTTTGACTTTTCAAAGTCAAAAGTCAACTCTTTGACTTTTTACATCTTTGACCGTTTCCATTATTTTCGAGCTTCCGAATATGAACGTATTCATATTCTTGATATTTAAATCAAATTTAAATATTAAAGTTGTATCTCTAAACTTAAAATCGACTACTATATCACATATACTTATAGGTTTCTCTCTCTTCACCTAATTCGAACAATTCGAATCATTCTATCATACTTTTCTAAGTTTATTCCATATGAGCTAGTAGGGGAACCTAATGAACCTATAGATCATGGGCTCCAACGATCAGAGATTAACTGGCTAAACTCTTTAGATGGAGCTAATCAACATTTGTTAACTGACGGGTCATTCCACTATAGTCCCGTAGTTACACTCCCCTCACTATAGATATATTTGTGTCCATTTGATATAACCATGATTAGTAAGCTAATCCTTCACAGGTTGTTCCTTATCTTGGTTGGGTTATAAAAACCATTTTATCCTCAAGACTACATCTTGTTCCTTAAGTTCCACTGATCCTCTAATGAATAATTGGTTTAAGGTCCAACCTATAAATCGAACCCCTCTCGGGCCAAGGAGAGGGTGAGGCCCCTTGTTCAAGACCTGGATTCAGTACTAAAGGGAACAATCTATCTACTATCTCTATAACGGGTAGGAGTGAATTCCATCTTGCACCTTATGTTCCCAGCTATCCACCTGATCTTATCCCTGAAATGGGAGGCTTATTGGGCCAACGATAATGAGTTGCCCTCACCTATGTAGATCTAAGGATAATTCCGAGTGAACAGGAGTTCATAGTTAGCTCAGGATTAAGATTAAGTTACCTAGACCATCAATTAACGAAATAGTCAGTTTTATACATAAAACGACATTTTAGAACGTAAAAAGTGACTATTTCATGGTTCAGTCTTATGTAAACTCTTTACATAGGATGCCCTCACTCACATATCTCTATATGAACGTTTCAGGATCACATTGTTTGTACTAACTACAAAGTGGGCCGCATCCATAGTGTCCCCAGAATAAGGCGCCCAACCTTATTCAGATACTATAGACCATTTTGGCTATATATTTGAACTTGTTCCACATTTATGTCACTACATAAAGTTCAAACTACATTAAATAGCCTTAGGACCTTAGTTTATTGGATTCAAGATTATAGAATTGAAATTTACTAAAGATTTTCAATAACAGCTTTATTGAACAATTATATGATATTACAAACTACGAGTTTTAGGACATAAAATCCAACAGTTGTGGCAATGGCAGGGCCAACCGCCTAAAACTCGACTCAACAGGAGCAGATACCACATGTTCAGTTGCAACAGACCCAGCCACAGAATCAAAACATGTAGAACCTGTCCCTTGAAGCTAAACACTTGAGAGATTTTAGAAAGTTTGACCCTCGCCCCTTTGATGGATCATTGAGGGATCCTACGAAGACAGAGATGTGGCTATCCTCGATCGAGACGATCTCATTACATGAAGTTTCTGGAGGAGCACAAGCTCTGTTGTGTAGTTTTTATGTTGATAGAAAACACAGAGATTTGATGGCGTTCGACAGAGAAGATAATTAACACAAGTGGAGGACTTACGATGTGGGATCATTTTAAGGAGCGTTTTTATGAGAAGTATTTCTTGGCCAACACTTGATATAACAAACAAGCTGAATTCTTGAATTTGAAGTAAGGGGTTATGTGGAGGAATATGAGTAGGGATTTGATAAGTTGTCCCCACTTTGCCTCTGAGCTGGTGACCGCTGAGGTAGCGAAGATAAATAGGTTCATTCAGGGTCTGAAGAGCGGATTGCGAGGTATGGTGCATGCCCTTGACATCAAGACTTACGTCGCGGTACTGCGGGTCGTCGTGAGGATTGACGCTGATTCCCAAGAGGGAGAAGAGTACAAGAAGTCGTTCGGAATTGGGACCTTTGCAGGTTAGAAAAGGAAGGTCGAGCCGAGGGCTTCTGAGCCATAGCAAAAGAACCAGAATATGAGTAATGCTCCACGGAAGTGAGCACAACAAGGCTCTTAAGCAGTAACTATTAGAGAAGATAATTCGGCATATTCAACATGTGGTAGACGTCATTGGGGACGTTGTCTGGCCGGTATTGGGGTTTGTTTTTAGTGTGGTCAGAGGGGACACATGTTGGAGAAATGCCCAAAGAGGAATACGTCTGAGAGCAAGGGCCAGCCTTCGAGCTCGTTTCAGGGAGGCCCAAATCGTCAACAATAGCAGGGTAGAGTGTTTTCCACCACTCGACGTGAGGATGAGAAGTTCGACACAGTTGTGACAGGTATGTTCCCCATCTTGGGACACTATGGGTTAGTTTTGTTTGACTTCGGTTCATCGCACTCATTAATATCTTCAGCATTTGTAAAACATGTCATGTTAGGATCAAAACCCTTATAGTATGCCTAGTCAGTCTCCACTCCATCAGGAGAAATCATGTTAGCTACTGAAAAGATAAAGGCATGTCATGTAGAAATAGTGCATTAGATATAACCCTGATAGTTCTAAACATGCGAGGTTTTGATGTGATACTAGGTATGGATTGGCTAGCTGCTAACCATGTCAGTATAGACTACTCTTGCAAGGAGGTTATTTTTAACCCTCCTACGGAAGCCAGCTTTAAGTTTAAGAGGATTGAAACCGTGGTCCTGCCCAAAGTGATTTCAGCTTTGAAGGCTGATAGGTTGCTTAACCAAGGTGTCTGGGGCATCTTGGCCAGTGTGGTTGACACTAGAGAGGTTGAAGTCTCATTGACTTCAGAGCCAGTAGTAAGAGACTACCCAGATGTTTTTCCAGAGAATCTCCCAGGTTTATCGCCTTAGCGGGAGATAGATTTTGTCATCGAGTTGGAGCCAGACACAACTCCTATCTCGAACGCTCCGTCCAGAATGGCACTAGTGGAATTGAGGGAGCTTAAGAATCAATTATAAGAGTTTCTGGATAAAGGTTTCATTTGCCCAAGTGTGTCACCGTGGGGTGCACTAGTGCTTTTCGTGAAAAAGATGGATCATGTTGGACAGGTACCAGCACGCAGCGGAAGAAATTAAGATCCATAAGCACCCTAATTCATTAATTTTGGCAGAAAAGAAAACATACTTAAATAGAGTTTAATGGGTTTCAAGAACATACCTTTGAAGAACCATTGAAATCTTGATTTCCAACTACAAATTCCTCCAAATCTTTGTGTAGAACACTACAAGATCTTCCCTACTATTCTCTTGGTGCTCTAGATTGAGGTCTGGGACTCAAAATAAGCTGGAATCAAAGGGAATTTGGAGAAAGCTCATTGCAACAACCCAAATGAAGAACACCTTCTTCTTCAAGAATTTTTCAGAAAAATTCAATCGGTTGCCTCTCTTCAACTTCACTCCAATCTCTTCAATATATTGCAGACTATCATGCAAAGAGATTTGTTGCATAGGATGCAGCTCATGCTTGGAGTAAATGAAGGTTGAAGAAGTGGGTTTTATTGTGAGTAACTATGAAGATGAACATGAAAAACCATTTTTCGTTTTTTGTGTAATTTTTCTATTTCCAAAATCTATTTTGATTTTAAAATCATATTTTATTTCTAAAATTAAAATTTATTAATTTTACTGTAAAATTAATAAATAATTATTTAAACAATTTTAATAATTTTACTTAATTTAATATGCAATATTAAACTATCTTTTACACATATTCATTTTTATATATTAAAATCATATTTAAATATATATTCTCCAATTCCGTTTGATTCTAATTTGAACGTTTCAAATTAACTTATCACACTACTCTAGAACTAATCCATTTTCGAGCTAGTAGGGGGACCTCGTGGACCTACAGATCATGGGGCTACAACGATTCGAGATTAACTGGCTTAACTCATTAGACCGATCTAGCCCCCATTCGTTAACTAATGGATCACTCCATTAAAGCCCATAGTTGAACTCCCCTCACTATAGATATATTATGTCCACTCGATATAACCTTGATTAGTAAGTCAACCCTTCACAGGTTGTTCGTAATATCGACTGGGTCAAATCTCTGTTTTACCCCCGAAATTACCTCTTGTTCCTTGAGTCCCCACTAATCCCCTAATGAAAAATGTTTTGTGGTTCAATCAACAAAATCGAGTCTCGGCCAATGAGAGGGCGGGGCCTCTTGTCAAGACCCAAAATCAGCACTTAAGGGAATAATCTCTCTACTATCCCTAAAAACGGGTATGAGTGAATTTCGTCTTGCACCCTATGTCCCCAGGTATCTATCCAGTTTTACCCCTGAAATGGGAGTCTTATTGAGCTAATGCTTTTGAGCCAACCCTCACCTATGCAAATCTAAGTGTAATCTTGAATAAACAGGAGTTCATAATTAGCTCAGGATTTAGGTCAAGTTACCTAGGTCATCGCTTTGAAATAATCAGTCTTAAACAGTAAACAACGTTATAAAGTAAGAGTGACTTATTTCGTGGTCCGATCTTGTACAAACCCTTTTGAACAAGGACAACCCCACTCCTCATGTCCAACATGAACGAATTAGGATCATTTCGTTTGTAGCATTTTACAACTCCTTGTAACAACTACAGAGCGGGCCACATCCAATAGTGTTGCCAGAATAAGGTACCCAACCTTATTCATATACTACAAACCTTATCCACCTTTATGTCTCCACATAAAGTTCAAGTACTCATTCAATAGTCAAGGGACTTTCAGGTTTATTGGATTTCTATTAAACAATAAATCTATTAAATAATATCTTTATTGAATTTTCAGAATAAGTTCATTTGTTTACATACCATGAGTTTTAGGACATAAAACCCAACATATCATTGCGTCTCTGTATTGACTACAGGGAGTTAAATAAAGTGACTATAAAAAATAAATACCCACTTCCTAGAATTGATGAATTGTTCGACCAGTTGTAGGGAGCTACGGTGTTCTCCAAGATTGATCTTCAGTCAGAATACCATCAGCTGAGGATAAAGAATAGTGATATACCCAAGACTGTCTTTCGTTCGAGGTATAGGCATTATGAGTTCATCGTAATGTCGTTTGGTTTGATGAATGCTCTAACAATATTCATGGACCTAATGAACAGGGTGTTCAAGGAATTCCCTGACATCTTGGTGTATTCCAAGACCGAGGCAAAATATGAGAAGCATTTACGAAGAGTTTTGGAGACTTTGAGGGTGAATAAGTTGTATGCCAAATTTTCTAAATGTGAGTTTTGGTTGAGACATGTGTCCTTTCTAGGACGTGTGGTGTCAAAGGAAGAAGTCTCTGTAGATCCCGCAAAGATTGAGGCAGTTACGAATTGGTCTCGTCTAACCACAGTTAGCGAGGTGCGTAGTTTCCTGGGATTAGCAGGCTACTACCGGTGGTATGTGAAGGATTTTTCTCACATAGCCACTCCCTTGACTCAGTTAACTAGGAAGGGAACTTCTTTTGTCTAGAGTGAGACTTGTGAGGACAGTTTCCAGGATCTCAAGCAGAAGTTAGTTTCAGCCCCCATTCTTATAGTTCCAAATGGATCAAGTGGTTTTGTCATTTACAATGATGCCTCCAAGAAAGGATTGGGATGCGTGCTGATGCAGAAGGGTAAAGTTGTTACTTATGCCTATCGTCAATTGAAGAACCATGGAGGGAATTACCCAACCCACGATCTAGAGTTGGCAGCAGTGGTTTTTGCTTTAAAGACCCGGAGACATTATTTATATGGAGAGAAGATATAAATTTTCACTGACCAGAAGAGTTTAAAGTACTTTTTCACTCAGAAAATAGTTGAACATGAGACAGCGTAGGTTGTTAGAGTTGGTGAAGGATTACGATTATGAGATTTTATATCACCCAGGGAAGGTGAATTTAGTGGTAGATGCCCTAAGTAGAAAGGTAGCTCATTTAGCAGCTCTCATTACCAGACAAGACTCATTTATGCAAGGACCTAGAATGGGCAGAGATTGCAGTAGTAGTGGGAAAGGTTACAACATAGTTGGCGTAGTTGTTGGTGCAGCTGAGTTTAAGATAGAGGATTATGGATGCTCAGTGGAGTGATCCTTACCTGATTGAGAAATTTGTAAGGTGGAGTCAGGACAGGGTGGTGAGTTCTCTATATCCGCAGAGGATGGTCTTCTCTATCAAGGACACTTATGCGTTTTGGCAAACAGTGACCTTAAGAATGAATTGTTTTTGGAAGCTCATAGTTCCCCATTTTCGATACACCCTAGCAGTACCAAGATGTACCAAAACTTGAAGCGTTGCTACTGGTGGAATGACATGAAAAGAGAGATTGCTAAGTTTGTCAGTAAGTGCTTGGTGTGTCAGCAAATGAAAGCCCTGAGGTAGACAGCAGTAGGCTTGTTGCAACCCTTAAGCGTACCAGAGTGGAAGTGGGAGAATGTGTCTATAGACTTCATTGTGGGGTTGCCTCGAACAGAAAAGATTTTCGCCGTGATTTAGGTTATAGTAGACAGGCTCACTAAGCTAGCACATTTCATACCAGGGAAGTCTACCTTCTCAGTAAACAAATGGGCATAGTTATATATGAAAGAGGTGGTGAGATTGCATGGAGTACTTGTGTCCATTGTGTCAGACAAAAACCCTCGTTTTACATCCAACTTTTGGAAAAGTCTTCAAATGACATTGGGTACTCGGTTGGATTTTAGTACGACTTTTCACTCGCAGGCTGACAAACAAACAAAGCATTTGAACCAGATATTGGAGGATATGTTGCGCGCCTGTGCAATAGAGTTTTCGGAAAGTTGGGACTTTCACTTGCATTTGATGGAATTTTCATATAATAATAGTTACCAGGCTACCATCGCATGTCGCCATTTGAGGCCCTTTATGAGAAGAGTTGCTGGTCTCCTATTTGTTGGGATGAGGTAGAAGAGAGCAAGTTGCTAGGGCTTGAGCTAGTACAAGCCAAAAATGAGGCGATACAGAAGATCAGAGCTCGCATGCAAACAACTCAGAGCAGATAGAAAAGTTATGTTGACGTTAGGCGTAAAGACCTAGAGTTTGGGATTGGTGAAGGAGTATTCTTAAAGGTAGCACCTATGAGAGGTGTTCTGAGGTTTGGAAGGAAAGGAAAGTTGAGTCCGCAGTTTATTGGTCCTTTCGAGGTCTTGGAGCGAATTGTCCCTGTAGCTTATTGGTTGGCATTACCACCGTCACTCTCTTCAGTTCATAACGTTTTTCATGTTTCGATGCTAAGGAACTACATAACCGATCTATCCCACGTGGTGGACTTTGAACTGTTACAGTTGAATGAAAACTTGAATTATGAAGAGAAGCCTGTAAGAATCCTCGCCAGGGAGGTGAAGACGTTATGCAAATAGGAGATACCATTGGTGAAAGTTCTGTGGCAGAATCACTAGTTTAAGGAGGCTACTTGGAAGCGAAAGGATGAGATGAGAGCCCAATACCTGGAGCTTTTTCAGGATTGAACTTTTGAGGACGAAAGTTCTTTAAGGAGGGAAGAATGTAAACCCTGTGAGTTCATAAAATTAAATTCAACATTTTTGTCTGCGCCACCAGTCTTCAGCTGAAGCCTAGCCTGTGCCTGCTTTCAGTCGCATGCCTCGCCGTCGGATCCGTCACCTAGCCATCCAGCCGCACGTGTCGTCGCAGGATCTACCGCCTAGTCACCCAGCTGTGCCGCCTGATCTCCCTCCTGTCATCACTGTTTTTGCTTGCCGAAATCTCGAGCCTTTTGGGTAAGATATGAGCCTTCTAGAATTTTCTTTGAAGCTTTTGAATACTCATTTAATTTTGGCTAAAAGTGTTGATATCCATCATGTCTGGGCCATAAATTTGAGTTTTGTAGGAGTTTTAAGATTGAAAACGAGTGGTGGGACATTACAAAAGTTTGTTTTGGGTTGGTCGATCAAATTTGGTTATGGAATCGATTCTAGACCAAGCCATAACTTTGGTAAGTCAACTGAGGTTCGTTGGATTAGATTTTGTATGTTTTGGTTTGGCCTACGGATTTTAAAGGTAGTTTTGTGTTTTGTGTTGGGGGGATTAATTCAGGATTTTTTTTTTTTTTTTTTTTTGTTGGAGACCATTCATTTGGACTAATATCTGGGTTTAACTTCAAGGTAAGTAATCTTACTACTGGAACTGCCTATGTGTTAGGCAACAAAATTTATGTTTTATTTGGGATTCTGAGGTTGTTTGCATAGAATTGCATGAGGATAAAGAAATTGCTCTAATTATGTATGAAAGATGTATGAATGCTAGCATGATCTTCAGTATTTTTGTTATATGAATTTCTTATTGATCCATGAGTACAATGAGATGTATTTACATGTTATGGGACTATGTCATGATGAATGTGATGTTTATGATAGTAATAGTTATCCCTACCGATAGTTAGATACCCACTAGAGGTGGTGACCTCCTTCGGGGTTCACCAGAGGTTGTGCTTCTCACGGGATTCACTAGAGGTTGTGTTTCCTTTGGGGTTCACTAGAGGTTATGTTTCCTTTGGGATTCACTAGAGGTTGTGTTTCCTTCGGGATTCACTAGAGGTGGTGGTTTCTTCGGGATTCACCAGAGGTTGTGTTTCCTTTGGGATTTACTAGAGGTTGTGGGTACTCTTAAACTACGGTAGGGCGAATTCATATATCGGTAGGGCGAATTCATATATTCATTTATTTGTGTTCTATGAAAACTAGAGGATTATGTACAACCCACTTGAGGTTGGCATCTAGAGGACATAGTTGCTTAGCCTGACCCCAGTAGTGGAGTTACTTATTGAGTATTTTATGCTCATCCATACCATGTTTTTACTTTTTCAGGTAAGGATAAGGATGCATCGACGAATGACAAATGGAATCCGTGAAAGCTATTGGACTAGTTTCCGCTCATGTTTTTTAGATTTTTCTATGTTTTAGTTTCTTGTTTTGAGATTTAAAACTCGTGGTTTTGGTATTTGCATTTTTTACTTTTAAAGTTTTTTTATTGGTTTTATGATCTTGTTATGGGTACCCTGCCACTTGAAATTTCGGTTATTTAATAAGATTATTTAATTTATGCTATTTATTTGGTTTTTATTAAATCATGAAAGAATGTTGTTTGGATTTCAAGCAAACATGCTACATTAACGGTTTAGCTTGAGTCCTATGGAGTTGGGTCGTTACATGAAGTTTCCTTTAAGCTACTTACGTACCTTTTGTAATGAATGGATTAAGTCACAATGTAGTTCAACAAAGTTTTTTTTTTAGTCGTTAACCTTCTAGACTCATGTGGGTCAGAAGCAACATGTAGTTTATACTCTTATGATTATGAGTTTTTATATTTTAACTTCAAAAACTCTTTTTGGATCATGGCTTAGATCATCTTCTTCATTTTATGAGTTTTGGCTTTATCATTAAGGAACCTTCTATGTTTATGTCAATAAACAACTTCCTTTTCATGTGTGAAGGGACACAACTGTGAATCTTTTCTAGTTATTTTCTTCATGAAATGGTTTTGCCTTCAAGGTTTTCATCTTTCTTTCATGTTAACAGATTGACATTTTGAGACGATAAAAAATAGATGTTGAAGGTCGATCTTTATTTGATGTGAAGATACTTAGCCTTTTGAAGGTCAAAGTTCGAGTGGATGTAGATCCTAAATATTGATATTCTTTTTTTGTTTTGACCATACCCAATCTTTGGAAGACTGGAGATCAAGTAGTTAAAGGCTTGATATGATTGAAAACGAAAGCTTTTTTGCCCAGTTTCTTTTGAATCTTCGGCTTCTTCAGGCATTGTGTGATTGTTGGTGGAAACTTTTGAGCATTATGTAAACGGTGACTCACCCCTCTTACGTCTTGACAAAGGAACATAGCGCAAGATTGGAGAACTTAGAGCTTTCTCGTGTTTTAAAATTTTAGACATTGCAGGGCTAGTAGGTTCCTCACTTTTTTTAGAGTTAAAAGTACTTGCCCCTTCACATGATTATTTTCTGTGTCCACCGGTGACTTCAGCTTTGGATGATCCTCACTTTTTATTAGAGGGATTTTTGCACTCATAGCTTTTTTGACATTATCACTCTTCAAGTAAAACTTTGCATCTGCAAAGTGAGATCGAGAATGGGTTAGGGCCTGCTTCAACCTTTTTAATACCGTCATGATAAAACTTGAAGCATTGGTGCAATGTTGAAGTTATCATTCCATTTCCATGAATCCAAGGATGACGTAGTAATATCTTATAAGTGGTCTTCGAGTCTATGACACGGAATGATGCATCGCCCTTTAAGTCGCCAATAATAAGTTCTAAATGTATCATGTCGATCACTCGTTAAGCGCCTTGGTTGAAGCCTTGAATTATCAATTTGCTATTTCGTCAACTCCTTTAGCAAGATGCCTAATTATCTCATAGTCGACTTAGGCATTATATTGACAGCTGATCTATCATCAATGAAAATCCGACCAACCATTTGTTTTTAAACGTACCTTGAGACGTACAAAGGCCTATCATGAAGCTTTAAACCCAGCGTTAGATCTTCATCTGAGAAGCCTATGGACGTTCAACAAGATGCACATATGCGCGTCATAGAGGTCGAAGCACTAAATGCATTTGAGTTTAACAATGCATCAATGAGAGTCGTCTTAGTTGCTTGAGGGAGTGAAAACAATGAAGGAAATCGAACTCGATATTTCCATGAGCAGCAGAAAAAAGATCATTCCAAATTACAATCATGAATGAATATTACAAATTATAGTCGTATAGAAACATGCGGCTATACAATCAATATAGAAATTACAGCATGAACAACTACAAATGAACACGGAGAAAACTCTACAAACGTTTGTCGACTCGACTCTACACTCCTTGCTCACAAACACTCGAACACAACAACCTCGAATGCTCGAACAACACGACCGCAATACTGCACGAACACTTCGCACTCGTCTTTAATGATCGCCTCGGTCACGAACACTCCAGCAAGAACGCGGACGACCTCCACAGAACCTCGACGGTGTCAAGTTAAGTATGACACCACCAAAAAAGGTTACCTTGGTATTCTCGGTGTGAGAATCCAAAGGGTGGGCTCTGTTCGGACTTGGATTGAGGCAGAAGAAGGAAGAAAGAATAATCGTGTACATAATTGGGCAAGTGGAAGAAGAAGACAGAAATCTATCGCATAGGTCGATGCCCAAACGTTTAGTTAAAACTAAGCGATCGTCTAACAAAAGCTAAGTGATCGTTTAGCTCAGTGTCTGTCGCCTACAAAACACTATACGATCGTTTACCAAAACATGTTATCGCTTAATAAACCGGTATTTACTTGACAACCGCTCGTGAGTTTCTTTTTGCGAGAGAGAAAAAACTCAAAATCAATTTTCAACCTTTTGTAAAAGCTTACTAAAATTTGGAAAACAATTTTCCTTTTATCTCACGGTTACCATGAACCACCAATAACCTCCCACTCAATTGGTTATTAGAGAAAAATATTTAGTTATCCAATAATTAATATATAAATGATAACCAACTTATCATACTATATTTATAACCTATAGTTTTAATATTTCATCTTATGAAACATATAAACCATAGTTCTTTTTCTATTCTAAGGTACTTAATGTAAATCTCATTTACATCAATCCTCCACTAGATTTATCTCATACATCATACCGATTATATCATATATAATCAAAATATCTCTTGTCAATTTGAACATTTCAAATCAACACCAAGAACTAATCCTCAACTGAATCCATTGAGCTACCAAGGGGACCTTATGGACCTGTAGCTCAAAGCTCCAACGGTACATGAATAACTAACTAAACTCTTTAGTCACGGGATCCACCATCCGTTAACTGTCAGGTGTCACGGTCATGCTTGTCTAGGGCCTGTTGCCCATGGCCGCATGCCCTATCCAACCCCCTTTTAGCATACTTTCATATCTTGTATTGTATTAGCTTAGTTAGCTTGCTTTCTTTACATTTTCATTGTAAGTGACCACTCGCCCTTTTGCACATGCAAGGGCGCCAGTTGGCTTTTTGTTCAGAATGCACTATATGGGGATAAGACTAACCATCACTTCCTCATACCCGGAGTAGTACTCTATAAAGTTGTTGTTGTTGCTTATTGCTTTCTAGTCTACTACAATCTTTCTTTCTTTATTCACACTCACAAAAACTTCTTACGAAAACCTTTTCTCCAAACCCGTTTTCTAAAACCATTTTCCCTAAAACGGGGGTGGAGGTTGCGAGAGGCACTCGGTGTGCCATCAGCAGTCCGTATTCGAGTTGGCTGACTTGTTCGTGAGCGGGAACAAGTGCCGCACAATCGCTAAGAGAAGCTTCCGAAAGAGCGATTGTGACAGTTGGTATCAGAGCCAGGTTGGCTCACAGAGGGAAGATCAGTGATCATGTCAGCGACGAAGAACCTGAACAAGTCCCATGTGGACAGGTTGGTAGAGATGGAAGAGCAAATGCTCTACCTGAGAGAGGTCCCAGATAATGTCCGTTTCCTAGAGACTCAGCTACAAGAAGTTGCTGAGAAAGCCGATGGAATTGATGCAGTAGTAGGCCGCCTAGACGGATTACCCGTCAGAGAATTGATGATGAGGGTAGAGACCCTCGAGACCAAAACAGCACAGTCCAGCAGCTTTGAATGAGGCGATAGCTCTTCGGGCTCTGTTGCCCACATAGAGAAGCGTGTCAAAGAGCTGGACGGCTCCCAAAAAGCAATACTTCAGATGGTAACCGATTTATCTGAAGACTTTTAGTCGGCCCTTGACGTCGTCAGAGCCGAGATAGCGGATGTGAGTACTAGGGTGAATCTCACCATCCGAGCGGTAGGGAACCAAGCCCCATCTGGGGGAGCAATGGTAGTAAGCAGAATAAAAATCCCAGAACCGAAACCCTTATGTGGAGTGCGAGAAGCGAAAGCCCTAGAAAATTTTATCTTCGACCTTGAGCAATCCTTCAAGGTGACGAACATAGTGACTGAAGAGTCGAAAGTCACACTAGCAACGATGCATCTAGCTGAAGATGCAAAACTGTGGTGGAGATCACGATTTACAGACATACAGAAAGAACGATGCACTATTGATACTTGGGATTGATTGAAACAAGAACTTCGCTTGCAGTTCTTCCCTGAAAATATCGAGATCTTGGCTCGACGAAAACTCCGAGAGCTGAAGCAAACAGGTAACATCAGGGACTACATAAAACAGTTTGCAGGACTCATGTTGGACATACGAGATATGTCTAAAAAATACAAGGTCTTTTGCTTTGTTGAAGGGCTGAAACCGTGGGCGAAATCAAAACTATATGAACAGAGAGTACAGGATCTCCCTTCTGCCTATGCGGCAGCTGAATGGCTATACAACCTTAGCACTGACTCACAAGATGTGAGGAAGCAGTCAACTTCCTCAAATGGGGGAAACAGAAACAGTCGTTCTAATCCTCCTAGACCTGGGGGAGGAGACAAGAACACAGGGGGGGACCGTAAATCATCCCAACCGAGATCAGGAAACAACTGGCGGGGGCCGCTGCAACAGCATAACAATTACAATCGCCCCCTGTCTTGTTTCATATGTATAGGGCCACACAGGGCAGGCGAATGTCCAAATCGAACCGCGTTCAATGCTTTTCAAGCCACGTTAGCCTCTACCTCCGAAGACAAGGCTGAACTGAAGAAGACGGTAATCAAGCCAGCTGCAGAAATTGAGAATCCCAGGATGGGGGCATTGAAATTCTTATCTGCGCTCCAGAAGAAAATGGGAAAGGCGATGGAGCCACTAGAGAAAGGACTCATGTACGTGGACGCTTGGGTCAACCAAAGATCGACCAAGAACACTATGGTTGACTCCGGGGCCACCCATAACTTCATGGCTGAAACGGAAGCTCGCCGCCTGAACTTGACTTGGGAAAGAGATGCAGGGAAGATGAAAGCTGTGAATTCCGCAGCCCTACCGATTACGGGGATAGCGAAGAGAACTCCGGTGAAGTTAGGAGACTGGAAGGGCTTCGATGACTTCGTGATTGTCAAGATGGATGATTTCGACGTGGTATTAGGGATGGAATTCCTACTTGAACATAAAGTCATACCAATGCCCCTCGCCAAATGTCCAGTCATTACCGGATCTACACCCACCGTAGTCCAAGCCAGTATCAAGCAGCCAAATGGGGTAAGAATGATCTCAGCCCTCCAATTGAAGAGAGGCCTGGCCCACGACGAACCCACGTTCATGGCCATCCCGATAGAATCAGTTGAGTCCACTGAAGAGGAGATTTCCCAAGACGTTCTATTTGTCTTGGAAGAGTATCGGGATGTCATGCCGAAAAGCTTGCCCAAGTCCTTACCCCCACGAAGGGGGATTGACCATGAGATTGAGTTGTTACCAGGGGAAAAACCGCCTGCCAAGAATGCATATCGGATGGCCCCGCCAGAATTGGCCGAACTTCGGAAACAGTTAGACGAGTTATTAGATGCAGGATTTATCAGACCGGCGAAGGCCCCTTACGGAGCCCCAGTACTGTTCCAGAAGAAGAAGGATGGGAGCTCCGGTTGTGCATCGACTATCGGGCCTTGAATAAGCTCACAGTCTGCAACAAATATCCCCTTCCTATCATTACTGACTTATTTGATCAGCTTCATGGTGCTAAGTATTTCTCGAAGCTGGACCTACGGTCTGGATATTATCAGGTCCGAATTGCTGAAGGAGACGAACCTAAGACGACTTGTGTCACGAGATATGGAGCCTTCGAATTTCTCGTGATGCCCTTTGGCCTCACTAATGCTCCAGCAACTTTCTGTACCTTAATGAACCAAGTGTTTCACGAATACCTCAACAAATTCATCGTAGTGTATCTTGATGACATTGTGGTCTATAGTGCCTCGCTAGAGGACCATCGACATCACCTCCAACTAGTCTTCGAAAAGCTGAGGAAAAATCAGTTGTATGTAAAGAGAGAGAAGTGCTCCTTTGCCCAAGAGCGCATAAATTTCCTCGGCCACGTGATTGAGTGTGGTCGGATTGGTATGGAAGAGGGCCTTGCGATTAGAGACTGGAGGGTACCATCATCCGTGACCGAACTACGATCCTTCCTCGGACTAGCCAACTACTATAGGCGGTTCGTAGAAGGATTCTCGAGAAGAACAGGGCCATTAACCGAACTGTTGAAGAAAGATAGCCAATGGAGCTGGACTTCTGAATGTCAAGCCGCCTTTGAGGGCTTGAGAAGAAAGTGATGATTTAGGGGCCGGTCCTCGGAATTGCCAATGTGACCAAGCCATTTGAAGTAGAGACTGATGCTTCTGACTTCGCGTTGGGTGGTGTCCTCCTCCAAGACGGACACCCCATCGCGTATGAGAGTAGGAAACTAAATGATGCCAAACGGAGGTATGCCGCCTCCGAGAAAGAGATGTTAGCAGTAGTTCACTGCTTGAGGGCCTGGAGACGGTATCTCTTGGGGGCCAAGTTCGTGGTCAAGACTGACAACAACTCCATTTGTCACTTCTTCAACCAACCGAAGTTGTCGTCGAAACAGGCACGGTGGCAGGAGTGTCTAGCGGAGTTCATCTTCCAATTCGAACATAGAACGGGGAAAAGTAACCAAGCGGCCGATGCTCTTAGCCGAAAGAGCGAACATGCGGCCCTGTGCATGTTCGCCCGCCTACAAGCAAGTACGTTGAGTGCAACAGTATGAGAAACTGTCAAAACTCACTTGACAAACGACACAACGGTGCAGGCTATCCTATAGTTGGCCAAAGAAGGGAAGACACGCCAGTTTGGGGTGGAAGACGATCTACTATACACCAAGGGCAATCGCCTCTACATCCCCAGATCCGGGGAGTTACGAAGGTCGCTGATGAAGGAGTGTCACGACACACCGTGGGCAGGACATAATGGTTGGCAGAGGACTTATGCCCTTTTGAAACAAGGCTACTATTGGCCAAGCCTTCGAGATGATGTCATGCAATTTACCAAGACTTGCCTTGTCTGCCAACAAGATAAGGTCGAAAGGGCGAAATTAGCGGGTCTGCTGGAACCCCTACCTGTGCCCTCTAGACCATGGGAGAGCGTATCTCTCGACTTCATCACCCATTTGCCCAAGGTGGGAGAGTTTGAATCGATCCTTTTCATCATCGACCGGTTCTCAAAATATTCCACTTTCGTCCCAACGCCAAAAATGTGCACAACCGTGATGACTGCCCAGCTGTTCTTCAAACACATTGTGAAATTATGGGGCGTCCCTGCGAGCATTGTTAGCGATCGGGATGGAAGATTCACTGGGACATTATGGATAGAATTGTTCAAAATATTGGGGTCAACACTGAATATCTCCTCTAGCTATCATCCCCAAACTGACGGCCGAACGGAACGCTTCAACAGTATGCTCGAGGAATATCTGTATCACTTTATCGACGTTAGGCAGAAGAACTGGGTCCAGTTGTTAGATGTGGCTCAGTTTAGCTTCAATAGCCAGTAGAGTTCCGCGACCGAAAAAATGCCCTTCGAAGGGAGCGCTAAGTTCCTTTTCTTTTGTTTCGAGCCAACAACGTCAGTCAGAAGGGGGTCGCAGTGACCAGGCCCGGGCAACTGTTTACCAAAAACACAGGTCTCTGCAAAGTCGTAAGACCATGTATGGGGGCAGTTATCTTTTTCCGGTATATTCTCACTTCAATTCTGTGCGGTAGACAGCCACTCATGCCACACTTGGTGGACCACTCTTATGCAGGCAAAAGTCCTCAGGCACATAACTTCACTAAAGAGTGGAGCAAAACCTCTGAGATAGCTCGCGCCTACCTAGAAAGAGCATCAAGAAAGATGAAAAAGTGGGCTGATAAGACGCGGAGGGCACTCGAGTTTCAAGCCGGGGACAAGGTCCTGATCAAGCTACGACCGGAATAGTTTCGTTTCCGAGGCCAGAGAGACCAACGACTAGTAAAGAAATATGAAGGTCCAGTGGAGGTAATTGAGAAGGTCGGGAGAACCTCATATAAGGTTCAGTTACCCTCATGGACGAAGATTCATCCTGTCATCCGTGTGAGTATCCTGAAGCCCTATCATCCTGATTCCGAGGATGAATAACGAAATATGCTAAGGCGCCCACCGGTCACGATGAAGAGTTCTGCTGAGAAAAAAGTTGCACAAATCCTGGATAAACGTACGCGCCGTATTGGAAGACCCAGACGAGAACTGACAGAGTTCTTAGTGAAATGGAAGGATCTCCCCGACGAAGAGATCAGTTGGGAACGGGCCGAAGATTTGAAGAATGCAGCTCCAGCCATCGCAGATTTTGAACAAGGTCAGTTGACGGGGACGTCAACCAATTAAGTGGGGGAGAATGTCACAGTCATGCTTGTCCAAGGCCTGTTGCCCATGGCCGCATGCCCGATCCAACCCCCTTCTAGCATACTTTCATATCTTGTATTGTATTAGCTTAGTTAGCTTGCTTTCTTTACATTTTCATTGTAAGTGACCACTCGCCCTTTTGCATATGCAAGGGCGCCAGTTGGCTTTTTGTTCAGAATGCACTATATGGGGATAAGACTAACCATCACTTCCTCATACCCGGAGTAGTACTCTATAAAGCTGTTGTTGTTGCTTATTGCTTTCTAGTCTACTACAATCTTTCTTTCTTTATTCACACTCACAAAAACTTCTTACGAAAACCTTTTCTCCAAACCCGTTTTCTAAAACCGTTTTCCCTAAAACGGGGGTGGAGGTTGTGAGAGGCACTCGGTGTGCCATCGGCAGACCGTATTCGAGTTGGCTGACTTGTTCGTGAACGGGAACAAGTGCCGCACAATCGCTAAGAGAAGCTTCCGAAAGAGTGATTGTGACACCAGGCACTTCACTAAAGACCGACAGTTGAACTCTCCTTACCACAGATATATTATGTGTCTATCTCAACCAATCAACAGTGCGACAACCCTTCACAGATCGCTCGTAAGTACAGTTAGGTCAATAACCGTTATGCCCCTGTAGTTACATCTGTCTCCTTAAGTACCATTGATCCCTCTAATGAATATAAGTCATAGTCCTACTATGATTGAGTCTTCTCTTCCAAAGAGAAGTTGTGGCCACTATGTTCAAGTCCCGAAATCAGCCCTTAAGGAAACAATCTCTCTACTTATCCCTGCTTCAGGAAAGGAATGAATTACATATTGTGGATTGAGTTCCCAGCTCCCAGATCAGACAAGTCCCCAAAAAGGTAGGCATGTTGAGTTGGCAATATGGTCACTCTCACCCATACTAATCAAAAGACCGCTCTCAAAGGCAGAAGTTCCCAAAACACTCAGGATTGAGGTCGTGTCACCTATAGTCGTTTAGGTGAGATGTAAGTCTCTAGTATCAACGGCGTTATATACAGAGTCTACATCTCGTGGTCAAGGTCTTATACAAGCTCTTTGTATTGGACACCCTCGTTCGCACGTCTCTTCATGAATGGTCAGGATCTACCATCTATAGTAGTTTACAACACTTGCAAACCTCTACAAAGCGAGTCGTATCCGTAGTGTCACCAGGATCAGGTATCCCACCTTAATCCTTATACTACAGACCTATTTAGGTTATCACTTAAGGCATGATCCACCTATATATCACATATACATGCTTAAGTTCACATAAGATAACCAATGAGCTTTGTTTATTAGATATGAGTAAATGCCAGAATTAAATAACACTTATTTTATTCGTCAAACAATGTGTATTCTTACAAAACAATGAGATTCCGGGAGAATTAGGACACCAATCCCAACAGGCTCAAGGGCGACAAATCATCTTACTGGTACTTATGATCAATTTCTTTCATATTGTCCAAGTGCTGGTAACAAACGGATTAGAATTGTAGATGGGTCATTTGGACCAGTTGTAGGGAAAGGACATTTATCTCCGTTTGAGAGTTTGGTATTGCGAGATGTATTGCATGTTCCTAAAATATCAAATAATTTGTTATCTATCAGTAAAATTACAAGAGATCTGAGTTGTCAGGCAATTTTTTCATCTGACTCTGTTTTATTTCAGGATTTGAGCTCGGGGACGACGATTGGCATTGCTCGGTACGATAGGGGGCTTTACTTCTTGACTGATGATGCTTCCTCTAGGAATGACTATAGGACTAGTCTTGTTTCTTTAAATTTTTCTATTTCTGAGAATGACTTTTTGTTATGGTATTATCGCTTAGGACATCCAAAATTTCAATACATGAAATACTTGTTTCTGCATTTATTTCGCAATATTAATATGTCTTCTTTAAACTGTGATGTTTTTATTCGTGCCAAATAGAGTTGTGTCTCCTTCCACTCTCAGTCCTACAAACCATCCAAACCCTTCACCTTAGTCCACAGTGATGTTTGGGGTCCCTCACCAATCACAACCTCCACAGGGAAACGCTGGTTTGTCACCTTTATAGATGATCACACTCGACTTACTTGGGTCTTTCTTCTCACTGATAAGTCCAAGGTGTCGTCTGTATTCCAACAATTCTATGCCACTGTGGAAACTCAATGTAATGTCAGGATTGGTATTTTGAGAAGTGATAATGGGCGGGAATTCTTTAACTCCTCCTTCCAGAACTTCCTTGCATCCAAAGAGATTATCCACCAAAGTACGTGTGCATACACTCCCCCCCCCTCCCCCCCAGCAAAATGGGATAGCCGAAAGAAAAAATCGTCATTTGGTGGAAGTTGCCCGTTTCTTAATGCTATCCACATCACTCCCATCTTACCTATGGGGGATGTTATCCTTACTACCGCTCACTTAATCAACCGAATGTCAGGATTGGTATAGCTTCATTGTTCGCCACTATCTGAGAAGCAAAAGATTCGAGAGTCCAGGCTGAAAATACATGCATAGATGGTGGTTTAATGACAAAGACCGAGACGGAAGCTCGGGATGTAGCCGTATGATGCAGAAGTCTCACCTATGGAGTGTGTGTGTGTGTATATATCTATGTTCTTATTGTTAGTATATGGATAGAAATTGTTTCACACAAAAAATATATAATTAAGGGGTATTTTAGTATAATTTCGCCTAATTTTAATTAAATTCATAATAATTACTTGTGCATTCTTTGGTTGCAATTTGGTCTAAAATGGTTATAGACAACAATGACTCTCATTTTCCCATCTTAGACATAACCGTCATCATGGCCAAGAAGAATAACCTTATCTTGGTCTCGAAACCAATTGTTAAAAATGGTGATGTCAGTGGACCCATAGGTGACATCAAGCAACACATCCTTGCAACGATATAGCGTGTTGTGGTCAATCCACACTTTCGAGGCGGGTCCACTGGCTCCGCCTCATTGGCAAGATCACGTCTGGTCTGTAAGCTCCACCTCATATGCGAGATCAAGTCTAGTCCGCTTGGTTTTGGCTCATATGCAATATAAAGTTTAGTACGTTTGGCTTCGCCTCATATGCGAGATCAAGTCCAGTCTTCCTAGCTCTGCCTCATATGTGAGATCAACTTTGGTCCGTTTGGCTCCACCTCTTATGGAAGATCAACTCTAATGTGAGATAAGTCCAGATTGCTTGGCTCTGTCTCATATGCGAGATCAATTTCGATCTTCCTAGCTCCACCTCATATGCGAGATCAAGTTCATTCTCCTAGCTCTGTCTCAAATGCGAGATTAAGTCTGGTGTAAGTCCTCTCTTCTTAAGTAAATATATTTAGATTTTACCCAAAGGAGTAAAGTTAAGATTGGGTGGAAATTAATTGGTTATATTTTACCAAGTTAAACAAAAATGGAGAAATATGAAAATTTTAAGCGTTAAAAAGAACCAAATTCTCAAATGAGAATTATATTTGATTGGAAGGGGAATTGAAGAGCATTTATGGGTATATAAACCTAATTCAAGAAGGTTGGGAGCTTGGAACTAAATAGTTTATTTTGGAGAAGAACAAAATTATGGAAGAAAACATAAGGCCCAAGAGAGATTTATTTTTATGGAATCTTAAAAGGGAATTTAACCAAGTCTTCTTCAAATACTTAAGGGCTAAGTAAAGGATGCATAAGCTGTAGCCATTTGGGGGTAAGTGAAGCAGGTGGGTGTCAATATCAGAGTCAAGGAGGAATGACATAGCAACTTTCGGACAGTTTATTTAAGAGAGAAAGATAGAGACAGTGTGAGCAATCTAATTGTGGAAAACCAGAAATTCCTTCATCAAAGTTGTAGAGAAATGAGTGAGGAAGAAAGTTCGAAGGCTTCCATGAAGAGACTGGACGGAAAACTGGGAAAATCAAAGGAAAACAGTAGCTTGATCGAAATTCGAAAAAAAACAGAGCATCGTGGAATTTGAGTTGATTTCAGGAGTTCTAGAAATTTTCAAAGCTCCAAACTCTGAGGTTAGGTGAGTTACAAGTTTACCATGAGTATTTTGATCTAAATTAGATGGAATTAGAGCTGGTTTACAGAACTGAAAGTTGTCAAGAATAGGGTGTGTTACTGTGGGAAGATTGAAGATTCTCTCTCAAAACAGTTGAGTAATTGGAAAACATTTTTCACGGAAGTTGAAGAGGATTGAGTAAAGAGGACTCCTGAGGGCTGCTGTAGGAAAGATATGATCCGGAAGGCCATCAATTTAAAGAAAGCGAAAAATCGTAGGTTACTACAGTTTTCGCGAGAAACAGAGCATCGAGGAGTTTGTGGAAATTTGGGGTTGTATGAGGTAATTCGTGAACTCTAATCTATTGGGTAATTTGATTTAGAGGTATATAATGAGTTTTGGAAGAAAAAAATGGTTTGGGGCTTGATTTGGTGAAATCAAAATTGAAAGTTGTGAAAAGAGGCTGCTGAGAAAGAGAAGAAAAAGGGAAAACCAAAATAGGGCTGGAGGTTGAAGGAGGGTCAAAGTTTTGACTTTCAGGGTTTGACCAAATTGTTTAAAGTTTGACCTTGTAATTTAAGGTTAATTAAGGGCACTTAAACTTGGTTTACGGCCCAACTAACATCATTAAGCTGCTTTTAACCTAAAATTAGAGAAAATTGGGATCTTTAACTTAATTTTGAAGTTGATAAAGGGATTAATTTCAAGTAAACCCTCATTACGGTTAATAAAAAAATTAGATAAAGTTGGATAAAATTAAGGTTAATTAAGATGTTCCTAAGTTTAATTTAAATCTTTATGGATATCAATAAGATGCTTGATCTTAGAATTGAATTAATTAGGAATGTTACCTTAATGTTAAGGTAATTTAAGGATTAAAGTGTAAGGTGAAATTCTAAAATTGGATGGCATTAGGATTTGGGGAAGATCAAGTGTAATTGACATTTTTATGGCACTTAAAATCTAGAATTTGACTTATTTGAAAACTTAAGTGAATTTGAAATTTGCTAAGGAACTAAATTGTAAGTAAACCTTAGATTTAACAAAATTAGGGTATTTGAGAATTAAGTTAAATTGGACATATTTGGAGGGTAATTATGAAATTAAATATTTGATTGACTGGGGAGTAAACATGGAATTATAAATCAAATTTTAAGACCATCATAAATCCGTGGATTAGAAGATACCATCATTAGAAATCCATGGAATAGAAGATCCAGGGATTAGCTAGTTGACTATGAGTGGTTTTATTTTCAAGTATTTCAAATTATGATTTATATGCATATAGTATCATAGTAAGTATGTTATATGAATGAGCTCAAGTATAATCTGTATGAATGAGCTCAAGTATGATTTGTTTCATGAACCTTGAACGCATGATTTAGATAAACATATTTTATCTAAGAATTACAAAAGAGTTTGATTTGTGATGTATTATGATTTCATCGTGATTTTGAGGGAAGTAGATTTCAAACCACTGGCTTAGGTATCCAGGGAATGTAAGCATATTTCGTGGACATTTGATGGGGATTGTTTGCATGCTCTGACTGAAATTGTCAGCGTACTTGGGTATGTCGGGCAAAATTGTCGACATGTGCACATAGGACTGGTTAAATTAGGTACAGGGTTTAGTGAGATTTTTTCTAGGTATGACTGGAATCTATATGAACTATCCTCTGGTTTAATTGAGAAAAATGATGATCATGCTATTTCACTGATTTGCATATGTTTCTAAGATTTCCTGTTATGAGTTGATTTGTATGTTTTAAAGGATTATTTGATATTTAACATGCTTTGAAAGGTTATTAAATGTTTAAATATATGATAAATTGATCTTGCTTAATAAATGTTTTCCAAAAAAGTATTTCCAAAAGAAAAACTCTATATTCAAAAAGTACCACTCATTGAGCTTCCCAGCTTACATTTGGGTCTACCACAGGGTTGGTTTATTTGCATAACTACAATGCCCTAGGATCCAAGGGAGGTGTCGGTGAATCCCAATTCAATCAAGTTCTGATTGTTGAACTAGACAAGAGTCTTGTAAAATTATTTGTAAGAATCTTTAAGTATAGTTATTTATAAAAATAAATTTAAGTTATGTTGGAAATCTTAAAGTGTTGTAAGGTAAACAAGTTAGATTGGATAGTAAATATCACAAAATGGTGGTATTTGTTGTGCTCACATCTCCTCTTAGGTGAAAGAGGTAAATCTAGAAGTGACATCTAGTCTGGCTCCACCTCCTCATATGCAAGATCAACTCTGGTCTATCTAGCTCTACCTCATATACGAGATCAACTCCAGTTCGCCTGACTGTACCTCCTCTGAAGATCAAGTTCGATCCTTCTGGCTCTGCCTTTATGCAAGATCAAGTTCAGTTTACAAGGTTCTGCTTTATCTGTGAGATCAAATCTGGTTACTTGACTTTGCCTCATCTACCTGATTAATTCTGATATGCATTGTTTCACTTCGCCTACATGAGCAAGTTCGATTTACCTAGCTCTGCATTTGGTTTGCCTAGCTCTGCCTTATCTGCGAGATCAGGTTTGTTCTTCTTAGCTCTACATCATCTGAGATCAAAGTTGAGCTTGAAGCTGACAGAATGCTCAAGTCAATGTCGTAAGCCAATACCAACGGAATCCTCAGATCGCAGACTGAGATCGAAACCAACGAAGTACTAAGATCAAAGGCAGTAGAACACTGAGCTTGAAGCCGACAAAACGCTCAAGTTAAGGACTTGAGCCAAAACCGACTAAATGCTCAGGTCGCAGACTAAAGATTAAGCCAACAAAATACCGAGGTCGAAGTTGACATAATACTGAAATCAAAGCCGGTAGAATACTGAGCTTGAAGCTGACGAAATGCTCAAGTTAAGGACTTAGGCCTAAACCGACGTTATCCTCAAGTCGTGGATTAAGATCAGGCTAGCGGAACTCTAAGATCGAAGTTGAAGGGACGCTAAAATCAAATCCTTGAACCACCTCTTGTTTCGTGTATACCTGCAAAAGAAAAAGAAAACCCACCTTTTACAAATATATTTAGAAGTCGGCGACATTTAAAAAGTTACCTTCGAATGCAAGTTATCAATAGTTGTAATTCCTATAAAAAAAAATGGGATAAGTTAGTAAAAAAAATAAAATATTAGAGGATGTAAAAAAGGAAATTTGAAAAGAAGAAAAAAAAGGAAAAAAAGGAGGAGAGAAAAAACGTGGCTTCATGAAAAATACTCATTTGAGCAGCAAACCATAAAAAAGATGCTGAGAGTCCGAAATAAAAAGAAAGAGGAGATGATCAAAGATGAAGAATATTAAAGAAGAAAAGAAAAAAAAATAGTGAGAAAAAAAACACAGAAATAGAAAGAAAAGAAAAAAAATCCAAAGTTCCAACAGAAAAAGGGAGGAAAATTTTGGAAGCTGGAGTGAGTTTGATTATCTATATTTATAGATGGTGGTTTTGATATAAATCCAAATGTTAATTCAAATTAGATTTGATTCAAATAGAGAATCTAATTCAATTTGAGCAAATCATTATCATCCCGTTTGGTAATCATTTTGTTTTTTAAAATTAAGTCTCTAGATACTATTTTCTTCTCTAAATTTCTTATCAACTTTTCACCAATGATCTAAAAAATCGAACCAAAATTTGATAATTAAAAAAAATAGCTTTCAAAAAAGTTGATTTTAGTTTTTGAATTTGGCTAAGAATAGAATCTTGTACTTAAGAAAGATGTAATCATAGCAAAAAATATGAATATATAGGCTTAATTTTCAAAAACAAAATGGTTACTCGACTGATATCTACATCCAAATCAAATTCAAATTTGGTACTTTCAAATTTTATTTCGGATTCAAAGAGATTTGGGTTTCAAATTTAATCCTAAATACATTCATGGTATATATAAATTTTACCTTAGATTTATATTTCGGTATATTTTATCCAAAATTCAAATTATTCATTGAGTCAGCCCTTGTTTGGTCCTAAGGGGAAGGTTAAAGCCTAAAACCGAGTTTTGGAAGGCATAGAAATAGGATTTCATTTTCATTACTCAAAGCTCTTTATTTTGGGAGCGTATATGATACTTGGGTTCCGGCAGGGAGAAATTTTCATTTCCAAGCCACATTAGATTGCGGATAAAACCTCAAATTCATCTCATAATAAAATTTGACTATATTCCAAATTTTATCTCAAATTCAAGTCATTACAATTTAGACTCTTATTCTCTAAGCAAATCAGATGGTGGATCATACCTCAAATTTGGAGCAAATTAAAGTTTAACCATATTCTAAATTTTATCTCAAATTCAAATCATTCAAACTTGGCTTTTACCCTATGGAGTCAAATTAAAATTGTGAATAATCCTTAAATTTGTCTAAAATTAAAATTTGATCATATTCCATTCATACATGTGCATAAATCTCAAAAAGGGGCATTGGATTGAATGGCTAATTATGTTAAAAAAAAACATGTCTCAAATTGACAAATCCTAATGTTAAACAATTTTTTTTTAAAACATAATGTGCATGAAGCCACAAAAAAATTCTATAAAATTATCCTATATATCCAAAAAGTTGTGATAATAATATATTTTAATCTTTATATTCTATATATCAAATCTTTATATTTAAAATAAAATAATCCAATTTATCAAATTGTTATAATTAAAATAAAATTATCACATATATCTATATAACCATCAAATAAAAGTGCATTGAAATTATTAGATAAAATTAGTTTTTAATAAAAACAAATCTTATATATTCATAATTAAATAAAATGAGATTTTTTCTCATAAAAAATTGATTTTTTTACATATAGACAGATATACAAATGTAATATCAAAGACATTTAGTACCCTCATCAGATTCTAAGTCTGAAAGGGAGATATCATTTATTGCCACAAAAATAGTGTCATAAGTAGAAATGAATGGAGAGGTTAGAGGAAAGCCTTTCACTTAAAAGCAACGAAAAAATATCATAATTACAAAATAAAGTAGATTAGGAGCATCTAGAACCACCCAAATGTATAATGTCTTCCCATAAATGTCAAGCAAACTTTTCGAGATCCTTGAAGGTACGATTATTTCTCTCCAACCAAATGCTCCACAATCGGACATCAATTAAGTTACATTTAAGAATGTTCTTGGGAGAATGGAGGGTGAGGTGCAATAACATATTCAGAATACCATACAAAGAATTAGGGAAACTAGCAAATACATCAACCATAATGGATCAAATTGAAGTAGAATAAGAGCAATGCATAAACAGATGGTCGACTGTTTCATAATGGTTTTTACGCATAACACACCAATTAGGATTGAAGTTGAGCAATGAAAAGCGAGCTTGATATTTCTTCACGGTGTTTAGGCTCTTAGAAGCAAGGTCCCAAAAAATTTTTTAAAAAAATTAGGGTGTGTTTGAGGCAAGAATTATCCTAAACTATAATAACTACATCTTGTTACAGTAAATATTATTTTGCATTCCCCAATTAGCGACCATCAATACTATTTCAAAACCCCTGTTTGATACAATATTTACTATTTGCTACAGTTTTTAATATTTTACATTTATCATTTTTTTATTCTTTCCTACCGTGTTTACTATTTTCTTCTCAAATTAAAATAGTTTACACTCCAAACACATATTATCATAACCAAATTAATTAATTCACTCTTCAAACACAAATTATTATAACTCAACTATAATAACCTAGGATTATAATAACCAACTCCTTATCCCAAATACTCCTTACATTTTTTGGAAGGGTGGATGTTCATAGGTTAAATTTTGAGAGGCAATATTGAGAGAGATAAATACAAAGGGAAAAAAAAAGAGAAACAAATATAATAATTGATAATAATAAAACAAATTTCCTATAAATGCAAACCATTGCATTTTTCATTCTCGCTAATTAAATATAAAAAAGTACCATTATTTCTATCATTTTTTCCCCAAAACAACACACCTCATCTAAGTCATTTCAAATACTTTTTCTTGATTTAGATAATAAGTTTCAATTTTGCAAAAAAAACAAAAACAAAAACAAAACAAAAAAAAAAGGAAAAACAATTACTTTCCCCTCTATAGGTCTTCCATCACAATTTCTCTCATCCTTTTAATCTAATTATGATAATTGTTTCACAAATTTTTAAACTGAATTTTTTCAAAACTACTTTTGCTAGAGCTATGATTTTTTTTTTCTTTTTTGTCATCTCTTAATGATCACACGATAAAAGAGCAAAGGAATAGATGTGAGCATGAAGGAGAGAAGATGATAAGATATTTATACTTGAGGATTAGAGAGAGATACAAACATAGTATTAAATTTTCATTTACGTACCAATATTTCCATATTTCCATAGGTTCGATATCAACATGAGGGGTGAATCGATATTACCATTATATCGTAGGAAAATCAATGAAACATAATAAATAAATAAACAACAAAATGTCATTAGTGTAAATATAATATAAATAATAGCTTGTTTAAAAATTATAAAATATTCATTTAGAGAAAATAATGGCAAAATTTCTTAAAATATTTACAAATAATGTTCATTTTAGAAATATCACTAATAGACGTTGATAGACTTCCATCAGTATCTATCAAAATCGATCGGTGTCTATCATTGATAGTTCTAAAATTTTGCTATATCTTGTAAAAATTTTCAACAATTTTACTATTTGAAATTTGAGTATGTATGTATGAGACGTGAGTGGGGAAAAATGAAAAAAAAAAATATTTTTACGAAAAAATAATCACATATGCACCTCCCTTGTCCGGATAGACGGTGTCGCTTGTGTGGGACGTCCACCGAACCCACGTTGATCTTCTCCTCACTCCCTCTAAAACATGGGTACCCTTGGGGGCCCAAACCCATAGCTAAAGGTTGGAGTATAAAAAGGAGACTCCCTTTTCAAAAATTTCCAATATGGGATTCTCCGACCAAAGGTTGGTTCTTTTTTTTTTATTATTTTTTGAAAAACAAATTTTCACGTAACAATCCCCCACTTGAAAATTTAAACATGAGGGAAAAAAAATCATTGAGCAGCTTCAATCTATACAACACTGTGCATAAGCAAAGGTGTCTTACGACTTGAATCTTTACGTAGCGTAGATGATGTTGGGGTTTATGCCCTAAAGTCTCGTGTCCAGTAGTTTGTAAACAACTTTGTACGAACACTTGTGATGTATAATATAAATGATATTTACTTCACTACTTGACTTTGTACATTTAGATATTTTTCATTTTACCAAAAACCAATAAACTTGATATCCCTGGTTATCTGTATGTAACTTAAGTATGTATGTGGTGACATACAAGTGGATCATGTCTTAAGTGATAACCAAAATGGTCTTAGTATATGGATATAGGAGGGAGACCTTATCCTGGTAACGCTACGGATGCGGCCCGCTTTGTGGATGGTCACAATTGTTGTGACTTGTCACAAATGATCTGATCCTGATCATTCATGTAGGGGACATGCGAGCAGGGGCGTCCTATACAAAGAGTTTGTATAAGACGTGACCACGAAATGTTAACGTCTCATTCAATAATACCGTTCATAACTAAGACTTCACTTCACTAGGATGACCATAGGTAACATGACTTCAATCCTGAGTGAGTTGGGAACTCCTACCATTGAGGGCGGTCCTTTGATTTGCATATGTACAAGTGGCCAGAACGCCGACTCAAACCTACCATTTTGGGGATTCGTCTGATTTGGGAACTGGGAACTCAACTTTACAAGATGAAATTCATTCATTCCTCGAGGCAAGGGTAAGTAGATAGATAGCTCCCTTAAGGGCTAATTCCAGGGCTTGAACGATGTGGCGCTACGCACCTTCTCATGGCCCAAAAGGTATTCACGCATAGTAGGACTATGTTGTATTATTTATTAGAGGGATCAGTGGTACTTAAGGAGGAAGATGTAATTATAGGGGCAAAACGGTAAATTGGCCTGCTGTAATTACGAGCATCTGTGAAGGGTTATCATACTGATGATTGGTTATATCCAATGGACATAGAAATATATCTATGGCAAGAAGAGTTCAACTGTCAGTCTTTAGTGAAATGTCTGACAGTTAACAGATGGTGGATATCATGACTAAAGAGTTTAGTCGGCTATCCATATACCGTTGGAACTTCGAGCCATAGGTCTATAAGGTCCCCTTGGTAGCTTGGATACAAGTTGAGAGTCAGTTTTTGGGTCAATTTGAAATGTTCAAATTGACAAGAGGGAGTTCGATTATATATGATATAATGGAACGAGTTAATTAAATATGATATAATTAACTTTATGTATGAGATACATTAATTTGGAGGAAATTGGATATAAATATGATTTATATCTAGTAGAGGAAAATATTATAATTAATATATGATATCAATTTATAAGTTATGAATGTGATAAGATCACATTCATTGAACGGTTATAAAGGAAATGAGAAGGCGCCTTTTCGTTCTAAATAACGGATGAGTGCATTATAAATAGCAGACGGTGTGTTGATCTCGATATGCGCGGATATTGTGAAAAAAATAGTGTCATCGTTTAGAAAATCAGTGACTATACGATAGTGACTGCACGATCGCTTACATATACGATATTGCTAAGCGATCGCATACTGATTACACTGTCGCGCGCTATTATCTAAACGATCATTTACCTTTTTCCTAAGCGATCATTTAGCTCATGATATTTACTAAACGATCGTATAGACAATCACTTAGTTTTCCTACATGATCGTTCGTACGATCGCTCACTCTTTTCATACACGATCGTTTACCTTTTCCTACACGATCGCTTACTTTTTCTATACGATCGTATACTTCACCTAAACGATCAAGCATCGTGTCTATGTAATAGACGACCGCATCTCCCACTTGCTTGATCGTTGTGTACGGTCGCTCTTCCTCCTTCCCTCTACCAAATTGGAACAAAGCCCACACTTTGGATTATCACTCCAAGAATACTGAGGGCTTTAAGTGGTGTTGTCTTCTCTGTTTCCTTCTGTCCGAGTGGTGATTGTTCGAGGTAGACGGTTGGGCTTTAGACTCGCTATGAATAAGAAATCTACATCTGGTATGATTTCTTGATCCCTTTAGCATTACGAAAGTATGTTTGAATGTATATGCGATAATTCTGTCACAATGAATTGGAAAGATCCACTTTCGTTCGTAGGTACTCTTGAATAAGAGTTCCTTCAGATGATTTAGCATATACTAGAGTAATCCATAGTTTTGAACTCTATCTCTAACAATATCTCCCACATAGTGTCATTAGGATGTAGTTCGAAAGTCAGTGCTTTAAGGCCTAGCACATGTATCCCAATTTAGTGAAAGCTCTAGAAAGTTTGCCTAAAAACTCCATAGGAAGTTATCCCAGCTTCCACGTTCACATAGATGAGTCTATCAAGAGTACTTATATAGCTAGATACCCAACCTATCATCAAATATAGATCTCATTAAGAATTGAGTTTAACCTCTCTTACGCTTTAGGATATCATGCTGAGACTCTAAGTCATAAGAATGGAACTCTATATTTGTTTTAACATGATTCACTATATATCACTTATGATAGTTATTACCCATTGAATCTGTTTCTTGGGATCTTCAATCTACAGGTTGGGTTTTCCTCACAGTGTTATCTTTCTATAAGCATGAGTGTCATATCTTTTGAGGTTTTGAAAACCTTTTATCTAGCCAGTCTTTTCGTCAAAGGATCTACCAAATTTTCATCAGTTCATATATGATTTACTTTATTGCACCAATAGTGAGAAACTCTCTAATGGTACCGTGCTTACGACATATTTATTGTCTTTTTCCATTGTAGTAAAGGTTCTGAACTTTTGCGATTGTTGCAGTGCTATTGCAATTGATCAATATGGCAGGTACGGGCTTTTCCCATAAGGGAACCTCTGATGGCAGACTTCTAAGGCAACCCGCTTCTTCACTAGTTACTAGTGCTATCATTTCTGATTCCATCATAGATTGGGCTAAAATAGTCTGTTTCTTGGACTTCCAAGAGACACTTCGCCTGCTATATTAACGATATGGCCACTTGTAGCCTTTGAATCATCCGAAAAGGGAGTTGAGTCAGCATCGCAGAACCTTTCCAGGACAATGAGAAACTTCTGATAATATAATCCTAGGTTTTAGGTTTTCTTCAAGTACCTCATAACCCTTTTTATAGCATTCCAATGCTCTTTATTAGTTTTGCTTGTAAATCTGCAAAGTAGTCCTACAACATAAGTTATGTCAGACCTAGTGCAGTCAGCAGCATATCTAAGACTGCCTACGATGCTCGCATGCTTAGATTGATTAACACTGTCACCAGTGTTCTTGAACAACCTAACACTAGGGTCATAAGGAGTACAGGCTGGTTTACATTCAAAGTAACTATATTTCTTTAGACTTTTTTTCTACATGGTGAGATTGATTCAAAGAAATTCTCTTTTAAGACCTAGTCACTTTTATGCCTAAGATTACACTAGCTCCTCTTAAGTCTTTCATGTCGAAGTTTGCACTCAATATTGATAGCAAGTTCGACCCAAAGATCAATAAATCATCTACATACAGACACAGGATAGTGAAAAGATTATTTTCAATCTTATGGTAGATGCATTCGTCACTTTCATTAACTTGAAATCTTTAGATAGGATTAGGTTATCAAACATTTTATGTCATTGCTTAGGAACTTGTTTCAGACCGTAAAGAGATTTGTCTAGTTTACACACTTTATTTTCTTCACCATGAACTACAAAACCCTTAAGTTGTTCCACGTAAATCTCTTCTTCAAGTTCACTGTTTAGGAAGACGGTCTTTACATCCATTTGACATACTACGAGGTTATAAAGGCCAGCGAGAGAAAACAGGATACAGATTGAGATAATTTTAGTGACAGGGGAGAAGGTATCAAAGAAGTCTACGTTTTCTCTTTGTCTAAAGTCCTTTGCCACTAAACTAGCTTTAAACTTGCCAATTGTTCCATCAAGTCTAAGTTTCTTCCTTAAGATCCATTTTCACCCTATTTTCTTGAAACCTGGGGGCAGATCTACTAAGTGCCAAGTCCTATTTGACTCAAGTGAGTCCATCTCATCATTTATGGCTTCTTGCCATGGGTTGGCATCTACTGAGGACAGGACGACTTTTAGATCTTTAGGATCTTCTTTTATATTATAGATCTGGAAGTCATCCCAAAAATTATTGGCGGTTCTAGTTCTTTTGCTTCTTCTAGGTTTTGGGTCGGTTTGCTTTGTAGAGGTAGGATTTCTAACTAGGGTTAGACCACTAGATCCTGAGCCTCCACTGTTTCTTGATTTAAAATGAAATCTATCCTCAAAGAAGTTGACATCATTTGACTCAATGATCACTTGGTTTGCTATATTATAGAGCTTATAGGCTTTATTATTTAAGGCGTAACCTATAAAGACGTACTCATAGGCTCTACTAGTTAGCTTTTTTTTCTTTTCGAGTCTGGAATCCTTACAAAGGCTAAACAACTCAAAGTTCTAAAATAAGACAAGTTTGGTTTCTTATTCTTGAGGATTTCATAAGATGAAGTTGTGTTTTTAGACTTTGGGATTCTATTTAGGACATAACACATGGTAAGGATGATTTCACCCCACCAAATAAGACGCGACTCCTGAACTAAGTAAAATAGTAATTACTAGCTCACCTAAAGTTATATTTTTCCTTTCGATTTTTTTGTTAATTTCAGGAGAGTAAGGTATGGCCTTTTCATGTATTATTCCATATGAGTTAAAGAACTCATTAAAGTTGTCTGGTACTCAGTTCCCTATCACTACGATGTTTTTTAATCTTTCTATTAAATTGATTTTCTACTTCAGAAACAAATAATTTGAAGGCATCAAAAGCATCACTTTTGTTTTTCAACAAATATACAAAAGTAAAATCAGAGCAATCATCAATAAAAGTAATGAAATATCTTTTATTGTTCCTAGTCAAGATGCCATCAAATTCACATACACCAGAATGAATTAAATCTAGAGGCTCATAAATCCTAAGTACAGATTTATGAGGAGTTTTAGTAATTTTGGCCTAACTACAATACTCGCATTTATCAAATTCATTCGTGGATAACTTAGGTATCATTTCCAGCCTAATCATGTTACTAATTATATTTTAATTCACATGACAAAGTCTAGCATGTAAAACATTCATAGAACACAACATATACACACAAAATTTCATTTTATTAAGGTCTAAATTTAATTTGAACATTTCCTCGGTTGCATACCCTTTTCTTATAAATACATTATTTTTTGTAAGAGTATATAAGTCTGCCCCTATGGTTTGAGTAAAACCGACTTTGTTGAAGAGATAGCCTGAGACCAAGTTCTTTCTTATCTCTGGAGTGTGCAAGACATCTTTCAATGTAAGGGTCTTCCCAGAGGTAAATTTCAACTCCACCTCATCAATTCCAACAACTTTCATGGAGTGATGATCCCCCAACAGAATATTCCTATCCTTAGTTTCAATATAAGTTTTAAAGAGACTAAGGTCATCATAGATATGGCACGGTGTGAGTTGTAATTCACATCTATTTCTTCCCCCTTTATCTCTTTTCTCCTTCTGACGATGTGAGTTGTAAGCGGTAGACGATGACGTGGGGAGAAAAAATCTCCAACGTGGACACGAGCAGTTCCGACGCGGGCTCGAGCAGACGACGTGAGACGGAGTGGTGCGAGGCGAAGCTTTCAGCACTAGGCGTGAGAAAATCCAACGTAGACTCGAGCAGATCCAGTCGATGACGGCGCAGGCTTGAGGAAACGGACGACATGAGACGACTTGGTGAAGCTTCTGGCACCGGGCACGAGTAGTTCCGCACGCGAACTCAGGTCAACGGAGCTAGGCAAAAAGATTTGATCGATGGTGGGGGTTTAATATAAATAATGATGATGATATATATATCGTGATATATATAATCGTTTCTTTTATAAAATCATAATGATTTTTGTATTTATATTTCTTGTTTTGTGATATATATGCTTACATATATGTTCTATGTTGAACATCCCTTTTGTGATTTATATACTATGGTAAATATTTTTTTTTGTTGATTTTTGACTACTTTGAATTTATGATATATGATATATACATACTTGTATATATGTTCTAAAATTATGTTCCAAGGTATATTTAAAAATAACCATGAATATTTGAGTAGATATCATATGTTCTAAATTATATTTTAAATAACCATCAATATTTGAGTAAATATCAAATATATTTACCAATTATTTCATATATATTTTTAGAATATTTCCAAATGAACAACGGAATATATTATATGTACGAGTGAACAAATAATTGAATATTTCATACAATAACAAAAATCAACGTGAAAAATGAAATGGAAAATAAAATAATATTAATGTCATTTTCTCTCACCAAATGAAAATGGAAAAAAATATATCAAATGCATTTTATCTCTACAATCGAAAAAGAAAAAAAAATCATAATAAATGCATCATATGGTGATTTATGTCAAGCATTGAATTTATATACTGTGGTATATTTCATATATTGGTTATAATATTTTCAAATGTCTAACAAAATGTTATGAGGTATATTTTAAATAATCATGAATCCGAAAAAAAAAACTGAAACCAACGAAAATATTAAAAAAATTTCATTAGATGCATTTTCTCTCTCCAATTAAATTAAATAAAGGAAAAAATCTCAACAAATAAATGCATTTTCTCCCTCTATATGAAAATATGAAAAAAATCATATTAAATGAATCTTCTCTTTTCATAATAAATGCAATTTCTCTTGCTATCATCAAGAAAATTTTGAAAATAGGAAAAAATATATAAAAATCCGGAATAAAAATAATAAAAAATGGTAAATTTGTCCAAAAATAATGCTAAAAGTCTTTCTTGAAAAAGTTCAAATTTAAATACAATTTTGAAATATAGCGCGTAAATAGTTTTTTTTTAAAAAAAAAAAAATGTAAAAATCCCTTTGAATTAGATAGTAAACAGATCTTTTAGGGTCTCTTTGGTAGGCAATCTAAAAACAGAAATTTGAAAACATGAAATTCAATAAAAACAGAGTTGTATTTTATGTTTTCAGATATTTGTTTGGTAGCAGATTTAGAAATTAAACTCTAATTTAAATAAATTTTAAAAGTGTGATTGAAAATATATTCAGTTAGTCACTAAATACTAGATTGAATGTAAACCATTGCAAATTAATTTATGAACTTGTTTTATATTAAAGTTTTTATATAATTATTATTTTTTAATATCATATAATATATATAATACATTACACATTCTAAATTTAACAAAAATAGTTGAGTTTATAATATGAAATAGTATAATTGTATTGTTATTTTTATCATTTTAAATATAATTATGCATTTTAAAATTTTGAACTCAAAATTTTGATCCACTAAAAACATAAAAAAGTTGTTTTTTAGAATTTGCACGGTTTGGATCAAAGAATCTGGAAACAGTTTTTGGAAACAAAATCCATACGATAAACCAAACACATATTCGTTGAACTCAGCGAGTCTGAAAACTTGAGCTGCCTACCAAACAGACCCTTAGATTTTTTTGACATGACTTATATGATTTTTTCTCCTTTTAATGTGATTTAGAGTTTTATTGGGTTAAAAAAAATAAATCCCTTTTAGTTTTTAGATTTAGAAAGTATATATATTGGAAATTTATTCTAAAGATTTTCATCAATAATTTTTTAGATAGCATTTGATTATAGATAAATCTAAATCTATATTTTTATAAAAAAAAATGATTTTTCATGGTGACTTTTCATGGTATATAGATATTTTTCGTAGTATTTTTAGATTGCAGAAGATTAGATTTAAATAGTAAATAGATTATTTATTTATTTTTTAATTTTCTAAAGTAATTTGTGTGATTTTTACCTTTTTAATGCGATTTAGAATTTTATTGTGTTTTAAATTTTTTTTTTTTCATATCCTTTTTAGATTTAGATAGTAAATAATTTTTTTTTCTTAACATGATTTTTGTGATATTTTATTTTTTCTTTTTGGCTGATTTAAAATTATTCTTAAATTTTATTTTTATTCCTTTTAATGTGAATTAGAATTTCATTGTGTTTTTAATTCTTTTTTCATACCCCTTTTAGATTTTAGATTTTGATAATATATAGATTTTTTTATTTTTTATTTGAAAAATTCTTTAACTTCAATTTTTATTAATTTTTAGATAAAATGAATTTTCATCCATGACTTTTTTAGATAACAAAAGATTATAGATAAAATCTAAATCTAGATTTTTATCAAAAAATATTTTTAATGTGATTTTTCATAGTATATAGATACATATTTTTCAATAGCCATTTTTAAATTTTAGAAGATCAGATTTAGATAGTAAATAAATTTTTAATTTTTCTTAACTTCATTAATGTGATTTTTTTTCTTTTGACGTGATTTAGAGTTTTATTTTATTTTTTTAAAAATTTTTCTGTTTAAATTTTAGGTACAGATTTGTTATTTTATATGTTTATTTTCTTAACGTAATTTTTGTGATGTTTTAATTTTTCTTTTCTTTTTAACATAATTTAAAGTTTTTCTTAAATTTTATTTTTGTGCCTTTTAACGCCATTTAGAGTTTTATACTGTTTTTTAAAAAAATTTCCATGCCCATTTTAGATTTTAGGTTTAAATAATATGTAGATTATTTTATTTTATTTTTTAAATCCAGAAGAGATACCTGTTAAAATTTATATTTCATACTTTTATTTTATATCAAATTATATTAACATGATATAGTATGATATATATAGAAAGATGAAATGTGATTTTTTTCTAAATCTACTATACGACAAAAAAACAAAGGAAAAACTTATTGTTTTTTTAATTAATGTGTAATCGGAAAAAAAAAGAAAAGAAAAAAGAAACAAGAAAAGAAACATCTTACTTAACGTGCATAAAGGTATTCTATTTAACATTTGATTTTTTTTTCTTTTATTTAATGTGAACTTGAGATTTTAGAGATGAAAGATGCTTTTATTTCTTTTAAATTTTCCTTCTCTAACGTGAATTTGAGATTTTAGGGATAAAATATGAATTTTTTTAATTAAGAGAAATTCTTGTTTTATCCTGAATTACATGGGAAATTTTTTTATTTAATAATTTCAGTACGAAACTTCAATGTCAATTTGAGATTTTAGAGATAAAATGTTTTTTTTTTTTTTTTTTTTTTTTTTTTTTAAAAAAAATATTTTGTTTTAACTTGAATTACATGAAAAATTTTTATTTAATAATTTTAATGTGAAATTACATGATATAACCCTATAACCATCAACTAAAAAGGACAAAAGAGGAAATCAAATCTTTGTTCCTTGTACCCCATTTTAGAATGAGTTTCTTGCAGAATTGACAAAATAAGTTTAAAAAATTAGACCTATAGTCAATATTTATTAATTTTGCAAAAATAGCAAAAATAAACTCAACCCACTGATACACCTAATGCACTTGATACCCTCGATACATTTGATTCATTATTGATATACACTTGAAAACACTACTAGTATATGAAGCTAAAATTGATGAATTAGAATGCTTAATGATTCTATTTTCTTCCGCTACAAACAATATATGCCCGATACACTGTTGATATATACTTGATACACTATTAATAAAAGGTTGAAAATGACTAGTTATTTAAGTGTTTTAAAAAATTCATAAAAATGATTTATATTGACAAACATTTTTCCTCTAGTTATTCCAAACACGACGAAATTGTCAAAATGTGTATATTAAACTAAGTGTTAGTGAGTTTTAAGTTGAATCTCTTCGATCTATTATACAATTGTACTTAAAAATGAAAAAAAAAACATCATTTCAAAAGAAAAAAAACTACAAAAAGAATAAAAAATGCAGCAAATGCAAAAATTAAAGTGAGTAATAATTCATATTGCTACAAACAAAGATGTAAAAAAGATATTAATTGACTGATAAAAGGGCAAAATTGAAATACAGGATAAATAAATTTTAGATTTAAGAATTTTACCGTATCTACAATTTTTTTATAAGTTGAAGACACGTTCCTAATTATACTTTTGAATTTGCCATATTTTACAAATTTATTTCCAGAATTTTAGATATATTGTTTTCAAATTTATTTTCTACGAACAACCTCCCATTTTAAAGTTTAGGGACACCAAGTGATTTTGAACTGGTGTTAGGTTATTTTCACCAAAATAAAAATTAACTCGAGCAAGAGCCCGTCCAGTGGAGGCGCCATCACAGGAACATAGCGACTAGGAGCTTTTCGCTGCAGGCTGGCGATCGCCGCCGCCGTCGTTGCCATTGCCGTTGCGATGCTTTTATTTTTCTCTACTGTTTGAACTTTTTCTTCATTTTGGCAGTGCGGTAGATTTTCTGGATTTGTTGATCTGAACTGTTACGGCCGAGCCTACGGTTGAGCATGTCGAGATGAGGATTAGAACTGCTGCGGCGACGTATACACCGCTTTTCACCAAGTAGCACTCGCCGCCCAACCATCCCGCCGCGTACGGTTGCCGTCTGCTCATACTTGACGCCGCGCTCAGTAGCAATATCACTACGGTAAAGCTTGCCCTAGAAAATCAAATCCCCTCTTCAATTATATTGAATTTTTGTTTCATGATATAACAAACTGTCATAATTTGAAGATTCTGAATCAGAAGAATGAAATATTTTCAAATTAATTTTGGATTGAAGATGAATGATATTAGATGATGAGTTATTGAATATATGGGAGATTGTAATTGAATATTTATGCTTATTGATTGGTGATTTGAATGAATTCTTAAAGGTTGATGAAACAGTTTAAACGAGAGAAATAAATCAAACCTACCATGAAACAAGAAGAAAAATTGTGGCTAAGTTTGGTCTTTTAGGAGATTGTTCACTGCTCTTCTTCTTCCTTAAATTGAAATTGCAACTCGTGCAAAGTAAAATATTCCCGATAACTTGAGCCATAACCAAACACGCCAAAGCTGCAACTCCATATCCAAATGCTCGACTTTCCGGCAAATAGCACAGTTTCCCATCCAACTTGAGGTCATTCGTCTACCAAAATCAGTCGGAAAGTTAGTTAAAAACCAAAATCGTATTTAACAGAGAGACTTTTGATTCTGTCGTACCTTTGTTCTGTGTAATTCTGCAGCTACACATGAGACAAAGGCAATGAGTGCGAGTGAGACAATGATGGAGAGACTTAAGGTGTAGCAAAGATGGTGTTTTTCCATGGCGGGATGTCTTGTTATTAGGAGGAAGAATTTAAAACACAGGAAAGGTTAGCTTCAATTTGACTAAAGAGGAATTGGGACTTGGGAGCTTATGGGCCTTTTCGCATGGGATTGCTTGTTGCTTTTGTGTTAGTAGTTGAAAATTTTCTTTCAAGAGACTTTTTCAGTTGCTTGGAAAGAGAGGTACCTGTTTGGTTTAATTGAGAGAACAACCTGAATAGTGAATAGAAACTTGGAAAGAGTTGTATTAAAAAAAACTTCCAAGTAATCATCATGGGTTAACCTAGTTGGCAATAAAGGCCATGGGTATAGTAAAATACTTATAAGGAATGAGTTCAAAGTTCAATCTATGGAGGCCACTTACCCAGGATTAATATTCTTGGTATCCAAATATTGCAGGGTTAGGCGGCTTGGGTTGGACACTCACGATATATATATATATATATATATATATATATATTGCGGGGGGAGGGGGGAGGAATTAATGTGACATAGAGTTGGCAATTTAGTCAATTATATTCAATAATGCTAGGCTATTTCCAATTGGGATAATGGATAGTAAACTGAAAATGAATGGAGGAAAATTACAAGTTTGAAAGGGAATTTGTAAACTAACTACTTCAAAAGATTTTTTATCTCAGGTTGAATTCTTGAAAGGATGATGTAGTTTAAACAGTTTTTTAATCAACTGTTCCATCATTTAACCATAAACCACATATATTATCATTTGATACTTATTTACATTTTTCAAGATACAAAGTTTTCTAATTTATCTCCCATCTTCAACCTTAATTGTCGAACTCTTCTTCCCAAGATATTTAGTCAAGTTAGATCGATACAATTTAGAACTAAAAGGCCAAGTCTATTGCATGTGGATTTACATATCCTTGTTTATGAATTTAATAATCTCATACATTACATGTTCGTCCCCAAATAGTTAAGGTATCTATGACTTTCTTTAAGGTTGAAGGTTCGATATTACTCTCTTCAAGGTTGAAGGTTTGATACGTTACTCCACACTTGTTAAACTGAAAAATAATTACTTTGCTTTCATTCAACCTCTTGTCATGAGGGAGAGAGTAAGTGACTTTGACCTAAACCTTAGAATCAGAGATGGTTCAATGGTGAAGATGACGACCTTGAACTTGGCTCTTTGTTATTTTCATTTCTGTGTAAAAAAATATTTGTGCATATAAAATTAGTGGTATATCTTGAATATGCTTAGGTTCTAACTTTTTTTGGTATCTAATTATTTTATGCGAATAATTGAGTTTTGTTGTAATTTTTAGTGGAAGGGATGTTCGTACTTAGAGTCCATGTCATTGTAAAGGTTTATCTTACAAATCTTTCTTTCGTTGTTTGGTCAATCTCTTTTGGTCGATTGATTTCATTTGACCTCTAGTGGTGGTATGAAGATTCATGAAGATACAATGACGGACATGGGAAAACATATGGAAACTTTAAAATGCAAAAAATTTAAGCTACAATGTCGGTTAACAATGTCGGTCATTGACCTAGATCATGTGACCTATTTAAATAATGTTTTTTTCCTTCACATTTTTACTGTCTTTTTTCACCTCCTTCCTCTGTGAAATTCTATCTTTTCTTTCTTATGTGGGTCAGGAACACGACCATTCGTGTGAATCTGTTGTAAATGGTTGCCATTGTAGTCCATATTTATCACCGTTGTGGATTTGCAGTGAGTTTATTCTGTGGGTTTTGTCTACGAGGTCTAGATCTGTCACCACTTACTGTTGTTGTTCGTAGATTCCTCTTCAGTGCAACGTGGATTGCCGCCATTCTCCGTTTTGTGGTTTTTGTTTGATATGTGTTCATAACCTGTGGTCTAGATTTGTAGCTGCTTTGTTTGCCATCTGCCATATGTAGTAGCTGTTCGTTGCTGCCATTTGTGTGACGTGCCAGGTCTTACCCCACTTTTTTAAATCTACACTGATTCTTCATAGATTCAGTCAAATCTTCTCAAATCTACTTCGATTTTCAGATTTGAGCAGTTTGTGTAGACAAACTCTAATCAATCAGCTTGCTTTGAAGGTGAAATTTTCTTTTCCTAAATTTATCAAAAGTTTACATTCAGATTGGTTGGACATGAATTTACTTGTTATGAAAAATTGATTTGGCTTATTATTCTTTGAGTTTGATTGTTACTTACACATTGGATTTTAGCTTGCTAGAAAGAAATTTTTACCATGTGAAAATGACATGTACCTATTTAGCAAGTTAGTGTTCTTTTAAGATTTTTATTTAGAAAAAAGAAGCATGTTCATTAGTGTTTATATTTAACATGCTGTTCAGCATGTTAATATTTAATAATGTGACGGTCCTTTTACAAGCTTCCTAAGAATGTTCAGAGGTCTCAATTTGTTGTTTTTATTACTTACTTGGTTCCTCTTATATTGAAATCATTAGCTTATTGCTGTATATGTGAGTAGTTTTAAGCCACACCCAAAACTTTGAATTATCTTATGCTTATGCTTTTTGTATCTCTCATTTCTAGTCCTTATTTGCAAGTGTTGTATTTTTAAGTTAGGGAATGTGATGCCATTTTTCAATATGTCATTGATATATAAAGTAGGTTATGAAATCATCATGGGTTGGCCTAGTGGGTAAATAGGGGGCATGACCTTCATAAAGGACTAAGAAGTCATGGATTCAATCTATGGTAACCACCTGCCTAGGATTTAACATGTTACGGGTTTCTTTGACACCCAAATGTTGTATGGCCAGACAGGTTGTCTCGTGAGATTAATTTGAGGTGCATGTGAGCCTCCCCAGATGTTAAAAAGAAAAATATGTTATGAATATATGAAGGTAGGGCATGCCATGGCAAAGTTATATGAAGTTATTTTCCTAGATTATGTTGTGAATTTTTAATAATTAAGGATTGTATTTAATACCTATTGCTCTTCTTTGTTATATTTGTTCTAATATCTTTTGATATTATAACCCATATCATGTTGTTGACTTTTGTCCCAACATCATGAACTCGAGTGAACAATGAACTCTTCGATTTGTTCAGTTTTTTTGTCATCTTCTTCTTAAGGATCTAGAAATGACTGTGAGGGTACATGGATTGATAAGTAGTGTATTAAAATATGGTATTTGGTTTATTTACTATGTTCTTATAAGTTAATGTCTCTTATAAGTTAATACATCTTATGATTGTATGTTTTGTGCTTTTCTTGCAGATTCATACAATGGATGATTCGAGTAGCAGCAGTCAAGATGAGGGGAATGTTCTTATTCGTTATGAGGTCAAGAAGACTGCTCGACGTGGCCCAACCATTATGCCTGAGTTGATACACATAAGAAATTCTGGGGAACGCAAAACAATTGAATATAATGATCTAGGTCAACCTGTTGGAGAAAATGCAAAGAAAATGCAAAGTTTCATTGGTGTTTGTGTTAGACAACAAATTCCATTGACTTACAAAAGTTGGAAAGCAGTTCCACAGGAACTTAAGGATACAATTTTTGACTGTATACAAGTAAGAATTTTATAATGTTAAGGTAATAAACTTATGTAGTTTACTCAATTTCTAATTGTTTTGTGATTTTTACAACCCAGATGTCGTTTGTGGTGGACCTTGGTTCCAAACATTATATTCTTCAATCTGCATCAAAGAAGTTTCGGACTTTTAAATCCACATTAACTCAGCAGTACATACTTCCATATAAAGATGAACCATCTCGCTTGCAGAATCCTCCAGAAAAATATTCACATATTGATAAGAAACAATGGGAGTCATTTGTTAAAGCAAGACTAAGTGAAGAGTGGGAGGTAACTATATTCTAATTTCTACGTATATATTCTAAATTGTGAATATTTTTGGAAATTTAAATTCAAAGGTTTATGTTATACAGACATTTAGTAGTGCTCAAAGAGAAAGAAGGGCAAAATGCATATATAATCATCACATCTCTCGCAAGGGATATGCAAATCTTGCTCAAGAATTAGTAAGTTATGCGAATTAAATTAATTGTATTATGATAATACATGTATGCTAATTGCATGTTGCGTATGTTCATATAGGAATTGTCAAGTGATCCTTGCAATCGGGCAACTTTATGGAAAGAAGCACGAAAAAGAAAAAATAATGAATACTCCGACATTGCCACTAGAGAATGTGCTAAGCGAATTGTAAGATTATATGTTTTTGTTTTAGTGATGTTTAAATGGGGTGGTACTTCGATTAAATGCCTTGTTGTGATATGATACATAAAATGTGCCAACTGAATTGTTTGTGATAGGATGAATTAGCTGCGATACGCAAGGGACAAGATATTTTGACTGAAGCATTGGGCACGCCAGAACATAGAGGGCGTATAAGGGGAGTTGGCGAGTTTGTTTCACCAGCTCTACATTACAATGTCGCTAAAGGAAAGTTGAAATTGATTCAAGAATCTCAAAATGAAGCTGAGACTCAACAATCTCAAGACAAAGATGAGACTCAACAATCTCAAGACAAAGATGAGACTCGACAATCTCGAAGTAGTGTCGTAGAGAAGAAGACAAAAAGAAAGAGGGTTCAGAAAGGAAGAAATGTCCAGAAACGAAAAAAAGTTCCAAAAGGAAAAATGGTTGTTAAAGATCCTGAAGAAATTTTGGAGGTAATAAGTGTGTTTTGATTTTGGAACTTAACCATAGGACACATGACCTTAAATAATGTTTTTCCTTTTAAAATTTTGAAGGGAATACCGTGTCACTTGGCTATAGGATCGGTGGACAACATTGTTGCCGTAGGCACAATGTTTGAGTCTGATGCTCAATGTCCATCCATTAATGAAATTCCACTAGGACCCGATAATGTTAGAGCGATGGTCGATATTGTCATGGGCGAAGACGTTGCGTTACCAATTCCTCAAAAGGATAAAATAAAGACTTTAGATCAAGCGATTGGTAACTTTGTGGCTTGGCCACGCAAACTTGTAATTACGACTAAGGAGAAAAAGGTAAGCCTCTTTTCAACTTTTTTTTTTCTCCCTCTTTTTTGCAATTTTAGTGTGCAATTTTGGTTTTGGCAGGCTCCATCTCCGACTACATCTAAGAGTATTGCACAATCTTCAAAATATACGGATGTCCACGTTACCATCAAGCTCCTAAATAGATATGCTATGCATTCCATGCAAGTGGATGATATGATTCAAATCAATTTGAGCGAGCAGATTCTTGGAAAGGAGAAAACAATTTATTTACAACGTGACGACATCATTCAATATTGTGGGATGGCTGAAATTGGTTATTCATGTATACTTGCATACATTGCGTAAGTATTTAAGATTTAGGACACATTGTGATTCATAGACTATATTCATTAGTTTTTTTTTTTTTTTCAATTAATAATGTTTATAATAAATTTTATTATTTTTAGGTGTCTTTGGAATGCATGCGACTCAGAGATAACAAAAAAGTTTGTAATAGTTGACCAAGCAACCATTTCATCACATGTAAAGCCTCAAGAACTCCGTTCCAAAAATCTAATCAATAGGTTAGAAATGGTAAGCCTTGATCAACTAGTACTCATCCCGTATAACACTGGGTAAGTAATGACAATTTGAATTGTTTTTACTTGGTTAAAGCTTGATGTATCCATAAATAATAAGATTAAAATGTTGATTATTAGTAGTTGCCATTGGATATTGATTATTATCAATCTTCAAGAAAATTGTGTTTATGTCATGGACTCTTTACGAAGTAAGATTCTAGAAGAATTTCAAGGAGTCATAAATACGTAAGTGTCTTGAACTCTTATGGTTGTTAATGTTTACAATTATGTTATTCTAATGTTTCAAACTGTTTAGATCTTTGAAAAACTGGCAAGCTAAACATTCTCTCGAACAATATCGCACTCGTATACGTTGGAAACCTATAAAGGTAAAGTTTGAATTGATCAATTTCTATACTGTACCATACATGCATTAAAATCTTATATGTATGATTAAGTATGTTTCTTTTTTTCAAATTTTTTACCTGTAGTGCCCTCGTCAGTTTGGTGCTATAGAGTGTGGGTACTATGTGCAAAAGTATATACGAGAAATAGTGCAAAACTCTAATACCCACATAAGTAATCTTGTACGTATTATTATTTATCATTGTGTTATAATTTTTATATGATTTATTCTTATGGTATGTTTATCTCTCTTTTTGTTTTTTGTTCTTCAGTTTAACACAAGACTTGCCTATGAACAAAAAGAAATCGATGCAGTTCGATTGGAATGGGCAGAATTTGTTGCACGATTTGTGTAGTGATATTGAAGTATTTGTTAATTTTCTATATTTTAAGTATGAATTTGATTCTTTTCGTATTTAGCTATGAAATGGAAATACTAGTTTATACATATATTTGGTAGTATGTATTAAGTGTTGGATGCTATTTAATAAAGTTTGTGGCGAGATGGATGGTCGGTCCCGTTCGTATATAGAAGTGTACTAGATGTTATTGAATTTCATGTTATTTTTGGGTGGTTTTTAGTTGTCACGCCAAAAATTTGATTTTTTTATTTGATTACTCGTTGATTTTAACCTTCGTCTATAAAGCACAGATATAAAGATAGAATATGACAATATGCTAATTTTTAAAAAATTAGGATACTGATATGTTGAAGATATGATTTTTTTTTTTTTAAAAAAAATTAGGATATAGATAAATTTAACATATAAGTTAATGATAATAGTATAAAATACAAAATTAAACACTGAAATATAATATAAAAAGTAACATCTAAGATGTTAAAGTACAATAGTCAATAAGATGTAATAGAAAAGTGACTCATTATTAAAGAAGAAGAAGAAGATTAGAGGGAGAAGTATGAAGATAAACAAAGAATTTGTTTGTTGAATTGTTGAAGATACAAGAAGTATGTCTTTATGGGGATTCAAATGTGAAGAAGAAGATTAGATGATTCTGGAGTTTGATCTTTTTTTTTTTTCCTTTTAGTTTTGGACTCAAGTTGGAAAAAATTAGATGAGTTGTTTATCATTCTTCTTTTAAAAAAAGTAAGTGTAAAAATAGATATGTCAATTTGTGTGTTAGATAACTAGAAGAAAATATTATTTTTGAAAAATGACTAAATAGATTTTTCTTTTGAAAAATGGCTAAATAAAAAGATCAGATTTTGTAATGCTCCAGGCTCAAGATTTAGAATCTGGATTTTGTTCCAAATTAAGCACGCTTAACGTTGGAATTCTTATGATTGAGCCACCAAAAAAGAATGTGCACTTTGTTGGTATAGGAAGTAACTTCTTCTTTTATGCATTTCTTAACCATACTTTTATGTCCTCGGGATCCCTCTCATTCGGATGTGATATCGGTTTATTCATGTACCCCTCCTGAACTCGGGTCGTTACAATTTTTTTTTTTTAAAATAAAGTAGTGGACTAAAAAAATTAAGGTTTTGTTTGGTAACCATTTGACTTTTTGTTTTTGTTATTGAAAATTAAGTCTATTTTATTCACATTTCTTACAATCATTTGTATAGTGGTTTAATTCTTAGCAAATTTCAAAAACAACAACTCTTTGAAAGTATATATATATTTTTTTTTTAGTTTTCAAAATTTTCTTTATTTTTTAAATCATTGGAAAAAATAGATAACAAAGCAAGAAATTTGGAGGTAGAGGTAGTATCTATAAACTTAATTTTTAAAAACAAAACAATAAACGGGCCTAAATTATTTAAACCAACAAAACTACACCCTAAAGTAAAGAAATTTTAAATCAAATAAAAAATGAAAACTAGCAACAATTTAAACCTATAGTAGGAGACAATTAAAATTAGATAAACCTTCAAAATAATTTAAAATTACATAATAGCAAATAAAAAAAAAATAAAAATAAATACACAGTATTTTTAGGAAAAGCAATTACGAGAAATCAACCAATAACCCAAATTAAATTGAAATTAAATAGATATTAGCATTAAAAAAGAAAAAGAGTTCCATATTTGTTGTATCATCACGTAAAAGAATTAGAAATACATTATATTTGTCACTGTATTTCAGAGAATAAATTATCAATATTTCAATTATGGACCACCAACATCTCACATACATTTTTCAACAAATAAATCACTAACCCAAATTGGCAAAAGAAAAGTTTAGAATTCAACCAAATAAATAAATAAAAAATAATAATAAAGCTTAAACCGATAGGATTATGACGAATTTAATTAAGGGGCAATTGCAACTTTAATAAAAAAAAATTAAAAATTGGACGCATGTCCCTAGATTTTACTGTTTTTGCAAACATGTCAAAAAAACTTTCGTCTGAAAATTTGATTGCTATCGGATTTTTATGTGATTGATATGTGATTGATTTCTATATCATTGCTATGTGGTTGTTATGCAATTGCCACATTTGCAATTACAAAAAAAAGTTGAAATTATGACTTTGGTTTTTAAAATGTATTTGTCAAATAATACAATTTTCCTTTAACTATATCATCTATCAATAAAGATAAGTTTTAAAAAGAAAATTCTATTTTTTTAAAATGAAAATATCGATTTATCTTGATTTGAGAGATAAAAACTACCATCATTTTAATTTTTCCATATGAATTGCAATGAGCACAACAACACCAAGGCTAAGAAGAGAAGGGTTTTTTTTTCGTCAAATTTGAACCTAAATCTTGATTTAGCCGTATTTCATTAGTTTTATTCTTTTTAGATATTTTTCAAAATAGCTATTCCTTTTAATTTCTCAAGAAATATGTAAAATTTTGAAAAATAAGTTCCCAACTAACCATTCAGCCAAGTAAATACAAAACTCACTTTTATCCTAATTGCTCTATAAATACACTATTATAATTGACTTTATTTTTCCTATAAATACATTATTATAACTCTATATTAGACAATTTGTACTTCAACTTCTAACTTTTCTTTGTTCTAGAGTTTTCCATCTCTAAGTTTGACATCAGAGTCATTTTTCTTTGTTTTGAAGGTCTTCTCATCCCGTAATTACAAAAAAAAAAAAAAAGAAGTTATATGTTTTTTTCTGTCCAAGTTTTGACATCAACACACAAAGAGACATAATTGAAACTTATCCCAAAGTTTAATATTGTATATTACTTATCATCGAAAAAAAAGAAAAGATTCTCTGTCTCGTCTTCCTTTGTATGTATCCATCACTCGAGTTTAATTTGTACCTTTTTCTTTATACACTCAAATTCGTTAGACACTAGGCAGCCTCCATAGCTATAGATGCTCATGCTACTACCTATTGTTGTTGAGTAAAGAAGAGGAAGAAGAAAGCATATTGTCACAACTAACATTTCCTTTTGCTACCTCATTTTTCCTTCTAAACTCAATTTCACACCAAATATAACTATTGAGAATCATTACCATAATTCAATTATAACATTCATCATCATCGTTGAATGTGTGTATATATATATAGCTTTCTAGGCCATATTTATTCTCAGAGAAACGTAATTAATTTAAAAAGTGGACCCATTTGATTATGTTTGTTGTTGTGTAATGTAATGTGTTGCTTGCAACCAAATCCATAATCAACAAACGCAACCCGATCGAGGAGGGTGGGGGAATTGAACCTCATACCACAAAGTTAATAGTATGAACACTATGCCAGTTGAGCTATATTTTTATTGGTATTGTTACAGATATTATTACTGTTATAATATGAGAAGTATGAATTCGACACAATTATTGTTATCGTTACCGTTTGACCCTAAATGGTAATGGTAAGAAATCAAATTAGGTTGACAAAATGCCTAAATAAGCGTGATCACTAATTGATCTATCAATGAAATTCCATTACAATTTATAGAAATTTTCATCATGGATTGGTAAACGTGGCCTTAGTCTACAAGTTATTTGGTTTTTGAAAATTGAGTTTATAAACACTCTTTTCGCCTACGAGTTCTTCATTTTTCTTCCCAAAAAACCTTACAGATAGATAGAAGTAGTGTTCATAAGTTTAATATTAAAAAACTAAATAATTACCTAACAAACGTAAATGATTAGTGGCTAAGTTTCAAAATTATAATTATTTAGTGTATACAACTTAAAAACCAAAAAGTAATAAATAGAATAGCTTCCTTAGGTTTCAATAGGTTTCAAAGTTTCCAACTATTTGGAAGTAATTAGCAGCGCAAGTTTGGTATTTTACTTTCCAATAAGAAAGATTCCCAAGAAAATTATAACATCTCTAAAAATTCTGGTATCCCAACAGGGTTTATTTTTTAAAATTATATATATATATATATATATATTTTGTTCATAACTCAAATGCTTTGCAAGCAGGAAAGGTAGAGATACCAAAACCATCTCTTTCAAATTGAATTTGGAATTCTACAAAATAAAAATATAAAAAATTAAAGAAAAAACCTCAATTGAAAAGGCGAGTCAAATTACCTCACAGAATTTCAAAGAGAAGAAAATCGCCGCCGGATGTTGACGACGGCCTCACCAAATCCCCAATCTCCGACCGTCCAATGCCACCGAAACTAATCTCCGACGCAAAGCGCCGCACTCATCCTCTCGTTTGGCTCGCCGCCGTACTCTGTACTGTAGTTTCAATCGCCGTCATAATCGGAGGCATCGTCATCTTCATCGGTTACCTAGTAATCCACCCTAGGATTCCGACGGTTAGCGTTCTCGACGCTCATCTCAACAAATTCCAGAACGATCTCGCCGGCCGCCTAGAAGTTCAGTTAACGATAATCATCGAGGCGGAGAATGATAACGCGAAAGCTCACGCGAGTTTCTCCGATTCGAGTTTCTTCCTCTATTTCATAGGGATGAAGATCGCGCAGCTTAAAGCGGATCCATTCGAAGTGAGGAAGAACAGTTCTCTGAAGTTCCATTACGCCGTCGTTTCGGATTCGATTCCTCTAAATCCAGAGCAAATGGAGAAAGTTGATAACGATTTGAAGGCAGATCTGAGTGGATTCGTTTTGACAGGGAATACGAGAGTTCAATGGCGAGTTGGATTGCTTGGATCTGTGAAGTATGAATGTCATCTTCATTGTGAGCTTAAATTTCATCCTTCTAATGGAACTTACATGAGTTCGCCTTGCAGTTCCAGAGCTAAATGATTTCTTCTTTGTTCTTTAGGATCAATTTTTTTTTTCGCCACTCTTTTGAATTAGCGAAAATAAAATTTGAAAAGTTTGAAATAATTTCATGACAAATTTTCATTTTCTGTTTCTTGGAAAATGTACGATTCCTATTTAGTGTATTAGACAACTATTGATGAGATAACAAGGCCTTTGATTCTTAATTTTTGAATCATTTATTCATCTCACTTTCATTACTATGTTAAAATATAATCAACATATTTAGAGATAGAAAAAAAAAAAAAAAAGTAAAGCTCGGTCAAATTGATTGAATATAATCATATTGGTAAGTTCTATTTTAATCATATTGGTTAGACACAAAGTCATTGTTCCATTGGTTAAATTTAGTTAGTTTGGTTGATTTCAACTTTAGCCATTTTCATATTTTAAAATTGGCCAAGAAACTTAATGATGAATTCATAAAAAAAAATTAGACGAAAATGGTCATCTGAGAGAGAAAATAGTCAAAGTCTAAGATCTAATTGGTTACCCTATTGCTTGTTTTCAACACTTATCTACGTGTTCATAAAAAATAAAAATATAAAAACATTGATATCTCTTATGGGTGAATATCAAAGAAGATAATCGATATCAAGCACGAATAGAATGACTAAGAGAATAGCATAATTTAGATCGAAGATGGTAGCTTTGGACTAACATAAGGCTAAGAAAAAGGGGATGGTTTGGGTCTTGGCCCAAGCTAGTATGTTCGGCTTCGGCCAAACTCGAACCCGAGTCTCACTAGATACTTAATAGGACTTGTCTGCCTAAAGGACTGTCTTAGTATTTGATTTTATATCTTTAAATAGAATTTGCATCCAATCAAAATTGATTTTGAATTATTAAGACTTTGTATTGAGGTAGTTTTAAACATGGAAAGAGTGATTTTAACTTTTTAAAAAATACTCCAATGTTAAATCAACCATTTTTGTAAGTAAATTTTTAAATGATTAAAATCATTTTATCATAATCAAACCACTTCGAATCGTTTTTTTTTTATTTAAAAAATGACACTAAAACCTATTTTAAAAGTATTGTATAACAAGGAACATTAAACCTCCAATTTAAAGAGAGAGAGATTGTTTATCAATAACCATTAAACTAAGCTCACTTTGATTTATTATTATTATTATTATTATTAAGTTTGAAAATTTTGGATTTAGTTTTCATTTGGTAAGTTTGAAATTGTTATACATTTACTCTTTGAGTTTTGTATATGATTTCAATTTTGTCTCTAGGTTTCAAAATGTTAACAATTTAGTCCTTAAATTTTGAGTTTATTTTTTTCAGTTTGGTTTCTAGATTTCAAAACTTACACTTTTAATCTCGATTTTTCTATTAAATACTCACTTTAGTCTTTGACATTAATATATACTAATTAATTTAAATAATTATAAAGTAAATTTTAAAATTAATTTTAATAGTGATACAACATATATTGAAACTTATTTAATTATAATTTCTTTAATTATTTTAAATTAATATATAAAATGGAGTATTTAATAAAAAATCGAGGTTAAAAATATAAAATTTGAAATTTAGAGACTAAATGAAATAAAACGTAAGTTAATCCAAATGTAAAATTGAACATTCTGAAGCTTATGGAGGAATCGAAACCAAAACTCAAAACGAAGAATTAAAAATGAAACATTTTGAAATAAAATAGAAACTGAAAAAAAAAAAGTCGAGACAAAGAAATTATTTTTTCTAACATAAAATGATAAATATTCATGTGTGGCCCACCAAGAGTTTATTAGAATTAAAAAACAGAGTAACGTTATTTAATTTGAGTAGGGTCAATTGGTAAAAGGAATAATTATTACGCAAAAGATAGCCAGCTCATAGAAATAATAACATGGGACTTCTCATTATCTTTTTATTCAATTTCAACAATACCATTGAATAATAAGTGGATATAATATATATATATATATATATATATATATATATATATATATATATTATATATATATATATATATATGTGTGTCCTTTAAAAGTAAGTAGCATTCATTTTTTTTTTTTTGGCAGTATTGAAAAGTAATAAAATAAATCAATGGTATTGATTTTACTTACCACACCACATATTTTTTACCAGGTAAAAATGGTGTGACATGTGTTTGGTTAATAGTCGAGTAGTGATGGATATAAGATTTTATGGAAAGAGACACAAGTTCATATAAATATAATTTTAATTGCATCAATAAGATACTCAAGTCATATAATATCGAAAAGTGAGTCTATCTAGTTGGCATACGAATAGTGGTAGATCCAAAATTTTATATCAGGAGACACAATTTTATGTAAGGTTAGAATTTTTGTCCATTAACTTCTACATTTGTGTCATACGGGGGTGAATTTAGTCAAGGTCCGGGGAGGTTCGAGCCCCCCTCAACTTTATGCTCTTTATATATATATATATTACAAATTACCATATTATCAAAATTGTTAGCTAACCTAGTGGTAAATCTATTTTCCAACCCTCTCTAAACCCAATTTTAAGTTCCACTCTTTATATATATATATATATATATATATATTTATATAAATCCCTCGTCAACAAATTTTTTGAATGTGCTTTAAATTTTATGCGTCTAATACGCAACACTATACTTTTTAGAAAAAAGAATAATGCAACTGTTGGCTATAAAATTGAAAAATTGAGGTTCAATTAGAAATATTTTTTTTAATCTAATACAATGGTTAATTTTTAAGTATTTTTAATAATTTATTAGAATATTAGATTTTTAGATACAAAATTAAAAATTCATATACCTATTTGACATTTTTAAGGGATTTATTAAAGTTAAAATTTAAAGTTTAGATATTTATTAATCATAATTTTAAAAATTAAGGATTAAACTTGTACTAACTTAAATATAATTTTGATGTAATGGTAAAGTTAATAATAAAGTGTGTATATATATGTGTGTGAATACAACTGACCTCTTAGTGAGGAGCATGCCAAAATGTTCATTGGATATACTTTATTGAAACTTTTAAAAGATTCTTTGAAAAAGATTTAAATACTAGAGGTCGAAAAGATTATTTGAAATAAATTAAAATATTAGAAGTCGTAAAGATTCTTTTGTAAACATGAGAGGCAAATTTAGAACAAAATATTAATAAACATTAGAATTTTAGTTCATTAAATTCTTAATATTGTCAATTCTAATGCTCATATGATGTTCATTCGACAAAAATTTAATCGAAATTAGCCTAATCTGACAAACCATTAAAAAGACTAAACATCGATTTATATTGATTTAAGAAAAAACTGTTTTTCAAGAAGTTCATTTTTATTTAAACACTTTCGTAAATATATTGTTAAGCAATCAAATTTCTTTCAAAATGATTTATTTATTTTTTTAAAATTAAACAATTGAAAATATATTCCAAATATATCCTAATAAACATATCATATGTTAGTGTCCGATTGATAGTATTAACCAACTGAAACCAACCATGAGTTTGACAAATTTTGAAAGAAAAAAAAAAAACTAAGTTTGAAGTATTTTGAATACTTTTATATTAAAAATTAATACAAATGCTTCTTTTAAATAACAATTTAGAAATTTCAAAACCACTTTTAATTATCTAACTAAAGGCTAGATAAAATTTAAAAAATGTTTTTAATTGTCAAAGAATATTTTTCATCACTTCAAAGGTCATAGATGCATAATTTAAAATTCATAGACGTAATTGACATTTTTTTTATAAAGTTGAGATACTTATGAACTAGAACTACACTATTATTCATTTATTTTATAAATCTTACGTAATTTTTAAATGCTATTCTCGTGGTAAATAATGAATGAAATTTTTTTCGATATTAACATAAAACTTGAAATGTTCTCATATTTAGGTATTCAATTTAAGGGTAATGCTTGGGTGCAACGTACATCCCAAAGATGCACCAATTTTTATGTATCCATTTTCATCATTCACACTAAAAGAAGATTAAAACATTTCAAAACAAGAAATAAAAAGAATTTGCTACATGATAAAATTATAATTGGATAACTTAGAGGAATGCATAAAGATAGATGTTATCTGAATGTACTAAGTATCATTTTCAATTTAATTGATGAAATTAATTATGTGGGTGGCTATGCAAAAATAATTATCTATTTAATTTTTGCAACTTGTCATTAAAGGCCGTGAGATGAATTGAAGCACAAAAGACAAACTATGCTCGGGTTTTGCCTCTCTAAAAACTTCATGGAAAAATAAAAACACATTTAGTAGGCAATCTAAAAATAGAATTTTGAAAATAGAGGATTAAAAAAACCAAAATTGTATTTTATATTTTCAAATATATATTTGATAATAGATTCTAAAATTAAATTCCAATTTAAATAATTTTTCGAAACATGTTTGAAAATATATTTGGTTATTCACTAAATATTAGGTTGAATATAAACAATTACTAATTAATTTATAAAATTAATTTATATTATTTTTTTTGGTATAATTACTATTTCGTAATATCATAGAATATATTATATAAATTTAATTTAATAAAAATAATTGAGTTTATAACATGAAAATTTATATTTGTTATTGTTTTTATCATTTTTTTATATAATTCCACATTAAAAATTTTGAATTAAAAAACTGGATATATTGAAAGCATACAAAAGTTATTTTCAAAATTTGCGTTATTTTGATCACAAAATTGGAGAACAGTTTTCGTAAACAGAATCCAGACCGTCAATCGAATGCATATTCGTTGAACTCAATTAACTTGAAAACATAAAACAGAATTTGAGTTGCTTAGCAAATAGATTCTAGTGGAACGATTTTCCTTTACAAAGAAAATCACCCAACTTTCCCCCACCAAATGATTTTTGGTGAAATAACACATTCCAAACTGGAATCAAATAAAGTTTTGGGCATTTTCATTCCAAAGAAATTAAGAAAACACAAAATGGGATGAGGATCCAAAACTTATCACTTTCATTCTAATAGAGACGGAGATGAGATTGAACTCAGCCTCATTTTCTGGGTCATTTGAAAACTAGATAATTAAAATGTCCCGTTCAACAATCATTTAAATCCCTTTTGAAAATTCTAAAAAAAAAAAAAAAAAAAAATTGTTTTATCTCTAAATTTTTTGTGTTGTTATTTACTTTTTATTAATGTTTTAAAAAATCAATAGAATTTTGGAAACTAAAAAAAATAATTTTTTAAAACTTGTTTTTATTTTTAAAATCTAACTAAGAGTTCAACTCTTTTACTTAAGAAACATGCATATCATTGTAAGAAATTGAGAGAAAATAAACTTAATTTTCAATAATCAGAAATAAAAAACCAAATGATTATTAAACGAGGCTTGAGTTTTTTGTTTTTGGCTTTTGAAAATTATGCTTGCTTTCTTTGAATTTCTTACCATGGCTTGCATCTCTCCAAAAGGAAAAAAAGTTGAATTATTAATCAAATACAAAAAAAAAAAAGTTTTTAAAAACTATTTTTAGGCTCCGTTTGGTAACCACTAAATTATTAGTTTTTTGTTTTTAAAAATTAAGTCTATAATCATCATTTTCACCTCTAAATTTATTGTTTTGTTATCTACTATTTACCAATGTGTTCAAACACTAAGCTAAGTCTTGAAAACTTTAAAAAAAGAAAAAAAAAAAATTCAAAAACTTGTTTTTGTTTTTAGAATTTGCCTAAGAATTCAAATTCAACTCTTTTACTTTAAAAAAATGGAATCCATGGTAAGAAATGGTGAGAAACTAAGCTTATTTTTTTTAAAAAATAAAATAGTTAACAAACGGTCCTTTAGTTTTCATAACTTGGTCTGATTTTTCAAAATGTTGGTAAAAAGTAAATAACAAAATAAAGAAACTTCGAGATGGAAACTGAAATGGTGTGAGAAAATAATAAAGAGGTATCTACTGCAAGATAACAATGTTACGACTTATGTTGTGGCAATTCATAAGATAGTTATCAAGATGCAGAACAAGTAAAACAACACCAGAGATTGATAACCCAGTTCGGTGTAAATCACCTACGTCTAGGGGGCAGTGTGCCTATGAAAGAAAACTTCACTAATATTAGTGATAAACAATTACAACACAGTACTTATCTGTAATAGATGCACGACTACAGTAACTCTTGTACAACTTTATCACTCAACTAATAGACTAGGCTTCCCCTAGATGTGAGACTCTTTCTCATAGTGTCTTAGGCTCCCCCTAAGTTATACTATCAGTGAAGCAAATCTTAGGCTCCCTCTAAGATCAAGACTCCCTTTCTATAAGGCTTGAGCTCTCCTCAAAACGTGAGACTCCTTCTCACTCGTGTTGTATCTTTCCTTCTAAAAGCAAAGTCCACTTTGCTCGAAAAGTCTAGGCTTCCTCTAAGCTTGAAAATCCCTTCTAAAAAAATCTTCTTGCTTTCGACATGAGGAACACAGAGTACGTCTTTGAGAAAAACACAACTCTATCAACGCTCTACACTGTTGACCGAATACACACTGATTGTTTGATTTCAATAAGAGCTTTTCACAATAATACGACCAACCTTTTTCAAAAGAAAAAGAACCCTTTAAATATGAGCAATGTAAACACACCGAGCAAACCTAACTTTCAAAGCAACTGAAAGCCAAAAAGGAAAAAATATTGACATAATAAAACAATAAAGGAAACCACCGATAAGGAAAGAATCTAGCAGGATCAACATTATCGAAGACATTCTTCTTCTTGAAACCAACAATGCAAAAAAAAATCTCATAACATCTGAGATGCAATATTGCCAACTATACAAAAACTAACAAACTCCCCCTTTGGCAAAATTTTTAAGCATCAACAAAAAAACAACAGAATAAAGGAGTATAAACATACAAGCAAGATAATAATGTCATTGAAACAGAATGTAACATACTAAAAGGAAAACCACAACAACAGAGAAAAACACAATCAATTTAGAGACCATCACACCATAAAACAACAACATTTAAAAGTTCTTTTCTTTGTCTTCTCCCCCTTTTTTTTTTTGCCATGCTTTAAAAAAAACAATTAGAGAATATTTGATCAAGGGAGACATCATCAAACATCTATATTATCATCTTGTGCATCATAGCTTCCACCCTGATTAGGACCATCCAAAGCACTACGGAGTAAATTCAACACATCATCCACCTCAGTTTTACGAGCAGAAATATTCTGAGCCAAAATGGCAAGATCTTTTAATCCATTCACCAGTGCATGCATCACTTTTTTCCCACATGGAGTCAGAATAAAATTTTTAATTGGACCACTTTCAGTTATAGGAACATAAGTGTGAACCAGGTTAGGGACATGTTTTTCTAATACAATCTGCAGCTGAAAGCAAAGCAAGAGGAAGAGGGACCTTAGGGACATCGGAGTTCAGAAGAAGATTAGGCTTTTGAGCGAGTAATATCCCACAAATAAATCTAGGAAAACATAAGGGAACTTTGGTGGCTTGAGACCTAATGCGACGTTTAATTCAATTAAGAATAAAGACCCCATAGTTGAATTGGGCCTTTGTGCTAATCTGATACAGAAGACTTGCCAACTTGTGAGAAGATGGACACCAGTTCTCAATCCTTATCTTATGGAGTAGCACATACTTCACACTGAGATAAGAGTAAGGCAATTGACCTTTTTTGGGCCAAGCACGTTTGACACCCCCTATAAGCTCAAAGACTAGATTTGACATAAAATGACGCTGCTCAATAACATTTTTAGGAACTTGGCGATTCAAAAATTTGTTAATGACAGAGGTTGAAAACACAAAGCAGTAATCTCTCACATGAACCTTTCTGTAATCCGAGCTACCTCCATTATTAAATTGGTGAGAGAGATTTACATAAAATTCACAAACTAAATGAGGGCAGTATGGTCCAAGGTTCAACATAGTGTAAACAATAACGGTCTTTACAAGTAAACTCATAATTTCTAGATAGTCTTGAGCTTGTTCAGACAGGTCTCTTTCTACAGCAATCCTTCTGTTAACAACAAATTTCTACATCTTAGCACTGTCATTAGAATGAAAAGATGTATTGTCTAAAGGCACAGTAGGAACATCCTTCTTTTTCACTCTCTTCTTGATCTCAGTTTTCTGAACATCCTTATCAGGCATATCCAGAGGATCTTTTTCCAACATATTTTTCATTTTTCTTCTTCATCAACCCATTCTGAATCAGAAACAACTACATTTTGAGTACTTGGCTTTGAAGAACCAACATCCTCATTAACACACTTTTTTTTTTTACCCTTTTGCTTCAACTGATTAATAGGAACATGATCATCAAAGGAAACATTAATAGAGACAGAAGAGCTTCTACTTGCTTCTTCCTCTTCAGGAGTATTTTCGCTCTTCTCACCCTTATCAGACAAGTTACCTTCAGTTTCCTTCTTAGAACTTGATTTACTTGAGTTACTTTTAACATTTTGATACTCAGAATTCTCAGGATCATCTTACTTTTCCACATCCCCAGATTCATTAGGCACCCCAAATGCAATAAATTTGACAACACATTTAGAGCCTCGACCTCGAAATTTTCAACACTTTGAATTGTTTTATCGACATTAGATTCAATACCCAACCCAGTTAGACTGCTTTCAGTCAAATTATCTTTTGAAGAATCCGTAACATCAGAAACCCTAGACTCTTTTACTCTACTTTCATCAATATGAATTTGATCATCATTCATAACATGCATGATAACCCCAACCAATGTAACATTTTCATTTCCAGAGTCAACAAGAGAAGGATCAATACTTGGAGATTTTTAGCATTAGGGTTTAAATGCGATCAACTTCAATAACATTCGTCGGAGCATTTCCATCAGAAGATTCACCAATCTTTTTCCTATTGGTCTTTTCTTTGTAGTACACCATTTTTATTTAGAAGTGTGAGCTCTCTTCGAGTACTCACCATTTTGTTTGGAACCACCAGAGAGAAACCATGTCACAGGGGAAGTTGAAGAGAATGTGAACATGCAAAAATTAAAAATCTTCATTCGTACCAAAACACCATTGACGGGAGTTATTATAAAAACAAAACCAGTAAATGTTTCTTAACTTACACTTATCTACCCACGACATGCAATATCAGAATGCCATGTGACCTACCTCGGAGAAAAGGGCCTTAATCCCTTCACAGCCTACTTCTAAAATGCGATTAGGTGCTACAAATCAATTGTGTAAAGGGCCAAGGTAGTTCGAAGAGCCTCAAACTATTTAACGTCTAAAGCCTTTTGTGAAGAAGTCAGTAATATAATTTTTACTCCGAATATGTTCTAAGACGATCTGTTTGCTTTCTACTAATTCTCGGATGGAATGATGTCTGATATCAATATGTTTTATTGTACTGTTTGGACTGGGTTCTTAGAAATATTTATGGCACTCAAGTCGTCATAGTACAATATCATAACATTTTGCGAGACAACATATTCTTTAAGCATCTGTTTCATCCAGAGAAGCTGAATGTAACTGCTTCCAGTAACAACATATTCGGCTTCAGCAGTGGAAAAAGACACACAGTTCTGCTTCTTGCTGAACCAGGATACCAAATTGTTTCCCAAAAAGAAACATCCACCAGAAGTACTTTTTCTATCTTCTGAGCTTTCAGACCAATCTGCATCACAATAACCAACCAAGAAGCAATTAGTATCAAAATAATACAGAAGACCACATTCACATGTACCACTAATGTAATTTGATGATTCGTTTGGCACCCAACAAATGACTAGCTTTAGGTTTAACTTGACATCTGACATAGAACTTTACAGCAAAAGCAATGTCAGGTCTGCTAGCAGTGAGATAAAGTAAACTCTTAATAATACTTTGATATAGGCTCTCATCAACACAAGACCCATCAGAGTCTTTAGACATTTTAACATGAGTAGAAGCATGGGTTCTCTTTGTACGAGCCTTTTCAAGCCCACACTTTTTTTACTAGGTCTTTTGCATATTTGCTTTAAGAGATGAAAATTCTATATTTAAGTTGCTTGATCTAAAGTCCAAAGAAATATGTTATTTCACCCATTAAACTCATTTCAAATTTAGTCTGCATTTGATTTACAAACTAATCTATGAGATGCTGAGACATTCCTCCATACACAATATCATCCATATGAACTTGGGCAATCACAAGACTCCATTTTTCTTTCTTCACAAACAACATTTTGTCAACTCCTCCTCTCACATATTCTTGCTTAAGAAGAAATTCAGACAAGTGATCATACCAAGTACGGGGGCCTTTCTTTAGACCATACAAAGCTTTTCGAAGCTTGTATACATGTTCAAGGTGAATAGGATCAACAAATCCTTTAGATTGTTCGACATAAACTTCTTCATTCAAGTACCCATTGAGAAAGGCACTTTTGACATCCATTTGATAAAGTTTGAACTTTAGTAAGAAAGCAATACTTAGCAGAAGTTTGATGGCTTCCAGATGAGCTACAGGGGCAAATGTCTCATCAAAGTCTATACCCTCTATTTGAGAGTATCCTTAAGCAACTAAGCAAGCTTTATTTCTTGTAACCATTCCATCCGCATCAGATTTGTTCTTGAAGATCCATTTGGTGCCAATAACATTTGCTGAAACAAGACGTGGAACCAACCACCAGATATGAAGTCTTTCAAATTGCATCAATTCTACTTGCATAACATTAACCTAACGCTCATCTTTTAAAGCTTCAGATGCATTCTTGGGTTTCATAGGGGATGGGAAACAAATGTTGTCAATCATTTGGAGATAGTCCATATTTTCTTTCTTCTTGGTGGAAGTTCCAGACTCAGCATCTCTTATAATATTACTGGAAAGATGATTTTTCAAGATTCAATTAGAAGGCTACTTTGAATGTCTCTGATCTTCTTCATTGCCCGAGACTGTACCGTTTCCAAAAATCTCAATATTGTCACAGGAATTGTCATCAAACATCCACGTCGGCTTCTGTATAGTTTTAAGGCTGATATGTCTAAGACATTTATACCACAAGGCAGAATCATCTTGCTTAGAGACAAAACTCTTTTGTTTTGAGTCAGTAAGAGTTCACAGATAGCAGTTGTCTGATGAGCGCTTTCCTGCCATGATAAGAAATTTAGCATTATTTGTGACAACACAACCATCTTTAGTATAGTTCACATTTAACCCTTGATCACAGAGTTGGCTTGTACTAATAAGGTTTGTTGTCAAGCCTTCTATAGCATCACATCATCAAAAACAGGTAATCCAGGATATTTTAGTTTTTCCTTACCCATGATCTTCCCTATGGCTCCATCATCAAATGTGACCTATCCTGATCCAATAACCTTTATATCAGAGACATGCTATTTTCACCAGTCATATGCCTTGAACACCCGCTATAAAAGAACAAATTGAAGGGATGAAAACCATAAGGCACAGCAGAAGCCAAAACACAAAACCCAAACATATTTAAAATTGACATTTAAAACAGAACAATTTTACATTGGAATAAAATAGAAAAATAGATTAAGCAAGCAATTAAAAAACATAATTATATAGAGAAGAAACCTTACCTTGGAAACCTTTTAATAGTAAAATTTCTCTATTGGGAATTGGGATTGGGCACCACCACTTGGGTCCTCCCTATTCTTGCAGGAAAATTGAGGAGATGAGAATTGTGGGATTCTCTCTGTTTTTTTCTTTTGGAATTGGAAGGAAGAGGGAAGAAAAAAAGCAGAGAATTTTGATTATCGATAAAAAATCTTCTCTGTTTTTTTTTTTTTCCTTTTGTTTTGATAAAGAGAGAATGGGAGAGAGAGGGAGAAAAGTGAGGAGACTTACATTTTATTTAATTAAGATAAAATAAAATTATTAATTTAACTTAATTAAATAAAAATATTAATTTAATTTAATTAATTAAATAAAAATAATAACCATTTAAATCGTATTTAATTGGTTCCTTCTCACATAACCTATAGTTTTAATCGCATCTAATGTGCATTAATTTTAACCGATAATTTTCAATATGAATCTTATTCATATTAAATTAATATTTGAACTCCTTTCAAATATTTCATTCTCTCATTTATTAATTTTGAATCATATCCAAAATTAATAATAAAGTCTAAAATTAAAATTTACATTAAAATGCATCAACATACATTAAAAAATTCCAAATTTTGAATTTGAACATTTCAAATTCAATTTAATAGCAAATTACCTTAATACCCTTTACAAGCTAGGAAGGAATCTAATGGACCTGCAGATCAGAAGCTCCAATGATGTGAGATTAATTGGCTAAACTCATTAACCAAATTAATCAATATTCGTTAACTATGTGTACATTCCATTAAAGACCCACAACTGCACTCTTCTCACTATAGATATGTTTCTGTGTCCACGGATATAGATCAATAACAACAAGTTAGTTCTTCACGAGTGCTCGTAACACCAGCATGCTCAAATTACCGTTTTACTCCTAAGTTACCTCTACATTCTTAAGTACCAGTGCTTCTATAATGAACAACCTGTTTATTGTCCAACCATTAAATAGAAACCCTCTTGGGCCAATGAGAGGGAAGGGCTCTTTGTTCAAGTCTTGGAGATACCACTTAAGGGAACAATCATCTACTTACTTTGAAGTCGGGAAAGAGTGAAATCCATCTTGTATGATTATGTTCCCAGCTACCCACTCAGTCTTATCCCCAAAATGGTAGACATATTGAGTTGGCGAACTGGCCACTCTCACCCATACAAATCAAAGGACAATCCCTCATGAACAGGAGTTCATAATATACTCAAGAGTAAGACTAAGTTGCCTAGGTCATCCTATTGAAATAAAAACCTAACTAGTCAATGGAGTTATATCTAGTGGTTACTATTTCACAGTTCGGCCTTGTGCAAACTCATTACCCAGGATATCCCCACTCGCGTGTCTCCTACACGATGCATTGGATCACTGCGTTTGTATCAAATACAAAATGGGTCGTATCCTTAGTGTTACCAAGATAAGGTACCCAACCTTACCCCTATACTATAGACCCTTTAGGCTGTATCTTGAACATTGATCCCTATATGTCTCTACATACAGTTCAAGACTCATAAGACAATATAGGATGTTAGTTTATTGGATTTTAGGGTTAAAAAGACAAAATTAAATAAAATATAAAAAACACTTATTGAGAAAAAATGTTAATAACTATGTATTAATGATAGTCTTTTAATTGCATTCACTATCTACGAGTTTTAGGGCATAAAATCCAACACCAGTCACCTTTGGTAAAGGATAAAAAAGATGTAAGAACCGATTTGGGTTGGTTTTAACTTTCCACACCTTCTTCACAAGGGAAGAGATTGAGTTTTTGTTGTAAACACCCTTAGGAAATCTTGAGTGATTCTCATGTGTATGATACCCATGTAACTTGTAGCAATAGGGTCTTATGTGGCCTCTTTTTCCACAAAAATGATAGGTCCACTGCACTATATTCACATAATTCTTGTTTCGAAATCGACTTGTGGTAGAATATCCAAGCTGCGAATTTCTCTAAGGCTTTTGGTCTCTGATAAAAATAATCTTCTGTTTTTCTTTGTCTGAATACCGTCTCTCTTTTGAAATACTAGAACCAATGAACCCAATGCCACGAACATAACGGTTATTGGCCTAGCTGTACTTATAAGCGATTTGTGAAGGGTTGTCGCACTGCTGATTAGTTAATATGAACACATAATATATCTGTGGTAAGGAGAGTTCAGCTGTCGGTCTTTAGTGGAGTGCCTAGCAGTTAACTGATGCGTTGTGAATATGATGAAATAATGGTATATATTGCGATGGTGGTATATGCGTTGTGCATGCAAGTTTTCCTAGCAAAATCCAAGTATAAATCCTACTAGATTGCCTGGTAAGCCTAGGGTCAAACACAGGGACTATGGAGACAATATGCAACAGTGACTTTAGATTTCTTTGCGGTGACAAGTAATACAATGAGTTGGTTGGTATGTTTGTTTAAGGTATATATTCCATGCGGCAGACTTGAGAAAAGAGTTAATAACAATGAAAGTTACAATGAGTATGCAGGGGAATGAGTTGAGAAGGTATTTAGCTAGCGCTTCCTGAGATTGCGTTCAAGCTATGCGATCATGCTACATACATATAACAACAATTCATCTTCCAATGCAAATGCTATAGCTCCTAGTTTTAGGACGCATGCGACGTATGCGATGATGTCGATAAAAATTATTCCTAAGTCTCTATTTCTTGCCCATGCGATGATGAATGATGCACACAGATACAAGGTGACCGCATACCATCATATCTTATCTCTAGGGTGCATGCGATGCGATAATAGCAAATAGAACTTATTCCTAAGTTTTTGTCTCTTGATTATGTGGTTCTAATCTGACTCTCCCGAGCCTAGATTCTAATCTGACTCTCCCGAGCCTAGATTCTAATCTGACTCTCCCGAGCCTAGATTCTAATCTGACTCTCTCGAGCCTAGATTCTAATATGACTTTTCCAAGCCTAGATTTTATCCTTAAACTACCCTTCTGAGCATCTCTAAAGGACGAATGACGCATACAGAATACAAGATGATCGCATAAAGTGAAGATCTCAGGTTATGCTAGCTAAGTGTTTCTCAACCCATTCGACAGTTTAGTTACTCATACGTAATGTAAAGAGAGTGAATAGATGTAGAGATGCAAATTCCATTTTATAAATAAGATCATGATACAGAATGACAATGGACAATAGAGATAGAGAACCTGGTAGCAATGTCTTGCTTCCCAAGGATTTTACACTGTGTTTTTCTCTACTCTGCTCAAAAGAATGTTCTTGATTCCGCAAGAGTTGACCCTCTCTCTATTCTTAACGCTTCCCGACACTCTTCCGAGCTAACTAGGACAATCTTTCGGCATCTTCTCTTTTCACTCGCCTCTGCCTTCTAAGAATATAAAATTACAGACTATGACTATTTATGTATATGGCGAAGAAGAACTCTAAATTCTGAATAGCAGAACCCCTTTAACAAAGGTGGCCTTCGGTATTTATAGAGCTTCAGGGTGAAGAGATTTTCTCTAAAATGATTGCACTGATGGGATGTCAATAATTCTCTGTCTGATGCGCCAATTAATTGTCACTGAAAATTTGAGTGTACTTGCTATAGTGTGTCGTTAACGACTTGTCAACTTAATTTGGATTCGACCGTCATCAACTTTCTGTCTCATCGTGATTTATTAAGCTTTTACCTTGATGCGCCGTCTCTATGTGACCACCTTCTTGAGCAGATTTTTGTGAACGCATACGATTGCAATCTTTTAATGCGCTCGGACACTGAATTCCTTGGATCGCAATTCTGCCTTGCACCAACGCATTTTCCTGTACAAAATACGTAAATTAGCTACTTTAATGCGATGGATGCATGCGATTGTAATGTTCTCAACTTAATGCTTTTGGACACGATTTTACATATTTTTACCGTCGCAATCCTACATTGTTTTATATATTTACGTTGTAATAATGTGCATTTTTGCCCGTTGGTAGCTCAATGGATTCAGTTGAGGATCAGTTCTTGGTGTTGATTTGAAATGTTCAAATTGACAAGAGGTATTTTGATTATATATGATATAATCGATATGATGTATGAGATACATCTAGTGGAGGATTGATGTAAAAGAGATTTACATTAAGTACCATGGAATAAAAAAAAGAACTATGGTTTATATGTTTCATGAGATGAAATATTAAAACTATAGGTTATAAATATAGTATGATAAGTTGGTTATCATTTATATTTATAATAATATTAATTATTGGATAATTAATTCCTTTTCTTTTAATAACCAAAGTAGTGGGTGGTTATTGAATCATGGTAACCGTGAGTTTAAGAGGAAAATGGTTTTCCTATTTTGAAAAGAAGGTTTTTTAAACGATTGAAAAGGTTTTGAGTTTTCTCTCCGCGCAAAAGAAACTCACGAAGTCGTCAAGTAAATTCAGATTTACTAAACAATGGCTGAGCGAGCTAAACGATCGTGCAGTGGCGAGCTAAACGATCGTACATTATTTACTAAACGATCGTATAGTTTTGCTTGACAATCACTGGCCCAAGGTAAACGATCATGTAGAGTCTGTAGGCAACAGACAGAGCTAAACAATCGCATAACTTTTGCTAGACGATCGCTTAGCTTTATCTAAACGATTGGGCATCGACCTATACGATAGGTCTCCGCTATCTCCCACTTGCCCAGTCGTGTATGCGATATGTGTTTCCTTCTTCGTCTGCCGCATACCAAGTTTGAAGAGAGCCGACCCTTTGGATTCTCACACCGAGAATACCAAGTAGCCTTGTTGGTGGTGTCAGACTCAACTCGACACCGTCGAGGTTTTCTGGAGGCCGTTCGTGGTGCTGTAGAGGCCGTTCACTATTGCGGAGGAGTTCGTGACCGAGGAGATCGTTTAAGATGAGCACGAAGTGTTCGTGCTGTGTTCGTTCGGTGTTGTAGTTGTGTAGATCGAGCGTTCGAGGTTGCTGTTGTTCGAGCGTTCATGCACAACGAAACGTGGAGACGCTTTTGCCATTTTGCATAGAGTTTGATCTCTTTATGCATTTGTATTGTTCATGCTGTAATTTCTGCATTTGAATTGTATAACTGTTTGTTTGAAGTCGACTGTAAATATATGTTCATTCATGATTGCAATTTGGAATAGTCTTGTTCCACTGCTCATGGAAATATCGCTTCTGATTTCCGTCATAGTATATCTTGTTGGGATTGGTGTCCTAATTCTCCCGGAGTCTCGTTGTTTTATAAAGACACACATTGTTTAATGAATAAAATAAATGTTATTTAATTCTAGCATTTACTCATATCCAATAAACAAAGCTTCTTGGTTATCTTATGTGAACTTAAGCATGTATATGTGATATACAAGTGGATCATGCCTTAAGTGGTAACCTAAATAGGTCTGTAGTATAAGCATTAAGGTGGGATACCTGATCCTGGTGACACTATGGATACGACCCGCTTTGTAGAGGTTTGCAAGTGTTGTAAACTACTACAGATGGTAGATCCTAACCATTCATGTAGAGATGTGCAGCGGGGGTGTCCTATACAAAGAGTTTGTATAAGACCTGGACCACGAGATGACTAGACTCTATATATAACGCTGTTGATACTAGAGACTTACATCTCACCTAAACAACCATAGGTGACACGACCTCAATCCTGAGTGTTTCGGGAACTTCTGCCTTTGAGGGCAGTCCTTTGATTAGTATAGGTGAGAGTGGCCAGATTGTCAACTCAACATGTCTACCTTTTTGGGGACTTGTTTGATGTGGGAGCTGGGAACTTAATCCACAAGATGGAATTAACTCATTTCTCGAAGCAGGGATAAGTAGAGAGATTGCTCCCTTAAGGGCTGATTTCGGGGCTTGAACATAGTGGCCACAGCTTCTCTTTGGAAGAGAAGACTCAGTCATAGTAGGACTATGACTTATGTTCATTAGAGGGATCAGTGGTACTTAAGGAGACAGATGTAACTACAGGGGCATAATGGTTATTGGCCTAGCTGTACTTACGAGCGATCTGTGAAGGGTTGTCGCACTACTGATTGGTTAAGATGGACATATAATATATCTGTGGTAAGGAAAGTTCAACTGTCGGTCTTTAGTGGAGTTCCTGACAGTTAACGGATGGTGGATCACGTGACTAAAGAGTTTAGTCAGTTATTCACGTACCATTGGAGCTTCGAGCTACAGGTCCATGAGGTCCCCTTGGTAGCTCAATGGATTCAGTTGAGGATGGGTTCTTGGTGTTGATTTGAAATGTTCAAATTAACTTGAGGTATTTTGATTATATATGATATATTTAATGTATGAGATACATCTAGTGGAAGATAAATGTAAATGAGATTTACATTAAATACTATGGAGTAGAAAAAGAACTATAGTTTATATGTTTCATGAGATGAAATATTAAAACTATAGGTTGTAAATATAGTATGATAAGTTGGTTATCATTTATATTTATAATAATCTTAATTATTGGATAATTAATTCTTTTTCTTTAATAACTAAATGAGTGGGTGGTTATTGGATTCATGGTACCCGTGAGTTTAAAAGAAAAGTGGTTTTCCTATTTTCAAAATAAGTTTTACAAAAGGTTGATAAAAGTTTTTGAGATTTCTCTCGGCGAAAAAAGGGATCTCACGGTAGTCGTCAAGTAAATACGGATTTACTAAATGACAGCTGGATGAGCCAAACGATCATACAGTGGCGAGCTAAACGATCGTGCAGTATTTACTAAACGATCACATAGTTATGCTAGACGATCTTTTGCCCTAAGTAAACGATGAGCTAAACGATCGCTTAGCTTTATCTAAACGATTGGGCATCGACCTATGTGATAGGTCTCCGCCTTCTCCCACTTGTCCAGTCATGTACGCGATTGGTGTTTCCTCCTTCGTCTGCCTCAATCCAAGTCCAAACAGAGCCCGCCCTCTGGATTCTCACATAGAGAATACCAAGGTAGCCTTGTTGGTGGTGTCAGACTCAACTCGACACTGTCGAGGTTTTTAAGAGGCCCTTCGTGGTGCTGTTGCGGAGGAGTTCGTGATCGAGGCGATCACTGAGGACGAGCGCTGTGTTCATGTTGTTGCGGAGGAGTTCATGACCGAGGTGATCCTTGAGGACGAGCGTGAAGTATTCGTGCTGTGTTGCGATCATGTAGATCGAGCGTTCGAGGAGACTATTGTTCGAGCGATCGTGCGCAAAGGAGCGTGGAGATGCATCTTCAAATGTGCGTATAATTTTTCTCATTGTGCATTTGTATTTTTCATGCTGTAATTTCTATATGAATTGTATAACCACTTGTTTGAAGTCGACTGTAAATGTTATGTTCATTTTTTATTTTGATTTGGAATTATCTTTCTTCCACTGCTCATGGAAATCTCAGATCCAATTTCATTCATATCTAACGTTTTATAAGTAGTTATAAAATTGGGTTAGACATTTAAAATCCATATAAAGATAAGCTGAATGCTGACATAGGTTAACAAATAACAACTTGTTTTAATAGTTATAATAGGTCATTATCTTGTAAAACATTGGTTACAAACTCAATCGTTATATACTCCTGTCTAGGGCTGGAGGTAATTACGTCACGACCTACAAAACACCTCCTACCTGGGGATTATGGCCGAATAATTGAGCGTTGTTATCCCGCTTGTATGAGCATACGTGAGTGATGTGAGGTTTTAAAACTGGTTCATCATCTAGACATCATAGGTTAATTCCAAATATAATTGTTATACTTGGAAAATCACCTAGACTTAGGTTATTTTATTAGCCAGAATATACCTAAGTAAGTGTTTTCCCAAAAACCAATAGAACAATTCAGCGGGAGATTAATAACATATACGATATGTTGTTATTAGCTCTCACGTCCCTAGGAGTTCACACCATGAGATTCATGCTCGGCTTCGTGTCACCCTAGGAGTAACCTTCATTTGAAAAATGTTTGAATGAGTCAATAGTAAGATGAATAGGGGAAATTCATAGTAAGTAGGTGAAGAATGTGTGTCAATGTGTCATGCGGTCTCTTCCATTAGTTTGGATTGTGAGATTCCTATGTTGTGTCTAGTTGTCAACTTTATGCAATCTATGCTACTAATTTTACTGCGACTATCCCCTAGGAGGGTTGTGACATGGGATCTGGAACAACTCAAACTTCAGGAATGGATAGGATTTCTTAGGTCGATGCCCAACCTTGATTCTCCAATTCGGTAGCATCATTGGGGTCGCTAACCTCTAAAGTCTGAAAATGGAGGGTTACACTTACAGAATTACTAAATGTTAGTAAGTTCTTGACTGAAAACGGTAACTAAATGACTATAGGAATAAGATTTATTCTGGAGATAGTATTTAATCAAGAATGTCTTGCTTTAGTGAAGGAGTATTTGACTATCCCTCGGTAGCACTTATTCTGACTCACTATAGTATCTTTGCAAATAAAATAATAAAATTTTGGGTACATTATTACTTTGCTAAAATATGATTGGATTTAAAGGCAATTCACTAATAGAATTTGTTTATACTTTCAGAATGACTAGCTCATTAATACAGTTATTGGCTTCTGATAAACTTAATGGGGACAATTATGCTACATGAAAATCGAAGACACTTCAAGGTGTATATAATTCTTATTAGGTAACATAATTAAGACACTTCGATCAAATCGAGGTGGAGAGTATAGAAAATATGAGATTTCTAGGACTATTTGATAGAACATAGAATCTTGTAACAACTCTTTGTACCTAGTGCCTCGGTAGAACGGTGTATCGGGAAGAAAAACAGAACCCTGTTAAACATGGTTCGGTTGACAGATGAGCTTTTGCTTAGTTGCCTTAATCATTTTGGGGATACACAGTAGGGACTATTATAATACTCTTTTGAACATCAAACCATTTAAAGTGTTTTCTAAACCTCCGTATTAGATGTGGAGAGGTCATAAAAACTGTTTATGACAAGTAAAGGTTGTTTACATATTTCATAATTTGGGAAAGAGCGACACATGTATTAGTGTCGAACTTTAAGATATTGAAACATTGTTCAAACTATATACCTATCTGTAGGCTACCCAAAAGCAGTATACTTCTTCAACCCAGGAGAAAATTGAAGGAACTCTTAATGAAGAGCATCCATGAGCGCGATCGAATCTTTCCGATTTCATTGTGACCGAAATACCACACACACATTCTAATCAACAATTATGCAAAATACACTAATTAACGACATGCTTTGATAAATAAAATACAAGGGATTGAGTTCACATACCAGTTGAAGATTCTCTTCAATTTTGAACTCAACACAGCAGAAACAAGCGTTTACGAACTTTAACGCCCAGCAAAACAGTCGACTACGACAACACGATCATCCACACGAACGGCAGCAACACGAACAAGCACGAGCAAGCAGGAGCGAGGACGATACCACCACTTAGAGCCCTTGGTATTCTCGGAGTGAGAATCCAAAGTGTGGTCTTTGTTGAATTTGGTAGAGGTTGGAGGAACGGGCTGATCGTGTAGACGATAAGCAAGTGGAAGAGAAAGCTATTGTATAGCTGGGATGCTTATCGTTTAGACAAAGCTATACGATTGTGTAGGTTTTACTAAGTGATCATCTAGTAATAGGTAAATGATCGTTTAGAAAACACGACATGCTAAGCGATCGTTTAGGAAAGCTAAGCGATCGTTTAGAGAAAAGTGTGCGATCGTTTAGACGCGGGTGTGCGATCGTTTAAGCGATGAAGCTCTATCGTATAGGCTCTCAGCTAAACGATCAAGAAGTTTTCACATTGATTTGCGAATTTTTATGAACTCTATAAAATGAAACAAATTTTCATTTTATTCTTCAGTAACAATAACCAAATACTGAATTTCCCACTAATACACGATCGAGGAGAATATTTCGGTCAATTATCACATAATTAACCAATTTAATTAATAAATGAATATAATCATATTCTTACCCTATAGTTTGATATCATTGATGACAAAAATTAGTGAATGCAATTGTGCGATGCATATCTTAGGTTATGCGTTAGAATGAAAATATGCGTTACTCTTATATGCGATGACCATGCGTTCCTGTCACAAGTTTTCTTGCGCTCACGTCAAATATAACGCGAATGCAAGTTTCTCGGGTGATTCAAGGTCGAACTTAGGGACTTGTAACTAAATGTATGCAGTAATGTGTATGCGGCGGATGAATAAAAGAATGATGGAGGGTATAAGCTACAAACTACTCCTACTCCTAACTAACAGACAAAGCATTGGAAGTATGAATGAGAGGTAGAGACACGACAACTGTTGACGCGTAGTAAAATGCATGGAAAATAGATAAAATGTGAGGATGTCTTCATCGCAACCCTAAGCTTGACCACATGGGCAACCTCAGCCAACGTAAGCTATGTGATCATGCTACACACACTTGTGCCTAACTCTAGGACGTATAAGATGTATATGCGAAGTGTCGAGAGGCCTTATTCCTAAGTCTCTATTCCTACTCACGTGCTCCCACACATAAACAAGATGACCGCATACCACCGTATCCTACTTCTTGGACGCATACAATATCCTCTCCGTAGGGTGCATACGTTGTGTAATAGCAAACACAGCTTATCTCTAAGTTCCCCATTCTTGCTTATGCGATCCAATTCGCTCTCCCGAGACTTAGATTTGGTTTTTAGACTACTCTTCCAAGTATTCCTAAATGATGAATGATGCGCTCATAAGACAAGGTAATCACATAAACCTGGCTGACGTAAGATTATTCCTATCTCTAGTGAACACTTGCTTACATTGCTTAATGCGACCAACCACTTACCCTTCTAGACAGGCGTTGCTACAGCTTCACACTAAGCAAATAAGGTTTTCTCACAATACTCACGCAATGCACACCTTCCGGTGGTTTACTACATGCTTCATATTCCTATGCCGCATGATTAAGTATGCGATACTCTAACAATATCACTAAGTGATGCAATGAAGATTAAGGATGCTAAGTAAACGAAGATGGAGATGGAATCGAAGGAAATATAGAGATGCATTGATCACAAAATGTATTAATTTCTTAAGCCAAAATGTAATACAATACAATATAAGAACAGAAGAGAAATGGAAAAGGCTAGTTAGAAGCAATGTCTTTCTTCCAACAAATATGTGTCAAGGCTGTCGGTGGTGCCATGGAAGGGCGGTGGAGCTGACTCTTTCAAGATCTAACTCCGATGAAGGCTCTGGTTGTCACTCGGAATGGATGAGGGAGATAAAGAACTCTCAAGCTTTCTTCTAACGCGTTCGTTTGGATCACAAGGATCCACCCTAAGGCGAGCCTCAGGTGAAAAATCTTGCATGATATGAAATTCTGCTCATCGGCTTCTATTTATAGAGCTGGATCGTCGACAGCATTAATGAACCTGCTCTAATTTTGACATTTGCGGCGTGATGGTCCTTTTCTGAATTCTCTGCTGGTAACGACGTGGTAGGTGAAATGTCAACATCATCTTTTGATTTTTCCGAGATATACGTTAATGCTTCCATTCCACCAACCCTGCGTTCATCCCTCTATTATGGTTATCATTGTGTAGTCGCAATCTTGCAATGACCGCATTCGCTTGATTACCGCAATTACTATATGATGATCACAACTTCTATGCGATGACTGCATATTTTACGTGATGACTGCATTCGCTCGACGATTGTAATTCCCATGCGATGGACGCATTCGCCCGACAGTGGCAACACCCATACGACTGTCGTACGCGATCATCGCATGCGACTAATGGACGCAATATTCATGCGTTGAGCGTATGCGATCGTCTCCGCGATAGCTTGGCTTCTGCATATGCGTCCGCTTCCTGCGTTAGCTACAAAGATAGACAATTAAATGCATAATAACGCATAATAGTGGGTTAGTCGAGATTCTTAATGCTGAACGACACAAACTGATTTTCTTATGAATTCCTACATAATTCTAAATAAAAGGCCTAAGATGACGTGCATTTCTGCCCGTCATCAATCATATATCTACTATAGTAATTTCTACTCCACTTGATATAAATCATATTTATATCTAATTTCCTCCAAAATAATGTATCTCATACATTTAGTCAATTATATCATATATAATTAATGAGTCCAATTATATCATATATAATCGAACCCCCTTTGTCAATTTGAACATTTTAACTAACCCAAAAATTAATTCTCGACTTTATCCAAGCTACCAGGGGATCTTATGGACCTGTGGCTCGAAGCTCCAATGGTACGTGAATAGTTGACTAAACTCTTTAGCCACGAGATCCACCATCCGTTAATTACCAGGAATTCCACTAAAGACCAATAACTGAACTTTTCTTACCACAGATATATTTCTGTGTCCATTGGATATAACTAATCATGAGTACGATGACCTTCCACAGATGCTCGTAAGTACAGCTGGGTCAATTTATCGTTTTTCCCCTGTAGTTACATCTCATTTCTTAAGTACCACTGATTCTTCTAATGAACAATACAACATAGTCCAACTATGTGTGAACACCTCTCGGGACAAGAGAAGGTGTGTGGTGCCACATCGTTCAAGCCTTGGAATTAGCCTTTAAGGGAGTTATCTATCTACTTGCCCCTGCCTCGGGGAAGAAGTGAATTCTATCTTGTGTAGCTGAGTTCTCAGCTCCCAAATTAGACGAATCCCTAAAATGGTAGGTTTGAATCGGCAACCTGGCCACTCGCACCCATACAAATCAAAGGACCGCCCTCAATGGCAAGAGTTCCCAACTCACTCAGGATTGAGGTCATGTTACCTACGGTCATCCTAGTGAAGTGAAGTCTCTGTCATGAATGGTGTTATATAACGAGACGTTAACACTTCGTGGTCAGGTCTTATACAAAATCTTTGTATAGGACGCTTCTGCTCGCATGTCTTCTACACGAATGCTCAGGATCAGACCATCTGTGACAAGTCTCAACATTTGTGACCATTCCACAAAGTGGGTCGCACCCGTAACGTTACCAGGATAAGGTTTCCCTTCTATATCCATATACTATAGACTATTTTGGTTATCACTTAAGACATGATCCACTTGTATGTCACCATATACATGCTTATGTTACATATAGATAACCAGGGATTTTATGTTTATTGGTTTGTGGTAAAGGAAATAAAACACAAGCGTTCGTACAAACTGTTTATAAACTACAGGACACGAGACTTTAGGGCATCAACCCTAACAAAAATCAGGTACTTGTATCGAAAAATGCTATTTTACTTGAAAAGGTATACTTGATAAATCATCCATAATTGTATCAAATTTCCATAGTAGCAACAGAAAATCAACAAGAGTTATTGATTAAACTGACCCTGTAACAAAGGTTGTTAAGACCAGTCAGATGCATTTTTTCTCAAAGAGTTGAAAGTGCCTTGATGTAGTGGGAGGGTTATGTGACAACTTAGCCACAACATGAGTTTAGTAGAAACTCAAGTCATCAATACTTGGTAATAACATCGAGAATAAAAAATTTTGATAGTATAAAATGCATTCCCTATTTTATTGATAATTAGAAGTCTACTGTATACTGATATATTTACGGGGATCCAGTCGGCTAAAGTGTTTGAGGGTTACCTAGTGAATCTAGGACTATGAGTTATATAATCTAGGGCAAGTGAGAGAAAAAAACCCATGGGTATTTGATACCTGGTAAAGGCAAACCATGGGTATATGATGTCTTAGTTTATTGTATTTCTCTCTAAAAACTTAAAACTCAACATTATGTATACATACGTGTATTACCACTGGAGTTTTATTCCAAGTGGGAGTTTGTTGGGTTTTATGTCGTAAAACTCGTGGTTTGTAAACAATAAACTTATTTTGTTGTTCAATAAAGATGTTATTGAAGTATTGTTTGAATAAATTGTTGGGATAGGTGTCCTAAATTTCTTGTATTCTCGTAGTTTGTGAACATTGTATAAACAAATTGGTATTAATAAAATAATTGTCACTTTATGAACATACACTCAATCCAATAAACTAAGATCCTAGGTTATTTTTTGTAATTTAAACAAGTATGTAGAGACATACAGGTGGATCTTGTTTAAATAATAACCTAAAAGGTTTGTAGTAGATGGATAAAGCTGGGTACCTTATCCTGGTGACACTACGGACACGACCCGCTTTGTAGATGTTACAAGTGTTGTAAAGTGCTACAAATGATCTGATCCTGATCATTCACGTGGAGACATGTGAGTGAGGGTGTCCTATACAAAGATTTTGTATAAGACTAGACCACGAAATGGTTAGTCTCATTATATAACGCCGTTAACAGTAGAAACTTACATTTCACCAGGATGACCATAGACGTTATGATCTGAACCTTGAGTGAGTTATGAATAACTCATGAAGGCAATCCCTTTGATTTGTATGGGTGAGACTGGCCAGATTTCCAACTCAATAAGCCTACCATCTTGGGGATTTGTTTGATTGGGGAGCTAGGAACACAGCTACACAAGACGAAATTCACTCATTCCATGATGTTGGGATAAGTAGATAAATTGCCCCCTTAAGGGCTGATTCTGGGGCTTGAACAATGTGGTCACACTTTTTTCTGGCCCGAGAGGGACTTGGTCATAGTTGGACTATGACTTATTGTTCATAAGAGAAATCAGTGGTATTTAAGGAGTTAGATGTAACTACATGGGCAAAACGGTAATTTTAGCCCAGCTGTACTTATGAGCAATTTGTGAAAGGTCATCACTGTGAAACCCATTATTTAAATATGTTTATTATTCAGATTAGTAAAATGAGGGGATTAATATTTTATTTAATGTGGAATTGTAGGGAAATGGGTAACGGATAAGTAAATGAAGAAGGAAAATGTTTAAATATTAGAGACTTGGTTCTCAGGTGATTATAAGTTAGCCTAACAAGAAGAAATTTTGGCTAAGTGTTGGTTGTGAAATTGGTGGCTGAGCATTGAGTAAACACTAGGCGAGCATCGAGTAAAATCCATGCATGATTAAGGAAAGGATCGTGCATCGAGTATGCATAAGCGAGGAAAGGATCGCACATCGAGTAAAGGCCATGTGTGAGCGAGGAAAGGATCATGCATCAGGTATGCATGAGTAAGGAAAGGATTATTGCATCGAGTATACATGAGCGAGAAAGGGATTAGGCATTGAGTTTGCCATCGAGTATCATTGAGTAAATACCAAAATACCATTGAGTAAATGCTATCGAGCATCGAGTATTCCATCGTGCATCAATTTTGTGTGAACGATCAACCTTAAGCACCATTGAAAAAGGCCAGCTGGGTCGGTTTAGTGGGATCAACCCACGAAGTGGGTGTTGTGGCAGCCTATTAAGGATGGATGGTTGGCAGATTCAAATATAAAGGGGAAAGCTGACTTCAAAAAGCTGTTTTGAACAAACCACTCGAGTATTTGAAGAGATTCTAATGCCATCTGAAAGCTAAAGAAGTCTAGTTGATGGTGGAAGGCTGCCAGAAGAAGAAGCCATCAAGAACTTATTGAAAATTTGAAGAAAGTTCAATAAGGTCAAGCTCTTGAGTAATCCAGGGCCAATGCTAGAGTTTGAAGTTTTCGGCAAAACCACAAAGAATTCTAAGCTCAAATTTTAAGGTAAGCCTGTTAAGATAATTTTAAACAAGTTTGTAGAAGAAAATTTCTTGAGAAAAGGTCTGAAATTTGAGTTATTTGAATACGAAATTCTTTGAACAAGCAGGCAGCTGCTTAAGTTGAATAAGCTAGTAGCTGTTGGCTTTTTGGCCCTTAATCTAAAATTAATTAATTTTAATTAATTAATTAATGAATGTTTTGATGATAACAAACTCAATTTTTGATTACTGAAAATCTTAGTGTTTTAATATGTCCATAGCGTAGAGCTCGGAATAACGATTCCAACACCTCTTGAATCACTCAAATCGGAGCTAAAACGAAGACGATATGACGAAACAAGTCTATAGAGAAAATACCATGGTGGATGACGTGGCCTAATCAGATCATTTGCATGTAGACATGTGGCAGCATATTGGTTGAATGGTGGATCATTAAGAGACTAACATATGATGGACTTTTGATTTTTGGATTGATTTAAAAAAAATTGAAATTAAAAAGAAATTTAAAAGAAAAATAAATTTAATATTATTTTATGTTTGTGTCTAACGTGACTAGTTTTTTACACATGGTATGTTTTTTATTTTTGGATTGACTTTAAAAAGAATGAATTTAAAAAGAAAATGAATTAAAAGGAAAATGAATTTAATATTATTTTATGTTTGTGTCTAATGGCTAGTTTTTTACACATGGTATGTTTTTTTTTTTTTTTTTGAATTAATTTTTTTTAAAAAAATAAATTTCAAAAGAAAAGGAATTTAATATTATATTTTGTTTGTATCTAACGACTAGTTTAGTTTAAAATCTCCACCATTGATTTTGCTTTTCCAAAATCCAATGGTCCAAATTAATTGTGGTTTCTAAAATTTTTTCCAACTCTATATAAACCATCTTCCTCTCCAATTTTTAAACAAACAAATTTTACATTTCATAATCCTCCAAAACTCAAAAGTTCTATTATTGTTCTCTCTAAGTTCCCAATTTTTTTTTCATCTTATTCTTGAGAGAGTGTTATTGTATTGTGAGGATACATTTGTTGAGTACTTAAACTTGTAAATCCACTCTAGTGAGAGTTGTATTGTGTTCTTAAAAAATTTCAACATTTGTAACGGTTTGATCCTAAACCATGGAAAGGATCGGGTTTGCTCTTGAACCCGTAAAAGGAGCGGTGGTGTAACGGTTGGGCTCTAATCTGTGGAAAGAGTCGGAAAGATTTTATTCAAATTCTCAAGAGGCGCTTGGGGAGTGGATAGGTCGAGTTTGATCGAACCACTATAAAAATTACGGTGTCTTCTTCTCTAACCCTTTCATTTTTATTTTTGCAATTAATTTAAGCAATTTATTGTATGTTTTAGTTTGTTCTTATTTATTTGCTAAAATTTGATAGAATTAAATTATCACATTTTTGTCATCTTATTTGTTGCATAAATTGAAATTTTCTTATTATTTATAAAAAGTGTATTAATTAGTTTAATTGGGTTAATTTAGAAAAAAAAAGTTTAATTAAACCCTATTCACCCCCCTCTAGGGTTGCCATATCGATTTAATAATTGGTATTAGAGCAGGTTGCTCTTCTTGAAATATTTATTTCTTGATTAACTTAATTGTCTTTGAGCTATGGTAACTTTAGGTTTTATCCCTTTTACCGATAGTCAATCTATTAGAAAGCCTCATTTCTTTAATGATACTAATTTTAGTTATTGGAAAAATAGAATGAGATTTTTCTTGCTTTCTATTGATTATGATTTATGGGATATTGTTGAGGAAGGTTTTAAAATTCCAACAAAAGATGTTGATGGTGTTAGCACTATAAAACCTAAGGAAGAATGGTCAATAAATGAAAAGAAAGCATGCTCTTTAAATGCCAAAGCTATTAATTGCTTATTTTGTGCTTTGAATGAAGTTGAGTATAATAGAGTGTCTATTTGTAAAACCGCTAAAGAGATATGGGATAAATTAGAAATTACTCATAAAGGAACTAGTCAAGTAAAAGAAACAAAGATTGACATGTTAGTTCATCAATATGAAATGTTTAAAATTGATGAAAATGAAGCTATTTCCGATATGTTTATTAGATTTACTAACATTGTCAATGCTTTAGAAGGACTTGGGAAAAAGTACTCAAATCTTGAGAAGATAAAGAAGCTATTGTGGTCTTTGCCTAAACAATGGGAGCTTAAAGTCACCGACATTCAAGAGGCAAATGATCTCAAATCTCTCTCCATTGATGAACTCATGAGCTCGTTGTTGACACATGAGATAAAGATCAAGAAAAACATGGAGGATGAGAAGAAAAAGAAAGAAAAAAGTATAGCTTTAAAGACCATCTCTTTAGAAGTTGACTCCCAAGATGAAGATGACCTTGATGAAGATGATGTTGTCTATCTTTCACGTAAGTATAAGAACTTCATCAAGAGAAAGAAGCAATTCAAGAAGCATCTCTCCAACCATAAAGAGTCAAAAGGTGAAAAGAGCAAAAAGGATGAGGTAATATGCTATGAATGCAAGAAGCCGGGTCATATTAGAACCGATTGTCCTTTTCTCAAATCATCCAAGAAATCCAAGAAGAAAGCAATGAAAGCTACTTGGGATGATAGCGATGAAAGCGAAAGTGGGAGTGATAATGAAGAAGTAGCCAATTTTTGCTTCATGACTCATAGTGACAAAGAGGATGAACAAAATGATGAGGTTTGTTTGAAAGCCTCTAAGAAAAACAAGTGGTACTTGGATAGTGGTTGCTCGAGGCACATGACGGGAGACCCATCCAAGTTTGTGTCTCTCTCCAAAAAGGATGGAGGTCTCGTAACCATTGGTGACAACAAGAAAGGTAAAATAATTGGTAAAGGCAGTATAGGTAATGAATCTTCTATTTTAATTGAAAATGTACAAGGTTGATGGTTTGAAGCATAATTTACTTAGTATTAGTCAATTGTGTGATAAAGGCTTTAGAGTTGTATTTGATAAAAAGAATTGTATCATTGAAAATGCTAGTGATAGAAAAGTTATATTTGTTGGAAATAGAGATGAAAATGTTTATACTATTGATTTGAATGATTATCTTGTTAATGATAAATATTTATCAGCTTTGCATAATGATTCTTGGTTATGGCATAGAAGACTAGGACATGCTAGCATGCACTTAATTTCAAATATTTCCAAGAATTCTTTGGTTAGAGGTCTTCCCAAATTTAAATTTGAAAAAGACAAAGTTTGTGATGCTTGTCAAATGGGTAAGCTAACTAAGTCCTTTTTCAAATCTAAAAATGTAATCTCTACAACTAGACCCCTTCAACTATTACACATGGACTTATTTGGCCCTTCTAGAATTGCTAGTTTTGGAGGGAACTATTATGCCTTTGTGATAGTTGATGATTTTTCAAGATTTACTTGGGTTTGATGCTAAAACATAAGGATGATGCTTTGAAAAGCTTTTCTAGTTTTGCAAAAAGAGTTCAAAATGAAAAAGGTTTTTTGATTTCTAAAGTTAGGAGTGATCATGAAGGAGAATTTGATAGCAATGCTTTTGAAATTTTTTGTGAAGAAAATGGTTTTTCTCATAATTTTTCCATTCTAAGAACTCCTCAACAAAACGGTGTAGTTGAAAGGAAAAATTTTACTTTGCAAGAATTTGCTAGATCAATGTTGCATGAGTATGGTTTACCTACATACTTTTGGGCGGAAGCCGTTAACACCGCTTGTTATGTTTTAAATAGAGTTTTAATTAGACCTTCTTTGGATAAAACTCCTTATGAACTTTGGCATAACAAAATTCCAAATATTGGGTATTTCAAAGTTTTTGGTTGCAAATGTTTTATTTTGAATAACAAAGAAAACCTTGGAAAATTTGATTCTAAGATGGATGTTGGTATTTTCCTTGGCTATTCTTCTACTAGTAAAGCTTATAGAGTTTTCAATAAAAGAACTTTAGTAATTGAGGAATCTATACATGTAGTATTTGATGAATCTTGCAATGTTATTTCTAATGAGCCTATTTATAGTGATGTTTTAGAAGGAAATTTTGGAGATTTACTTGATAGTGACAAAGGCAAGGAAATTGTTTCAAGTAAGCAAGAGGTGAGCTTAATCGAAAAGAACGAAGTTGGTTCTTCATCCATGCCTACAGAGTGGAGGTATGCTCCTTCCCATCCCAAAGAATTAATTCTTGGTGATCCCGAACAAGGTGTGAAAACTCGTTCCTCTCTTAATATGTTTAATGATCTTGCTTTTGTTTCTCAAATTGAACCAAAAAGTATTAAAGATGCCGAAAATGATGAATTTTGGATTTTAGCTATGCAAGAAGAATTAAATCAATTTGAAAGGAATAAAGTTTGGGAGTTAGTCCCTAGGCCCTCTCATGCTTCTATAATTGGAACTAAATGGGTCTTTAGAAATAAAATGGATAAAAATGGAAATATCATTAGAAATAAAGCTAGACTTGTAGCTCAAGGTTATTGTCAAGAGGAAGGAATAGATAAACTTTTGCATCCGTTGCTAGATTAGAAGCTATTAGAATGTTTTTTGTTTTTGCTTCTTATAAGAATTTCATTTTGTATCAAATGGATGTGAAAAGTGCATTTTTAAATGGTTAAATCATGGAGGAAGTTTCTGTAGAACAACCTCCAGGGTTTGAAAGTTTTTTGATTTTCCTAATCATGTCTATAAATTGAAAAAGGCTCTTTATGGCTTAAAACAAGCTCCAAGAGCTTGGTATGATAGGCTTAGTAATTTCTTGCTTGAGAATGGATTTAAAATAGGTAAAATTGATACTACTCTTTTTTATTAAGACTAAAAAAAATGATATGCTTTTAGTACAAATATATGTGGATGATATTATTTTTGGTTCTACTAATCCATCTTTGTGTGAAGAATTTTCTAAGTGTATGCATAGTGAATTTGAGATGAGTATGATGGAGAACTTAGCTTCTTCCTTGGCCTCCAAATCAAACAACTCAAGGATGGTATTTTCATAAGTAAAAAAAAATACACAAGGGATTTGCTCAAAAGGTTCAAATTCAATGAAGGTAAAATTGCAAAAACTCCTATGAGCACATCCACTAAGCTTGACAAGGATGAAAAAGGTAAGTGTGTGGATATAAAAACTTATAGAGGTATGATTGGATCTTTACTTTATTTAACCGCTAGTAGACCCGATATTATGTTTAGTGTATGTCTTTGTGCTAGATTTCAATCTTGTCCTAAGGAATCACATTTACATGCCGTTAAAAGAATTTTTAAATATTTGCTTGGTTCTATTGATTTAGGCTTATAGTATCCTAGAAATGTTGAATTTAATTTGGTAAGATATTCCGATGCGGATTTTGCGGGCAGTTTACTTGACCGTAAGAGTACTAGTGGGACTTGTCAATTTCTTGGTAGTTCCTTAGTTTCTTGGTTTAGTAAAAAGCAAAATTCGGATGCCTTATCCACTACCGAAGCGGAATATATTGCAGTTGCTAGTTGTTGTGCTCAAATTCTTTGGATGAAACAAACTCTTTGTGATTTTGGATTAAAGTTTGATAATGTGCCTATATTTTGTGATAATACTAGTGCTATTAATTTGATTAAAAATCCTATACATCATTCTAGGACTAAGCATATTGATATTAGGCATCACTTTATTAGAGAACATATGCAAAATGATAATATTACTCTTGAATTTGTAGGCTTTAATAATCAATTAGCGGATATTTTTACCAAGCCTTTGAATGAAGAAAAATTTTGCAAAAATCGGTTTGAGCTCAGTATTATTCGTTGTGATGCCTTTTGATTTTATAATTTTACTTGTTAAATCTTTTAGAAGGCATTTTGATAGGGGGAGATATGGAAAGCATGTGTTAATATTCTTAGGGGGAGTTATGTTAAATTTATGTTCATGTTTTTAAGGGACACATTTATGTCGTTCTAAATTTTTCTTAATTATTCTTTTTGATGATTCCAAAGGGGGAGAAGTTTAAGAAAAATATGCTATAAATTTGTTATGATTTTTATTGTATTAATTAGGGGGAGAATTTATTTTTTTGAGTGAATTTCAAGAATGATCTTTATGGTGATATGTTGAATTTTTATTATGTGCTACATATGGTTTATATGTATTTCAAGCTATTTTTCTTGAATGGTTTGTCATCATCAAAAAATAGGAGATTGTTGACTTTTTGACCCTTAATCTTAAATTAATTAATTAATCAATATTTTGATGATAACAAACTCAATTTTTAATTACTGAAAATCTTAGTGTTTTAATATGTCCATAGCGTAGAGCTCGGAACAACGATTCCAACACCTCTTGAATCACTCAAATCGGAGATAAAACGAAGACAATATGACCGAAACAAGTCTATAGAGAAAATACCGTGGTGGATGACGTGGCATAACAAGACCATTTGCATGTAGACATGTGACAACATATTGATTGAATGGTGGATCATTAAGAGATTAACATATGATGGACTTTTGATTTTTAGATTGATTTAAAAAAAAATTAAAATTAAAAAGAAATTTAAAAGAAAAGTAAATTTAATATTATTTTATATTTGTGTCTAACGGCTAGTTTTTTACACATGGTATGTTTTTTATTTTTGGATTGACTTCAAAGAGAATGAATTTAAAAAGAAAATGAATTAAAAGAAAAATAAATTTAATATTATTTTATGTTTGTGTCTAACGACTAGTTTTTTTACACATGGTATGTTTTTTTTTTTTTTTTTTTGGATTAATTTTAAAAAGAAAATAAATTTCAAAAGAAAAGGAATTTAATATTATATTTTGTTTGTATTTAACGACTAGTTTAGTTTAAAATCTCCACTATTGATTTTTCTTTTCCAAAATTCAATGGTTCAAATTAATTGTGGTTTCTAAAAATTTTTCCATCTCCTTATAAACCATCTTCCTCTCCAATTTTTAAACAAACAAATTTTACCTTTCATAATCCTCCAAAACTCAAAAGTTCCATTGTTGCTTTCTCTAAGTTCCCAATTTTTTTTCTTTTCATCTTATTCTTGAGAGAGTGGTATTGTATTGTGAGGATAAATTTGTTGAATGCTTAAACTTGTAAATCCACTCTAATGAGAGTTGTATTGTGTTCTTCAAAAATTCCAACATTTGTAACGGTTTGATCCTAAACCGTGGAAAGGATCGGGTTTGCCCTTGAACCCGTAAAAGGAGCGGTGGTGTAACGGTTAGGCTCTAATTCGTGGAAAGAGTCGGAAAGATTTTATTCAAATTTCCTAAAGGCGCTTGGGGAGTGGAGTAGGTCGAGTTTGACCGAACCACTATAAAAATTACGGTGTCTTCTTCTCTAACTCTTTCCTTTTTATTTTTACAATTAATTTAAGCAATTTATTGTATGTTTTAGTTTGTTCTTATTTATTTGCTAAAATTTGATAGAATTAAATTATCACATTTTTGCCATCTTATTTGTTGCATAAATTGAATTTTTCTTATTATTTATAAAAAGTGTATTAATTAGTTTAATTGGGTTAATTTAGAAAAAAAGTTTAATTAAACCCTATTCACCCCCCCTCTGGGGTTGCCATATCAATCCAACAGTAGCTCGAGGTTGGTCGCGTATGTTTGGGCAAGAGCAAGCCTCAAGGTGCTTTGGGGCTGTGAGTAGGGCTATGTAGGCGATCATAGGTGACTTAGACACCAAGGGAAGGTGTATGCGTTAATGTGCATCAAGTTGGGCGTATAGGTTAAGCGATTGGCGCAAAGGGTGACCTATATGTCGGGCCATGAGATAGGGTGTGTGGGCATTTACTGAAGACTTGGACGCATAAGAGTAGTCCGTGCATTGAGGTGTGGCTGAAATAACGCCTATGCTATACGTTTAATGCATTGCGGTGGTGATGTGTAAAGACTGCCGCCTAGCTAAGCCTAATTTCTAAAGTTATTCTAAGTGTTCAACGCCCAGGAGGGTTGGCGTTGGAAGGTAAGGTCATTATGTGAGGAAGATTATGAGTTTAAAGTATGAAAGTTAGTCTTAAAAGGGAGACCATAGCTAGAAGCTAAAATGTGTTGTTATGTTCTCAGGGTTGACATCAATAGGAGAAGCTTATCAACTCTAGGAGGATTGATCAATGCTATGAGTGGCTATAAACGTTTTATAAATGTTTTGAATGTTTTAGTTAAAGTTTATTCTCATACTAGCTTATTCTAAAGCAAGTTTTCCAAGAAAACTAAGTTTAGAAAGAATGCCAACACATGCTAGTTTTAAAAGAGAATTTCGAACATATGTTTAAAGTAATGATGTACTAGGTGATATGAGACATGCATTAGTTATTATGTGCTATGATACATGACTTCAATAAGCTTGTTAATGGAATTATTTACTTAAAAGTTATGAAGAGCTTGATGCATGCTAGGTTGTAAAGTTTTAAAGTATGAATTCAGTTAATGAGTTTTTAATGTTTATGAGCATGCGTTAGGAGAAAAGTTCTCATGAATGCTATATTTATGACACCATGTTTTCAGTAAGTCTCTCTATAAAAGTATTTTCTTGTGATAAATGAACAGCTCAATACTGAAGTACTAGGAGAAGATATCTGAGCTTAGTTTTAGTTATGATCTTTGATGTCAGGATCCAGGATAGCCGTACGTGCACGTATGTCAAGTATAAAGGTTTAGGATAGAGGGCTGAGCAAAAGGGTCTCTCTCTTAAATGAAGTTTAGGATAAAGGATTGAGCAAAAAGGTCTCTCCCTCACATGAAGATCAGTGATAAGGTGATGGCAAAAGGGTCCACACCTTAGCATGAAGGTCAGTGATAAGGTGATGGAAAAAAGGTCCACACCTTAGCCTCGGTTATAATGAGAGTTGGACAAAAGGGTTCCCTCTCTTAACCTAGTATCAATTCAATTATGTTTCCAGGTATGATATGTTTTAAAAAGGTTTTATGTAAAGGCCAAGTTTAGGTTGGGAATCGAATAAAGGGTTCTTTCTCAATTTAGGATCAGACCAGTTATGTTCCAGAAATATTATATTTTTAAAAGTCATGCACGAATGTTAACTTTGCCAGTTTTTAGTTTCCAATTACCAGTTTCCAGTTCAAGCATGAGACTTATGTTTTAAATTTAGTCACTCACTACGCTAGTAACTTACCCCATTTTAAATTTTTTCTTTTCTAGGTAGCGGTCATCTCCCCAGAAGTTAACTACGCTGCTGCTCTGCCACTTAAAGATTAGTTGAAGGAAACTTAGGTGGTTACTTTGTAAATATTTGTACACATATGTTGCATATTAGGGACTAATTCTGAGTCTGTGGGACCCACTAAACATTGCTTCTGTATGTACATATTGTCAATTACTATGAATGGTACCCTAAGGTTGTCTTCAATTTCAAAGTTTAGTTAGTTCTTGAATTACATTTGTGATGTTCAGGGTTCCTAAATAGGTTAGCTAAGTAGTAAGAGCGACATAAGGGTTGGTAACTACTGCAGTCATGTTTCCTTATAGTTTAAGAAGGTAAACTGGGAGGAGGTATGACAATCGCACTGTTGATTGGATATATCCAATGGACACAAAAATATATCTATAGTGCGAAGTGTGCAGTTTGATCTTTAATGGAGTGACCGATAACTAATGGAAGTTGGATAATTTAATTAAAGAATTTAATTAATTATCCAAGTACCATTGGAACTTCAATCTACGAGTCCATAAGGTCTTCTTTATAGCTCAACAGGGATTTAGTTTATAATTAATTTTGGATTAATTTGAAGTGTTCAAATTAATTGAGGGAATTAATTATATGTGATATAATTAATTAAATTAATTATATGTGATATAATTAATATAATGTATTTGATACATTATAATATAAAGTATTTTGAGAGGAATTAAATATTTGAATATGGGAATTAATTATATGTGATATAATTAATACAATGTATTTGATACATTATAATATAAAGTATTTTTAGAGGAATTAAATATTTGAATATGATTCGAATACTAATTATATGGATGAGATTCATATATTGATTTTAGTATAAATATGATTTATATTAAATACCATGCATTGTTGAGAGATAATAAAACTATAGGTTGTATGTTAAATTTGATATAACATATAGTATATATATATAATTTGATATAAGGTGGTTATCTCTCTCTCTCTCTCTATATATAATTTTAATTAAATTAATTTTATATTTAATTTAATTAAAGGAAGGGAGTTACAAATCCCCCCCCCCCCAATTCTCTCAAGAAAAACGTGCAGTGTGGAGTTTGGGAGCTCAATCGTTTACTTCCACCATTTGAGGAACTGAAAAACTCTCTCAATTTCTCTCCCAAAAGATTCATAGAGAAGAAATGTTCTTCTCCCCCCTCTCAATCTCTCATCTCTCTTACAAATCTAAGGCAGAGCCCACAACTCCTACCAATTCTCAACCCTAGAGAATACAAAAGGTTCGTTTGTTGTGGTATCCTGATCGGAGAAGAGATCTGATCTAGATCGAGGGAAATGTGAAGAAATTGGCTTTAAGGGTAAGTGATTTCTTCCCTATTTCTTATGCAAAAACATGTTGTACAATCTAGAGTTTTAATGTATAATCCTTTCTTCTCTGTAATTCTGTAATTTCTGAAATTCTATGAAAACTAAAAATAGGATCGATCCCCACTTCCGCATAGAAACCTTCGATGATTTCCCTTCATACATTTGTTATTAAATATATGAATTGCTCATTTCATTTTAGAAATAACCGAAATCCAATAAACTAAAGATCCGTGGCTATTACATGAGTACTTGAACTTTATGTTGAGACATAAGAGTGGATCAAGTTTGAGTAAATAGTTAAACGGCCTATAGTATATGAATAAGGTTGGGTACCTTATTCTAGTAACACTATTGGATGCGGTCCACTTCGTAGATGTTACAATTGTTGTAAAGTACTACAAACGAAGTGATCCTAATTCGTTCATGTGGAGACATGCGAGTGTAGATGTATTATGCAAAGAGTTTATAACACTATTTACTGTTTAAGACTGACTATTTCAAAGCGATGACCTAGGTAACTTGACCTTAATCCTGAGCTAACTATGAACTTCTGTTTATACAAGATTATTCTTAAATTTTCATGGGTGAGGATTGGCTCAACAACACTAGCTCAATAAGCCTCCCATTTAGGGGTAAGACTGGGTAGATAGCTAGGAACATAGGGTGCAAGATGAAATTCATTCCTACTCGCTTTTAGGGATAGTAGAAAAGATGTTCCCTTAAGTGCTGATTCCAGGTCTTGAATAAGGGGCCCTCTCGTTGGCCCGAAAGGGACTTGGTTTGCTGATTGGATCACAAACTAATTGTTCATTAGAGGATCAGTGGAACTTAAGGAACAAGAGGTAAGCTCGGGACTAAAACAACTATTGATCCAACCGTTATTACAAACAACCTGTGAAGGGTTAACTTACTAATTATGGTTATATCGAGTGGACACAATTATATCTACAGTGAGGGGAGTGCAACTAATGGGTTTTAGTGAAGTAGTTAACGAATGTTGATTGTTCAGTTTAAAGAGTTTAGCCGATTAACCTCGGATCGTTGGAGCCTATAATCTGTAGGTCCATTAGGTCTCCCTACTAGAAAACAAACGAATTAAACCTTAGAATAGAGTGATGAGTTTAATTTGAAATGTTCAAATTCGAATTAAGGGAATTAGTAATTATATGCGATATAATTATACGTCTAATTACCAAATTAAACGAAATTGGAGAATCGAATAATATTTACATACGATCTAAATATTAATTACATGAATAGAGATTCACGGTTGTAGAATTGGTATTTTATTAATTTAATATTAGATATTAAATTATTTTAATTAAGTAAATTGTTTAATTAATTAAATCAATTAAATTTAAAATTGAAAATTTGAATTTTGTGAAAATTCAAATTTAGAAAATCAATTTTTTTGTTTTAATTTAAATTTTGGAAAATAGATTAAAATTGAATTTTAATGAAAATTCAATTAATTGATTTTAATTCAATTTTCAATAGAATTAATGTTTGGAAAAATTGAAAATTCAATTTTGAAACCCATTTAGTAGTTTTTTTTTCCAATGTTACTCACTTTTCCACCAAATTCTAAAAGGAAAAACGGTCAACTTATGATGCAAAGCTTGTATGATCAGCTTGCATGGATGAAATGAACAAAGCCAGCTTCATCCACTAAGTTGAGAAGCATGCAATTAGAATTTGGAAGCTGAAGTTACTGAAGAAGTGGTTCTTCATTCTTTAGCTGAAAACCACAAATTTCTCCTCCAAAATTCTCTCAATTCTATTCATTTTGATTCCCATAACTCAATCTAAGGTCCAAAAAGAATAGTAGGTAAGTTCTTTTGGTGGTCTACACCTTGGTGCCATCTATGAAATGTTTATCTTTATAGCTGTCAGATGAGAAGCAATTAATAAATGCCTTGACATCTTCTGAATTATTACTACCATTAGACTCTACATCTAACAAGGTTATAACATAACTCTTGTTTTGCCGTTTTAGAAATATAGGGCATTTTGCCTGATAGAGTAACCAAATCCTTTGTATTCTCTACATCGAAACAACATATCTTTGTTTGTATCATTCCCTCATGGTTTGTCAGAGTCCTTTTTAGAACATTGAGATCTTTGAGCAGTTGGCTCAGAGATGTTGCCATTCTTTTCCATTCTAGGAGAATAAATCCCCGAATTCTTTTCAATTTTGTTTCACACACAAGATAATTTTTTTTTACAAAAAGGATATTGCATCAATTGATGACAACAAAGCAATTCCTTGTTTCTTTTCTCAGGCCTATTGCTAAGAGACATTTCAAAGGTGAGTAATGATCCAAAAAGATCATCAATTTTCATAGTGGAGACATACTAAGCTTATTCTATAGCAGTGGCCTTCATGTCAAATCTCTTTGGCAAAGATCTAAGAATTTTTTGTACAAACTTTTCTTCAAGAATCTTCTCTCTCAGAGCAAATGATTCATTTGCAATGTCAAGAAATCTAACATTTAACTCTACAATAGTCTCATCATCTTGCATTTTCAGAGATTTAAATTTTATCCAACAACTGAAATCTATACATCTTGAATTTGGATGTTCCTTCATGAGCAAAAACAAGAATATTTCAAGCATCTTTGGTAGACACACAAGTGTTGATCAAGCAAAAAATGATTTTGTGAACACCATTAAATATGACATTTAAGGCCTTAGAATTTCCAAGAGAAGCTTCATCTTCTTCCTCAGTCTATTCAATTTCAAGCTTGAGCATCAGTTCACCTTTCTCATTAAAAACCTGTGGTTGTGACCATTCAGTTATAATAGACTTTCAGGATTTACTATCTAAAGACTTTAGGAAGGCAGCCATCCTTGCTTTCCAATATGCATAGTTGGTTCCATCCAGTATTGGTGGACGAGAGGTAAAGCCTCCTTCTTTTACTCCTTCCAGGAGAACAAGACGGGATCACAACACCAGAGATAATGGTGACCCGTTCTGATACCAATTGAGAAAACAATAAGGAGGTATCTATAGCAAGATAACAATGTTACGACTTATGTTGTAGCAATTCACAAGACAATTATCAAAATATAGAATAGATAAAATAACACCAAAGATTGGTAACTCAGTTCTATGTAAATCGCCTACGTCTGGGGGCAGTGTACCTAGGACAGATAACTTCACTAATATCAATGATAAGTAATTAGAACGAAGTACTTATCTATAATAGATGCACGAGTACAATGAATCTTGTACATCTTTATCACTTAACTAATAAACTAGGCTCCCCCTAGATGTAAGACTCCTTTTCATGGTGTCTTAGGCTCCCCCTAAGTTGAAAGAATAAATATGCATAAAATAGAAGCTAACAAAATCATTAAGCACTGTAATTATACTTAATTTGAGTATAAAGCATGCTGAAAAACATATTTTAACAAAAATAGGGTTTCATCATGTATACCTTTGAAGATTCACTTCAAAACCTTGCAATCTCCTCGAATTAGATCTTCAAATCTCTAGTAGGCAACCAAAAATATCTTTTCTACTATTCTCAGCCTTGGATTTGGTGGAAACTCAGAATTAAGAGCAATTGGGGATGGGATTAGAGAGCTTTTGAGAAAAAACATTTTTTTTTTTTTTTTAGAAATTTCTCAAATTTTAGATTGCATGAAGCTTCAATCTTTGATTATTGAAGCTTTTATCATGCTCAAGCATGCAAGCAGTAACTAAATTCAGCTGATTGACACTTCAATTAGCACTTAGTGATTGGGATAGGTGTTAAAATGTGGATTAATCCACTATCAAATTGAAATTGGGGCAAACCAACTTTCAACAATTAAAAATCATTTTAATTTGATTTTTAAATCTAATTAGTTTTACTTTAAAATTAATTTAAATAAAAAAACTAAAATTCAATTCTAAAATTGAATTTTATAAATTAAAAGTGATTATTTAAATAATTAACATATTTAATTAAATAAATAATAATTTAATATCAAATATTGAATTAATAAAACACCTAATTCAAACATGAATCCTATTCATGTAATCAATATTTAAATATTTTAAACTCTCCAATTACGTTTAATTATCAAAAAATAAACGTTAATTATATTGAATATAATTATCCAAACCCTAAATTGAAATTGAACATTTAAATTTCAAACCCTAAAATATAAATAATCAATTTTCTAATCCAAGATTTAATCTTTTATGAGCTAGTAGAGGGATCTTATAGACCTATAGATCAGGAGCTCCAAAGATTTGATATTAATCGGTTAAACTCTTTAATCTGAATTAACCAATATTTGTTAACCATCGAAACACACCATTATAGCTTGATCGTTGCACTCTTCCCACTGTAGATATATTATTATCCACTTAAATCGATCCTTCACAGATCGTTCGTATTTACAACTGAGTTAAAATTACCGGTTTACCCATATAAATACATCTTGCTCCTTAAGTCACCACTGATTCTCTATTGAACAATTTGTTTATAATTAAACTAATAACCATGTCCTTCTCGGCCGTGAGAGGGCAGGGCCCCTTTGTTGAAGACCAGGAATCAGTACTTAAGGGAACAACCTATCTACTAACCGTAAAATGGTTAGGAGTGAATTTCATCTTGAAGGACTATGTCCCCAACTATCTATCCGATCTTATCCCCAAAATGGGAGGCTTATTGAGTACTGCTGTTAAACTACTCTCACCTATGCAAATCAAAGGAAAATCTCGAATAAATAGGAGCTCATAGTTAGCTCAGGATTAAGATTGAGTTATCCTAGGTCATTGAATTGAAATAGTTAGTTTTAACAGTAAACGATCGTTATAAAGAAAGGTGACTATTTTGTGGTCCGGTCTTATGCAAACATCTTTTTGCATAGGATGCTCCACTCGCATGTCTCCACATGAACGATTTCGGGATCACATCGTTTCTATCAGTACACAAAGTGGGATGCATTCATAGTGTCCCTAGGACGAGGTACCCAATCTCATCCATATACTTATAGACTTTTTAGTCTATATACCATAACTTGATCCTCCTTTATGTCTCTACATAAAATTAAAGTATTCATACTATAGCCCTAGGTTCGTTCATTGGATTTTATAACAGAATGCAATTTTAATAATACTTTTATTGATAAATAGAATATGTTTCCGTGATTACAAATTGCGAGTTTTAGGACATTCCCAACAATCTCCCACTTAGACTAAAATTCTAGTGGGTTATAGATACAAATATACAATGTTGAGAAAAAATAAAATACAATAAACTAGGACATTATTATACCCTTGACATTCTTTCACTTGCCCTAGATTTATAAAGCTCGTAGTCCCAATCCGACCAGATGACCCTCCACTTTAGCTATGAGGGCCTTTGTAAATGGATCAACAAGATTATCTTCATAGGCTATTTTCGTGACTATCACGTCTCCTCTATATACTATCTCTCTGATGAGATGGTACTTTCACTCAATGGTCTTACCTCATCAGGTTTATTTATAAGTTCCCAGACTGAATTAAAGTACATAAACTATTTCAAGGTCCATAGCATTGATCCATTGATCTCGATCAACATCATCCATTGCTAGTTTATTAGTTAATGGATCCTTTAAACCTATATAGCGGTCAGGTTGTCTCACAACCCTCCCACTACATCAAGGCTTTGTCAACTCTTGAGTAGGATGTGATGGACCAGATTTCCTTGACCAATCAACAACTCTTGTTGATAAGCGAGTCTGATCAACAACTTTTGTTGATCCGTCTATAGCATCTTTTGAAATCTCTTTCAATACCAGTTTACTGCGGGGTTTATGATCTCATATGTGGTCTTTGTCAAGGAATGTGACATTTTTCGATATAATTACCTTATCATCCTGAGGATCATAAAACTGACCACCTCTCGTTCTTTCAGGGTAACCCACAAACAGGCATAATTTTGAATGATGTTCCAATTTCTTAGGATTTTGCACCAACACGTGTGCCGGGTAACCCCAGATCCATAAATGACATAAACTAGCTTTACACCCTATCCATAACTCATAAGGTGTTTCTTGAATACTCTTAGAGGGAACGTTATTCAAAATGTAAGTTGCAGTCTCTATTGCATACCCCTAGAACGAGTTAGGCAACCGAGCATAACTCATCATGGACCGAACCATGTCTAATAAGATTCTGTTTCTCCGTTCAGATATATCGTTCTACTGAGACATTCCCGGTGCAGAGAGTTGTGACTAAATCCCGTGTTCTATCATATAGTTATGAAATTTCAAGTCCAAATACTCCCCACATCGATCTAATCAAAGTGTCTTAATAGATTTACCTAATTGGTACTCAACCTCGGTCTTAAATTCCTTGAACTTTTCAAGAGCTTCAAACTTATAATGAATTAGGTAAATGGAATCGTACCTTGAATAATCATCAATAAAGCTAATGAAATATCCATAACTTCCCCGTGCTTTAACACTTGTCGGTCCACAGAGGTCTGAATGCATGAGCTCTAAGGTTTCTTTGGCTCGAAGACCTTTTCAAGAAAAATATATTTTTGTCATTTTTCCTTCAAGACATGACTCATATGGCGACAAAGAGTTATCTTCTAACTTGTTTAGAAGTCCACATTTAACCAATCTCTCAATCCTATTGAGATTAATGTGACCAAGTCTCAAGTGCCAAAGAGAGGTACTTTGAGAAATGTGTTGCCTTTTTATTTGAGTTTCAGTTGTTTTAAACATTTATGTGTTATATACAGCTTCAACTTTAGATGGTTTTAACTTGTATACGTTACTTTTTAAGTTTGCAAAATAGATTTGTACACTTCTTTTTGTAATAAACACTTCATTATGACCAAAATTTATATTGTACAAACGTTCCAACAAACAGGAAATAGATATCAAATATCTTTACAAAAAGATGCATAAAGAACATTTTCTAAATACATATATTTATTCTCAAAAGTTAACTTAACCGCTCTCACTGCTTTTCCTGAGATACACTCCCCTGATCCAACTAGAGAGTAATCTCATCTTCTTCAAGCTGACTCCAAGAACTAGTTTCCTAAGAAGAAAAACAAACATGATTAGTGGCCCCTGAATCAAATATCAAGATAGAATCTTCATTCTCCACTATACATGCCTCAATAACTAGTAAATCTAATTTACCTTGTTTTTCTCTTTCAGCTTTCTTCTCGGCAAGATACTTAGGCCAATCCAATGCACATTTTCATTGCAATGGAAACATTTTCCTTTAGCAACTACCTTCTTCCCTTTCTGTGCAGTTGAAGCTTTCCACTTCGTTGTTTTCTTTTTATTCTTTTGAATACTTTTATTCTTGGAGAAAGAAGGGTCAAATTTACTCCCAAAAGATGATTCTTTCTGGGGTTTCCTCTTTGAGATGGAAGCAACATTTGCTTCTACCTCTGAACCTTTATTTTTCAATAAAGATTCGTAAATCTGAAGTTCGTTAAGAAGAGTCGTCAGGTTGTACTTTATCTTATTCATCATAGCATTTGTTTTGAATTGAAAAAATCTCTTCGGAAGAGACTACATGATGAATCCAACTTGACTCTTCTCATTCATGACGGTTCCTTTCACTTATGCAATATTGAAGTGAACCATCATGTTCAAAACATGTTCCTTTATGGAGGTTCCTTCCTTCATTCTGCAGTTGTAAACGAATTTAATTGCGTCATGAATGGCAGATGTGGACGGTTGTCCAAACAGGCCCTGCAAAGAGTCCATGATCTCTTTTGCAGTAGCTAAATTCTTGCGTTTTTTAGACAGTACATCAGATGCACTGGCTAAAACATAAACCCAAGCCTTCTCATTAGCTTTGACCCATCCATCATACGCATCCTGAATCGTTCGGTTTGCGTTGGGACTAGGGGTTGGAGGACACTTCTACATTTAAATAAATCGGAGATCATCTATTACTAGTATCGTATTGATATTCGATTTTCAAGTTCCGTAATTATCACCGTTAAGTTTTTCTAAAGCTAGCAGTTGAATAATTGATGTTGTCATTACTGAAAAGTAAACAAATTATTAGTGAATTGATTAACTCTAATTTTTAATCCAATTTATCAAGCAAATAATAATGTACCCATACTCATTATTCTTTTGCTACGATACTTCAATGAGTCAGTATAGCCCCCACCGAAGGGCAGTCGACTACTCCTTCACTGAATCAATACATTCTTGACTAAATACTAATACCAGAATAACTCTTATCCTTATAGTACTTAGTTATCATTTATTTGGTCAAGAACTTTACTAACACTTAGTAAGTGTTGTAAGTGTATACCCGCCATTTTCGAATTACAGAGGTTGGAATCAAACAAGACTTCAAAGGAGAAACAATTGTTTGAAAACTGACCTAAGTAACTTTATCTATTTCTGGAGTTTACAGTGTTCCGAATCCTATGTTACAACCCTCCAAAGGGATCACCGCAGTTAACGTCTAGCTAGTGCCGTCTCTGAACGACAGCATGCGCAACATAGAAATCTCACGGTGTGACTTAATGGAAGAGATTGTAGGATGTATTGACACACACCCTCCACCCATTTACTATGAACAACTTCCCCTATTCACCTTGTTATTGATTCATGCAAACACTTATCACGCTACTCTAGAGCTAATCTATTTTCGAGCTAGTAGGGGGACCTCATGGACCTACAGATCATGGGCTCCAACGATCCGAGATTAATCGGCTAAACTCATTATACTGATCTAACCTCCATTCGTTAACTAATGGGTCACTCCACTAAAGCTCATAGTTGAACTCCTCTTACTGTAGATATATTATGTCCACTCGATATAACCATGATTAGTAAGTTAACCCTTAACAGGTTGTTTGTAATAACGACTGTGTAAAATCTCTGTTTTATCCCCAAAATTACCTCTTGTTCCTTAAGTCCCCACTAATTCCCTAATGAACAATTGTTTTGTGATCCAATCACAAAACCAAGGCTCTCTCATGCTAAATGAGAGGGCGGGATCCCTTGTTCAAGCCCTAGAATCAGCACTTAGGGTGTGTTTGGTATGTGATAAAAGTAGAGAGTTGAGTTGAGTTGAGTTGGTAATTATTATCTGGAGAGTTAAATTATTTGGCGAGTTAAATTATCTGTGTTTGTTGTGCAGAGTTGAGTTGAGTTGGTAATTATTGTCTGTGTTTGTTGTGCAGAGTTGAGTTGAGTTGATTTGGAGGATCTTATGCAGTTTTTTGGTGAATGAAATTAGTTCTATTTTTTTCTGTTTGTTTTTTTATTTCATTCTTTTATTTTTTTAGTACATAATAGATTATTTTTCATATATTCTTTTCAAAAACTGTAATAATTCTTATTCTCTTCAATCGGTAAAACATACCAACAAAATATATTTCATATTGCTGCTCAATTAATTGGAATATTGTATATTGTATGTATATATATTGAAGGTATATATATTTCATATTGAATGTTTGTATGTATATATATCCAAAAAAAATTCACAAAATATATGTTCTTTTCGATACTTATAATATTAGTTATATTTACAAACACAAAAATTACATATTTTCAAGTATGCAAAAGTTATCATTTTTTTCGACATGACAGTCCATTGTCTATTTGCTATTATCCAAAAGAACTATAAACAAAATATAGGGGTGTGGTTAGTCTACATGTTTCTTCCTAGTAGACGGAGGCAGTACCTCTTCCGTGCGTGTTCTGGTACTGCAAGGAAGCAATATGTCTTCTGAATGTCTGTGACAACGAGGTTAATAAGGGTGACCTGATCATCCTCATCCAGGCCATCAATGTTGTATATGGCATTTACTACTTCCTTCCGACGCCCGAACTCCAGCTCATACTTCTCCTTTTGCCACGATGCAAGTCTACCCATGTGTGTGTTCTGCATTTCAACAGTCGATCTCATGATGTCGATCATTTTAGCTTGGAATGATGACCTCTTCCTCTTACTGCCTCGAGATGACTCAGCAGGTACACTCGCTCTACCTGTAGATTGCTCTACTGGTTCTTCATCTATTTCATCTTGATTTAATGGTGATTCTGTCTGGCGAACCTCAGGGGAGTGACAGTCCTATGATCCAAGTCGAATTTCATCTTTAAACTCTCTGAATGCATTCGTCGCCATCACGTATGGGTCCCCACTTGATTGCCCTACTGCTCTGTCTTTCCCAAATACAGTGGAGAGGTCATTATAATGTGGGAATGGCTTGTTCCACATCCCCTTCGCATTGGGATGACTTTTCATTGATACACATACACATTATTAATATTTATATTATAACACGTATCCGTACATTTTTTTTCTAGAATCTTACCCGAACCCAAAGATCGAAAATCTCCCTCTTGACCTGGACACATTTGAACTCCTTGTTTCAGCCGAACCCTGACTGACTTAACATCTCTGATACTGCGTTGTATTGTTTCTTTAGACTTCTCACCTTGCACTCAATGGTGTTCTGATTCAGTGCGCATCCGGGCACTTTCTCATGCAGAATTCGCTCCAAGTGTTGTAGGTATCTTGGTCGAAACGTCCCATTATCGAACCTCTAACCGGTCTCCACCAAATACAATAGAGCTTCCACCAACTTAGCGTCCTTCACCTTCGACCATACGTGTTTAGACCTCTTACCATTACCTGCCATTATGCTGCATGCATATGTTTGTTGAATGAAAAGATGCTATAAATTAAACACATGCACAAACAAAGGATAAACTGCTGAAATTATATGTTCCAATTTAACTTGTTCACACAGAGTCTTGGCACAAAACATTTTCATGACATACTTGGAATGTTCCATAATTAAATTCCATTTAGTAGTAAAAGAAAAGTAAGCAATGAACATTGAATAATCAGGCTCTTTGCCATTGAGTAAACATTTCGACTGCTAAATCCCTGAACTTGGTCCATTCCTCTGATGATACAACAAATTCAATATGATCCCCATTAAGACCAACTGATGCAGAATTCTCCTCATCGGACACATCATGCATTGCACCGATTCCCATCTCCCTTGTGATAAAGTTGTGAATAAGGCAATATACAGTTATTGTTTGACATTGAACTTGTATTGGGTAGAATGATTTTCCCCTAAGAATAGCCCACCGCCCCAGCAACCCAAACACTCACTCGATAACGTTCCTTGCTGAAGAATGTTTCATGTTGAAAAATTCTCCTGCAGTTTTCGGTGCATTTCCTGCTCCATGCCAATCGAAGAGATGGTATCATTCCCCTCTGTACGGCGCCAAGAATCCTTCAGCGTTGGGGTATCCAGCATCACATAGGTAATAGTATCTTGTACACGTTTCGAAATGTCATGTACATGTGTTGTGGCAGGTACGCATGTTTAAATAACATATACGGTTATTATAATACCCTTTGGAACCATCAATCCGTATGGTCACGAAATTGCAATCCTAAGAACCCTTGAATCGGCTGCAGACCCTTCCCACCCTGGCAAAACGAAGACAACTCCCCATTTTGATCACACACCGTAAGAACGTTTGGGGCAATCTCTTCCTTTCTCGTCCTATATCGAGGTCGATCGACGACACTAACATTCACTTTAATGTAAATGCCGTCTAATGCACCTAGACAATTCTATTTCTCTCAAGTGATCAGAATGAATTAAAAAAAAAATAATCTATCATTGCATGCATATTTATGACATATTCATGTAAAAAACTGAGTACTTTTTGTACCTGAAACCACTTCCATCTTCCATTGGTGCATGTATTTGTGATCGGTTCTGGTTTTCTTAACAAGACAGTGTGAAGTTATAAGACTGTCCTAAGAACTGCGTTGAAATATCTCGAAACTGTCTCACTAGACCTCGAAAAGTTTCTGCGTACCACTCGATTCTTGACATCGTGTGCAAGAATGTGTAGGAATATCACAACCATCTCTTCGACGTCCATACATCTTGTTGGTTCCAAACAACCAATCAACTGTAGCATATTACATAGAATCGTAAAGGTACGTCTATCCATTCGGGTGCTTTCATGACATGCCAAGTCACTCTCGTAAATTAGGCGAAAGAAGGTCAACTGCCTAATGCAGTGCCTAGCATATGTCGGTTGTCTCTCTATCCTTCGGTAGTTGTTCAATAACGTGGTTAGTGTTATGAAAACTGTATTTGAGAGTGCGAAATAATTCTCATGATCGAAAAGAGGTCTTCAACAGTATCCATCTTTATAGGGAAAGGGATACACAAGTTGTTCCTGAAAGGGTAAGGTATTTGGCGGATTATGTTTCATGATTAAGAAAGAATAGCAAACGATGTCAAGCGTCGGTATTGGGCATATTGGGTTATAGTTTAGATTTATGGTGTTATTTCCCAATGTACCTATAATAATCTAAAAATACATGTTTTCAAGGGCTTTAGTGGGTTTTTTTTTTCCTAAGGATAGGGTTGAGGGTATTTTAGTTAAGTCTTTTTAAGGGCCTAGTGGGTTTTTTTTTTTTTTTTTTAAGGGCCCAATGTACCTATAATAATCTAAACTTGTCATAATCCTAGTTCCTAGTATAACAAATTTTCACCAAAAGATGTGTTAAAACGATGTATATAGAAAAAATATGCATTTTTCCATATTTTCAAAACTTGGTGAACCGATTGTATGAATATTGGTGTGCAATATTTTTTTAATTCTTATGTCACCTATTGGAAACTATATTTTTTAAAAATTAAACATTGGTTATAATATTAATACCATCGTTTCATTAAAATTACATAATTTAAAAAAAAAAAATCAATTTTGATTGTGAAACGATAGTAAGACATACTAAAATTAATCCTGAAACTAGCTTGATAATAACACACCAAAATGTATAGAATATGATTTCATTGAAGCTGAAAAAAAAAAAAAAAAGAATTGAAATGAACGTATTATTAGATAAAAAAAATTACATGATAGTACTATTTCACCCATAATTCATCAAAAATTTGAGAAGTATCAGAGGAGGTGAAAAACAATAAGGATAGCGAGATCCTTCTCATGAGCGAGATCCTCATTGTTTTTCACCCATTAAAATGAACGTATTATTAGATAAATAAAATTACATAACAGTACTATTTCACCCATAATTCATAAAAAATTTGAGAAGTATCAGAGGAGGTAAAAAACAATGAGGGAGCGAGATCCTCCTCATGAGCGAGATCCTCATTGTTTTTCACCCATTGAAATGAACTTATTATTAGATAAAAAAAATTACATAATAGTACTATTTCACCCATAATTCATAAAAAAATTGAGAAGTATCAGATTAAAAAATATAATGTCGCCAACCATTAAGAAAAAAATTTATGAACTAGTATTTCAAAAAAAATGCGACCAACAATTAACATATAACATATTTCCATAAAAAAAAAAAAAAAATAAGTCCTAAAAAAAGGAGATACTCTGAACCTCAAAATAACAAACCTCCTCAAACTAATTAGGAACTGATTTGTGCAATTAGTTTGGACCCCACAAGAAACACAAAATAATGATAGTTAGATTAGAAATAAAATAAAATAAATTGAACTAAGAAGTAACCAACAAAAAAAATAAATTGAACTAAAGAGTAACCAACAAAAGCATACATTTTTTAGTGGAGAAAGACAGTGGAAATATGAAACGTGGAAAAAGACAGTGGAAATATAGTGAAGAAAGGCAGTATATAAAATGTATGAGTGAGAAGTCATCTATAAATAGAAGAGGGAGAAAGAAGTGGTTGTTGGAGAGAGTTGGGTGCATTTATTAAAGAGTGAAATTAATTTAACCTCATTAATTAAAGAGTGAAATTAATTTGAGTGTTAGTTGAAAGTAAGTAGCAGTCACGTTGGTAGTAAAGTCAAGTAAATAGAAATAACATATTTCCATAAAAAAAAAAAAAAAACAATGAGGGATCTCGCATGAGCGAGATCTTCCTCATGAGCGAGATCCTCATTTCTAGCGAGATTTCCTTCTAGAGCGAGATCCTCATCACAAAATTAGCGAGATTCGCCCACATTTCTAGCGAGATTTCCTTCTAGAGCGAGATCCTCATCACAAAATTAACGAGATTCAGCCCACATTTCTAGCGAGATTTCCTTCCAGAGCGAGATCCTCATCACAAAATTAGCGAGATTCAGCCCACATTTCTAGCGAGATTTCCTTCTAGAGCGAGATCCTCATCACAAAATTAGCGAGATTCAGTCTCAATTTCTAGCGAAATTTCCTTCTAGAGCGAGATCCTCATCACAAAATTAGCGAGATTCAGTCCAACATTTTCTAGCGAGATTTCCTTCCAGAGCACTATCCTCATTACAAAATTAGTGAGATTCAGCCCACATTTTTAGCGAGATTTCCTTCTAGAGCGAGATCCTCATCACAAAATTAGCGAGATGCAACCAACATTTCTAGCGAGATTTCCTTCTAGAGCGAGATCCTCATCATAAAATTAGCGAGATTTACTTCTAGAGCGAGATCCTCATCACAAAATTAGCGAGATTCAGCCCACATTTCTAGCGAGATTTTCTTCCAGAGCGAGATCCTCATCACAAAATTAGCGAGATTTACTTCTAGAGCGAGATCCTCATCACAAAATTAGCGAGATTTCACTTGTCCAGGGTTGAAGTTTCGACTTATGTACAACCCTTTATACATATTGTTTCCAAGTTTTTCTTTGTTTGTCGAGTTATGTATGTCGAAACTTCAACCTACGACAACCCTAATATACATATTGTTTCCAAGTTTTTATTTGTTTGTCGAGTTCTCAACGTTCAACCTCTACATTAATCCAATCCTAAACCATCGACTTCTAGTAAAACAATAATATTTCTCTAATATAAAAGGTCTAATATTTCTCTAATATAATAAGTTTTGAAAACAACCATATTAACATAAAAAGTCCTATTTTTTAGGGGATAAAAGAGGAGAATTTTGAGTGGGTAAAAAAGGGGATTTTAATAACCCATAGATTTTCTTTATGGGCTTAACAAACATGGGTAATAAATACCCACCCAACTCAACTTAACTCATACCCATTTATCAAACACCCCCTTAAGGGAACAACCTCTCTACTATCCCTAAAGCGGGTAGGAGTGAATTCCTTCTTGCACCCTATATCTCTAGCTATCTATTCAGTCTTACCCCTGAAATGGCAGTCATATTGAGCAGGCGCTGTTGAGCCAACCCTCACTTATGCAAATCTAAGGGCAAGCCCAGATAAACAGGAGTTCATAGTTAGCTCAGGATTAAGGTCAAGTTACTTAGGTCATCGCTTTGAAATAGTCAGTCTTAAACAGTAAACAACGTTATAAAGTAAGAGTGACTCATTTCGTGGTCTGATCTTGTACAAACTCTTTTGCATAAGAACACCCCCACGAATTAGAATCACTTCGTTTGTAGCACTTTACAACTCCTTGTAACAACTACAGAGCAGGCCGTATCCAATAGTGTTACCAGAATAAGGTACCCAACCTTATCCATGTACTATAGATCATTTTGATTATTTACTCGAACCTGATCCACCTTTATGTCTCCACATAAAGTTCAAGTACTCATCCAATAGTCAAGGGACTTTTAGGTTTATTGGATTTCTATTCAATAACACCTTTATTGAATTTTCAGAATAAGCTCCATTGTTTACATACCACGAGTTTTAGGACATAAAACCCAACAAACTTTCACTCGAACTAAAACTCCAGTGGTAACTTATACATCCGATATATAAGATTGAGTTTCTGAGTTTTATAGAGAAATACAATAAACTAGGGCATCTTATACCCATCTTTTACCATTCGATATCTCTATACACGATGTTTCTTCCACTTGCCCTAGGTTATCTGGTATTCCTAGTCCTACTAGGTAATTCTCAAACACTTTAGCCGAGAGAATTATTATAAACATTTTAGTATACAATAGGCTTTAGATAAAACTATAAGGGAATTGCATCTTAATCTCAATAATGGCTAGGAAGCACTCTTTCCTCCCACTACATTGAGGTACTCTAAACTCTTTGAGCAAGATGAATCTGATCTGTCTCAACAACTCTTTGTTAACAGTCAGATCTAGAAATCTTTTAACTTTTTATACTTTGATCTAGCCATTTAGATATCTGAATATCTACAAATGGTATTTAACAATTTGATTCTCAACAGAGGTTGCTAGAACTAACATAACTTTTGAAAATGAACATTTCATTTATCACAAAAAATATATGCAATTTGTTCTTTACAAGTTTTAACAATTAAAAACAAGTAGCAACTTCTCCCACTGGATGAGCTGGGCAAATGGTCCTAAGGTCAAGTTAGCCTGGTGACCTTTTTTCTACTCTCTTCTCGACAAGATATTGAGGGCAGCGTCTTCTTCAGTGTCCTTCATCGCTACAATGGAAACATTTCCCTTTGCAGCGCCATCCTTGCCTTTCAATCCAGTAAGCTTCTTCTTCTCTTTCCCTTTGCCTTTCTTCACAAGAATATTCTTATTCTTTGAAGAGGAAGCAACTTCAGGCTTGGAGGACATTCCTCACTTATCGGCACTAATAACGTTTACTTCTGGCATCAGACCCTTTGTTCTCAACATTATCTGGTAAGCCTGTAGCTCATTAAGTAGAGTAGTCAAATTTTATTCAATGCATTCAGAATTGCAGAAAACTCTTCAGAAGAGATTCTAACATTTCGGTTTGTGTTTGAGCTAAGAATGGGAGGACAGTCCTCAGTTAAGAAAAATTGCAAATTGTCTATCACAAGTATCGTGTTTAAATTTTATTTCTAATTCACATAATTATCTCCAATAAATTTATCTGACGCCAACACTTGTATTAATGAACTTGTCATTCTAAAATTATATATCCAATCAAATTTTAGCAATTTTAATAATTTACCCAAGATTATTCTTTTGCAACGATACTACATCAAGACATTCTTGACTAAATACTACCTCTAGAATAACTCATATTCCGATAGTCATTTAGGTACCGCTTTTGGTTAGACATTTTTAACAATTAATAGTTTTGTAAGTGTAGACTCGCCATTTTCGGACGTCAAAGGCCACTAATGACCAAAAAAATCCTATCCATTTCTGGAGCTTGAGTTGTTCCAAATCATATGTTACAACCCTCCGAGGGGATAGTAGTCGTTACACGACTAGCAAAGGGCCGCTTAAAGCTAACCAGCAGGTGCAACATAGGAATCTCACGGTCTAAACTAATGGAAGAGACCGTAGGATATGTTGACACATTTCCTTCACCTACTTACTATGAACTACTTCCTCCGTTCACCTTGGTATTGACTCATATAAAACATTATTCGAAGGGAGGTCACTTTCAAGGTGACACGAAGCGTCATATGAATCTCACGGTGTGAACTATATGGAGACGTGGCAGTTGAAATCATACACTTGATTTATGATCGAACAACTTCCCCTTATTCACCCGAATCTAAATTTAAGCTAAAAAATACTTTCCTAAGGGAGGTCACTTCCAGGGTGACACGAAGTACCGCTTAAATCCAAACTGCGAACTCTTAGGGACGCGATAGCTAAGAATAACATACCGTGTAGGTTATTAATCTCCCATTGAAGTTTTCTAATAACTCTATCATATAGAAGTTATTCATTACCACTGAAGTGTTCTAATGTTTGGGTAATTACATACTTAGGTTCTTTTCCGGCTAATTAAAAATAACCCTAAGTCTATGTGGTTTATCCATGTATAACTCTTACAAATGAACTTAAACCTACGATGTCTAGGTGATAAACGCTTTTATTACCTCATATCGCTCATGAATACTCATAAAACTGGTTACCAACGCTCAATTATTCGGCCATAATCCCCAGGTAAGAGGTGTTCCGTAAACCGTTAACTTAAATACCACCAACCTTCGACAGGATTATATATCGGTTGAGTTTGTAACCCTAGTTTTACAAGTTTAATGACCTATTTTAACTAATTAAAACAAGTAGTTAACCTACGTGAGCATGCAACTGTTCTTCGTTATGGATTTTAAATGTCTAACCCAATTTTATATCAGCTTATAAAACTTTAGACATGCTAAACATCCACAACATACAGGCATTCAATATCTAATATAACACTTATATTAAATATAAGAAACCCTGACATGCATACTATATATTATAACAAGTTATAACATACTTTCAATGCATATTGAATGCTTCCTATGGTGGGATTTTAAATCTAAATGGAATACTATATGCACATACAAGATTTATTTAATTATAACATACATCCAATGCATAAATAATTAAACACGTACTGATATGGTTTTTAGTTTTGGCAAAAACAAACAAACAAAAGCCTAACTATTACAAAAACAGCTTCAACACCATTCGAACCGCTCCAAAATCGTTTAAACCGGACTCGAACCATCTTAACCGAACCAGCAGAGTCTGAACCGGCCAACCACAAACCATTTGAAGCTGAACCGGACCAAACCTCAAGAGAACTGGTCGAACTGGCTTCTCTTGCTCTCACTCAACATCTCGCTAAGTCAGATCGTTTAGCATTGACGACCATCGTCATGCTATGGCCTTGATCGTTTAGCAACCAACGCCTATCGTTTAACAAAGCTACACGATCGTATAGTGTTTTCCTTCTATCGTATAATGTCATCGTCTAGCGCCGGAAGATGCTACACGATCGCTTAGTATCAAACACTATCACATAGCTCCATCGTTTAGCACCGCACCTTGATCATTTAGCGCACGCTTGAGGTAAGCGATCGCCTAGTGCTATCACATAGCAATTGACGCATCAGTCAGCTGCCACTCATAGGTAAATGATCGTGTAAGCGATCGCTCAGCGTCATCGCATAGCTCTTCGCCGCATCGCTTAGCTTCTGATCCAAGGTAAACGATCGTGTAAGCGATCGCTTAGCACCATCGCATAGCTCTTTGTCTCATCGCTTAGCTCCCACCCGAAGCTACACGATCGTATAGTGCCATCGCATAGCAAAACAACGCACCGTTTAGCTCTCAAGGTAGACGATTGTCTAACACACAACACCTAAACGATTAATGCCCGAAGCTAGATGATCGTTTAGCTTTTTCTTCATATCGTCTAACATATGAAGCTAAATGATCGTTTAGCTACTGATGCTCAACATCGATATGAACAGAGGCTGATCGTCTGGAATCTGCAACTCAACCCCTTCGCTTGTTTCTTCGAATTACAGCTAAATTTCAACTCTAATGACTCCAAATAAATTACAGCCTCTTGGGAAGACATTAAAGCTCATCAAGCAAGAGCTAATTACAAATTTAAACGGGAAATCAAAGAAAAATTAAAGGCCAAAACTCAAAAAACCATATCATTATAGCAGTTTCATATTTTCATACAAAACACCTACCAAACCAGAATTAATCAGAACTGAATGCTTATAAAAAGCTCTGATACCAATTGTTGGATGGACACCATCACACAGCGAAAGAGAACATGATTCATAAGCATTCTAATTCATTAATTTTGGTTGGAAAAAAACATGCTAAAAACAAATTATAATGGGTTTCATGAACATACCTTGGCCGAACCAACGAAATCTCCATTTTCAGCTGCAAAATCCTCCGAATCCTTGTGTAGACCACCACAAGATCTTCCCTACTATCCTTTTGGTGCTCTAGATTGAGTTGTGGGACTCAAAATAAGCTGGAATCAAAGGGAATATGAAGAAAACTCACTGAACAGAACCCATTAAAAAACACCTTCTTCATCCAAAATTTCAGCAAAAATTCAGTCGGTTCTCACTCATTCTTCACTCCAATCTCTTTAATATATTGCAGACTATCATACAAAGAGATGTGCATCATGGGATGCAGCTCATGCTTGGAGTAAATCAAAGGAGAAGGTGAGTTCCTTGTAAGCTAGTTGAAGATAAAAAACTCATTTTCAATTTTGTGTAAATTTTCAATTTCCAAAAACTATTTTGATTTTAAAATCATATTTTATTTCTAAAATAAAAATTTATTAATTTCATAAATTAATTTTCTAATAAAATTAATAAATAATTATTTAAACAATTTAAATAATTCTAATTAATTTAATATCCAATATTAAATTAATTTTTACACAAATTCATCTTCATATATTTAAATCATATTTAAATATATTTTCTCCAATTCTGTTTGATTCTAATTTGAACGTTTCAAATTAACTTATCACGTTACTCTAGAGCTAATCCATTTCCAAGCTAGTAGGGGGACCTCATGGACCTACAGATCATGGGCTGATCCGAGACTAAATTCATTAGACCGATCTAACCCTCATTCGTTAACTAGTGGGTCACTCCACTAAAGCCCATAGTTGAACTCCCCACACTATAGATATATTATGTCCACTCGATATAACCATGATTAGTAAGTTAACCCTCACAGGTTGTTTGTAATAACGGCTGGGTCAAATCTCTGTTTTACCCCTGAAATCATCTCTTGTTCCTTAAGTTCCCATTGATCCCCTAATGAAAAATTATTGTGAGATCCAATCACAAAACTGAGTCCCTCTCATTTGGCATGAGAGGGCAGGATTCCTTGTTCAAGCCTCAGAATCAGCATTTAAGGAAACAACCTTTCTACTATCCCTAAAGCGGGTAGGAGTGAATTCCCTCTTGCACCCTATGTCCCCAGCTATCTAGTCTTACCACTGAAATGGCAGTCATATTGAGCCGACATTGTTGAGCCACCCTCACCTATGCAAATCTAAGGGCAATCCCAGATAAACAGAAGTTCATAGTTAGCTCAAGATTAAGGTCAAGTTACCTAGGTCATCGCTTTGAAATAGTCTTAAATAGTAAACAACGTTATAAAGTAAGAGTGACTCATTTCGTGGTCCGATCTTGTACAAACTCTTTTGCACAAGGACACCCCCACTTCTCATGTCCAACATGAATGGATTAGGATCACTTCGTTTGTAGCACTTTACAACTCCTTGTAACAACTACAGAGCAAGCCATATCCAATAGTGTTACCAGAATAAGGTACCCAACCTTATCCATGTACTATAGATCATTTTGACTATTTACTCGAATCTGATCCACCTTTATGTCTCCACATAAAGTTCAAGTACTCATCCAATAGTCAAGAGACTTTTAGGTTTATTGGATTTCTATTCAAGTAATAGATCTATTCAATAACACCTTTATTGAATTTTCAGAATAAGTTCCATTGTTTACATACCACGAGTTTTAGGACATAAAACCTAACATGCATACTATATACATTATAACATTTATAACATATAACAAATGTATGTCATACTTATCCTATGGTGGGGGTTTTTCTAAACTATATGGCATACTTTATGCACACATATTAAAAACAATATCATCACATGCATAATACTTAAACAACTCTAAATTGGACCGGTTTTGGTAGTAAGACAAACAAACAACTAAATTATTACATAATTGTGGTCGTTCGCCAATAAGATGGGATTCACCATGACATTATTTTCATTTGGTGCTCCATTTTCAGGTTGTTCCACCATGTTATCTTTCTCTTATTGTTGTTGTTGGCGGCTATCTCTCAGTCTTCGTTGAAACGTTCTTTCAATCTCTGGGTCGTAATGAGCCAGAGATTGAAAGCTACAAAGAAAATCAGAAAATTACCGTTAGCACACTGTATTGTCGAAGTCCCTGGCAATGGCACCAAAAATTTGATGCGTTATTTTATGCGATGAAATAATGGTAGGGGTTACGTTGATGGAAAATACGTTGTGCAAACAAGTTTTCTTAGCAGGACCCAAGTATAAATCCTACTGAGTTTCCTGGTAAGCCCAGGGTTGAACTCAGTGACTAAGGAAAACAATATGCGACAGTAATTTTTAGATCATTTTGCGGTAATAATAAATCAAAGAGTTGGTTGGTTTGTTGTTTACAGCATAAAATGTATGCGGCGGAGTTAAAAAAAAAGTTAATAATACGGAATATGCGATGAATATGCGGGGGAACGGGTTGAGAAGGGGTTCAACTAACACTTTCTAGGATTGCGTTCATGTTATGCGATCATGCTACACACATACAATATCAAATCATCTCTTAATGCAAATGCTACGACTTCTAGTTTTAGAACGCATGCGATATATGCGATGATGTCTATAGGACTTACATATAAGCCTCTATTCTTGTCTATGCGATGACGATTGACACACACACATACAAGGCGACCGCATATTACCATAACCTATCTTTAGGGCGCATGTGATGCATGTTGGCAAACAGATCTTATCTTTAAGTCTCTATCTCTTGCTTATGCAGATCTAATCTTGCTCTCTCGAATCTAGATTCTAACCTAGCTCTCTCAAGTCTTAGGTTCTTTCTTTAGACTCTCTTTCGTGTAGCTCTAAAGGGGTGATGGGCGCAACATAAGACAAGATGATCGCATGCAATGAAAATCCTAGGTCATGTTAGCCAAGTTCTTCTCAACTCATTCGATAGATTTAGCTACTCATGCGTGTTTTAAAGAGAGTGAACATATTTAGATAAGCAGGTTCCATTTTATAGATATATAATCTAAATACAGAATGACAATGCGGAATAAGAATAAAGAGCCTGGTAGCAATTTCTTGCTTCCCAAGGCTTTTACACTGTTCTTCTCTACTCTGCTCAAAAGATAATCTTGCTCTCGCAAGAGTCGGCCTTCTCTCTATTTTTCCACGCCTCCTGGATTCTCTCTCGAGCTGACCAGGGAGATCTTTCAGCGTCTCTTCCCTTCTCTCGCTTCGCCTTCTAAGTATAAGAAAACTATGAATAAGGCTACTTCTATCTATGGGGAAAATACTGAATAACCCTTCACTGATGGTGGCCTTCGGTATTTATAGAGCTTCGGGGTGAAAGACTTCTTTTCTCTTATGATTGCACTGATGGGATGACATTAATTCTCTGTCTGATGCGCTGAATATTTGTCACCGAAAAGTTGAGTGTACTTGCTACAGTAGGTCGTTAAGGGCTTGTCAACTTAATTCGGAATCGACCGTCATCAGCTTTCTGTCCCATCGTGATTTATTACGCTTTTCACCCAGATGCACCCACCATGATGCGCCGGCTCTATGCGGCAATCTTTTTTAGCAGATATTCGCGAGCGCAAATGATCGCATAGCCTTGCGTCAACGCAATCTCTTAATGTGTTCGGACGTTAATTTCTTTGAATCGCATTTCCGCCTTGCGTCAATGCATTTTCTGCACAAAAATACATAAGTTAGCTGTTTTAATGCGATGGACGCATGCGATCGCAATGTTGTAAACTTAATGCTTTTGGACGCAATATTGTATATTTTTATCAATGCAATCCTGCATTGTTTTATAACTTTACGTTGTAATAACGTGTATTTCTGCCCGTTATCAATGACTTTTTAGACCCAACCCAATTTTTTGGGTTTTAAATTTTTTCAACCAAAATAACCCTTATTAAAAAATGAACCCAACCCAACCCAACCCAACCATGAGATATTTGGGTTGAGTTGGTTCGGGTTAATCGGCTCATTTATTTAAAAGTTTGTTCTAAAAAGAAGCAAAATGTAAATATGTAAAAAATATAATTTAATTATTTTCATATATTGAATTAAGATTAACAACTCAATTTCAATTTATACAGTGAAAAATTTCTTTCTAAAGTGCAAAGAAACTACTTTTAAGAGTTATTGAAGAATAAATTATTCAAAAAATATTGGAATTAAATAAAATTAAAATCAATATATGTATAAATAATTGTGTTATAAGTAATAAAAAATATATTTTTAAGTTAATAATAAATTCGGGTTGGTTTGTGTTATATTAGGTGAACCCATGAACCAACCCAATTCATAAAATTTTCATTTATTTGAACCCAACCCAACCCAAATGAGTTGATAACCCAATCCAAACCGCATGGGTTGGGTTGGGTTGATCGGTTTTTTCGGGTCATCGGGTTATAACGATAACCATGGATTTAGTTTATTGGTTTGCGATTAATGCAACTAAAATATCATATATTTCATAAACAGAAGTGAATAAAATATCAAATATTATAAATCACTGAAATGTTGGTTCATACAAAGCTTACAAGCTACAGGACCTAACGAGATTTAGGGCATCAACCCCAATAATTTCGTGGTCCGGTCTTATGCAAACATCTTTTGCATAGGATGCCTCCACTCTCATGTCTCCACATGAACGATATCGGGATCATATCGTTTGTATCAGTATACAAAGTGGGTCGCATCAATAGTTTCCCTAGGAAAAGGTACCCAATCTCATCCATATATTTATAGACCTTTTAGGCTATATACTATAACTTGATCCTCTTTTATGTCTCTACATAAAGTTAAATATTCATACTATAGCCTTAGGTTCATTTATTGGATTTTGTAACAGAATGTAATTTCAATAATACTTTTATAAATAGAATATGTTTCCATGATTACGAACTACGAGTTTTAAGACATTCTCAACATAAGTTATACTATCAATAAAACAAATCTTAGGCGCCCCTTCCCCCTTCCCCCAAGATTGAGACTCCCTCTCTATAAGGCTTGAGCTCCCCTCAAGACGTGAGACTCTTTCTCACTCGTGTTGTATCTTTCCTTCTAAAAGTAAAGTCCCCTTTGCTCAAATGGCCCGGGCTCCCTTTAAGATTGAGAATCCCTTCTCAAAAGATCTTCTTGCTCGTGATGTGAGGAACACAGAGTACGTCTTTTAGAAAAACACAACTCTATCAATGCACTACACTGTTGACCGAATGCACACTGGTTTTTTTATTTCAATGAGAGCTTTTCACAATACTACGACCAACCTTTTTTGAAAGATAAAGAACCCCTTAAATATGAGCAATAGAAACACACTAGGTAACCTTAACTTCCATAGCAACCAAGAGCCAAAAGGAAAAAATATCGACAAAATAACACAACAAAGGAAACCACCAATAAAGAAAGAATCTAGCAGTATCAACATTATCGAAGACATTCCTCTTCGTCGATCAATTTGCGTGTGCACTTTCTGGCCTAGGATGAATAGTTGATGCTTCATCCCATCGTTGTAATGCTTCGGGCTATTGAAGAACAATGTTGCAATGCTCTGTGAGTAGCATTACAATGCTACCTGCCAGTAGCTTCACTCTTGAATTTCTGTAGATGACCTTTCTTACTTCTTTCTTCAGTTACAACTTAATTACAACTCTATTGACTCTAACAAATTTACAGACTCTTAATCATACATTAAGACCCATAAACAAAAGTCAATTACAATAATTAACACTTAATTAAAGAGAATTTAAATGCCAAAACTGAATTTATCCATATCAGTAACTATTTCCATACAACCTATGAAAATCACCTACAAAAAATTAACACGAATTGAGTTCTTAAATCATGCTTTGATACCAATTTTTGGAGTTAGCATATAATTAGCGAAAACAAACAGAATCATTAAGCAATCTAATTCATTAATTTTAGCAACTAAGAAAGCATGTTCATAGAATAGAAAAGAGGGTTTCTGATATATCTTTGTAGAACTCCTTTAATCCATGAACTTAGCTTGAATCGTCACTCCAAAAGGATTGTAGACCACTAGATCTTTCCTACTATTTTCTAGGATCTTAAATTGAATGGTGGAACCCAAAATGAACTGAAATTTGAGGGAATTTTGTGGAGGAAAAAATTGGTTATTGAAGAACACTTCTTCAACCCTCACAAGCAAAATTCAAATTTGAATGTCTCTCTATCTCAGCTGAATCAACTGAGTTTTATTCAACCTAATTAGTGCAATCAAATTGCACAACAAATTGACAACAAATCCGCATCAAGTGAGTGGAAACTAAGGTGGAATTGTGAGTGTCAAAAAATGGAGAGAGTTACTTAATTGAGTTTTAAAATTTTCAAATTTAAAAATCAAATTTAAATTTAAATTTCCAAAAAATAAATCAAAATTTGACTTTATTATTTTGAATTTTCATGAAATCAAATTTCTAATTTAAATAAAATAAATTCAAATAATTAATTTAAAATAAAATATAATTAAACAATTAAACAATTTAAGTAATTAATATAATTTAATATCTAATATTAAATTATTCACACCACCAATTCCACAAACATGAAATCCCCATTCATGTAATTTTAATATTTAAATTATATTTAAATATTATCCAATTCTCCAATTTCGTTTAATTCAATAATTAAATGTGTAATTATATCGTATATAATTACTAATTCCCTTAATTTGAATTTGAACACTTCAAATTTACTCACCACTCTATTCTAAGGTTTAATCTGTTTATGAGCTAGTATGGGACTTAAAGGAACTACAAATCATGGACTCCAACGATCCAAGAGTAACCGGCTAAACTCTTTAACCCGAATTAACCAACATTCGTTAATTACTGGGTCACTCCACTAAAACCTAGTAGTTACATTTCCCTCATTGTAGATATATTTATGTCCACTCGATATAATCATAATTAGTAAGACAACCTTTCACAGGTTGTTCGTAATTGGATCAAAAGTTTTTTTACTCCCGAGATTACTGTTGGATCGATATGGCAACCCTAGAGGGGGTGAATAGGGTTTAATTAAAAAAAATTTCTAAATTAACCCAATTAAACTAATTAATACACTTTTTATAAATAATAAGAAAAATTCAAATTATGCAACAAATAAGATGACAAAAAAATGTGATAATTTAATTTTATCAAATTTTAGCAAATAAATAAGAACAAACTAAAACATACAATAAATTGCTTAAATTAATTGAAAAAATAAAAAGGAAAGAGTTAGAGAAGAAGACACCGTAATTTTTATAGTGGTTCAGTCAAACTCGACCTACTCCATTCCTCAAGCGCCTCTTGGGAATTTGAATAAAATCTTTCCGACTCTTTCCACGGATTAGAGCCCAACCGTTACACCATCGCTCCTTTTATGGGTTCAAGAGTAAACCCGATCCTTTCCATGGTTTAGGATCAAACCGTTACAAATGTTTGAATTTTTGAAGAACACAATACAACTCTCACTAGAGTAGAATTACAAGTTTAAGCACTCAACAAATTTATCCTCACAATACAATAACACTCTCTCAAGAATAAGATGAAAAGAAAAAAAATTGGGAACTTAGAGAGAGCAACAATGGAACTTTTGAGTTTTGGAGGATTATGAAATGTAAAATGTGTTAGTTTAAAATTTGGAGAGGAAGATGGTTTATATAGAGATGGAAAAATTTTTAGAAACCACAATTAATTTGGACCATTGGATTTTGGAAAAGAAAAATCAATGGTGGAGATTTTAAACTAAACTAATCATTAGATACAAACAAAATATAATATTAAATTCCTTTTCTTTTGAAATTCATTTTCTTTTTAAAATTAATCCAAAAAATAAAAAAAAACATACCATGTGTCAAAAACTAGCCATTAGACACAAACATAAAATAATATTAAATTCATTTTTCTTTTAATTCATTCTTTTTAAAGTCAATCCAAAAATAAAAAACATATCATGCGTAAAAAAACTAGCCGTTAGACACAAACATAAAATAATATTAAGTTTATTTTCCTTTTAAATTTCTTTTAAATTTCAAAAATTTTTTAATTTTAAATCAATTCAAAAATCAAAAGTTCATCATATGTTAATCTCTTAATGATCCACCATTCAATCAATATGCTGCCACATGTCTACATGCAGATGGTCTAGTTATGCCACGTCATCCACCACGGTATTTTCTCTATAAACTTATTTCGGTCATATCGTCTTCGTTTTAGCTCCGATTTGAGTGATTCAAGAGATGTTGGAATCGTTGTTTCGAGCTCTACACTATGGCATATTAAAACACTAAGAGTTTCAGTAATTAAAAATTGAGTTTGTTATCATCAAAATATTGATTAATTAATTAATTAAAATTAATTAATTTGAGATTAAGGGCCAAAAAGCCAACAATTACATCTTGTTCCTTAAGTTCCACTGATCCTCTAATTAACAATTGGTTTGTGATCTAATCACTAAACCGAGGCCCTCTCAAGCCAATATGAGGGTGTGGTCCCTTGTTTAATACCCGGAGTCAGCACTTAAGGGAACAACCTCTCTACTCTCCCTAAAAGTGGGTAGGAGCGAATTTCATCTTGCACCCTATGTCCCCAACTATCTACCTAGCCTTACCCCTGAAATGGGAGGCTTATTGAGCCAACTCTTACCCATGCAAATCTGAATAAACAGGAGTTCATATTTAGCTCAGGATTAAGGTCAAGTTACCTTGGTCATCGCTTTGAAATAATCAGTCTTAAACAGTAAACAACGTTATAAAGTAAAAGTGACTTATTTTTTGGTCCGATCTTATACAAACTCTTTGCATAGGACGCCCCCACTTGCATGTCTCCACATGAACGAATCAGGATCACTTCGTTTGTAGCACTTTACAAAAATTGTAACATCTACAAAATGGACCGCATCTGATAGTATCCCCAGAATAAGATATCCAGCCTTATCAGTGTACTATAGACCATTCTGGCTATTTACTTGAACTTGATCCACTCTTATGTCTCCACATAAAGTTCAAGTACTCATGTAACAACCATTTCTAACTTGAACTTGGATCTAGGTTATTTCTAAAATGAAATGAGCAATTCATGCATTCAATAACAACTTTATTGAATCAAACTTAAATAACATCTACATTGATTAACAGAATAAGTTTATTGTTTACAAGCCACTAGTTTTATGACGTAAAAGCCAACAATCTGAGATGCTTAAACAAATATTGCCAACCACACAAAAACTAACATGGTATTTATAGGCTTACTTTTTAGTTACAAGAACCAATAACTAAATGGTTACCAAACGGGTTGATAGATTTTTAAAAATCAAGCTAACAAGTACTGCATCCACCTATTAATTTCATCGTTTTAGTATCTACTTTTTATTTTTGAAACTTATATTTGAATTTTTATGTTTCCTTTAATTATTGTCAAATAGTTTAAACATGGTTAACATTAAATACGCTAGCCACTTGATAAAGTAATAAAAGGGGAAATTGATATTTTTACCCACTTAGAGGGTTTTTTTTTTTTTTTTTTTTTTGTTGGAATTTTGAACACTTGAAAAACTTGTTTTTTTGACTTCTTGATGATGAAAATAATGTAAGCATTGAAAATTTGTATGTGCAATTATTCTTGTACTTTTACCACTTCATTAAATTCGTGATACTTAATTCAACAACCAAAATTTCAAGAAATTAATTGTTTTACCAACCAAATTAATTGTTTTACAACCACCACCTAATAGCAATTCCATTATCCATCAAAAAAAAATTCTCAACAAGGTTTTCACAAAATCCTCTCAACCGCCCAAAGTTTCTCTTCTCAAAATTGCTCTACAAAGTTGTGATTTGTTAATACACGACATAAAAAGGTATTCATTTCATCTTGTATTGAATAGTCAATCATTTCTTTCATGTTAGATTCATTCACTTGTTTTCTGTTCGAATTTACGGTACTTGCTTGTTTATCATTTCTTTTTTTTTATGTTTAATTAGTCCTCAATGGTAATTATTTGATTCAACCGGTAATTACATACCTACCAAATTAATGTCTTTTATAATAATTGTAAAAAGAATATTTTTTTTTTTTCAAAAAAAAGAAAGAAATCAAATTTGTTTATGAAGATACCCAACTGGACTTCTTATTAGAGACACCGAGTCACAATCGGGTAAGGATGATTGGTGGTTGTTATTGGGCCACGTATGCATTGGCCTGGCCGGATCACCATCTCTTCCTTGGTTGCTACAAGCTCTGACGTGATGCCCCTTTAGCACCAAACACCTCATCCCTAATCAAAGCATAGGAGGGAGAGTGTGAACAAGACCAACGACAAGTACGTGGTACGATATTGACGTTCAACCGATTGACGATACGTCTAGTTAAGGACGACACAATCTCATATACCCATACCTACATAAAATATAATAAAACATATTTTGTTAAACAACTAATAATGCAATGAGAGTAACAATAATTGAAATTAATCATAACAGCTAACCTGGAAAGTGTGAAGGAAGCCATATATACTATATGTTTGTTGTTTCTCGTCAGTACTCTCTTTGTACTTGTCCACCTTATCTCACAGACCATTCTTGAATCGTTTCATTGTTATATCAAATATATATTTCCCTAATCTAAGTTACAAAATGTCTCCCAATCATCAATGTAACCTAGTAACATATAGTTCATGCTTGATTTCCTCTCCCTCCCCATCGGTTCAAATTCAAGAAAATAGAACAGGGACATCTTGACTGCATCCTCGTCATTCTCAAACTTTAGTTTTGGATATAAGACGTCCAATTCATATCCCTTCATACCCTCAACATTATTCATGTACCTTATTTTAAGTCTTACATGGTTAGTATCTGTATCAACCCCTCTGGTTTGATATCCCAATCTAGTCACAAAACCAAACTCTCTCCGGGTCGGAGGACACTTTTGTGTCCAGCAAATTAAAACTAAAAGTACATCACCTAGTCTCCCTAACCTCTTTCAGTAATAAGTTATTTATTAAGGGTCCATTAAACATTATATTGGCATCTAATAAACGACCAAAACAAGTTTGCCTAAACATGCCTAATTGAGTGGGAGTTAGTTTCTTCCTAATGCTCGTTTGAGCTTTCCCTAAGTGTGCACAATAGGTAAAGGCAGTAGAGAAATAGTCATTAGGGTGCTATTTCAATTCTATCATACCTACATTATTTGATGAAAATAGTATATATTGATGAAGGTAAAATGAATAAGATAATTACAAACACAAAAAATAAAAAATAAAAAATAATAGTAAATTTAAATTAAAAAAATGTTTTACCTGATCAATACCGAGTCGGGATCGGGATCGGGATTGAGCCAAAAAACAGTAGCCTGCTCCCTCAATATACATGGTGAATACCTGAACCAGGTTTGGACCGAGCCAAAAACCAGTAACCTAGTCTCCCATCATACCCAGTCCATACCCGACCAGGGTCTAAGTCACGCCAAAAACTACTAAACTCCTTTACTCATTTTTGTTTTACCCGGTTCCTACCTAGCCAGGGTGAGACCAGGGTCACCCCTGAAGGGATTAAATCTCGCGAAAGCTTGGGATCACAGTGCAATTTCAAAATAGATTTTTATGAAATACAAAAGCAGTAAACAATTTACACTAAATAGAAGATAAACATCAACATTAAGCATGCTATAACAAGAGGAAGAGAAGGGAAAAAAAGATCGAACCTTTGTCGAATCCCGATCTTCATGATTTTCTCTCGTTTTTCTCACGAACGCCTCTTCAACGAACAAGGTTCAATTATAAGGGGTAGAAGTGTGGTCTCTAGCACTTGGAAGAGGAAAAGGAAGAGGTAGAGAGAATTTGTTGAGAGAGTTTTGTGTGGAGGCTAGGGTTTTTCATCAAATGAAACACTTACCCTAAAATAGGCCATAAAGATGTATTTATATGGAGTTTTTCTTTTTCTATCTTTAAAGCTAATTAATTAAATAACTATTATTTAATTAATTGGCATACTAATTAAATAACTGTATATTAAATCACATTTAATATAGATTTAATTATTTAACATAAATATCACATATTTATACTAGCCTCTATTTTCCATTATTTCTTAATCAATTTCTTAATCATTAAATAACTATATTAAATCATATTTAATATAGAGTTAATTAATTAACATATAAATATCACATATTTATATGCATACATCTCTTTATGAATCTAATTCATATAAATCTAATATTTGAATCTAATTCAAATACAACTCTCTTATACTGTTTATGAAGGAACCTTTGAAGATCCTTGAGCGGAAGCGTGGAGATTGATCCATAATTTATTTTCACAGAATGAAAATTACAGAGTATAAAAGTTATGCATAATAAAGAGATTACAACATGCAAACAAAAATAAAATGAGAGAATTAGGGTGAGAGAACTAACCCTTGAAGAACGATTTTCTTCGTGTATCCTCTTCTCCAAAAAACACGAACTTGAAACCCCACAATGAACACCACCACTTGATTGCCTCAGTATTCTCTAGGTGAGGATCCAGGAGTTTTGTGGGCTCTAGCTATTGTGGAAGAGAGAGATTTTTTTTAGAGAGATGAGAGGAAGTGATAGGATTTAGATTTTCTCAAAACATTTCTGTGGATCTATATTCTTTTTTTTTTTATTTTTTTCTTTATTTTATTTTTTTTTATTTATGAAACCACACCAGGAAGAAGAAGAATAACTTCTTTCTCCTGCCTCACTATCATGTATTAGAGAGAAAAGAGGGGGAGAGAGTTACAACTCCCTTCCAAAATGATTTTTAAAATAAAACAAAATAAATTTATTTATTTTCATAAATTAGTTTAATATATATTTATATGATAACTACCTTATCATATAATATATATTAAACTATATGTTATATTAAATATAACACATAACCTATAGTTTCTATATTGTATCAAATGTAATATAACCTATAGTTTCTATTCTCTCACCAATGACATTTAATATAAATCTCATTTATATTAAATTTAATTATATGAATCAAATTCATATAATTAATATTTGAATTATATTCAAATATTTATTTCCTCTCAATAAACTTTATATTATAATGTATCATTTACATTATAGTTACTATATCATATATAATTAGATTAAATTAATTATAACATATATAATTAATTCCCTAAATTAATTTTAAAAATTCAAATTAATCTAAAAATTTATTTTTGTTAATTTCTGTTGGGTTGCAGAGGGGATCTCATGGATCTGTAGCTTGAAGCTCCAACGGTACGTGAGTAATTATTAAACTCCTTTAATTAAATTATTCACCATCTGTTAACTATCGGACACTCCACTAAAGACCGGCAGCTGCACTCTTTGCACTACAGGTATATTTATGTGTCCATTGGATATAACCAGTCAATGATAAAATGACCCTTCAAAATTGAAAATTGCTCGTAAGAATAGTTGGACCAAAATTATTGTTTTGCCCTTGTAGTTACATCTAACTTCTTAAGTATCACTGATCCCTCTAATGAACAATAAATCATAGTCTAACTATGAGCAAGCTCTTCTCGGACCAGGAGAGAGTGTAACGCCACATTGTTCCAGTCTCGGAATCAGCCCTTAAAGAAGAAATTTATCTACTTACCCTGATGTTGAGGAAGGAGTGAATTCCTTCTTGTGTAACTGTGTTCCTAACTCCCCAATCAGACGAATCCTCAAAATGGTAGGTTTGTTGAGTCGGCGATCTGGCCACTCTCATCCATACAAATCAAATGACCGCCTTCATAGGTAGGAGTTCACAACTCACTCAGGATTCAGGTCATGTTACCAATGGTCATCCTGGTGAAATGCAAGTCTCTATTATGAATGACGTTATATAATGAGACTAGTCATTTCGTGGTCCGGTCTTATATAAACTCCTTTATATAAAATATCTCCGCTGACATGTCTCCACATGAATGATCAGGATCAAATCATTTGTAGCACTTTACAACAATTGTAACATTTGCAAAGCGGATCATACTCGTAGTGTCACCAGGATAAGGTTTCCAGCCTTATCCATCGACTACAGACCATTTAGGCTATCACTTAAACATGATCCACCCATATGTCTCTACATAAATGTTTAAGCTACAAGATAACCTTGGATCTTACTTTATTGGTTTGTGGTTAATGCAACTAAAATTGAAATAAAACATCATATTTTTTATTAAATAAATAAGATGTTTATACATTACAATTACAAACTATAGGACCCTACGAGATTTAACACAACAACCCCAAACAAATTCTACATGAATCCAACTTATATGAATTTAATCTTTGAATCTCATTCAAATATTTCTCTCTTACATAATTTGGATTATAAATCACATCTATAATTAATCACATTACATATTTATCATATTAATATAAAATTCCTTCAAGTGATTTGAACAATTCAAATCATTCCTCATTACTATCCTTTAGTGAGCTAAACAAATGGGTCTTATGGACCTACAGATTAAAAGCTCCAATGACATGAGATTAACTACTGATCACTCCACTGAAGACCAATAGCTACACTCTTCCCACTGTAGATATATTTTTGTGTCCACGGGTATAACCAATCACTTGTGATTCGACCCTTCACAAATTGCTCATAACTATCAAATTACCATTTTACCCTGTAGTTACATCTAACTCTTTAAGTACCACTGATTTCTTTAATAAACAAACAGTTTATAGTCCAACTATAAATTGACCTCTCTCGGGCCAGTGAGAGGTTGAGGCCTCATTGTTCAAGACCCAAAATCAACTATTAAGGGAGCAATTTATCTACTTTTCCTAAGGTCGGGAAGGAGTAAATTTCACCTTGTGAAGTTGTATTTCCAGCTCCCTACTCAAACAATTTCCTAAAATGGTAGGCTTGTTGAGGCGGCTAACATGGCCATTTTCACCCATACAAATAAAAGTATTGCCCTCATAAACAACTCAATTACGATTAAGGTCAAGTCACCTATGGTCATCCTAGTGAAATGTAAGTCTCTTTTAGCAATGATGTTATATAGAGAGACTATTCATTTCGTAGTCCGGTCTTATACAAGCTCTTTGTATAGAATACCCCGCTCACATGCCTCCATATGAATTATCAGGATCAGATCATTTGTAGCACGTTACAAAAATTGTAACAACTACAAAGCGGGTCACATTCGTAGTGTCATCATGATAAGGTACCCAATCTTATCCATCTATTACAGACCATTTAGGTTATTACTTAAACATGATCCACATGTATGTCAACCATATATATGTTTTATGTTTCATAAAATAATCTTGGTTTATTGGATTGGATTAATGCAGTCTAAATGTTAATAAAATACTTCTTATTTTATTAAATATATAATTCGTTTTCACAAACTACAAGATATATATGAGATTTAGGACACCAATTCTAACAACCCCTACCTCACCCAACACCAGGGATCCTTCCTTGTGCTCAGCCTCGACCTAGCCGGGCTATAATCTAAACATCAATCCTACCCAATTTTTTTTTTATGCAGTCCCTACCTACTCGAGACGAAACCAATGTCACCCCTACCTACCTCAACACTAGGTTTCCTTTTTGCCTCGAGCCCGATCCCGATTCGACTGAACTGTATATCCTAAAAGCTAATCTGCCCAATCAATACCCGACCAAGGGTAGACCGAGGCAATTCATAATTTCTTTCCCAATATTTGCACCCCGGTCATTACCCAGTTAGCCTTGTATGATGCCTAACCGGGTAATGAACTAAATATAGAAAAGTAAAAAAAATGATTTTTAGGCAAAAAAATAAAAAAAATAAAAAAAAAACCAATTTTTTTGGTTCAAATCATTCTGAAAACGCCGAAAATGAAGAAAATGTGTCTAAAGTAGTCTAAAAACGAAGAAATTTCATTCAAATATGAATGCAAGAGAAAACGATTGAAAACCTCAAAAATGCTACTTATTTCTCTCAGAACAGCCTCAAACATAATAAACAAAAACCACCATCTCAAACATCGATCTTAACCCAGAAATATCAGAACAAAAACAAACAAAAACCAATATTTTAACAGCCTCAAACAAAAACCAACACAATGCACGAAAAAATAGGGTAAAACTGAATCTGGATGTTGAGATGAGAAATCAGAAATTATCTTGAAAATATTTGATATAATCCGACCGAAATCAAACTAGAAAATGCCAGAAATAGAGAGGGTTTCAAACGTGGAGAGTGAAGAAGAAATATATTTTGTGATTTTTGAAATTCTAGGGGGCAAGATTGTAATTTTAGATTTTTTTTTTTTTTTTGGAAAGTTGAAGGTGTAAAAAAAAAATAACGTTTTCAAAAAGGATCCAAAATTACAAAAAAAAATTAAAATTAAAAAAAGGTTTAAAATGTTAATTACCCTAATAAAAGAGTATGTTCTTAAATATAACGTTTAAGTGGTATTAGATAACTATTTTTAAAAAATAGCAAAAATCATATATTTAAGCAGGTTAATCAATAGATGCAGTCTAAGTTCCTTCTAATCTCATGCTCTTCTTTCCTTCACATACTAAAAATGAGTTTAAAAAATTATTATTTTTTTTAAAATTGACACATAACGGCCTTTCGTTGAGTGTTATCTGAACTACACTCGACTTGCATCATAGATTGTGTTCAAATTTTTATCATTTTAGTATATATACATATGATGAAGTTTTATAGATTTTTTTTCTTCTACAATATGTATTTATTGAGTTGGAGTCTAAATACCTTTTACATTTTTCTAGGAGGCATTACAAAATAGCTCTGAAGAACAATTTGAAAATAAATGGGAAATTTTTTTTTATTATTAGATAACTTCCAAATATGACTTCAATATTGTATGACATAAAAGATTGGATAAGGTCATGTTTGGTTATTTCTTGCTTCTCTACTTTTACCAAGAAGCTTTTATGATTGGAATGAAAAGTGGAAACAGTTGGAAGCTTTGTGTCAATTTCATGGGCCAAATATTGCTTGAAACTCCATGGGCATTCTTCGCTTCATGAATTTTTTTTTTTTTTTTTTTTGGCTGCTTTGAAGTTTGTTATTTGAAAACCATTTTTTTTTTACTACAAGCGGTTTGAACTTTCCACCGATCAATTGCTGTTTAGCTAATTTTATGTTGACATTAAAAATCATCCAGTTAAAAAAAAAAAAAAAAAGAAAAAAAAGAAGGATTTGATCCACATACCTTTCGATATTTAACGCATTTATATGTCAATTGAACTATGTCTGATGGTTTAGCAATCAAAAATCAAATATGATTAGATAACCATTTGTTTTTTTTGTTTTTTTGTTTGTTTTGAAATTTTTTTAGTTTTCTCATCACTTCTTTACAATGGTATTTATCTTTTCTAAAGAAATATTTGAATTTTTAAAGCACAAACTATGACTCCACTATTCATAAATGTTATTTTGAACTATTCATTTTAGAGAATGTTTTTAAAAATCAAGTTGAGTTTTGAAAACTTAGAACAAAATGGCCTTTTAAAAAACTTGTTATTATTTTTGGCTAAGGATCCAAATTTTTAGTTATGAAAGATAAAACCTATGGTAGAGAAGTGGTAAGAAAAGCACAATTTTTAGAACCAAATGATTATCAAATATGTTTATGAATTCAAATAGTTGAAACCCCTTTTTATTTTTTACACTAAGAGAATAAATTCCAACCAAACTCTTTACAACTTCAATATGAGCATAATTTAAATGACATAAATATTTACTATCGATTTCGAAGTCAGAGGCTCGATTCTTTAAAAGACAAGAAACAAAGGTTAAGCATAATTACGTTGGTCACAATTTTCAAAGATCAAATCTTTTCTTGTACTAAAAGAAATCTTTTACCTCAAATTTAGTAATTAAAATGAGGTCAAATATGTTGTGCGGCTTAGGCCAAAAAGTAAAAAAGGCAAAAAAGAGCAACTCTCATTGCCCCTATACCAACAAACAAATCTGGCCCCTAATATCGGAAAGGATAAGCAATTAACATCAAAATCAAATATGGGATAAGTTAAGTCCAACTATCCAATTCAAAATCTAACGATTAAGTTGAGTTAATTTTGTTCTTAGATTGGATTGAGTTAAATATTTTCTATTTTTATCATATTGAATTGAATTATAGATTTGCTAAAAAGACTCTGGCTTGACCCGATCCGACCCGAGTTATATATCTATATATTAACAAATATACATATAAATATTTCATTTTGTTAAAGTTCAATTACTTTAAATCTATTCATTTGTGAATTTTTAATTTTTTTCTTTAAGAGTTGTAATGTTCTTTGTCTTTGTTTAAAATTTATAATAAATATTATATATATTTGGTATTAATCAATTGGATTTTATGAGATTTTAGTTATTAAGTATATGTTGAAAATAAGTTTACATATTTTTAATTAAAAAAAAAAAGTTGAAGACTTGTTTATGAGTTGGATTGGGTTGAAGGCTTTATTAGGATTTTTTTTTTGTCAACCTAACCAACCCAAATTTTTAGGTTGATCTTAGAAACACCCTCAACCCAACTCATGTACATCTCTAATAGTTATGATGATGTATGGACTATTTTTAAATACTTATTACAGAAATATTATCGATTCAAGTAAATGAATAAGATTAGGGGTTAGTTGCAAGAATGGTGAAAAATAGTAAAAATACTCAATTTAGCAAAGATTTTTTAAATTTTAAAAATATAGCACAAAAAGATAAGATCTGGTTTCCCTGTTATATTATTCCAATTTTACCCTCTGTTAGTGAACGTACATTGATAGTATATCTAATATGTTTTATATTTGGTATATCAATTAATTAATATACTCTATATTTGGTATATTGGTCAACCAATTAACTTTTATTTAGTAGATCAATTCGTAATTGGTAAACCCAATTTACTAATCATTATATAAAACTTATTAGTCAACAATTTCTCGTGCCTTTTTTTAAATTATTTGTGTACTTAATTTGAATCTATATATTTCAAAATATTATTTTTTTAGTACATCATCATAAACTTGTTTATGAGTTTGATATTTTGATGTCTAGTAATTTATTTTCTGTTTCAATTTTGAAAATTTTAATACATATATACATAGATCTTAAAAAAATTTCAAGGTTGTCTTGTTATTCTCAAATGATAGGATACCTAAAACTCCTCATTTTGTTCTCAAACAACAAGATACCAACACAAGTAAAGTATTTAACCAACAGAGGAAATGGAAGAAATTGTAGGCACTGGTAGATGCAAGCTACTGAGAAATCAAATAATGAATCACAACCAACACAAATTAAAAAATCAAAATTTCATTCTCAACCAACACAATTTATAAATTAAACAAAAAGAACCTCTATAGTCATCAAAGAGTGAGGAACAAATTTGATATAAAAATAAATGAATAAATAATAGAATAGAGAAGACTTAAAAAAAAAAAAAAAAAAGATAAAGATGTTAAACATATTTAAATAATAATATATTTAATTAAACTATGTACTATGTATGTGTATTAATAATTTATTACATTGGATTATTTTATTAGATTGGACTCTATTATGTGATCTAATTAATCAAGGCCCTAGATTCCTAATTGAGTATGGACTTAATGGGTAGAAACTCATTCCTAGTCAATTAGGGTTTTCCCAATATACCAAAATAATAAGCACTCATTCGCTCTTGAATTGATATCCCACTTAGGACATTTGGAGTTTTGGTTGAGAAAGACAATAGCCGCCACTTTAGAGTCATTATCAATCTTTCAATGGACTTCGGTACGTATATATTCTTGACAATTAACATGAATAATCATAGGGTTTATATATTCAATATAGATCTAAAGTATTTATGCCAACAAAAGAATCGACCAAATTTCAATGTGGGGGTCTTAATGGGTCAAAATCTTGAGATCGGAACAACATTTGTCTAATGTTTCTTTGTCGTTCGCACAAATTTCAAAAGTTGTTCAAAGAGTGAAGAAGTAAACCGTCGTCGTCGTCCAAGTAAGCAGACCTTGTCGTCATCTAAGTAAGTCGCCATTGCCGTTATCAAGTTAGCTGCCGTCGAAAGATGCCATCAACATAGCAAAGCAAGATTTTGCTGATTAGTTGCCGTCAAAATGGGTGGAAATCTAGAGTTTGAAGTTGTATTGATCGAGCAAGAAGGTTTTATGATTTAAACTTATAAGCCAAAGACGTGGGTAAGGTATACGATGATGTTTTTACTTACCAAAACGACGATTTTGTTATTTAAATAAAAAATATATATTTTATATCTTTAGAGACGGTTCAAACCTCGTTATACCTAGCATTTATGCACGCGATTTAGACATTAACTTTAGATAACGGTTTTGTCCGTCATCTTTCGTGAAGCTTGTGTTAGCGTGAGAAAATTTATGTGAAAATAGACGCATTTTTTATATCAATAGAATCAATCTGCCATCATTTATAAAATGGCAACTAATATCTAAAGCCAAAATTATTATGGTGATTTTAACTAATTAAGTTATGATCATGTTCCTGAAACAACCAAAAAATTAAAATAAGTCTATGGCGGAACAACCCAATAGTTATATATGCATAGTGTCGATTTGATTCATCAACTCCATTCTATAACTAGTATTTAATTTGTCAAGATGAGTATAGCTTAACTAACATACGAGTATGTTAGTGACTATGAGATTTGTGATTTGAATCCCCTATCCCAATTATATTTAAAAAATTAAAAAAAAAATAGTATTTAATCTCTCTCCAACAATGTTTACAAAATGATGCCTCGAGTCAATAAAAATGTTTTTACAAAAAAAATAATAATAAAAGAAAGAAAACCTCATACTAGAGTAATAACCGTAAATAAATGCTTAGAAACTAAGGATCTATTTGGTAGAAAATCCATGTTATGTTTATTGTTTTCAAATTTATTGAGTTCAGGGAAGATGTCTTTGGTAGACAACTCGGATTTTGTTTTCGAAAATTGTTTTCAGATTTTGTGATCAATATCTAAAAGCAACATTTATATGTTTTTATTGTATCAAGATTTTGAATTTTAAATTTTAAAATGTATTATTATATTAAATAAAGATAAAAACATTTAGAAATACAATATGTCATGTTATAAACTCAATTCTTTTTTAAAAAAATATAATATGTATTATGTAATGTATTATAAATTATATAATATTCCAAATGATAGAGACCTTTTTAAATATACAAAGATATTTAAAAATACTTTTGGAACTTTTTGCTATAAAGTGTAAATATTTTTAAATATTTTTTTATATTTGAAAAGACCATTTTTTATATCTTATATTTATTTTTTTAAAAAAAGTTAAATTACAAATTTTATCTATATAGTTTGGAAAAAGGTGAAATTTAGTCTCTTCTGTTTATAACTAAAATTTAGTTCCTATGATTTGGTATAATTCTAAATAGTCTCTAGTATGGACTATTTTTACTTATGATGTTTTATCAAACCGTAAATATAATTTCTAACTTTTAGGGACTAAATTCTTTCTTTAAATTATAGAGATAAAATTATAATTTTATCTAAAAATGTTTTAAATAACAAATTTTGGTTGCATTATACTTAAAAGTGTTTTTATTAATTACAGAAGTTTTTTTTTTCTCTTATTTCAAATTTTAAAGATTTTAGAGTAACCATTTAAAAATTATTTTGGGATAATATATCTCTTAATTAAAAGTGTTTTTTCAAAAACGTTTTTAATTTAATCCAATTATTTTTAAATTATTTTTTATTTATTAATTTTTTTAGCATCTAAGTCACGGAATTTTTTTAAATATAAAAAAATATTTAAAAATATTTACATATTTTATAGTCAAAAATATAAATATTTTTGAATTTTTTCTATTTATAAGAATTTCCCTTTGTTATAACTATCCTTCCCGGATACTCGGTTGAAAGCATTTGCCAACGAAAATGATGTTAATTGCACTAAATAATTAATTATGCTTTGAACATCTTAGGATGTTAAATTACGAATGTTTGAATGGCTTGTATGCTAAATTATATGATATTTCAAATGAATTGTTTGCAATATGAGAGAAAATATCAAATTCTAAATTGGTTAGAAAAATTGTTTGATCTTTACCTCGATGGTGTTCTCCTATATTAAAATTAGGGTTATTGAAGAAAGTATATGAATTGTTTGCTCATAATGATATAACATAGAAGAATTGATGATGATAAACTTTATTTTTGTAAAAGAATTCTCGTAAATTTATAAAGAAAAGAATTTAAAAAAATCTCAAAACTTCTCAAAAGACCTTTCTTTCTTTTAAACAAAATGAAAAGAAAAAAAATATTTAATATAGAGAATTTGGGTGTGTTTGGGGCCTTAGAATTGAATTTGGAAGTCTAGAGTTAATATGTTAGAGATTTGGAGTTAAGAAGTCCGTGTTTAAAATGCGAGTTACAAGATAAAATTTATCGATAAATATGTAAACTTAAATAGTGAACATTATTGAAGTTAAGTTATTTAACATAGATTTATGAAGTCGGTAGACCAACCACCCCTTAATGTACAAATTTTCTAATAAAAAAATACCTAACTTGATAACAAGTACTCAAAGCGATAAAGATTCGAAAATGAAATCTCTTATTGCATCTTTTGTTACAATCATTCTTCTAGGGGTGTGGAAATTTTTAATGATAAGGAAAATGCAAATATTGATGAGGAAGATGAGGTTATTGATGGAATTGAATCCCCATAGTGGAAGCAATTGATCACTTTGCTTCGATTTGTTAAAATTACAACACAAAAAAAAAAAATACAAACATACATCAATATATAATAAATTAAGCATGAAATTAGAGGGAAGAAGAAACATATATCTGAAGAATCGTACATCGAACTTCTCCAAGTCTTCATAATTCTTCAACGAATCGATCTTCCACGAACAGTATTGTGATGTCACCATAGGGTCTTCCTTGCTATTTTTTTTACAATGACTAATTTGTGGGAACTGACTTTTGAAAGAGAGAGAATTTTGTTGTGGAGGATAATTTTGTTTTATAGAGAACTCTTTCTCTAAAAAAAACTTGAGATAGATGATGAGACGATTGATGGAGATAGGAGGAGGTGATAGATTAATATAGAAGAAAGAGGTTTTTCTCTTGAATAACCAACTCCATATGAAGAAAAAAAACTTTTTCTCTAAAAAGTCTACCCACTTCCTTTTTATTTGATTAAAATGAAATAAAATTCATTTAATTGAAATAAATAAATAATTAATTAATTTTAAATTAAATATCTCATATTTAACTAAATATACATTTAAATCATATTCAAAACACATCTCTTTCCTAATCTATTATTTTAATAGGAATCTCATTCATATTTATTAGCCTATAATTTTAATATGAATCCTATTCATATTAATTATTTGAATCATATTCAAATAATAAGTCTCCTTATCATTTCAAAGTTTAATTTTCGAACCTCATTCAAAATTAACTTTATATTATAATGTTTCTATATACATTATGTTAATTGTATCATATATAAATAATATCATTCCCTTATTTAATTTGAAGAATTCATATTCTTTCAAAACTCGTGATTCTTGTTTACCCGTTGTGAGCTAGCAGGGGACCTAATGGACTTATAGATTAGAAGTTTCAGTGATTCGATATTAACTAATTAAACTCTTTGATTATGTTAATAAACATTCATTAACTGTGGGTTACTCTACTAAAGACCCACAACTGCAACCTTCACACTGTAGAATCTTTATGCGTCCATGGATTTAACCATTACAAGTAAGTCGATCTTTCACAAATTGTTCATAATTATAGTTGAGTCAGATTACTGTTTTACCCCTGTAATTACCTCTTACTCCTCAAGTACCTTTGATTCTTCTAATGAACAATGTATTTATGGTTCTACCATAAACCAAGTCTCTCTCAAGCCACAGGTACCCTTTGTTCAAGATCTAGAATCGACACTTAAAAGAACTACTTCTCTACTTACCCTAAGTGTGGGAACGAGTTAATTCCATCTTGTGTAACTATGTTTCCAGTTCCATACTCGGACAAATCTCCAAAATTGTAGGCTTATTGAGTAGGCCACTCGAGTCACTCTGACTCATACAAATCAAAGGATTGTCCTAATAGACAGAAGTCCATAACTCATTCAGGATTGAGATCGAGTTACATGACTATCCTATGAAATATTGATCTTTTCAATTAACGGTGTTACAAAGAGAGATTAAATATTTTTGCGGTTCAATCTTATATAAACTCTTTGTATAGGATACACCTGCTCACACGTCTCCACATGAACAATTTGAATCACATCATTTGTAATACTTTACAACAATTGTAACATTTACAAAGTGGGTCATATCCATAGTATTATCAAGATAAGACGTCCAACCTTATCCATATACTATAGTCCCTTTAGGTTATTACTTGAAACATGATCCAACTATATGTCCCCTACATAATGTTTAAGTTTCGTGAGATAACCTTGGATTTTTTTCGTAATGAATAACGAATTATTGCAAATTTAAAATAATCGATTATTATATCAAATAACTAATTAATTACGAGACTTTAGAATATAAATCCAATAGTTATGACGGTAAAGAATTAAAACTTGATAAAGTCTCTCCCACATAAAGCTTATGAATTCTATTTCTTTATATACGGTGGTATTAGGTACTGAAGATATGAAGAGCAAATATGATTATTCGCTCTCAATTATCCTTAGTTTGTCAGTTCTAATCAAGAGTGCTTTCCTTTTCTAAAAAAAAAAATTGTAAATGTGTGAATCTTTTTATTTGTAAGAAAAGTCTTGAAAGAGGATATATGGTCCACAAGTCGGCATCGAAAGGGAAAACTTGTGATCAAAAGGATATTCACTCTAAGAAGGAGACAGTCAACTATTGTGACATGATCTGTTAAAAAAAAAAATGTTGTGACATGATTTAAGAAGGAATATTATAAAATCTATTTGACTTTTTTATTTTTAAGTTTGTGTTATTGCACTTATTTTCTCGTGAACTTGTTTATTGAATAAATAAATAAACCGAAATATGTTTTACAACATTGTGACATGGGTGGCATGTATTAAAGTCAAATAGATTGGTTGAAGTAGGTATGGTGCACAAAGATTGGATGATAAGATAATTATGACTACTAAAATATATTTTTTAAAAGCTTGAACATTACGAACTAAAGTAAAATTTAAAATATGTATTTCTTAGTTCTCAATTCGTGGAAATTTGAATATCTGACATTTTAGTTGTTGCATAAATTTGTTATTATTCTTTTCTTCTTCACCTCTATTACAATGCACCAAATACCTTGTGATGCTTAAGTTAGGGTCAAATCATAGTGATCATTGAAGGAACCTGTGAAGACTCTGCACGTGGAAGTATGGATCGGTCCCAATTTTCATTTTTCACAGAATTTTAATTTACAAAAAAGAAAATATACATTAACAAACTATTACAGCATGCATAGAAGGAATTAGAGTTAGAGTTTATGGAAAGACTTACCATAGAAGACAAAATTCTTCGCGTAATCCCTTCTCGAATTCAGTCGCGAACACTTCAAAATCTCAAAATGGGCACCACCACTAGAGAACTTTCTGTAGTCTCTTGGGATTGAGAATTCAAGCAATAGTTGTGTGCTTTGCTTGAACTTTTGCTTGAATTTGAGAAACATGAGGAAAGCCAGAGAGAAAAACTCTGTCAAAAATAGAGGAAGAAGATCACCAAACCAACCCACTTCATTCAGGTGGAGATGTAGTGTCACCAGAATAAGGTACTCAGCTTTATCCACCTACCACAAACCGTTTAGGTTATTATTGATGATCCACCCGTATTTTTCTACATACATGTTTAAATTACATAAAATAACCTAGGATCTTGGTTTATTGGATTGAGCGTATGCTTATAAAATAACAATTTTATTTTATTAATAACAATTTGTTTATACAATGTTTACAAACTACGAGAATACTACAGAAATTCAGGACACTAATCCCAACAATCTCCCATTTGACCTAAAGCTTAGGGAGTCTAATGTACAATAAAAATAAAGTACAAAATACAATAAACTAGGGCATACACTATACCTCAGTAACATCTCCCACTTGCCCTAGACAATATACCGCCTAGACATTCCAAATTACCCTCAAACACTGTCGTGAGAGTCTTTGTAAATGGATCAGCAAAGTTGTGCTCCCAAGCAATCTTCATGACAATCAGGTCACCTCGATGCACAATCTCCCAAATCAAGTGATATTTCCACTCTATGTGTTTACCTCTTCTATGACTCATAGGTTCCTTAGAATTTACCATAGCACCACTGTTATCACAATAAAGTGTGATATGTAAAAACATATTTGGAACAACTTCCAAATCAGTAAGGAACTTCTTAAGCCAAACAACCTCTTTAGCAGCTTCACAAGTAGCTACGTATTCGGTTTCCATAGTGGAATCTGCGATGCATCCTTACTTAATGCTTCGCCAAACTATAGCTCCTCCATTCAGAGTAAATACTGACCCTGATATGGATTTCCGAGAATCCCAATCAGTCTGAAAGTCAGAGTCTGTGTATCTTATAAGGATAAAATCCTTATCTCCATACACAAGCATATAGTCCCCCGTTCTTCGAAGATACTTGAGGATTGTTTTGACTGTTGTACAGTGATCTAATTCTGGATTGGATTGATATCGACTGTCAATCCCTACTGCATAATAAATGTCAGGTCTGGTACATAACAGTGCATACATAAGGCTACCAACGACCGACGCATAGGGAATTCCTTTCATTTCATCAACCTCTTGATGAGTCTTAGGACACTGCTCCTTAAACAATACAATTCCATGTTTGAAAGGTAATAAATCTTTCTTGGAATTTTGCATCGAATATCTGACAAGCATTTTAAAAATATACAATGCCCGAGACAAGGCCAACTTTTGTTCTTATAATCCCTGATGATCTGGATCTCTAGAACAAACTGCGCCTCTCCAAAATCTTTCATTTGGAATTGGCAAGCCAGTCATTTCTGTATATCAGTTAGAAAACCTACATCATCCCCAATGAGTAGGATATCATCCATATACAACACGAGGAAAGATACTGAGTTGTTGATGATTTTCTTGTAAACACAAGGCTCATCAACATTCTGATAAAAGCCATAAGATTTTATCGCAGTATCAAATCTTATGTTCCAAGATCGAGATTCTTGTTTCAGTCCATAGATGAACCGATTAAGCTTACAAATCTTTTGCTCTTTATCTTGTTTAATGAATCCTTCTAGTTGATTCATGTAGATGGTCACTTTAAGATTACCATTAAAAAAGGCAGTTTTGACGTCCATTTTCCATATTTCATAGTCATAATATGTGGCTATGGACAAGAGAATTCTGATAGACTTTAACATGAAAACAGGTGAGAAAGTTTCTTCATAGTCCACTCCCTCAACCTGGGTATAACCCTTTGCCACAAATCTAGCTTTAAAGGTCTGTACCTTTCCATCTACATCTCTTTTTCTTTTGCAGATCCATTTACAACCTATAGGTTTTACCCCATTAAGTTAATCTACAAGCTCCTAGACAGAATTAAAGTACATAGACTCCATTTCTTAATTCATGGTTTTAATCTATTCATCTTTGTCAACATCTTCAATTGTTTGTTTATAAGACAATGGATCCTCAACACCATCAACTATGATGTTTTAGGCTTTTGTTAAACCCATGTAATGTGCAGATGGGTTCAAAATTCTCCCACTACATCGAGGCAATTTTAACTCTTGAGATGGATGTGTATGACTAAATGAACCGACATCAACAACTCTTGTTGATGTATCAGCCCTTTCAACAACCCTTGTTGAAGTCTCAGTAGATTCAATAGAAATTTCACTTAAAACAATTTTGTTTCGTGGCTTATGATCCCTCCTGTAATTTTCTTCCAAGAAGGTAGCGTTTGTCGACACAAACACTTTATTCTCACTTGGATAAAAAAAAAAAAGTACTCACATCTCGTTTCCTTGGGGTAGTCTATAAATAGACATACTTTTGAACAAGGTTTCAACTTTTTGGGGTTTGCCATTAACACATGGACTGGACATTCCTAAATTCTAAAGTGGCGTAAACTACCCTTAAGGCCTCTCCATAACTCAAAAGGTGTTTCAGAAACACTCTTTGAGGGAACGTTGTTCAAAATATAAACAATAGTCTCTACTGCATATCCCCAAAACAAGTTAGGAAGTTAACCATAGTTCATCATAGACCGAACCATGTCCAACAGGGTTCGGTTTCTCCCTTTCGATACACCATTTTGTTGAGGTGTACCAGGGACTGAGAGTTGGGACGTGATTTTATGTTCTATAATATAGTTTTGGAATCTTAAGTCCATACACTCTCCACCACGATCAGATCGTAGAGTGTTATCTTTTTACCTAATAAGTTTTCAACCTCTATCTTAAACTCCTTGAACTTTTCAAGTGCTTTATACTTATGTTGCATTAGGTATAGATATCCATATCTAGAATAATCATCTATGAAAGAGATGAAATATTCATACCCTCCTCATACTCTTACATTCATCGGAGTGCAGAGATCTGAATGTATAAACTCCAACGTCTTTTTTGCTCTATTACCTTTTCCAGTAAAAGGTCGTTTTTTCATTTTTGCCTTCAAGGCATGACTCACATACAGGTAAATATTTTCCTCTAAACGATTTAGAAGCCACTTTTCACCAATCTTTTGATCCTATTGAGATTAATGTGACTTAACATTAGATTCCAAAGATGGACATTTTCTTTAGGATAAATTCTCAATTTTTTAATAGTTGTTGTCGTTTTGAACTTTTAATATTTAGCACAGCTTTTGTAACTAATAGTCTTAGTACATATAAGTTACTTTCCATTAAACAAAAGTCTAATTCAATTCCATTCTTAAAAATACACTTTATTTTCTAAGAAGGATAGGGAGTACTTTTGTTCAATTAGATAAGAAAATAAATTAAGTTCCTCTTAATATGAGGAACTACATATACGTCATCTAATAACATATATCGTTTCTTGTCCAAAAATAACTTAAGCCTGCCTATAGCAACAGTTGAAACGGCCTCACTAGTACCAACTCTAAGAGTCACCTCTCCAGCTACCAATCGTCTCCAGGAATTAAATCCCTGATAGGAAGAACATACGTGATTAGTAGCTCTGAAACAACTATCCAAACAGAGTCATCATTCTCTACTAAGCACGTCTTCAAGACAAATAAATCAGATTTATTTCTTCAGAGTTCTTCCTTTCTAGAGAGTAGTGGGATCAACTCCACATTTCATATCATAAATTCCAAGTTTCATCTCAGAGGACAATCCTCGTTGATTAACTTCATTAGATTTAACAATATTTACTTTCATTATTTATCCTTTTAACATTTAATATGGACTGGGTTTATCTAGGAAGCTAACATTACTGGTTTCGTCGCCATTAACCCCATTTAGCTTGAATTGTGAGAACTCTTGCTAAAACAATTTTTGCATTGATTGCATGATCTGATGTGCAGTGACCATAACCTATAGTTTTTTATATTGTATCAAATACAATATAACCTATAGTTCTATTTTCTCTCAACAACACATGGTATTTAATATAAATCACATTTATACTAAATTCAATTATATGAATCTCATCCATATAATTAATATTTGAATCATATTCAAATATTTAATTTCCTTTCTACCATTTATGATATTTAACATAAACCATATTTATATTAAAATTTATTAAATGAATCTCATTCATATAATTAGTATTTGAATCATATTCAAATATTTAATTCCTCTCAAAATAAATTTTATATTATAATGTATCAAATACATTATATTAATTATAACACATATAATTAATTAAATTAATTATAACACATATAATTAATTTAATTAATTATAACACATATAATTAATTTAATTAATTATATCACATATAATTAATTCCCTCAAATAATTTGAACAATTCAAATTAATCCAAAATTAATTCTCAATAATCCTTGTTGAGCGATAGAGGAGATCTTATAGACCTATAGATTAAAGCTCCAATGGTATTTGGATAATTAATTAAATTCTTTAATTATATTACCTAACATCTATTAACTGTCGGTCACTCCACTAAAGACTAAAAGCTACACACTTCGCACTACATATAAATTTTTGTGTCCATTAGATATAACCAATCAACAGTGTGATGACCCTTTCACAAATTGCTCGTAAGTACATCTAGACCAAAATTGCCATTTTACCCCTGTAATTACATCTAACTCCTTAAGTACCACTGATTCTTCTAATGAACAATAAGTTATAGTCTAAATATGACCAAGTCCCTCTTGGGCCAAAAGAGGGTGTGGCCACAATGTTCAAGCCTCGGAATCAACCCTTAAGAGAGCAATTTATCTACTTACCCCAACATCAGAGGAGAAGTGAATTTCTTCTTGTGTAGTTGTGTTCCTAGCTACCCAATCAGACAAATCCCTAAAATGGTAGGCATATTAAGTTCGCAATTTGGCCACTCTCACCCATACAAATCAAAGGACCACCTTCATAGGCAAGAAGTTAATAACTCACTCAGGATTCAAGTCATGTCACCTATGGTCATCATGGTGAAATGTAAGTCTCTATTATTAACGACATTATATAATAAGACTAGTCATCTCATGGTTCGGTCTTATACAAACTCTTTGTATAAGATACCATCGCTCACATGTCTCCACATGAATGATTAGGATCAGATCATTTATAGCACTTTACAACACTTGTAACATCTACAAAGCGGGTCGTATCTGTAGTGTCACAAGGATAAGTTACCCAGCCTTATCCATCTATCACAAATCGTTGAGGTTATATTTTAAACATGATCTACTCGTATGTCTCTATATACATGTTTAGATTACATAAAATAACCTAGGATCTTGGTTTATTAAATTGAGTGTATTCTCATAAAATAACAATTATTTTATTAATAACACTTTGTTTATACAATGTTTACAAACTACGAGAATACTAGAAAGATTTAGGACACGAATCTCAACATCACAACTAATTAGTAGGGTAATTTTGTCGTATCTTTCAAATGTGGTTCCATCACTTATTTGCAAATGATCTTTTACCAACCAAATTATGGCAGACATGTAATTTTAGGCAAGGATTATTTTCATTTACATAAAGTAACTGTTTCATATCTTTTAGGGGGTGTTTGGGGCAAGGGGTTCATAATTACATTCCTAGGTTATTATAGTTGGATTATAATAGTTTGTGTTTGGGGTATAGATTATCTTAGTTTGGGTTATAATAGTATGTGTTTGAGGTGTAAACTATTTTAGTTTGAGAAGAAAATAGTAAACACTGTAGCAAAGAATAACAAAAAAAAAATATGAACGTAAAATAGTAAAAACTATAGGAAACAGTAAATACTGTAACAAATTGAGATTTTAAAATAGTGTTAACTGTAGTTAATTGTGGACTACAAAATAGTATTTACTGTAGTAGTTATTATAGTTTTAAGATAGTTTTTGCTCCAAACACTCCCTTAATCTGTTATCGTGTCATGTGAGATCTCCTCATCTCAATGCCTTGTTACTGAACTCGCCGATCTTTCATCTATGGACAGCCATGTGTAAGTTAGTACTCACAACATATATCTTCACTTCCTTAACTAGTTACCAAGTATGTAAGGTTATATTTGTAAAACGATAGAAAAAAAAATTAATTAAAAAAGAATTGCACTAAGATTTTGGAGTTGTGAAGAAGCTTACACATGAGGTCACAGTAGCTCTCCGCTGTCACATGATGTAGTGTAGAGACGATCATTGAGTGCCAGTGGACCCTCAATTTTTCAGCCTATCATAGCCGTTGGATCGACGCGGCTTTCACAGTCGTCCGATGGCCACGTGTTCTCATCGTCTTCGATTCTAGTTGCTATAAATATTCCTGAACCGGCCCAGTTTCTTCTCGCACTGCATAGGGTTTAATTTTCGTCATTTCTCGCAGCTTACCGTCGCTTGTCGCGGCGGCGAGAAAGCTTCACCGGAAATTGCTTCGCGTTGTTTCTTTTCAGTTACAACACCGGCGGTCTCTAATTCGCTTGGTGCAGGTCGGGAACCGCTTCGCTCAGCCTACGGTTTACGTTTGCCGTTGGCTGGCCCTTCATCTTCCTTCTTGTTCTTCTCTGTTTTTTTGCTTTATTTCTTTGCCGCCTTGTGGTGTTATCTTGTTCGGAAAATGTTTGGACGAATTGGATCCCGCCTTGCATCAACTGAATCGGAAACCGTGGTGAAGATTGCTTGGATTCCTGCCTTCCTCCAGATCTCAGGTACGGAGTTTCTATTACTTTCAGGAGAGAACTAGTTAATCTAATTGTTAGCGTTTTTCATGATCGATGTTGTAGATTTTCGTTGCTAGTTTCGATTTCTCTCCATGACCTAAATCAATCAATCTAAAACTGTTTAATCGATCTGGTCCGTCTGAATCTTGATTCTCGTTCTCCTCTGTCTTCCGCTTACGAAGTCGAAGACTGAGGAGCATAAGCTTGATCTCAATTGAGGCTAATGATTTTGTGTATCATAAAGCTAATTGATAAACATTGAAGTTAATTGGTTTCCGTTTGGTTGCTTCAGTCCATAGAAAGTAATGACAGATGAGACTGATAGCTCTAATTTTGACATAAAACTCCGATTCTGATCCAAATGGTAACTGAATTGCAACTTTGGTTCTAATTCATGCTCTGCTTCTGCTAGAAAAACATATAACGGAAAAAGGAGAGATGATAATGATAATCTTTGAACTGTCGTTAGCTTTTAGTGTTTGGTTCAATTAATTGATCCGTTTCCTAATAAGATTTTCTGGAAAGGAATATGAACATAACAAAAGAAAGAGAGAAAGAAGTATGGACATGTAGTTGAGTTTTTTTTTTTTTTTTTTTTTTATAAAAATAAAAAATAAAAGGTGTATTATTAATAAAATTAAATTTTAAACCTAATAGGTCAATTATCAAGTAATTTTTAAAAACTTTTAAATATGTCAAAGAACCTATTTGACCAAGCTAATAATTTAATCAAAAAATGTATTTACATTATAAATTGTTTAAAAGAAATTGTCTATTATTCTTTATATTTATGAATGTCCCGAGATCAAATTCTACCAAAATATTATAGACTTTAATGGATAAGAGACTCTCTAGACCATCATAGATAGACATTGCTTCAAGAACCTTAACCTCACTACTTCAAGAAAACATCGGAAAGCAACATGATCCAAATGGTCTCAAAGCATCTGAAATATTTGTTTTTTTTTTGTTCTCTCCTGTGATTTTTACTTCTATTCTTTAAAGATGACAACTTTCACGCATATGCATCGGAGGTACAATAAACTATTTTCTCTACTGGTTTTGACTTAAATTGAGAACCGAACTAATGTCCAGTTGAGCAAACCACCAATATGTTTGGTTTTTCCTTGGATCTATTTTCTTTTGTTCCCTTCTTCCGGTTCAAATCTTTTTGGGCCAATAAAGTGAGAGAGAATAATAGAAGAGTTTATGTCGAAACAATTGATAAAATGTTGATTGCCATTTAGGAAAATTATAAAAATAAATTTATATTAGTAAATTGATAAAATGTTGATTGTCATTTATGGAAAATTATAAAAATAGATTTATATTAGTAAATTGATAAAATGTCGATTTTTATGCTTCCTTTTGTAGATTTTTTTTACGATATAATAGAAATATAGATTGATTCCTCATATTGATGTCTAATCCTTGAAAACGTGAACATACCGACATGTTGATGTAATATTATGGCTATGGGAAACATATTTCTATTATGGCATGTCATTTGATAATATATTATTGTATTTCATGGGTTCATCATTCTTTTTTTTTTTTTTTTTTTTTTTTTTTTTGTTAATTGGAGATAGAAAGATTCAAACCACATATCATGTGGTTACTAACACACTTGAATACTAGTTGAATTATGTTTGTTTTAGCGACCTTACATCGTTCTTAATATTACTTTTGTGGCAAACAATGAATAGTAGTTTACCTTACTGCTAAAAATATTTTGACTATGTCAAGAGAGGGACCGAGCGAGCGAGATAGAAATTTGCACATAATCATGAGTCAATAATAGGAGGGAAACTTGGGAAGATAGGGATGAACGAAGCAAAAGAAGAAAACAATTGAAAATGAAAGGAAGAAAGGATAACAAAGATATCTTTATTTTAAAAAAAGAAGGTATATCACATGATAATTTGTGGTTGGACAATTATGTGAGATGAAAAAAGATAGTGCAGTTTATGATGCACCTAAATATTTTTTAAGAATGACACGGTTAGGGCTTGTGTAGTGTATAGATATCGGTTAGTTGTTCTTTTCATCTTAACCCAATATATATATATATATATAGTTCTATGATATCACAATCAAGATGTCTAATTTAATATGAATAATTGAAGCAAATAATTTGAATCGGTTCAAAAACATAATTTATCTTCTAGTTGAAAAATTGATCTATTACCTCTCGGATTGGAAAGAAAAGAGGGTTTTTTTTTACCCTTGTGAGCTTGGATATAAATTATTAAAATATGGATATGAAATAAATTTTTATATTAAATCAGGATTGGAGTTAAAAGTTTAAATCTATCTGAATAGCATAGCTTTAACATTTTAAATTTACAATGTTATGCATATTGCATATGTTGCTGCCTTCTGGTCATTAAAATGAAAAAGAAAGCATGGTCATTAGTATAAAAGCTTATCTTATGAAAAGAAAATTTTTAATAATTGGTGCTACTAACTTGTGTCTAGTCATGTAAAGTAGTAAAATATTCTGAGTTGGAGTTGGTTTTACTTTACCAAGCATCTTTGCCTAATTGTCAATGTTGCTTTTTTTCTTCTCCCTCAGCTTTAATACTTAGCCACAACTTTGCTTCAAGGAGTATATTTTAGACTTTTGGTTTCTTGTTAACTTTAATGATAAGGCCGTTTGGTTTAAGGTTTTATAAGGTTTTATAGATGTCTGAAATAAAAAATGTTTGAGAATAAGAAGATGTCTAGGAATAAGATAACTGATTTATACTTTTTTATATATAATTATAAAGTATCAAATTAATAAAGATTAATTTCAATAATTAATTTTCATTTGTTAATTTATTTTTATAATATTAAGTTATTAAATTAATTTTAAGTCAAAATTACCCACTTGTCCTTCGTTTTAATATATTTATTATAATTAAATTTTTTATATTGCACATTTATATTATCAATTTTTATAAAAAAAAAAATATTGATAATTAATTTATATATATATATATATATATATATATATATATATATATATATATATATATTTGTAGTTTCGTTAATTGAAAAATTAATTAACTAGTTATTTAATGTCAATTATAAGCCTTATATATACAAAAGAAATTAATTGATTTTAAATCATCAAATAATGTTTTTATTTTTTATAAAAAAAATATAATTATATATTAAAATTAGAAGTACAAGTGTACATGATTGTTTAATTGAAAAAATTGATTTATTTTATTATTAGTTATTAATTAATATTTTTTCAAAGATTAATCAATAATTTTAATAAATAATTTATGAGGTCAATATATATTACAAATCGAAAGGGACTTAAGTAAATATAATTATGGTTATTCATATTTTTTTAAAAAAGATTATGGTTTTTCATATTAATTTATAATAATAGAATAATATATTGGCATTATTATTAATAAATAATTATACATATCAATTATAAATTTAATTTAAACATATTTATAAGAACTATATAAATTAACCAATATAAACAATGAACAAAACCAAATAAAATAAAAAGATAAAAAAAATAAAAGAGCAAAATCATTCGAAATGGAGAAGACTCATCTATTTGGGTGGATTATAGATTATAGATATTTTCATTCTCAATGTTGAAAACTTATACTAAATATGGTAATAGAATCATTTCTCATTCCCACCTTTTATTCCCATGAACCAAACGGACTGCAAAGGCTCTAGGTTTTGTGTAATTAGCTTCATAAATTTTTTAAAAGTTTTTTTTTTTTTTTTTTTTTTTGTTTTTTGTTTTTTTGTTTTTTTGTTTAGGTTAACCCTTGAGGCTAGTTCAACATGATTTGCCATAGAGGGAATTGTTTTCTGCTTTTTCAGAACAAAAATAGTTTACAAGTTCTTGGTTTTTCCTCCCATAATTTTTTTTTTTTTTATTTTTTATTAAAGAACAATCTCTAAAATAGTTTAACTTAACAAAAACATGAAACTTGTTTCTGAAAATATTTACTGGACTAATATGAATATGAAATGAAAATATTACAACTTTTCTTCTGCTAAGTGATTTGTAGATTTCGATATTTCATTTATCTAGCTGGACTAATATTGTAGTATATCTTTTTAGTTAGTTTTTGTACTATTAATGGTTAACACAAGCTTTTATTTAGTAGTATTCATTTTTTTGATGTTTGAAGTTCCAATCGTTCTATCATCCACTTTTATTGTAGAGAATTATTTTCATATAATCTTAAGAAGATTCATCAATCGGCAGTTTGGGATCTTGTAATGGTTTCCAAAAAAAGGAATTTGTATGTTCAAAGGAACTATAACTCCATTGGTTAAGAACTTAAGAGATAGATATTTTTATACTTTAAATAAAATTTAAGAATGTTACCTCACATTTTTGTTGCACCATCAAATGTTTTTACGTCTTTGTTTTTAAAGTAACGCCCATTTTTTTTTTTTTTTTTTTTTTGCACCTCTTTTAAGTTTCAATAAGTTCTATCACTAATTTTTTTCAACAGATTTTCTTATTTTCTATGTAAGTCTATGTAGTTTCTCAAATTCCTACCCACATTTGTAACGACTTGAAATCATATAAATCAAAATTTCTTGTTTACATGTTCAAGACTAATGAAAAGAAAGCATAATCTTATATTGGTTTGTCCTTATAATTTTGTAAAATCTACAAATTATATTAGTATTAAAATATCCTGATATCAATGAACAGTGTTAATTTTGTTATGGCATTTTCAAATGTTTGATTTCTTGCTTGAACTTTTGTTTTGTTTCATCAATTAATTATGACCCGATCATTGTGGAAGCATTTTTTTCCTTATTTCAATCAATGTTCAAAAAATCCAAATATGAGTATAAAACTAAAAAGGCTGTTCAAAAAATCCAAATATGAGTATAAAACTAAAAAGGCTGTTCAAAAAATCCAAATATGAGTATAAAACTAAAAAGGCAGTTTTTAAATATAAAAAAATAAACCAAAATATGACAATTTTAGAACTATTAATGATAGATGTTGATCAGTGTTTATCAGTGAAGACATTGATAGAAGTCTATCCGTGTCTATCATTGATAATTCGAAAATTTTACCATATCTTATAAATATTTTCAACATAATTTTCCAAATTAAAAACCAATAAATGAGAAGGAACAAGGTAAAAAAACATAATATTTTTATCCGAACTAATAAATAAAACAGAAAACAAATGGAAGTTGTTATTATTTAACTATAAAAATATATTTGATGGTATTGAAAAGAGAAGTTATTGTTATCATATTTAAATAATTTTTTTTTTTAAAAAAAAACAGAAGATACAAGATACAATTGTAAACGATAGAGAGAAGCAAAGACTAAGTCGTTGTCAAGAAACTAAATGACAGAGGTAGGAATCTTCACGACAGAGATAAGAGTGTAAACGATAGGGACAGGAGACTACACGATAAGGTTGGACATGTAGACAATAGAGCAAAGATGCTACACGATGGAGTTAAGAGTGTAAACGATAGAGTGTATATGATAGGATGTAAACGATAGAGACAATTGACTACACGATAAATCGAGAGAATAAACAACAGAAGAAAAGAGAGATTCACTATACGATCAGCCTTCCGCGATAATGAGAGTTCGTGGCGTAATAACAGTGGTTTAATATAACAATCATGAGAGAGAAAAGAAGAAAATAACAACCAAATAGTGGAACGTGAAATGCTCAAGGAAAGCGGCAGAAAACGAAAGGAAAAATTTGTTGAAATTCAGCAAATGTGAACACTCTTTTATCATCCCCCCGCAAGCGAATGAGGAGTTGCCACGACTGTAAGTTTGGTCTTCAAACTAAGAAAACGAGGACTTGGTAAAGCTTTTGTCATGATGTCAGCCAGTTGTTCTTTGGAGGGAAGGAACCTGATTGAAAGCTGTTTAAATGCAACCTTTTCTCTGAGAAAGTGAAAATCAATCTCAAGATGTTTCGTCGGTTGTGAAGCACAAGATTGGCGGCCATGTATGTGTCACTGAGGTTGTCATAGAGCAGCAAAGGGGTGGAGATGCAATTGACACCAATTTCAGTTAGAACTGATTGGATCCAGAGGACTTCAACGACAGCATTGGACAGACCACAATATTCTGATTCGGCACTGGATCGAGAGCCTACCTTTTGCTTGGAAGAGCTCTATGAGATAAGGCTGGAACCAAGAAAGACACATAATCCACTTGTGCTTCATCTGTCATCCGGGCAGTTTTCCCAATCGGCATCTGTGTAGCAAGTTAAGGCCAAAACAGAGGATTTGGTTAGAAAAATACCATGATTGACTGTGCCTTTGAGGTACCGAAGGAAGCATTTGGCTGCTTGAAGGTGTGAAGTTGTTGAGGCGTGCATGAACTGACAGAGCTTATTGACACTGAAACTGATGTCTGGTTTGGTCAACGTACAATATTGGAGGGCTCTGACTAAGCTTCTGTATTCAGCGGGGTTGTCCAGTGATTGTCCATCAGTGAGGGACAAGGAGATACCAACGGCCATTGAGAGTGAATTGGCTTGCAGTCAGTGAGTTGTGCACGTTCAAAAAGGTTGTGGATGTACTTGGACTGAGATAAATGTAAATAATCTGATGAACGAGCCACCTAAATGCCAAGGAAAAAAGATAGATCACCTAGATCTTTAAGTGCAAATTGAGTGTTTAAACAGGTAATGAAGTGTTGAATGGTTGCAGAACTATTGCCAGTTACAATAATGTCATCAACATAAATGAGAAAGATAATTAAAGTGTGTGAGTTGCGGAAAATGAACATGGACGTACCAGATTTTGCATTCGAGAAGCCCCATTGCATCAGATAGGTACTGAGCTTTGAAAACCATGCGCGAGGACTCTGTTTGAGGCCATACAATGCCTTGTGCAGAAGTAATGCATGACCGGGGTGTTGATCACTTATGAAACAGATGTATACTTCCTCAGATAAGTCGCCATTGAGGAAGGCATTGTGTATGTCAAGTTGCCAAACGATCCAATTATGAGACAAAGCGATGGATAGCACAAGCCAAATGGTAATAGGCTTGACAACTGGACTGAAAGTCTCAAAGTAATCAATGTCAGTCTTGATTGAACCTTTGAGCAACCAAACAAGCCTTGAATCGAGCAATCTCACCTGATGGAGTCTGTTTGAGTCTGAACACCCACTTACTGCCAATTACCTTGCGATCCCGAAACAAAGGTGTGAGAGACCATGTATTATTTCGTATGAGAGCTTCATATTCCTCAAGAATTGCTTGCTTCTATCTTAGATGAAAAAGGGCTTCCTTGTAGGACCATGGTTCTGTTTTGTCCAAGTCAGTAACCTCGGACAACCAAGCCTTTGGTTTAAAAATGCCCATTTTTTACCGTGTAATCATGGGATGGTTATTGGTTGTGAGAGGTAGGGATTGTGGTAGGTCTGAGGTGGTGGGAAGGTTAAGATGTAGGGAAGCAGAAGGAGTCGAGAGGGCAGAGGTGAGTGGTGGTGAGGGAGAGGGAATGACGGAAGTTGGTGGATTGGTTGATGATTTAAGTGAGTGAGGAAGGTGGGGAGTGGATTGGTTGGGTGGTGTAGATTCAAGTGTGGGTTGGGAGGATGGAGATGGGATGGAAGAAGGTAGATGGGGGGAATCATGGTGATGAACACAGTTGCTTTGAGAATTGACAGTGACCTGATGTAGGGAGGAAAGACTAAGAGGACTGATAGGAATGGGAATGGAAACGATAGGGGAAGAGGAGAGGGGAGGAGAAGCGATTGATTGAGAGTTAACTAGGAAAGGAAAGATAGTTTCATTGAAAACTACATGCCTGGAAACATAAATGCGACCTGTTGTGCGATGGAGACAGAGATATCCTTTGTGCAAGGAAGAGTAGCTTAAGAATATGCATTCATGAGACCTGTATTGGAGTTTATTGTACACTTTAAGAAGCTGGTAATCAGGAGGTTTATAGTATAAGGTTTCATAGGGGGATTTGTTTGCAAGGAGAGGTGTGGGTAGCCGATTGATAAGGTAGGCAGTTGTGTGGAAGGCAAAGGACTAGAAGGTATGTGGGACAGAGGAATGGGCAAGCATGGCTAAGCCAACTTCAACGACATGCCTGTTCTTTCGTTCGACAGTGTCGTTTTGTTGAGGTGTATAGAGACAAGATAGACGGTAGATTATGCCGTTTTGTTGAGTTTGTCTAGAATTATTGAGGTGTATAAGGACAAGATAGACAGGGTGTCCTAAGCGACGATGCCACAAGGAGAAGTCTGTGAGTGCTGAGATGAAGGCAGTTGGATGAGAGGAGGAAGTGTATGATTGTGGGAGTGACAGAAAGCTTGTATAGGCCACAATCAAGTGTACCCCGGAGGAGTGGACTCTTGGTTTGAAGATCCTTCACAACAAAGGAGTCATGGAAAAACTCAACATAAGTATTATTATCATAACATAAACGACCAATGCTAATTAGATTTCAAAATATTGAAGGTGTGTGAAGGACAGAGTGAAGATAAACTGGAGTATTAGATGTAGATGACAGAAAAGAGGAAGAACCAATGTGAGAGATGGGAAGGGACTTACCATTTCCTATGACAACTTGTTCACCACCATAATATGGGATAGGTTGTTGGATGTTGGACAAGTCAGGGGTCATGTGATGAGTAGCTTCGAAATCCATATACCAACCTTCATCTGGATGATTTGATTTTAGAATAGGGGGAGTAGTGACATAGGATAACGGTTGAGTTAGGATTGGTGTCGCTTGAGCAAAATGGGCTTGGAGATGGTGAATGATTCTGTATTTAGGATTATCAATGTTGTAGCAGGATAATGTTGTATGGCCAAGCTTATTGCAAATTTGGCATTGTGGCCGATTGGAAGAGTGTGATGGTTGATGGATGGGTGGTCGTTGAGCTCGGGCAGGGGATCTATGAAATGTATGATCAGTGGCATTCACATCAGAGAAAGCAGGGTTAGGGAGAATACCTGGAAGAGATGGAGGAGGTCGAAAGGATGACCTGGTAGTTTGTGGCCAGTGAGGACTTCGAGGTTGTTAAGAGATGGGCGACATTGACTTGTATTTGTTGAAGTTGGTCCATAGCAGATTGGGATTCTAGCCGAGAGTCATATGCGATGAGCAGACTGCGGACATCAGTAGAGATGTCCACGGGGCGGGACAGGGATGGGGAAGCCTTCCCCGTCCCCGGCCCTGCCCCCCTATTCCATTCCCTGTCCCCGCAAATTTCCTCGCGAGGAACGGGGCGGAGATTCCCCACGGGAATTTCGCAGAGATCGGGTTCCCTACAGGAAAAAATTTCCCGCCTTTATTTTTCTCTAACATTTTTTTATATTTCAATTAAATATATTTTTTTTACAATTCTTTAAACATTTTCAATGGAATTTCCATTTAAATGAAATGTTATCAATTTTACTAATTAAAACAATAATACATATGCAATTTAAAAAATATAATTAAAATGCTAAATTCTCATAATTTGTAAAAATTAAAATTCAACCTTTAGAACATCCTATCTTAAATATTATAACATCTAAAAAATTAAAGTAATAAAAATTTTGAACTTAAATAATTAAAACATCCATAATTAACTTAATATAAAGTCTACAATATTAATATTTATATATATACATTAAAAATTTATAATTTATATACAAAGTCAGAGCGGGGTCGGGGTCGAGGCCGGGGACGAGGAATATATTCCCCGAACCCGGCCCCGAATTGTAAATGGAAAAAAAAATCCTCACTCCCCTCCCATTCTCTGTGTATTCAGGGATTCCCCGCCCCATTTGGGGCGGGTCCCCACGGGGCCCCGTCCCCACAGATTTTTTGGACATCTCTAGACATCAGCGATGGAGGGGTAGTCAATTATGTTCTGAATGGAAGTCACAAAGGGATTGTACTCATTGCCAAGACCTTCGAGAATGTATGCAAGATGATCTCGGTAAGATAGAGGTTCCCCAATAGCAGCAAACTTATCAACAATGTCTTTAATCTTGGCAAGGTATTGAGAGACACTGATGCCATCCTTTCGTATCTTTTGAAGCTGGGAGTGCAGTCCCATAATCCGAGTTGTTGAAGATGATTCATAGACCGTTCGAAGCACTTCCCAAATCTCCAATGCAGATTCGTATTCGACGATTTCACTCATTTTGTCTTCGTTGAGAGAGAAGTAAAACCAACTCATAATAGTACGATTACACTTCTGCCAATAAGAGAAATGAGGATTGAGTTGAGTCTTTTGAGGATCAAGGTATTTTGGTGGCTGGGGATAGGTACCGTCAATGAAACTTTCAAGGTCATAGCCCATGATGAGGGTGAGAAGCTGATTCTTCCAAAGAAGGTAGTTTGAATCATTTAGTTTGACAGTGAGGGATTGGGACATATGAAGGAAGTTTGCTACGGGGGATTGCGGGGATGGGAGTGTGGAAAAAGGGTTAATCGATTCCTGATTTTGAAAAGAATGATGGGTGGGAAAACCGACATACTAAGGGTGAAGGTGCGGTGGTGGAGGGTAGAATGGGTTTCGAGCAGGGGGAGGGGCGCGTTGAGTAGCAAGTGAAGTAAACGACAGAGAAGATATAGAGATGTTGGTCGGAGGTGGAACAGTTGAATGGATACTTAGGTTGGATGTCACTGGTAAAATGGAATTTTCTTCAGATGTTCCCGAGCTCGATGCCATGAAGAAGAGCAAGATGCCTTAGAGCTCTGATACCATGTAAACGATAGAGAGAAGCAAAGACTAAACGATCATTGTCAAGAGACTAAACGATCGTTGTCAAGAAACTAAACGACAGATGTAGAAGTCTACACGACAGGGATGAGAGTGTAGACGATAGGGATAGGAGACTACACGATCATTGCCAAGATGCTACACGATATAGCTGAGAGTGTATACGATAGGATGTAAATGATAGAGACAATTGACTACACGATAAATCGAGAGAATAAACGATAGAAGAAAAGAGAGAAATTCCCTATATGATTGACCTTCAACGATAATGATAGACCGTCATGTAGTAGCTATTTATTAACATATATATTGCCACATGGCATAATAATAGTGGTTTAATATAACAACTATGAGAGAATAAGAAGAAAATAACAACCAAATAGTGAAACATGAAATGATAAAGGAAAGCCGTGAACATTACATAGTTGTTATATTAACGGTCTATCAGACGTGAACATTCTTTTATCAACAATGACAATCAAAATAGATTTTTTTTTTTTTTTTTTTTTTATCGATAATGGATACAAAATATTTTAAATATTTCAAATTACATCACATTTTTTTTCATCCATGCACATGGAAGGAGTTGAAATCATCCTTCCAAATCAAGAAATCCATATAGGGGTAAAAATTTCGACAGGTTTCTAAGCTCACTTTTTTTATATAATAAACTTAACAAAACAATTAGCTATAGTAATAATCAATTTTAATAAAGACATACATTTTCAAATGTCAAAAATAGGTTCATGATTTCTAAAAATTCGAGTAGATCAAGAACCTAGTAGACAAATAAGAAATCAATTAGCAAAACTTGCAATTTAATCTAAAATACCTTTTATGTTTTAAAAACTATAAACTAAATATAGATTCTAAATACCCTAATTATAAAAAAAAAAAAAAAAAATGTGAACGAATATATAAAACAAAACTCTTGATATAACTTATCTCGGTTTCTTTTAACCTTTTTACCTTTTTTATTTAGATCTCCATCATCTATTCCTTTACTCTTTTATCCTGCCCTACCGATGAACTTTAACATTTTCTTCGTGCAAAAAGTGATCTAAAAATTAAAATATGGAAATGGAAGTTCATGTAAAGTGGAAGAATTGAACCTCTAACCAAGTACTATGCCGGTTACAAATAGTATCCAATAAAAATATTGTTTAATTAAAAGAAGTAATGACAAAAAATATGCCAAACTAAAGAAACTAACCGAAGATTTAAACTGTCTAGTAAGGATTTTACCCCAACCCACCCATTCAATAAAATTCTCCCCCTAGGACTAATAAACAATATTAATTAGAGCAGAGCACATTTTGAACATTGAAGTTTGAAAAATGTAATACCTATCTCGTTTCGAAGTTCTAAAAGAAATGAAACTTACCTCACAGATTGATGACTAGGCTGTTAAATGCTGATGTGGCACATCACGATTATGAGCAGGAAAATTGGAGAGGTTAAGTAAAAATGGTAGAAGTTTTAAAACAAAAACAAAAACCATGCTGTTTCTCCTACCTTCTTGCCATTCGTTGGTATGAAGCTTCCCTGAACCTCCAGAATGAAGCATTCGACTAAAAGGTAGTAGCCATAAGATAATGCCCAAGCTTTCTCCTGAAGCTTGCTACCACATCTTAGACTTGCAATAACTGAGACTCACAACCGATGACTGAAGCTCTGAAGCTATTGAAGCGTCGACCCAGCTTCCTCCGACTAAATTCATATTGGTGTTTGCATTTTAGGGTTTGGCCTTGCAACCGCTGCTGCAAGTCTCAGTTGCTGCAACCGTTATTCTTCTTTAGACAAGCTCTATCTTAGAATGCTTTATTCCCTAAATTCTTCATCTTAGAAGTTTAGATGTTCTTCAGGGAAGATTCATTCCAACACAAGGCAAGGAGAAAGAAGAGATAGCTAACTCATTGTAACTTTGCGATTAACTAACTCGTTGCCACATATTTTAAAGAAAATGATGAGTAGGAAGTCTACATCAACCTTTAACAGTCTAGTCATCGATCCGTTACATCAACTAATGGTCAAATGAATTCAATGACTTAGAACTTTTTTCCAAACTTTAAGGACTAAAGTATTCCTTTCAAAACCTCAATAACCGAAGATACACTTACCTCAAGCTAAGCTTTAGGAGCTAAAAGTGTATTTTACCCTAATAATTATTATTCCTATCTAAACTGATCAACAAATACCACCAGTAAATTCATTTGTAAGAATCTGATTCTCTACAATTTACCATTGATAATAAACCCACAAAGACATTGATTCTCTCATGTGAAGCACGGGCACGTGTCTAGATTCCCCCCACCCCCCACCACAATTTTGGGCACTGTTGGACACAACTTGGATACAACTCTAAATATTTAACCTAAGCATATTCCGAATTCTTCATCTGGTCAATAACCAAAGATTTCAAATATTGTTAATTGTATGTTTTAGTGAAATATATTATGTTTTATGTTAAATTTACATCTTTTATCTACAGAAAAGTATTAATATATCAATATATAGATATATTTGGGAAAAAAAGTATTTCAGGAACATTTTTTTCACCCTACTTTAGAAATTGACGTATCGTCGTATCTGTATTTGTGCTTCTTAAGTTCTCTCTTTTGAAGTGAGAGTGCCCAAAAACTTCTACACATAGAAGATGAAGAGATCAACCTCAAAGGCAACCATTTTTTTCTTTTTTCTTCCTTTTTTTTCCCCCTAAATTATAGAAAATATCCTTGAACTTTTAAAAATTTCAGTAAAAAGACTTTTAAAGAAAAGTTCAAAAACACCCTTACCATTAGGTTTTAACAGAAACCATTAATTTTTTTTGTTTCAAAAATACTCCTAAACTTTCAAATTTTCATTAATACCTTTAAACTTTTTTTTAAAAAAAAATTATACTTACGATTAGTATATAGGCATAAATTGTTAGCATCTTGTCTCAAAAATATTACTGAACTTTCCAAAGCTTTATTAATACCCTTAATCTTTTGTTTTTTTTTTTTCTGAAGGACTTTTAAAGAAAAGTTCAACAACACCCTTACCATTGGTTTTTAACGGAAACCATAAATTATTTTGTTTCAAAAATACTCCTTAACTTTCAATTTTTCACTAATACCTTTAAACTTTTTTAAAAAAAAGTTATGCTTACCGTTAGTATATAGGCAGAAATTGTTAGCATCTTGTCTCAAAAATACAATTGAACTTTCAAAAGCTTTATTAATACCCTTAATTTCTTTAAAAAAAAAAGAAAAAAAGAAAAAAAAGAAAGAAAAGTTCTTAGACGAAAATCGTTGATCTACACCCACATCAACTTCCTTTATTTCCTCTCTCTCCTCTACTCCAATACTATTATCACTATTATCATATGTGGCCCAACATATCTCTATCATCACTCTCTTCTTCAATACTCCCATACTCCTTTTATTCCTCAATCTTTAAAACCACCCTCTTCAGTCAAGGTATAGGTTATAGTAAGAAGAAAGTAAAACAATGGAGCCATCAGAAGACCTTAGGACTTAGTTTCGAGGACAATCAGTAAAAGGGAAAATAAGGACAAAATATGCATTATCAAATTATACATATTAAGAAAATGAGATTATCTACTTGAGTTGTTTTCAATTGGTTCTTTTCCATCACAAGATTACTTAAAAAAAATTTGATTGTTTAGAAGTTGAGATTTCTTATACTTATGCTTGGACATGCTCATAAATGAGAAAGTTCCTCATATTTATTAAAGTTTTGATATTTAAGAAGAGAGAGATAGAGAGAGAGAGGGGAAAAAAGGCGCAATGGGTGAAGTTTTAGAGAATAAAGAATGAAAAAAAAGGAGATTAAGAGGGTATTAAAGAAGTGAAGTAGGAAATGGAAGATGGAATAGGGAGGTGATCGGGTATAGAAAAACAATTTTGCCATATACAAACTGAAAGGCTTTTTTTTTAACCATTTTGTTTGTTGGAAAACTCAAGGGTATTAATGAAACTTTAGAAAATTCAACCATGTTTTCAAAACGAGGTGCCGAACGATTTCCATCTATATACTAATGATTAGAGTATTATTTAACTTTTTTCAAAAAAAAAAAAATTAAGGGTATTAATGAAACAAAAAACTAACCGGTTTTGTTAAAAACTAACAATAAGGGGTTTTTTTTTAAGTTTAAGAGTATTGCTGAAACTATTGAACATTCAAAGATATTTTTTAAATAAAATGCAAAATTCAAGGTATTTTCTATAATTTGATTTTTTTTTTCCTTTTTTTTTTTTTTTTTAATAAGGATGAAGTTACAAATGAAGGGAAGATTTAAGTCCACAATTTCTCCAAAGTACTACTTATTCATAAAGACCTTCATTTAAGAAAAATTCTCTTATATTTCATCTCTCTCTCCACCCTAAACATTAACTCTTCCATAAGAGCGAGGTGTACACAAAACTTCTAGAGAGAGAAGTTGAAGACATCATCCAGAAAGTTGAGGAGTTTTTTTTCTTTTGTTGGACAAAGACATAGATGGGGTAGAAGATTTGAAACCATGATACATATTTTAAACCAACTGAATTTTCCCAGTTGAACAGTCACTAACAAACTCTAACAGGTAAATTCAAAGCCATGAAACGCATAGAAGATAAAATTTACAATCCCTATGCTCTTCTACGAGAGACAACAATAATTTACCTGTTCTTGCCTAAAATGATAGCCACGATTTGAAATCCATGTATGAGTGAGAATTTTGCACTTCAACTGGGTACCATGTCGCCTTCTATCTCCCCTGCAAAAGATTGTTAAAATGGTACCAGAGAAACAAATATTATGAATCCAAGTTCCTTCAAAGTTTGTTACAACTAAACTTTGTTAATGATATGGGATTTCTCTTCATTTTTCTCCTCCATTTTGTGGTTGTGTTTTGCTTATTTGAATATGAAGGAAGAAGTATACTATCGCTGATTCAATGGTTAAATATGCATTCTTGAACTTAATACAACAATCTTTCTTTTCCCCAACAACGCAACTAAAAATATATATATATACGAGCACAACAGTGTTGAAATCCTATCCCTCGGGATCAAATTTTAAGTTAGTAAAAGAGTTAGATTGTCAGTATAACACAAGGAAGAGTTAGTATTGTAGAATAATAAATCAAAAAATGATTATGATACGACGGAGTAAACACGTGAAATACTAGTTACTAAAATTGTCTTAATCAATACAAGAATAAGATAAGTCAATCAACCACTACTGAAAAAATAGGTAAGGAAACAAGCAAATTACTACTGTGGGTTATTAGTACATGTTTAAAAATATTTTATTTGCAACTAATCTTCAACATTATTTTAAAAGATAAACCCACACACTAAACGATCTCGTGATTGAAAAAACAGGCAAGGGCCTGTTTGACTAGTACTAGAAAGAACCATGCATTATGAACTAAGGGCTGTTTATTTGTCTGTATTGTTACATGTATGTATGTCTGTGTGTATATATCCATTAATAATTTCTTGATGCAACAACCCATTACCCTAAAATAAAGACGAGCAAATTATACTTACCATGCATGCACTTAATGAAATAGTCCAACTCTGGAAAGCAAACCGCTCCTTGAATCAAAGCAGAAGGCTGGCGATATGCAAAGAAAGAGAAATGATGGCGATCAGGGTCACTCCTCGGTTTTGCCATATCGATGATTCTCATATATCCATCTCTGTCATAGCATGAAAGAGAATTTTCACCAGCTACAGTTAAGCCTCGATCCCAAGCTGAATTTAAAATCTGTAGATGAGGCATGGAGATTTCCCTTTAAAGACATTGGTAAGACTGAAGTAAAACATTATACAGAACTTAAACAGTTATATTGCAACCTGTTAAAGGGAATTTAACATACAAAATATCGAGAAAAAATGAAATATGTTTTGAGAACAGTTTTCTGTCAATGTTTTCAAATTTGTCAGTGTTATGATTAAACTGAAATCAATTACAATTTGAGATGTTGAAAAAAATTTAAATACGTTTTTGTATAACTTATATTCTAAAACATAGAAACTGTTTTTTTAAAACTCGTCCAAACACATGTATTTCACGAGGTCACCACAATGTGGCTGGCTTCCCAATAACCATTCAATGAAATTCTCCTTCCAAACAATCCCCCAGATAAGCTGTTCAAAAAACTATTTTGAAATAGATTAAACTTTTTCTCTGTAAATAAATAAATTATGTTTGAGAACGGTGATAAAAGAATGTGTGAAATAAATATTGTTGTACATACAGAAGTTATCAAATTTACAATTCTAAAAGAAATAACAACTTCATTCGTTAGGGAAAAGAATAGTAAAAGAAAAAAGAAGAAACACTTTTAAAAAACAATAATCCGAACACATTTGCCAAAGTGAGCATAGGTGTGCAATAATTAGCATGTTCTACCATCCTATCCCCTAGGGTGGGGGGTCCAAATCCCCTACCCATTTATCGAACACAATTTTGTTTAAAAAACATTGGAAAATCGCCCACATATAATCAATAACTTTGATTTTTTTACGTTTTCGCAAACATAATCATTGGCCAAAAAATCATAGCCAAGCACCCATAGAAGCTCAATGTTGTAAAGAAAAAGCAAAAGATACTTGAAAATTTCTCCACCTGCCAACTCAAACTTTCTGGATCAGCCAATGTATCATCCACTTCCTGACCAGCAACTGGCATGCCACAGCAGACAAGTTTGACTATTACAGAGTGTTTCTTCAAAATATCAAAAACAGGGGAGTAGCCATCTTGGTTAGAGGGGTTATAAAACCCAGCTGTGAGCTCTGCTGCATGACTAGAAGTCTTGTACCACCAATAAACTGCAGGAATCTGTGCTATAAAAAAACATCCATTTAAGAACTGATTGCGCAATAAATCCATGACCAGATGCCATAGGACTGATAGATGAACATCAAATATTTAGGAATTGAACACAGACAGTGAAAACCCAAGTTGGCAAATAAGTTATATGGCATCCGGATTGTCTTACAGAAGCTTTTGTATCCATGATTGAAGATTAACGGAGCAAGTAGGGAATACAGATAACATATATGGTGGTTATATATGCCGATTTAAAACCAACAAAAAAAAAAGAAGAGAAAAAAAGAAAAACAAGCAAACTAACTAACTAACTAAATTATGCATGGGAATCAGAACTACAGCCATTATCCCACTGGAATTTTTGGCAGAAACAATAAAACCCTACAAAACGCTGAATGATAGTTGAAAAACGTTATTATATATTCTAGCTTGTTCTATATTTACTTATGCTTCTTCATATATAATGTAACAAACTTAGATTGATGAGTGATAATAGGGAAGAAAAGCTAGAAAAGAGACAGGATGAAAAATTTAAGGATTTGATTGTATTATGGTCCTCTAGATCCACCTCTGGAAACTCAAAAGCTCCGAGATACTTGTTCTCCCAGTTACAATACCCCAAGCATTAATAGACTTTTCACTTTCCTCTTCTTCTCATAACAGAATATATAATACACCCAAATCCTCCTCAATGTTTAGCTTGATGTCTAATTGCCAATAGAATATCACTCGTCACTGCCATTTTCACGCCTAGCACATGCAACACACATGGGTGGAGTCCTATTCTCCAAGAAAATACCTTACAGTCAGCGTTATATAGCTACGACTCTACGAGAGAGAAGACAGTTCAACCACAAGCCCAATCAATAGAAGCACATCTGCTTATGATACTGTTTAAAAATAAATTCCGAATATGAATGTCACTTACCCTGATCTCGTGGCCTAGTGGTAAACTAATTTCATGAAGAATCAATCATCCAATGAACAAAAGAACAATTACATGAAAAGCCAATCAGTATGACAAGTCATTAGCTACAGAAAAAAACTAGCACAAAGATAAGATTGACCAGTGAGATGACACATACCTTAACAATAAATTTTGTTTCCTCAAAGACAAGGCTTGCAAGAGACAATACATTATCTACATGATATATCAGCGTCTGGGCATACCATTGGAGGAAAAAGCGCCCATAGTAGCTATCGTAATCACCGCGTTCACAGAAGAACCCTGATTCATGTGGTCTAGAATTGTATTGGCCAGCATTATCAGGTCCCCTAGCCCAGAATGAGTGACCACGCAGCCCAGCAGCCTTGCGCAGACTCTTTTGTAGATACTTATCGTAACACTGCACATCAAATTTTCATGAAGTACAAAGGTCAATCAGATATCTAGGTCCCAAAGCATAATATCCAATGGTCACAAATTAGTCTACTTTGTCTTAAAGGTGATTGGGTTCAAGGGTCCACTTTTATGAGTAGGTTCATTACTTTCTACTGGAACTTAGAAATGTAACCTTAAACTTTCATGTCCATCCTACAACCTGATAGGATCTTCATGAGATATGAAACAAAATACTTGGATGGCCAATAAATCCAAAGAACAGAGGATTAATAATATGAAGGGATGATCTTTAATAAATACCTGAAACTCACCGATACCAGGATACCTCCATCCCATTCTTTCTGAGAAAGAAGGATATTTTAGTTCTCCAGATGCCCCCAGTCCTACTTCAATTGCAGAGACGAGACCCTCAGCAAATAAATCATTGAACTCTGTATGGAAGCTTCTCATAAAGTCAAAGTAAACCTGCAAATAGTTGAGATTCAATCAGGCACATAAAGCCGGGTTTTAATTGAGTAGTAATGGAAAATATCATGGCGAGAACTGAAAACTGGAAAGAAAAATTCATCATAGACGTTTATATAACTTAGAAAAGTGTTTTAAATATTGAAGTGAATCAAACAAAAGATTAGAAAGTTATCACAGTTTGACATCCTATAAGCTGCAGTATTATTGAACACAAAATACTTCATTACCTCAATGCCAGTTCTTCCTCTTAAAACTCGCTCTTTGTCAATGCCCCAAGATAGACAATCTTTATTCCTCCTTCCTTCACGATCTGTAAAGAATATATCTGGGTTCTCCTTCCCTATCTCCAACACCCATTGTGGGAGCTTGATAAATGCATCTCCTGATTCAGTTCCTCCAAATGCATGGAATGCCATCACGACCTATTGAAATAGCATTTCCAGAAGTGACTCGAGAATTGTAAGAAATTGAAAAAATTTATGACAATTAACCATGGTAGACTTGTGAGCTGACAATAATCATTAATCACAATGCTCCTGAAGCAAGCTATGCATTCTCACAAGCAAGATCATGTCTCAAAGAAAGATCTCTAAGAAAGAAGGTGAACGGTGATCTTTATTAAATCCAAAATACACAAACAGAGATTTGAGGAGCAGCAAAGAGTCTAAAGATGACAATAATTGAAATGGGCACCTGAGATATTACAATATTCAGACGGTCCCTAAATCTGACAAGATTTTGCTCATTTAAGTTAGAATTAGAATATTCATTCAATCTCATAACGGTCAATGCGATGAGATAGCCTTTTGCAAAAAAATTGGCCAGTCGATAAATTGGGGCCTTTGGCAACATATAAATTGTGAAAATATTTTTGTCTTGGTAATAAAATAAAAGGAAAATACCTGCATTTATCAATAGCACATTTACTGATGGGGTTTCTACTTTCTACTTTGATTTAGATTTCATATGATCTGACCAAGATACAAACGGAGCCACATGTGCAGTGTAATATGGGGGAAACTACCTGCACTTTCAGCCTGAACTCACGTATGATGTTAAAAAGGTCTCTATAGCCAGACCACACATACTTTTGTGGGTTCCAAGCTTCTACAATACCCCACCAACAATCCACAATAACACCATCAACATTTAGTGATTGCAAATGACTTAACTCCTGTCTGACGCTATCGGGATCAATCAATTGACAGAAGTTGTTTATGAAACCAGTCTGGAACAAAAGTTAGGAAAAAAAAAATAGCAATCAAAACTTTGACGAAGTAAACAAGACATAGAGGGCAATCTGGAATGGAGTAAGAACTGATTAATACACCAAATAGTAACCACTTACGGCAAGCAGTACATAAACAGGAACATAAGGTGTGCCTCTGAACTGACTCTCACTCTCCCTGGAGTGCATATCTTGCATAAGCTGAACCAGTTAACACAAAGAAATACTTTTTCAAACGTGAAAACTTCAAAAGAAATCAGTCAGGGAAGCAGACAAATAGGAAGGAACATGCTTAATACATCACAGAATGTTGATACTGGTCAGAAAACTTAAGTACTCCCTATAATAAATAATAATTAACTCATTTTATTCCATTAATTATAGTATAGAATTACAAATTAAAGTTTTAAAAAAAAATAATTTAACTGATAACACCTGAACCATATCACTTTAATTAATTTCTTATGCAGAAGAGCAACACACCATTTTTTTCATAACTACAATGGAAGTTTTCAGCCTGTCTTAGGAGACAGTGCCACGTATCATAAGAGAAAGATATACATGCGATGAAGGGAATTCTTTTTTTAATAAAAGGATGATGGAAATATGATTTATTACTTTGACCTCTTTGTTTCATACAAAATATATCAATTTCCGTACTTGTACAATGTATTATTTAGATTGTGAATGTCCTAAATGGTCCATCTTTGTAAACTGAAGAAGCAGAGGATACTTTACGTCCATAAAGGCAATAGGAATATCTGATGTATATTAGACATCGCTTATCCATGTGAAAGAAAACAAAAGGTTTAAATTTCAGTTATGTAAGTCATAATGCATTGCTTTTCTAAGAAATTAAACATGGAACAATAAAGTTGGATGAGGGAAAAAGAACTAGCTAGTTAAGAACTTCACCTGATCTTCCAAGCAGTGAGCAGCATTAAGAGGGCTCAAAGCTGTATATTTCTCATTCTTCGCATCTCTTTCCGTGATGACAACTGAATCTAAAGATGCTGGAGACAAACTCTCATCAATTCGGAGAACAGTTGGCTGACAATCTAATGCTGCTTTAATAGAGCAACCCTTAAAAGAACCGGATGAGATAGGGCTTTCACCTGACCTTACAGGAAATGCTGCCTGTGAAGTATTTACAACCAACAGTGACCGAGGTTATAGAAAGAATGGATAATACAGACGATTTAAGCAGCATAGAAACTAGCCCGATCAAATTCAATCATATTTATCGAATGATGACATATTTTGTACTCTAGAATCCTCATTGCAAGACAAGTAGAGGGTAAAATGTTCTGCATATATCATCTTCCCCAAGTTAAAACTCTTAACATCCTCTACGTTCTGTGCTAGTATAAGGCAAACAAATATGACAGATAAACGAAGGTTATTTAAGGACAGTGGAAACCTTTGAAGCATTGCCAGATATCCACAACTAAAATGCAGCATAAACCTTAAATTACACATTTGTCTTCCCTATCATGTTCCATTAATCATATTCGTTGGTATTTCGATTCTTTTAGAGGCATCAGATATCAATCAATAATTATTTTAAAAGATCCATAGAGATATCTAAGTACGAATAGATTAGCGTCACAAAGACTCTTGAATTGAATTTTTAAAATACATGAAGAGTTGAATAAAAGTGCCAACCCCTTGGGACTGAGAAGGGGGAGTGGACTGCCTGTAGGTGGTGCCATCAGCCTCGACAACCCACCCAGCCTCCCTAGCAAGTGCGGCCAGCACATCGTTCATATCAGCGCGAGCAGGGAGGGGGAAGTTGCCGTATTGGCGGAGTCCCGCCAGTATTCGACTGGTAATGGCTCGGCGATGGCGCTCGCGAAGCTTGGTCCGCTCTTTTTCTTTCTCTCTCTCTCTCTTTGCCTTGCCGCCGGTAGTAGCAGCCGTAGTAGTTGTCGGTCCCATGGCAGCAGCGGTGGCGGCAAAACCACGAGGCCGCCGAGGCGGCGGCGGAGGTTGAAGTTGGTGCGATAAGTAGTCGGAGGTATGATTAGCTTGGGGTTGAAGATCTTGATGGAAACTATCGTCGTTTAAGCTGCCGCTCATCTTCGTCGAATTCTTGCAGCTTACAAAGAATTGCGAATTACATTGATTCCTTCGAATCAGTAGCCCTCAAGAATTCCGATTGCTGCTCTTCTCTGCGTCCATTTCTTCCGGCAAGACGACGCGCCTTCGCCTCCCACTCATAGCTGATGCTAGCAAACAAACAAATCTCTCCCTTTCCGATACTGATGATAAAATATTAAGGGGAAAAAAATCTCTTATATTAAGGTTTAAAATATAATGAAAATGTGAATAATTTAAACCCCATTTTTAAATATAATAAAATTAGTATTTATTTATAAATATTCTATCCATACAAGACATCTATCAGTTAGATTTTACTGTATTTAAATATTTCTAATAATTTTGTTATTTGAAATAATTATTCATAATTTTTTGTGGTACTATCTCTCTCTATTTCCTTTTTTATTATCTCAACAGTAATATAATGAAATAAAACATTTTCATAAATAAATATTAATAACATTTTTTTACTTATTTTATTTTTTAGATTTTTAAAATTTGTTTACAATGTATTGTAATTGTTAATTCACCTTCATGTTGACATGCTTATTTAGAAATGTATTGAAAATATGTGTTGATGGAAATTCAATATCATGACTAATATATATATGCATACACATTTTGATTCTCTTTATTATTTTTTCAGTTTATGTATCTGAATCACTAAACACTTAATTCAAGTGTATGATCGTGTTGACGTATATTATATAGGTAAATATAATTTTAAAAATAAGTCATTTTAAAAAAAATTGAAGTATTTGACAATTACTCAAAAATATATTTTGAAACACTTTTAAGGTGTATTTTAAATAGTTTTTATCAAAAGATATTAAATAAAAATGACTTTTTTAAAAAATATTTTTTTCTAATCAATCCAAACAGACCTATAGTACATGTTTGAGAGTAATTTTGAAATTGATAAAATCACTTTTGTCGTATTTAAAATAACTTTGAAACACATACATAATCCCTCAAAATTAATTTAATATTTAGTTTTTCACTTCTAATGCAATTTTCATATCATCAAGCTTTGTTTTGAATATTTAATAGCATGTGTTCAAAGTAATTTTGAAAATGACAAAACACTCACAAACATTTTTTTTTTTTAGAATAGGTGATATTATTATACAACAACAATGGGATCTGATGACAAAAATTAGTGAACACAATTGTGCGATGCATGTCTTAAGCTATGCGTTAGTTCTCATGCGTCGGTGATCATGCGTTGGAATGAAAATATACGCTACTCTTATTATGATGACCATACGTTCCTGTCATAAGTTTTTTTGCGCTCACGCCAAGTATAACGCGAACGCAAGTTTCTCGGGTATCTGAGGTCGAACTCAGGGACTTGTAACTAAATGATATGTGGTAATGTATTTGCGGCGGATGAATAAAAGAATGATGGAGGGTATAAGCTAATAACTACTCCTACTCCTAACTAACAGATAAAGCATTGGAAATATGAATGAGAGGTAGAGACACGGCAATCGTTGACGCATAGTAAATGCATGAAAAAATAGATAAAATGTGAAGATGTCTTCATTGCAACCCTAGGCTTGACCGCAAGGGAACCCTCAGCCAACACAAGCTATGCGATCATGCTACACACACTTGAGCCTATTTCTAGGATGCATGCGATGTATATGTGACGCGTTGAGAGGCCTTATTTCTAAGTCTCTATTCCTGCTCATGTGCTTCCACACATAAACAAGATGACCGCATACCACCGTATCTTACTTCTTGGACACATGCAATATCCTCTCCGTAGGATGCATACGCTGCGTAATAGCAAATGGAGCTTATTCCTAAGTTCCCCATTCTTGCTTATGCACAATGCAATTGTGCGATGCATGTCTTAAGCTATGCGTTAGTTCTCATGCGTCAGTGATCATGCGTTGGAATAAAAATATGCGTTACTCTTATTGTGATGACCACGTGTTCCTATCATAAGTTTTTTTACGCTCACGCCAAGTATAACGCAAACGCAAGTTTCTCGGGTGATCCAAGGTCGAACTTAGAGACTTGTAACTAAATGATATGCGGTGATGTATTTGCGGCGGATGAATAAAAGAATGATGGAGGGTATAAGCTAATAACTATTCCTACTCTTAACTAACAGATAAAGCATTGGAAATATGAATGAGAGGTAGAGACACGACAACTGTTGACGCGTAGTAAATGTATGGAAAAATAGATAAAATGTGAAGATGTCTTCATCGCAACCCTAGGCTTGACCGCAAGGGCACCTTCAGCCAACGAAAGTTATGCGATCATGCTACACACACTTGAGCCTATTTCTAGGACGCATGTGATGTATATGCGACGCGTCGAGAGGCCTTATTTCTAAGTTTCTATTCCTGCTCATGTGCTTCCACACATAAATAAGATGACCGCATGCCACCATATCCTACTTCTTGGACGCATGCAATCGAGAGGCCTTATTTCTAAGTTTCTATTCCTGCTCATGTGCTTCCACACATAAATAAGATGACCGCATGCCACCATATCCTACTTCTTGGACGCATGCAATATCCTCTTCGTAGGGTGCATACGCTGTGTAATAGCAAACGGAGCTTATTCCTAAGTTCCCCATTCTTGCTTATGCGTTCCAATTCGCTCTCTCAAATCTTAAAGTTGGTCTTTAGACTACTCTCCCAAGTATGCCTAAATGATGGTGCACATAAGACAAGGTAACCGCATAAACTTGGCTGGCGTAAGATTATTCCTATCTTTAGTAAATACTTTCTTACATTGCTTAATGCGACCAACCACTTACCCTCCCGGGCAGTTAGTTGTTGCTGACTTTACTCATAGACAAGCATTGTGTCCACCTATAGACAGCGTTGCTACAGCTTCACACTAATAAGGTTTTCTTACAACACTCATGCAACGCACACCTCCCGGTAGTTTGCTACATGCTTCATATTCCTATGCCTCGTGATTAAGTGTGCGTACTCTAACAATCTCACTAAGTGATGCAATGAATATTAAAGATGCTAAGTAAAGGAAGATGGAGATGGAATCGAAGGAAACATAGAAATGCATTGATCACAAAATGTATTAATTTCTTAAGCCAAAATGTAATACAATACAATATAAGAAAAGAAGAGAAAATGAAAGGACCATCTAGAAGCAATGTCTTGCTTCCAGCGGACATGTGTCAAGGTTGCCGATGGTGCCATGAAAGGACGGTGGAGCTGACTCTCTCGAGATCTAACTCTAACGAAGGCTTCGGTCGTCACTCGGAATGGATGAAGGAGATGAAGAACTCTCAAGCTTTCTTCTAACGCTCTAGTTTGGATCACAAGGATCCACCCGAAGGTAGAAACTTGGATGATCTGAAATTCTACTCATCGGCTTCTATTTATAGAGGTTGATCGCCAACAGCATTAATGGACCTGCTCTGATTCTGACATTCGCGGAGCGTTGATCCTTTTCTGAATCTCTACAGCTAACGGCGTGGTAGGTGAAATGTCAACATCATCTTTTTTATTCTCCTGAGATATGCGTTAATGTTTCCATTCCACTAACTTTGTGTTCATCCGCTATTATGGTTATCATCGTGTAGCCGCAATCTTACAATGACCGCATTCGCTTGATGACCACAACTATTATGCGATGACCGCATTTGCTCAACGACCGCAATTCCCATGCGATGGACACATTCGCCCGACAGCTGTAACACTCATACAACTGTCGTATGCAATCACCGCATACGATTAATGGACGCAATATTCATGCGTCGAGCGTATGCGATCGTCTCCGCAATAGCCCGGCTTCTGCGTACGCGTCCGCTTCCTGCGTTAGCTACAAAGATAGATAATTGAACGCATAATAACGTATAATAGTGGGTTAGCCGAGATTCTTAATGCTGAACGACACAAACTTATTTTCTCATGAATTCCTAACATAATTGCTACATATTCTGCTTAACAACCCTCGTAATTCTAAATAAAAGGCCTAAGATGACGTGCATTTTTGTCCATCATCAGGATCCTACAGCTCGGGATCAAGGCATCAAAGCAACAAAGCACAAGCAAAGACAGAGCAACAAAATCAAAACAAACCCAACAGGATAAGACCATAACAAAACCAACACATAAACGCAAACTCGCAAACCACCAAGGAGAAAGACAGAGAAAAGACCCCAAAACCCCACAAACTAGGGGCTACAACAAAACAGAGAACAACGTGAAGTTCAAAAAGAAAAAACATCTATACACACACTAGATAAGACCAAGAAGGTCAACTCGCCAGGAAGTAGCACGAGCACAAACCATAGAGACCATAAGGTGAACCAAAGCAGACACCAACCTCAGTCGACCTCCATACAGCCGTCGATTATGCTCTTGCCAGATGTAGTATATGGAAGCACACCAAAAAACACGGAACAGCTTACTACGCACCCCCTTACCCGACCCCACTCGGCACAATCAACTCAACTCTACATCCCAACCAAACATCCGATGTGTCGAACCCAACTGACGCAACACACTAGACCACACCTCTCTCCCAAACCCACACTCAAAAAATAAATGATTCCGCGACTCCACACATCTCTCCCAAATCGTCTCTAATAACTTGTAGAAATACAAGTTATTTATGTCATCTTATCTAGATATTGCGGCCAAAAGTTAGTAATTATGCGCCAATTGTATGAAAATTAACTTAGTATGACAATAATTATAAATGTTTGCAATTACACCCATTAACGGCAAAAAGATGGAGGACAAGCCAAACTTTACTCTGTTTTGCAGGAGACCAAGTCACCGCTTGCGCTCAAGGCTCATGAGAAACTAATCAACGCATCTCTATCACATTGCACCTGTCGATCAACCTTGAAGAGACAATTACCGAAGTAACGGTGCAATGTGATAGTCGGTCCAGAGCTATGCTACGACCGCATGCGGTAATAAAAACAAACACCGCATGCGAACCTATGATCGAAAGATGCAGCCGAGCAACACGAAAGCGGAGGATTGAGACACGTGTACAACTAACGGTTGTGCAGAATTGATGGTCTAATTGCATAACAGAAGGAACAATATCCCTCCATCTGCGGAATTACCATAACCATCAAGTGGGGACAACATGGCCGGAGTCAAAGGATCTACTCCTATAAATACCCCAGCGAATTCAGAGAAAATTATGCTATTTGATACTGAGCTAAGTGCTGTAAGATTTTAGAGATAAAAAGGTTGAGCTGAGTGCTGAAAAGAAGAAATCTGGGAAGAGAAAGAGATAAGGCCGAGAGGTAAATCTCAGATCCGACCAACTGTATACCTGATCGAAGCTCTGTGCAGAGACCCCTGCTACCGGTGGAGCAAGCCTAAGAGGGAAGCTCTTCCTGCCATCAAAACCATCATATCCAGCAAGCAGATCACCATTGAATCTGTGCCAAAACATTGGCACCTGATTGTATCTGTTCTATCTCCCTTTCACTGTATTCCATGTTTTCTTTATCTCTACATTCACACATCATGTATCAAACACTTAGTAGAAATATTAAATGTTTCGATAGATTTCATTTACCATTCTCTATCTATTTTCGTTCACCCATTAGTCACTTTCTCCATGATGTTTTCTTAATCTCTTGATGAGCAATATGAATCACCAAGAACTTAATATGTATTAAAGTTATCAAATACGTTTAGCTAAAGCATGCTAGACGACATCTTCACCTGTGAGAGCAGAAGTGAAGATGTCATTCTGATTTATCGAGAGAAGGTCAGAAGAGTGCGTTAACTAAAGCAAGTGGTACTTCCAAACATGGAAGCAACCTTGCATTTATTACATTAGACTCTGTTTCACCACAGACATGTGGGAAATGTGGCCGATCACTGAAAGGTGTACGCCAAGAGAAGAACGGAACAGTATTTGTACCTTCAATTCGATTAAGAACTTGTGTTGTTTGTAATACTTATCTTTCTCTTTCTAATTTGTTCACAAGACTTGTCGTCACATTCTACGTCTTTGCACAACCTTCACAGCTAGCTTTAATCCTAGTATCTTGCACATAAACTCTGTATCTTGTAACATCTAGTTTAGGTTTATTGTATTTTCATGTTTTATCGCATCTTACTGCTTTCCTTTATTTTACTGTAATTTACATACTATACACACTTTTATAAAGAATTGAAAAACCTGATCGCATATACCATGAACATACCGCAATAACCGGCACTACTTCCCCGTGTTCGACCTCGGATCACATCGAGAAACTTGCGGTAGAATTATACTTGGTTCCATCGTAAGGAAACTTGTGACAACGCAGGGCATACTACTTGAGTATCTCTAATTAACGCATAAATAGTAGTATTATCACATCATCATGAGCATTGAATATCATACATACAAAGCACGTTACAAGTTTATGGCGCCGTTACCGGGGACTGGTCGACGATTAATGTTGAATATTTTCATGTTATGTGCAAGACAGATCTCTTCGTACTGACTGTTCAACGCGGAGAGCAGTCTGACGACTTAGGAGTACTGGGGGTGGTCTAGTAACTCTAAGTGGACCCAGAGATCAAGTATATTCGTCGCACAGAGTTCATCAGGTTGAATTAATTGGTAAAGAAGTATGGCTGAAGAGAATATGGCTCCTGCTGGAAACCTGAGGGGAGATTTGCCAGTACAGGATCCTGTTTTTCTTGCCGCTGATCAGAATATCCCTATGAAGGAGTATGCGGCACCAAATCTATACAATTTTTCACCAGGAATTTCAAAACCAGTAGTTGAGGGGAACGCAAGCTTCGAGATAAAGCCGATCATGCTGCAAATGATTCAGAATGTGAGACAATTCGGAGGATTACAAGGAGAAGACCCATACGCATATTTAACAAACTTCGCAGACATATGTAGCGCATTCTCTCCGCCTGGTGTAACTCAAGAAAATCTTAAACGGTATCTATTCCCGTACACATTGCGGGATGAAGCAAAAAGGTGGGCTCAAGCATTAGAGCCGGGCAAAATTCATGAATGGGGACAGTTGGTTGATAGGTTTATGAATAGATTCTTCCCTCAATCTGTCAACATTAGGAGGCGAAGAGAGGTGTTGAATTTTGAGCAAAAGAGTTATGAAACCCTGAGCGCCGCTTGGATGCGATTCCGGCAATTAGTAAAGAATTGTCTGCATATTGGAATTTCTAATAATATCTTGATGGAAACCTTTTACAATGGCCTAGACCCATCAACACGAGCAGTTACCGACTCTTCTACAGAGGGAGGATTAATGAATAAGTCATATACGGAAGCAAAAGGCATCTTGGATCGTATATCACGACATTCTAACGAATGGATTAATAATGGGCTTGAGGTAAGATGTCGGGAACCAGAAAGAGTAGAGAGGGCCAATGTGCCAACAGACACAATGAGCGCATTGATCGAGCAAATGACCACGATGACATCGCTCCTTCAGACAGTGCCTAACCAGCAGAAAACTCTCTCCCATGGAGCAGGCAAGTTAACGCGGTGACTCATATGACCACTATGGAGCAGGCAAGTTAATGGGGAGAAGTACATCCAGCAGACGTCTGCCCATGGGATCAATAACCCGTATATGCTATTTATGATGAATCATGGGGCAACAACCATAACATGATTAGGGGAATCACCCAATTTTTGGTTTGGATGAGAATCTCCGTCACGAAGACCATAGTTTCTATCAATTTAGTCATCAAGAGGATCGAGGCAACCCTCTGATCTTCACTACCCCAGACTGTAGTCCAAGTGATTTTCAGGGTACACAGCCATGCGACTAACTGTTTGCATATAATACCTCTTGCAGTACCTTGTCTCTGGAAACGTCACTGAAGTATTACATTGAAAAGAGCGAGGCAATGAGACAGTCACAAGCTGACTCTCTTAAAGAATTAGAAGACCAAATAGATCAGCTTGCAAGAGAATTAAAGAAGAAAACGCCTGGTACATCACAAGGAAGTTCAAGAATATTGGGGCCAAAAGGAAAGAACAATGTCATGCCGTGACATTACGGAGCGGTAGAACAACAACTCCCATTGCGCCGAAGGTACTAGATGTGGCATCAGTACCAGCTGAGTTAACTATTGATGATGACCAAGTACAAAATAACGAAAGAAACCCTAATTCAGAAGCAAGATTATTTACGAAAGATGAAACTTTTCAAGACTTAAATTCTTAATCATTGCAACCTCCAACCAACAGCGCACAACAAGCACATGACCTCACTAACCAACAAAGTGAGCAGGAAACACGCTGGGATCCTCCACCTTTCCCGTCTAGGCTGAAAAAGAAAGACGATAGTAAGCAATTTCAGAGGTTCCTGGACGTTCTTCGACAGCTGTATATTAATATTCCCTTAATAGAAGCATTAGAGCAGATGCCGAGCTATGTGAAATTCCTCAAGGACATTCTAGCCAACAAGAGAAAGATCGGAGAAAATGAAACAGTTGCACTAACATACGAGTGTAGCGCTTTGTTTCAAAATAATCACCTTGCTAAAATGAAGGATCTTGGGACTTTTACATTGCCCTGCATCATAGGAGGGAAGATGGTCGGGAACGCATGTGATTTGGGGGCGAGCATAAATTTGATGCCCTTGTCAATCTTTAAGAAGCTAGACATCGGCGAAGCCAGACCAACCACGATTACATTATAGTTAGCCGATAGATCAATAAAGTTTCTAGAAGGGCAAGATAGAAGATGTTATCGTGTAGGTAGACAAGTTTATCTTCCCCACAGATTTCGTTATATTGGATTATGAGGCAGATAGAGATTTCTATCATCCTGGGACGCCCATTTCTCGCCACAGGGTGAGCATTGATCGATGTACAGAAGGGAGAATTGACTATCCGGGTTGATGATCAAGAGGTAAAGTTCAACGTATCAATGCGTTGAAATATACATGAGATATGGAAAACTGCCAATACATCGAGGAACTGCAGGGAGAACAGCTGCATGAAACCCTGAAAGAAATGGAGGAAGAAGATTTTGAAGACGACGCATTAGTGGAGGAAGATTGCGCCGCAATTCATGTTGAATCTAATTTTGAATCACTCAAGTTATCTGAACGGACTTCGCAGCGTATTAAGCCATCCTTAGAAGAACCTCCTGTGTTAGAGTTAAAGCCATTACCAGTGCACTTAAAGTATGCTTACTTAGAAAGTAATGATACGTTACCAGTTATCATCTCTGCATCACTAAGTAAGGAGAAAGAAGATGCTCTCATACGGATCCTAAGAAACAATGCAAAAGCCTTAGGATAGACCTTGGCGGATATTCGAGGAATCAGTCCTTCATATTGCATGCACAAGATTCGTCTGGAGGAAAGAAAGAATGGATCGGTTGAAAGGCAGTGTCGCTTAAACCTTACCATGAAGAAGGTTGTAAAGAAAGAAATAGTGAAGTGGCTAGACGCCGGTGTCATCTACCCAATATCCGATAGCAGTTGGATAAGCCCAGTGCAATGTGTTCCAAAGAAAGAGGGGATGACAGTCATCACCAATGACAAGAATGAATTGGTTCCCACAAGAACAACTACGGGGTGGAGAATCTACATGGACTATCGCAAGCTAAATTTGGCCACTAAAAAGGACCACTTTTCCACTTCCGTTCATTGACCAAATGTTGGAAAGACTTGCGGGAACGAATTTTTCTGCTTTCTTAATGGCTATTCAGGGTATAACCAAATAGTAATTGTGCCGGAGGATCAGGACAAGACAACCATTTGGTACGTTCGCATTTCGACGCATGCCATTTGGACTCTGTAATGCACCAGACACTTTTCAACGATGCACGATGGCAATATTTTTGGATTACTTGGAGGAGTCAGTCGAAGTTTTCATGGATGATTTCTCGGTCTTCGGCAGTAACTATGACTTCTGTTTGACCAACCTTGAAAAAGTCTTGAAGAGATGCGTAGAAACAAATCTTGTACTGAATTGGGAAAAATGCCACTTCATGGTAGAGGAAGGAATATTTCTGGGTCATAAAATCTCCAAGGCAGGATTGGAAGTTGATCAAGCAAAAATCGACGCAATTTCCAAATTACCCCCACCAGTGAATGTAAAGACAATAAGGAGCTTTCTAGGTCACGCAGGATTTTATAGAAGATTTATTCGTAATTTCTCTCAGATCGCAAGACTCCTTAGTGCACTTATTGAAGTTGACCGCGAGTACAATTTTGATGATGCCTACATTAAAGCATTTAACACACTAAAAGATGCACTTATCTCCGCTCCGATTTTGGTTGCGCCAGATTGAACACAACCCTTTCCATTAATGTGTGACGCTAGCGGATATGTTGTGGGCGTAGTTTTGAGTCAATGCCGGGAAAAGGTTTTGCATCCCATTTATTATGCAAGTAAAACACTGAATGACGCACAGGAGAACTATACGACCACAGAGAAAGAAATGCTTGCAGTGGTATTTGCACTGGAGAAGTTTCGGCAATACCTGATTGGAACAAATGTGGTGGTGTATACAGATCACTCTGCGATTAAATATCTAATGACGAAGAAGGATGCAAAACCAATATTGATACGGTGGGTGTTGCCCCTGCAAGAGTTTGACCTAGAAATTAAAGATAGGAAAGGCACTGAGAACCAAGTCGTCGATCATTTGTCAAGATTGGAAAATTACGAGGTTCAAGGGACAGAAAAAGATATTGAGGAAAGATTCTCCGATGAGCTGCTGATGGCAGTAGGCGTTAATGTTCCCTAGTATGTGGACATAGTAAACTTTATAGTTTGCGGTCAACTACCGGATGATTATACCTACCAGCAGAAGAAGAAGAAGCTAAGACATGACGCAAAATTTTATTTCTGGGACGATCCATTCCTATATCGACAAGGACCTGATCATATAATACGTCGATATGTCCCTGAGCACGAAGCCAAGAGCATTTTAGAACTCTGTCATGAGTCCCCATATGGAGGACACTTTGGGGGGCAAAGGACTGCAGCAAAAGTCTTACAGTGCAGCTACTTTTGGCCAACTCTGTTCAAAGATGCCCATGCCCATGTTATGCAATGCGATAGGTGCCAAAGGACAGGGAATATGTCCAAAAGAAATGAAATGCCATTAACGTCAATCTTAAAAGTTGAATTATTTGATGTATGGGGAATTGACTTCATGGGCCTGTTTCCATCATCTGAAGTTCATCAATATATCCTGGTTGCGGTTGATTATGTTTCAAAATGAGTTGAGGCCATCGCATGTGCCAAGAATGACGCAGCCACTGTGGCAAAGTTTTTGAAAAAGAACATTTTTACGCGCTATGGAACGCCACATGCCTTAATCAGCGATGAGGACTCTCATTTCATCAACCGCATAATTGCTAACCTGCTGACTAAATTCAACGTCAGCCATCGAGTGGCAACTGCTTATCACCCACAGACTAATGGGCAGGCAGAGATTTCTAACAAAGAGATCAAAACTATCTTGGCGAAGGTAGTTAATACTACTAGGAGGGATTGGTCAACCAAGCTTGACGAAACACTATGGGCTTACTGGACTGCCTACAAAACACCAATTGGCATGTAAGCTTGTCATCTACCGCTTGAGCTAAAACACAAGGCAATGTGGGCATGTAAGAAGCTGAAGTTCGATTTAGCTAGTGCGGGGAAAGTTCGGAAGTTACAATTGAATCAGTTGATCAAATGGCAAAGGGATGTCTATGAGAATGCCAAGATATATAAGAAGAAAACCAAGAAATGGCATGACGAACACATAAACGACCGTACATTCACCAAAGGCCAACAGGTACTGCTATTCAATGCACGACTGCGACTGTTCCCTGGGAAGCTAAAATCTGGATGGTCTGGGCCATTCCGAATCAAGACCATCTTTCCTCACGGCGCAGTGGAATTAACAACTTTGGATGGGAGCAGCGTATTCAAAGTCAATGGTTAGCGGATCAAATCCTACTATGGGGGTGACTTCGATCGGCGCATGGACACTATTGATTTGAGCAAGCAGGATTAATATGCTTGCAAGGAAAGTGATTGCGATAACCCTAAGAACTTCTTTCAGTCGGCTTTCCCATCTATGTTTATTTGCTTTTTTTATAGCTTTCTTTTATCGATTGTTTCATTTTATGATCACTGTTTAATAGGATTAGGCCTTAATGTTCTAGGAGTTTCATATACTTACATATGTTAAATGTAGTAGCATGGATGCATGACTTTGTGAAGGTTCGATAAATCACCACAAGACCTTTTTAACTTGCGTTATGAAGAGAGGAAAATAAACCGGTATCTAACGAGAGGATGGGTGTAGTAAGTAGAAAAAAGAGGAGGTATGCATCTAATACACCCAAATACATTGCGGTGAAGGGTGTGTTGCGCACATATGCATCCTTTGCCCGGTCTTAATTGAAATACACTATGTTGAGGTATCCTCCAGAAATGTATTTAGTTAAGGGATGTGCTGCGAGGATGGATGCGTGTGCCCATCCTTAGCAAAAATGTATCTGCATTTATTGGAAGCATGACATGAATTGCGAATCATGCACCTTTCCGAATTAAATTGTAATTTCACCAAATTCTTTGACTCTTGTACAGTCATGAGAAAAATTTTGTATTGCAATCATTTGTAATATATTTGCATACTTTGTTAATAGTCAATACAACCAAAGTACATAATTCACTCTACTCTTAGACTGTGCCTCTTTCTTTATCTTCCTTTGTTAATCTTTGATATATTTGTACTCTTGTATTTTTACGATCTTCATTGCGTTGCTATGATGTATTATATATTACACTTAGAAACATTTCCCATACTTAGTAAATTCTGACTACCACTTCGTTAACTCTTAGTTTAGCAGTACCTTACCTTTTATCTTTCAAAGTCTTGCTCAAACCTTCTTTTTGAAATTTTCTTCTAAGTGTTTATCTAGTCTATCCAAACAACGCAATGAGGACCTTGCTCATCTTTAAATTTGGGGGTGGGGAAGGTCTGAGCAGATGAACTCAGAAGTATGCAGTATTTTAGAAAATGCGTCTACTTTCATTTTTTTTTTTAAAATAATAATAATAAAAGTTATGCAAAACTCCAATGTTAGCGCAAGGGAAAATTTCAAAACTGTTCCTAACCTGATAAGAGTTTAGTTGTGAAAGGAGCCTGCTCGTAGTTGGATGTTCGTATGAAACCCATAGGAGCAAGCCAAAACGAAGGTGGGTTTCCAAGAACAACGTAGTATAAGCCAAAAAGGGAAAAAGAAGGCAAGGGACAACTCCTCTAATTATCATGAGTTAAAGTTAGAATTGGCACACTACCGTAGTTAGATGTTCGCATGACAAGCCAAAACGAATAGTGTAACCATGACCAACTGTCTCTAAGTGAATAAATGATGCAAAGTTTTGCTCACAGCATATAGTTACATCAAGTTGTTTTGAAAAAGAAGGGATAAGTATCCTACTTTGAAAACTAGAAAAGTGTCTTTAAGCAGGATTTTGTTACATAGAAGAATAAAGTAGGGCTTACTAAGAATTAGCAAGGATAGAAGGAAAGTGCGATGTCAGGAAATGTGCCTAAGTGTAACATTCGAAGCAATCAATCGTCGCAGAAATATAGGATAGGAATGGAGCATGATTGCCTTAGTAAAAGATATGCTTGAGGACAAGCATATATCTAAATTTGGGGGTGTGATAACTTATAGAAATATAAGTTATTTATGCCATCTTATCTAGATATTGCGGCCAAAAGTTAGTAATTATGTGCCAATTGTATGAAAATTACCTTAGTATGACAATAATTAAAAATGTTTGCAATTACACCCACTAACGCCAAAAAGATGGAGAACAAGCCAAACTTTACTTTGTTTTGCAGGAGACCAAGTCACCGCTTGCGCTCAAGGCTCATGAGAAACTAATCAACGCATCTCTATCACATTGCGCCCGTAGATCAACCTTAAAGAGACAATTACCGAAGTAACGGTGCAATGCGATAGTCAGTTCAGAGCTATGCTACTACCGCATGCGGTAATAAAAACAAACACCGCATGCAAACCTATAATCGAAAGATGCAGCCGAGCAACACGAAAGGGGAGGATTGAGACACGTGTACAACTAACGGTTGTGCAGAATTGATGGTCTGATTGCATAATAGAAGGAATAATATCCCTCCATCTATGGAATTACCATAACCATCAAGTGGGGACCACATGGCCGGAGTCAAAGGATCTGCTCCTATAAATACCCCAGCGAATTCAGAGAAAATTATGTTATTTGATATTGAGCTAAGTGCTGTAAGATTTTAAAGAGAAAAAGGTTGAGCTGAGTGCTGAAAAGAAGAAATCCGGGAAGAGAAAGAGATAAGGCTGAGAGGTAAATCTCAGATTCGACCAGCTGTATACCTGATCGAAGCTCTGTGTAGAGACCCCTACTACCGGTGGAGCAAGTCTAAGAGGGAAGCTCTTCCTGCCATCAAAACCATCATATCCAGCAAGTAGATCACCATTGAATCTGTGCCAAAACATTGGCACCTGATTGTATCTGTTCTATCTCCCTTTCACTGTATTCCATGTTTTCTTTATCTCTACATTCACACATCATGTATCAAACACTTAGTAGAAATATTAAATGTTTCGATAGATTTCATTTACCATTCTCTGTCTATTTTCGTTCACCCATTAGTCACTTTCTCCATGATGTTTTCTTAATCTTTTGATGAGCAATATGAATCACCAAGAACTTAATATGTATTAAAGTTATCAAATATGTTTAGCTAAAGCATGCTAGACGGCATCTTCACCTGTGAGAGCAAAAGTGAAGATGTCATTCTGATCTATCGAGAGAAGGTCAGAAGAGTGCGTTAACTAAAGCGAGTGGTACTTCCAAACATGGAAGCAACCTTGCGTTCATTACGTTAGACTCTGTTTCACAACAGACGCGGGAAATGCGGCCGATGATTGAAAGGTGTACGCCAAGAGAAGAGCGGAACAGTATTTGTACCTTCAATTCGATTAAGAACTTGCGTTGTTTGTAATACTTATCTTTCTCTTTCTAATTTGTTCACGACTTGTCGTCGCATTCCACGTCTTTGCACAACCTTCACAGCCAGCCTTAATCCTAGTATCTTGCACATAAACTCTGTATCTTGTAACATCTAGTTTAGGTTTATTGTATTTTCATGTTTTATCGCATCTTACTGCTTTCCTTTATTTTACTGTAATTTACATACTGTACACACTTTTATAAAGAATTGAAAAACCCAATCGCATATACCATGAACATACCACAATAACCGGCACCACTTCCCCGTGTTCAACCTCGGATCACACCGAGAAACTTGTGGTGGAATTACACTTGGTTCCATCGTAAGGAAACTTGTGACAATGCAGGGCATACTACTTGAGTATCTCTAATTAACGCATAAATAGTAGTAGTATCGCATCATCATGAGCATTGAATATCATACATACAAAGCACGTTACATCTGCAAAAACCAAATGAGTTAGGCGCAAACGCTCATACCGATCATGGAACCTAAACCACACAGGAGGTTTATTCAACAACCTAGACAAGATCTCCATCACCATCACAAACAAAAAAGGAGACAGCGGATCCCCCTACCTCAACCCCTTCCTACTAGGAAAAAACCTTTCAAGGGAACCATTAATCATCACAGAGAACTTAGGCGAAGTAACACAAGTCCTCACCCAACTAACAAACTGTAGGGGCGTACTTATAGCCAACAACACACCAAATAGAAAATCCCAATTCACCGAATCGTAAGCCTTCTGAAGGTCTACCTTTAACACACAACGCGACTTCCCTCTGCCCTCCTTGTAGTTCCCACGAGCTCCTGACACAATAAAATGTTATCGAAAATCGACCTACCTGGAACAAACGCAGACTGATTACCACTGATGAAATCAGGTAACTACAACTGCAATCTCTCAGCTAAGATCCTCGAGATACACTTATACATAACATTGCAACATGAAATAGGACGAAACTCCTCCATACGTTCAACTCCCCACCTCTTAGGGATGAGAGTAATAGCAGTAGAATTAACTCCATCAGGCAGGTAACATGTCTCAAAAAAATTCAGCACAACGTCACAAAAATCATCCTCAACCACACTCCAAGCAGCTCTGTAAAAATCCACCAAAAACCCATCAGGCCAGAAGCCTTCCCAGACTTCATCAAGAATAAAGCCTTCTGAATCTCCTCCCGACTCACTAGCTAACCAAGTGCCTCCACCCCCTCCTCGGGCCAGCTAAACTGCACAATATCCCCAATTCGGGCAGTAAGATCCTTATACCCCATACGTCGAGCCCCTAAGTAACCCCGAAAGAATTCTACCGCCACCTCTACCACCCTGACATGCACCGTCTGGCGAGTCCCCCCAGCATCCACGATTGTAAACAAACCACTGCAGCTGCAACGAGAATGAACATAGCGATAGAAAAAAGCTGTGTTCATATCATCTAACTCCAGCCACCTGACCCTGGCCTTTTTTCGGAGCGATGCCTCATCCAATCTCGCCACTGACCAAAACACCTCAGTGGCCCGAGCTGCCTCTGCACACACCGACTCTGAATCAGGATTCCTTTCTACTGCAGCCTGAGTAGCCTTCATAACCTGCCTAACCGTCCGCACCTCATCAGCTAACACAGAGATATGCCTACCAAACGATGCACAAAAAACCCGTTTCACTACCTTCAAATTTTGCACAAAACTAACCATAAGAGACACATCCTCAGACCTTCTCCACACTGACCTGATGGTATCAAGAAAACCCTCTGCCTCCGCCTAATGAGAAAAATAATGAAACGTAGGAGGTGGCCTACTTCTCATCTCCTCTGTAGAAACCAGAAGAGGGCTATGATTAGAAATCCCCCACTGACCAACCCTAACCTCCGAATACAGAAAAGCTACCATCCACGCCTCATTGGACAAGCATCGATCCAAACGGCGCAAGATACCATTCCCCTGAAGTTTACTAGTCCAGGTAAACTAGTTATCTGTCACACCCAACTTAACCAGATTTGCCTCCAATAACATCCCATCAAACTCCTCCATCTCCCTCAAGCTAAGGCAACCACCAAAATCCTTCAAGCTACTATGAACAGCATTAAAATCCCCCAAAACAACTCCAAGAAGTTGCCACGAGGCACACACATCAATCAACTGAGACCACAAGTTCCTCCTCTCGCTCATGTGATTAGAGGCATACACAGCGCCAATATGTACCCTAGAACTAGATACAATATCCACTAAGGTTCCAGAAATGAATTGATCCCCACTGACATCAATGGAAAAATCATAGACACTCTTCCCTCACATCACCCAGATCCTCCCAACTCCCTACACACTATAGCTACACACACAACTCCAAGCATCACCAAACTTACCCATCACCATACCAAAATTCTCATGACGAACCCTCGTGTCAAGTAAACAACAGAAAGTAACATAAGAGGAAGCTAGAAAGTCTGCCACCACCCTACACTTGACAGGGTCTGTAATACCCCGCACATTTTTTAGTAATAATGTAATTTCAATAACTTTATTATTTGGAATTTCAGTAATTGTTATTAATTGGAGAGCATTTTTGGAATTTTGGACTTCAAGTGTAAGTGTGGGAATTTAATTGTTGGCGTGAAACTATTCAAATTGGAAATTAATGGCAGAAATTAATTTTCTTTTGAAACGGAAAGGAATTAAATGTAATGGAATTTATTAGTAAAACAGAAAGGAATTAAATGTAATTATACTTATTTATTTATTTTTTATTATTATTGTTGTTGTTTTTTTAAAAAAATCAAACCCCACCTCCCATCTGTTCGTTTTCTCCTTCCAATGAACGACAGCAATGCCCACGATCTCCAACCAATGTCCTCTGACGCCGCAACATACAACTTCAACGACCACAACGCTTGCAACTTCTAGCAATTTTAAGCAGCATCTAACATGATCAAAACACCCTAACAACAACATTTTTTCCCTTTTTGACAATTGTTCGACAGTTCCCTATTCTATTTCGACATTAGATTTGAGTTACCGACTTCTTAATGGCTCTAAATTTCGAACAACAACCAACAAAGATTAAAGTTGTTTTGCATGTTTGTTTGATTCAAGATTCCATTGTGCACGGAAGAGGTTGAGCTTCTAGTTTCTAGAGTTTGCGATTAAAGATAAGTAATCTTACTACTGGAACTGCCTACGGGCCAGGCATTAGATGTATGCTAGTATGATAAATGAATGTTATGGCAGGATGATAGCATGATAGACTAATAGTATAATATGATCAAAGTATGTTCTGGTACGAGATTTGAATTATTTATTTATGCACATAGACACTTGAATGCTAGCATGAGACGGTATGTGATTCCATATGGTTGTATTTGATCTGTTTACATTGAGGATTGTAAGACTAGTTACAAGGATAATTTTGACTGTTCTGAGATTTAATAGACGGTTTAAAAAAGATGTATGAGCATGTGATAATATGACCGAAGCACGTTAATGTATGAGCATGATTTAGAATTTTATGAAATATATTAAAATAACGATTGGGCATGACCCTGAATTATAAGTTAAGCGACACCACTACGGAAATGTCTTAAAGTTAGGTGAAAGTTGGAGCATTTTGTTGATGTGCTTATTGATGTGATTTATTATGAAAGTACATAAGTTATATGATGTATTATGAAATTTCAAATGTTTGATTGTTACATGAGTTAGTGCGTGAAAGTGATGTATTAGAGTGGATCCATTAATACTAGATTAATTACGTATGTTGAGGTTAACTAGCCTGACCTTGATCAGGAGATTTTAGAGGATTCATGATTAGGTGAATGTTATATGTAATATGAAGTTAGATGCAATCTCTTTTCTTTTCCAGACTATGTGACTGCATGAAAGTGATGCACATCCAAAGGCGCTAGTACATGAAAGAGATGTACTAGGGCTGATGTGTATGAAAGTGATACATACCTAGAGGGTACTGGGGTGTACAAAAGAGGTACATACTCAGTGAGTTATGTGTATACAAAAGAGGTGTATGCCTAACCATGTGTACAAAAGAGGTACGCATCCCTACCTTTATAGAGAGAATCTGGGGTGTACGAAAGAGGTACATACTCAGTGGGTTATGTGTATACTGGTGCCGGGAGATTGGAAGTCAATTTACTCGACAACCAAAATCCCGTGGACGCGGTATGCGATGCATGTTCCTAAGATATACGTTGATAGTCATGCGTCGATGGTCATACGTTGGAATGAAAATGCGCCAATAAATGTATGCGATGACCATGCATCCTGCCATAAGTTTTCTTACGTTCACGCCAAGTATAACATGAACGCAAGTTTCTTGGGTAATCTGAGATCGAACACAGGGACTTGTAACTATATGTTTGCAGTGATTATGTCTACGGCGGTTGAATAAAAGAATGGAGGGGATATTGCTACATTAATCCTACTCCTACTCCTATCTAACAGACAATACAATGAGAATATGCATGAAAGGTAGAAATACGACAGACCTTGATATGAAATAAATGTGTGGGAAAATAGATAAAATGCAGAGATGTTTTTATTGTAAAACTTAAGAGTGATCGCAAGGGCAACCCTAGTCAACGCAAGCCATGCAATCATGCTACACACATGTAAACCTAACTTTAAGACATATGCAGTGTATCTGCGATATTTCCGAGAATCCTATGCCTTCCTAGACCTCCAAAACCCGCTCACTAACTCTCGCCGCATGAGCGTGCTGCCGCATAACCCCTTATCCTACTTCCTGGACGCATGCAAATCCATTATGTATGGTGCATACGCTGTGTGAAGCAAACTGAGTTTATCTCTAAGATCCCCATTCTTGCCTATGTATTCCAATGCACTCTCTCGAGTCTTAGATTTAGGTTTTAGACTACTCTCTCAAGTATGCCTAAATGTGAATGATGCGCTCATAAAACAAGGTAATCACATGAACTTGGCTAACCTAAGCTTATTCCTATCTCTAGTGAACAACGCAACCATTGCTTAATGCGACCAACCACTTACCCTCTCGGGCAGTTGGTTGTTGCTGACTTTACTCATAGACAAGCATTGCGTTAGCCTATACACAGGCGTTGCCGCAGTTTCACACTAAGAAAATAAGGTTACTCACACACTCACGCAACACATACTTCTCAGTAGTTTGCTACATGCTTCATATCCCTAATCCACAGGACTAAGTATGCAATACCTAAGCAATCTCACTAAGTGTTGCAATGAAAGTAAAGATGCTAAGTAAGAAGATGGAGATGGAATCGAAGGAATAGAGAAATGCATTGAAAACACATTGTATTAATTTCTTAATTCAAAATGTCATACAATACAATATAGGAAAAGAAAGGAAAAAGAAATGACTGGCTGGAAGCAAGGATTTGCTCCCAGCGGATGTGCGTCAAGGCTAACGGTGGTGCCATGGATGGGCAGAGAAGCTGACTCTCTCGAGATCTAGCTCTGGTCGAAGGCTTTAGTCGTCACTCGGAATGGATGAAGGAGGTGAAGAACTCTCAACCATCTTCTCACGCAGTTTGTTCGGATCACGGGGAAAGTCCTTGGTTCACATGGATCCTCCCCCGGATGATTTGGAATTTTGCTCATCGGCTTCTATTTATAGAGTTTGGACCGCCGATAGCATTAATTGAACTGCTCTTAGTCTGACGTTCAGTGCATCAGTCTTTTCTGAACCTCTGCCACCAACGGCTTGGTAGGTGAAATGTCAGCTTCAGCTTTGGATTGCGTTCATTATATTGCGATCATTTGAAAAGAAAAAAAAGTTGAAGTGAGATTTTGGGAATAATAACTCCACTGTCAACGCAATGGGGAAACCCATGTTGATAAGAGTTAAGCTGTGAAAGGCACTTGCTTGAAGTTGGATGCCCGCATGGCACACGTAGGGGCAAGCCAAAATGAAGGCAAAATTGCTAGGATCAGCGCATTAGCGCAACTCCTCTATTTGGCGCAAGCCAAAACAAACGAAACAAGAGTTGAGTTAAATATAGAACAAAACCGAAGTTGGATACCCACATGACACATGTGGGGGTAAGCCAAAACGAAGAGCGTAACCAGGTTCAACGCTGCATTTGAATAAGTCATCGCAAAGTTTTGAAGTATTTTTGAATGAACGCACTCTTAAAAACTAAACACAAAAATGTGGTGAATGAATAAAAATTTTTGAGCAAAGGCTTACCAGATCTAAACTTAGACAAGATCTTTTTGAAGAAGTAGCCAAAGTGGAGGAGAGCATTGCGGTGATAGTCAAAGGTGGGTGTGAATTATATTCTGAGAAGCTGGTCATCGCAAAGGAAAGCATGAAGGTGAGTTAGAATTTCTTGAGTATAATGCATGCTTGAGGACAAGCATGATTTTAAGTTTGGGGGTGTGATGACATGCAGAAATGCATACCATCTTAGTTCTTTTACTTAGAATTATGAAGGTTATTAGGCAGAAATTGCGTCGATCATGATAGAAATTCACGAGAATATGAGTTTGCGTCGATCAACATGTCGAATCTCAGCTAACCCATTACTTTACGTTAATTATGCGTTCAATGTTCTATTTTTGTAGCCAATGCAGGAAATGAATGCAAACGCGGAAATCGGACCATCGCATAGACAATCGCATGCAGAGAAACACTCCATCACAAAGTCAAACGCATCAATCAACGCATGGATGTTGCAGTAATCAACCGTATGCGTCCATCGCATTGGAGTTACGCTCGTCAAGCGATTGTAGTCATCATGTAGAGTTGCGGTGTAAAGCGAATGCGGCTATTGAATGATTGCGGCTACGCGACAACGCATTCTAATGGAATCAACGCAAGGTAGGTGAAATGAACACATCAATTCATTTACCTCGAGAAAATCCAAAGCTGATGCTGACATTTCACCTACCGCGTCGTTGGTGGCAGAGGTTCAGAAAGGACTAACGCGCCGAACGTCAGACTCAGAGCAGTGCAATTAATGTTGTCGACGATCCAAACTCTTAAATAGAAGCCGATGAGCAGAAATTCAGATCATCCGGGGAGGATCCTTGGATCCGGAGATTGTCTTTCAACCGGGGATTTTCCCCACGATCCAAACAAACTGCGTGAGAAGATGGCTGAGAGTTCTTCACCTCCTTCATCCATTCCGAGTGACGAACGGAGCCTTCGACCAGAGTTAGACCTCAAGAAAGTTAGCTCCTCCACTTATCCATGGCACCACCGGCAGCCTTGACGCATATCCGCTGGAAGCAAAGTTTTGCTTCCAGCCGATCATTTATTTTTCCTTTCTTTTCCTATATTGTATTGTATGACATTTTGAATTAAGAAATTAATACAATGTGTTTTCAATGCATTTCTCTATTCCTTCCACTCCATCTCCATCTTCTTGCTTAGCATTTTAACTTTCATTGCAACACTTAGTGAGATTGCTTGGGTATTGCATACTTAGCCATGTGGATTAGGGATATGAAGCATGTAGCAACCCACCGAGAGGTGTGCGTTGTGCAAATATGTGAGTAATCTTATTTGCTTAGTGTGAAGCTACTGCAACGCCTGTTTATGGGCTAACGCATTGCTTGTCTATGAGTGAAGTCAACAACAATCAACTGCCCGAGAGGGTAAGTGGTTGGACGCATTAAGCAAGGTATGGGTTGTTCACTAGGGATAGTAACAACCATAGGTCAGCGAAGTTTATGCGATTGTCTTGTATTATGTATGCTTCATTCGTCCATTAGGGATACTCAGGAGGGTAGTCTAAGGACAGGATCTAGACTTGGGAAGGTCAGATCAGAATCTAGGCTCAGGAGAGCAAGATTAGAACTCATAAAATAAGAGATAGGTGCTTAGGAATGGGCACTATTTATTATTAACGCATCACATGCATTCTAGAGATAGGATACGATTGAATGTGGTCACCTTGCTTTCATGCATTTTGCATCATCGCATAGGACAAGAGTGGAGACTTAGGAATAAGCTCTATGGACACTTTGCGTTTAACACATGCGTCCTAGAATTAGGAGCACCGCATTTCCATTAGAAAATGACTTGCCGTGTATGGTTGTAACATGATCGCATAGTCTGATGCTGACTAAAGTTCCCTTGCGGTCACTCTTAAGGGTTGCAATGAAAACATCTCCGCATTTTATCCATTTTTCCATTCATTTATTTCATGTCAGGGTTTGTTGTATCTCTACCTTTCATGCATATTCTCATTGCGTTGTCTAATAGATAGGAGTAGGAGTAGGATTAACGTAGCAATATCTCCTTCATTCTTTTATTTATACCGCTGTATGCACAATCACTACAAACATATAGTAACAAGTCCCTTGTTCAACCTCGGATTACCCGAGAAACTTGCGTTCATGTTATACTTGGCGTGAACGCAAGAAAACTTGTGGCAGGATGCATGGTCATCACATACGTTGTTGGCGCATTTTCATTCCAACGCATGACCATCGACGCATGGCTATCAACACATATTTTAGGAACATGCATCACATAATGTGTCCAAGGGATTGAGTTGTCGAGTAAAAATTGACTTCCAATTTCCGCGCATCAAACACAGGGACTTGTAACTATATGTTTGCGATGATTGTGTCTACGGTGGTTGAATAAAAGAATGGAGGGGATAGTGCTATGAATGAAGGGGATATTGCTACGTTAATCCTACTCCTACTCCTATCTAATAGAAAATACAATGAGAATATGCATGAAAGGTAGAAATGCGACAAACCTTGATATGAAATAAATGTGTGGGAAAATAGATAAAATGCGGAGATGTTTTCATTGCAAAACTTAAGAGTGATCGCAAGGGCAACCCTAGTCAATGCAAGCCATGTAATCATGCTACACACATGTGAACCTAACTTTAGGACGTATGCGGTGTATTTGCGATATTGTCGAGAAGCCTATGCCTGCCTAAACCTCCATAACCAGCTCACTAGCTCCGCTGCATGAGTGTGCTGCTGCATATCCCCTTATCCTACTTCCTGGACACATGCAAATCCATTCTGTAGGGTGCATACGCTGTGTGAAGCAAACAGAGCTTATCTCTAAGATCCCCATTCTTACCTATGCGTTCCAATCCGCTCTCTCAAGTCTTAGATTTAGGTTTTAGACTACTCTCTAAAGTATGCCTAAATGTGAATGATGCGCTCATAGAATAAGGTAATCGCATGAACTTGGCTGACCTAAGCTTATTCCTATCTCTAGTGAACAACGCAAACATTGCTTAGTGCGACCAACCACTTACCCTCCCGAGTAGTTGGCTGTTGCTGACTTTATTCATAGACAAGCGTTACGTTAGCCTATAGACAGGCGTTGTCGCAACTTCACACTAAGCAAATAAGGTTACTCACACACTCACGCAACGCATACCTCTCGGTAGGTTGCTACATGCTTCATATCCCTAATCCACATGACTAAGTATGCAATACCCAAGCAATCTCACTAAGTGTTGGAATGAAAGTAAAGATACTAAGCAAGAAGATGAAGATAGAGTCGAAGGAATAGAGAAATGCATTAAAAACACATTGTATTAATTTCTTAATTCAAAATGTCATACAATACAATATAGGAAAAGAAAGGAAAAGGAAATGACCGGCTGGAAGCAAGGATTTTCTCCCAGCGGATGTGCGTCAAGGCTGCCGGTGGTGCCATGGATGGGCGGAGGAGCTGACTCTCTCGAGATCTAGCTCCGATCGAAGGCTCCGGTCGTCAGTCGAAATGGATGAAGGCGGTGAAGAACTCTCAGCCATCTTCTCACATAGTTTGTCTAGATCACAGGGAAAGTCCCCGGTTCACAAGATCCTCCCTCGGATGATTTGAAATTTTGCTCATCGACTTCTATTTATAGAGTTTGGACTGTCGATAGCATTAATTGGACTGCTCTGAGTCTGACGTTCGGCGCGGCAGTCCTTTCTGAACCTCTGCCACCAACGGTGTGGTAGGTGAAATGTCAGCACCAGCTTTGGATTTTCTCGAGGTAGATGCGTTGATGCGTTCATTCCACCTACCTTGCGTTGATCCCATTAGAATACGTTGTCGCGTAGCCATAATCATTCAATGGCCACATTTGCTTAACACCGCAACTCTACATGATTACCGCAATCGCTTGACGAGTTCAACTTCCATGCGATGGATGCATACGGCTGATTACCGCAACATCCATGCATTGATCGATGCGTCTGCCTTTGTGATGGAGTGTTTCTCCGGCTGCGATTGTCTATGCGATGGTCCAATTTTCGTGTTTGCGTTCATTTCCTGTATTGGCTACAAAAATAGAACATTGAACGCATAATTAATGCAAAGTAATGGGTTAGCTGAGATTCGACATGCTGATTGACGCAAACTCATATTCTCGTGAATTCCTATCATGATCGACACAATTTCTACCTAACAATCTTCATAATTCTAAATAAAAGAACTAAGATGGTATGCATTTCTACATGTCATCATATACATAACTAGATGTACTAAAGAGGTACATATTCAGTGGGTTATGTGTATACGAAAGAGGTGTATACATAACCATGTGTACGAAAAAGGTACACATTAAGTGGGTTATGTGTATACGAAAGATGTGTATGCATAACCATGCGTATGTAAGAGATTGTGTTTTCTTCGGGATTCACTAGAGGTTGCGGGTCCTACGGGACTTACTAGAGGTAGTGGACATACTTAACTACAGTAGGATTGAAATAAGTTTTTCATGCATGTATGAGTTCCATGAGGACTAGAGCAGTTTATATGTTTCACCAGAGGTGGGTATCTAGAGGACATAAATGCCCAGCCTGACCCCAGTAGTGGAGTTACTTACAGAGTATTTTGTACTCATTCTTTCTCATATTGCTGTTTCAAGTAAGGGTAGAGATTCACCGGTGATGGACAAGCAGAATTTGTGATTGAGCCACTGGGACTAGTTTTTACGCTTCCGCATCATGAGATTGAGAGTTCTTTTCATGTTTCTCTTAATTTTTAGTTTTGATGTTTAAAACTTACATTTAAGAATCATTTTTCAGACTTATTTATTATCCATTATGATTTATGGATACCATACTATTGATTTAGTATTTGAATTTAATGAAAGACTTTTGAACTTACCTTATTTAATTAGTATTTATTTCGCCATAACCGAGTGTCGTTTTGAGTTCCGTGCATGCATGTATTTAGTAACGGCCTAACTTAAGTCCTAGGGGTTTGGGTCGTTACAGGGTCATTCAACCCCCTAACATTCCAGGAATACCAAATCATGAATCTTGCAAGAGATCACACCTACCACTTCCCACTAGGCCTTTGCCCAAACTCCCGAACATCCCATCCATAATAAACAACGGATCAGGATCTGCCTGCACTAGTGCCAATGCCAATGAATCGCCCCCCTTATCACACAAAACATCAAACTGATTACGATCACTAACATACTTTACAAACCCCGTTATTCCAGGGGACCCATAAACTACTCTGCTCTTCAAGGGCGCCGTACCCGGTAACCCACTACCACCCCTATGCTCTACACCTCCTCTATCACGCCTATGCCGACTAACCATAGTAAACTCTTCAACCCTCCCTGCACCCTTAATCTCATCCACTGGGCCAATTCCCCTCGCACCTATACCTAAGTCATGCCCCTTCCTCACACTTTCAATTCCCCTATTCTCCTCCAAACACCCCCCATTGACTGCCACAATACATAACTCCTGACCCTTCTCCACACCCTATTTCTCACACACCGCCCCAGTATGCCCAAAAGAACCACAACAAGAACACCTACGAGGTTTTCACTCATACACAACTGAAATAATAAACTCCTGACCCCACATTCTAACAGTAACTGAAGGGGGCATTAACGAATCACCATCCACCTGAACACAAACCTTCGCATACGATAACCGTCGCAGCTCTCTTGTTGCAAAATCAAAAGAGACAGGTTTACCCACGACACTAGCTAACATTGCTAAACCTCTATCTGTCCACAACTCTAGGGGAACACGCTCCAGTTTAATCTAGATAGGAACAAAATAAAAAACAAAGGTTTCAGAAACAATACCTGGAGACCACTATCGTAATAAGATGGGCTTACCACCCAAAGTGCCACGGACCATTCTCCAGCACCCAATCCCGTGACTCTACCTTATGAAATTTAAAGATAATCAAACCGTTATCCAACAAGGTAATAGTTGGCATCTCTACACGTCCCCAAATTCTCTGAATAAGACGACAAATAACAGAATACGAGAGTTGGCATCCACAAACTGACCAACTAGAGATTTCTCCCATATGCAGACACCTTCATCAATAATCTCCTCACAAGGTTCAACAATAACTTTATCATTTTCAACCAATGGGGGAATGAACTCCAAATTACCTCTCAACTTAGAACCAAAAAGGCCTGCCCACAAATTTTCCCCTTTCACACCAGATCCAGAACCACCAGAACCACACCCCTCCTCCAACCGAACCACCTTTAGACCAAACCCCCTAGCTAAACCGATTTTAGGAACCGACTCCTCCCGCTCACAAAGAACCTGAGTGTCCATCAATCAACCCTTACTTCCACAAAGCCCAGCCCACGAAACCTCCTCACTATCTAACTTCTGCCCCCTGAGCCTCCCAACTCCGGCCCAACACCACGCGGCCCACCCACCAAAGCCCCTACGCCTATCGACCCTTTTTCCAGCTCCCCTACACCATTCCACTCCCTTCACTCAGCCTCATCCTACTCCCATCAGGCACGCTCAATCCAGCTCCCTTAAGGACCACCTCAACACCCCTCACAACCCAGTTTTCATCCGGGCCCCCAACATCCTCAAGGCTCCCAGATACCCCTTTCACTTCCTGCCCATCAACTAACCCAATACCCAGCCTACTCGGTTCAACCCTTACAACCCGAAATTCCTTCTTCAACCCAACACTCCCCATACCAGACCCTTTACCTTCCTCAGAGCGACCGTCAGACAACCCAAAATCCTTTACCTCCAAAGAACGAGCACCCAATCCCACACCGATCTCCAGTCTAAGCAGACGAAAGGGTTGACGAGTAACTCACCCTCCATTCTTCTCCTTAAATCTTAGAGACGACCGCTTACGCACCATCATCACCAACTCTCACCGTGTTAAACCCACACCTCAATAAGATCACCGTCTGCTAACCAACAAAACCCAGCCTCACCAGTCGACCACGAACACCTCTACCAGTCCTGCACAAAACCCATACAGCTTCGAACCTACCGGTCAACAAGTTGTGAGCTCCTTTACCAGTCAGTCGATGGCGGCCGTCAAACGCAGCTACGGATCCAGGAAACCAAATGACCAGCGGCACGACGGTAAGAATCCAGGAACGCAGCTTCTGTCAGAAGACGGCGAACATAGCAGCGACGACCACCTTATAGAACGTAGCAGCAGCTAAGAAGCTTCTGTCAATCCAGGAACAACACCAGTCACAAAATGACGACCGACGAAGACGAAACGGCGGCTCCCTACTCGTAGCGAACGTAGCAGCGGTGGCGAACCCTAGACGAAGCGGCGATGATCGTTTTCTCACAACCCTAGACGAAGCGGCTAGTTTTGCATTTTTTCATAGTGTTCTTCCTTTTAAAAAAAAATTAATCTCACAAACATTTAGGCATGTTTGTTTCACAGGTATTTAAAGTCCATCTGACATGTGTCTTTTAATACTCTCCACACTTGTGATATTGTTATACATGGGACATGAATAAAGTCTAAATAATTAATAAATTAATATAAATATATTATTACTATTAATTCTAATTAATCATTAAATATAAATATAGTATTTAGACTTAATAAATTTCAAATGGTATATATATTATTGGTATTTTATGTTAACTCTAACTATTGGTTGACTGAGAAAAGGTAATTCATGACCAATTTCCATTAATTAAGTCATAACTTTTTAAAGCAATTACGAATTACATACCATCAAGGTATTAAACATGTGAAACGTAACGTAAATTTTCATCTCATGACTACATTCTAAACTAGAAAAATGCAACAATCCATCCCTATCCATAGCTTGATATTAAAGTTTTTATTAGTGATGCTATTTCTTAAAAAAATGAAATATTAGAATACAAAATTGTATTATAAAAGATAACAACATTACTTTTTATTAAATTAAAATATGTATTATAAATTATATGACATCACATCATAACAATTTTACCAATTTTTTAACAATAAAATATTTTAATAAAAGTTCATATTTTAGTTGTTTAAATTGAAATTCAATTTCCAAATCTGCTACCAAACTTTTAAGAAAACATGGTATACAAATTTGTTTAGAATCTTTATGTTAAAATTGTCTATCAAACCAACCTTAATTTATCATTGAAGAGAGGAAAAAAAAAAAAAACAAAAAACAAAAAACAAAAAAAAAAAAAAAAAAAAACAAAAGAGATAATTCATTAAAAAAATGTAAATTATGACCAACGGAGGCTAAAATATCAACATATCTGTAGAGAAATTTTGCTTCATTTCTTAACTTCAATTATAAAGATCACTTAGAAATAAGAAAACAAAATTTGGGGAGAAGATTTTCATTACCTTATTCACATCCTTGGACAAGAGAAAGAGAAAAGCTAATATATTTGATATTTCTCTGTGAAAACAATTTGCTCAACTGATTGAATCCATTCCCAGTAGAACACTCTATTAAGTTGATTTTTATAAAAAGGCACCACAAACTATAGAACAAAAACCTGAATTTCAGTAAAATTTTCAAACCCATCATCTTTCCGCTTAAAATTTTCTAGCTACCAACCATCACTCCAAGATTTCTAAGGATATACAGAAGACAGCAGGCTTTGGAAATGAATCGCTTTCACTTGATGTCGTCTGATAACGCATCAGATCTGCTGCATATATCCCCTCGACAGAGTGGACATACCCTGCATAATACCACGGACAAGCAAGTGAGATCGATTGAGCTTCAGTAGCATTAAAAACATACGCATCGACCAAGTCAACAGTAAGATTCATTTATTCAGCGTGTCGTGACTTGCAGCACAATGTATCTAATGTTTGAGATTGTGAACTCAGGCCCACCCCATGAATAATATCTGTGAAAGCCAGTGTATGATGTGTACTAGACGACATGTCCCAAAAATACCAGAAAATGGGGGCATTCCTCTGTGTATGCTAATTTGTATCAGTTCAAGAAGCAGAAAACGGTACGTGGACCCAATAATACCTGTGGATCTCCTTCAGCCACTTGTCAACACATGCTGCGTGAAACTCATGAAGGCAAGGCAACACTCTCATGCTATCTCCTTCCTCGTACTCGACCAGGCATATGTAGCATCTGTAGATTTATAGTAGCGAGAGCAATACACAAGGACACATCAGACAAACGTAGACTAAACATGAAAGAATGTGTGCAAAGAGGAAAAGAAGAGGATGGAATAGACTCATATAAAAACTCTCTATTGAAGGAGAGCCTCAAATGAATATAAGTGGTAAGAATGTCCTATACAAGAAAGAGAAGTTCAATAGTGTCAAAGACTACACACACAAAAGTCAACTGATTGTGCTGAAAAAAGAAGTAAAAATAAGTGCTTACTGGGCAGCTTCCTCGCTTTGATGCTTTTGCAACTTGGAATAAAATTTAACCGGCAAAGAATCTACAACATCGTTTGGTGCAGGCAGAGAGCCAATAGAAGATGCGGGGCGGGAGGATAAAACTACAGATTGCTGGTGAATTTCATCCAGAACCTAATTAAAATAAGTACAGAGATTCAACTAGTATAGATAAAATGTAAGCAAACTAAGCAGAGAAGGTGATAACATATTAATTTACCTCAAATAAGGCTTCAGCTAACATTACAATTCTTGATATACTGGCTCTAGCACTGGTGTTATCGTTCGTATTTGTGTCACGATTATTGATACGACAAGTACAATGCCCGGTTCTATGTTGACCGGATAATATACATGATCTCTCATGCCCAGATAGGTTCTCAAAGCGACTTCCCAGCCGCTGTAGGGCACGAACCTGCATGAGAGTGAGTTGAAGAGAGAGAAAAAGTAAGATACCCAGCATAATTTTTGTACCTGCCCCGAGCACTACTATGAAATATGACCAAACATAACATTCACTGTATACTATTGCCTCTCTACTATAACATAAAAATGAACTCCATCAACAATAATTACAAACCTGGGACCGTATTCTTCTTCTACGTTCGAGGAAATTTGACCTATGTTCCAGCAAATCATGATATCTAGCTTCTCTAGGTCGGGTAGTTTCCACTTCAAAATCTTGGGTGCTGAACAGGGAACTGGATAGACTAGAAGCTGGAAAACCTGATGTTGTTGGCGAGGTCATAACATTATCTTCAGATGCCAAAGCCCTTGTCTCGGCAGTCCATACATGTTGGTCATCGCCACTGTGACTTGCATCTCTCTCATCTCCCTCTTGTTGAGGAGGACAAAATGTGAAGTCAGATAACGATGATCTACGAAGAACTCTATCGCGGAGTCTTCCAACACTAAGTGTCCGACTGAAACGAAAATTGCGGTCAACCGGTTCCCTAGATCCAGTCCGTCTATCTGATTGTCTAATCTCACTGCTTTCATTTTCAGGTAGAGTTCGAGGATGGGAAAGGTCTCCATCTGGCCCTACTCTAGAATTATCGCAAGCACCAGCCATGTCATGGGTAGAAGAAACTGACTGATTGTCTTGTAAGTTATCAGAAAGACCAGAAGGTTGTGTATTTAACCTAAAATTAGCAGGACTATCTCCATAACACTGAGTATGAGTTTCACTAGCTAGTGATGCAGGAAGCAAGTCCCTACCTTGCTGAGTTTCATCTTGACCACCCATGCCTCTAGCGGGCCTATCTGATAAATGAGGCTCGTCTTCATTATTCAACATTGAGAGATTTGTTGAAGACACAGGATAAGATCTAGATGATCCTAAACTGTTTGCTCTACTAATTCTGAAGCTTACATTACCAGGAATGAAACTAAAGCGAGAAAGGAAGTTACTCGAAGGGTTCAACGATTGCAGGGAAGATACACGAGCAGAGGTACTTCCAGCTCTGGGGGCTGTAACAGCAACACCTGCTTGATCCCATCCATCCAGCTCAACGTTCGATGATATGCAAGGCATTTCAACAGATTCCTCAGCTTTAACCCTTCTGTAACCCTCAACTTTCATCTGATCTAATGCTTGAGCAGTCTGATTTGCAGATGAATAATCGTGAGCATTCTTTTTGTTCTCACTTTCAGAATCCTGCAGAATAACCCATAAACTAGTAAAACTTAATTACATAGTGTATCAGCCTCCAATGTTGGTCATACAGATGACTAGGATTTAAGACTGCACATCAGAAAATCCAATAGCAAAATAAGTTGTGCAGTCCAACTAAAAGGAGAGACACGTTTTATTCCTGAGTAATCAATAATTCAAATCGCATGGGCAAACCATGCTGGAGTTCTATAGCATTTAACCTGCAACATTATTTCCTGGGAAATATAAACAATAAGATTAACATGAATGAAAACACCACACAATGTAAAGTTAAAACACCACGGACTCAGACTCATACATGAATGCAAATCCAGACTGAGACAACATAAGAGAAATGACAAAGTTTCGTGCAAATAGGAAGTCTCATCTTCATACCGTAGAATCACAAACAATGAAAATCAAGCAGTTGACTTCTCCATTGAAAAATTCTTCAAATTAATTCAGAAAACTTATCAAAATGCTTCATTAATACGAAGTGTAATAAAGCAAAGTTCTATTTCTTCATAATTTAGCACTCATGATCACAAAATCTCATGCAAGCTACAAGTCAAAAACCAATAGCTAAAACAAAAAAAGGAAAAAACCCACAAAGATGCAGAAATTCGAATCTCAACATCATTCTCCAGCCCCATGAAATCATATCAACCACAACAAAGGAGGGAAAAAAAAACAGCTTCCCATCTAAAAGAAACGAGGGAAAATCACGTACATTATCGTCATTGTCGCTGTGGTGCGATCCAGAGGGGGTACCGAGGCAAGCAGACCGAAAAACTCTCCGGCCTTTGGATCTCCCCCTCCGGATTCTGCCAGAACACGAGGGAGTCTCCGGCGCCGGCAGCGAATTACTCGACGATTTACTTCCACTGGATCCCATCCCTCGGAAGCAAGGGCGATGATTACTCCATGAAAAAAGAGGGAAAATGGGAAGATTGGAACAACCCAGATCTAGAAGATTAGAGATGAATGTAAGATTAAAGGGAAAGAATAAGAAGAATTGGGAAAGTAAGAAAAAGGGGAAAGCGTGGGATTGGGACGCATATAGTGATGAGTAGATGGGAGAAAGAGACAAAGTAACTTGCAGAGCAGAGATGTGGAAATGGAGTCCCTTTCTTGGTGTATTGATAATTGATTATCCAAATGCTAAGCAAAGCAAAGCAAATGAAAGGAACCCAAGTAGAGAGAAATTTTGAGTGTGGATTTAACAATAGATTACATATTGATTTCAGATTGAAAAACGAAGAACATGGCGTTTTCTCTGCCTCCCTTTGGGGGAAAAATTCAAACACCCCACCCTTCGAAAATTGCACCCCCTGGGCCACTGGGCCCAATTCTGTACTTTCTTCTTGGGCCTTCCCTTGTCTTCCCGTTTGGATCTTCCCCTCCATTTTTTTTAATCACAAATATGCATGAATACGACTATCCAGCAATCCAACTATCGATCTTTTTAATATTAATTGATTCAAATATTCTTATATGTCTTACATATGGTCAATATATTTCATTTTTTCACCATAAAATTTTTCTAATAAAACAGAGCATCTGTATATTAAGTGTAGGACACAAATGATGGAATGAGTAATAAAATTTTGTTTCTATTGATAAAACGAGAACGGAGAAGATAAATGCGTTCCTCATCTTTGCTTTCTCCCCGATTATTGTTATTAATATATGTGTTTCGACTATTTGAAACTTTGTGTAATATTTAATGTTTTTTTTTTTTTTTGTTAACCAATTATATGTTTATATATATTTGAACTTTAAATGGTTTGAGGTCATGTCATAATATTTAAATTTAAATTTTTAGGAATCATAGTCTTTATTATTTTTATATTATCTAAACTACATATGCATATGGAATATTGCTCGGCTTTTACTAATTTTTCCCAAATTTTTATCTTAAATTAAACATTTTTATTGGAAATTGACTATTTAAATAGAGATTTTCTGTATAACATAAATAATTATATTATATTTGTTTTTTTTTTCTAACAAAAATAAATAAATAATAACTCTTTGCATAAAATCTGATCCCTATTAATTTTCCACTAAAAGTTTTCACAACAATCTCCAAAAATTAAATAATAAATTTTGTGAGAATAGGAAATAGAAGTAGATGCAGGGACGAGGACGAAAAAGAAATACCTATCCATGTCTCGTGAACATCCCCATGGAAAATCTAGCCTAATTAGTACAAAATATTATTTAAAAGGTGGAATCTAAATACATATGGTAAACATAACCAAACTTAAAATCACACAAGACACGTAATGTAATTATATCTATTAAAGGTATATGAATAATTGTAGCTAATCAAAGTGCATCAATGATTATTGTTAATCTATTGGTTGGTGTATTACTTATTAAAGTTGATCAACATGTTAGTTATGTCAATAATTATACTTAATCACTCTATACATATATGGTTCAACATGTGTAGGTGAAAATTTAAATTTACAACTTCTTAATTAAAAATATATGTTTTTAACTTTTTTTTTAAGCATGTACCTTAATGAGTCCATTCGATATTAATAGGTAGATAAATTGATTGATTATATTTAACTATATAAGAAAAAGGCCGATATGTAAGTGTAGGCATATCTAACCTTTCAAGAAAATGTATCAGAGTAATTAGTTAATAAATGTGTGGACATGGATATAGTATATCATCGAATTGATTAATACACCGTGGTAATATCAATATGGTATTTGCATTACATAAATAAAATGAATCTACATATTAAAATTCTCTCATTAAGCTAAAATAGCATAGCTCAATTAACATAATACTTGTACTATCAGCCTCAATATTAGAGATTCGATTCTCCACCTATTTAATCTAATACCTTTGAAAAAAATTCACTAATTTTGTAAGGAAAAAATGGGGTAAATATTTAAAAAGTTTTTGTTTGTAATTTGAGAAAATATTAAAAAAAAAAAGGCTAGGTTATTTCAAACTTAACTTTGAACTTTCAAAAGTTTTTAAAATGTTATTGAACTTCTAAAAAGAGTTTAAAAAGTATATTTATCATTAATTTTGGATGAAAATTATTAGTGTTTTGTGTCAAAATATCTTAAACTTACAACTAGTTTACAAAAATTCTTTTACGGTTAGTACATGAACAAAAAACCGTTAATACCCTCTTATTTTTCTATTTTCTCTCTTAGCTCTCCCCTATCTTCTTCAACACCTTCTTACTCTCATTGTTGTTAATGGTTTGACATTTGTTTATCTCACAAAATAAACAAACAAAACTACCCATTTTGGTTCAAATATATAGAATATAACAAGAAGAAAAAGAATAATGGAAACACCAATAATCTTAGAACTTAAATGTTTTAACAAGATTGTACGTTAGTAGTTGTGTGGGTTAATAACCGAATATATTTTCTTTATTTAGATATTCATCGTTTCGATATATTGTGGGGGGAGATTTTGATTTTAGAATTTCGTGAAATGTTATTTTTATTACGAGATATTAATAGTTTATGTTAATATACTAACATTAAAAGTATTTTTAAATTATTTTTAAATTTAAGGGTATTCTTGATACTTCTAAAAGTTAGAGGGAGTTTTCAAATAAAACAATAATAGTTTTCATCTAAAATTAACAAACAATACAAATATTTTGAATTTTTTTTGGAAATTTAAGGATATCTTTAAAACTTCTAAAAGTTGGAAGAATATTTTTTATACAGTATACGAAGTTCAAGGGTATTTTTTTTTTTAATTTAGAAAAAATTAACTTCCAACTGTGTTGTGTACTCTATAATTATTATCTATTCTTTGTTTCTTTTGTTTGGTTATCAATCATTTAACAAGCAATCAAAACGAGTTGAAAAGTTAACACCTAACTTACCGAATTTTTTCTTTTATATGTATCTTTAAATAAATGCGACTGTGAAAGATGTAAAGCTTCTACCTTAGAGAACTAATAGAAGCTTATCTAACACGATATGTTCTTATTGACAAATATTTGTCCTTACAATTGTTAGGTTTTTCTCTTAAAAAAGCATCTATTTTTAGTTTCTACTAAAAAAAAATCTATTAAAAAGTGGGTCGAATTACAAAAACTACTCTTGAAGTATGGTGGTAGTTGCAATTGTACTATTTAACTTTCAATCTTAAGAATTGAATCCTCAAACTTAAATAAATGTTATAATTGGATCAAACTAGACCTATAAGTGTTATAATTGGGTCAAACTGAACCTTCAAACTCAAATAATTGTATAGGTAACATTTGTGTAAGTTTGAGGGTTCAATGTTTATCATTTACAAGTCTAATTTTTATAATTATTGTTAGTTTGAGAGTCTAATTTTAATACTTAGGGTCGTCTGGTTTGAGGGTTTTCTGCATGGGAATTGACACAAACATCCAAATCTCATATTTGGTTCAAGTTTTTAACTATTTACTTGAGAATAAGCTATTTTGGTACATCCCCATTTTCCAGAAACGAAGTGTTTTCTATTCCCTTCCAAAACTGTGGGTTTTCTCTTTTCTCCTCTCCATATTTTTTTCATTTTATATATAATTTCATTTGAAATATAATTAATTAATATTATTTTAACAAAATCAATATATATTTATTTTAATAAATAAAAAATAATATATTAAAAAAATTCATTTTTCGATAATAATGAGTTATTTTAATTTTTTTAATAATCAACCAATTATTTATTGAGATTTAATTGAATCTTCATTCAGAATATATAATTATATTGATTATTTATAATTAATTATTTATTTATTATGATTAATTTATATTACTTCATTCTTTATTAACATATCATATTTATAAAACTTTTTTAATATTCTTTATTAATATGTCATATTTTATCTATTTTTTACTTTTTATATAATATATTGTTTATTAAAATATACTTTCTTTTATTATTTAATTAAAATTAAAATTACCAATGTTGAACTTAATTAATCACAAAAATAAATAAATATTAGATTATAATTAATAAGACGTTCCTTACATATAATAATCAGTTAATTTTAATTATAAATTACTCCATTTTTTATACTTATAATTAAAATTATCATTATTCTTAATTAATTATTTTTTTTTATCAATATATTGGATGATATTTATTGTTTATTTAATTAATCTATTAAGATTATATAATATTTTCATGCTTAATTTCATATATTAAATATAAACATAATTTTTATCATAAAATTCTGATAATATTTTTCATGCACAACTAAACACCGTCATCATTGATTTCCAAAGTATCCTTTATTCAAAGTTTATTCCGAGGCATCTATAAAACCTTAAGCCTTTATAAAAATTTAGACGTCTAATTTTCATCATTAAAAATTTATGGTGTGTTTGCAACTACTCCATATTTCATGGATGGTTTTCGTAGTTTTCCATTAAATGTAAATGGTAATTATTGTGTGAAGTCAGTCCAATACCAAAGCAAAAATAAGATTTTAAACTTCTAAAAGAGTTAAACTCCTTTATAATTTTACCATTCATTCCAAAAAAAAAAAAAAAAAAAAAACAAAAAAACAAAAAAATAAAAACAAACAAACAAACAAAAAAAACTATAAATTTCATTTTAATTAATGATGCTTTCTTTTCCCTTTTCATTATTGTCAAAATAACTCCAATACATTTTAATCATAAAACATGTATTAATTTATGTTCTCCAATAAAATTTTAGTATTTTAAATTGTATTTGAAGGGCAGAAAAGTCATCCTAGATCTCTAAACTTTACTTATCATTTGTTCTACAAAATAATTTAAAAAATATTTTAAAGAAATATGATAGAACTCTTAACCAATTAATTTAAAAAGAAGAATAATTTCAGTTATACCCTAAAAAAGTACTTCATAATGGTAAACCACATTAAAAATTAAAAAAAAAAAAAAACTTTTTTTAAAGACTGTTTCAAATGTGTTTCTAATGATTTTTTTAATTCCATCGTAAATAATAAAAGAACCTCTAAAACAACTAGCAAAAGTTCCCTTGATGCCCTTTTTTGAATATTGCCACTAGAACAGAATCATCATCCACCTGTTTAGGGAAGCATATGTATTCAAAAAGAGGAATTATGTGAAAATGGAACTATAATTCAAACACCTATCATACAAACATCAAATCTTTTGAGGATTTTCATAAAGATATGAATTATACTTATATGAAAAAAACATATAATTTAAAATTAATAAAAGGAGGAAAGAAAAGGGTTATTTAATATATAAATACAAAAGAAGAAGAAATGTGAAAAAAAAAATAAACGAAAAGGATGAAACTTTTGGCACATGGAGAGAATCTTTATCCATGAGAGCCAATCTTCAAATTTTAGTGAAATGATTGTACATTTCTTACAATCTCTTTTTTGGGTCACAGGAAATATGATTTGGATATTTGACCTTTTTCTTCTCTCATCACTTTTTGAATACATTGTTCTGTGATTTTCTTTTCTAAAAGGAAAAGTTCATTTTTAATCCTAAACTTCGTAAGTGATAAATTAACAGTGTATCAATAATTGTATCAATTTATTAAAATATTTTAATAGTTTAGAGTTAAAATCGACACGTTTGAGATTTATTGATAAAATTGAAAAAGAAAAAATGCACTACTGAATGAGCCGTTAGTCAGTGGAGAAAAGTTTGAAAAATAGTTTTTTCTTTTTCTTTTCTTTTTTTAAAGATGTTTGAAAAATATTTGTTGGGGAAAATTTTGAAAAATTATATGTTTAGATTTTCATCTTACAAAATTAGTACGTTTTTTGGAAAACTCATAAACGTACTAAAATTAGTACGTTTTTTGGAAAACTCATCTTACAAAATTAGTACGTTTAAATTTTCATCTTACAAAATTAGTACGTTTTTTGGAAAACTCATAAAAATAGTTTTTCGTCAATCTCAAGCGAGATCGATCATTGAGAATTAGTTAAAAAATCAATTTTTTTCAACTTGTTGATTGTTTTGGACTTTCTCTATACGTCTCACCTGATTATACAATGAGATTTTCTATTTTTTTTTAATCTTCCCAAATCTTATACTATTTTCAAATTTTCTCCAAATTCGATTATGTTTACTAAATATTATATCAAATTATTACGTAATTTTTCAAATTTTTAGCATAAATTATGTTTTCACAATTTTATGAATTTCCAAAATTCCAAATGCGTTTTCCAATTATCAAATTAGTTTTTTCAAATTGATTCAACATTTCTAAATTTTGAAAAAGATCTATTTTTTTCGAAAAAATGGGTAAGATTTGAGATATATATAGAATCTTGATGTTAATCCTGCCCGAGATTCCACCGAAAAAGCTCAAATATATGAATTCTGGTGTTAATTATGTCTGAGATTTCAGATGTACCGAGAAAATCTCAAACAATCGATAAGCTGGAAAAGTTGATTGTTTAACTAAAATCTCGTAATTGATCTTGTCCAAGATGGACTGAGAAAAATTATTTTTACGAGTTTTAAAAAAATATGCTAATTTTGTAAGATAAAAATTTAAACGTGTTATTTATGACAATTTTCCATTTGCTAGCTCGTGCACGATATTACATTGGATGTTTCATCATCAAATCTTCTCCATTCCAGGAAACCATCTTTATCTAAAGCAAATTCAATATGAGAAGAGAACTTTCCTCCTCTAAAGAAAGAATTTTGACTTTGAGGGCAATTTCACCTTTGAAAAAAAGATGAGGCATGTCCCCAAGTTAGAGAGTTCGACTCCTTTTCACTGTAGGATAATAATCTTTTGAAATAAGGTGGAATGACTCTTTCCTCTAGAGGTGTTTTCTTGCTAGGTTTCAAAAAAGTATGTGATTAATAAGGCATAAAAAGTGTACATCTTACACTATGTTTGTGGTCCTAACTGATATTTAAAAAGCCTTCGAATGTGTCATAAACGTTTCAAGGAGAGGCAAAAATTTGCCCCACCCCTGACGAATCGTTGAAAAATGAAAAATGAACATTGATGTGTCGTGGTGTGATGCCCAGGCAAAGGAGCTTTCGGTGGGACGTGCATGAATTTATAGGGTCTCGATCGTGTTGGTGTCGAATGTTCAAAGTTGTTTTCATTCAAAGGGTTTAAGGAAGAGTGTTTTTTTTTAGGGATAGAATGATGCTTGGAGAATTGAAGAAATAATGGTCTCGAGTAAATCTATGGTCAATCCTTTTTAGTTTCTTATTTGGAATTAATTCCTTTTAGAATTTTATTCTCCATAAAATAATATTGCTAAAAACTTATCTTGAGCATCAAGCTCCCTATAAATCAATTAAGACATTGCAACCACAGCACCTTTAGAAGGATGTTGAACCTAATTTCTTTTGACCTTCCTGCTTAGCATAATAGATGCTGTATAGAACAAAAGATTATATTATATCATATAAATCAGAAAAAGAAAATTGAATCACAATCAAGAAAATTCAAAGCCCCCAAAAAAGAAAGCATTACATAGACATCCACACTACAACTTTGAGCCTATTTAACATTTGAAAAAATGATATTAGATAGAACTCATAGCAGTCCTATAGTTTTGAAAATTGCTTAAAGAAAAAATATTTGCATTTTCTTTCATCAGTCAATTCATGGTAGGAAGAACTCTGGTGCAATTCTACACCAGTTAGATAATGGGTCAAGGACTATTCTTTTTTTTTTTTTTCCCTATCAGAAAGATTTGTCATTCATACAAGGTTCTACTTCAGGGCAACTAAAGATTTTTCCTGCCTAATTGCCAAGATAACTGGTCGGCAGCTGCCATAGCGCGAGATGCTGCTGCAATTGAACCATCATACCTATAAAGATTGAGAGGACTTCCTTTAAAAAAAATTACACATAAACAAGAATCTTCAGGCTGAAGGTACTTTGAATATAATCGATTCTCTACCAATGCACCAATGCAAGAAATCTTGACATATAGCTGGATAAGTGGAAAAAACAAAGTATTTTAGCAGTAAACTATACTTACATAGCAACCAAAATAAATGCTGTTGTTTGCACTATAATAACACCTTCACCAGCATGCTTTATAGTGTTCATGCACCTTGCACAAAACCAATTCTCATGAACTGATGTCATTATGTCTGAAACAAAGTTCCATCAAGGTTAAATTTGTCTGGATGAAAACCAAACTATATATAGATTGTAAATAATACAGCATGAATTGCAGAGAAGCAATTGCAAAGCCAGTTTTTGTTATACAGTTTCTTTTTGTCACAACTGACGAGTTGTGGAAGAAAGCTAAAAGCCCTTTGGTCCATTCTGTGGTTTCTATTTCACGAGAATATTATATTAAAAAAACCCGTCCCAACTTTAAGGGTAAAGATAGAAAAGCATAGTTTGATATCAGAAATGTTCTGGTGTTCTTGGTTTCTAGATAATGTTCTATCTCTAGAGTATCGACACTTCCCTATAAGCATTATTCTTCTGTCATCCAAATTCAACTATGAGGTTTTTCTCTTTCTTCTTTTTGCAATTCCTTTTGGCTCAACAGAGAATATTTTGTCCTGCCCTTGTACTTTAAGATATTATTATTATTATTATACTTTCTTTCTTCTAAAAAGAATTTATGACATTGACTGTTTTTCAAGGATGACATCGACTAACATAATGTAACTGTTGAAAATGTAATTTAGCCCTATAGGCATTTTAGTCCTTTTATGTGGTGTTTACAATCTAGGGTTTCATCTCTTTGGTTATTTATACCTGTCCCTGTATCGTGTACTGTGTATCAGAAATTAATAAAAAACACTTATCGTGGTTTTTTCTCCCTGGTCTAGGGTTTTCCACGTAACTCTGGTGTTTTTTCTCTTCTACCCTTACTTTTCAATATAGTATCAGAGCATGGTGATGAGACTGTAGCTGGAATAGAAGATATTCAGTCGTCGACCCTAGGAGGGGATGGAACTCCGGTAGAAAATTCCCAAAGTACTGAAATTAGGACTGCTGTTGATCAATATTTACGCTCATTACTTAGACCAATACCGATCCAGCCATTCATAGGGAAGATAGCCGCCAATCCAACAGATCTGATCGGCCATGCCTCTTCACTGGACAATCGCGCAACCATTCAACACACGGGACAGCAGGCGCTCGTCGACCCAACAGTCATGGCCATACAGTGGAGCATCGAGTGACTCCTCTAGCTGCCGATCGCTACAGTGGTCGTTGGAGGACCTCCATCACAACCGTCGACTTTGACCAGTCACAACAAGCTTATTTTTCCCACGTTCTTTCCTCTAGTCAGTCGACCCATCAACCCTCTCTCCCCATGCCAGCAGAAACCAATTTTTCAGGAGTTTATGGGCAGAAACAACCTACAACAGGTTTTAGTGGGACCGTTAGGTTTCAACAGCAACTGACCAATTTGTAGCAGAAAATTTCTGCACTTGGGGCAGCTGTTAGATCCACGGCTAATCTGTCGACTGACTTTCATCCAGATACATATCCGGGATTTCTGTTATGTTCAGAAAATCCGGTAACTGCTTACCCTACTTTACATTTTACAAACATTATGTCTGGTTCCGTGGGTAATTCCGTAGGAATATCTATCGGTGTAAAACTTAATGGCCAGAACTATTTTTCTTGGTCACAATCTGTGAGAATGGTCCTCAAGAGACGATACAAGTTCAGATATCTAACCAGGGAGATACCCAGATCATACCCTGGGGATCCTCAGGAACGTATATGAAAGGGGGAGGATTCTCTCCTCCGCTCAATCTTAATAAACAGTATGGAACCCCAAATTGGGAAGCCACTCCTTTACTCAACATTGACTCGGGATATCTGGGAAGCTGTCCAAAAACTACATTTGAAGAGGCATAATGCTTCACAGCTTTATACATTGAGGAAACAGGTGCATGAGTACAAGCAGAGGACTCTTGATGTAACATCCTATTATAGATTATCACTATTGTGGCAAGAAATGGATCTGTGTCGAGAAATAGTTTGAAATTGCCCAATTGACGGGGTTCAGTATTCGAAGATTGAGGAGGCTGACCGCGTATATGATTTTTTGGCTAGTTTAAACTTGAAATTTGATGGTGTTCGAAGCCGAATTTTGGGACAAAAACCAATGCCGTCCCTGATGGAAGTTTGCTCAAAAGTCAGATTGAAAGAGGATCGAACCAGCGCTATGAATGGTACAACAACCATCGCCTTAGACTCTGCTGCATTTGGAGTCAAGTCATCTGGATCAGAGAATGACAAACAAAATGGAAAGACCCCTCCAATTTGTGAACATTGTAAGAAACCATGGCATACAAAAGACCAATGATAGAAATTACATGGTCGACCACCAAATGGCAAGAGACGCCCTCCGAACGATAAATCTAAATCCAGTCAAGTCTTCGTTGGTGAAGCAGTTGATGGTGCTCCTCAAGGGACCAGCCAGGTGGATCCAGGTACAGTTGGAACCGACATATTGTCCAATTAGGTACACCCCAGCCCTTTAGTTTCTTTGTTGAGGGGGATGAATCCTAGATCCTTGACTCCGGAGCAATTGACCACTTAACTGGATCATCTGATCAATTCCTCTCCTATTATCCAACCACTGGAAATGAGAGAATACGAATTGCAGATGGATCTTTTGCCCCCGTTGCTAGAAAGGATCACTTATCTCTGGTTCAGGGGTTGATTTTACAGAATGTTTTACATGTGCCAAAGATATCTTATAATTTGTTATCGGTCAGTAAAATAACCAGAGATTTGAACTGCAAAGTTGTTTTCTCACCAGATGATGTTTTATTCCAGGACCTAAGTTCGAGGAAGACGATTGGCATTGCCCGGCACAATAAAGGCTCTATTTCCTCTCCGATGATGCTTCTTCTAGGAGTTTATCTTAGTTTATTGTCTTCTCTTACTATTTCTGAAACTGATTTTTTATTGTGGCACTTTCAACTTGGACATCCAAACTTTCATTATATGAAATATTTGTTTCCCCACTTATTTCGTAATGTGAATGTGTCATCTTTATCTTGTGATGTTTGTATTCGTGCAACGCAGCCCAGAGCCTCCTTTACTTCACAACCCTATAAACCTTCCCGACCCTTCCATTTGATACATAGTGACGTTTGGGGTCCGTCTAATGTCACAACTGTGTCGGGAAAACGGTGGTTTGTCACCTTCATAGATGATCACACCCGTCTTACATGGGTATTTCTTCTTACAGCAAATTTGAAGTGATAGCAGTATTTCAAAAATTCTATACTACCGTCGAAACTCAATTCAATACCAAAATTGCCATTTTTTGGAGTGACAATGGACGTGAATTTATTAATCAGTCCCTCCATGAGTTTTTAACATCTAAAGGTATCATCCACTAGAACTCCTATGTCTATACTCCTCAGCAAAATGGGGTGGTTGAGCGGAAAAATCGTCACCTTATTGAAGTAGCCCGATCTTTCATGATACCTGCTTCCCTACCATCGTATCTATGAGGAGATGTACTTACTGCAACTCATCTCATCAATCGAATGCCCTCCCATGTGCTCAAATTCCAAACCCCTTTAGAATGTTTTAAAGAGTCTTTTTCGTCCACTCGTCTTTTCCCAGATGTTCCCCTTCGGTTATTTGATTGTACTGTTTTTATTCATAATCACGGTCCTCACTAGAGCAAATTTGCTCCTCGGGCCCAAAAATGTGAGTTTGTTAGGTATCCACTCCATTAATGGGATACAAGTGTTTTCAGCCTTCCTCTCGAAAGTATTTTGTCACCATGGATGTCACCTTTCAAGAGGACAAACCATTTTTCCCGTTAGTCCTCTTCAGGGGGAGATCACAAGTGAAGAGGCTAACGTGTCTACCTACTCTGTTCCTTTAGATCTGTTTCCAGAGCCTATACCTGAAACAAATGATCCTATCCTCCCTACAAAACAAGTACCTTGGATAACCTACTATAGGAAGAATCTCCGAAAGGAAATGGTTCCCGAAACAGTTCCCCTTGTTGCCCTGCTAGAAAGTGTTCGAGAGTCAGAACCAGAACCGGCTCAAGGTACCTTTATTTCTGATGATAATGAATGTGTTGAAGGTGATGTAGTGACCTCTGATGAAGTCAAGATCGATGATAGTGGTGAATTGCCAAGAGATACACAGGGAACTGAAAATGTCGATGGTAGTGGTGAATTGCCAGGAGATACACAGGGAACTGAAAATGTGCAACCAGTGGGTACAGATAAACAGGTAGACAAGACCAGTGAGCTTGATGCTACCTTGGATTAACCGATTGCCCCACGGAAAGGTACGAGATCGTGCACCAACCACTCTATGAAAAGCTTCTTGTCCTACAGTAACTTGTCTACGAGATTTAAAGCTTTCACCACCAGCCTGGACACTGTGATGATTCCAGGCAATGTGCACAAGGCTCTGGAAGTTCCTGAATGGCGAGCTGCAATTATGGAGGAGATTTGGGCCCTTGAGAAAAACAGAACATGAGATTTGGTAGTTCTTTCGAACGGTCACAAAAAAGATTCACTCAGATACAAGTCTGATGGGACTCTCAATAGATATAAGATCAGGTTAGTTGCAAAAAGATTCACTCAGACATATGGGGTGGATTACTCAGAAACCTTCTCACCTGTGGCAAAACTCAACACTATTCATGTTCTTCTCTCTATCGCTGTTAATCAAGACTGGCCCTTACACCAGTTGGATGTGAAAAATACGTTTTTGAATGGTGAGTTGGAAGAAGAAGTCTATATGAACCCACTTTCGGGATTTGAAGCATAGTTTAGATCAGGTTTGCAAATTAAAGAAGTCTCTGTATGGCCTGAAGCAGTTCTATAGAGCTTGGTTTGATAGGTTCACTACTTTTGTCAAGTCCTAGAGGTTTGTTCAAGGGCATTCTGATCTAAAAAGCACAGACACAGATACGGATACATGATACGGATACGATACGATACGACGATACGTTAATTTCTAAAAAACTAAGATACGGATACGTCGAAAATACGTTATATATATAATGTCTAATTAATTGCTATAATACTTATTTTAAGTTATATTAAAATAGATTCAAGAAGAGAGTGAAAACTTGAAAAAAATTCTAGTAACGTCTAGTGATTGTTGAGCAACTAGAGTAAACGGTAGGAAAGAAGTAGAAGATGAAGATTGAAGAATAAAGTTGAGGATGAAGGGGGTGTGAATCATGATTAAAATAGTGAGAGAGAAGGGAAGAATGAAGATTGAATTACGTTTCGAGTTTTTTTTTTAATTATTTATGTTTTTATCATTTCTAACTTATTTTGTTTTGGATTGCTCAATTTAAGTGGACTTTTATGTTTGGAAGTGATTTTAAAATGGTTGAAATCACTTTTGTCATTTTCTTCAAAATTAATTTTGATGATATGAAAATTGCATTCAAAAGTGTAAAATTGAAAACTAAATTAATTTTGAGTAATTAAAAGTGTATTTTTGAGTGATTTTAAAAATGAAAAAAGTGATTTTTGATGATTTTAAAATCACTCCTAAACATGCACTAAAATAAAATGGGTTATGGGTCGGGCTTTTTAAGTCTTAGGCTTAAATTTGAAAAAAAAAATTGACTCATGTATCCCCTTCATGTATCTGGAAGTAGATACACGTATGTGAAAATTAAAAATAAAAATAAAAAAATCAGATACTTCAAATCACGTATCAGACACATATTTACCACGTATCTGGACGTACAGATTCTCTGCACAATTAGAAGTATCTGTGCTTCCTAGATTCTGATCATACCTTGTTCACTAAGAGGTCAACATCAGGGAAAATAGTTGTTCTAATTGTTTATGTTGATGATATTATCCTGTCAGGGGATGATTCAACTGAGATTCGTAGGTTGAAACAGAAAATGGTAGATGAGTTCGAGATTAAAGATCTTGGTGACCTGAGATATTTCCTAGGCATGGAGGTAGCTAGATCAAAGGAAGGGATCTCAGTGTCTCAGAGGAAATATACACTAGACTTGCTGAGAGAAACTGGAATGACAGGGTGCAAACCTGCAGATACGCCGGTAGAAGTCAATAGCAATCTGGTAGAATCAGTAGATGATGTTCCAGTTAACAAGGAGAGATATCAACGGCTTGTGGGGAAGCTGATCTATCTTTCGCATACCAGACCTGATATATCATATGCAATTAGTTTGGTCAGTTAGTTTATGCTGGCTCCTTATGAAAGACACATGGAAGTAGTTATGCGGATTTTGAGATATCTGAAGTCTACACCAGGGAAAGGCTTGGTATTCAGAAAACATGACAAAAGATGCATTAAGGTTTAGACAGATTCAGATTGGGCTGGTTCTATTACTGATAGGAAGTCTACCTCTGGATATTGTACTTTTGTGTGGGGAAATTTAGTTACCTGGCAGAGTAAGAAGCAAAGTGTCGTAGCTAAGAGCAGTGCCGAAGCAAAGTATAGAGCTATGAGCCTTGGTATTTGTGAAGAACTATGGTTGAAAGAGGTTCTGGTAGATCTCCATCAGGAGAGTCATGACCGGATGAGACTTTATTGTGATAATAAAGCTACCATTAATATCGCTAACAATCTTGTTCAACATGATAGAACCAAACATGTTGAGATCGACCGACACTTCATCAAAGAGAAACTAGATAGCGGTAGTATCTGTATTCTTTATGTTCTGTCCAGTCAACAAATTGCAGATGTCCTCAACAAAGAGTTGCCGAGACAGACATTTGACACCTGTGTTAGCAAGTTGGGTTTCATTGATATCTACGTTCCAACTTGAGGGGGAGTGTTGAAAATGTAATTTAGCCCTAAGGGCATTTTAGTCTTTTTACGTGGTTTCTACAGTCTAGGATTTCATCCCTTTGGTTATTTATACCTGTCTCTGTATCGTGTACTGTGTATCAGAAATTAATAAAAAACTCTTATCGTGACTTTTTCTCCCTAGTCTAGGATTTTTCACATAACTTTGGTGTTTTTTCTCTTCTACCCACCCTTACTTTTCATTATTAACCTTAACTAATCTTAAATTAACTTAGTTTACGCACAAAATAAGTTAGCATGAACTTATGTTCTGACATTGACATCAGTTCAAGAAAAAAGTTTGCGTAAAAGACTAAATAAACAAAAAGCACAACAGAATTCCCTACATAATTTTCATTTTAGAAAATATAACAGTAAAACAAGAAATTGTCACAAGACAAAAATCACAATATTCTGAAGCAAACAAGTCGATTTGGTCCCTGGCCCTAATTTTTTCTTTCAAATTTTGATGCCTATAAGAACACTTACATTGATTTGAGCCAATGCTGAAACTCTCATTTTGGGGTTTGTCACGTTTGATGAAATCAACAAACTGATTCAGTTCTATGGGATTAAGCAATATTCCTTCTTGTTCTGCACTGAATGCCAAACATCCAACAAGCACTTAAGCTTCCAAAACAGGTTAAAATGAAAATAAATACACAGAGAGAAGACCATAGCCACAAGATTCATGTTTCTAAGACAGAGCTTGGCCTAGGAAAACCTGAGATAATTTAACTTGTAATTACCACCCAGGAGATTAAAATAGTTTAAACAAATAAATGAATGCTGAAAAAATACATAGAACAATGATTGAAAGTAAAAGCTTAGATACAAGAACATGTCTAATGCAAAACGACTCCATCAATATAAATAGGAATGCTTCAGGTCCATGTCCAAACATCAAGAACTAACAACTAAATACTAAGGTTCTTTTTTTTTTTTTTTTTTTTGGCCTCGTTCAGACAGATTCTGAGAAGAGACCAAAAAAGGAAACAAAAGACATAAATGCTAAATTAAGCTACATTTGATCATTTTTTTTTTTTTGGTTTTAGAAATGACAATAACTTACTGATGTTTTTCTTTATTTCCAATCTATTTTTAAAAATTAAAGAAAAAGGTAGATAGCGCAAATTGCTTTTTGTTTTTCAAATTCGAAGTTTTTATAAGCTTCACTTTCCCATAATAGAAAACCTAAAACAAAATCATTATTAAAATGTGTTGAGGGTTACTCCAGGCAAGGCCCAAAGTTCACAGATAGGCCCAAGTCCAAGGGAAATCGAGATGCAGCAAGGGAAAATGCGCATCCCAAAAGGGAAAAGTCAAAGTCTCGGGTTCTAGGCTGATCAACCGAGCCAATGAATATTTATCAATCGAAAAATAACCGAATCGTGCTCGGTTTGGTATCTTGCAGCCTCAAGCTCTGCAAATTACCTTGACATCGTCGTAACCACATGCAACTATCAGAGGAAAGGCATTAGAAATAGCCCCATTTGATAATCCCGAAGGGGGAAAGTAAGTAATCTCCTAAGGAGAACCTTGACCTTCCTTTTGTGTGCTTAATTGAACTATACACTCCCAGTACTAACTTAGCCACCAGAGTGCGATAAGCTCGATATCACACTGAGGTGAGGAACTTTCATCAGCTCGGAAAGCAAGACCAGACCAGGGAAAGAGGGCTGGCTATCAAACCCGCGACGACGACGACAAACGCGTGCTGAGATTCCCAGGCCAACAAACATTTGACAATTCACCTGACCATACTAACATCCAAACCTCTAACTGCAGAAAATGCGTCTCTTGTGAATCTTGTCCCAGAAACAAGTAGTGAAAGTGACGGTGTACAGGAAACTAAATTTCTGATTATAGAACAGTCTCAACAAGCTTAAAAGTTAAAATACAACCAAATCCCTAACAATTTGAGCTCTAATAATCCGTTTCTTGCCCGTCAGGAAGTTCCAGCCCTAACCCCTGATCCAAAATCTGGACTTAGAACTACGCGACTAGAATTTGTAAAAATTATGAAAGAAAGTAGAGTGGGCACATTAGATAACTTAGGGAAAGATGAACTACTTGGAGATAAAAACAATTCAGTACGAAATATGCTAATTGAATTTGACAATCGTTTGATCTTAATAAAACACAAGATTCCGAAGTGTACGATAATTTCAATCGCCAAGAACCCTTTACATACAACACAGGAAATTGCAAGTAATGAGCACATTCAAAACGGAAACGAAGACAGCTTACATGGTCGAAAGCAAGCGGGAAGGTCCAGTTGGATCATAATTAATCAACAGAGCAGCTTTCAGTGGCTGACCTACGACCAACAAACAAATAACCATTAGAATCGTTTTTGAGCACACCGATTATTGATCGATACGAATTGAAAATGGTGGTCGGTCGGCGTAAGTTACCGAAGGTGCCAATGCTGCCGGAAGCCCATTTGTCCCAAACTTTGTGGACGAATGCCCAATTCATTTAACCAAAACCCACTGGGCGTCTAAGCTTCCATGGAAGTGAACCAGTGAGCTCTATCAAAGATCTCGCAAGTCGTAAATGGCTGAAAACTCCAAGACTGCGCCTAAGATGACTTTAAATTCAAGTTTAATCCCAATATCTCGAATTTTAAAATGTTACATTTCTATAAACTTTTGAAGCTATTAAAAGTGAGGGAAATTTACGCTGTTAACCTAAAATTTGGGCCTATAATGCCAAATGACTCATTTTTTTTAAAAAAATGTCAAGTGACCCTCCGTACAAAACAAAATATCTCTCTCTTCAAACGTAATAGTCTTCTCAAAAGGTGTCGCTCGATATTCTTGTGTGAAAGTGTCGCTCAATCTCGCTTTGCAAAATCATCATCCATCTGCTGCCGCATTCAAAGCTCTTGGGTAAGTAAATTTAATCTTTGTCATACATGTTGTGTTTGTTTAGGTTTCATTGGGTTGGAATCGGCCGACACGTTATGTGGATTTTTGGTTTTAGTAACCGGTCACGCCTGTTTTTATTTTGGGTTTCGATGTGTTCAACGTGGGTCGAGGACGAAGATGATCAGATAAGGTGAGAGCGAGATTTGCAAGAGCGATATAGGTGAGAGCGAGATCAACGAGACCGAAACTAGCGAGAGCGAGAGCGAGATCGACGAGAGAATAATAGGCGAGAGCGAGACAAGCTAGAGCGAAACACCCGAAAGCGAGTATAGCGAGACTTTAATAGTATGTATTATTATTGATTTTTTTTAAGAGCCTGTTAACTGATAGATTGAATGTTCATTTCATGCAGGAGTAATTTAAGATGTCAAAAGCTTTGAAAATATGCAAAGTTGATCGGTTTCCCAAGCAAGTAACGAGTCTGGCCCATATTGCAAATGTCAACAAGATTGTGAAGGAGAAGCTTACCCGAGGGCAGTTCGAGATGTTCAATGGAATAGTTTTTGGGCGATTTTTAGACATTAACCTCATATTCAACAACCCACTTATCCACCATATGTTGTTGAGGGAAGTGAAGAAGCAGAGAGTGGACTCGATCAACTTCTTTGTTAGAGGAAAGGCCATCATATTTCTGAAAGACAATTTTTTGTTGATTTCTGGTTTGTGACGGTCCTCTACACAAGTTGTCCAGAGTGAGGAGTCCTCACAAGAACTTGCAATGAAGTACTTTGGTGATCGGTCGACTTTAGACGCATTCCACCTGAATTTACTAGAAGAAGAATACAAGAAGTTGGAGTTCGAAAATGATGATGATGCTATTAAGATCACCTTAGTGTATTACATGGAGGTCGCAATGATGGGAAAGAACAAGCAGACGACTACAGTCAATCATACACTATTTGAAGATGTTAAGGACATAGATTATTGCAACAATCTAGATTGAGGTATAATTATTTGGGAGAAGACACTCGATGCCCTCAAGATTGCATTGTATGATAAAATTGGTTTATACAAGGAGAAGGTGAGAGGAAATAAAAATTATGTTATGAAGTACTCGCTGCGTGGATTTTCCCACGCACTCAAGGTAGATGTTTCTTAACATAAGTTTATCTTTAATTTAACATTAACAGAGTTATAAATATGTGTTGTTTCATATTTAGGAACGGACGTACAAGATCCTATCATCAGTAGCGGGGAACGTTGCCACTCAAAAGAGCAACGTAGCTATGCCTCGTATATTATAGTGGTCATGCTCCCATTCGATGTCATTCAAAGTACTCAAGAGAGACATTTTTTAGTCTCAAAATGTAAGTGTAACCTAGCCACAATATGTTTATTTGGTTGTTAAATTGACACTAACCATCTCATTGGGTTGGGCTATTAATGTAGACAAAAGTCAAAGAAGGTCTTGTCATGTCCAATGTTGAGTAGGAGTTTCGGGAAACTCCAGTTGATAGATGGGTTGTAAGACAATTACATTCCGACGCCGAGAGTTCGGGAAGCTTTAGTAGTTCAAAAAGTGACAGCAGTTCAAATGGGAATAATAGTTCAGAAGGTGGAGATGGTGATGATGTTAGGGTTGATGTCCTAAATCTCATAGGGTCCTGTAGTTTGTAACAATATTGTACAAACATTTTATTTATTTAATAAAATATGAGATGTTTTATTTGACATTTAGTAGCATTAAACCCACAAACTAATAAACTAACATCCAAGGTTATCTTCTGTAGCTTAAACATGTATGTAGAGACATACATCTGGATGATGTTTAAATGATAACCTAAATGGCCTGTAGTAGATGGATAAGGCTGGATAACTTATCCTGGTGACACTACGAATATGACCCACTTTTTATAGATGTTACAATTGTTGTAAAGTGCTACAAATGATCTAATCCTGATCATTCATGTAGAGACATGTGAGCGAGGGTATTCTATAAAAAGGGGTTTGTATAAGACCGGACCATGAAATGACTAGTCTCATATAATACCGTTCATAATTGAGACTTACATTTCACCAAAATGACCATAGGTGACATGACCTGAATCTTGAATTAGTTGTGAATTCCTGTCTATGAGGGCATGTTGGATTTAGCATGCAAAAAACAGAAGCAAACAATCATTAAACACTCCAATTCATCAATTTTAGCAATTAAGAAGGCATGTTCATAACAGAAAATAGGGTTTTTCGACGTTACCTTTGAAGATCTTCCTCAACTTCGAATTTAGCTTGATTCTTGGACCTTAGACTGGGTGGTGGAACCCAAAATAAGGTGAGATTTGGGGGAATTTCATAGAAAAGGATTGGTTTTTCAATGTTGAAGAACCCTTCTTCAACAATGAAAAAACTAGAAAAAAATCTCCTTGCATGACTGTAAATCTCAGTTTTTTTTATTGAGTATTTGTTCATCTTCAATATGCCATTGATCTTCACAAGAGAATGACAACTCCTACTTGGAGGATTTGAGTAGAAGCAAAATGCCAAACATGGGATAAATCCACTCAAAATTTAAAATTGATTAAAAAATCAATTTAGTTTGAAAAATCAAATTTCTTAATTTAAATTCTCAAAACTTAAATTAAAATTGATTTTTATTATTTGAATTTTTATAAAATTCAAAATTCCAATTTTAAATAAAATTAATTCATATAATTAATTTTAAATAAAATTTATTTAATTAATTAAACAATTAAATTAATTAAAATAACTTAATATCCAATATTAAATTACCAAATCCACAATCATGAACCCTTATTCATGTAATCAATATTTAAATCAAATTTAAATATTATTCAATTCTTCAATTTTTTTAATTTGATAATTAAATGTGTAATTTTATTGTATATAATTACTGATTCCCTCAATTTGAATTTGAAAATTTAAAATTCTCTTATCACGCTATTCTAAGGTTTAATCCGTTTGTGAGCTAGTAGGGGGACCTAATGAACCTACAGATCATGGGCTCAACGATCCGAGATTAATAGGCTAAATTCTTTAACCTATTTAACTAATATTCGTTTACTACAGGTCACTCTAATAAAGCTTAGTAGTTGCACTCCTTTCACTATAGATATATTTCTGTCCACTTAATTTAACCATGATCAATAAGTCAACCCTTAATAGATTGTTTGTAATAATGGCTGAGTCAAAAGCTGTTGTACCCCCGATATTACATATTGTTCCTTAAGTCCCACCGATCTTCTAATGAACAATTGGTTTGTGATCTAATCATTAAACCGAATCTCTCTTAGGTCAATGAGAGAGTGGGACCCCTTGTTCAAGATCCGGAATCATTACTTATGGGAACAACCTCTCTACTATCTATAAAAGCAGGTAGAAGTGAATACCATCTTGCACCCTTTGTCCCCAACTATTTACCCGATCTTACCCCTGAAATGGGAGGCTTATTGAGCCAACCCTCACCCATACAAATCTAAAGATAATCTCGGATAAACAAAATTTCATAGTTAGCTCAGGATTAAAATCAAGTTATCTAGGTCATCACTTTGAAATAGTCAGTCTTAAACAATAAACAACATATAAAGTAAGAGTGACTAATTTCTTGGTCTGATCTTATATAAACTCTTTGCATAGGACGACACCACTCGCATGTCTCCACATAAACGAATTAGGATCACTTCCTTTATAGCACTTTACAACAATTGTAATATCTACAAAGTGGGCCGCATTCAATAGTGTCCCCAGAATAAGGTACCCAACCTTATCCGTATACTATAGACCATTATGGTTATTTATTCGAAATTGATCCACTCTTATGTTTCCACATAAAGTTCAATTATTTATGTAATAGCCATAGATCTTAATTTATTGTATTTAGGTTATTTCTAAAATGAAATGAGCAATTTAAACATTCAATAAAAACTTTATTGAATCAAACTCCAATAACATCTATATTGAATAACAAAATAAGTTTATTGTTTACAAACCACGAGTTTTAGGACGTAAAACCCAACAGGGCGATCCTTTGATTTTTATGGGTGAGAGTGGCCAGATCTCCGACTCAATAAGCTTATCATTTTGGGATTTATTTGATTGGGAAGTTGGGAACACAGCTACACAAGACAAAATTCACTTCTTACCCGGCATCAGGGTAAGTTGATAAATTGCTCGCTTAAGAGCTGATTCCGGGGCTTATACAATATGGCGTCACATCTTTCCTAGCTCGAGAGGGGTTTTGTCATAGTTGGACTATGAATTATTGTTTATTAGAGGGATTAGTGGTACTCAAGGAGTTAGATGCAACTACAGGGGCAAAACAGTAAGTTTGGCCTAGCTATACTTACAAGCAATTTATGAATGGTCATCGTAATGTTGATTAATTATATCCATTGGACATAGAAATATATCTGTGGTATAAAAAATGCAGCTGTCGGTTTTTAATGGAGTACCTGATAGTTAATGGATGTTGAATAATTTAATTAAAGTAGTTTAATTAATTATTCAAGTACCATTAGAGCTTCAAGCTACAACTTCAAGCTAATATTGAATAATTTAAATAATTTAATCTTGGAAATGCCCTTTGGCACCTAAGGTTAGGACACATCAATTTCAATAGAATTGAGAGATTGGTTAATAATGGATTTCTAAGTGAGTTAGAAGAAAATTCTTTACCTGTGTGTGATTCATGCCTTGAAGGCAAAATGACTAAAATTCTTTACCTATGTGTGAGTCATGGCTTGAAGGCAAAATGACTAAAATATCTTTTAATAGAAAGGTGTAAGAGTGTACAACATGCAGCGGAAGAAACACGGATTAGTAAGCATTCAAATTCATTAATTTTGGCAGAAACTAAAACATGCTCATCTAAAATAAGAGGGTTTGTAGTCATACATTTGTATAACTCTTTAAGATCTTATTCCTTAGCAGTTGTTCTAAAAAAAAAAACATTGTGAACCGCCTCAAGATCTTCCCCACTATCCTCTTGGAGCTTTAGAACGAGTTGTGGGACTCAAGAACAGCTTGAACTGATGGAAAACAACGGAGAAGCTCACTGCACCATACTGTTTGAAGAACTCTTTCTTCAACCCGAAATTTTCAGTAAAATCTCTTTGAATGCATGCCTCTAATTCACTCCAATCTTTTTTATTTATTGCAGTGAACATACAAAGAAGATCACTACATGAGTTGCTGTTCATGCTTGGAGTAATTGAAGCCAAGGGAAGTGGTGTTTGTTTGAGCAAGTAGAAGATGGTTAATGGAAAAACCAAAATTTCCATTTTGTGTAATTTTTGTAGTTTTTCAATTTTTCAAAAAATCAAATGATTTCAATTAATCAAATTTCATTTCAAAACTAAAAATATTATTAATTTTATAAAATTAATTTTCTAATAAATTAATAAATTATTATTTAAATAATCATTTAAATAATTATAATTAATTTAATATCAAATATTAAATTAATTTTTATACAAATCCATCTTCATATATTTAGATCATATCTAAATATAAATTTTTCTATTCCGTTTAATTCTAATTTGAACGTTTTAAATTAATTTATCAAGCTATTCTAAAGCTTATCCATTTATGAGCTAGTAAGGGGACCTCACGAACCTATAGATCATGGGTTCCAACGATCTGAGTGTTGGGATTGGTGTTCTAATTCTCCCGGAGTCTCGTTGTTTATAATTATACACATTATTTTATGACTAAAATAACTGTAATTTCATTATGGCATTTACTCATATCCAATAAACAAAGCTCCATGGTTATCTTATGTAAACTTAAGCATGTATATGTGATATACAAGTGGATCATGTCTTAAGTGATAACCTAAATAGGTTTATACTATAAGAATTAAGGTGGGATACCTGATCCTGGTGACACTACGGATACAGCCCGTTTTGTAAAGGTTTGCAAGTGTTGTAAACTACTACAAATGGTAGATCCTGACCATTCATGTGGAGACATGCGAGTGGAGGTGTCCTATACAAAGAGTTTGTATAAGACCGGACCACGAGATGACTAGACTCTATATATAACACCGTTGATACTAGAGACTTACATCTCACCTAAATGACCATAGGTGACACGACCTCAATCCTGAGTGTTTTGGGAACTCCTGCCTCTGAGGGCGGTCCTTTAATTAGTATGGGTGAGAGTGGCCAGATTGCCAACTCAACATGCCTACCTTTTGGGGGACTTATCTGATCTGGGAGCTGGAAACTCACTTACACAAGATGGCATTCATTCATTCCTCGAAGCAGGGGTAAGTAGAGAGATTGCTCTCTTAAGGGTTGATTCCGGGGCTTGAACATAGTGGCCACAACTTCTCTTTGGAAGAGAGGACTCAGTCATAGTAGGACTATGACTTATGTTCATTAGAGGATTTAGTGGTACTTAAGGAGTTAGATGTAACTATAGGGGCATAACGGTTATTGGTCGAGTTGTACTTACGAGTGATATGTGAAGGGTTGTCGCATTGTTGATTGGTTAAGATGGACACGTAATATATCTGTGGTAAGGAGAGTTCAGCTGTTGGTCTTTAGTGGAGTGCCTGAAAGTTAACGAATGGTGGATCTCATGACTAAATAGTTTAATCAGTTATTCACGTACCATTGAAGCTTCGAGCTACAGGTCCATAAGGTCCACTTAGAAGCTCAATGGATTCAAGTTGAGGATCAGTTCTTGGTGTTGATTTGAAATGTTCAAATTGATAAAAGGTAATTCGATTATATATGAAATGATCGGTATGATGTATGAGATAAATCTAGTGGAGGATTAATGTAAATGAAATTTACATTAAGTACCATGGAATAAATAAAGAGCTATGGTTTATATGTTTCATGAGATGAAATATTAAAACTATAGGTTATAAATATATTATGGTAAGTTAGTTATCATTTATATTTATTTATAATTATTGGATAATTATCTCTTTTTCTCTAATAACTAATTGAGTGGAAGGTTATTGGTGGTCATGGTAACAGTGAGATAAAAGGAAAAATGTTTTCCTATTTTTGGTAAGGAATAAGAAAAGGTTGTTATTTAGATTTCCAATCTCGGAAAATTCTCACGGAGATAGTTGTCAAGTAAATTAGATTTATTAAGCGACAACTTGGAGTTAGCTAAACGATCGTGGAGTGTTCTTACACGATAGACACGCACTAAGCGATGAGCTAAACGATCGCATAACTTTTGCTAGACGATTGCATAGCTTTTCCTAAACGATTGGGCATCAACCTATATAATAGGTTGTTCCATCTCCCACTTGCTCAATTGTTTACACAATTGTAGTTCCTCCGGTTTTCTGTCTCTATCCAAGTCCACACAAAGTCCACCTTCTAGATTCTCATACCGAGAATACCAAGGTAACCTTCTTGATGGTGTCATACTCAACTTGACATTGTTGAGGTTTTGTGGAGGCCGTTCGCGGTGTTTGAGGTGTTCGTTGTTGGAAATGTCCTAGAACTCGCAGTTCGTGTTAAACATTCTATTTATCAATAATAATGAATTGATTGATTTTGCATCTTATTATGAAAATCCAATAAATATATCCTTGGCTATAGTCCGAATACTGTAACTTTATGTAGTGACATAAACAAGATCAAGTTGACAGTATATAGCTTAAATGGTCTAATAAGTATATGGATGAAATTGAGTATCTCATCATGGTAATACTATTTGATGTGGCCCACTTTGTAGTTATTACAAGAAGTTGTAAAGTGCTACAAACTATGTGATCTACAAATCGTTCATGTTGAGACATGTGAGTGGGGGCATCTTATGCAATGAGTTTGCATATAGACTGAACCATGAAAATAGTCACTTTTCTTTATAACGACCGTTTACTGTTAAAACTGATTATTTCATTTATCAAATAACCTAGGTTAACTCGATCTTAATCCTAAGCTAGTTATGAACTCTTATTTGTTCGTGATTATCCTTTAATTTGCAAACGGTGAGAGTAATCCAACAGCACTGCTCAATAAGCTTCCCATTTTGGGGATAAGACCGGATGAATAGCTAGGGACATAGCCTTGTAGGATGGAATTTACTTCTATCTGATTTAAGGTTAGCAGATAGGTTGTTCTCTTACGTACTGATTCCAGGTCTTGAACAATCGACGCCCTACCTTCTCATGATAGAGAAAGGTTTTGATTCATAGAGATTATGAATCAAAATTGTTTATTAGAGGGTCAGTAGGAACTTAAGGAACAAGATGTACTCACAGGGGTAAAACGGTAATTTTGACCTAGCTGTGATTACGAACAACCTGTGAAGGATCGACTTACTGATTATGGTTATAAAGTGGACATAATATATCTATAGTGAGGGGAGTTCAACTATGAGCTATAGTGGAGTGTCCCATTAGTTAACGAACGGGGGTTAGATCAGACTAATGAGTTTAGCCAGTTAATCTCGAATCGTTGGAGCCCATGATTTGTAGGTCCGTGAGGTCCCCCTACTAGTTCATAAATGGTTAAGCTTTAGAATAGCTTGAGAAATTAATTTGAAATGTTCAAATTAAACGGATTAGGAGAATACATATTTAAATATGATTTAAATATATGAAGATGATTATTGTGCAAAAATTAATTTAATATTTGATATTAAATTAATTAATATTTTAAATTTATGAAATTAAGTTTAGAAAATTATTTTTCAGTTTTAAGAATAAAAATGGTTTTTGAAATCAAGTTTTGGTTTTAAAGAAAAATTGGAAAATTAGTTTGCATGCACAAAATGGAAAAACATGATTTTCCAATATCATCTTCTTCATGCTTACATAAAGCCCACTTCCTCTTCTTCATTAAAACTCCAAGCATGAGCTGCAAGCCATGCATATCTCTTCTTTGCATGTTCATCTGCAATAAATAAAGAAGATTGGAGTGAATTGAAGGCATGTATTACACAGAAATTTTGAGAGAAAATTTTAGCTGGAAAAAAGGTTCTTTGAAAGTGTGTAGCTGTGAGCTTTTCTCTATTCTACATCGCTTCAAGCTATTCTTGAGTCCGGTCTAAAGCTCCAAGAGGAGGATAGTAGGGAAGATCTTGAGGTGGTTTACGGTGATCTTTGGTGAGGACTGCTGTTGTTTGATCAAGTTCTTGAAGAGTTTTACAAAGGTATGATCTAAAACCCTCTTATTTAGATGAGCATGCTTTAGTTTCTGCCAAAATTAGAAAATTTGAATGCTTATAGACCCTTGATACTTTTGTTCAGGACAAGCACTTTCATGAACAAAATCACTTATAACTTAATGACGCTGTTGAATGAGTTGCAAACTTATCAATCAATGATAAAACTGAAGGAAAAAGAAATAAACGTTATTTCGAAACCGAAAAAGTTTTATAAGGGGTCCATGTCAGGTATGAAACCCATGATGATAAGAAAGTTGGTCCTTCTTCTTCTAAGGATAAAATCGTACAAATGAAGTAGAAAGGAAAAGGGAAAAAGAAAGCCATTGCAAAGAAAAATAAAAACAAAACTCCTAAAGGAAAATGTTTCCATTGGGGAGAAGTTGGGCATTGGAAATGAAACTGCCTAAAATATCTGGCTGAAAAGAAAGTAGAAAAGGCTAAACGAGGTAAATCTGATTTACTAGTTGTTGAAACATGTATAGTGGAAAATTCTCACCTTACCTGGATATTGGATTCAGGCGTGCTAATCATGTTTGTACTTTTCTACAGGAAACTTGTTCTTGGAGAAGACTTTCTGAAGATGAGATGACTTTCAAGATGGGAACATGTGAAGTCATTTCAGTTGAAGCAGTGGGAGATGTGAAGTTGTTTTTTTTGGAGATTCTTTTATCTTGCTTAAGAATGTGTTCTATGTACCAAAGATGAAAAGAAATCTATTATCCATTTCCTGTCTATTAGAAAATATGTACAATGTATCTTTTGAATGTAATGAAGTGTTTGTTTATTCAAGAGGTGTACATATCTGTTCTGTAAGAGTTGATAGCAACTTATACATATTAAAACCAACTGAAGCAAAATCCATTTTAAATATAGAGATGTTTAAAACGACTGAGACTCATAATAAAAAGCGGAAAATTTCTCCTAACGCCTATCTTTGGCACCTCAGGCTTGGTCACATTAATCTCAACAGGATTGAGAGATTGATAAAAAACGATCATCTAAATCAGTTAGAAGACAGTTCCCTACCTCCATGTGAATCATGTCTAGAGGGAAAAATGACAAAAAGATCTTTTTCTGACAAAGGTCTTCATGCCAAAGAACCTCTCGAACTTATACATTCAGACCTATGTGGTCCGATGAATGTTAAAGCTCGAGGAGGATATCAGTACTTCGTCAGTTTTATTAATGATTACTCTCAATATGGCTATATTTACTTAATCAGTCACAAGTTTGAAACTCTTGAAAAGTTCAAAGAATTTAAGGCTGAGACTGAAAATCGGTTAAGTAAAAGAATTAAAACATTTCGATCTGATCGAGGTGGTGAGTATATGGATTTGTAATTCCAGAACTATCTAGTAGATCATGGAATTCAATCCCAACTCATAGCACCCGAAACACCACAACAAAATGGTGTTACAGAAAGGAGAAATCGAACCTTGTTGGACAAGGTTTAGTCTATGATGAGTTATGCTCAGTTACCTCAATCCTTTTGGGGGTATGCAGTACAAATTGCAGTTTATATTCAGAATGTTGTTCCATCCAAAAGTGTTTCAGAAACACCTTATGAATTATGGAAAGGATGCAAAACGAGTTTATATCATTTCCGTATCTTGGGTTGTCCATCACATGTGTTGGTATAGAATCCTAAGAAATTGGAAATACGTTTGAAATTATGCCTATTTGTAGGATACCCCATAGAAACAAAAGGAAGATACTTTTATGATCCCTAAGAAGATAAAGTATTTATATCAACAAATGCAACTTTTTTGGAAGAGGATCATATTAAAAAACATCTACCTCGTAGTAAACTAATATTTCAAGAACTGACTAAAGATACTGCAGAAAAATCAACAAGAGTTGTTGATCAAGCTGATCCATCAACAACAGTTGTCGTCCCGTCACGTCCATCTCAATGTTAGGGATGCCTTGACGTAGTTAGAGGGTTATTCAACAACCTAAACGCTACATGGGTTTAGCAGAAACTTAAAACATCATGCACGATGATGGTTTAGAGGATCTACTAACCTTTAAAAAGGCAATGGAAGATGTCGACAGGGAACAATGGGTAAAAGCCATAGACGATGAAATGGAGTCTATGTACTTCAAATCTGTATGGGAACTTATAGATCAACCACATGGGTTTACACCTAAGGATGTAAATGGATCTACAAGAGAAAACGAGACCAAATTGGCAAGGTACAGACCTATAAAACCAGACTCGTGGCAAAGGGTTTTACCCAAAGAGAAGGAGTTGATTATGAAGAAACTTTTTCTCCTGTTGCCATGTTCAAATCAATAAGAATACTTCTTGCCATTTCCACATATTATGACTATGAGATATGGCAAATGGATGTCAAGACAGCCTTTCTGAATGGCTATCTTGATGAAAGTATTTTTATGTCTCAACTAGAAGGGTTCATCGAAAAAGGACAGGAACAGAAAGTCTGTAAGCTTAATCAATCCATTTATGGATTGAAACAAGCATCTAGATCCTGGAATATAAGATTTGACACTGCGATCAAATCTTATGGCTTTGAACAGAATGTTGACGAACCTTGTGTATACAAGAAGATAGTCAACAAAACTGTAGCATTCTTAGTTCTATATGTTGATGATATCTTGCTCATTGGAAATGAGACAAACTTTCTTGCTGACGTAAAGAGATGGTTAGCAACATAGTTCCAAATGAAAGATTTAGGTGATGCTCAATATGTTCTAGGAATACAAATCTTTCAGAACCAAAAGAATAGAACATTGGCACTATCTCAGGCATCTTATATTGACAAGATGTTGTCAAGTTATAATATGCAAAATTCCAAGAAAGGTTTATTACCTTTCAGGCATGGAATTCATTTATCAAAGGAACAATGTCCTAAGACACCTCAAGAAGTTCAGAAGATGAACAGAATTCCATATGCATATGCAGTTGGGAGTTTGATGTATGCTATGTTGTGTACATGCCCTGACATATGTTTTGTAGTTGGAATCGTCAGCAGGTTCCAATCCAATCCAGGACACGATCATTGGACTGCTGTAAAAAATATCCTAAGTATCTAAGGAGAACGAGGGACTATATGCTTGTGTATGGACGTAAGGATCTGATTCTTACAGGATACATTGATTTTGATTTTCAGACTGATATAAATTCCAGGAAATCTAACTCAGGATCAGTTTTAGCTCTTCAGAAGGAGCTATAGTTTGGAGAAGCATCAAGCAAAGTTGTATCGTTGACTCCACAATGAAAGCAGAATACGTGGTTGCATGCGAAACTGCTAAAGAAGCAGTATGGTTACGCAAATTCTTGGCTAATTTGGAAGTTGTTCCAAATATGCACCTGCCTATCACACTGTATTGTAACAATAGTGGTGCTGTTGCCAACTCAAAGGAACCCAGGAGTCACAAACGTGAAAAACACATTGAAAAAAAGTACCATCTCATCCGAAAGATAGTGCACAGAGGAGATGTGATCGTCACAATGATTGTCTCTGAAGACAACCTTGCTGATCCATTCACAAAGGTCCTCTCGACTAAAGTATTCGAGGGCCACCTAGTTAGACTAAGACTTCGAGTACTGAAATCTAGGGCAAGTGGGAGAATGTCTATGGTATTAGAGATGCCCTAGTTTATGTATTTTTCCCATTATATTTCTCAACATTATATTGTATATATTTGTTCTCACTAAAGTTTTAGTCCAAGTGGGAGATTTTTTAGAATATCCTAGAACTCTCAGTTCATGTTAAATATTCTATTTATCAATAATAATGACTTGATTGATTTTGCATCTTATTATGAAAATCCAATAACATATCCTTGGCTATAGTCTGAATACTGTAACTTTATGTAATGACATAAACAGGATCAAGTTGGCAGTATATAGCTTAAATGGTCTAATAAGTATATGGATGAAATTGGGTATCTCATCCTGGTAACACTATTAGATACAACCCACTCTGCAGTTATTACAAGAAGTTGTAAAGTGCTACAAACGATGTGATCCACAAATCGTTCATGTTAAGACATGTGAGTGGTGGCATCCTATATAATGAGTTTGCATATCGACTGGACTATGAAAATAGTCACTTTTCTTTATAACGACCGTTTACTGTTAAAACTGACTATTTCATTTATCAAATAATCTATGTTAACTTGATCTTAATCCTGAGCTAGCTATGAACTCTTGTTTTTTCGAGATTATCCTTTGATCTGCAAACGGTGAGAGTAGTCCAACAACACTACTCAATAAGCTTCCCATTTTGGGGATAAGACCGGATGAATAGCTGGGAGACATAGTCTTGCAAGATGGAATTCACTTCTACCCGATTTAAGGTTAGCAAATAGGTTGTTCTCTTAAGTACTGATTTCGAGACTTGAACAATCGGAGCCCCGCCTTCTCATAATAAAGAAAGGATTTGATTTATAGAGATTATGAATCAGAATTATTCATTAGAGGGTCAATAGGAACTTAAGGAACAAGATGTACTCACAGGGGTAAAATAGTAATTTTGACCTAGCTGTGATTACGTACAATCTGTGAAGGATCGACTTACTGATTATGGTTATAAAGTGGACATAATATATCTACAGTGAGGGGAGTTCAACTATGAGCTATAGTGGAGTGTCCCATTAGTTAACGAACGAGGGTTAGATCAGACTAATGAGTTTAGCCGATTAATCTCGTATCGTTGGAGCCCATAATCTATAGGTCCATGAGGTCCCCCTACTAGCTCATAAATGGTTAAGCTTTAGAGTAGCTTGAGAAATTAATTTGAAACGTTCAAATTAAACGGATAAGGAGAATACATATTTAAATATGACTTAAATATATGAAAATGATCATTGTGCAAAAATTAATTTAATATTTGATATTAAATTAATTTATGGAATTAATTTTAGAAAATTATTTTTTAGTTTTAAAAATCAAAATGGTATTTGAAATCAAATTTTGGTTTTAAAGAAAAATTGGAAAATTAGTTTGCATGCACAAAATGGAAAAACTTGACTTTCCAATATCATCTTCTTCATACTTACACAAAGCCCACTTCCTCGTCTTCATTAAAACTCCAAGCATGAGATGCAAGCCATGCATATCTCTTCTTTGCACGTTCATCTACAATAAATAAAGAAGATTTGAGTGAATTGAAGGCATGCATTACATAGAAATTTTGAAAGAAAATTTCAGCTGGAAGAAAGGTTCTTCGGAAGTGTGCTACTGTGAGCTTTTCTCTGTTCTACATCGCTTCAAGCTGTTCTTGAGTCCTACAACTCGATCTAAAGCTCGAAGAGGATAGTAGGGAAGATCTTGAGGTGTTTCACTATGATTTTTGGTGAAGACTACTGTCGTTTGATCAAGTTCTTGAAGAGTTCTACAAAGGTATGATCTAAAACCTTCTTATTTAAATGAGCATGCTTTAGTTTCTACCAAAATTAGTGAATTTGAATGCTTGTGGATCCTTGATACTTCCGCTGCATTTTTTCTCACTCTAACATTCATGACCTTGGTGATTGCTTAGTTCGAGTGCGTGGTGTTCGTGCAAGTGTAGCGGCCGTGTTAGACGAGCATTCGTGTGTTGCTGTGTTGTGGTGATTGAGCATTCGTGATCAAGGAACTCGAAGATGAGTCTACAAAAGTGTGTTGATTCTTGTCCTTGATCTTTTGTATAACATGTTGTAATTTCTGTATTTCGCATAACCGTATGTTTCTATTTATGATTGTAATTGTAATGTTCATATACGATTGAAATTTGGAAAGATCATTCCGCTGCTCATGGAAATCCTCGTATTCGATTTTCTTCACCGAGATTAATCGGCTAAACTCATTAGACTGAATTAACCCCCATTTATTAACTAATGGGTCACTCTACTATAGCCCATAGTTGAACTCCCCTCACTGTAGATATATTATGTCCACTTTATATAACCATAATCAGTAAGTCGATCCTTCAAAGGTTGTTCGTAATCACAGTTGGGTGAATATAACCGTTTTACCCCTGTGAATACATCTTATTCCTTAAGTTCCCACTGACCCTCTAATGAACAATTTTGATTCATAATACCTATGAATCAAATCCTTTCTCTATCATGAGAAGGCAAGGCCCCAATTGTTCAAGACTTGGAATCAGTACTTAAGAGAACACCTACTAACCCTAAATTGGGTAGGAGTGAATTCCATCTTGTAGGGCTATGTCCCCGACTATTCATCTGGTCTTATCCCCAAAATGAGAGGTTATTGAGCAGTGCTATTGGATTACTCTTACCATTTGCAGATCAAAGGATAATCCCGAATAAATAGGAGTTCATAGCTAGCTCAAGATTAAGATCGAGTTAACCCAGGTTACTTAATAAATGAAATAGTCAATTTTAACAGTAAACGGTCCTTATCAAGAAAAGTGACTATTTTCTTGGTCTAGTCTATATGCAAACTCATTGTAACAACTACAGCGCATCCAATAGTGTTACTAGGATGAGATAGCCAATTTCATCCATATACTTATTAGACCATTTAGGCTATATACTGTTAACTTGATCCTGTTTATGTCACCACATAAAGTTAAAGTATTCAGATTATAGCCATGGATATGTTTATTGGATTTTCATAATAGAATGCAAAATCAACAACTCATTATTATTGATAAATAGAATGTTTAACATGAACTGCGAGTTCTAGGACATTCCCAACAATCTTCCATTTTGGACTAAAACTTTAGTGAGAACAAATATATATAATATAATATTGAGAAACATAAAGGGAAAATATAATAAACTAGGGCATCTGTAATACCATAGATATTCTCCCACTTGCCTTAGATTACACTACTCGAAGTCCTAGTCCAACTAGGCGGCCCTGGAACACTTTAGCCGAGAAGGCCTTTGTAAATGGATCAACAAGGTTGTCTTCAGAGGCAATCTTTGTGACGATCACATCTCCTCTGTGTACCATCTTTCGAATGAGATGGTATTTTCTTTCAATGTGTTTGTGACTCTTTGGTTCCTTTGAGTTGGCAACAATACCATTATTGTTACAGTACAGTGTGATAGTCAGGTGCATATCTGAAACGACTTCCAAATCAGCCAAGAATTTGTGTAGCCATACTATGCAACCACGTATTCTACTTCCATTGTGGAGTCAACAATACAACTTTACTTGATGCTTCTCCAAACTATAGCTCCTTCGTTAAGAGTGAAAACTGATCCTAAGGTAGATTTCCTAGAATCTACATCAGTCTGAAAATCAGAATCAATGTATCCTATAAGGATCAAATCCTTACCTCCATATAAAAGCATATAGTCCCTTGTTCTCCTTAAATACTTGAGGATATTTTTTAAAGCAGTCCAATGACCGTGTCCTGGATTTAATTTGCGTAGCCATACTGCTTCTTTAGCAGCTTCGCATGCAGCCACATATTTTGCTTCCATTGTAGAGTCAACGATACAACTTTGCTTGATGTTTCTCCAAACTATAGCTCCTCTGTTGAGAGTGAAAACTGATCCTGAAGTAGATTTTCTAGAATCTACGTCAGCCTGGAAATCAGAATCAATGTATCCTGTAATGATTAAATTCTTAGGTCCATACACAAACATATAGTCCCTCGTTCTCCTTAGATACTTGAGAATGTTTTTGACAACAATCCAATGACTGTCCTGGATTGGACTGGAACCTCCTGATGATTCCAACTGCAAAGCATATGTCAGGGCATGTACATAACATTGCGTACATCAAACTCTCAACTGTAGATGCGTATGAAATTCTTGTCATTTCCTCAACAGCTTGAGGTGTCTTAGAGTTGACCTACTAGAGTTAAAGCTCCTAAAAACAGTAATTAACTTACCTTTGAAGCTCCTAAAAACCGTTTTTCCTTGTTGAATCTCAACCCGAACTCTTTTGGACCACCACTAGAGTTGACCTACTATCCTCTGCACTCAGAACTGGGTTGTGGGACCCAGTGGATGAAGAAAACAAGAGAGAGAAAAAAGATGGAAAATAAGATGGAACTTTAGGCTGGGTTATGAATTTTTCTCCAAGAAAATAGATTTTTTCTAGCCCAAATTTGAAAATTATTTTTGCAAAAATGGGAAAAAGTCTTTTAACTAAATTGAAAAGCCCAATTTATAGAAAAAAGCCATGCAACAATTTCATGAACCAAATCCATAAAAACCTAATACCTATAATCCACTATCTTAGTGGGCTTAATGTCTCCACTATAAGCCAACACCTAGCCCACTATTTTGTTAGTAGAATTATCCAGCAAAAGTTTGGATTTTCCCACTAACTTTAGTCAAAAGGTAAAATAGTCATTTGGTCAAAGTAAAACTTTGACCAAAAAGTCAATATTTTGACTTTTTATGATTTTATCCATGTTGACTAATTTTGACCTCCTGAGCATGAATCCGCATTCATTTTCTCGAAATTCAAATCACATTTGAATATAAGGTCAGTCAAAGTTTGACTTTTCAAAGTCAACTCTTTTGACTTTTACATCTTTGACCATTTCCATTATTTCCGTGCTTCCGAATATGAGCGTATTCATATTCTTGATATTTAAATCACATTTAAATATTAAAGCTGTATCTCTAAATTGAAAAACCCGACCACTATATCACATATACTTGTTGGTTTCTCTCTTTTCACCAAATTCGAACAATTCGAATCATTCTATCATACTGTTCTAAGTTTATTCCCTATGAGCTAGTAAAGAAACCTAATGGACCTATAGATCATGGGCTCCAACGATCCGAGATTAGTTGGCTAAACTTTTTAGACGGAGCTAATCAACATTCGTTAAATAACGGGTCATTCCACTATAGTCCCGTAGTTGCACTCCCTTCACTATAGATATATTTGTGTCCATTTGATATAACCATGATTAGTAAGCTTATCCTTCACAGGTTGTTCGTAATCTTGGTTGGGTCATAAAAACCGTTTTACCCCCAAGACTACATCTTGTTTCTTAAGTTCCACTGATCCTCTAATGAATAATTGGTTTAAGGTCCAACCTATAAACCGAATCCCTCTCGGGCCAAGGAGAGGGTGGTACCCCTTGTTCAAGACCTGGATTCAGTACTAAATGGAACAACCTATCTACTATCCCTATAATGGGTAGGAGTGAATTCCGTTTTGCACCCTATGTTCCTAACTATCCACCCGATCTTGCCCCTGAAATAGAAGGCTTATTGAGCCAGCGATATTGAGCTGCCCTCACCTATGCAGATCTAAGGATAATTCCGAGTGAACAGGAGTTCATAGTTAGCTCAGGATTAAGATTAAGTTACCTAGGTCATCAATTAACGAAATAGTCAGTTTTATACATAAAACGGTATTTAGAACGTAAAAAGTGACTATTTCATGGTTCAGTCTTATGCAAACTCATTGCATAGGATGCCCCCACTCACATATCTCTATATAAACGATTTAGGATCACATCGTTTGTACTAACTACAAAGTGGGCCACATCCATAGTCCCCAGAATAAGGCGCCCAACCTTATTCATATACTATAGACCATTTTGGCTATATATTTGAACTTGATCTACATTTATGTCACTACATAAAGTTCAAACTACATTAAATAGCCTTAGGACCTTAGTTTATTGGATTCAAGATTACTGTTTCAATAACAACTTTATCGAAAAACAAAACAGAATATGTTTATTAATTTAAAAACTATGAGTTTTAGGACATAAAATCCAACAAACTCCCACTTGGACTAAAACTCCTAGTGGAGTATCACAATGTTGAATTTAAGTGAGAAACATATGAGTACAATAAACATATGAATACAATAAACTAGGGCATATACCCAAGAGTTCTCCTACTTGTCCTAGTTTACAAACTTCGTAGACCTAGACTCTGTAGGTGACCTTTAAACACGTTAGCCATGAAGGCCTTTGTAAAAGGATCAACAATGTTTTGCTCAGAAGATATCTGGGTTACTACACTGTCTCCACGATGTACAATCTCCCAGATTAGATGGTATTTGCGCTCAATATATTTGTTGTGCTTGTGGCTTCTTGGTTTTCTTGAATTTGCAACTGCACCACTATTTTCACAATATAGGGTGATAGGCAGATGCATATTTGGAACGACTTCCAAATCTGTTAATAATTTCCTCAACCATACTGCTTCCTTTCCTGCTTCGCAAGCAATTACGTATTCAGCTTCCATTTTGGAGTCAGTTATACAGGTTTGTTTTATGCTTCTCCACACTACTGCTTCTCTGTTAAGAGTGAACACTGATCCAGATGTAGACTTTCTAGCATCTTTATCGGTTTGAAAATTAGAGTAAGTGTATCCAGTAAGGATCAAATCCTCAGTACCATACACGAGCAGGTAGTTCCTCGTTCTCCTAAGATACTTAAGGATATTTTTAACGGCAGTCCAATGATCATATCCAGGATTGGACTGATACTTACTGACTATCCCTACTGCGTAGCATATGTCAGGTCTAGTACATAACATTGCATACATCAAGCTCCCTATTGCGGAAGCATAGGGAATGCGTCTCATATCCTCAATCTCTTGAGGTGTCTTAGGACATTGATCCTTTGACAAATGAATTCCATATCTGTAAAGTAATAGATCTCTTTTGGAATTCTGCATCTTATACCTAGACAACATTTTGTCTATATAAGTTGCTTGAGACATGGCTAGTGTTCTGTTCTTGTGGTTTTGAATAATCTAAATCCCGAGAACATACTGCACATTTCCTAAATCTTTCATTTGGAACTGCGTTGCTATCCATTTCTTGATGTCAGTTAGGTAACCTACTTCATTCCCAATGAGTAGAATATCGTCAACATATAAAACTAAGAACACTATAATAGAATTGACGATCTTCTTGTAAACACAAGGCTCGACAACATTCTGTACAAAACCATAAGATTTGATCGCAGTATCAAATCTTATATTCCAAGATCTAGAAGCTTGTTTCAACCCATAAATGGATTTTTGAAGCTTACAAACCTTTTGTTCTTGACCCTGTGCAATAAACCCTTCTGTTTGAGCCATATAGATACTCTCCTCAAGATCGCCGTTTAGAAAGGCTGTCTTGACATCCATCTGCCAAATTTTATAGTCATAAAAGGTGGAAATGGATAAGAGTATTCTAATCGACTTAAGTATGGTAATGGGAGAGAAAGTTTCTTCATAGTCTACTCCCTCTCTCTTGGTATATCCCTTTGCCACAAGACGAGCCTTAAAAGTCTGTACTTTACTGGCTTGGTCTCGTTTTCTCTTGTAGATCCACTTACAACCAATTGGTTTTACATCATTTGGTTGATCTACAAGTTTTCAGACAGAATTGAAGTACATAGACTCCATTTCGAGGTCCATGGCTTTGACCCACTGATCACGGTCCACATCTTTTATCGCCTGTTTATAGGTCGATGGATCCTCTATGCCGCCATCAGGTATGACAACTTGTGTTTCTGTTAAACCCAAGTAACGGTCAGGCTGATGAACAACCCTCCCACTACGTCGAGGCATTCTCAACTCTTGAGAAGGATGTGACTGACCAGATGTACTAGTTTTATCTACTACTTTAGTAGATGAACTAGCTCTATCTATAGCGTTTTTGGAAATTTCATTCAATACTAGTCTACTACGAGGTTGATGACTTCTTATGTGGTCTTCCTCTAAGAATGTGGCATTTTTCGATACAAATACCTTATTCTCTTGAGGATCGTAAAATAGACCACCTTTTGTTTCTTTTGGATAACCTACAAATAGGCATAGTTTTGAACGGCGTTCCAATTTTTTAGGATTTTGTACCAACACGTGTGCCGAGCATCCCTAAATCCTAAAGTAACATAAACTGCCTTTACGCCCTTTCCATAGCTCATAAATTGTTTCTAAAACACTTTTAGAGGGAACGTTATTCAAAATATAGACAGAAGTCTCTAATGCAGGTCCCCAAAAGGAATCAGGTAACTCAGCAAAGCTCATCATTGAGCGAACCATGTCCAACAAGGTTCTATTTCTTCTTTCAGATACATCGTTCTGCTGAGGCATATTAAGTGCAGAGAGTTGTGACTTGATTCTGTGTTCTATCATATAGTCATGGAATCTTAAGTCCACGTACTCCCCACCTCGATCTGATCGTATTGTCTTAATTGTTTTACCTAACTGGTTCTCAACCTCAGCCTTATATTCCTTGAACTTTTCAAAAGAATCAGACTTGTGATGCATTAGGTAAATATGACCATACCTTGAATAATCATCAATAAAACTGATGAAATATTCATACCCACCTCGAGCTTTGACATTCATCGGTCCACAGAGGTCCGAATGTACGAGCTCTAAGGGTATTGTGGCTCTGAGACCTTTTCCAGTAAAAGATCTCTTAGTCATTTTTCCCTCAAGACAAGACTCACATGGAGGTAAAGAATTGTCTTCTAACTGATTTAGGAGTCCATTCTTAACCAATCTCTCAATCCTATTGAGATTTATGTGACCAAGTCTTAAGTGCCATAGATAGGCATTAGAAGAAACTTTTTGTCTTTTATTATGAGTTTCGACTGTTCTAAACATCTCAGTATTTAAGACAAATTTTGCTTTAGTTGGTCTTAACTTATATAAGTTATTTTTAAGTATAGCAGAAAAAATTTGAACACCTTTTCTGAAAATGAACGCTTCATTAACTTCAAAAGATATTTTATACATTTGTTCCATAATACAACCGATAGATATTAAATTCCTCTTCATAAGAGGTGCATACAAAACATCTTTAAGTATGATATATCTATCGTCGAAAAACAACTTCAAGTCTCCCACTGCTTCGGCCGAGACAACCTCTCTTGTTCCAACCTTAAGGGTGATCTCGCCTTCTTCAAGCTTTTTCCAGGAACTAGTTTCCTGAAAAGAGAAGCAAATATGTTTAGTGGCTCCTGAATCCAATATCAAGGTTGAGGTATCATACTCCACTAAACATATTTCAGCACCTAGTAAATCATATTTACCTTGTGCTTCTTTCAGGTCGGGTCTCGGAATGGGTCAGACACTTCATCGACAGTTGGCACGTGCAGGCTACTCCGAACCGGGTTGAATCCGGGTTGCAGTCGAGTCTGGGGCGGGTCTGGGAGCAGAATTCGGGTCTGTGATCAATCTCGGGTCTATGAGCCATTTTTTCTCCATTTTTGTTGCTGTCCTCTCTTCCAGAATCAAAAATTTATAGCCTAATTTCAACTCTAATGACTCCAACAAATTTACAGACCCTTTTTCACACATTAATGCTCATAAACATGTGAGCAATTACAAATTTCCACAAGAAATTTAGAGAAAAACAATGCCAAAATCATAATAAATCCACTTTAGTCCACATTTCATTCAACACTTGAATAGATAGGAAAAAAAATACCCACCAAAAGCAATTGAGCATAATTCTAGCATGCTTTGATACCACATGATGGAACTCAAGACATACGCAGCGGAAAAAAGGACCCAATTACACTCTAATTGCTTTTAATTTAAATGAAAAAACATGCAATTTGAAGCAAAAAAAACCAGTAATTAACTTACTTTTGAAGCTCCTGAAAACCGCTTTTCCTTGCTGAATCTCGACCCGAACTCTTTCGGACCACCACTAGAGTTGACCTACTATCCTCTGGACTCAGAATCGAGTTGTGGGACCCAGTGGATGAAGAAAACAAGAGAGAGAAAAAAAGATGGAAAATAAGATGGATCTTTGGGTTGGGTTATAAATTTTTCTCCAAGAAAATAGTTTTTTTTCAGCCCAAATTTGAAAAACAATTTTTGCAAAAATGGGAAAAAATCTTTTAACTAAATTGAAAAGCCTAATTTATAGAAAAAAGCCATGCAACAATTGCATGAACCAAATCCATAAAAACTCAACACATATAATCCACTATCTTAGTGGGCTTAATGTCTCCACTATAAGCCAACACCTAGCCCACTATTTTGTTAGTGGAATTATCCAACAAAAGTTTGGATTTTTCCACTAATTTTAGTCAAAGGGCAAAATAGACATTTGGTCAAAGTCAAACTTTGACAAAAAAGTCAACATTTTGACTTTTTATGAATTTTTCCGTGTTGACTAATTTTGACCTCCCGAGCATGAATCCGCATTCATTTTCTCGAAATTCATATCACATTTGAATATAAGGTCGGTCAAAGTTTGACTTTTCAAAGTCAACTCTTTGACTTTTACATCTTTGACCGTTTCCATTATTTCCGAGCTTCCGAATATGAACGTATTCATATTCTTGATATTTAAATCACTATTAAATATTAAAGTTGTGTCTCTAAACTGAAAAACTTGACCACTATATCACGTATACTTGTCGGTTTCTCTTTCTTCACCTAATTCGAATAATTCGAATCATTCTATCATACGGTTCTAAGTTTATTCCATATGAGCTAGTAGGGGAACCTAATGGACCTATAGATCATGGACTCCAATGATTCGAGATTAGCTAGCTAAACTCTTTAGACGGAGCTAATCAACATTCGTTAACTAATGGGTCATCTCACTATAGTCCCGTAGTTGCACTCCCCTCACTATAGATATATTTGTGTCCATTTGATATAACCATGATTAGTAAGCTAAATCCTTCACAGGTTGTTCGTAATCTCGGTTGGGTTATAAAAACTGTTTTACCCCTAAGGCTACATCTTGTTCCTTAAGTTCCACTGATCCTCTAATGAACAATTGGCTTAAGGTCCAACCTATAAACCGAATCCCTCTCGGGCCAAGGAGAGGGTGGGGCCTCTTATTCAAGACTTGGATTCAGTACTAAAGGGAAGAACCTATCTACTATCCCTATAACGGGTAGGAGTGAATTCCGCCTTCCATCCTATGTTCCCAGTTATTCACTCGATCTTACCCCTGAAATGGGAGGCTTATTAAGCCAGCGATATTGAGCTAACCTCACCTATGCAGATCTAAGGATAATTTCGAGTGAAAAGGAGTTCATAGTTAGCTCAGGATTAAGATTAAGTTACCTAGGTCATCAATTAACGAAATAGTCAGTTTTATACATAAAACGGTATTTAGAACATAAAAAGTGACTATTTCATGGTTCAATCTTATGAAAACTCATTGCATAGGATGTCACATATCTCTATATGAACGATTCAGGATCACATCGTTTGTACTAACTACAAAGTGGGCCGCATCCATAGTGTCTCTAGAATAAGGCACCCAACCTTATTCATATACTATAGACCATTTTGGCTATATATTTGAACTTGATCCACATTTATGTCACTATATAAAGTTCAAACTATATTAAATAGCCTTAGGACCTTAGTTTATTGGATTCAAGATTACTGTTTCAATAATAACTTTATCAAAAAAAAAAAAAAAAATAAAAATAGAATATGTTTATTAATTTACAAACTACGAGTTTTAGGACATAAAATCCAACATGTACCTTTTTTGGAATTTTGCATATTATATCTTGACAACATCTTATCAATATAAGATGTCTGAGATAGTGCTAATGTTCTATTCTTTTGATTCTGAAAGATCTGTATTCCTAGAACATACTGAGCATCACCCAAATCTTTCATTTGGAATTGTGTTACTAACCATCTCTTTACGTCAAGAAGGAAACTTGCCTCATTCCCAATGAGCAAGATATCATCAATATAAAAAACTAAGAATGCTACAGTCTTGTTGACTATCCTCTTTTACACACAAGGTTTGTCAACATTCTATTCAAAGCCATAAGATTTGATCACGGTGTCAAACCTTATATTCCAGGATCTGGATGCTTGTTTCAATCCATAAATGAATCGATTAAGTTTATAGACTTTCTGTTCTTGTCCTCTTTCGATGAACCTTTCTGATTGAGACATAAAAATACTTTCATCAAGACAGCTGTTCAGAAAAGCTGTCTTGACATCCATTTGCCATATCTCATAGTCATAATATGTGGCAATGGAAAGAAGTATTTTATTGACTTTATCATGGCAATAGAAAGAAAGGTTTCCTCATAATCAACTCCTTCTCTTTAGGTAAAACCTTTCGCCATGAGTTTGGCTTTATAGGTTTGCACCTTGCCAGTTTGGTCTTCTTTCTTGTTGTAGATCCATTTGCAACTTATAGGTGTAACTGATAATGGGTAGAAATGCACGTTATTACAATGCAAATAAGTAAAACAATGAGGGAATGTGATGGTAAAAATATACAAAATCATGTCCAAAAGCGTTAAACTGAGAAAATTGCAATCACATGCGCCCATCACATAAAAATAGCTAATTTACTTATTTTGTGCAGGAAAAATGCGTTGGCACAAGTTAAATTGCGATCCAAGGAATTAGGCATCCACACGCATTGAAAGATTGCGATCGTAAAGTCATGCGATCGTATGCGCTCGCGAGAAGTTGCTCAAGAAGGTGGCCGCACAAAGACGGCGAATCAAGGTGAAAGCATAATAAATCATGATGGGACGGAAAGCTGATGACGGTCGAATTCGAATTTAGTGACAAGCCATTAACGACACACTGTAGCAAGTACTCAACTTTCGGTGACCATTAATCGGCGCATCAGAGCAGGAGATTTAATGACTGTTCATCACTACAATCATTAGAGAGAAAAGCTTCTTCACCTTGAGCTCTATAAATACCGAAGGCCACCATCGTTAACAAGTTCGCCATATAGAATAGATATCATATACAAGATAGTTAGCCGTTAGTCTGTTCATAGTCATGCTTAGAAGATGGAGACGAGCGAAGAGAAGAAAACACCGAGAGATCATTCCCAGACAATTCGAAAGACTGTTGGGAAGCGTTACAAATGGAGAGAGGGTCAACACTTACGAGAGCAAGGATATTCTTCTGGGTAGAGTTGGAGTGAAAAGACAGTGTAAAAGACCACGGGAAGCAAGACATTGCTACCAGTCTTCTTATCTCTCCATTCTATTGTTATTCTGTATTCTGCATTTAATCTATAGACAATATAAATCTCATTTCAACTTATGTTCAATCTCTCCATACTTCGCATGGGTAGCTAAATTTTCTAATGGGTTAAGAAATACTTAGTTAGCATGACCTGAGATCTTCACTTTATGTGATCATCTTGTCTTATGTATGCGTCATTCACCCTTTAGAGATGCTCGGAAGAGTGGTCTAAAGATAGAATATAGGCTTGGGAGAGTTAAATTAGAATCTAGGCTTGGGAGAGTCTGATTAGAACCGCATAAGCAAGAGATAGAAACTTAGTAATAAGTTCTATTTTCTATTACGCATCACATGCACCCTAGAGATATGATATAATAGTATGCGGTCACCTTGTGTATGTGTGCATCATTCATCATCGCATAGACAAGAATAGAGGCTTAGATATAAGTCCTATCAAACTTTTCATATACATCGTATGCGTCATAGAAATAGGAATTACGACATTTGCATTGGAAGATGACATGCTGTTGTTTGTGTGTAGCATGATCACATAACTTGAACGCAATCTTAGGAAGTGTTAGCTAAACCCCTTCTCAACCCATTCATCGCATACTCACTGTAATTCTCGATTTCATCAAGTTTTTACTCGAATCTGTCGCATAGGAAATATACTTAAACAAATCACCATCCAACTTATTTGTTTTCACCACCGCAAAGGAATCAAATTTACTGTCGCATATTAACTCAGTAGTCCCTATGTTCGACCTTGGACTTACCAGGAAACCTAGTGAGATTTATACTTGGATCTTATTAGGAAAACTTGCATGTGTAATGCATAACTCATCACCAAAAATATACACCATAATCGCATCACAATTACAACGCATCAAGTTTTTGGCGCCGTTGCCGGGGACTACGGCAGTTCATATTGCGCTAACAGTAACTTTTTGATTTTCTTTGCAACTTTCGACCTCTGTGCACTGCCATTCCTTTGGTAAGGGAAGAGGCAGGTGTCGCATGAGCAAAGGACACGTTCCTGAGCCCAACTACGACCCAGAGATTGAAAGAACTTTCCAAAGAAGATAGAGAGTTATCCTAGAATGGTAAAACAACCGGAAGAAAAAGCAGCAAACGTGAACAATATCATGGCAAACCCCATTCTCCTGGCGAACGACCGCAATAGACCCATCCTAAATTATGCGTCGCCTAACCTCTATGATTTATCCCTAGGAATCATGAGGCCAGCTTTGGATGGATCGAGGTTTGAGATGAAGCTGGTTATGTTGTAGATGATTCAGACAGCCGGACAGTTTGTTGGATGGCGTGTCGAGGACCCGCACGGCCATCTCTGGAGTTTCATTGAAATCTGTAACACTTTTGTGTTCCCAAACATCTCAACTGAAGAAGTTCGACTAATGTTGTTCCCATTTTCGTTGGGCGATCAAGCAAGGAAATGGGCCTATTCTCTTAAACCAAGGGAGATAACCTCGTGGGAACAAGTTGTAGAAAAGTTGAAATACTTCCCTCTGACAGAGAATGCAAGAAGAAGGAAGTTGATTACAAATTTTGAACAGGAAATTGACGAATCGCTCAGCGATGCCTGGGCGAGGTTTAAGAGACTGGTGCGAGATTGTCCGTACAAGGGCTTACCTGACTGTCTCCAGATGGATATATTTTATCATGGTGAAGAAACTGTTGGGTTGTATGTCCTAAAACTCGTAGTTTTTGTAAATAAGTGAATTTTAGTATATATGAAGTTATTCAAGTGAATTAATTATTTATTCTAAAACCAATTAAACTACGAACCCTTGGCTATTATTATGAGTACTTGGACTTTATGTGGAGACATAAACAGGATCAAAGTTCGAGTAAGTAGCCTAAATAGTCTATAGTACATGGAACAGGTTGGGTACCTCTTCCTGGAGACACTATTGAATACGGCCCGCTTCATGATTGTTACAAATGTTGTAAGGTGTCATAAATAAAGTGATCCTGATTTGTTCATGTAGAGACATGTGAGTGGGGGTATTCTACATAATAAGATTGTGTAAGATTGACCCTGAAATAATCACTATTATGTATTAACACTGTTTACGATTAACACTGATTAATTTCACTTAATGATGACATAGATAACTTGATCTGAATCTTGTTAGTTATGCAGCTATGGGCTTTAGTGGAGTATCCCGTTAGTTAACGAATGTTGGTTAACTAGGTTAAAGAGTTTGGCCGGTTAATCTCGGATCGTTGGAGCTCATGATCTATAGGTCCATTAGGTCCCTCTACTAGCTCATAAATGGACTAAAATCTTAGATAGTGTGGTGAATGAGTTTGAACCGTTCAAATCTTGGCTTAAGGAATGAAAGTAAGATATATACGATTTATCTACGTTTAATTACAAATTTAACGGACAAATAGAGTTAATTATAATATTTAAATATGATTTAAATATTAATTATATGAATAGGGATTCATATCAGTTTTTTAGAAAAATCGGGACAAGTGGGAAAAATAATATTATTTTATATTAAAATAATATTATATTTAATTAAATATTAAATTATTTGTATTTATTTAATTAATTAATTGATTATTTTTTTAAAATTAAAAATCAATTTTAATCCAATTTTTGGAAATTCATTGAAAAATTGATTTTTGAAGATTGGATTTTCCCACTAATTTTCCCACTAACTAAGCTAGGAGCTTGGTTGTCTTCTTCATAATTAACCAACAAATTAACCATTTTGTGTTGTCAAATTTTGATGCAATTGGATTGCATGTTATTCTTTAATAAATAGAGATGATTTTGGCATAAAAATGGTTAAGAATTTTGTGAAATAAAAGGTTAATTTTGCAAAATTCAATCCATTGTTCATCTTCTTCCCAACCTTCATTCCTTCTCAAATTCACCACAAATTTGGATCCTACCATCTAATCTAAGTCTAGAGAATGGTAGAGAAGAATCTTGTGGTGGTCTACAACCAAGTGGTGCTGAAATTCATCAAGAATTGAAGGAGAATTTGGAGCTTCAAGGGTAAGTGTTCGTGAAACTTTGTTTTTCCTTTTTTAATTGCATGTTTAATCCTCTAAATTGAGCATCTTAAAGTGAAAATTGATCAAATCAACTTCTGCTGATGCTCATTTATCCTGCAATTGGTATCGGAGCTAATGAATTTCACTCAATTTTCTTTGGTGGGGCTTAATTCATGAGATGAATGTTTATGGGAGCTAAATTGGTTTTTTTGGATTTGGCATTTTTTTTTACCCTGCATTTTTGGTCAATTGTTGTAATTAATCTGGCCATTTTGCTCGTTAATGAGTTCGAAAGAGTCTGTATTTTTCCCGAGATTTATCGAGTTATATTTTGGCCGAATTTCGAAGAGAACCGAGAAGTGCTCATGAAGAAGGAAAACAAAGCAGAATTTTTTTTTCTTTTTGTTCTGGTTGAACTCACGGGAGGAAGAAGAAGTTGAAGTTAACGGGTTAAACTTTGACCGACTCAACTTTTTTTTGGACCAGTTCAACCCTATTTCAGTCGGTTCAGCCCGTTTTCGAGGTGTTTCAAGCCCGTTCAAGCTGGCTCGAAGTGTCCAGGACTTGTTCGAGCAGTTTTTTTTTAAAAAATTATTATTGTAATAATTTAGGTTTTTGCTTGCTAAAAATGCCAAAACTGGTCCAATTTAGTGTGTTTTAAATTTATTTATGCATTATGAATGTATGTTTAAGTAATTTAAATTTATTTGTGCATATAATATGCCATATAGACTTAAATCCCCACCATAGGATAAACATGTTTCATGCATTTTATGTATGTTATAAATGTTATAATGTATTTTATGCATGATTATTTTAATTTCACGAGTGTTAATATAATTAGTTATATTAATTAATGAAATGTATATATATGTTATGGTTTTTTGAATTGTTTATTTTATAATTGTTATAAAATAAATTAGAATTTTAAAATCTATAACAAAGATAATTGCATGCTCACCTAGGGTAAAACCGGTGCAACTCAAATCAACCTCTTTTAATAGTTAAAATTAGGTTGATATCTTGTAAAATTGTGTTTACAAAACTCACCCAACAAAATCCTGTTTAAGGCTAGAGGTATTTAAGTTGACGGTTTATGGAATACCTCCTACCTGGGGATAGAGTTGGCGTCTGAGTTGAGTTAACCCGATTTTATGAGCATGCGAGAGCGGTGTAAGGTGAGTTAAAATGATTTAAATCACTTAACATCATAGGTTAATACAAACCAGTACAAACGTTATACTTGGATTGTTCACCTAGACTTAGGTTGTATATATTTAGCCGGAATATAACCAAGTAAATACCCAATTAAATTACAACACTTCAGTGGGAGATTAATAATGTATACGATACATTATCATTAGCTCTCACGTCCATAAGAGTTCACAACGTGAGATCCTATGCTCGGCTTCGAGTTGCTATTTGGGCAACCTCCCTTCAAAAAGTGTTTTCATGGGTCAATAACAAGGTGAATAGGGGAAGTAGTTCATAGTAAGTGGGTGAAGGGTGTGTGTCAACATATCCTACGGTCTCTTCTATTAGGTCACACTGTGAGATTCCTATGTTACACCTGCTTGGCGTTTATAGGCGCCTATCCCTTTGGAGGGTTTGTAACATAGGACTCGGAACTCCGTGAACTCCAGAAATGGATGGAGTTACTTAGGTCTGTTTTCAAGCAATTGTTTCTCTTTCGAGGGCTTGTTTTGATTCTGATCTTTGTGATTCGAAAATGGAGGGTATACACTTACATGACTTACTAAGTGTTAGTAAAGTTCTTGACCAAAGAAATGGTAACTAAATACTATAAAAATAAGAGTTATTTTGGTATTAGTATTTAGTCAAGAGTATCTTGATTCAGTGAAGGAGTGGTCGATTACCCTTCGGTAGAGGCCATTTGACTCACTGAAGTATCGTTGCAAAATAGATAATGAAATATGGGTACATTACTTGCTAAATCAATTGGATTAAAATTTAGAGTAAATTCACTAATTAAACTTGTTCATTTCTTTCAGCAATGAGTACATCTATAGTTCAACTATTAGCTTCCGAGAAACTTAACGGCGATAACTATGGAACTTGGAAATCTAATTTAAACACTATACTAGTTATCGACGATCTGAGGTTTGTTTTAACGGAGGAATGTCCTCTAGTTCCTGCTCAGAATGCGAACCGAACTGTTCGGGACGCTCATGACAGATGGACTAAGGCTAATGAAAAAGCCAAAGTCTATATTTTGGCAAGTATATCAGATATACTATCCAAAAAGCATGAAAAAATGGTCACCGCTAAGGAAATCATGGACTCACAGCAAGCCTTATTTGAACAACCGTCCTCCTCGGCTATGCATGATGCTATCAAATATGTTTACAATTGCCGGATGAAAGAAGGAACGAATGTTAGGGAACATGTTCTGGATATGATGGTCCACTTCAACATCGCGGAAGTAAACGGGGCTGTCATAAACGAGAAGAGCCAAGTAGGGTTCATCATGGAGTCTCTTTCGAAGAGCTTTTCCCAGTTCAGAACTAATGCCATGATGAACAAAATAGATTATAATCTTACCATTCTTCTCAATGAGTTATAGATTTACCAGTCCTTATTGAAGAATAAAGGTTCTGAGGCAGAGGCAAATGTTGCTACTACCTCAAAGTGGAGATTCCAAAAGGGATCTACCTCTGGAAATAAATTTGTCCCAAAGAATAAAGGTATTCAGAAGAAGAAAGGAAAAGGGAAAGGGAAAACACCTCCTACTACTACTGCAAGAGGCAAAAAGCCCGTTGCAAAGAAAGGAAAATGTTTCTACTGCAACGGTGATGGGAACTGGAAAAGGAACTGCCCAAAGTACCTTGCCAATAAGAAGGCTAGAAAAGAGAATCAAGGTAAATACGATTTACTGGTTCTAGAAACATGCATAGTTGAGAATAATGATTCTACTTGGATACTGGATTCAGAAACCACTAATCATGTTTGTTCTTCTTTTCAGGAAACTAGTTCTTGGAAACAACTAGGACATGGTGAGATAACTCTTTGGGTTGGATCAGGGGAGCGCATCTCAGCTTTGGCAGTGGGAGATGTAAAGTTATTTTTTGGAAATAGATATATATACTTAGAAAATGTTCTGTATGTACCCTCTTGCAAGAGGAATTTAATATCTATTTCTTGTTTGATTGAACATATGTACAAAGTTTCTTTTGAAATTAATGAAGCGTTCATTACTAAAAGAGGTGTACAAATTTGTTCTACAAACTTAAATAAGAACTTATATAAGTTAAAACCAACTAGAGTTAAGGCTATTTACAATATTGAAATATTTAAAACAGCCAAAACTCAAACAAAACGGCAACGCGTTTCTCAAAGTACTTATCTTTGGCACTTAAGACTTGGTCACATTAATCTCAATAGGATTGAGAGATTGGTCAAGAATGAACTTCTAAACAAGTTAGAAGATAACTCTCTACCACCATGTGAGTCTTGTCTCGAGGCAAAAATGACAAAGAGATCTTTTACTGGAAAAGGTCTTCGAGCCAAAGAACCCATAGAACTCGTGCATTCAGACCTTTGTGGACCAATGAATATAAAGGCTTGAGGAGGGTATGAATATTTCATCAGCTTTATTGATGATTATTCAAGGTATGGTTATATTTACCTAATGAATCATAAATCTGAAACCCTTAAAAAGTTCATGGAATTTAAGATCGAGGTTGAGAACCAATTAGGTAAAACTATTAAAACATTTCGATCTGATTGAGGTGGAGAATATATGGACTTAAAATTCCAAGACTATATGATAGAACATGGAATTAAGTCTCAACTCTCTGCACCTAGTATGCCACAGCAGAACGGTGTATCTGAAAGGAGAAACAGAACCTTGTTAGACATGGTTCGTTTGATGATGAGTTATGCATCGTTGCCTAAATCGTTTTGGGGATTCGCAGTGGAGACCGCGGTTTATATTTTGAATAATGTTCCCTCTAAGAGTGTTTCAGAAACACCCTATGAGTTATGAACAGGGCATAAAGCTAGTTTACGTCACTTCCGGATCTGGGGTTGCCCAGCACATGTGTTGGTGAAAAATCCTAAAAAATTGGAACGTCGTTCAAAATTATGCCTATTTATAGGATACCCTAAAGAAACGAGAGGTGGGCTATTTTATGATCCTCAAGATGAAAAGGTAATTGTATCAACAAATTCCACATTCCTAGAGGAAGACCACATACGTGATCATAAACCACGCAGTAAACTAGTGTTAGAAGAGATTTCAAAAAATACTACAGATATATTAACAAAAGTTGCTGATCAAATTGGCCAATTAACAAGAGTCGTTGATAGACCAAGCACATCTAGTACGTCACGTCAATCTCAAGAGTTGAGAGAGCGACATTGTGGGAGCGTTATTAGAAAGCCTGACCGCTATATAGGTTTAGCTGAAATCGAAGTCACCATACCTAATGATGGCTTAGAGGATCCATTGACCTATAAACAGACAATGAATGATGTTGATCGAGATCAGTGGGTTAAAGCCATGGACCTCGAAATGGAGTCTATATACTTCAATTCAGTATGAGAACTTGTAGATCAACCTGATGAGGTAAGACCTATCGGTTGTAAATGGATTTACAAACGTAAACGAGACCATATGGGGAAGGTACAGACCTATAAAGCCCGATTAGTAGTAAAGGGTTATACCCAGGTAGAGGGGGTAGACTATGAAGAAACCTTCTCACCTATTGCTAAGATAAAATCAATAAGGATACTCTTATCCATTGCCACTTTTTATAATTATGAAATTTGGCAAATGGATGTTAAAACTGCCTTCCTAAATGGCAATCTTGAAGGGAATATCTACATGATCCAGCAAGAAGGGTTCATAGAACAGGGTCAGGTGCAAAAGGTTTGCAGGCTGAATAGATCCATTTATGGATTAAAATAGGCATCTAGATCCTGGAATATGAGATTTGATGCTGCAGGGTTCATAGAACAGGGTCAGGTGCAAAAGGTTTGCAGGCTGAATAGATCCATTTATGGATTAAAATAGGCATCTAGATCCTGGAATATGAGATTTGATGCTGCAGTCAAATCTTATGGCTTTGAACAAAACATTGATGAACCTTGTGTATACAAAAGGATCATCAACTCCACTGTAGCATTTCTTGTTCTATATGTAGATGATATCTTACTTATTGGAAATAATGTAGGATACTTACTGACATTAAGAATTGGCTAGCAACTCAATTTCAGATGAAAGATATGGGAGAAGCTCAGTATATTCTCGGGATCCAAATAGTTCGGAACCGCAAGAACAGAACGCTAGCTATGTCTCAAACATCTTATATAGAGAAAGTGTTGTCTAGGTTTAAGATGCAGGATTCCAAGAGAGGTCTTCTACCTTTCAGGTATGGAATACATTTGTCAAAGGTACAATGTCCTAAGACACCTCAAGAGGTTGAGGATAAGAAACGAGTTCCCTACGCATCAGCTGTCGGGAGTCTGATGTATGCAATGCTATGTACACGACCAGACATTTGTTTTACAGTAGGAATTGTCAGTAGGTATCAGTCCAATCCTGGGTTTGCACATTGGACTGCCGTTAAGAATATCCTCAAGTATCTAAGGAGAATGAGGAACTATGTGCTTGTGTATGGAAATAAGGATCTGATCCTTGCCGGATACACTGCTTCCGATTTTCAAACCGATATAGACTTAAGGAGATTTACTTCGAGATCGATATTCACTCTTAACGAAGGAGCAGTAATATGGAGAAGTATTAAGTAGAGCTGCATTGCCGACTTCACAATGGAAGCAGAATATGTTGCTGCATGCGAGGCAGCCAAAGAAGCAGTATGGCTTAGAAAGTTCCTGAATGATCTGGAAGTTGTTTCAGACATGCATCTGCCAATCACTTTACATTGTGATAACAGTCGAGCAGTAGCGAACTCCAAAGAACCAAGAAGCTATAAGCGCGGAAAGCATATTGAGCGCAAATACCATCTCATCAGAGAAATTGTGCAAAGAGGAGACGTTATTGTGAGACAAATAGCATCTGAGCACAATATTGCTGATTCATTTACAAAGGCCCTCCTGGCTACTATTTTTTAGGGCCACCTGAAGAGTTTAGGAGAATAAATAGGGCAAGTGGAAGAAATTAAAATTGTGGGTATGGGATGCTCTAGTTTATTGTATTTAGATTTCTCTTCCTGTACTCAACTTTGTTGTAACCCACTAGGAGTTTTAGTCCAAGTGGGAGTTTGTTGGGTTGTATATCCTAAAACTCGTAGTTTTTGTAAATAAGTGAATTTTAGTACATATGAAGTTATTCAAGTGAATTAATTGTTTATTCTAAATCCAATTAAACTACGAACCAAGGCTATTATTATGAGTACTTGGACTTTATGTGGAGACATAAACAGGATCAAAGTTCGAGTAAGTAGCCTAAATAGTCTATAGTACATGGATCAGGTTGGGTACCTCTTCCTGGAGACACTATTGAATACGACCCGCTTCATGATTGTTACAAATTTTGTAAGGTGTCATAAATGAAGTGATCCGATTTGTTCATGTAGAGACATGTGAGCGAGGGTATTCTACATAATAAGATTGTGTAAGTCTGGCCCTGAAATAATCACTGTTATGTATTAACACCGTTTACGATTAACATTGAAATTTCACTTAATGATGACTTAGATAACTTGATCTGAATCTTGAGCTATCTATGAACTCCTGTTTATTCAGAATTATCCCTTGATTTGCATAGGTGAGAGTAAGCTCAATAGCACTGCTCAATATTCCTCCAATTTCAGGGATAAGACCGGGTAGATAGCAGGGGATATAGAATTTGCAAGATAGAATTCACTTCTACCCAACTTAGGGATAGTAGAAAGGTTGTTCTCTTAAGTGCTGTTCCCAGGTGTTGAACAAGGGGCTCCATCCTCTCACTGACCCGAGAGGGAATGGATTTAGTGATTAGATCCTAAATCAAGTGTTCATTAGAGGAACAGTGGTACATAAGGAGAAAAGATGTAACTCAGAGGTAAATCGGTAATTGACTTAGCTGAAGTTATGAACGACCTGTGAAGGATTGACTTATCGATGATGGTTATATCAAATGGACACAAATATATCTACAGTGAGGAGAATGCAACTACGGGCTTTAGTGGAGTGTCCCGTTAGTTAACGAATGTTGGTTAACTAGGTTAAAGAGTTTAGCCGGTTAATCTCGGATCGTTGGAGCTCATGATCTGTAGGTCCATTAAGTCCCTCTACTAGTTCATAAATGGACTAAAATCTTAGATAGTGTGGTGAATGAGTTTGAACCATTCAAATCTTGGCTTAAGGAATGAAAGTAAGATATATACGATATATCTACATTTAATTACAAATTTAACGGACAAATAGAGTTAATTATAATATTTAAATATGATTTAAATATTAATTATATGAATAGGGATTCATATCGGTTTTTTAGAAAAATCGAGACAAGTGGGAAAAAAAAATATTATTTTATATTAAAATAATATTATATTTAATTAAATTAATTAAATATTAAATTATTTGTATTTATTTAATTAATATTTTTTTAAATTAAAAATCAATTTTAATTCAATTTTTGGAAATTCATTGAAAAATTGATTTTAAATTTTAAAAAATAATTAATTAAATAATTAAATAAATACAAATAATTTATTTAATCCTTTTTTCTGTTGTTAAGTTGGCAAGAATTCTCTTTCTTATGCGCCTCCGCATCTAGCATTGGGTAGACCTCATACAATACCAAAAAGTTTTTGTTTATTTTAAATTTTATTATATATTTTATATATTAAGTATATAATAAATATAGAAGATCAAATAGTAAACTGAAACTCTTTATTAAAAATTTAATGAGACATTGAAACGATGACATTAGTTGATTAAGTTAAAACCTTCTTTTTGAATTCTATGAACCCTTACTTAATTTCTTTTCTCAAAATCATTATTACTATTATAGAATATATCCCGCCGAATACATAATTAAATTGGTTTGCAAATTCTTATAAAATAAAAGTTAAATCAAGAAAATTTACACCTTCAATTCTTATTGAAATAAATGAAATTAGATAAGATTTTGCTAACCAATTTAAGAATGGTTAAGAATTTTGTGAAATAAAATGTTAATTTTGCAAAATTCAATCCATTGTTCATCTTCTTCCCAACCTTCATTCCTTCTCAAATTCACCACAAATTTGGATCCTACCATCCAATCTAAGTCTAGAGAATAGTAGAGAAGAATCTTGTGGTGGTCTATAACCAAGTGGTGCTGAAATTCATCAAGAATTGAAGGAGAATTTGGAGCTTCAAGAGTAAGTGTTCTTGAAACTTTGTTTTTCCTTTTTTAATGGTACGTTTAATCCTCTAAATTAAGCATTTTAGAGTGAAAATTGATCAAATCAATTTCTGCTGCATGCTCATTTATCCTGCAGAAACCACCCCAATTTCGTGTAGAAAAATAATCAACAACAGAATTACCAACTTATGGCGCAATTGGAAGGGCCGCCAGGATTTTTCCCGCGAATGAATGATCAACCGCAAAATCAAGCCAGCAGCTCACAAGCACTGCTATCTTCCTCCCTGGAGAGCCAATTAAAGCACTACATAGAAAAGACCGAGACAGTATTCCAGAATCAGGCGACTTCAATCCGTAATCTAGAGATCTAGATAGGACAGATTGCGGGTGAGATTAAAAGTAGACCGCAAGGAACGTTGTCGAGCTCAACTGAGCTACCTCGCAACCCGAGGAACACAGGAAAGGAACAATACCTAGCAGTCTTCTTGATAAGCGGTAAGATGACAATGGAAGAAGGGAAAGAGCCCAGAAGGACCAATCTGAATGCGATGGAATCCAAGAACCCGTTGACACAAGAATCAGAAGAGCTTGAGAAGATGAACCCAAAAGTTGCGTCCACCTCCAAGCCTCTAGAACACGAAACAGAAGAAGTACAACTACCACCATTCCTGCAAAGATTGAAAAAGAAACAGGATGATGAAGGAAAGATCGCTACGGTGGCAGTAACGTAAAGATCAAACACTGTAATCCCACCGAAAATGTGCGACCCGGGAAGCTTCATGATACCCTGCTTAATTGGAGGGGTCTACATCGGTCAAGCACTATGCGATCTCGGGGCGAGTATAAATTTAATGCCACTTTCAATTTACAAACAATTGAATGTGGGAAAACTAACGCCCACGACGGAGATCTCCAGCTTATGGATAGGTCCCGAGTGCATCCTGAGGGAGATTTGAAAGATGTCTTAGTCTCAATTGACAAATTCATTTTACCGGCAGACTTCATCATCTAGATCATGAAGCAGACGAAGATGCACCCATCATATTGGGACGACCATTTCTATCGATTGGTCGTGCTCAAATTGATGTGCACAAAAGGGAAATCGTGTTGAGCATTTATTGGAAGAAGCTCTGGATTGAGGCGATCAAGATCCTAGAAGATCAAGAAAAGGAGAGAAAACCTTTGTGGACGTTAAAAGTCCAGATTGAAGAAAAAACAAGCAGTCCCTACATTGACAGGCGACATAAACTCATCTGGGACGCATTTTTTTGGAGTATCCTTTTTATTTCTTTCTTTCATGAACTTACTTTACCCCTTTTTATACAAACACTACTCTTTGGAATTTCCAACTCTGTCTTTCACATTTTTTTAAAAAATTTCAGTAATGATCATTGTAAACGATTGTGGTGGAGCTACACGATAACCAAAAAATGCGACCAATTCGTTCAGCCCATCGCAATCGAGGAATCAACTTGCCGCAAAGAAGGATGCGATCATAGATGATGCGGGCAATAGAGAAAATTTGGGGGTTGTATCTTTCTTTGACTTTTTTATTCCAAATTTTGCACTCTCCCATCTCATTCTTAATATTGCTAATTTTATCATCGCATCCTCTTTAGTTTGGCGCAATCATTGAATGTTGATTGCTTTATTCGGTCATTGCATTTTTTTCCCATACCAATTATGATTTCAATGATGAAACACATGCCTTTATTTCTCATCGCATGTACTAGAATCAACTTAATTTCAGGACAGTCAATTCATGAAACATTTCTAAAAGTTAGTGGTCCACTAGTTTTCTTTCAAAATGATTTTTACGAAACTTCCTAAGAGCATGACATAAATCATTTCAGTCTATCAACAATAAGGACATTGCTATGTATAAATTTGGGGATGCTAGTATTTATTTTCAACCTTGCTACTTTTAGACATTTCAAAAAAACAAAAATCATAACGTTGAGATTGGATCCTACTTGTAGTTGGATGTCTGTATGACACCCGTGGGGGCAAGCCAAAACGAAGGTAGGAATCGTGATCAACGCATAAATCAAGTGATCACAACTTCGCTGCCAAATGGGCATGAGTTTGGACTGAAAAAGTGCACCTCGCTCATAGTCGGATGCTCGCATGACATCCGTGTGGGCAAGCCAAAATGAAGGCTAGGCACTTGGATCAGTGCAAGGTCACAAAAAGAATATCTAAACCGTGCAATGATAAAAATCATTTGGAAACATCCCGGTTGGAAAAAGTTTTGAAATAAATCATGCAATGTCCTGGAAACAATAAAGTCTTTTTGAAGGTTAAACTTGTGATCCCCAAGTATTAGAAATATTTTAGGAAGAGACCAGGATAGAAATTAAGAATATTTTGGTTCATAAGATTGAGTAAGGCACCTCGAGAAATCTAGGTAAGGAAAAGGCGGCTGACTTTCTAAAGAAAATCTTTAGTTTATGCTTGAGGACAAACGTTGTTTTAAATTTGGGGGTGTGACAACGGGTAGAAATGCACGTTATTACAGTGCAAATAAGTAAAACAATGAGGGAATGCGATGGTAAAAATATATAAAATCATGTCCAAAAGCGTTAAACTGAGAAAATTTTTCCCATCGCATAAAAATAGCTAATTTACTTATTTTGTGTAGGAAAAATGTGTTGCCGCAAGTTAAATTGCGATCCAAGGAATCAGGTGTCCACGGACATTGAAAGATTGCGATCGTATACGCTCGCGAGAAGTTGTTCAAGAAGGTGGCCGTATAAAGACGGTGCATCAAGGTGAAAGCATAATAAATCATGATGGGACAAAAAGCTGATGACGGTCGAATTTGAATTTAGTTGACAAGCCATTAACGACACACTGTAGAAAGTACACTTAACTTTCGGTGACCATTAATCGGCGTATCAGAGCAGGAGATTTAATGACCGACCATCACTGCAATCATTAGAGAGAAAAGCTTCTTCATCTTGGGCTCTATAAATACCGAAGGCCACCATCGTTAACAAGTTCGCCATATAGAATAGAGATCATATACAAGATAGTTAGTCGTTAATCTGTTCATAGTCATACTTAGAAGACGGAGATGAGCGAAGAGAAGAAGACGCTGAGAGATCATTCCTAGACAACTCAAAAGACTATAGGGAAGTGCTACACACGAAGAGAGGGCCAACACTTGTAAGAGCAAGGATATTCTTCTGGGTAAAGTTAGAGTGAAAAGACAGTGTAAAAGGCCATGGGAAGCAAGACATTGCTACCGGGCTTCTTATCTCTCAATTCTATTGTTATTCTGTATTCTGCATTTAATCTATAGACAATGGAAATCTCATTTCAATTTATGTTCAATCTCTCCATACTTCGCATGGGTAGCTAAATTTTCGAATGGGTTGAGAAGTACTTAGCTAGCATGACTTGAAATCTTCACTTTATACGATCATCTTGTCTTAGGTATACGTCATTTACCCTTTAGAGATGCTCGGGAGAGTGGTCTAAAGATAGAATCTAGGCTTGGGAGAGTCAAATTAGAATCACATAAGCAAGAGATAGAAACTTAGGAATAAGTTCTGTTTGCTATTATGCATCGCATGCACCCTAGAGATAGGATATGATAGTAGGCGGTCACAGTGCATCATTCATCATCTCATAGACAAGAATAGAGGCTTAGACATAAGTCCTATCGACTTTTTTGTATACATCGCATGCGTTCTAGAAATAGAAATTGCGGCATTTACATTGGAAGATGACATGCTGTTGTTTGTGTGTAGCATGATCGCATAACTTGAACGCAATCTTAGGAAGTGTTAGCTAAACCCCTTCTCAACCTGTTCATTGCATACTCATTGTAATTCTCCATTTCATCAACTCTTTACTCGAATCCGTCGCATAGGAAATATACTTAAACAAATCACCATCCAACTTATTTGTTTTCACCACCACAAAGGAATCAAATTTACTGTCGCATATTAACTCAGTAGTCCCTGTGTTCAACCCTGGACTTACTAGGAAACCTAGTGACATTTATACTTGGATCTTATTAGGAAAACTTGCATGTGCAATGCATAACTCATCACCATAAATAAACTCCATAATTGCATCACAATTACAACACATCAGTAACCCCGTGTGGTTTATCTACAAGTTCCCAGATAGAGTTGAAGTACGTAGACTCCATTTCATCGTCCATGGCTTTTATCCACTGTTCCCTGTCAACATCCTCCATTGTCTTCTTAAAGGTTAATGGATCCTCTAAACCATCATCTTGTATAACCCTTCCACTTTGTTGAGGCATCCTCAACTCTTGGGATAGACATGACGGGAAAACAACAGTTGTTGATGGACCATCTTGATAAACAACTCTTGTTGATGTTTCTATAGCATCTTTGGTCAGTTCTTGCAATATTAGCTTACTGCGAAGTAGATGATTTTTTATATGATCTTCTTCCAAGAACGTAGCATTTGTTGATACAAATACTTTATCTTCTTAGGGATCATAAAACAATTCTCCTTTTGTTTCTTTGGGGTATCCTACAAATAGGCATAATTTCGAACATGTTTCTAATTTTTTAGGATTTTGTACCAACACATGTGCTGGACAACCCTAGATACGAAAATGATGTAAACTAGTTTCTTGTCATTTCCATAATTCATATGGTGTTTCTAAAATTTTTTTTGATGGAACAACGTTTAGAATAAATACTGTAGTTTGTACTGCATGCCCCCAAAAAGATTGAGGTAACTAAGCATAACTGATCATAGATCGAACCATATCTAAAAGGGTTCGATTTCTTTCTGCAACACCGTTCTGTTGTGGTGTTGCAGGTGCTGTGAGCTGGGATTGAATTCCATGATCTACTAGATAGATCAGATCGAAGTGTTTTGATTCTTTTACTTAACAAATTTTTGGTCTCAGCCTTAAATTCTTTGAACTTTTCAAGAGTTTCAAACTTATGACTGATTAAGTAAATGTAGTCATATCTAGAGTAATCATCAATAAAACTGATGAAATACTGATAGCCTCCTCGAGCTTTAACATTCATCGAACCACATAGGTTTGAATGTATAAGTTCGAGAGGCTCTTTGGCACGAAGTCCTTTGTCAGAAAAAGATCTTCTAGTCATTTTTCCCTCAAGACATGATTCACACAAAGGTAAAGAACTATCTTTTAATTGATTTAGATGATCGTTTTTTTTACCAATCTCTCAATCCTATTGAGATTAATGTGACCATGTCTGAGGTGCCAAAGATAGGTGTTAGGAGAGATTTTTCGTTTCTTATTATAAGTTTCAGTCGTTTTAAACATCTCTATATTTAAAATGGCTCTTGCTTCAGTTGGTTTTAATATGTACAAGTTATTTTCAAGTCTTACAGAACAAATATGAACACCTCTTGAATAAACAAACAATTCATTACATTTAAAAGATACCCTGTACATATTTTCTAGCAAACAGGAAATGGAGATCAATTTTTTTTTTCATCTTAGGTACATAATATACATTCCTAAGTAATATAAAAGAGTCTCCAAAAAACAACTTGACATCTCCCACTGCTTGATCTGAAATGACTTCACCCATTCCCACCTTGAAAGTCGTCTCTTGTTCAGAAAGTCTTCTCCAAGAACTAGTTTCCTGTAGAAAAGTGCAAACATGATTAGTGGCGCCTGAATCCAATATCTAGGTAAAGTGGGTATTCTCCACTAGACATGTTTCAACAACTAATAAATTAGATTTACCTTGTTTTTCCTTTTCTACTTTCTTCTCAACCAAATACTTTGGGCAGTTATGTTTCTAGTGCCCAACTTCTCCGCAATGGAAACATTTTCTTTTGGGAGTTTTGTTTTTGTTTTTCTTAGCAGTGGATTTCTTTTTCCCTTTTTCTTTCTTCTTCATTTGCATGCTTTTGTCTTTAAAAGAGGAAGGAACAAACTTCTTATCATCAGTGGGTTTCGTTCCAGACGTAGATCCTTTATAAAACTTCTTAGGTTTCGAAATAACATTTATTTCTTTTTCCTTTAGTTTCATCATTGATTGATATGTCTGTAACTCATTCAACAACATGGTCAGATTATAAGTAATTTTGTTCATAACAGCATTTGTTCTGAATGGTAGATAACTCTCCGGAAGAGATTCTAATATCATGCTTACTTGACTCGTCTCATTTATCATCGCCCCATGAGCCTCTGCAACATTAAAATGAACCATTACATCAAGAACATGTTCCCTTATGCTGGTTCCATCTTTCATGCGTATAATAGAGGATGAGGTTGCTCGAATATCTCCTGAAGCGACGCCATTATCTCACGGGTGGTGGGTATGACCTCATGCTTCTTATAAAGTACATCAGATATACACGCTAAGATATCAGACTGAGCTTTCTCATTAGCCCTTACCCATCTATCATAGATGTCCCGAACATTTTGGTTGGCTGTTGAACTGGGAACCAAAGGACATTCCTCCATCAACACAAACCTCAGATCATCCACAACTAATATCGTATTGATGTTTGATTTCCAGTTTGAATATCCCTCACTATTAAATTTATCGGAAGCAAGCAATTGTATGATTGAATTTGCCATTGCTGAAACATTTTAAACAAAATTTATTAAATATGCATCTAAATCCATTTTTAGCAAGATAATAAAGTACCCAATAAATCTTTATTTATTTGCAACGATCTTTAGTGATTTAGAACAATTGCTACTGAGGGGCAGTCAAGAATTCCTTCACAGGAGCAAGAAAGTTCTTGACCAAATACTATCTCCAGAATAACTCATATTCTGATAGTTCTTTTGGTTATCGTTTTCGGTCAAGATATTTACTAACAATTAGTAATTCTTGTAAGTGTGACCCGCAATTTTAAGATCTTATAGAATGGTATAAATATGCCTCCAAAATAGAAAACAATACCTAAGACGGAACTATAAGACCCTATTCATTTTACTGAAGCTTGGATTGTTTCGAATCCTATGTTACAACCCTTCGAGCGGATCACCACGATTAACGACTAGTTAGTGCCGCCTGAAAATGACAGCAGATGCAAAATAGGAATCTCACGGTTCAAACTAATAGAGGAGACTGTAGGAAAATGTGGACACATTTCCTTCACCCACTTACTATGAACTACCTCCCTCATTCACCTTGTTATTGACCTATGCAAACACTTTCTGAATGGAGCAGGCGCGGTAAAAGCGACATGAAGTCGAGCAGGGATCTCATGGTGTGAACTCTTGAGGACATGAGAGCTAATAACTATATATCGAATATATTGTTAATCTCCCACTGAAGTGTTCTATGTGTTTAGGTATTTACTTAGGTGTAACGACTAAATTTAAGCAACCTAAGTCTAAGTGGTTTATCTGTATAACGCTTATAATTGGATTTAACCTACAAAATCAGTTAATAACGCTCAATCTTTCGGTCATAATCCCCAGGTAGGAGGTGTTCCGTAAACCAAATTTATGAATCGATATGAGTTTGTAACCGAATTTTATAAGGTAACAATCTATTTTAATGATTAAAACTAGTTGTTAACCTAAGTGAGCATGCAACTGTTCTTTGTTGTGGATTTTAAACGTCTAACCCAATTTTATAACAACTTACAAAATTTTAGACATGCTAAGCATCCATAACATTCAACAAAGGCATTCAATATCTAATATAACCATTATATTAAATATAACCCTAACATGCGTACCATATATTAGAACATTTATAACATACTTTCAATGCATGTAACATACTTCCAATGGTGGGGTTTTAAATCTATATGGCATGCTGTATGCATAAACGTGATTTATTTAATTATTACATACATCACATGCATAAACAATTAAATACTAACTGATATGGTTTTAGTTTTGACATAAACAAGCAAACAAAAGCCTAATTATTACAAACAGCTTCAAAACTGTCTTTGAACCACTTGAACCGCTCCAAATCGAACCCAAGCATCTTGAACCGGACCAGTCAAAATCCTTTGAGGCTGAACTATATTGGACCTCGAGAAAACCGGCCGAATCGACTACTTTTGGTCCAAGATCAAAATCTCGCTAAGGCTGATCGTGTAACACTGAAGGCTATTGTCTAACACAATCGCCTAGTGTTGGGCAGAGGTACACAATTGCTTAGTGTCTTCTGTCTATCGCATAGTGCCATCGTCTAGTGCTCAGGTAGAGCTACACGATCGCTTAACACCATCACATAGTGCTTCGTGTCACTGTTTAGTGTCCGTCGTAGCTTCACGATCGCGTTGTGTCATCACATAGCACTTCAACGCATCGCTTAGCGCTGCAGCTAGACGATTGTTTAGCGCCATCGCATAGCACTTCAATGCATTGCTTAGCACACGCCATAGCTACACGATCGTATAGTGCCATCGTATAGCACTTCTAACACATCGTTTAGTTCCCATGCAAAGCTACACAATTGCGTAGTGCTATCATATAGCATTTCAACACATCATTTAGCTCCCGTAGGTACACGATCGTCTAGCATCCAACATCACAAGAACTAGCGCCTGTAGCTACACAATTGTCTAGCTTTTCTTTACATCGTGTAATGCCTGGAGCTAGACGATCGTTTAGCATTGAAGCCTCAATGATGATTTTTTTAGCAAAAGCTGAAAAAACTAGAAACGCAACTCGACCTTCTTCACTTTTTTCTTCAATTACATCTTAATTTCAACTCTAATGACTCCAAATAAATTATAGACTCTTGATAACATATATAAGCTCATGAATCAAGAGCCAATTACAAATTTAATTAAGAAATTAAAGAGAAATAAAATGCCAAAACTGAGAAAACCATATCAGTGCATCAGTTTCATATCTCTCATGAAAAACACCCACCACACCAAAATTAAACCAAATTGAATGCTTATATGATGCTCTGATACCAATTATACGAGTGTATCAACATGCAGCAGAAGCAACTAGGATCAATAAGCATTCAAATTCATTAATTTTAGTAGAAACTAAAGCATGATCATCTAAAATAAGAGGGTTTGTAGTCATACCTTTGTAGAACTCTTCAAGATCTTATTCCTCAGTAGTTGTTTTCTCCAAAAAACACCGTGAACCACCTCAAGATGTTCCCCACTATCCTCTTGGAGCTTTAGAATTAGTTGTGGGACTCAAGAACAACTTGAACTGATGGAAAACAAGGGAGAAGCTCACTGCACCACACTGTTTGAAGAACTCTTTCTTCAACCCAAAATTTTCAGTAAATCTCTTTGAATGCATGCCTCAAATTCACTCCATTATTCTTTATTTATTACAGGTGAACATGTAAAGGAGATCACTGCATGAGTAATTGAAGCTAAGGGAAGTGGTGTTTGTGTGAGCAAGTAGAAGATGGTTAATGGAAAAACCAATTTTTCCATTTTGTGTAATTTTTGTAGTTTTTCAATTTTTCCAAAAGTCAAATGATTTCAATTACTCAAATTTGATTTCAAAACTGAAAATATTATTAATTTTATAAAATTAATTTCACAAATTAATTTTCTAATATAATTAATAAATAATTATTTAAACAATTCTAATTAATTTAATATCAAATATTAAATTAATTTTTACACAAATCCATCTTCATATATTTAAATCATATTTAAATATAAATTCTCCTATTCTGTTAATGTGAACATTTCAAATGAACTTATCAAGCTACTCTAAAGCTTATCCATGTACGAGCTAGTAGGGGGACCTCGCGGACCTACAGATCATAGGCTCCAACGATCCGAGATTAATCTGCTAAACTCATTAAACCGAATTAACCCCCATTCGTTAACTAATGGGTTGTTCCACTTTAGCCCATAGTTGAACTCCCCTTCTGTAGATATATTATGTCCACTTTATATAACCATAATCAGTAAGTTGATCCTTCACAGGTTGCTCGTAATCACAGCTGGGTCAAGATAATCATTTTACCCCTGTGAATACATCTTGTTCCTTAAGTTCTCACTGACCCTCTAATGAACAATTTTGATTCATAATACCTATGAATCAAATTATTTCTCTATTATGAGAAGGCAGGGCCCCGATCATTCAAGACCTGGAATCAATACTTAAGAGAACAACCTATCTGCTAACCTTAAATCGGGTAGGAGTGAATTTCATCTTGTAGGGCTATGTCCCCAGCTATTCATCTGGTCTTATCTTCAAAATTGGAGGCTTATTTAGTAGTGCTGTTGGACTACTCTCATCGTTTGCAGATCAAGGGATAATCCCGAACAAACAGAAGTTTATAGCTAGCTCAAGATTAAGATCGAGTTAACCTAGATTACTTAATAAATGAAATAGTCAGTTTTAATAGTAAACAGTCGTTATAAAGAAAAGTGACTATTTTCGTGGTCCAGTCTATATGCAAACTCATTGCTTAGGATGTCCCCACTCACATGTCTCAACATGTGCAATCTATATATCACATCATTTGTAGCACTTTAAAACTCCTTGTAACAACTACAGATTAGGCCACATCCAATAGTGTTACCAAGATGAGATACTCAATTTCATTCATATACTTATTAGACCATTTAGGCTATATACTATTAACTTGATCTTGTTTGTGTCACCACATAAAGTTAAAGTATTCAGACTATAGCCATGGATATGTTTATTGGATTTTCATAATAGAATGCAAAATCAACAACTCATTTTTATTGATAAATAGAATGTTTAACTCGAACTGCGAGTTCTAGGACATTCCCAACAAAAAGGTCTTAGGGCCAAGAAACCCTTAGAACTTGTACATTCAGACCTCTGTGGTCCGATGAATGTTAAGGCAAGAGGAGGGTTTGAATATTTCATCACTTTTACTGATGATTATTCAAGATATGAGTATGTTTGTTTAATGCAATAGAAGTCTGAAGCCTTTGAAAAGTTCAAAAAGTTTAATGCTGAAGTTGAAAATGTATTAAATAAAACAATTAAAACATTTAGATCTGATCGAGATAGAGAGTCTTTGAATTTTACACTCCTCATCTATTTTATAGAACATGGAATTGTCTCTCAACTCTCAGCACCTGGTACACCTCAGTAGAATGGTGTATCAGAAAGGAGAAATTGAACCCTATTGGACATGGTTCGGTCTATGATGAGTTATGCTTCCTTGCCTGACTCGTTTTGGGGTTATACAGTACAAACTACAACTTATATTTTGAGCTGTGTTCCATCCAAGAGCATTACGAGAACATCTTTGGAATTATGGAATGATCGTAAAGATAGTTTATGCCATTTCAGGATCCGAGGTTGCCTAGCATATGTGCTTGAGGCAAATCCTAAGAAACTAGAACCTTGTTTAAAATTGTGCCTATTTGTAAGCTATCCTAAATGAATGAGAGGTGGTTACTTCTATGATCCTAAAGAAAATAAAGTGTTTGTGTCAACAAGTGCTACATTTCTAGACGAAGACTACATGAGGGAGCATAAGCCTCGCATCAAGATTATGTTGAATGAACTTTCCAAGGAAACTACTGAACCTTCAACAAGAGTTGTTGAAGAACCCAACACTTCGACAAGAGTTTTTGAAGTTGGTTCATCTAATAGATCATGTCCACCTCAAGTGTTGAAGGAACTGCTATATGGGTTTAATAGAAATCCTAGCGATGGTAGTTGACGGAGATGTTGAGGATCCATTGTCTTACTAGAAGGCAATGAGGGATATCGACAAAGATGAGTGGATCAAAGCTATGGATCTCGAAGTGGAGTCTATGTACTTCAATTCTATTTGGGATCTTGTAAATGAACTTGATGGGGGTAAAACCTATAGGTTGCAAATGGATCTACAAGAGAAAACTGGGTGCTTTTGGGAAGGTAGGAACCTTCAAGGCTATACTAGTGGCAAAGGTGTTGGGGTTGATGTCCTAAATCTTGTAGGGTCTTATAGTTTGTAAACATTATTGAACAAACTCATTATGTATTTAATAAAATATTTGATATTTTATTCATTGTCTATAAAATATATGATATTTTAGTTGCATTAACCACAAACCAATAAACTAACATTCGAGGTTATCTTTGTAACTAAAACATGTATGTGGAGACATATAGGTGGATCATGTTTAAGTGATAACCTAAATGGTCTGTAGTAGATGGATACGGTTGGGTACCTTATCCTGGTGACACTACGAGTATGGTCCACTTTGTAGGTATTTCAATTGTTGTAAAGTGCTACAAATAATATGATTCTGATCATTCATGTATAGACATGCAAGTAGGGATATTTTATATCAAGGATTTTGTATAAGACCAGACCACGAAGTGTTTAGTCTCGTTATATAACACCGTTCATAATAGAGACTCACATTTCACCAAGATGACCATAGGTAACATGACCTGAATCCTAAGTGAGTTATGAACTCCTACCTATGAGGGAGGTCCTTTGATTTGTATGGGTAAGAATGGCCAGATCGTCGACTCAACAAGCCTACCATTTTAAGGATTCGTCTAATTTGGGAGCTAGGAACACAACTACACAAGATGAAATTCACCCCTTCCCCGAGGCAGGGGTAAGTAGATAAATTGCTCCCTTTAGGGCAGATTCTGGGTCTTGAACAATGTGGCGCCACACCCTCTCTTGGCCTAAGAGGGGTTTAGTCATAGTTGGACTATGATCTATTATTCATTAGAGGGATCAGTGGTACTTAAAGAGTTAGATGTAACTATAGGAGCAAAACGGTAATTTGGCCTAGTTGTACTTATGAGCAATTTGTGAAGGGTTATCATACTGTTGGTTGGTTATATCCAATGGATACAAAAATATATCTGTAGTGCAAAAAGTGCAGCTGTCGGTCTTTAGTGAAGTGCCTAATAGTTAATGGATGATGAATAATGTAATTAAAGAGTTTAATTAATTATTCATGTCCCGTTGGGGCTTCAAGCTATAGGTCTATGAGGTTCCCTTGGTAGATCAATAGGATTTAGTTGAGAATCAGTTCTTGGATAAATTTGAATTGTTCAAATTAATAGAGGGATTTAATTATATATGATATAATTAAGTTGTTTCAATTATATGTGACATAATTGTCACAATGTATTTGATACATTATAGCTTAATGGGAGGAAATGAGTATTTGAATGAGATTCAAATATAGTTTCTATGAATTGGATTCATAGTTGTTAAATTTAATATAAATATGATATATATTAAATGCCATATAATAGAGAAAAGAAACTATAGTTTATATTGTATGTTAAACAATACTAAAACTATAGGTTATATGTTATATTTGATATAACATATAATTATATATATTTATATACATATATATATAATATGATAAGTTAGTTATCATATTTATATTATCATTATCATTATTATTTTAATAATAAGGAAGAGAGTTACAACTTCCTTCCCATTCTTTTCTCTCCACCCATGTAAGTGGGTGGTGGTTTGGCAAGGAGAATAAAAGAAAAATGTTTTCTTCTTCTTCTTTGAAGAAGTGTTGAACGATTGAGATAGTGGAGAAAAATACAGAAGAGTTCTGTTTTGTCTTGAGTTTTGAGAGTTCTCAATCTTTCCTCTTACACATTAAGTTTTCCCTCTTAACCAAAATAGTTAGAGTCCACCACTTCTAGGTTCTCACCATGAGAATACCAAGGTAACTTTTTTGGTAGTATCCGGTTTTGTTCGAGGTTAATCTTGAAGAAGGTCTCCAAGGAGTTCATGGTTTTTTCGAGGGAAAACGTGAAGAAAAGTTCTTCAAAGGTGAGGTTTCTTGAAACTTTTTAATTTTTTCTAAAGCATGCTGTAATTTAGAATTAAATGCATATCTTGTTTATTTGTTTACTGTAAATTTTATATTCAATGAAAATGGAATTTGGTCGATCCTCTTACGCTCAAGGTTCTCTCTCATTAGAGTTCCTTCAATTGGTATCAGGGCCAGGTTGTAGGTTTCTGATTCCAAATTCCATTCTTTTATTGAATCTTTTTACAGTAATGGTGGGTTTTATGATCAGTGTTCTGTTTATGTGATGAATGGTTGTGGATGTAATTTGTTGATGTTTGTTTCTGGATAGAACTCTCTATTTAAGGCTTTCTTTTATTTACAAATTTGGCTTGTAAAGGCCCTTGTGTTTTTGGGCATTAATCTTTCAATCGAGTATGTGATTTATAAGTTTGAGTCACTCGTGCTATTTTCGGGTTGCTTCAAAGAAGAGTTGCAGAGCGTTGTTTTGATGAAAAAGATGAAATAGAGGTTCCAGATCATGTAGCTACAACTAAACAATCGTGTAGTTACAGCTAAACGATCGTGTAGCTCTTATTATGCGATCAGGTAGCTTTTACTACACGATCGTGTAGCATTTCCTAAACGATCACATAGCTAACGCTATGTGATTGTGTAGAGTTTGCTACATGACCGTGTGGCATTTGCTACAAGATCACATAGTTGTTTGCCACACGATTGCAAGGTCTTTAGATGCTCATCGCATAGTTGCTTGCTGAACGATCACACAGTCTTTCATGCTCATCGCATCGTTGCTTGCTACGCGATCGTGCAGACTTTCCTACGAGATCACATAGATGCTCATCGCATAGTTCATTTGCTACACGATCAGCTGCAAGGTGGTTCTTTGAAGTGTGGTTTGGTTCGAGCGGTTCAAGACTCGGTTCACCTTTCTGAACTGGTTGACTTAAATTTTGTAATAGTTAGCCTTTTGTTTTTTTCCTTTTCAGAGGTCCTATCCCAGTCCATCAACTCTTAGATTAAATATACATACGATGCATGTTTTATATTATATGTCATAATGTATGTCATATAGGTTTAAAACCCACCGTTGGTTATGCATTGATGCTCATACTGTTGGGGTTGATGCCCTAAACTCTCTTAGGTCCTGTAGTTTGTGAACATTGTATTGAACAAATGCTTGTGATGTAATAATATATGATATTTTTTTTCATTATTGTCTACGGTGTTGGGATTGGTGTCTTAATTCTCCCAGAGTCTCGTTGTTTGTAATGATACACATTGTTTGATGAATAAAATAAATGTTATTTCATTCTGGCATTTACTCATATCCAATAAACAAAGCTCCTTGGTTATCTTATGTGAACTTAAGCATGTATATGTGATATACTAGTGGACCATGCCTTAAGTGATAACCTAAATAGGTTTGTAGTATAAGGATTAAGGTGGGATACTTGATCCTGGTGACACTATGGATATGGCCCGTTTTTAGAGGTTTGAAAGTGTTGTAAACTACTATAGATAATAGATCCTGACCATTCATGTGGAGACGTGCGAGCGGGGGTGTCCTATACAAAGAGTTTGTATAAGACCGGACCACGAGATGACTAGACTCTGTATATAATGGTATTGATACTAGAGACCTACATCTGATCTAAACGACCACAGGTGACACGACTTTAATCCTGAGTGTTTTGGGAACTCTTACCTTACAGGGCAGTCCTTTGATTAGTATGGGTGAGAGTGGCCAGATTGTCAAATCAACATGCCTACCTTTTTGGGGATTTGTCTGATCTGGGAGTTGGGAACTCAATCCACAAGATGGAATTCACTTCTTTCCTGAAGCAGGGATAAGTAGAGAGATTGCTCCCTTAAGGGCTAATTCTAGGGCTTGAACATAGTGGCCACAACTTCTCTTTGGAAGAGAGGACTCAGTCATAGTAGGACTATGACTTATGTTCATTAGAGGGATCAGTGGTACTTAAGAAGTTAGATGTAACTACAGGGGCATTTTGATTATTGGCCCAGCTGTACTTACGAGCGATCTATGAAGGGTTGTCGCACTACTGATTGGTTAAGATGGACACATAATATATCTGTGGTAAGGAGAGTTAAGCTGTCAGTCTTTAGTAGAGTGCCTGGCAGTTAACAAATGGTAGATCCCATGACTAAAGAGTTTAGTCAGTTATTCACGTACTGTTGGAGCTTCGAGCTACAGGTCCGTAAGGTCCTCTTGGTAGCTCAATGGATTTAGTTGAGGATCAGTTTCTTGGTGTTGATTTGAAATGTTCAAATTGATTAGAGGTAATTCGATTATATGTGATATGATTGGTATGATGTATAAGATACATCTAGTGGAGATTAATGTAAATGAGATTTACATTAAATGCCATGGAATCGAAAAAGAACTATGGTTCATATGTTTCATGAGATGAAATATTAAAACTATAGATTATAAATATTGTATGATAAGTTGGTTATCATTTATATTTATAATAATATTAATTATTGGATAATTAAATATTTTTCTCTAATAATCAATTGAGTGGGAGGTTATTGGTGGTTTTCATGATAACCGTGAGATAAAATAAAATTTGTTTTCCTAATTTTAGAAAGTTTTTGACAAAATTGTTTTTGAGATTTTTCTCTTAGAAAAAGAATCTCACGGAAGTTGCCAAGTAAATAGGGATTTACGACAGTTTGACTAAGGTAAATGATCGTGCAGTGTTTTGTAAGTGACAGACACAGAACTAAACGATCATTTAGCTTTTGCTAAACGATTGGGCATCAACCTATACGATAGGTTCAGTCTTCTCCCACTTGCTCAATCATTTACACGATTATTGTATCCTCCGTCTTTTGCCTCAAACCAAGTCCACACAGAGCCCACCGTCTAGATTTTCAAACCGAGAATACCAAGGTAGCCTTCTTGGTGGTGTCATACTCAACTCGACGCCATCGAAGTTCTATGGAGGCTGTTCATGCCATTGAGGTATTCGTGACCGAGGGATCACTGAATTCGAGTGTGCGTAGTTCGTGCTGCATAGCAGTCGTGTTTTTTTAGCGTTCGAGGTTGCTGTGTTCGAGCGTTCGTGCGCAAGGAGTGTGGAGATGAGTCTATAAATGTTCATAGCCTTTCTCTTTGATCATTTGTAGTTTCATACTGTAATTTCTGTATTGAATGCATAACCGTATGTTTCTATTTTGACTGTAATTTGTTAAGTTCATACATGATTGTAATTTTGGAATGATCTTTTCCGCTGCTCATGGAAATCCTCATGATCTATTTCCTTCATACGGAACATTGGATGTTTTAATTGCTTTACCACAAACCAATAAACTAAGAACCCTGGTTGTCATTGTAACTTAAGCATGGATGTGAAGATATACAGATGGATCATGTCTTAAGTGATAATCAAAATGGTCTATAGCATATAGATATAGGTGGGAAACCTTATCCTGGTAACGCTACGGATGCGTCCTGCTTTGTAGAATAGTTACAAGTGTTGTGACTTGCTATAGGTGGTCTGATCTTGATCATTCATGTGGAGACATGCGAACGGGGGCGTCCTATACAAAGGAGTTTATATAAGATTGGACCACAAAGTGTTATAGTCTCGTTATGTAACGTCGTTCATGATAGAGACTTCATTTCACTGGGATGACCATAGATAACATGACCTCAATCCTAAGTGAGATGGAAACTTTTGCCTTTGAGGGTGGTCCTTTGATTTGCATGGGTACGAGTGGTCAAATCGCCACCTCAAACCTACCACTTTGGAGATTCGTCTGATTTGGGAGCTGGAAACTCAGTTACACAAGATGAAATTCATTCTTTCCCTGAAGTAGGGGTAAGTAGACAGACAGCTCCCTTAAGGCCTGGTTCTGGGGCTTGAACAATGTGGCGCTGCAAACCTTCTCATGGCTCGAGAGGTGTCCACACATAGTAGGACTATGTTATATTGTTCATTAGAGGGATCAACGGTACTTAAGGAGTTAGATGTATCTATAGGGGCAAAACGGTAAACTGGTCCAGCTATACTTACGAGCATCTGTGAAGGGTTATTGTACTGTTGATTGGTTATATTCGATGGACATAGAAATATATCTGTGGCGAGAAGAGTGTAGCTGTCGGAGCTTCAAGCCATAGGTCCATAAGGTCCCCTTGGTAGCTCAATGGATTCAAGTTGAGAATCAGTTTTTGGGTCAGTTTGAAGTGTTCAAATTGACAAGAGGGAGTTCGGTTATATATGATATGATTGAACTGGTCAATTATATATGATATAGTTGACATGATTTATGAGATGCATTAATTGGAGGAAAAGGATATAAATATGATTTATATCTAATAGAAGAGAAAATGACTATGGTTCATATTTTGCATATGATGTGATATTAAACCATAAGTTATAAATATAATATGATTATATTTATTTTTTTAATCAAACAATTATAAGATAATTGTTGGCGTTTTTTTCTCTGTAATCGAATGAGATAGTGGGAGGTTGCAATTAGTTTTTGTAACTAAAGGATAAAATGAAAATGGTTTTCATTTTGCAAAGGGATCAGATAATCGCTCTTCGAATTAGTACACTGCCCATCGCCTAGCAAACAGAAGCATACACAATAGCTCAAAGTTTACTAAACGATCGTGTACATACGTGCTTTTCCTAAACGATCGCATAGTATTGCCTAAACGATCGTCTGGCTTTTTCTAAGCGATCGCACGCCCGAGCGTCTTACTAAACGACCGTCTAAATGATCAGCCCCAGTTTACTACACGATCTTCTACCTTTATCTAAACGATCAAGGATTTGTCTATACGATAGGCTTCAGATATCTCCCACTTGCTTGGTCGTGGTAAACGATCGTTCCTTCCTCCTTCCCTCTACCAAATCCAATAGAGCCCACACCTTTTGAAATCTCACTACGAGAATACCTAGGTTTCCAAGTGGTTGTGTCCTCCATTGTTTCCTTGTTTGTGAGGAGTCTGTTCGTGGGTAGACGACAACGAGATTTGGTGGATGATTGGTTTGGCTTGCACAGCGACGACAAAAGGTGCAATCCTTTAACGAGAGCGAGATTTAAAGCGAAGAAGAGTTCTTCAACAGGTATGTATCTAGTTCCTTTGTTGTTTAAAGTTCAAAACATGCCGTAATTTGTTGGTAAATGCATAACTAGTATGTTTGATTGTGAATGCGGTATTTCTATCACAATGAATTTGGAACGATCTTGCTTCTGCTCAGAGGTGCTCTTTGATAAGAGTTCCTTCAATTGGTATCAGAGTCAGGTTCTGATATTCCAAATTCATTGATGCAAAGAATAGCATTTACTTTCTCAGTGGGTAAAGCATGTCTTCACTCTGTTTAATTGTTAAATAGTTTTCTGGATGTGAATTAATGGAGTTTTCTGGGATGAAACCTCTGGTTATTTAAATTCTTTTACATTCAAAGTTAATTGTAAGGGCCCCTGTGTTTTTGGGCATATTAACTTGCAATCGAGTCTGTAAATTCAAAGTGTTTGAGTCTCTGTGAGTTGTTCGTGATGAGGCTTCAAGGCAAGGAGTTGTTGTTCTTCAAGGATGAAGACTACCAAGCGTTGGTTGGGTCATGTAAACGATGAGGTAAGCAATCGTAGAGTATCGAATACTCGGAAGCATGTTGATGCGTGCGATCGTGTAGCTCAGCAAGCCTCATCGCTTTGTTCCTGACTACATGATCACGGAGTAAATTTGTTACTTAGCGCTTGTTATGTGATCGTCTAGACGATTGTGCTTCATGGCAACTTTGTTGTCTAAACGATCGTTTAGACTTGCGCATGTAAAGTCTGGTGCACTAAACGATCGAGTGCCTCATGCTTCATCGCATTATCTATGGTACTCGATCGTAGCTAAACGATCGTGGATACCCGACCAGTTTACTAAACGATGAGGAGCTTCACCTGAATGGTTCAAGACCCAGTTCGCCTGTGAACCGGTTTGCTCGATGGAAAATGTAATAGATAGAATTTTATTTCCGTTTTTGAGACGGTTCATCCCAGTCCATTAATCTTTGTGAATGTACATTGGATGTATGTTTATTTATATGTCATATATAGTAGAAATCCCACCTTAGGTTATGCAATTTTCATAGGGGTGTTAAAAAAACCAGGTAACCCGACCAACCCGGACTACCCAACCCAAACCGCAAGGGTTGGGTTGGGTTAAAAATGTTAAAAAATATTAAATTCAGGTTGGGTCTGGGGTTACCCCATTTCAGGGTCGGGTCAGCCCGACCCGACCCGAATACATATATATATAAATAAATAAATAAAAGTTAAAAAAATAGTCAAATTAAAAAAAAAAGAACTGGTGACTCAACCTGACCCAACCCGAAAATTTTGGGTTGGGTTGGGTTAGGTTGACCCTCCAAAAAAGAACTAATAAGGTTCATTATTACTCAACCCAAATTTTTGGGTTGGTCCACAAAAATCTTCCAACCTGGCCCAACACGGACTACCCCTAATTGGTCATGCATCATCTCTTTATTGTAAGTGTTATGATTTAGAGAAGCATGATTTAAATTACATAAGAGCATGCTCATGCATCATATAATATAAGAGTTATATTTATGCATGCATTAAGCAAAGACATGCATCATCTTTATATTATAAGTGTTATAGTATAAGGATGTATGGAAGCATGCTTTCTTGGTTCATTACAAGTATATAAAAGTTAGGTATAGTAATGAATGGACGTTGCATGAAGCATGATACATAGGTTAAATTTATAAGATTTATAACATGTGTACGGTTTTAGTTGTTTATTTTATAAGAGTTATAAGGAAATTAAAACTAAAATCTATAAGAAAGACATGCATGCGAACTTAGGCTTGAATCATGGTTTTATGTTTTAAAACTTGGTGGAGATAGACCTAAGATCAAGGTTCTAATGAGATTAGCAACCTAAGGTTTAATCTTTTAATCAGTTTAATAGGATTAAATTGACTAATAAAAGATTAAAAGTGTAGCAAATCTATCTATAAGGGACCTTTTATCTAAGGCGGGTTCTGTCTAGGCTGGGGTATTTAAGGTGATGGAAACGGAACACCCCAACCTGGAAACCTACCTGAAAAGGTGAATTAGATAGATTTGATACATGCATGAAAATTTTAGGACAGTCAATTAAAGAGTTTAATGTGACTACTTAAACTTGTTTAATTTCAAAGAAAAAAGTTTTTTTTGAGTAAATTAAATGGACTTAGATAAAATCAGTAGCCGGATGGTCTAAGTCAATGAACCCCTAGGTAGAGCATTCAGTGGGAGATACTTGGGGTATCTGATACTTCATTTAAACCTCTTCGTGTCTCTCCCTTTATTGTCCACACCGTGAGATCTATCCTCGGCCTCGTGTCACCCTGGGAGTGTCCCCTTAAAGATGGTGTTTGGATAGGTCAATATCAAGGTGGACAGAGAGAATGTTCATAGTAAGTGGGAGCGGGACATGTCACAGCATATCCCACGGTCTCTCTCGTTAGGTTGGATAAGGTTTCTGTGCATCGCCTCGAGGCACCCTGGAAGTGTCCCTCTATAGGATGGCAGTTTTGCACGTTTCTTTATCTAATCTCCTAGATAAGATAAGGTTGCTTTAGTCTCTTGTCCTAATCTACTTTTACCCTATGGTGGGCGCATTAGGGTGGGACTTTAGGGCCGAAAACGAGGGGTTACACTTACGCGGAATTGTTAAGGGTTAACAGTTCTGGACCAAATAAATGGTGACTGTTAGGTGCAGTTACAAGAGTTGTTTCTACCTAATGGTTGAGAGTGTCTCATCCAGTGAAGGGGCATCTGATCATCCCAGCGGTGACGTTTGTCCTACCTCGCTGGGGCATCATTTTGAAATAGAAGTCTTTTCACTTATAGTACTTGGAAATTTTTTTTTGCTAAAACTAAAATTGGTGTTAAAATATGGTTTTGCATAGACTTATTAAGTTTGTTCTATTTTAAGCAACGTAATTATGGCCACCGCCACTTTAGCTCTACTTAGTGCCGATAAACTGACTGGCGAGAATCACGCTAGATGGAAACACACCATCATAACCATTTTAATCATCGATGATCTCATGTTTGTCTTTATAGAGGAGTGTCCTCCTATTCCACCTCCTAATGCCACTCAAAATGTTTGGGAGGCCTATGAGCGGCGAATGAAAAGGTCCGAGCCTATATCTTAGCCATTATTAACGATGTTTTAGCCAAGAAGAATGAGCCTATGGTCTCAGCGCATGAGATCATGGAGTCCCTGCAGGGAATGTTCGGACAACTGTCTGGACAGCTCATACACAAGACTCTTAAATGCATTTTCAACTCCAAAATGGAGAAAGGCACCTCTGATCATGAAAATGTGCTTAACATGATGATCCACTTTAATGTGGCGGTGATGAATGGGTCTCGGATCGATAAGGGTAGCCAGATTAGCATTATCCTGCATTCGTTATCGGATAGCTTCCTGCACTTTGTCAGTAATGCAATTCTGAAACAAGTGGACTATACCCTTACAACTCTTCTCAACGAGTTGCAGACATTCCAATTCTGTCTGAAAAGTAAGGAGAAAAGGGTTGGTGAGGCAAATGTTGCCTCATCATCAAAGAAGTTCCATCGAGGTTTGACCTTAGGGACTAAGTCTGCACATTCTACTTCTAACACTACTAAATGGAAGAAGAAGAAGGGTGGTAAGGGGAAGGGGAAAACGCCTGCTAACCCACCGCTTGTCGCCCAGCTGGGAAGGCAACCAGTGCCTGAAGACAAGGAAAATGTTTCCATTGTAACTAGGATGGGCACTGGAAGAAAAATTGTCCTTCTTGGATCAAAGAGAAGAACAAGGCTAAGGCTAAGGCCAAGGAAAAACAAGGTAAATATGATTTACTGGTATTAGAAACTTGTTTAGTAGAGAATGATGATTCTACCTGGATTATTGACTTTAGGGCCACTAATCATGTTTGTTCTTCTTTTCAGGGGATTAGATCCTGGTGGCAGCTAGAGGTTGGTGAGATGATGATGCGAGTAGACACTGGGCACGTCATCTCAGCTGTGGCAGTGGGAGGGGTCCAGTTGACTTTACATAAGAAATTTCTAATTTTAGATAATGTTTATGTAGTTCTTGAGTTGAAAAGAAACTGAATTTCTGTAAAGTATCTGATACAGTGTAAATATACTCTGCTTTTTCAATTGAATAAAGTGTTTATTCATAAAAATGGAATTTATATCTATTTAGCATATCTGGAAAATAAGTTGTATGTGCTAAGGTAGTAAGCAACGAGTTCCCTCCATAACATAGAGATGTTTAAAACTGTTGTAACTCAAAATAAACGACAAAAGGTTTCTCCAAAAGAAGAATGCCCAACTTTGGCACCTTCGATTAGGGTACATCAATCTCAATAGGATTGAGAGGTTGGTGAATAATGGACTTCTAAGCGAGTTAGAGGAAAATTCTTTACTGGTGTACGAATCTTGCCTTGAGGGCAAGATGACTAAAAGATCTTTTACTGGAAAAGGTTATCGAGCCAAAGAGCCTCTAGAGTTAGTACATTCAGACCTCTATGGTCTGATGAATGTGCACGCGAGGGGAGACTATGAGTATTTCATCACCTTTACTGATGATTACTCTAGGTATGGATATGTTTATTTGATGCAACGGAAGTCTAAATCCTTTGAAAAGTTCAGAGATGGATTAAGAGACTTCGATCAGATCGAGGTAGAGAGTTTTTGGATTCGAGGTTCCAGGACTATTTGATAAAAGATGGAATCATTTCCCAACTCTCAGCACTGGGTACACCTCAGCAGAATGTGTAGTGGAGAGGAGAAATAGAACCTTGTTGGACATGGTTCGGTCAATGATGAGTTACACATTCTTACTAGACTCGTTTTGGGGTTTTGCGGTGGAGACTACAGTGTACATACTCAACTATGTTCCTTCTAAGAGTGTTGCGAGAACACCTCTGGAGTTGTGGAATGGGCGTAAAGCTAGTTTACGTCACTTCTGCATATGGGTTGCTCAGCACATGTGCTTCAGGCTAATCCAAAGAAATTGGAACCACGGTCGAGGTTGTGCCTCTTTGTAGGTTGCCTCAAAGGTACATGAAGAGGTTACTTTTATGATCTTACGAAAAACAAAGTGTTTGTGTCTACGAACGCTGCCTTCCTGGAGAAGGATCATATTTGGGAGCACAGTCCACGTAGTAAGTGATAACGAGCAGAAATGCACGTTATCATAGTGCTAAGTTCTTAAATAATGTTGGATTGCACTGATAAAACATGTTAAATTGCGTCCATCAAGCATCAATTTCATAATATTGCGGTCGCATGCGTTCAGAATAGTTGATTTTAGTGTTTTTATGCAGCATATGCGTTGACACAATGCAAGAATTGGGATCATAGGAAATCATTGGTCGAGCGCAACTTCACCGCAAGGCTTTATAATGATTGTGTTCGCAAACATTCACCCGAGAAGGATTGTCGCAACTTGGTCAGCACAACATGGTGGGCGCATCTGGGTGAAAGTCTAATTAATCACGATGGGACAAAAAGCTAATGACAGTCAAATCCGAATTAAGTTGACAGCCGATAACGATCACACGTACATTCAGCTTTTCGGTGACAAATATTCGGCACATCAGTCAGGAATTAAAGCTATCCCACCTGTACAATCATGAAAGATAAGTCGTCGTTCACCTTAGATATTATATAAATACCAGAGGCATCCTTCAGAAAAGGGGTTCACCATTCATTAGTTCAAAGTTTCATATGCCCTTGTTCATAGTTTTCTTTCGTTTTAAGGTGGACGCGAGAGAAAAGGTTGTGCCAATAGATCGTTTCAGTAAGCTTAGGAGAGCGCCAAAAGCTTCAAAGACAGAGAGAGAGCCGACGCCTGCGGAAGCAGGAACATCTTTAGAAACGAATAGAGATTACAGTGTAAAAGCCTCGGTCAGCAAAGGATTGCTACCAGACTCTCTACCTTTAACTTCCATTGTTATTTTGTACTCCACTCATTTATTGAAATGGAATCTACTTCTCTATATCTGTTCACTCTCTATTATTTACGCATGAGTAACTAAATCAATTGAATGGGTTGAGAAGCCTTTAGCTAGCACAACTAGGGAATCTTCATTCTATGAGATTATCTTGTATTATGTATGCTTCATTTGTCCATTAGAGATACTCAGGAGGGTAGTCTAAGGACAGGATCTAGGCTTGGGAAGGTCAGGTAAGAATCTAGGCTTGAGAGAGTTAGATTAGAATGCATAATCAAGAGATAGGAGCTTAGGAATAAGCACTATTTGTTATCAACGCATCGCATACATCCTAGAGTTAGGATATGATTGTATGCGGTCACCTTGCTTTTATGCATTTTGCATCATCACGTAGGACAAGAGTAGAGACTTAGGGATAAGCTCTATGGACACTTTTGTATTCAACACATGCCTCCTAGAATTAGGAGCATCGCATTTGCATTAGAAAATGACTTGTTGTGCATGGTTGTAGCATGATCACATAGTCTGACGCATTCCCAAGTAACGATAGCTAAAGATCTTCTCAACCTGTTCATCGCATACTCAGTGCATCTATCACACAACTGACTTTTCTCAAATTTGCCGCATTTGTTTATTTTCTCATTAACGCAATTAGCAACAAACCAACAATTTGTTTATCTGGTTACCGCAAAGTCTTCCTAAAAATTACCAATGCAACCTTTTTTCATAAGTCCCTGAGTTTGACCCTGGACTTACCAGGAAACTCGGTGGAATTTACACTTGGATTCCGCTGAGGAAACTTGAGTGCACAACGCAATTTCATCAATGCATATCATCCACATTTCCACTTCATAAAAATAAACATCAGTAAGATTGTGTTACGTGAGCTTTCCAACGAAACTACTGAAACTTCAACAAGAGTTTTTGAAGGGCCTGCATCATCAGTAAGAGTTGTTGATGATAGTTTATCTGGTAGGTCGGTTCTACCTCAAGGGTTGAGAGAACCTCGGTGCAGTAGGAGGATTGCGAACCCACTTGTTCGCTATCTGGGTTTCACTAAAATCCTGGCTATGGTAGCTGATGGCGACGTTGAGGATCTATTGTCTTATTAAAAGGCAATGAAGGATGTTGACTGAGATGAATTGGTAAAAGAAATGAATCTCGAGATGAAGTCAATGTACTTCAACTCAGTGTGGGATCTTATAGATCAGCCTGATGGGGTCAGACTTATAGGATGCAAATGGATCTACAAGAGGAAATGAGGTGCTGATGGGAAGGTGCAAACCTTCAAGGCTCGACTTGTGGGAAAAGGATTATACCCAGGTGGAGGGAGTCGACTATGAGGAGACTTTCTCGTGTGTTTCCATGTTGAAGTGTATCTGCATACTTCTATCCATTGCCACTTATTATAATTATTAGATTTGACAAATGGACGTTAAGACTACCTTTCTTAATGGTAATCTTGAGGAGACCATTTATATGGTGCAGCCCGACGATTCATAGCCCAAGGTCAAGAGAAAAAAGTTTGCAAACTGAATCGGTACATTTATAGGCTGAAATAGGCATCTTGATCTTGGAATATTCGATTTGATACTGGGATCAAATCGTATGACTCTAACCAAAACGTTGATGAGCCTTATGTCTACAAGAAAATCATTAACAATTTAGTAGTTTTCCTAGTGTTGTATGTAGACGATATCCTACTCATTGGGAATGATGTAGGACTACTAATTGTAGTTAATAACTGGCTAGCGACCCAATTCCAAATGAAAGATTTGGGAGAGGCTCAGTTTGGTCTTGGTATACTGATCTTTCGGGATCGTAAAAAAAAAGTGCTAGCGTTGTCTTAGGCATCGTACAATGACAAGATGTTGCTCAAGTACTCGATGTAGAACTCCAAAAAGGGCCTACTGCCTTTCAGGCATGGAGTTATTTTTTCTAAGAAAATGTGTCCTAAGATGCATCAAGAGGTGGAGGATATGAGACGGGTCCCATATGCATCTGCCGTTGGCAGTTTGATATATGCGATGCTCTGTACTAGACCAGACATCTGCTATGCTGTGAGAATAGTCAGTAGGTATCAGTCTAATCCAGGATAGGGTCATTGGACCGCAGTCAAGAACATCCTCAAGTATCTTCAGAGAACGAGGGACTATATGCTCGTGTATGGAACTAAGGATTTGATCCTTACTGGATACACGTACTCTGACTTTCAGACTAATAAGGATTCTAGAAAATCCATTTCAGGGTCAGTTTTTACTTTAAGAAGGAACAGTAGTATGGCGAAGCACTAAGCAGGGGTGCATCACCGACTCCATGATGGAGGTCGAGTATGTAGAGACTTGTGAAGCTACTAAGGATTTCGTTTGGCTCAAGAAGTTCTTGAGTGATCTGGAAGTTGTTCCAGACATGTCTAGGCCCATCACCTTCTATTTTGACAATAGTGGTGTTGTGGCAAACTCCAGGGAGCCTAGGAGTCACAAGCACAACAAACATATAGAGCGGAAGTATCAACTCATCCACGAGATAGTGCATCGAGGGGACGTGATAGTCACGAAGATCACTTCGGAGCACATTGCTAACCCGTTTACAAAACCTCTCACGGCTACAGTTTTTAAGGGTCAACTTCAGAGCATGGTCTACGGGACTGCCCGTGGCTGGACTAGGGCAAGTGGGAGATTTTTGTACTGGGCCTTAGTGCGCTAATTTATTGTTTTGTACTAGTTGTTTGTACACCCCACTCGTTTTTGGACAAGTGGGAGATTGTTGGGGTTGATTCCCTAAACTCTCATTGGGTTCTGTAGTTTGTAAACACTGTATTTAACAAATGTTTGTGATTTAATAATATATGATATTTTCTTCACTATTTTCTATGGAACATTGGATGTTTTAATTGCTTTACAACAAACTAATAAACTAAGATCCCTGGTTGTCGTTGTAACTTAAGCATGTATGTGGAGACATACAAGTGGATCATGTCTTAAGTGATAATCAAAATGGTCTGTAGCACATGGATATAGGAAGGAAACCTTATCCTGGTAACGCTAAGGATGTGGCTTGTGTGGAGACATGTGAGCGAAGGCGTCCTATACAAAGGAGTTTGTATAAGATCAGACCACGAAGTGTTAACGTCTCGTTATATAACGTCGTTCATGACAGAGACTTCACTTCACTAGGATGATCATAGGTAACATGACCTCAATCCTGAGTGAGTTTCGAACTTCTGCCTTTGAGGACGATCCTTATTTGCATGGGTACGAGTGGCTAGGTCGTCAACTCAAACCTACCACTTTGGCGATTCGTCTGATTCGGGAGCTGGGAACTCAACAACACAAGATGGAATTCACTTCTTCCCCGAAGCAGGGGTAAGTAGATAGATTGCTCCCTTAAGGGCTGATCCCAGGGCTTGAGCGATGTGGCGCCACACACCTTCTCATGGCTCGAGAGGTGTCCACACATAGTGGGACTATGTTGTATTGTTCATTAGAAGGATCAGTGGTACTTAAGGAGTTAGATGTAACTATAGGGGTAAAATGGTAAATTGGTCGAGTTGTACTTACGAGCATCTGTGAAGGGTTATCGTACTGTTGATTGGTTATATCCGATGGACACATAAATATATCTGTGGTGAGAAGAGTGCAGCTGTCGGTCTTTAGTGGAATGCCTGACAGTTAATGGATGGTGGATCTCGTGGCTAAAGAGTTTAGTCAGCTATTCACGTACTGTTGAAGTTTCAAGCCATAGGTCCATAAGGTCTCTTTGGTAGCTCAATGGATTCAAATTGAGAATAAGTTTTTGGGTCAGTTTAAAGTGTTCAAATTGACGAGAGGGAGTTTGATTATATATGATATGAATAAACTGGTTCAATTATATATGATATAGTTGACATGATGAATGAGATACATAAATTGGAGGAAAAGGATATAAATATGATTTATATCTAGTAACAAATGTTCTTCTACATGAACAAGTAGTAACTTGGACACCACCATTCAGTGACCTTGGTATTCTCAGAGTGAGAATCCAGGAGGTGTGGGCTTTGTTGGATTTGGTAGAGGGAAGGAGAAAAAAACGATCGCACACAACGACCAAGAAAGTGGGAGAGGTTTGTGTCTATAATATAGACTAGTGCTTGATCGTTTATTAAAAAGTATATGATCATTTAGTAAATCAGGTTGATCGTTTAGACGATTGTTTAGGTAATCTCGCTCTCGCGCGCGATCGCTTAGTAAAAACTACACGATCGTTTAGTAAATTGCGCGTGTACACGATCGTTTAGGAAAAACACTTGAGCAGTCGTGTAGGCTTTGGTAAGCTAAATGATAGACGGTGTACAATTTTTTAAGCGATTATCCGAGACTCTTGCAAAATGAAAACTATTTTCATTTTATCCTTTAGTTATGAAAACTGAATGCAACCTTCTACTTCCACGCACGGTTATGGAGAAGTCCACCAATAATTATCTCATAAATATAATAACTAACTTATCCTATTATATTTATAACCTATCATTTTAATATCACATCATATGCAGCATTTAAACCATAGTCCTTTTCTCCTTTACTAGATATAAATCATATTCATATCCTTTTCCTCCAATTTATGTATCTCATTCATCATGTAAACTATATCATATATAATTGAACCAGTTTATTCATATCATATATAATCAAACTACCTCTCGTCAATTTGAACACTTTAAACTGACCCAAAAACTGATTCTCAACTTGAATCCATTGAGCTACCAAGAGGACCTTATGAACTTGTGGCTTGAAGCTCCAACGATACGTGAATAACTGACTAAACTCTTTGGCCATGAGATCCACCAACCGTTAACTGTCGGACACTCCACTAAAGACTGACAGCTGCACTCTTCTCACCACAGATATATTTCTGTGTCTATCTGATATAACCAATCAACAGTACGATAACCTTTCATAGATGCTCGTAACTACAGCTAGGCCAATTTACCGTTTTGCCCCTATAGTTACTTCTAACTCCTTAAGTACCACTGATCCCTCTAATAAACAATACATCATAGTCTTACTATAAGTGGACACCTCTTAGGCCATGAAAAGATGTGTGGCATTATATCGTTCAAGCCCCGGAATCATCCCTTACGGAAGTAATCTATCTACTTACCCTTACTTTGGGGAAGGAGTGAATTCCATCTTGTGTAACTGAGTTCCCAGCTCCCAAATCAGACGAATCCCCAAAGTGGTAGGTTTGAGTCGGCAATCTGGCCACTTGCACCCATGCAAATCAAAGGACCACCATTAAAGGCAGAAGTTCCCAACTCACTCAGGATTAAGGTCATGTTACCTATGGTCATCCTAGTGAAGTGAAGTCTCTGTCATGAACGACGTAATATAACGAGAGTATAACACTTGGTGGTCCGGTCTTATACAAACTCCTTTGAATAGTACGCCTCCGCTCGCATGTCTCCACATGAATGATTAAGATCAGACCATCTGTAGCACGTCACAACACTTGTAACAATATACAAAGTGAGCCGTATCCGTAGTGTCACCAGGATAAGGTTTCCTTCCTATATCCACGTACTACAGACCATTTTTGTTATCACTTAAGGCATGATCCACCTGTATGTCTCCACATACATGTTTAAGTTACAATGACAACCAGGAATCTTAGTTTATTGGTTTGTGGTAAAGCATTTAAAACATCCCATGTTTCATAGACAACAGTGAAGAAAATATCATATATTATTACATCACAAGTGTTTGTTCAATATAGGTGTTTACAAACTACAGGACCTAATGAGAGTTTAGGGCATCATCCCCAACAATCTTCCACTTGTCCTAAAGTGAATAAGGTGTACAAAACAACTAGTATAAAACAATAAACTAGGGCACTAAGGCCCAGTACAAAAATCTCCCACTTGCCCTAGTCCAGCCTTGGGCAGTCCCATAGACCCATGCTCTGAAGGTGACCTTAAAAAACTATAGCCGTCAGAGCCTTCGTAAACAGGTCAGCAACGTTGTGTTTCGAAGCGATCTTTGTGACTATCACGTCCCCTCGATGCACAATCTGGCGAATGAGATAATACCTCCACTCTATATGTTTGTCGCACTTGTGACTCATGGGCTTCTTGAAGTTCGCCACAGCACCACTATTGTTACAATAAAGGGTGATGGGCTTAGACATGTCTAGAACAACTTCCAGATCAGTCAGGAACTTCCTGAGCCAAATGACCTCCTTAGCAACTTCACAAGCCGCTACATACTCGACCTCCATCATGGATTCGGTGATGCACCCTACTTAGTGCTTCGCCATACTACAGCTCCTCCGTTAAGAGTGAAAATTGACCCTAAAGTGGATTTTCGAGAATCCTTATTAGTCTGAAAGTCAGAGTCCGTGTATCTAGTAAGGATCAAATTCTTAGTTCCATACACGAGCATATAGTCCCTCGTTCTCCGAAGATACTTGAGAATGTTCTTGACTGCGGTCCAATGACCCTATCCTGGATTAGACTGATACCTATTGACAATCCCCACAACATAGCAGATGTCTGGTCTAGTACAGAGTATCCTATACATCAAACTATAACAACAGATGCATAGAGGACCCGTCTCATCTCCTCAACCTCTTGAGGCGTCTTAGGACACATTTCCTTAGATAATTTAACTCCATGTCTGAAAGGCAGTAGGCCCATTTTGGAGTTTTGCATCGAGTATTTGAGCAATATCTTGTCAATCTACAATTCATGAGACAACGACAACACTTTGTTCTTTTGATCCCGAAAGATCTGAATACCAAGAACAAATTGAGCCTCTCCCAAATCTTTCATTTGGAATTGGGTCGCTAGCCAATTCTTAACTGTAGTCAGTAAATCTACATCATTCTCAATGAGTAGGATATCGTCTACATACAACACTATGAAAACTACTGAACTGTGGATGATTTTCTTGTAGACACAAAGCTCATCAACGTTTTGGTCAAATTCATACGATTTGATCGCAGTATCAAACCGAATGTTCAAAGATCGAGATGCCTGTTTCAGCCCATAAATGGGCTGATTCAGTTTGCAAACTTTTTTATCTTGATCATAGGCTATGAATCCTTCGGGCTGTACCATATAAATGGTCTCCTCAAGATTACCATTAAGAAAGGCAGTTGATAATAGGCAGAAATGCACGTTATCATAGTGCTAAGTTCTTAAACAATGTTGGATTGCATTGATGAAATATATTACTTTGCGTCCATTAAGCATCAATTTCGTAATATTGCAGTCGCATGCGTTTAGCGCATTAGAACTATTGATTTTTGTATTTTTGCGCAGAATATGCGTTAACACAATGCAAAGATTGCAATCATAGGAATTTATTAGTCGAGCGCAACTTCAACGCAAGATTTTGCGTTGATCATGCTCGCAAACATTCACCCGAGAAGGATTGCCGTAACTTGGTCAGCGCAACATGGTGGGCGCATCTGGGTGAATGGTTAATTAAGAGCGATGGGACAGAAAGTTGATGACAGTCGAATCCAAATTAAGTTGACAGCGGATAACGGTCATAAAGTACATTCAGTTTATTGGTAACAATTATCCGACGCGTCAGTCAGGAATTAAAACCGTCCCATCTGTACAACTAGGAGAGAGAAGCCGCCTTTCACCATGGATGTTTTATAAATACCAAGGGCGTTCTTCAGAGAAGGGGTTGACGAGAAAACCAGTTGCTTTTGTTCATAATTTTCCTTTCCATTTTAAGGTGGAGCAAGAGAAGAGTGGTGGCGCCAGAGATCGCTCAGGAAAACTCGAGATAGAATCTTGGGGCGTAAGAGTAGAGAGCGGGCCGACTCTCGCGAGAGCGAGAATATCTTTAGAGCACGAGTAGAAATAGTGTAAACGCCTGGCAGCAAGAAATTGCTACCAGGCTCTTTACTATACTTGCATTGTTATTTTGTACTTCATCTTCATATCTATTCAATGAAAGTTCTATTTCTACATCTACTCACTCTCTTAATACGCATGAGTAGCTAAACTAGTTGAATGGGTTGAGAAGAACTAAGCTAACATGACCTAGGAAGTTCAGTGCTTGCGATTCTCTTGTTTTATGCTGTGCAAAATACCCTTTAGAGTTACTCGAGAGATAGTCTAAAGAAAGAACCTAATGTCTCGAGAGAGCTAGGTTAGAATCTGAACTCGAAAGAGCAAGATTAGGCTTGCATAAACAAGAGATAGAGACTTAGAGATAAGCTTTGTTTGTCAACTTGCATCGCATGCATCCTAGGAATAGGAATGATATTATGTGGTCACATATTTGTATGGATGTCATTTTGTCATCGCATAAATAGGAATAGAGGTTTATGTGTAAACCCTGTAGACTTATCACATATATATCGCATGCGTTCTTGCCTTAGAAGCCGTTGTATTCGCACCGAGAGGTTATTTACTATTGTATGCATGTTGCATGATCACAAGCATGAACGCATTCTAGGGAGTGTTAGATGAAACCTTTCTTAACCCATTCACAGCATATTCATCACATTTCCCATTTACAACTCTTTCCCAACTCTACCGCATTTGTTATTTATTTTTAATTAACGCAATCACAAACTAAACACTTTATTTATTTTCCCAATTACCACAAAGTTTTCATCAAAATTAAAAACGCAATCTATTTTCACAAGTCCCTATGTTCGATCCTGGACTTACCAGGAAACTCAGAGGAATTTACACTTGAATTCCGCCGGGGAAACTTGAGTGCACAACGCAATTCCATCAACGCATATCATCCATATTTCCGCTTCAATAAATAACGCATCAGTAGTCTTAACGTCCATTTGCCATGGTTATGAGGATGCGGGTAGACTTCAACATGGCGACAGGCGAGAAAGTCTCCTCATAGTCGATTCCTTCCACTTGGGTACAGTCGTTTGCCATCGGCTACCATAGCCAGGATTTTAGTGAAACCCATATAGTGAATAGGTGGGAGGATTGCAAACCCATCTGTTCGCTATCTGGGTTTCACTGAGATCCTGGCTATGGTAGCCGATGGCGATGTTGAGGATTCGTTGTCTTATCAGAAGGCAATGGAGGATGTTGACCAGGTTGAATGGGTCAAAGCCATGGATCTCAAGATGGAGTCGATGTACTTACACTCAGTATGGGGTCTTATAGATCAGCCTGATGGGGTAAGACTTATATGTTGTAAATGGATCTACAAGAGGAAATAGGGTGCCGATGAGAAGGTGTAAACCTTCAAGGCTCGACTTGTGGAAAAGCGTTATACCTAGGTGGAGGGAGTCGACTATGAGGAGACTTTCTTGCCTGTTGCCATGTTGAAGTGTATACACATCCTCCTATCCATTGTTGCTTATTATGATTATGCGATTTGGCAAATGGACATAAAGACGACCTTTGTGAATGGAAATCTTGAGAAGACAATTTATATGGTGTAGCCCGAGGGATTCATTGCCCAAGTTCAAAAGCAAAAATTTTGCAAACTGAATATGCCCATTTATGGACTGAAACAGGCGTCTCGATCTTGGAACATTCGGTTGATACTATGATCAAATCGTATGACTTTGACCAAAACGTTGATAAGCCTTGTGTCTACAAGAAGATCGTCGACGGTTCAGTAGTTTTCCTAGTGTTGTATGTAGATGATATCCTACTAATTAGGAATGATTTAGGACTACTGACTGTAGTTAAGAACTGGCTAGCGACCCAATTCCAAATGAAATATTTGGGAGAAGCTTAGTTTGTTATGGGTATACATATCTTTCAGGATCGTAAGAACAAACTGCTAACACTGTCTCATGCATCGTACATTGACAAGATGTTGCTCAAGTACTCGATGCAGGACTACAAAAAAGGCCTACTGCCATTCAGGAATTGAGTCACTTTGTCTAAGAACATGTGTCCTAAGATGCCTCAAGAGGTTGAGGAGATGAGACAGGTCCCATATGCATTTTTCGTTGGCAGTTTGATGTATGCGACGCTCTATACTAGGCCAGACATCTGCTATGTTATGGGAAGAGTCAGTAGGTATCAGTCTAACCAAGGCCCAGGTCACTAGACCGCAGTTAAGAACATCATCAAGTATCTTCGGAGAACGAGGGACTACATGCTCGTGTATGGATCTAAGGATTTTATCATTACTGGATACATAGATTCTAACTTTCAGACTAATAAGGACTCTCGAAAGTCCACTCCAGGGTCAGTTTTTACTCTTAACGAAGGAACAGTAGTGTGGCGAAGCACTAAGCAGGGGTGCATCGTGGACGCCACGATGGAGGCCGAATACGTAGCGGTTTGCGAAGCTGCTATGGAGGCTGTTTGGCTCAAAAAGTTCTTGACAGAGCTGAAAGTTGTTCGACACATGTCTAGGCCCATGACCCTCTATTGTGAAAATAATGGTGCTATGGCGAATTCCAAGAAGCCCAGGTGTCACATGCGTGACAAACACATAGAGCAGAAGTATCATCTAATCCACGAGATAGTGGATCGAGAGGATGTGATCATCACGAAGATCGCTTCAGAGTACAACGTTCCTGACCCGTTTACGAAGGCTCTCACAGCTACAATGTTTGAGGGTCACGTTCAGAGCATGGGTCCATGGGACCGCCTGTGGCTGGACTAGGGCAAGTGGAAGTTATTTATGTACTGGGCCTTAGTGCCCTAGGTTATTGCTTTGTACTAGTTTTATGTACACTTCACTCTCTTTAGACAAGTAAGAGATTGTTGGGGATGATGCCATAAACTCTCGTGTCCCGTAGTTTGTAAACACAGTTTTGAACAAACGTTTGTGATGTATAATATATGATATTTTCTATACCACAAACCAATAAACTAAAGTCTCTGGTTGTCATTATGTAACTTAAGCATGTATGTGGAGACATACAAGTGGATCATGTCTTATGTGATAACTAAAATGGTCTGTAGTATATGGATACAGGAGGAAAACCTTATCCTGATAACGCTACGGATGCGACCCGCTTTGTAGAATAGTTACAAGTCTTGTGACTTGCTACAGATGGTCGGATCCTGATCATTCTTGTGGGGACATGCAAGAGGGGGCGTCCTATACAAAGAGTTTGTATAAGACTTGACCACGAAGTGTTAACGTCTCGTTATATAACGCTGTTCATGATAGAGACTTCACTTTACTAGGATGACCATAGGTAACATGACCTCAATTCTGAGTGAGTTTGGAACTCCTACCTTTGATGGCGTTCCTTTGATTTGCATGGGTGTGAGTGGCTAAGTCGCCGACTCAAACCTACCATTTTGGGGATTCGTCTGATTCGGGAGCTAGGAACTCAACTACACAAGATGGAATTCACTTCTTCCTTGAAGCAGGGGTAAGTAGATAGATTGCTCCCTTAAGGGCTAATCCTGGGGCTTGAACGATGTGGCGCTACACACCTTCTCATTGCTCGAGAGGTGTCCACACATAGTAGGCTATGTTGTATTGTTCATTAGAAGGATCAGTGGTACTTAAGAAGTTAGATGTAACTATAGGGGCAAAACGGTAAATTGGCCCAGTTGTACATACGAGTATCTGTGAAGAGTTATCACACTGTTGATTGGTTATATCCGATAGACACAGAAATATATCTGTGGTAAGAAGAGTTTAGCTGTCGATCTTTATTGGAATGCCTGGCAGTTAACGGTTGGTGGATCTCGTGGCTAAAGAGTTTAGTCAGCTATTCACATACCATTGGAGCTTTGAGCCATAGGTCCATAAGGTCCCCTTGGTAGCTCAATGGATTCAAGTTGAGAATCAGTTTTGGGGTCAGTTTAAACTGTTCAAATTGACAAGAGGGAGTTCGATTATATATGATATGATTGAACTAGTTAATTATATATGATATGATTGACTTTTTGTATGAGATACATTAATTGGAGGAAAATGGATATAAATATGATTTATATCTAGTGGAGGAGAAAACACTGTTGTTTATATGTGATATTAAACTATAGGTTATTGACTATAATATGATTATATTTATTATTTTTAATTGGACAATTATAGGATAATTGTGTCGCGTTTTCTCCGTAACCATGTGTTAGTGGGAGGTTTCATTTAGTTTTTTTTGTAACTGAAGAATAAAATTAAAATCATTTACATTTTGCAAAGAGAATGATCATTCGTTCAAGAAAAGTGTATACTGCCTATCGCTTAGCTAATCGAGAGATTATACGATAGTTCAAAGTTGCTTCACGATCGTATACATGTGCGCCGCTTTCTAAACGATCGCTTAAGTTTTTCTAAACGACTGTCTAGTGCCTGAGCGATTACTAAACGATCGTCTATACGATCGCAACCTATTTACTACACGATCGTGTACTTCCTTCTAAACAATCAAGCATTGTCTATACGATAGACACTGCCTTCTCTCACTTGCTTGGTCGTTGTATACAATCTTCCTCTCCTCCTACCCTCTACCAAATTCCAACAAAGCTCACTCTTTGGATTCTCACACCGAGAATACTAAGGGTTCTAAGTGGTGGTGTTTTCCCCATTCTTTTTGTTTGTGTGGAGGCTATTCGTGAGTAGACGATTGGAGATTTTTTGAACGATTGCTTGGACGTTCCAGCAAGAGTGAGAGAAGCAGTCCCTTTGGAGAGAGCGATTTTTGGTGAAGAAAGGTTCTTTAACTGGTACGTATTTCTTGTTCTCTTGTTTTAGTTTGAACATATGCCAGTAATTTGTAGAATATTGCATATCTTGTCTGTTAGATTATAAATATGGAAATTCTATCGCAATGTATTTGGAACGATCCGCTTCCGCTCAGAGGTACTCTTGTATAAGAGTTCCTTCAATTGGTATCAGGGCCAGGTTAAAGGGACCTTTTGTCTAGAAAGGACCTTTTGTCTAAGGTGGGTTCCTTCTAGGTTGGGGTATTTAAGGTGATAGAAACAGAACACCCCTACCTGGGAACCTACTTGGAAAGGTGAATTAGATAGATTTGATGCATGATGCAAGGTTAAGGACAGTCCATTAAATAGTTTAATGTGACTACTTGAACTTGTTTCATTTCAAAGACAAAAGTTGTTTTTGAGCGAATAAAATGACAGACTAAAATTAGTAGCTGAATTGTCTAGGTTAAGAACCTCTAGGTAGAACATTCAATGAGAGGTACTTGGGGCATCTGATGCTTCATTTCAACCTCTCACGTTTCTCCCTTTATTGTCCACACCGTGAGATCTATCTTTGGCCTCGTGGCACCCTGAGAGTGTCTCCCTAAAGGATGGTGTTTGGGTAGGTCAATATCAAGGCGGATGGAGAGAATGTTTATAGTAAGTGGGAGCGAGACGTGCGACAACATATCCCACAGTCTCTCTCGCTAGGTTGGATAAAGTTTCTACGCATTGCATCGTGGCACCCTGGGAGTTTCCCGCTATAAGATGGCAATTTTGTACGTTTCTTTATTTGATCCTCTGAATAGGATAAGGTTACTAAGCCTATTGTCCTAATATGCTTTTTGCCTACAGTGGGCGTATTAGGGTGGGACTTTGTGGTCGAAAACGTGGGGTTACATTTACGTAGAATTGTTAAGTGTTAATAGTTCTGGACAAATGGTGGACAAATGTCTCATCCCAGTGAAGGGGCATCTGATCAGCCCACTGGTGATTTGTCCTGCTCGCTGGGGCATCATTGCAAAATAGAAGTCTTATCACTTAGGGTACTTGGAAATTATTTTCCTAAAACTAATTGGTGTTAAAATGTGGTTTAGCAAAAGGTTTATAAAAGTTTGTTCATTTTTTCAGCAACGGTTTTAAAATGGCTACAACCACTATTGCTTTGCTAAACACTGAAAAATTAATTGGCGACAGTTACGCTAGTTGGAAACATATGATCATGACAATACTAATCATTGAGGATCTTATGTTTTCCCTTATGGAGGAACATCCTACTATTCCATCTTCTAACCCCGCTCGAAATGTTTGGGACGCGTACGAGCGATGGACACGGGTGAACGAGAAGGCCCGAGCCTATATCTTGACCAGTCTTAGTAACGTATTGGCCAAGAAGAATGAGCCGTGAGATCATGGAGTCCCTATGGGGGATGTTCGGACAACCGTCTGGACAGCTCAAGTACGAAGCTTTAAATACATCTTCAACTCCAAAATGGAGGAAGGCACCTCTGTTCGTGAACACGTGCTTAACATGATGGTCCACTTCAATGTGGCGGAGATGAATGGGTCTAGGATTGATGAGGGCAATCAGGTTAGCATAATTCTGCATTCATTGTTGAAAAGCTTCCTCCACTTTGTTATCAATGCGATTCTTAACAAAGTGGAATATACCCTTAAAACTTTCCTCAACGAGTTGCAGACCTATCAAACCTTACTGAAAAGTAAGAAGAAGAAGAGAGTAAGGCAAATGTTTCTTCATCTTCAAAGACGTTCCATCAAGGTTCGACCTTACGGATGAAGTCTACACCTTCTACTTCAAACACTGGAAAGTGGAAGAAGAAGAAAGGTGGTAAAGGGAAGGGAAAGACACCTGCTAACCCGCCACCTATCGCCCAGTGGAATAGGCATCCGGCGCTGGTTGACAAGGGAAAGTGTTTCCACTGTAACCAGGATGGATATTGGAAGAGGAATTGACCTCGCTGGCTGAAGGAAAGGAAGGCAGCCAAGGCCAAGGCCAAGGCGAACAAAGGTAAATATGATTTACTGGTGTTAGAAACTTGCTTAGTGGAGAATGATTATTCTGCTTGGTTATTGATTTGGATGCCACTAATCATGTTTGTTGTTCTTCTCAGAGGATTAGATCCTGGCAGCAGTTGGAGGTTGGTGAGATGACGATGCAAATAGGCACCAGACACGTCGTCTCAGCTGTGGTAGAGGGAGGAATCCAGTTGAATTTACAGAATATATTTCTTGTTTTAAAAGATGTATTTATAGTTCTTGAGTTGAAAAGGAACTTCATTTCTGTAAAGTGCTTGCTTTGAGTTGAAAAGGAACTTCATTTCTGTAAAGTGCTTGCTACAATGTAAATATACTCTTCAATTTAATGTGGATAAAGTGTTTATTCATAAAGATGGAGTAGAAATTTGTACAGCAAAACTGGAAAATAACTTAAATGTGCTAAGACTATTAGCATTAAGTTCCCTCCATAACATAGAGATGTTTAAAACTGTCGTAACTCAAAATAAATGTCAACGTGTTTCTCCAAAAGAAAATGCCCAACTTTGGTACCTTCGATTAGGGCACATCAATCTCAATAGGATTGAGAGGTTGGTAAAGAATGGCCTTCTAAGTCAGTTAGAAGAAAATTCTTTACTGGTGTGTGAATCTTGCCTTGAGGGTAAGATGACTAAAAGACCTTTTACTGGAAAAGGTTATCGAGCCAAAGAGCCTCTAGAATTAGTGCATTCTGACTTTTGTGGTCCTATGAATGTGCGAGTCAGGGGAGGCTATGAGTATTTTATCAGTTTACTGATGATTACTCTAGGTATGAGTATGTTTATCTGATGCAACGGAAGTCTGAATCCTATGAAATGTTCAAAGAATTAAAGGTTGAAGTTGAAAATGCATTGGATAGATGGATTAAGACACTTCGATTGAATCGAAGTGGAGAGTTTTTGGATTCCGGGTTCTAGGATTATTTGATAGAACATGGAATTGTTTCTCAACTCTTAGCGCCCCGTACACCTCAGTAGAATGGTATAGTGGAGAGGAGAAATAGAACCTTGTTAGGCACGGTTTGTTCGTTGATGAGTTACGCTTCCTTACCAGACTCATTTTGGAGTTTCGCAAGGGAAACTGCGGTATATATACACAACTGTGTTCCTTCCAAGGATGTTGCAAGAACACCTCTAGAGTTGTGGAACGAGCGTAAAGCTAGTTTACGTCACTTTTGTATCTGGGGTTTCCCAGCACATGTGCTTGAGGCCAATCCAAAGAAATTGGAATGACGGTCGAGGTTGTGCCTCTTTGTAGGCTATCCCAAAGGTACACGAGGGAGTTACTTTTATGATTTGTCAGAAAATAGAGTGTTTGTTTCCATGGATGCTACCTTCCTTGAAGAGGATGTAGGGAGCATAGTCCACATAGTACGGTCGTGTTACATGAACTTTTCAACGAAACTACTGAAACTTCAACAAGAGTTGTTGAAGGGCTTGCTTCTTCAACAAGAGTTGTTGATGATAGTTCATCTGGTAGGTCAGTTCCACCTCAAGAGTTTAGGGAACCTCGATGAAGTGGGAGGGTTACGAACCTACCCATTCGCTATTTGGGTTTCATTGAAATCCTGGCTATGGTAGCCGATGGCGACGTTGAGGATCCTTTGTCTTATCAGAAGGCAATGAAGGATGTTGACCGGGATGAATGGGTCAAAGCACTAGATCTTGAGATGGATTCGATATACTTCAACTCAGTATAGGATCTTGTAGATCAGTCTAATAAGGTAAAACCTATAGGTTGTGAATGGATCTACAAGAGGAAACAGAGTGCTGATGAGAAGGTGCAAACCTTCAAGTCTTGACTTGTGGCAAAGGGTTATACCCATGTGGAGGGAGTTGACTATGAGGAGACTTTCTCGCCTATTTCCATGTTGAGATCGATCCGCATTCTCCTATACATTGTCCCTTATTATGATTATGAGATTTGGCAAATGAACGTCAAGACGGCCTTTGTGAATGGCAATCTTGAGGAGACCATTTATATGGCACAACCCGCGGGATTCATTGCCCAAGGTCAGAAGAAAAAATTTTCAAATTGAATTGGTCCATTTATGGTTTGAAAGAGACGTCTCAATCTTAGAATATTCAGTTTGATACTGTGATCAAATCATATGGATTTGACCAAAACGTTGATGAGCCTTATGTCTACAAGAAGATCGTCAACGGTTCAGTAGTTTTCTTAGTGTTGTATGTAGACAATATCCTACTCATTGGAATGATTTAGGACTACTGACTGCAGTTAAGAACTAGCTAGTGACCTAATTCGAAATGAAATATTTGGGAGAGGCTCAGTTTGTTCTGGGTATACAGATCTTTCGGGATGGTAAGAACAAATTGCTAGCACTATCTCAGGCATCGTACATTGGCAAGATGTTGCTCAAGTACTCGATGCAGGACTCCAAAAGGGGCCTATTACCATTTAGGCATGGAGTCACTTTTTCTAAGGAAATGTGCCTCAAGAGGTTGAGGAGATGAGATGGGTCCTATATGCATATGTGTTGCCAGTTTGATGTACGCGATGCTCTGTATTAGGCCAGACATTTGCTATGCTGTGGGAATAGTCAGTAGGTATCAATCTAACCCAGGCCAAGGTCACTGGACCGCAGTTAAGAACATCTTTAAGTATCTTCGGAGAATGAGGGACTACATGCTCGTGTATGGAACTAGGGATTTGATCCTTACTGGATACAAAGATTATGACTTTCAAACTGATAAGGACTCTTAAAAGTCCACTTCGGAGTCCGTTTTTACTCTTAACGAAGGAGCAGTAGTGTGGCGAGGCACTAAGCAGAGGTGCATCGTTGACTTCACGATGGAGGCCGAGTATGTAGCGACTTGCGAAGCTACTAAGAAGGTCGTTTGACTCAGGAAGTTCCTGATAGAGTTGGAAGTTGTTCGAGACATGTCTAGGCCCATCACCCTCTATTGTGACAATAGTGGTGTTATGGCGAACTCCAAGGAGCCCAAGAGTCACAGGCACGACAAACACATTGAGCTGAAGTATCATTTGATCCATGAGATAGTGCATCGAGGGGACGTGATCGTCACAAAGATCGCTTCAGAGCATAATGTTGTTGACCCGTTTATGAAGGCTCTCACGGCTATAGTGTTTGAGGGTCACCTTCAGAGCATGGGTCCATAGGACCGCCCGCGACTGGACTAGGGTAAGTGAGAGATTTTATTGTACTGCGCCTTAGTGCCTTAGTATATTATTTTGTACTAGTTATTTGTACACCCCACTCGCTTTAGGAAAAGTAGGAGATTGTTGGGGATGATGCCCTAAACTCTCGTGTCCTGTAGTTTGTAAACATAGTTTTGAACAAACACTTGTGATGTATAATATATGATATTTTCTTCACTTATTTCCTTTGAACATTGGATGTTTTATTTGCTTTACCTCAAACCAATAAATTAAAATCCTTGGTTGTCATTATGTAACTTAAAACATCTATGTGAAGTCATACAATGGGATCATGTCTTAAGTAATAACCAAAATGGTCTGTAGTATATGGATATAAGAGGGAAACCTTATCTTGGTAACGCTATGGATGCGACTCGCTTTGTAGAATAGTTACAAGTGTTGTGACTTGCTACAGAGGTCTGATCATGATCCATTCATGTGAGGACATGCGAGCAGGGGCGTCCTATACAAAGAGTTTGTATAAGACCTGGTCACGAAGTGTTAAAGTCTCTTTATATAACGTTGTTCATGACAGAGACTTCACTTCGCTAGGATGACCATAGGTAACATGATCTCAATTCTGAGTGAGTTGGGAACTCTTTTCTTTGAGGGCGGTCCTTTGATTTGCATGGGTGTGAGTGGCCTGATCGCTGGCTCAAGCCTACCACTTTGGGGATTCGTCTGATCTGGGAGCTAGGAACTCAGCTACACAAGATGGAATTCCCTGAAGTAGGGGTAAGTAGATAGATTGTTCCCATAAAGGTTGATCTCGAGGCTTGAACGATGTGGTGCCAGACACCTTCTCATGGCCTGAGAGGTGTCTACACATAGTCGGACTATGTTATATTGTTCATTAGAGGGATCAGTGGTACTTAAGTAGTTAGATGTAACTACAGGGACAAAACGGTAAATTGATTCAGCTGTACTTACGAGCATTTGTGAATGGTTATCGTACTGTTGATTGGTTATATTTGATGGACACAGAAATATATCTGTGGTGGGCTCTGTATGATTTTGGATTGAGGAAAGCAGAAGGTAGACGATCGAGTTAGGGGGAGATGAGGGTTGTCTATCGTATAGACGAAATACTCGATTGTTTAGAAAGTTGAAGCCTATTGTATAGACTTTGCTACTCAATCATGTAGCAACGATTAAGCGAGTAACTATCGTATAGTAAACTCATAGCTTGATCGTTTATGCTCTCTATGCCATCGCTTAGTAAACCTTTTTACTTGATAGCCTTTTTTGTGAGATTATTCCGAAATGAATCATCAACTTAATTTTGGAAAACAATTTTCCTTTTATCTCACAGTTACCATAAAACTTCCAATAACCTCCCACTTAATTCAGTTATGAGAGAAAAATAATAATTAATTATCATATAATTATTATGTTATAAATAAATATAATAACCAACTTATCATATTATATTTATAACCTATAGTTTTAATATTTCATCATATGAAACATATAAACCATAGTTCTTTTTCTATTTTATGGTATTTAATATAAATTATTCACATGTTTGTCATGGTTAGACTTTAGCATTACAAATAGCGGAATTCTACAAAGTTCTTCTTGAAAAAGAAGGAAACGAACATCACCATCGTTTCGTATGTACTGTGGTAAGACTTTATAGGTCAAGCTTATATTGAACCCTCATGATTGTTGGGATTGGTGTCTTAATTCTCCTGGAGTCTCGTAGTTTCTAAACTTTGTACACATTTTTTTAATAAACTAAGAGTAATTTTATTTGCATTTACTCATATCCAATAAACAAAGATTCGTGGTTATTTTATGTAAACTTAAACATGTATATGAGATATACAAGTGCATCATGCCTTAAGTAATAAGTTAAAAGGTCTGTAGTAAAAGGACAAAGGACGGATACCTTATCCTGGTGATACTATGGATACAACCCGCTTTGTAGAGATTTACAAGTGTTGTGAACTATTATAGATGGTCTGATCCTGACCATTCATGTGGAGACATGCGAGTGAGGGTGTCCTGTACAAAGAGTTTGTATAAGACTGGACCACGAGATGATTAGTCTCTTTATATAATGCCATTGATAATTGAGACTTACATCTCACTAAAACGACCATAGGTGACATGACATTAATCTTGAGTGTTTTGGGAACTCTTGTCTATGAGGGCGATCCTTTGATTAATCTGGGTGAGAGTGGCCAGATTGCCAATTCAACAAGCCTACCTTTTTGGGGATTTGTTTGATTTGGGAATTGGGAACTTAGTTACACAAGATGAAATTCACTCCTTCCCCGAAGAAGGGGTAAGCAGATAGATTGCTCCCTTAAGGGCTGATTTCGGGTCTTTAACATAGTGGCCACATCCTTTATTTGGAAGAGAGGACCCAGTCATAGTACGACTATGAATTTTTGTTCATTACAGGAATCAATGGTACTTAAGGAGTTAGATGTAACTATAGGGGTAGAATGGTAAATTGGCCCAACTATACTTACAAGCGATCTGTGAAGGGTTATCGCATTGTTGATCGGTAGATATGGACACAAAAATATATACGTAGTGAGAAAAGTGCAGTTGTCAGTCTTTAGTGGAGTGCCCGATAGTTAATGGATGGTGGATCCTGTGACTAAAGAGTTTAGTCAGTAATTCACGTACCGTTGGAGCTTCAAGCTATAGGTCCATAAGGTCCCCTTGGTAGCTCAATGGGTTCAAGTTGAGAATTAGTTCTTGGGGTTGATTTGACAAGAGGAAATTCAATTATATGTGGTATAATTGGTGTGATGTATGAGATACATCAATTATGATTTACATTAAGTGCCATAAAATAGAAAAAGAACTATGGTTTGTATGTTTCATTAAATGAAATATTAAAACTATAGGTTATAAATATAATATGGTATGTTGGTTATCATATTTATTTAGAATATATTAATTATATAATAATTAATTTCTTTTTCTCTAATAACCGATTGAGTGGGAGGTTATTGGTCATTTTATGGTAACATTGAGATAAAAGGAAAATTGTTTTCCTAAAATTAGGAGTTACTTCATTTGGAGAGAACTCACAGATAAGATATCAAATGAAATAGTTTCACTAAGCGATAGTTGTGTCAAGACTAAACGATCACTTACCTTTGACTATACGATAGTCATACAGCTAATCGTAGCTACACGATCAAGTGGCTAAGTCTATACGATAGGCTGTCGTTTACTGAACGATTGAGCACATCTTCTAAACGATAGATAGTGTATTATCTCCCACTTGCTCGATCGTCTACTCAATCATAGACTTTCAGTCTCTTTCTCAAGCAAAGATCATACAGAGCCCACAACTCTTGGATTCTCACATCGAGAATACCAAGGTAACTATTGTGGTGGTGTCCTTGTTGGGTTTTATGTGTTAAAAACTTGCAGTTTGTAAAATAATAAACATTTTCTATTATCAATATACTTGTTATTGATCTCATAAATTGTATGAAAATCTAAATCCAATAAACTAAGACTCATGACTATTGTATGAGTAATTGAACTTTATGTGGAGACATAAGAGTGGATTAGATTTGAGTAAATAGTCAAAATGATCTATGGTACGTGAATGAGGTTGGGTACCTTATTCTGGTAACACCATTGGATTCGATCTATTCTGTAGTTGTTACAAAGAGTTGTAAAGTGCTACATACAATGTGATCCTAATTCGTACATGTTATGACATGAGGAGTGGGGGCATCCTATGCAATGAGTTTGCATAAGATCAGGACCAAGAAATAAGTCACTCTTACTTTATAACGATGTTTACTGTTTAAGACCGACTACTTCACCTAGATGATCTAAGTAACTCAATCTTAATCCTGAGCTAACTATGAACTCCTGTTTATTCGGGATTACCCTTAGATTTGCATAGTTGAGGGCTGGCTTAATAGCGTTGGCTCAATAAGACTCCCATTTCAGGGGTAAGACCGGATAGATAGCTGGGAACATAGGGTGCAAGACGGAGTTCACGCCTACCCGATTTAGGGATAGGAGAAAGGTTGTTCTCTCAAGTACTAAATCCAGATCTTGAACAAGGGGCCCCACCCTCTCACTGGGCTAAGAGAGTTTGGTTTAGTGATTGGATCACAAACTAATTTTTCATTAGAGGATCAGTAGGGACTTAAGGAATAAGACGTAATCTTGAGGGTAACAGATATTTGACACAGTCGTTATTACGAACAACCTGTGAAGGGTCGACTTGATGATTATGGTTAAATCATGTGGTCATAATATATCTACAGTGAGGGGAGTGCAACTATGGGCTTTAGTAGAGTGACCCATTAGTTAACGAATGGAGATTAATTTGGTCCAATGAGTTTAACCAATTAATCTCGGATCGTTGGAGCCCATGATCTGTAGGTCTGCGAGGTCCTCCTATTAGCTTGTAACGGACTAGCTCTTGAATAGCGTGATAAGTTAATTTGAATCGTTCAAATTAGAATTAAAGGAATTAGTAATTATGTGAGATATAATTACATGTTTAATTTGAGTATTAAATGAAATAGGAGAATTTATATATATATATATATATTTAAATATGATTTAAATATATAAAGATGGATTTGTGTTAAGATTAATTTAATATTTGATATTAAATTGATTAAGTTTTATTTAATAATTAATTTATGAAATTAATTAATTTTTATTTTTCAAAATCAAAATAGCTTTTTTAAAATCAAAATTTTTATTTTATGATAAAATTGAAAAGAGAAAACAAACAAACAAACAAACAAAACACTAAATGGAAAAAAAGAGTTTTTCCATTATCCATCTTTGTAGTTGCTCACACATGAAGAATTTTCTTTAGCTTTATCTTCTCCAAGCATGAGCTGCAACTCATGCAACTCTTTTTTTTTTTGCATGTTGATCTGCAATATAATGAAAAGATTGGAATGAAAATTGTGCATGCAATCTATAGAGATTTTGAGAGAAAAATTGGTTTGAAGAAAGAGTTCTCCAGCTGATTTTCTACAGTGAGCATTTCTCCTTCTATCCTTGATTCAAGCTTGTTTTGAGTTCTATACTCAATCTAGAGTACCAAGAGGATAGTTGGAAAGATCTTGAGGTGGTCTACAATAAGATTTGGAGAAGATAGCAGCTGGTGAAGGACCTTTGAAGAAGTTCTACAAGAGGTATGTCTTGAAACTCACTTGTTTCTGCAAAAGCATGCTTTATTTTTTGCCAAAATTAGTGAATTTGAGTGCTTAGATGATCCTTGTGCTTCCACTACTATTGATACAATCTTACAATCCTGACTCTGTTCATGGGGTTCGTGGAGGCTGTGTTCGTTGTTCGTGCTGTTGGTAGCAGTCTGGTCATTGCGTCCAAGCGTTGCTGTTTCTTGGATGCTTGTAGATTGATCGAGGGATTTGTGAAGAATGGTTCTTCAAAAGTATGCATCATCTATCCTTTGTATCATTGTTTAGCATGCTGTAATTTATTGTTGTTCATGACCTTTTAGTTTCCATTTTAAGACTTTAATTGTTAGTGTTCAATTCAAATAGAATTTGGAACGATCCTTTCCACTGCTCATGAAAATCCTTGTGTTTGATTTCCTACAATGATAACATTAAACTCTGAAGAATTTACATTTGTAACCCTGTAAATGTGAGCTTTAAGTTCTTCATACTTTAATGTAATAGGCACAATAATTCCTGTTAGCTCGCCTCTAATATACAAATTTTGATTATCATTCCAATCACCTTCATATCAAATGAGTAGACACTTTTCTGTCATCCTAAAAAGCAAGAGAACAAGTTGTACAAGCAGATTTGTATCGTCTAATACACAATTTTGATTTTGGATCTCTCTCGTTGTTGCTCTCCATTGCTCTTGCATGCTCTCTCTCACTCTTGCAACTCTTGTTGTTGCTCCTTCTCGCTCTCGCATTCTCTCACTATCGCTCTCTCTCACTCTCGCGCTTTCTCACTCTTGTGAGCCTCGGTAATTATCGCTCTCACCCACCCTCCCACTCCTTTCGTTATGCTATTTTAATACCTTTTTTTAGACCACGTTCCAATATACACCAATGAAACCACGTTCTAGAAAATTCCATTTCGTTCTGAAAAATCCGTTAAACAAAATAAAAGTTCAAATGAAGTTTATATTTTAAAGAATTTACCATTATATGTTTAGTGTATTAACGATTTGAGGTTTTAGACAGATGATTTCGTGAAAATTGTCAAATCATTCGTATACTGACAAACAATCACATCACGGTGGAAGGTGACAACAAGAGCAAGATCAAGTGAAGCGAGAGCAAGACCAATATCGTCAAGGGCAATTCCCATAGTCTGGTATGGTGATGATGTCAACGGAGGGTTATTTGACATTTTTTAGGGTCATTTGGCATTATGGCCCAAATTTCCTTTAAAAGATGGCTTTCTTTCTTTCTTTCTTTCATTCTTTTTTGTCATTTGGATGACTTTTTCTCGAACTTCTTTATGTTTTATGACCCGTCCTCTACAAACTTATGAAATATAACCTTCTGCTTACGTCAAAAGGCACTTCTAGCGCTCACATTCATATCGAGTTAGAGATGAATTTTCCAACCCAACAACTTTGTCAAAGCCCTAACCTAATTTCAAAATAAAAATGTGATGAATATTTTTCACTTTCTTTTTTCATCCAACATCTAATCGCACTAGGGAATCGAAGCCCAGCCGAATGGCTTTTGCAAAGCCCTAACCTGATTTTAAAATGAAAGCGTGAAATGTGTTATAGTAAGATTGCAATAGTGATAAACGGACCAGCCCGATTGGGTCCATCATTCTAATCCGATGTTCTCCAGGTATTGTGTCCAACCCTATTCTTGAATCCACGTAATTCTTCCCGATACATGTTGAATTCAGATTCTCTATATGCACTTGCTATAGCCTCATGCTTACATTCAAATGTGCTTTTCATTCTATTTTTTTTCTTAATAACGAGATAGAGACGTCAACAAACCATTGAGTTGGTTTATACATCCCTAATGAGAATAGATGCTAAATGGAAAAGGCATGAAATGAAAAAGATGACGTCGCGCTGGGCTATGGCATCGAATCAGGGTTAAGCTACGGTCAAGTTGGTCCATTCATCATTGTCGCAATCTCACTTATAACACGTTTGGCACTTTCACTTTAAAATTAGGTTAGGGCTTTGTAAAAGCTGTCAAGCTGAGCTTGGATTCCCTACCATGATCAGATGTTGGATAGAAAAAATGTGAAAAATACTCATCGTATTTTTATTTCAAAATCGAGTTGGGGCTTTGGAAAAGTGGTCAGACTGGACAGTTCATCCCAACCCGATATGAATGTGAACGCTGGAAGTGCCTTTTGACGTAAACAGAAGGTTATATTTCATAGGTTTGCGAGGGAAGAGTCATAAAACATAAATGCATCCGAGAAGAGGTCATGCATACAAAAAAAAAAAAACTCTTACAAGTTGACAAATCTCAAACAAGTTTATGATTTATTTAGTAAAAATAATTTTAAATTTTATGTTTAATAGAACTTTAAAGTTTTAATTTTGTGTCTAGACATAGATTCTTACAAAGCTCAATGGTTGAGTTTGTAATTTTGAAAATTATATATTTAAATAGACAAAAAAACTAAAATTATAAACTTAAACTATCTTTCATATCATTGAAATTGATTATGAAAATAAGTGATTCTGGAATATTATAAAAGTTATTTCAACAATTTCAAAATTACTTCTAACTATGTGTAATACTATTTGAATGTTTACTTTCACTTTACAAATTTTATCTGTGACTATGTCTAATAAAACTTTTAGAAGTACCCAATTTTTACCCAATTTTTTTTCTTAGTTCAAACTAATATATATATATAGCCAATAATTAATAAATAAACGCTTCATGTTTCTTAACTATTTATATATCTATATGTATATATATTCTGAAAAGAACTAGTGAAATTTTAATGCATCTAAAGATTCTCAATAGTGTTTTGTGTCCACAAGTACTACAAAGTATCGAATCGATTTGTTCAAGGGCAAGTCCATGGGAAAAGTTAAAAGGGAAACGTTTACGCGAATAATCCATTCTACATCAAATATTTCAAACATGTCTAAAAATTTGATTTATTACACAAAGGTATTTTAGATAAATTTTTAGACAAATTTAACCTTCATCTCTGTACATTGAAAATATTATTATTTTATTTTTTTTAACTTTATTTAAATTTTCATTTGACTTTTTGATGAATTTGATTTTTCATATGTTTACCTTTTTTTTGTCTCCTCCTACCGATTTCCATATAGATTACGCTATCAGATTATAGATAATTCAAAAGTATCATGTAATGCTTGTTCATATGTATATAATGTATTTTCATATATATATTTAGGGTTCGAATATATATATATATAATATCTGGTGCATTTGATCATATTTTGATATTAGTCAAATATACAAAGGTATATATGGTTTCTCTCCACATTAAATGTAGGGTTGTCGTCATTAATGGTGAGAGAAGGAAAATCATGCATAGTTTGCAAGGAAAGTTTTCCTTTTCTAATTCACTTTCAAATACACATCATTAAGGAAAGTAAATAATACATCATTTGTAACTCTTAAGTTAATTTATTTTATTCTTATTATGAATGAATGAGAGTAGGGGCATCTTAGTAATTAGACCCCTAGTTTTGTGAAAATATGAGACCCATTAGGTCATTCATGTAAAATATAGTAACTTCAGACAATTATGAAAATTGGATTTAATGTTTAGGTTATTTATATAGAAACTCAAAAAAAATGTTGTCCACATTGGATAATTAACCAATGCCTATAAGATATAAATACCAAGAATACCAAAGTGTGGTGGTGGTGGAAGTATAACCCTTTCACTATGAGCGTGCTACCACCATCGTCGTCTATCCGTCCGATGGGTTGGATAACCGCGCTTGCGTGAAAAAGAAATGATTGTTTATTACTTATCCATTTTAATATTAAATGAGTTTCGATATTAAAAATTTTCTTTTTAACGTACCTCTTATGCTTTGCATTATTTTCCCTGTTCGATCAAGAAAAGTAATTCTTCCACGGAATACGTTTCGCATTATTTTCCTTTGATTCACATTAGTGGTTCCTTCATGGTGCAATAACTCTTTGACATCTGTATTCTACATTCTGAAAGTAATTATTTTCTCAAGATCTTGATCAAGAACAATAAGGTCCTCCCCGATCTATTCACGCTCAAACCACTTGATAAAGCGAATTACCGCCACTAGTCTAAAAAATTGTCGATCTTCTTCGAGTAGCTGAAGGTTGATTATATCCTACCACAAAAGCACTATTGCTACCAAGAAGGTATCTATTTTCATTGATCTAGAATCTTCCAGAAAACCCGTCATTGTTTCTAACCAACCGAGATAGCTCTCCGAGATCGATTCTAATAAATATGAGAAAGACAACAAAACAGTCTGTGGCCATCTGCTCAACCATATGACAAACCCCATGTTCGATCTGCTCGTGGTCTAAAAATCACCTAAGGTAATATGATACACGTTGGAGTCTCAATACGGAGGATATGATGCTGGACGGAAAAAGTACATTGTCGAAAAGTGGATACAATTCCAAATGACTGACGAGAAACCTGTTGTTGTCCAAATCCATGGGTATGAAAACTTGGTAGCAAACGTTCTATCTGAAGGTATGAAGATATGCAAAATTCTCCAAGTAAATGTGCTGCTTGAGAAGTTTCCCCCATCCTGGAGTGAATATCGAAACCATCTGAAACAAAAAAAAAAAGGATCTGTCACTTCAGAAGTTAATTAGTCACATGCACACGGAAGAAACTAAGAACCTAAAAGATATGTTAATTTCAAAAAATCTAAATGCAGTTGGTGCTAACTTGGTTGAATCTTCTACTGTTAACAAAGATAGATTCACAAATCACAATAAGTAGCCTGGCAAGAATAATTTCTTTCAAAAAAGGGACATCACAAAGCTGTTGGTGAGAAGATTGAAAAGAAGAAATTTATTTGCTATCTGTGGGAATCTTGGGCACAAATCCTACCAATGTAATCAAAGGAAAGGAAGGTCAAATGAAAGATTCACCCTACAAGCCAATCTTGTTGAACAAAATGACATAATAGCTATTGTTATGGAAGCCAATCTAGTGGAAAACAAATTTTTCTGGATTCTTGACACCAAAGCTTCAAGACACTTTTGCTCAAACCGAGAGTTCTTCCAAGACTACCAAAACTCTACTAATGAAGAGTGTGTATTTGTGGGTAACTCTGCCATGGTAGAAGTACTTGGAAAAGGAAAGGTTTTTTAAAATTAACCTCTGGAAAAACTTTATCCTTAATAAATGTGTTGTATGTACCTTTCTTATATAGGAACCTGGTATCTGAAAGTCTATTGAATCAGGATAAGCATAAAATTGTACTAGAAGATGACAAGGTTATCCTCACAAAAAATGGAGACTTTGTTGGTAAGGGGTATCTAGCTTATGGTCTTTTTGTCTTGAACATTGTTCCTATTGCAAATATGATGAATGCAAATGCTTCTAATTCTACTTACATAATTGAGTCGTTTAATATGTGGCATGGTAAATTAGGTCATGTGAGTATTGCATCGGTTAAGAAACTTAAAGAATTAAAATTGATCAATGCATCTGAAATACGTGAATTTAGTAAATGTTTTGTTTGTGTAGAAGTACAAAATTGCTAGAATTGATTCATTCTGATTTAACTCATTTAAAAAACACCACAAGTACAGGTGAAAAAATTATTACATATCTTTTGTTGATAATTTCTCTAGGTATACTAAAATTTATCTTTTAAAAACAAAAAATGAAGCTGGTAGTATGTTTTTTAAATATAAAGCATAAGTAGAAAATCAATTAGAAAAGAATATTAAAAGGTTAAGGTTAGGTAGAAGTGGTGAATATAGTGATAATTCTCTTGAAGAATTTTGTGAATCAAATGGCATTATTCACAAATTTTCTGCACCTTATTCACCACAGCAAAATGGTATAGTGTAACGTAAAAATAGAATTCTTAAGGAAATGATGAATGTTATGTTGTTAAGTTGTGGACTATCTGATAATATGTGGAGGGAAAGCTATGCTTTCTGCCTATTTTATTCTTAAAAAGGTACCTCACAAAAAACTGGATAAGACACCTTACGAGGAGGGGTTATGCACCTAATCTCAATTTCCTGAGGATATGAGGATGTCTGGCTAAGGTAGCATATCCTACAGTCAAGAAACCTACAGTAGGATCGAAAACTTTTGATTGTGTTTATTGGTTATGCTCAATATAGTGTTGCATATTGATTTATGTGCTTCAATGATAGATCCATATATAAATATAGAGATGCTGGTTTTTTTTAACATATATTTCCAATGAAAAAGACCACATTTGAATCAGACAGTGTTATGATAATGTATCTACTTCTATGCCTTCTTCATTTGATAGTATGCATGAAACTGAAAACAATAACATTTTTAGTGTTATGCATGAAGCTGAGATAATATAGCTTATGGTAGTATGCTTGAAACTGAAGATGTTAGCACTTCTTATAGAATGCATGATATAGAATCTAGAAGAAGTAAGAGATAGAGAACTGAGAAAATTTTGACTACTTTTTTAGTTGAAAGGATAGATGATATGGACTATTATTTTGCATGTATGTATCTAATAGATAAGGATCCTAAAACTTACCAAGATGTCTTAAGTTTTATAGACTCTAGCATAAAGAAGGAATTCATTAAGAGTGAACTAGATTCTCAAACCATGAACCAAAGTTGAGACTTAGTGGATCTTCCTAAAGAAAGTACACCTATAAAGTGAAAATAGATTTTCAAGAAGAAAATTAGACCTTATGGTTCAATTGAAAGATACAAGGCTAGGTTAGTAGTAGTAGGGTATGTACAAAAACAAGGTATTACTACTTTGACACGTATTTTCCTCTAACAAAAATGGCTATAATCAGTGTCTTGATTGCACTAACTGCCATCCATGGACTTCCAATTCACCAAATGGATGTAAAAATAACTTTTCTTAATGATGATCTAGGAGAAGAAATTTATATGATACAGCCTAAAGGCATTACAATTGCTAATCAGAGAAATAAAATATGTAAACTTAAAAAATATCTTTATTGTTTTAAGCAAGCTCCCAAATAATGGTATGAAAAATTCAATAATACTTTAATAAATAATAGGTTCAAAGTGAATTCCTCTGATACATGTGTCTATTCAAAATATTTTGGAGTAGAGTGTGTGACTGTATGTTTGTATGTTGATGATATGCTCATCTTTGGAAAAAAACATAGAGGTAATAAATAATATCAAGTTGTTATTATCATCACATTTTGAAATAAAAAATCTAGGGGAAGCTAACGTAATACTTGGTGTTAAATTAAAAAAAAAAATGGTTTTTCTTTGTATCAACCACACTATATTGAAAAATTACTAAAGAAATTTGACTGCTTTGATGATCCTCCTGTAAGAACACCTTATGATGCTAATATAAGTCTTAAGAAAAATAAAGGAGATAGTGTGTTTCAATCTGAATATGCAAAGATCATTGGTAGTATTGTGTTTCTAATGAACTATACTAGACATGATATTGCATACGTTGTGAGTAGATTAAGTAGATATACATATATTCCAGATAAAGATCATTTGGGTGCTTTTCGTCATTTGTTGAGATATCTTAAGGGCACAATAGACTCTTGTTTGCATTTCAATAAATTTCCTGTTGTGTTAAAAGGTTATTGTGATGTAAATTGGGTAAAGATAATGACGAGGTCAATTCTACTAGTAGATATGCATTCTTACTTGGAGAAGGAGCCATACCATGGAAGTCTGCAAAACAGACGTGCATAGCTGGATCCACCATGGAATCTGAATTTATTGATCTAGAGTTAGCAGGACAAGAGGATGAGTGGCTTAGAAATCTACTAGAAGATGTACCATTGTAGAGGGCATCAATAGCAATCTCAGTGAATTCTGATTCACAAGTTGCCATAAGAATTGCCAAGAATAGTATATATAATGGCAAAATGAGGTATATCTATCTCAGACATGGAGCTATGAAATAGTTATTAAAAGAAGGAGTTATTTCCTTAGAATTTATGAGTTTTGAGAGGAGTCTGGCTAACCCTTTAACCAAAGGACTAATAAGGAAAATAATTTTAGACTCATTAGTGAACATGGGACTTAAACCCTTATAATGATCCATAACCCTTTATTTGGATGGTTTATTACGATAGACTTGATGGCCCATAGCCCTTTTTCTGAGATGTCTATTGCGATAAACTTGATGATCTGTAGCCCTTTATTTGGGTGGTCCTAATACAGACTTGATGGATAAAACTAAAACAATTAAATTATTCATAGCCCTTTCTTTGGGTTGTCCTAATATGGATTTAATGGATAATGATGAAATCTTCAAAGCTCAGTATCTAAGTGGTTTGTCTTTGACGGACTTGATGAAATTGGTCCTGGGGCGTACTAGATGATAAAGTCTTCATAGCTCAAGTTTGAGTGGTTTGTCTCCAATAGACTTGATGAAGCATTTGACGTGATAGTGATGGTGTGGCTTCCTTTTATGAAAGAGTTTAAGGGTCTCTTTCTAGAGCTTTCATGGTGACCCGAGATTTATGTGCATGCCCTTAATTAGCACACTCTATATCGCGGAATTAAGAAGTTTCAGTTTCCACTAGTTTTCTTCTCGTTATGCTCATTTCTCTTCTTTTTCAACCCTAGCCGTTTCATATGCTTCTTCTTCATACCGAGCTATAATAACATAGTGTCTTTCAATGTCATTTTCCCTGTTTTGAGCATTATTTTCCCTTGATTTCAATCCATCTTCCAACGAGTACACGCCTGAAATTGGATGTTGTGTTAACCTTGGGGAGTAATCGGCACAATGATTGGCACTGAGGTTGCATCGTAATTGCTTTTAGGTTTCAACGGATCCTCCACAGTGAAGCAACTCTTCGACATCTGTATTCTACAAATCTTTAAACTAACGAATATTTCACAATTTCTTTATTGGTTCAATTATAATACAATGACAATTTCAGTGTAAAAGTTTATAATGATACTTTAAGCTAGCTTTATTTTTTGTTTTTGTGGCAAAGACAATTTGAATCTTTTTTAGCTTTTCCGTGTTGATGCCAAATTTTAGCCAAGGAAAAATTCACCTAACCTTCATGTGACAAAAACGATAAATTTGTATGAAGGGGAAGAGAGCTCTCCTACAAGTAAAGAGTAAACCTACACACCAATGTGGTGTAGGCCACAGACACTCCGATGCCTAAGTCAGAAAATTCGAGAGCTCTAATCAATATAACTCAAAGTCAGATGTGAGACCATCACTCCTATTACTCTCTTTCGGAGGAGTATCAAGGAATTTTACAAGTTGAGAATATATTCAAGCACTCAAGATTAAGTCTAGAATTTTTAAATTAAGACAGTTATGGGAGGTAAAAGGGGTTCGAGGATGGATTCATCGAATTGGAGAAAATGAAATCCTGGGATAAATAGAGGATAACAAACTTAGTGAAACTTATGAAGGACACTCGTGGATGAATCAGGGATGCTCAGGTCAAAGTCAAAAGGAAAAGTCAACAAAAAGTCAACTATTTGGAAAAATGAGAAAATTGTGGGAATATATAGGAATTAAGCACAATTATGGATGCTTGGAGCTTGTTGAGCTAAGTCGGAGGTGGAAATTATAGAAAACACCATGTGATGAGGTGTAAATTCAAGGAGAATGGAACACCACCTAACTTCTTAAGTACCACCGATCCCTTAAATGAACAATAAATCATAGTCCAACTATGACCATACCCTTTCAGGCCAGGAGAGGGTATGATGCCACATTGTTCAAGCCCCGGAATCAGCCCTTAAGAAGCAATTTATCTACTTACCTTGACATTGAGGAAGGAGTGAATTCCTTTTTGTGTTGCTGTGTTCCCAGTTCCCTAATTAAACAAATTCCCAAAATGGTAGGCTTATTGAGTCGACGATCTGGCCACTCTTACCCATACAAATCAAATGATCGCCTTCATAGGCAGGAGTTCACAATTCACTCAGGATTCAGGTCATGTCACCTATGGTCATCCTAGTGAAATGTAAGTTTCTATTATGAATGACGTTATATAATGAGACTAAACATTTCGTGGTCCGGTCTTATACAAACTCCTTTGTATAGAATACCCCCACTCATATGTCTCTACATGAATGATCAGGATCATATCATTTGTAGCACTTTACAACAATTGTAACATCTACAAAGTGGGCCATCCTCGTAGTGTCACTAGGATAAGGTATCCAGCCTTATCTATCTACCACAGACCATTTAGGTTATCACTTAAACATGATCCACCCATATGTCTCTACATACATGTTTAAGCTACAAGATAACCTTGGATATTAGTTTATTAGTTTGTGGATTAATGCAACTAAATGTCGAATAAAACGTCACATATTTTAATAAATAAATAAGATGTTTGTGCAATGTAATTAGAAACTATAGGACCCTACGAGATTTAGGGTATCAACTAAAACAATCTCCCACTTGATCTAAAGCTAATGGGGTGTACAATATAAAAGTTAAACTAATATATATAAAGTACACAAACAATAAACTAAGGCATAACACGCCCAGTACGAATCTCCCACTTGTCCTAGTCTAAACATGGCTTGTATCATAGACCCATATTTTGCAGGTGACCCTCAAACACCTTAGCCTTGAAGGCCTTTATAAAAGGATAAAAAACGTTGTGCTTCGAAGCTATCTGCGTGACGATCACGTGCCCTCGATGCACAAACTCTCAGATGAGATGATACTTCCGCTCTATATGCTTCCCGTGCTTGTGACTCCTAGGCTCTTGGGAATTAGCCACAACACTACTATTATCACAATAAAGTGTGATGGGCTTTGATATTTCTGGAACGACTTCCAGATCTGTCAAGAATTTCCTCAGCAAAACAACTTCCATAGCAGTTTCACAAGCTGCTACGTACTCAACCTCCATGGTGGAGTCAGTAATGCATGCTTGTTTGGTGCTCCTCCAGACTACTGATCCTCCATTAAGAGTGAACACTGATCTTGATGTGAATTTCCTAGAATTCTTATCAGCCTAGAAATCAGTGTCCGTGTATCTTGTAAGGATCAGATCCTTAGAACCATACACGAGCATGCACTAGAAGAAATTTGGGCTTTAATGTCGGTTTTTAACTGACATTAAAGGTCTTTAATGTCGGTTGCAACCGACATTAAAGACCTTCAGTGAAATTTCCAACCGACATTAAAGCCTCTGTTTTTTTTTATTATTATTAACCAACATTGAAGCCCAAATCTGTCCTTTTTAAAAAAAAAATTTCGTTGCCGAATCCATTTTTTTGGTCAAAAAGTATAACATGACACATCATCATTGAACATTGTGGCTATGACATATTATTCATGTATGGATTGTAAATCTATTACATTTAATCTATAAATTCTGCTATAAAATTATAATTTAAAAGGTTGTACAATAATTCAGGCCTTGAAAATACAAATTACAAGTAATACAAACATTATGATTTTTCAAACATTATGAGATTATTGTCTCTCTCCACTTGGTAAGTATGGATCCCTTCATAATTCTTCTTGAACCAGCCCCCTAGCTTCAGCAGTGTCTGGTTATAGGCATCTTTGTCTGACCACTGTTGTTCAAAAGATCACAAACAAAAAAGGTTTAAGACAAAGGATTGATAGTGAAAATGTGATAAGAATTCATATTCAACAAACCGTGTTTATTGGGAATGTGCATAAATGGTACATTCAAGACAAAATTCTTGTAGTGAATATGTTGGATCCAAAGTTTTCCAAGAAAAAGCATAAAGAGGTTGCGATACCAAATATTTACTCCTTTGTTGCATCTGCAAAACAAGAAAACTCAATAGTTGAATAAATGAGAGAATCTTCTTTTTCAAGATCTTGAAGAAGAGAAGCTTGGTTACCTAGATATGAGATACGAAGACGATGGAAAATTTTCGGCAGCATAACGATGCTACCACAACAAAACCAAAAATTTACCTTGAACCTGTTCCACAAGCCATAAAAATCAAAATCTAATTTCTACCATGAAATAAGCCTTACACAAGCCATAAAAATCAAAACCCAACAAGTGAAATATAAAATAAAACCAATCCCCAAATATTTTCACTACCTCATATACAAATTCTTCACAAAATATCTTTACATACAAGAAAAAAGGAAACATGAAACATGAAACATGATTGAAGATCAAACCATGATTCATTGAAGTAGATCAATTAAGGATGGTAAGAATTGGAACTTCATCTCCAATGGGATAATTGGGTTGAAGCACTCCTCCATTTATCAACTCTCATAATCCGTAACTCCTACATTTTTCCTGCTAGTGATATTATTTGAAACACAGCAAATTAAAAAAAAAGGTCCCATATTACTAAAATTTGCCATCAGAAGTCATAGTTTCTAACAAGCAAAAAAGAAACACATTTTCAGCATACACCAATAGTACAAGAATCTATACAAGTTAAACACATGAGAAAGAGAAACTAAATCAAGAACTAGTTGTAACAACAATGTCCAACATAAAAATTACCAACTCAGCTAAAGATCTATTAAAGGCAAGTAAAAATGATAGGAAAAATAAATGAAAACCAATTAAAAGAAAAAACTAGTATCTTATCCTTTTTGCCACTCTTAAAACATGAAAAATAGACCTCAATAATCCCCAAGTCGGTACATCAGGAGCCTTTAATGACCTGCAACAATCAAATACCCAATTAAAATACTCAAAAAGAAAGTTGAAACATTTGTATGCTTACTTTTCCAACTTTACCGTCCCTAATACATTCATTTTTAAGAAAGCAAAATTGAATACTGCAACAAACATCAAAAGTAATAATACATAGATATCTAAAAGTTTCAAAAAAACATAACCTTTAGACGTCAAAAATCCATCCACTTTTCAAGGATTACAAGATTGAATATTATAAACAACTTTATAAGATTTTACCTAAAATTCAGAAGGTTTAGATATAAACCGATGGAAGAGAAAATCAAATTGTAGAAGGAAATCAAACAGAAGACCTCCTCCCTATATATTACATTTTATAAATATGCTGCATATAGAAAAGTTTAAAATAATTTACAATGATAACATTGTAACAGATTGCAGAATTAATAACAAAGGAAAAAATAATTATTGGACAAACCTTTTCTCGTCAACAAAAAATAATTATTGGATAAACCTTTTCTCGTCAACACAGAAGTAAGCCTTCTGACTACCTTTACTTGAATTGGCAACATTGAAATAAATAGGAGTAATCTCAGAAAGCGATTCACGAATCCAATCTGATATAAAATTCCCTACAAATTCAATCAAATAAATATTACAAATCCAATAAGGAATCATTCTGATAAACCATTCCTACTCCCAATCAGTACTCGTTTTTTCATTAACAACCAAATCCATTTTCCATTTATTTTCTACACAAGAATCCCTTTTCCATTGAAAATTCCAAGCTCCCAGACTTAGAGTAGACGTTCAAAAGAGAGTTGCCACATTTACATCAGGGGGATTGCTGGGCTCATGACTACTGTACATCACCAAATATTTCTCACCAAGAGAAAAATCAATTAACTTAACCTACATTTTATATATTAAAAGCTGAAGGCCTTTGGGACGTTAGCAAGCACTGTCAGAAGGTCTGGAGCGAAAAACAATACCAAACTTGTTGGTGGGCAAAGTGCATCAGACGGTTAAAGGTACTTGCTCCACCCCAAACTACAGCACCCTGTCGGTGAATTGTTGTTAGGCTGCCGTGAGACGGCACTAGCACGGACAATATCAGAAATATCATCCAAGCACATTAAAATATTTCTCGACATGTCAGGTTGAAGCAAATCCAAGAAATCCAAACGGACTTCCATTTTTAGCAACTTACAATAAGAAAATCCAACAGCTTCCAAAATTTAGACCTGAGTTGAAAGGGAAAGAAACATACTTATAATTCCCCAGTAACGTACTGATACAAATTCAAAATTCTGATCAACCCATTAACCAAAATGGCTCGAACATAATTCCAATGAACAATCTTCAAATATGAAAAAAGGAGCATACAAAATTTTAGAATGAAAACAATAAAACATACAATTATGGCCGTGTAATTAACCCCTCGAAACAAAAAACTTCAATCGAAATGCGAAAAAAAAACTTCCTCGATAGAGAAACAATCAACGGAGAAAATTAAAACCCCATTAAAAAACCAAGGAACAAAATTCATTCAAAACCCCTAATTCATAGAGATGCAAAACACGAAAGGACACCTCAGAAGATTAAAGAAAATGGGGGAAACCATACAAAATCAAAGAGAATAATCAGAAAAACGAGGCAATAACTCAAAATTTCCCATCATTTTTCAACTAAAAAGTCCGAATGAATTCATTACCAGATACCCATTTCATGAAATTAAAAGGAGAAGCTAATGAGTGACATAAGAAGAGAGAATGAAAAGTAAAATTTAGAAGAAAACGAGAGATTTCTTAGTGCTTACTTCCATCAAAAACCGAAAGTGTCCCCCAAGAAAAGCTTGTGGAGAATCAAAGAAACAGAGATTTGGTAGAGAAAGATAAGTTTCAAATAGATGATTATGAACGGCGGCAGTCGATGAAATGGTATCGAGTAGGAACGGCGAGCGGCGGGGCGAGGTGCAGTGGCTGGTAATGGGAGGGAGAAGGTGGCTAATGGGGGAAATAGGGTTTAGAAAAGGGATAGATAGGGAAGTCTGGGAATGAAAGGAAAAATAAAATTGGAGGGGGGGAGGGAAGCGGGAAATGAAAAAAAATCGGGGGGAATGGGTTTTGGTTTTTTTTTTTAAAAAAAAGAAAAGCGGATCTTTAATGTCGGTTTTAAACAAACATTAAAGGTATACCTACAATGTCGGTTTAAAATTGACATTAAAGATCCGCTTTTAAAAAAAACAAAACCGACATTATACATCCGGTTTCACCTTTTCCAACCAACATTAAAGTCCAAAATTCTTGTAGTGATGTAGTCCCTCATTCTCCATAGATACTTAAGGATATTTTTAACGGCAATCCAGTGATCATAACCTGGATTAGACTGATATCTGATGACTATCCCCACCGCATAGCAGATATTAAGTCTAGTACATAACATCGCAAACATTAGGCTGCTAACAGCCGATGCATAGGGAATCCTTCTCATTTCCTAAATCTCTTGAGGTCTCTTAGGACATTGTTCCTTAGACAATATAGATTCATGCCTAAAAGGTAGTAAACCTATCTTTAAGTTCTGCATCGAATACTTGACAAGCATTTTGTAAATGTACGATGCTTGAGATAGAGCTAGAGTTTTGTTCTTTCGATCTCTAAAGATCTGAATTCCTAGAACTGTTGGGTGAAAATTTAACTTTCAAAAATAAGAAGGAACCAATCTTTGGTTGGAGAATCCCACATTGGAAAATTTTGATTTGGAAGCTTCCCTTATGTACTCCAATCTTGAGTTTTGGGTTTGGACCCCAAGGGGTACCCATGTTTTGGAGGGAGTGAGGAGAAAGACCAATGTGGGTTTGGTGGACATACCACATGCACGCCGCCACGGCCATCAGTCTGGTCGATTGGGCATGGTGAGGCGAAGTGCGTGTGTGTGTGATTATTAATATTATTATTTTTATTTTTTTACATCGGAAAAAAATAAAAGAAAAAGTCCTCCCCGTTCGTGCAATTCAGCTTCGTCCACGCAAGTGTGATTCGTCCATGCACGTTCTGAGGCTCACTGCCTATTTTGCTCCCTACCTTTCCACGCTAAAGGCCTATAAAAGGCATGGCCTTCAGCACTTCAAAAACACAATTCTTTTCATTCACTCCATTCCAATGTTCTATTTTTCTCTCCTAACTCTTCCATTTTAGTTTTCCAAGCATTAGGTAAGAAAGGGTGTGTGTTCCGGTCGGTAACGGTGCATTTCTGATCTGGTTTCTTGGCAATCTTATCCTGGGCACGACGTGGTATTTTTCAAACCTGCTTGCACACTTGGGCAGAGCTATGAAACATCTTAAAGAGAGCGATCTCTGCAACTCAGCTTATAACGAGTTTCTATTTTGCAGGTTTTTACTCTTTGCTTGACCACCATGCCTTGACCGTTTGTTGTTTGTCGTTCTGAGGGTCCTACCATTTCCAACGATTTTAAGATGTTCCTGCTACATCATCAATGGCCTTCACTACTAGCAATAATGACGTTATGATATCTGACCTCAAACATCCATTCCGATTCGAAGGAGCGAACTTCAAATGGTGGAAGCAAAAGATGTTGTTCTTTATCACCGTCAAGAAAGTTATCGAAACTTGTACCAGAGATAAGCCGATCATCCCTTTAGAAGAACCAACTGAACAACTGATAAAAGAAGTTGTTGACTAGGAGGAGAAAGAATTTCTTTGTAAGAATTTTATTGTAAATGGTTTGACTGATGATCTGTATGACTACTACAGTATAATGAAGATAGCGAAGGAGGTCTGGGATGCCCTGAAAAAGAAGTACGACATCGAGGAGGTCAAGTCGAAGAAATATGTTGTTAGCCATTATCTCAAGTTCCAGATGATGGATGACAAATCCATGGAGGCCTAATTCCATGAACTTCAGAAGATAGCCCACGAGATAATTACTGAAGGTATGCCTCTAGACGAACAATTCCAAGTTGCTGTTATTATTGATAAAATGCCCCCTTTGTGGAAGGACTTTAACAACACTTTGAGGCATAAGACCAAGGAGTTCTCCTTGGAGAGTCTTATAACTCGACTAAGGATCGAGGAGAAAGCTCGAAAGCAGGACCAGAGGAGGAGGTGAACGTAGTACCTAGGAAACCCACCTCTACCGTGGTAAAACTTGACCAAAAATCTAAAGGGACAAAGAGGAAAGGTCGGAACCGTGTCTCCAGCAATTAGAACCAACAGAAAAAACACAAGCCCCTTCAAGAGAAACGGTATAGTTCTTCTGCTTTAATTGTAATAAACCTGGGCATATGGCTAGGAACTGTAGGAATAGGCATCGTCCTGCTGGTCAGGAAAACCAGACAGAAGAACCGTTAGTCGCCATGATCACAGAAGTAATGTGATCAGTGGTTGTGAAGGGTGGTGGATAGACACTGCTGCTACATGCCATGTCTGTCACGACCTTGGTCTATTTAAAACTTATACTGAAACTAAGGATAAGAATATTCTGTTGGGAGATCACACTCCACGAAAGTTGTTCGAACCAATAAGGTGGAACTGAAGTTTACCTCTGGGAAAACCCTCACGTTGAAGAACGTTCTGAACACCCTGGAGATAAGAAAGAATTTGGTTTCGGGCTATCTCCTCAACAAAGTCGGGTTTACTCAAACTATAGGGGCAGACCTATATACCCTTACCAAAAATAATGTATTTGTAGGGAAAGGGTATGCAACTGAGGGAATGTTCAAATTAAATTTAGACCTTAATAAAATGAAATCTTCTGTGTATATGTTGTGTTCTATGAATATTTGGCATGCTAGACTCTGTCATGTGAATAAGAATTTAATTAGTAACATGATTAGGCTCGAAATGATACCTAAGTTATCCACGAATGATTTTGATAAATGTGAGTATTGCAGTCAGGCTAAAATTACTAAAACTCCGCATAAATCTGTATTTAGGAATTCCGAGCCTCTAGATTTGATTCATTCTGATGTATGTGAATTTGATGGCATCTTGACTAGGAATAATAAAATGTATTTCATAACCTTTATGGGCATCTTGACTAGATTTGATTCATAATCTGATTTTACTTTTGTATACTTGTTGAAAAATAAAAGTGATGCTTTTGATGCCTTCAAACTTTTTGTTTCTGAAATAGAGAATCAGTTTAATAGAAAGGTTAAAATACTTCATAGTGATAGGGGAACCGAGTACGACTTCAATAGTTTTATTGAGTTCATTAACTCACATGGAATAATACACGAAAAGACCGCACCTTATTCTCCTGAAAAAAAAAAAAAAACTGAATGGAAAAATAGAACTTTAGCTGAGCTAGTAGTTGTTATTTTACTTAATTCCGGAGTCGCGTCTTATTGGTGGGGTGAAATCATCCTTATCGTGTGTTAAGTCCTAAATAGAATCCTAAAGTCTAAAAACAAAATTTCACCTTACGAAATTCTCAACAAGAAGAAACCAAACTTGTCCTACATTAGAACATGGGGTTGTCTAGCCTTTGTAAGGATTCCAGACCCAAAAAGGAGAAAGTTGGCTAGTAGAGCTTACGAGTGTGTCTTTATAGGTTATGCCTTAAATAGTAAAGCCTACAAGTTCTATGATCTAGTGAACCAAGTGATCATTGAGTCAAATGATGCTGACTTCTTTGAAGATAGATTTTCTTTTAAATCAAGGAATAGTGGGGGCTTTGGATCAAGTGGTCTAAACCTAGTTAGAAATCCTAACCCTAGAGAGGAAACTAACCCAGAATCTAGAAGAAGCAAAAGAGCTAGAACCGCCAAAGATTTCGAAAATGACTTCCTGACCTACATTGTAGAAGAAGACCCCAAAGATCTGAGAGCTGCTTTGTCCTCAAGAGATGCCAACCTATGGCAAGAAGCCATAAATGATGAGATGGACTCACTTGAGTCAAATAGAACTTAGCACTTAGTAGATCTACCCTCAGGCTGTAAGGCAATAGGGTGCAAATAGATTTTAAGGAGGAAACTTAGACCTGATGGGACTATCAAAAAATTTAAAGCTAGGTTAGTAGCAAAGGGCTTTAGACAAAGAGAAAACGTAGATTTCTTTAACACCTTCTCCCCTATCACTAGAATTACTTCAATCTGTGTCCTATTCTCTCTTGCTGCCCTTTATAACCTCGTAGTACATCAGATGGATGTAAAGACCGCTTTCCTAAACGGTGAACTTGAAGAAGATATTTACATGGAACAACTTGAGGGTTTTGTAGTCCATGATCAAGAAAATAAGGTGTGAAAATTAGACAAATCTCTCTATGGACTAAAATAAGCTCTTAAGCAATGGCTTGAAAAATTTGACGACCTTATCCTATCTAAAGGTTTCAAGGTTAATGAAAGTGACAAATGCATCTACTATAAGTTTGATAATAACCTCTGCACTATCTTGTGTCTATATGTAGATGATTTATTGATCTTTAGGTCGAACTTGCATGTCATAAATGATGTGAAATCAATATTGAGTGCAAACTTCGACATGAAAGACTTAGGAGAAGCTAGTGTAATCTTAGGCATAAAAGTAAATAGGTCTGAAAAGGAAATTTCTTTGCATCAAACTCAATATATAGAAAAGATTCTAAAGAAATATAATTACTCTGATTGTAAACCAGCTTGTACTCCTTATGACCCTAGTGTCAAGTTGTTCAAGGACAATGGTGACAGTGTTAATCAATCTGAGTATGCGAGCATCATAGGCAGTCTTAGATACGCTGCTAACTGCATTAGGCCTAATATAGCTTATGCTGTAGGATTATTTTGCAGGTTTACAAGCACACCTAGTAAAGAGCATTGGAATGCTATAGAAAGGGTAATGAGATACTTGAAGAAAACCCAAAACCTAGGATTACATTATCAAAAGTTTCCCGCTATCCTAGAAGGGTTCAACAATGCTGACTGGAACTTTCATTTGAATGATTCAAAGGCTACAAGTGACTATATCTTTAATATAGCAGGCTGAGCTGTCTCTTGGAAGTCAAAGAAACATACTATTTTAGCTCAATCTACGATGGAGTCAAAAATGATAGCACTAGCGACAGCTAGTGAAGAAGCAGGCTGGCTTAGAAGTCTGCTATCAGAGATTCCTTTATGGGAAAAGTCGGTACCATCCATATTGATCCATTGCGATAGTACTGTGACAATCGCAAAAATTCAGAACCGTTACTTGATCATGCTCAGACTATCTTGTTAAACGGTAATAACTAATCACGAATGATATATAGTGAATAATGCGAAACTAAACACAGAGTTCCATTTCTATGCCTTATAGTCTGAGCATGATATCCTGAAACGTAAGAAAGGTTGAACTCAATTCTTAATGAGATCTAAACTTGATGATAAGTGGGGTACCTAGCTACAAGAGTACTCTTGATAGACTCACATGTGTGAATGTGGAAGTGAGGGCCACTTCCTATGGAGTTTTTAGGCAAACTCTCTAGAGCGTTCATTAAATTGGGATACATGTGCTAGGCCTTAAAGCACGAGCTTTCGTACTACATCCTAATGACACTCTGTGTGAGATGCTGTTAGAGATAGAGTTTAAAACCATGGGTTACTCTAGTATATTCTAAATCATCTACACTATGTAAAGGTCCAACTCGTAAGACACATTTGCTTATGCACAGTGTTGTATAGGCTGAAACTGCTCGATGAAATTTTTTTTTTCTCTTTCTTTTTTTGATTAAATTTCCAAGTGGGGGATTGTTGGGTGAAATTTTAACTTTCAAAACTAAGAAGGAACCAACTTTTGGTTGGAGAATCCCACATTGAAAAATTTTGATTTGGAAGCCTCCCTTATGTATTCCAATTTTAAGTTTTGGGTTTGGGCCCCAAGGGGTACCCATGTTTTAGAGGGAGTGAGGAGATAGACCAATGTGGGTTTGGTGGACGTCCCAAACACGTGCCGCCGCCACCGTCTGTCCAGTCGGTCGGCCGTGAGGTGCGTGTGTGTGTGATTATTAATTTTAATAAAAATATTGTTTTTTTCATTTTTCATTTTTCATTTTTTAAATCGGAAAAAAAAAAAAGAAAAAGTCCTCCCCGTTCACGCAAGTCCGTGCAAGTCCACTTTGTCCACGAAAGTGCGATTCGTCCGTGCACGTTCTGAAGCTCACCGCCTATTTCACTCCCTACCGTTCCATGCTGAAGGCCTATAAAAGGTGTGGCCTTCAGCAGTTCGAGAACACAATTTGTTTCATTCACTTCATTACAATGTTCCCTTTTCCTCTCCAACTCTTCCATTTTATTTTTCCGAGCAATGGGTAAGAAAGGGTGTGTATTTCGATCGGTAATGGTGCATTTCTGATCAGGTTTCTTTGGTTGTTTTATCCTAGGGACGACGTGGTTATTTTCAGACCTGCTTGCACACTTGGGCAGAGCCACGAAACGTCTTAAAAAGAGCGAGCTCCGCGACTTAGCCTATAACGAGTTTCTATTTTGCATGTTTTTTCTCTTTGCTTCACCGTCGTGCCTTGACCATTTATTGTTCGTCGTTCTGAGAGTCCTACCGTTTCCAACAAGAACAAACTGAGCCTCTCCCTAATCTTTCATTTGAAATTAGATCGCTAGCCAGTTTTTAACTTCAGTTAGTAGACCTACATCATTCTCAATGAATAGAATGTCGTCTATATAAAACACTAGGAAAACTACTGAACTGTTGATGATCCTCTTATATATACAAGGCTCATCAACATTCTGATCAAAGCAATAAGATTTGATCATAGTATCAAATATTAAATTTCGAGATCAAGAAGCTTCCTTCAATCCATAGATGGACCATAAACCAGCAAACTTTTTACTTTTGACCTTGGGTTATGAATCCCTCAGGTTGCTACATATAAATGGTCTCCTCAAGATTGTCATGTAGAAAGACAGTATTGATATCCATTTGCCAGATGTCATAGTCATAATATAAGGCAATGGGCAGGAGAATCCAGATAGACTTTAACATAGCAACATGTGAGAAAGTTTCCTCATAGTTGTCTCCCTCAACTTGGGTATACCCCATGCAGCTAGTCTCGCATTGAAGGTTTGTACCTTCCCATCAGCACCCTATTTTCTCTTGTAGATTCATTTGCAACCTATAGGTTTAATCCCATCATGTTGATCTACCAGATCCCAAACCGAATTGAAGTACATCGACTCCATTTCAAGATCCATAACTTTGATCCACGTATCTTTGTCAACATCTTCCATTGCCTTCTTGTAAGACAATGGATCCTCAACATCTCCGTCAGCTAACATAGCTAGGATTTCTATTAAACCCACATAGTAGATAGGCAGGTTTGCAACCCTCCCACTACGTCGAGGCTCCCTTAACACTTGAGGTGGATTTGACCTACTAGATAATCCAACTTCATCAACTCTTTTTGAGGTGTTGGGTTCTTCAACAACTCTTGTTGAAGGTTCAGTAGTTTCTTTGGAAAGTTCATTCAACACTATTTTATTCTGAGGCTTATGCTCCCTTATATGGTATTCTTCTAGAAAAGTGACATTTTTCGACACAAACACTCTATTTTCCTTAGGGTCGAAGAAGTAACCGCTTCTCTTTCCTTTAAGGTAGCCTATAAATAGGCACAGTTTTGAACGAGGTTCAAGTTTCTTAGGATTTACCTCAAGCACATATGCTGGGCAACTCCAAATTCTGAAATGATGTAAACTAGCTTTACAACCATTCCATAACTCCAAAGATGTTCTTGTAACACTCTTGGATGGAACATAGTTCAAAATATATGTTGTAGTCTATACTACAAAATCCAAAAACAAATCAGGTAAGGAAGCGTAACTCATCATAGACTGAACAATGTCCAATAGGGTTCAATTTCTCCATTCTGATACACCATGTTGCTGAGGTGTACTAAGTGCTGAGAGTTGAGATACAATTCCATGCTCTATCAAATAGTTTTGGAATGTAAGATCCAAAAACTCTCCACCTCAATCAGATCGGAATGTCTTAATTGTTCTATTCGATGCATTTTCAACTTCGACCTTAAACACTTTGAACTTTTCAAAGGATTCAGACTTATGTTGCATTACATAAACATACTCATACCTTGAATAATCATTAGTAAAGATGATGAAATATTCAAATCCTCCTCTTACTTTTACACTCATCGGACCACAGAGGTCTGAATGTACTAGCTCTAAGGGTTCTTTGGCCCTGTGACCTTTTCAAGTAAAAGATCTTTTAGTCATTTTTCCTTCTAGGCATGACTCACACACAGGTAAAGAGTGTTCTTCTAACTCTCTTAGAAGTCCATTCTTTACCAATCTCTCAATTCTATTAAGATTGATGCATCCTAATCTCAGGTGGCAAAGTTGGGCATTTTCTTTAGGAGAAATTCTAAGTTCTTTATTTTGAGTTACCGCAGTTTTAAACAATTCAGTGTTAAGGAGAACTTTAGTTGCTAACGGTCTTAATACATAAAGATTATCTTTGAGATTTGCAAAACAAATATATACTCCATTTTTGTAAATAAACATTAGAATAATTTTGTTCTAATAGGAATTTTACGGAAATAAGGTTCATTTTCAAACTTGGAACCAAAAATATATTATCTAGTATAACATAAAATTTCTGTAAACAAAGTCGCAGTCCTCCCACTACTGTAGCTGAGATGATGTGCCCAGTTCCAACCCGCATCGTCATCTCCCCCGCTTACAGTTGCCACAAGGAAAAAATTCCCTGAAATGAAGCAAAAACATGGTTAGTGGTGCCCGAATCAATTATTCAGGATGAATCATCATTCTCCACTAAACAGGTTTCCAAAACAAGTAAATCACATTTACCTTGCTGGGCCTTCTTCTATTCTGCCAAGTATTTAGGACAGTTCCTCTTGCAATGTTCCTCCTGGTTGCAATGAAAATAGATTCCCTTTGCAACCTTGGTCTTCTTGCCCTTTTGGGCAGCAGTTGGTGGGTTAGCTTTCCCCTTTCCACCTTTCTTCTTCTTCCACTTTTTGGTGTTGGAAGAAGAAGGCATAGACTTGGTCCTAAAAGTCAAACCTCTAAATAACTTATTAAAGGATGAAGCAACATTTGCCTCACTCTTTTGTTCCTTGGTTTTCATCAAGAACTGGAAGGTCTGTAGCTCATTGAGAAATGTAGTCAGATGTAGTCAATCCTGTGACCCATTCATCTCCACCACGTTGAAGTGGACCATCATGTTGAGAACATGTTCTCTAATAGATTCCCCTTTTTGCATACGGGCATTGAAGATGTATTTGAGAGCATTGTGCCTGAGTTGTGTGGATAGTTGTTCGAACATTCCCCTCAGGGACTCCATGATCTCACGAGCCGTGAGCATGGGCTCATGCTTCTTGGTTAAGACTTTAGAAAGACTTACCAAGTTATACGTTCGGGCCTTCTCATTTGCTCGTGTCCATCATTCATATGCTTCTCAAACATTTCGAGCAGCATTTAAAGTTGGAATGGGAGGACAGTCCTCCATTAGGACACACCAGAGGCCATCGATGATCAAGATAGTGTTGATTGTATTTTTCCAAGTCGTGGAATTATTGCTCGTTAGTTTATCAGCGGCGAGTAAATTAAGAGTCTCGGAAGTCATAATTTGTTGAAACCATACAAATTATTTATATTAGTCTATTTACATTAAACCACTTAGAAAAACTAATCAATTTTAGCAAAATAATCCAATGTACCCTAAGTGACATCTATTTTGCAATGATGCTTCAGTTAGATAGGACAAAAGCCACCGTAGGGTGATCAGGTGCCCCTTCACTGAAATGAGACTATCTTAACCAATAGACAGAACAACTCCTTATTACTGTAACTATCAGTCACTATTGTTCGGTCCAAAAATAGTTAAACTCGCTTAACATTTCTTGTAATTGTAACCCTTCGTTTTAGATTCTAGAGTTCCACCCCAATAAGCCAACTGTAGGGGAAAATAGATTGGGGCAAAAACTGAAGTAACTCTTATCCATTTCTGGAGTTTGAATAAAGCGTCATGCAAAAATGTCATCCATAGGGGGACACTTAAGGTGCCATGAGGTCGTGCATGAGACTTTACTTCAAACTAATGAGAGAGACCAAGGGATGTGTTGTCACACGTTCCGCTCCTACTTACTATAAACACTCTCTCCATTCACCTTCATATTGATCTATACAAACACTATCCATAGGGGGACACTCAAGGTGCCTTGAGGCCGAATATAGATCTCACGGTGTGAACCTTTTGGGAGAAACGTGAAGAGGACAAAATGAAGTATCATATACCCTATTTTCCTCCCATTGAGCGTTTTACCTAGGGTTAATTAACTTAGGAAAATCTGACTACTGATTCTAACTAAGTATTTGTTTAATTTGCCCAAAAGTAACACTTACTTTGGATAGTTAAACAACTTTGATTATGTTTACTAAAAATTTTAATAAATTTAATCAAACATTGCATACTTGTAACAAATCTATCTAATTCACCTTTCCAAGTAAATTCCCAAGTAGGGGTGTTACGTTTCCATCAACTTAAATACCCCAGCCTAGACAGAACTAACCTTAGACAAAAGGTCCTTTATAGATACATTTGTTACAAATTTAATTTTTAATTAAGAATCAATTTAATCCTATTAAACCAATTAAAAGATTAAACTTAAATTTCTAATCTCTTTAGAAACGTGATCTTATGTCTATATGAATCATATTTTAAAACAATTTTAAAAGATGATTTTAACCTAAGGTTTGCATGCAATTTTGGATTATTGATTTTAATTCTAATTTCATTTTGTTATAACAATTATAAGCAAATGAAATAAATTAAAACCATAAATTGCATCCATTGACATACTTAGTAAATTATAACATTTATAAATTACTTAAGGTAATGTCATGCATCATGCAAATTCATTTCATTACTAGTATACATAACAATTATATACTAAAATAATGAAATTATTAATAACATACTTTAAACATACGTTCATACTATATATTATAACTCTTATAATATAAATGATACATATATATGTTATTATTGCATGCATACATATATTATAACATTTATACTATATGATGTTTGAGCATACTATAAAATTAAATCATGCAATTATATATATTATAACACTTATAATATAAATGATGCATGAAATTAAATGCACAACCTATGCTGGGATTTAATACTATATGACATACAATATGACATATATATTTAAATAAATATCATACATCAAATGCAAAATTAATTAAAAAAATTGTGGACCGAGATTAGATACTTAAACAATTAATTAAATTAATGTAACACTTATATTAATTTAATTAATAAAAAAATTAACTATTACATGAATAAATAATCATCCGGTTCTCCATCATTCTCCGTAGAATTTGGTCTTGTTTTCTCCAGATCGTCACTAGAAAACCCACGAACGACTCAAGTACTTAAAATACATACTCGATCACATTAAAAAATACCCAAAATAGGGGCCCTTACAAATCAAAAGGTAAATTGAAAGTGATAAACTAAAGTGTCAATCCCAAAAACATCCAATAATTTTAAACAAACACATTCTTAAACATTCGTCACATGAAAAATATAGAATGCTTAAATCCCACAAGTACACTATAAAATTAATTCAGAAATTTTAGAAAAAAATTGGGCCAAAAACCCTGCTCTGATACAAATTGAAGGAACAGTTGAAGGTCCTTGAGCGGAAATGGGATCGGACCCAAATCCCAAATTTTATAGAAAAGCATACAGAAAAAATATGCATTTAATTAAAATATAGCATACTTGGAGGAAAAATTACAGAAGAGAAAAATAGGTTTAGAAACCTTTACCTTTGATGACCAATCTTCAAATGAAAACCCTCAAACCGAATGGAACACCAACACAATGGAAACCTTTGTATTCTCTGGGTGAGAATCCAAGAGTTTTGTGGGCTCTGGATATTTTGGATGAGGGAATTTGAGAGAGAAGAAAGAAGGAGAATTAAGTGATTGGGAGAGATTGTAAGAGTTACAGAACCATTCCGTAAAAACACAAAGACGAAGAAGATGAAGCAAAACCGTTCAACAACCACCCCCCCCCCCTCCCCCCACAACTATCACGTTATATAGAGAAAAATGGGGAAGGAGTTAAAATTCCCTCCCTAAAATTATTTTTAAATAAAAATAATTTTAATAAAAAATTTAATATATATTCATATGATAACTACTTTATCTTATAATATATATTAAACTATATGTTATACCAAATATAACATATAACGTATAGTTTAATATTGTTTCCAATACAATATAACCTGTAGTTTAATTCTCTCAACTAAATCCCAGTTATATTAAATTTAATTATATGAATCCAATTCATACAATTAATATTTGAATTATATTCAAATGTTTATTCCTCTCGATAAACTTTATAATGTATCAAATACATTATAGAAATTATATTATATATATATAATTAAATTAGATTAATTATAACACATATAATTAATTCTCTTAATTAATTTGAACAATTCAAACTAATCCAAAAATTGATTCTCATTAATTCCTGTTGAGCTAAAGAGGGGACCTTATAGACTTGTAGCTTGAAGCTCTCAATGGTACGTGGATAATTAATTAAACTCTTTTAATTAGATTATTCAACAACCATTAACTGTCGGGCATTCTTTACACTACAGATATATTTCTGTGTCCATAGGATATAACTAGTCAACAGTAAGATGACCCTTCACAAATTGCTCAGAAGTACAGCTAGGCAAAAATTACCGTTTTGCCCCTATAGTTACATCTAACTCCTTAAGCATCGCTGATCCCATGAATGAATAATAAATCATAGTCCAATTATGACCAAACCTCTCTCGAGCTAGGAGAAGGTGTGGTGCCACATTGTTCAAGCCCCAGAATCATCCCTTAAGGGAGCAATTTATCTACTTACCCCGACATTGGGGAAGGAGTAAATTCCTTCTTGTGTAGCTGTGTTCCTAGCTCCCTAATCAGACGAATTCCCAAAATTGTAGGCCTATTGCTTCAGCGATTTGGCCACTCTCACCCATACAAATCAAAGGATTGCCTTCATAGGCAGGAGTTCATAAGTCACTCAAGATTCAGGTCATGTTATCTATGGTCATCTATTATGAACGACATTATATAATTAGACTAAACATTTTGTGGTTTGGTCTTATACAAACTCCTTTGTATAGAATACCCTCACTCACATGTCTCCATGTAAATGATCAGGATCAAATCATTTTTAGCACTTTACAATAATTGTAACATCTACAAAGTGGGTCGTACTCTAGTGTCACAAGGATAAGGTATCAGCCTTATCCATCTACTACAAACCATTTAGGTTATTACTTAAACATGACCCATCCGTATGTCTCTACATACATGTTTAAGCTACAAGATAATCTTGGATATTAGTTTATTGGTTTGTATATTAATGCAACTAAATGTCGAATAAAACATCACATATTTTATTAAATAAATAAGATATTTGTACAATATAGTTACAAACTATAAGACCGTATGAGATTTAGGGCATCAACCTCAACACATACAACATTAGAAAAGCTATTGAACTGTTGATGATTTTCTTGTAAACACAAGGCTCATCAATATTTTGATCAAATCCATAAGACTGGATCGTAGTATCAAATCTTATATTCCAAGATCGAGAAGCTTGCTTCAATCCATAGATTGATCGATTAAGTTTGCAAACCTTTTGTTCTTGAACTTGGGTTATGAATCCTTCAAGCTTCTCCATATAAAAATGGTCTCCTCAAGATTTCCTTTCAAAAAGGAAGTCTTGATGTCCATTTGCCAAATCTCATAGTCATAATACGAGGAAATGGATAGGAGGATCCAAATAGACTTTAACACAGCAACAAGTGATAAAGCCTCCTCATAGTCGACTCCCTCAACTTGCATATAACCCTTTGTCACAAGTCTAGCCTTCAAGGTTTAGACCTTCCCATCAGCACCCCGTTTTCTCTTGTAGATCCATTTGCAACCTATAGGCTTAACCTCATCAGGTTGATCTGAAAAATCTCAAACAGAATTGAAGTACATAGACTCCATTTCAAGATCCATAGCTTTGATCCATTCATCCTTGTCAACATCCTCTATTGCCTTCTTGTAAGAAAATGGATCCTCAACATCTCCATTAGTTACCATAGCTAAGGTTTTTGTTAAACCCATGTAATAGACAGGTGGATTCACAACCCTCCTACTACATCGAGGTTCCCTCAACACTTGAGGTGGATAGGACCTACTAGATGAACCAACGTCAACAACTCTTGTTGAGGTGTTGGGTTCTTCAATAACTCTTGTTGAAGGTTCAGTAGTTTCTTTGGAAATTTCATTCAACACAATCTTTTTGTGGGGCTTATGCTACCTAATGTGGTCCTCCTCTAGAAATGTAGCATTTATCGGCATAAACACTTTATTTTCTTTAGGATCGTAATAGTAACCACCTCTTGTTCCTTTAGGGTAGCCTATAATTAGGTACAATTTTGAACGAGGTTCCAATTTCTTAGGATTTACCTCAACCACATGTGCTAGAAAACCTCAGATCCTAAAATGATGTAAACTACCTTTATGACCATTCCATAGTTCCAAAGGTGTTTTGGTAACACTCTTGGATGGAACACAATTCAAAATATATATTGCAATCTATACTGTATAACCCAAAAACGAGTCAGACAAGAAAGCATAACTTATCATAGACCGAACCATGTCCAACAAGGTTCAATTTCTCCTTTCTGATACATCATTCTACTGAGGTGTATCAAGTGCTGAGAGTTGGGATACAATTCCATGTTCTATCAAATAGTTCTGGAATGTAAGACTTAAAAACTCCCCACCTCGATCAAATCGAAAGGTTTTAATTGTTTTATTTAATGCATTTTCAACATCAGCCTTAAACTCTTTAAATTTTTCAAAGGCTACAGACTTCTGTTGCATTAAATCAGCATACCCGTACCTTGAATAATCATCAGTAAAAGTGATAAAATATTCAAACCCTCCTCTTGCCTTAACATTCATCGGACCATAGAGGTTTGAATGTACAAGTTCTAAAGGTTTTTTGGCTCTATGACCTTTTCCAGTAAAAAAAAACTTTTAGTCATTTTGCCTTCAAGGCATGACTCACACACAGGTAAAGAATTTTCTTCTAACTTGCTTAGAAGTCCATTCTTAACCAATCTCTCAATTCTATAGAGATTGATGTGTCCTAGCCTTAGGTGCCAAAGACGGACATTTTCTTTAAGACAAATTTTTAAGTCTTTTATTTTGAGTTACTGTAGTTTTAAACATTTTAGTGTTAATGAGGGCTTTAGTTGCTAGCGGTCTTAGCACATATAAATTATTTTCAAGCTTAGAAGAACAAATATTAATACCATTCTTGGAAATAAACTCTTTGTTTACAAATAATTGTATAGAGTAGTTTTGTTTTAATCAGCACTTTACAAAAATTAAGTTCCTCTTAAAATCAAGAACAAAAAATATATTTTCAAGCAAAATATATCTATTTTATAAAGTCAGTTGGAGTCCTCCCACTGTCATAGCTGAGACAACGTGCCTAGTTCCAACACGCATCATCATCTCCCCAGCATCCAATTGTCACCAGGAACTAATTCCCTGAAGTGAAGAACAAACATGGTTAGTGGCGCCTGAATCAATTATCCAGGCAAAATCATCATTCTCCACTACACAGGTCTCCAATAGAAGTTATCATATTTACCTTGCTCGGCCTTCTTCTTTTTTGCCAAGTATTTGGGACAGTCCTTTTTCAATGTCTCTCGTGGTTGTAATGGCAATAGATTCCCTTTGCAATCTTGGCCTTCTTACCCTTCTAGGCAGCAGATGGTGGGTTAGCTTTCCTCTTTTCACCTTTCTTCTTCTTCCACTTTTTGGTGCTAGAAGAGGAAGACATAGACTTAGTTTCAGAGGTAGAACCTCAGTAGAACTTCTTGGAGGATGAAACAAAATTTGTCTCATCCTTTTTTTTCTTTGCTTTTCATTAAGGACTGAAAAGTCTTAAGCTTATTGAGCATAATAGCATTGCTATGGAACTGTAGAAACTTTCAGGTAAAGATTCTAAGATGATGCTAACCTAACTGGCTTCACCAATGACAGACCCGTTCATCTCCGCCACATTGAATGGACCATTATGTTGAGAATGTATTTTCTAACGGTGTCTCTTCTTGCATACAGGCATTGAAGATGTGTTTAAGAGCATTATGCCTGAGTTATGTGGACAGTTATCCAAACATCCCCTGCAGGGACTCTATGGGAAGTGATCATGAGCTCATACTTCTTGACCAAGACTTCAAAAAGGCTAGCTAAGATATACGATTGGGCCTTTTCATATGTTCTTATCCAACACTCGTATGCCTCTCGAATGTTTCAAATGACATTTTAAGTAGAAATAGGAGGACAGTCCTCCATAAGGACAAATCGAAGGTCATTGATGATCAGTATTGTGTTTATTGTGTTTTTCTACGTTGTATAATTTTCACGGGTAAGTTTATCGGCAGCGAGTAAGTTAAGTGTCGTGGAAGCCATAATTTTAATTTGCTGAAACCATACAATTCATTTATATTAGTAATATATGCATTAACTCATTTGCAAAAATCAATCAAATTTAGAAAAATAATCTAATGCACCCTAAGTGACATCTATTTTGCAATGATGTTCCAGTGAGTCAGGAAAAAAGTCACCTTAGGGTGATCAAATGCCCCTTCACTGAAATGAGATTATCTCAACCAATAGACAGAACAACTCCTTGTTACTGTAACTATTAGTCACCATTGTTTCGTCTAATAATTGTTAAATTCGCTTAACATTTCTTGTAAATGTAACCCCTCATTTTAGATTCTAGAGTTTTGCCCCAATGAGCCAACCTTAGGAAAAAATCGATTGGGGCAAAAACTAAAGTAATCCTATCCATTTCTAGAGTTTGAGGTAAAGAATTATGCAAATGGCATCGGTAGGGGGACACAAGCAAAGGTGCCTCGAGGTGAGCATGAAACTTTATTAAGAACTAATGAGAGAGACTGTGAGATGTGTTGACACACGGCCCGCTCCCGCTTACTATAAACACTCTCTCCATTCACTTTGTTATTGATCTATACAAACACCATCCGTAGGGAGACACAAGCAAAGGTGTCTCCAGGCCGAGTATAGATCTCAAGGTGTGAACTTCAAAGGAGAAATGTGAAAAGGTAAAATGAAGTATCATATACCCCATTTTCCTCCCACTAGGTCTTATACCTAGGATTATTTAACTTAAGAAAATCCGGCTATTGATTTTTAACTAAATATTTGTTTAATTTGCCCAGAAGTAACATTTACTTTGGATGGTTAAACAATATTGATTAATGTTTATTAAACACTTTAGTAAACTTCAATCAACCATTGCATGCTTGTAACAAATCTATCTAATTCACCTTTCCAGTTAAGTTCTCAGGTAGGGGTGTTACATTTCCGTCAACTTAAATACCCCACTCTAAACAGAACTAACCATAGACAAAAGGTCACTTATAAATGCATTTGTTACAAATTTAATCTTTTAATTAAGAATCAATTTAATCCTATTAAACTAATTAAAAGATTAAACTTGATTTCTAATCTTTTTTAAAAAGTGATCTTAGGTCTATGTGAATCATATTTTAAAACTATTTTTTAAAAAAATGATTTTAACCTAAGGTTTGCATGCAATTTGTAATTATTGATTTTAATTTCTAATTTCATTTAATTATAACATTTATAAAATAAATTAAAATCATACAATTGCATTCGTTGACATACTTAGTAAATTATAACAATTATAAATTGCCTAAGGTAGTGTCATGTTTTAAGCAATTCCATTTCGTTACTAATCATATATAACACTTATATAATAAAGTAATAAAATAATTAATAACATCCATCCATACATACATAAAACTATATATTATAACGTTTATAATATAAATGATGCATGGCTATGTTATTAATGCATGCAAATATATACTATAACACTTATATTATATAATGCATGGGCATGGTATAAAAATAAAATCATGCAGCTATATATATTATAACATTTAGAATATAATTAATGATGCATGTAACACTTATATTAATTTAATTTATTAGAAAACATCTAACTATTACAAAATAATAGTCAATCGGGACTTGAACCGCTCGAATCGAACTGCCCAATACCTAAATCGGACCTGAATCGCTCAAACCGATCGAACCGAACATGAACCAGTCGAACCATAAACTGAACAAACAAGAACTAGTTTGTTCTTTCCGTCTCAGAGTGTTACAACGCTGTGTCAATTGTTGCAACGCTGCAGAAAGAATAAAGCGTTGTTCTTCTTCGCAGCATTGCAACTCTAGAGCACAACGTTGCAATGCTGCGGTATAGTCTCCACTGTATAGTTGCCTTCTCCTTCATTTCTCCATAAAATTTGGTCTCGATTTCTCTAGAAACATATTGAAACAACCACAAACGACTCAAAAATAGTAAATTACAGAATCAATCGCAAAGAAAATTCCTAAAACACGAGCCTTTACAAACCAAATTATAAATTGAAAGCAATAAATCTATGTGACCAATCCCGAAAACATCCTATAATCATAAACCATTCATCAAAAAGAAATCATCACATGAAGAATTTGACAAAATGAAACCTACCAAACTCTGTAAAATAAATTCTGAAAATTAAAAAAAAAAGGATAAAACAAATATCCACTCCGATACCACTTGAAGGAACCGACAAAGGTTCGTAGCAGAAAGGGATCGTCCCAATTTTTAGTTTTCACAAATACAGAAACGAGATCATGCAATTAAAAACTTACAGCATGCCTTTTAAAATAAAAACAGAGAAGAAAGAAATTGAGAAACTCTTACCTTTGAATAACTTTTCTTCAAAAAAATTCCTTGAACGGAAATCACATACACAAGCGAAAACCAATAGGGCACCACCAATTAAAGTCCTCCGTATTCTCTAGGATAAGAATCCAAAGAGTTGTGGGCTCTTGGTATTTTGGAAGTGAGGGATAGAATTTGTGAGAGGAAGAGGGTTATATAATCTTGAGAACTTTTTTTGTGGTTTCTGTAAAACTTCTGAATGTTGTGAGGAAGAGAATAATCCTCAACCACACTCACCACTCACGTAGTGAGTTGAGAGAAAATAGAGGAGGGAAGTTATTTCCCTCCCATTAATTAAAATTAATTAATTTTAATTTAAATAAAAATATTATTTATATAACTATAGGTTATATGTCATTAAACATATAACCTATAGTTTTAATTCTCTCATTAATGATATTTAATATAAATCACATTTATATTAAATTCAACGATATGAACCCAATTCATATAATTAATATTTGAATCATATTCAAATATTTATTTCCTCTCAAATAAACTTTATATTGTAATGTATCAAATACATTATAGCAATTATATCATATATAATTAGATTAAATTAATTATATCACATATAATTAATTCTTCTAATTAATTTGAACAAATCATATTAATCCAAAGACATCTTGTAACAGACGCATTACAGAAATAAGGTTCCTTTTTATTTCAGGAACTACAAAGAAGACTTTTAATATAAGAAACCTATTATGTAAAGTTAACTGGATGCCTCCCACTGCCACAGCTGAGACGACGTGTCCGGTGCCTACTCGCAACGTCATCTCACCAACCTCCAGCTGTCTCCAGGATCTAATCCCCTAAAAAGAAGAACACACATGATTAGTGGCGCCCGAATCTACTATCCAAGCAGAATCATCATTCTCCACTAAACAAGTTTCTAATACAAGTAAATCATATTTACCTTTGTCTGCCTTGGCCTTAGCCTTGGAAGCCTTCTTTTCCTTTAGATAACGAGGACAATTCCTCTTCTAGTGCCCGTCTTGGTTACAGTGGAAACATTTTTCTTTTTCAACCGTTGGTGGACACTTCTTCTGGGCGACAGGTGGTGGGTTAGCAGGCGCATTCCCTTTCCCTTTACCACCCTTCTTCTTCTTCCCCTTTCCAGAGTTAGAAGTTGAAAGTGTAGACTTTGTTCTTGAGGTCGAACATCGATAGAACCTTTTAGAGGACGAGACAACATTTCCCTCACCTCCCTTTTTCTCCTTACTTTTCAGCAAAGGATTGGTAAGTCTGCAACTCGTTGAGGAGAGTGGTAAGGAAGTAGTCCACTTTGTTAAGAATCGTATTGCTAATAAAGTGGAGGAAACTCTCCGGCAATGAATGCAAGATAATGCTAACCTGACTGCCCCCATCGATTTTAGACCCATTCATCTCCGCCATGTTAAAGTGGACCATCATATTCAGCACGTGTTCACGAACAGAGGTGCCTTCCTCCATTTTGGACCTGAAGATGTGTTTCAGAGACTCATGATTGAGCTGACTAGACAGCTGTCTGAACATTCCCCGTAAAGACTCCATGATCTCACGAGCTGAGACCATGAACTCGTGTTTCTTGGCCAACACGTCACTAAGACTGGCCAGAATATAGGCTCGCGCCTTCTTGTTTACCCGTGTCCAACACTCGTACGCCATTCGAACATTTTCAGTAGCGTCTTGAGGTAGAATAGGAGAACATTCCTCCGTAAGGACAAACTACAGATCCTCGATGATGAGTATCATGGTGAGCATATGTTTCCAACTTGAATAGGTTTAGCCATTCAGTTTTTCGACGCTAAGTAAATTGATAGTGGTTGAAGCCATTAAAAACCATTGCTGAAAAAAAAAACGAATAAACTTTTATAAGACTTTGCAAAAACTAAATTTTTTTTAAACCAATTAGTTTTAGAAAAACAGATTCCAAGTACCCTAAGTGAAGACTTTTATTTTGCAATGATGCCCCAACGAGGCAGGACAAGCGTCACCGTGGGGTTATCAGATGTCCCTTCACTAGGATAAGACATTCTCAACCATTAGGTAGAACCAACTCTTGGAACTAAACCTAATAGCCACCATTTGTTCGGTCCAGAATAGTTAACCTTTAACAATCCTGCATAAGTGTAACCCCTCATTTTTGGCCCTAGAGTCCTGCCCTAATACGCCCACCGTAGAGAAAAAGCAGATTAGGACAAGAGATTAAGTAATCTTATCCTCTCACAGGAGATCAAATAAAGAAACGTGCAAAACAGCCATTCTATAGGGGGACACACCCAAGGTGCCATGAAATGATGCGTACAAACTTTATTTAATCCAACGAGGGAGATCGAGGGATATGCTGTCGTACTTCCCGCTCCCACTTACTATGAACACTCTCTCCATCCACCTTGATATTGACCTACACAAACACCATCCATTAGGGGGACACGCCAAAGGTGCCTCGAGGCCGAGGGTAGATCTCACAGTGTGGACTGTGAGGGAGAAACGCAAAAGGTGAAAATGAAGCATCAAATGCCCCAAGTACCTCCCACTGAATGTTCTACCTAGGGGTTTATTAACCTAGATTATCCGGCTACTGATAATGATCTAAGTCATTTATTAAGCTTGCTAAAAAACAAATTTGTCTTTGAAATTTAAAAAAAAAAAAAAAAAAACAAATCCAAGTAGTCACATTAAACTCTTTAATGGACTGGCCTTAATTTGCATACATGCATCAAATCTATCTAAATTACCTTTCCAGGTAGGGGTGTTTCGTTGTCGTCATCTTAAATACCCCTGCCTAGACAGAATCCACCTTAGACAAAAGGTCTATTATAGATAGATATGCTATATATTAATCTTTTACTAATTATTTTAGTTCTAATTTCATTTTATAACCATTTATAGAAAAACAACTAAAACACTCATGCCACATAACGAAGTATTTATAACGCTTATAAATATAACATTAAATAAATAAAGCATTCATAAATATAACCCTTATATTATATGATGCATGAGCATGCACTTATGTAAATTAAATCATGCTTCACTAAATCATAACACTTATAATAAAGAGAATATGCACGACCTAGGGTGGGATTTATCTATATGTGCATACCACATGACAAATATATATATATATATATATATATATATATATATATATATATATATATATATATATATATATATATATATGTATACACATCACATGTATAAAACCATGGATTAATGGATCGAGATGAACCAAAACAAAACCGGAATGAGAAAACAATCTATTTACATAATTCAGCTGAGCAAACCAGTTCACAAGTGAATCGAGTCTTGAATCACCAAACGAAGCTCCCATCATTTAGTAAACGCCTTTAGGTAAACGATCGTGTAGCGCACACTAGACAATAGCGTAAAAGCTAAACGATCACATAGACAACAATGAGGTTGTGAAGCCTGATCATCTAAACGATCGCTTAGCACGCAAAAGGTAAATGATTTACCATGCAATTACTCCATGATCGTATAGTCAGAAACTAAGTGATGAGGCTTGCTGAGCTATACGATCGTCTAGTGTGCGCGTGCATTAAACGACAGCCGAGCATCCAATACTCAGCGATCATCTACCTTATCGTCTACACGACATGACCAACACTTGATCGTCTTTTTCCACAAAGAACAGCAACCCTTGCTCCGAACTTCATCACAAACGACTCAAGACTCAAACTAACTTTGAATTTACAGACTCGAAAACAATTAATTGTTCCCAAAAAACGCAGGGGCCTTAACAATTAACTAGAGAATTCAACAAACCGAGGTTACATCCCAGAATTTCCATTAATCCACACATCCACAAACGAATTAACAATTAAAACAGAGAGTAGACATGCTGCACCCATCGTGAATGTAAATCAATTCTTTTGCAGCAATAAATTGGAACATCAAAAACCCAGTGCTCTGATACCAATTGAAGGAACTCATATTCAAGAGTACCTACGAGTGGAAGTAGATCTTTCCAATTCATTGTGACAGAATTACCACATATACATTTAAACATACTAATATGCATTCAAAATGCTAAAGAGATCAAGAGATCATACCAGATGAAGATTTCTTCTTCACATCGAGTCTAAAAACCAACCGTCTACCTTGAACAAACACCACTAAGGAGGAAGAGAGACCGTACACAACATTCAAGCAAGTGGGAGATGAGGTCGTCTATTGCATAGACAAGTTGCTTGATCGTTTAGGTGAAGTATAAGATCGTGTAGGAAAAAGTAAGCGATCGTCTAAACGATCATGTAGGAAAAACTAAGTGATCATCAATACGATTATTTAGTAAATAACGGGAGCTAAATGATCGATTAGGAAAAAGTAAACGAACGTTTAGTTAATAGCGCGCGAAGGTGTAATCAGTAAGCAATCGTTTAGCAATATCGTATATGTAAGCGATCATGCAGGCACTATCGTATAGGCACTCATTTTCTAAGCGATGACACTCTCTTTAACACAATGTTTGCACATCTCATGCTTAACACACCGTCAGCTATTTATGCATCTCAAAGTGATCTTTCAATACACCCATCAATTATTAGAACAGAAGAGACGCCATCACATTTCCTTTATAACCATCCAATGAATATGATCTCATCATATTCAGAACATATAAATTAATATCATATATTATTAATAATATTTTCCTCTACTAGATATAAATCATATTTATATCCAATTTCCTTCAAATTAATGTATCTCATACATAAAGTTAATTATATCATATTTAATTAACTCGTTCAATTATATCATATATAATCGAACTCCCTTTTGTCAATTTGAACATTTCAAACTGACCCAAAAACTGACTCTCAACTTGAATTCATTGAGCTACCAAGGGGACCTTACGAACCAATGGCTCGAAGCTCCAACGATACATGAATAGCTGACTAAACTATTTAGTCATGAGATCCACCATCCGTTAATTACCAGGCATTCCACTAAAGACCGACACCTGAACTCTCCTTACCACAAATATATTTCTGTGTCCATTGGATATAATCAATCAACAGTACGATAACCCTTCATAGATGCTCGTAAGTACAGCTGGGCCAATTTACCATTTTCCCCCTGTAGTTACATCAAACTCCTTAAGTACCACTGATGCCTATAATAAACAATACAACATAGTCCCACTATGTGTGGACACCTCTGTGTGGCGCCACATCGTTCAAGCCACGGGATCAACCCTTAAAGGAGCAATCTATCTACTTACCCCTGCTTTGGGGAAGGAGTGAATTCCATCTTGTGTAGTTGAGTTCCCAGCTTCCAAATCAGACGAATCACCAAAGTTGTAGGTTTGAGTCGGCGACCTGGCCACTCACACCCATGCAAATCAAAGGACCGCCCTCAAAGGCAGGAGTTCCCAACTCACTCAGGATTGAGGTCATGTTACTTATGGTTATCCTAGTGAAGTGAAGTCTATGTCATGAACGGTGTTATATAACGAGACATTAACACTTTTTGGTTAGGTCTTATACAAACTCTTTGTATAGGACGCCCCTACTAGTATGTCCCTACACGAATGATCAGGATGAAACCATCTGTAAATAGTCACAATGCTTGTAACTATTCTACAAAGTGGGCCGCATCCGTACCGTTACCAGAATAAAGTTTCCCTCCTATATCCATATACTACGGACCATTTTAGTTATCACTTAAGGCATGATCCACTTGTATGTCACCACATACATGCTTAAGTTATTGGTTTGTGGTAAAGCCAATAAAACATCCAATGTTCAAAGTCAAGTAGTGAAGAAAATATCATATATTATACATCACAAGCGTTCGTACAAAAGTGTTTACAAACTACAGGACATGAGGCTTTAGGGTATCATCCCCAACAATCACCCACTTATCCTAAAGTGAGTGGGGTTGTATAAAAAACTAGTACAAAACAATAAACTAAGGCACTAAGGCCCAGTACAATATAATCTCCCACTTTCCCTAGTCCAGCCGCGGACGGTCCCATAGACCCATGCTGTGAAGGTGACCCTCAAACATTGTAGCCATGAGAGCCTTCGTAAACGAGTCAGCAACATTGTGCTCCGAAGCAATCTTCGTGACAATCACGTCCCCTCGATGCTCTATCTCGCAGATTAAATAATACTTCCTAAATGGCAATCACGTCTCTTAGGACACATGTTCTTAGACAAAGTGACTCCATGCCTAAACGGCAGTAAACCCCTTTTGGAGTCCTGCATCGACTACTTGAGCAACATCTTGTCAATGTACGATGCCTGAGACAGCATTAGCACTTTGTTCTTACGATCCCGAAAGATCTATATACCTAGAACAAACTGAGCCTCTCCCAAATTTTTCATTTGAAATTGGATTGCTAGCCAGTTTTTAACTGTAGTCAGTAGTCTTACATCATTCCCAATGTGTAGGATATCATCTACATACAACACTAAAAAAACTACTGAACCGTTGATGATATTCTTATAGACACAAGGTTCATCAACATTTTGGTCAAAGCCATACGATTTGATCGCACTATCAAATCGAATATTCCAAGATCGAGACGCCTGTCTCAGCTCATAAATGGACCGATTCAGTTTGAAAACTTTTTGCTCTTGACCAATGAATTGCTCAGGCTACACATGTAAATGGTCTCCTCAAGATTGCCTTCCAGAAAGGCCGTCTTGACGTCCATTTCCCAAATATCATAATCATAATAAGCGGCAATGGACAGGAGGATGTAGATCGACTTTAACATGACAACAAGCGAGAAAGTCTCCTCATAGTCAACTCCCTCTACCTGGGTATAACCCTTTGCCACAAGTCGAGCCTTGAAGGTTTGCACCTTCCTATTGGCACCCCGTTTGCGCTTGTAGATCCATTTACAACCTATAGGTCTTACCCCATCAGGCTGATCTACAATATTCCATACTGAGTTGAAGTACATCAACTCCATCTTGAGATCCATGGCTTTAACCCATTCATCCCGGTCTATATTCTCCATTGCCTTCTGATAAGACAACGGATCCTCAACGTCGCCATCAGCTACCATAGCTAGGATTTCCGTGAAACCCAGATAGTGAATAGGTGTAACGTTGAAGTTATGATATACGATGCACGCACGGTTCAAGCCGATGGATATACAATAATGCCTTGACTTGACTCAATTCATCCAATACTACTTCGAGATATACGTTATTCAGGGATGTTCTAGTAGTATTCTGTGCATTGTCACAAGTTTCCTTACATTGGAACCAAGTATAATTCCATCGCAAGTTTCTCGGTGTGAACTGAGGTCGAACACAGGGAATGTTTGAGGTTATTGCGTTATGTTTATGATACATGCGACCAGGTTTTTCAATCTTTAAAAGTATAGTTTGTGCAAGTATATAATATCTGCAATAAAGTAAAGGAAAGTAGTAAAAATGCGGTAATAAAATAAAGTGCAGTAAACCTAAGCTAAAATGGTACAAGATACAGGTTCATGATACAATATACTAAGGTCAAGGCTGGCTGTGACGATTCTACAAAGATCATGTAATGCGGCGGCAAGTCTTATGTATGAAACAGAATAGAAAGATAACTAATATAACCATCGCAAGTTCTTAATTGCGTTGAAGTGATAAGTACGGTTCCGTTTTTCCCTAAGCGTACACCTTTCAGTGATCGGCCGCATTCCCACATGTCTGTGGTGAAATAGAGACGAACGTAATGAACACAAGGTTGCTTCCTTGTCTGGAAGTACTACTTGCTTTAGTTAACGCATTCTTCTGACCTTCTCTCGATAGATCAGAACGACATCTTTACTTCTACTCTCACAGGTGTAGATGCCGTCTAGCATGCCTTAGCTAAACGCAATTTATCTTTTTAACACAGATTAAGTACTCGTTTAATTCATATTAACTACCAGGGGATTAAGAACACATCATGAAGAAAGCAATAAACGGAGAAACAAAAATAGACAGAAAAGTGGTGATGAAATCGATCAAGACATTTAATATATCTATTTAGCGTTTGATACATGGTGTGTGAACGCAGAGATAAAGAAGATGAACTACAATGATGTAAAGAGATAGAACAAATACAACTAGCGTGAACGTCTCAGCACCGATTTGGATGGAAATCTGCTTGCCGGATTGGATGGATTGGACGGATGGATGAGCTTCCCTCTCAGGCTTGCTCAATCGGTAACAGGGATCTAAGTAAAAGAGCTTCGCGACGAGGATCTGGAAAATGAACACTGAGACTCACCTCTCAGCCTTGCCTCTTCTTCTTCCCGGATTTCTTCAGTTTAACACTCAGCTCAGCTTTTTTCTCAATATAATAGCAGCACTTAGCCCCGTATCGAGTAACCTTTTATTGTGAATTCTATGGGGTATTTATAGGTGAAGATCTTTGAATCCGACCTTGTGGTCCCCACTTGTTGTTATGGAAATTCCAAAGATGGAGGGATATTATTCCTTCTGTTATGCAATCAGACCGTCGAATCTACACAACCGTTAGTTGTACACCTGTCACAATCCTCCGCTTCTGCATTTCTCAGCTGCATCTCGATCGAGTGTTTGCATGCGGTGTTGTTTTTATTACTGCATGCGGTTGAAAGTCTGCTCTGGATTGACTGTCGCATTGCGCCATCATTGCGTTAATCGTCTTTTTAGTGTTGATTGACGGGCGCAATGTGACAAAGATGCGTTGGTCAGTTCTTCTTGAGCCTTGATCGCAAGCGGTGACTTGGTTTCCTGCAAAACAGAGTAGAAATCTCCTTTTCCTCCATCTTAACGATGTTAGTGGGTGTAATTGCGATAATTCGTAATTATTGTATTTTTAAGCTAATTTCCATACAATTGTCGCATATTTAATCTCTTTTGGCCGCAATATCTAGATAAAGCAGTACAAATAACTTGTATTTCTACAAGTTATCACACCCCCAAATTTAGATATATGCTTGTCCTCAAGCATATCTTCTACTAAGGCAATAAAGCTCAATTTCTATCCTATATTTCTGTGTCAATTGGTTGCTCTGAATGTTACACTTAGGCACATTACTTAACATCGCAATTTCCTCCTATCCTTACTAATTCTTAATAAGCCCTACTTTATTCTTCTATATAACAAAATTCTGCTTAAAGATGCTTTTCTAGTTTTTTCAAAATAGAATGTTTATCTCTTCTTGTCAAAACACTTGATATATCTACATACAGTGGTCAAAACTTTTGCGTCATTTACTAGAGACAGTTGGTCATGGTTACACTCTTCGTTTTGGCCTGCCCCCCACTGGTGTCATGCGAACATCCAACTACGGTTGTGTGCCAATCTCAACTTTAACTCATGATATTCAGAGGAGTAGTCTCTTGTATTTATATGTTTTTTTATATATAATGTGTTGATATTGGAAACCCGCCTTCATTTTGGCTTGCTTCTACGGGTGTCATATGAACATCCAACTACGAGCAGGCTTCTTTCACAACTAGACTCTTATCAGGTTGGGAACATTTTATTTTTCCCTTGCGCTGACATTGGAGTTTTGAAGAAAAAGTTTTTTTTTTTTTACATTTTTTTTTCAAAACAGAAAATGAACGTATTTTCTTAAATACTGTATATTCTTGATTTTATCTACTCAGACCTTCCCCACCCCCAAATTTAAAGATGAGCAAGGTCCCCATTGCGTTGTTTGGATAGACTAGATAAACACTTAGAAGAAAATTTTCAAAAAGAAGGTTTGAGCAAAATTTTGAAAGATAAAGAAGTAAAGTACTACTAAACTAAGAATTAACTAAGTGTTAGTCAGAATTTACAAAGTATGGAAAATGTTTCTAAGTATAAACATATATTACATCATAGCAACGCAATGAAAAACACAAAAGTAAGAGATTCAGAACATCGCAAGTATTGACAAAGGATGATAAAGAAAAAGGCATAGGCAAAAATGGAGTGAATATGTACTCATTGTATTGAATATTAACAAAGTATAAAAATAATTATAAATTAACGCAATACAAAATTGCGTGCCTATACAAGAACCAAAGAATTTGATTAACTAATAAAAGAATAAATGAATTGAAAAGAATACATGGTCGCATAGAAGAAAGAAAAAATTATGGGAGGATTATTGCTGAAGAGCTAGCGGGTCTGGAGGAGGAATTTGAGGTGGTGCTAGAGGAGCTTCTTCAAAATTTAAGTGCTGCCAGAGATGTGGAGGTACCATTGGACCATGGAGATACGCGGTGAGAAAGTTGAAGTACTCTTGATTACGCTCTGCAATCAGTCTCTGGTGCATATGGACCTTATAAATGTTGCGCTGCATGTTGATCAGTGCCTCTCTTGATGTGGCAGCACTGCGTTGAATATCATCAATCTGCTCCATTACCACTTCAAATCTTTGGTTGAAGAAGTGTTGTTGAGAGAAAAGTTGTTGTTGTTGAAAGAAAAGGGATCTCATTTCAGCTAACTCAATAGCCTTGGACGTGATGGAGGGTTGTGTCTGTGATGTCTCGCCAACATCATTTTGGGGTTGGGCAGAGGTTCCTTAACCCAAATCGTGTGGGTCATCAACTTGCGGCGGTGGAATGGGGGGTTGCGGTGATGATGTTGTTGGTGAAGGTGGGGCTGCTGGATAAACAGGAGAGGAGGTTGGGACAAGGAGAAGATTGGTAAAATATTCGTGTAGTGGAGAAAAAGGTTGTGCAGGTGGGCTAGGAGGACTCGAAGGGCAAATGACTAAGGGAAGAGGGTCCGCAAGTTCTGGATCTTGCGCTGGTGACTCTTGAACCCTTTCTTTTCCCTTATCTTCTCTGCATCGTCTTTTTGGCATGGGTCCTTGCGGCGCATTCAAATCAATCGCGGGCCTCTTTACTAGTAGCTCAGGGCAGTGTGGGGAGTCTTTGAGGAGCGGCCTCAAGATCTTGATGTTGATGAGGCTGTGGACTTCTGGCATGGGCTCCCCATCAATGCCTACGGCCATAGACAGGCACAGACTTGAAATGATCCACAAGAAGAAGTACTGCCCTCAGATATGCCCTACCAATGATCTAATCTGCCTTACGATCAACTACCCTACGTCGATAGGAATGTCGCGTGCGATGCAGTATGCAGCCATGAACCGATCCCTTGATATATTCTGTCATGTGTTGTTGGGATCAACCGATTTTTGACCAGGTAAACCCAGAGCCTTCCCTCCAAAAGCAATGACTTGGACTCCAGGGTGCGGATGCCTTTGAGCGAAACCGACCACTTCGTGCCCAGTTGCGCTAATACCCTCAGCGCATCTTCCATCTGTTGCTTCATGGGATCATCAATAATCTTGTTCCCTGGTGCATCAGGGTTGTCCTTCATTTGATATATTTCGTTGATGTCCTTTGCGCTGAAGGATATTGTTTCTCTTTTAAAGGTCACCGCATCCCTGTTTCCATGTAGACGCCCAGGATAGAAGTCCCATACCACCTGAGGCACAATGATGGATGGGCACTGGCAGAATGTGTAACACCCATGTTCCACAATCACGCTCGTGATGAGGTTAGGTAGTGGTGTCGGGGCAGGATAGAAGCCCATCTCAATCAACATGTCATCATTCTCCTTTCTTTTTTATGAACGTTTCCTGGTCGAGGATGGCTCGCTGCTCTCCGCGATTGTCTTGCTTTTTTCCTTAGTCAACGCAAGGCAGACTGCTTGTCTTAATTTCTTCTCCCGCTCTTTGCGTTGTTCCTTCTTCTCGCACTCTATGAGTTCCTTGCCCTTTTTCTTCATTAAGCGCCGCATATTAGCTTCGTGTTTTTTCTCCTTCTCTTCCAACAATGTTATCTCATCTTCCTTCTTTTTCCTTCTCTCTTCTTCTTCTTCTTCTTGTTCTTCCCTCGCAAATGCTTCTTCAAATTGCTTAGAAGCCAGCAACAGATGTTGTTCCTCCTCGCGCCTCCATATCCCTTCAAGTCTTGCAAGCTCATTAATGCTTCGCATTTTTTCGAACTCCAATCTTCTTCTTCTTTTTCCTTCTGCGATGATGAGCTTTCCCCTCTCTATCTTTTCTTGCTTCTCCTCCTCTTTTTTTATTTTTCTTTCTTTTTCTTCCATTACGATAATTAATCTTTGCGGGTCAATAGTGGACCCTTGCAGCGTATTCTTCTTGCGATGCCGCAACAGGGGGGGCTTCTTCTGCTTCTTCTCCTTCATCGGCTGCAACCATTTGCGTTGTTTCAGGTTGCGTCGATTCCATCAATTGTGTCGTTTCCCACCTATCCTCCCTCACGGAGGTTGATTCTCCATCCTTCTGCAGGCTCGCAGCCCTCTGCTTTTCTTCTTCTGCTCTTTTTAGGAACCTCTCTTCACGCCGGCGCATTTTTTTTTCTTCCTTCTCCTTCTTCTTTCTTTCCTTTTTGGCCTCCTCATCTTCATCATCATCATTTTTCTCTTTGTTCTCTCTCCTTGCGATGATGGGAAGATTCAGCCTCTCCTGCCTTTCTTCCATTGTTTTTCTTCTTCTTCTTTTTCTTCTCAGCCACTTTTGGTTGTGCCTCCCCTACAACCTCCTCCATCGCAACGTCAGGGGTCTCCAACGTAACTTCAACCTCCTTGGTCTCCTCCACCGAAATCTCTTCCTCCACAGTTCTAAGAGGTCCATCATAGGCTTCTGTGCTGACAGTCACCTCGGGAATCTCTAGGGCCAGAACGCTTCTTCTTGTTTCTTCTTCAGTCACCACTGCCTACTCCTCCACCACTTCTTTCGTCACTGCCACCGTCTCCTCCTCCATAAACAGTGGTTTATTTACAACCCCTACCTCAGGTAGTCCACTGCCTAGCTCCAGGTTACTCAGAATTTTGCCAAACACCTCTGTATCATCGTGTCTCTTCCTTTCACTCTCAGTGGAGACGGCAAGTGTTGGAACAGGTATGCTTTCAGTACTTCCTCCCCTTTGAACAGAAAAGGCCTAACAGCCAGGGGGTTTTTCCGGGCTCTCCCAGCGAGTCTGGGGACAGTGTGGGCTTGGGCGGCGAGTCTGCGACTAGCAGCCAGGAATTCTACCTCTCGCATGGCGACTTGGTCAGGGGTAGGGGTGGATGGTGAAGCAAAGTGGTTGGAAGTTTGGTCGGCCATGGAAGCTAGCTCGAAAAAACTGGTAAAATTTTGGGATGCTGGGGAAGAAAGAAGTCTGTATTCTACCGCGCTAGGGTTTCTGATTGCAAAGATGAGGTAATGTTTCCAAAATGAGGTAAAGGTCCTATTTATAGGTTGGGCCGTAGTGGGCCCAACGCGATTTTTGCGACGACAGGCCTCGACACACTCAAAAGGTGCGTCGTTCGACTTCCCTTATTTATGGGATTTCAGAAAAAAAAAATGTCCTTTCTTCTACCAAATCATCATTACTTTGAAATACGAAACGATTGGACTTCCCCACATTACAAAAAGAATTTTTTTTTAATATTTCATTCGAATGGACGCAAGATAAAGATTAACGTAATGTGCTCACCAATGCAAATGCACCTTCGCAGAGGACGGGCAACAACGCATACATCCCCGCAACACACCTCTTAACCCAACACATTTCTGGAGGATACCTTAACATAGTGCATTTAGTTAAGGTCGAGCAAAGGTCATATACGAGCACAACACACCCCTCAGCTCAATACAGTTGGGTTGGGTGAATGAAAAGTGTATCTTATTGGTTCAAGATGCGTCCATTGTTGCCTTGCATACTTATTGATTATATGATTTTATATTTTTTTTTTCTTCAACGCAAGTGCTATGACTTGCGGCAATAAATTTTCCTTTATTACTCAATCATTCACCATTTAAAGCTCAACGCATTAATTATAGAAAAGCTTAAAGAATTAAAGACTATATGGCAATAAATGCCAAGGAAATAAATGAAGAATTAAATTCATAAAGCCAAGAACAAATTAAATAAGCAAGTGAAGACAAAATTCAAGAATTCAAAGAGATAGGAATTTAAGAAAGCATTAAACATAATGGTGAGATATGGACCGATAGATGCATTTCTTGAATGAAGGCAATCCACATCTCTACAGACGTTCCTACTTGCATGCCCAATGTCCTAGGGACATTGCTCCTTTCCTGTAGATCCCAGGGATTCTGAATTGCTGGGCAACGTTCCTAGTGCTCTGCTTCTCAACTCAGAAGCCAGTGGCCTACCTGGATCTCCAAATTTCTAATTGAAGACGCCTCCGCTTGCATCACTACATCGTTTTTATCCATATATTGCTTCAACAGGGTCTCCAAAGAGCTTCCAAAAGTGTTAGAAGATGAGGGTTGTTGGTGATGCGACTGTCTCGGTAGACCTTGATTTGAGTTTTGGTGAAAAGGAGGATTCCCTCGACTACCACCTTGATGGTTGATTGGCCCCCCTAGGTTGGGATTACCTCCCCAACCAAAGCTAGGATGGCTCCTCCAGCCCGGATTATAGGCGCTGCTAAAGGGGTTGTTCTAGATGGCACATACTTGCTGGATGTTCGATGCGCACATTTCAGCTGCATGAGCCCCTCCACAATTGACGCAACTTATTGCGGCCACTTGAGCCGGTGCAGGAGGTTACGCTGATTGTTGAGGGATGGCTCCTTGATTAATTGCCATTGATTGGAGGATGGAAGTCACTGCGGCCATTTGTGCGGCCAACATGGTCACTGTCTCCGTAGGAACAATGGCAATTTCATTCTTTCGTCTATCGGCGCCTCGTCCTTCATATCCATCATCGATCCAATCATTCATGTTTCGCGATATGCAGTCCAGGATGACCTTAGCCTCTATGTATGTTTTATCCATAAAACCTCATGCCACGGAGGCATCAGCAACAGCATGCGTTGATTTGTTCAGGCCGTTATAAAAAGTTTCCATCAGGACACAATCTAGGATCCTGATATGCGGGAAATTTTTCACCAGTCTTCTAAATCGCACCCAGGCGGTGCTCAGGGTTTCATTCTCTTTCTGCTCAAAGTTCAGCACGTCCTTCTATTGCCTTGCGTTGATGGCTGGTAGGAAGAACTTCTTCATAAATCGCTCCACCAGTTGGTCCTACGATGTTATCTCATTTAGCTCCAATGAGTGAGCCCACTTCTTGGCCTCGTCGCTCAAGGTGTAAGGGAACAAATACAGTCTTATACTCTCTGGGGTTATGCCAAGTAGAAAGAAATTGCCGCACATTTCGAAAAAGCTGGTCAGGTAGGCATGTGGGTCTTCACCTTGCAAACCCCCAAATTGCCCGGCATTTTGGATCATTTGAAGCATGATCGGCTTAATTTCGACCCTTGCATTCTCCTCTACAATAGGCCTCAAATTCCTAAGCAAAAAGTCATACTAGTTGGGTGCTGCGTAATTCCTCATGAGAATGTTGCGGTCAGCTGCTAGGAAGACAGAATCCTACACTAGTCGAATAGCTCCTTGATTCACTATCGATACCGCATTATCATTATTGTTTGCCATACTTGTTGTCTTCTTTCGCCTAATTCGATTCTGACGTGCCCGTGTGCGAAAGGTACGCTCGATCTCAGGGTCAGCTTCGAATTCTGGTTTAGCATTAATACTCATAAACCGTCAAGCTGCTCTCCGTGTTGAACAGCCAGTACAATAAGATCTGTCCTGCAAAATACCAAAAACACACTCAAACAATAAATTGTTAACCATTCCCAAGCAACGGCGCCATAAACTTATAACGTTGAAGTTATGCTATACGATGCAAGCATGGTTCAAGCCGATTGATATACAATAATGCCCTGACTTTACTCAATTCATGCAATACTACTTCTAGATATGTGTTATTCATGGATGTTCTAGTAGTATTCTGTGCGTTGTCACAAGTTTCCTTACGTTGGAACCAAGTATAATTCCATCGCAAGTTTCTTGGTGTGATCCGAGGTCAAACACAGGGAATGTTTGAGGTTATTGTGTTATGTTTATGATACATGCGACCAGATTTTTCAATCTTTAAAAGTATAGTTTGTGCAAGTATATAAAAATTGCAATAAAGTAAAGGAAAGCAGTAAAAATGCAATAATAAAATAAAGTGCTGTAGACCTAAGCTAAGATGGTACAAGATACAGGCTTCATGATACCAGATACTGAGGTCAAGGCTGGCTGTGAAGATTTTACAAAGATCATGTAATGCGGTGGCAAGTCTTATGTATGAAACAGAACAGAAAGATAACTAATATAACCATTGCAAGTTCTTAATTGTGTTGAAGTGATAAGTACGGTTCTGTTTTCCCTAAGCGTACACCTTTCAGTGATCGACCGCATTCCCACATGTCTGTGGTGAAACAGAGATGAACGTAATGAACGCAAGGTTGCTTCCTTGTCTGGAAGTACTACTTTCTTTAGTTAACGCATTCTTCTGACCTTCTCTCGATAGATCAGAACGACATCTTCACTTCTACTCTCACAAGTGTAGATGCCATCTAGCATGCCTTAGCTAAACGCAATTTATGTTTTTAACACAGATTAAGTACTCGTTTAATTCATATTAATTACCATGGGATTAAGAACACATCATGAAGAAAGCGATAAACGGAGAAACAAAAATAGACAGAAAAGTGGTGATGAAAGCGATCAAGACATTCAATATATCTATTTAGCATCTGATACATGGTATGTGAACGCAGAGATAAAGAAGATGAACTACAATGATGTAAAGAGATAGAACAAATACAAATAGCGCCAACGTCTCGGCACCGATTTGGATGGAAATCTGCTTGCCGGATTGGATGGATTGGACAGATGGATGAGCTTCCCTCTTAGGCTTGCTCAACCGGTAACAGGGATCTAAGTAAAAGAGCTTTGCGGCGGGGATCTGGAAAATGAACACTGAGACTCACCTCTCAGCCTTGCCTCTTCTTCTTCCCGGATTTCTTCAGTTTAACACTCAGCTCAGCCTTTTTCTCAATATATTAGCAGTACTTAGCCCCATATCGAGTAACCACTTTTTCTGTGAATCCTATGGGGTATTTATAAGTGAAGATCTTTGACTCCAGCCTTGTGGTCCTCACCTTGTTGTTATGAAAATTTCGAAGATGGAGGGATATTATTCCTTCTATTATGCAATCAGACCATTGAATCTGCACAACCGTTAGTTGTACACCTGTCACAATCCTCCGCTTTTACGTTGCTCACCTGCATCTTTCGATCGAGTGTTTGCATGCGGTGTTGTTTTTATTACCACATGCGGTTGAAAGTCAGCTCTGGATCAATTATCGCATTGCACCATCATTGCGTTAATCGTCTTTTCAGTGTTGATTAATGGGTGCAATGTGACAAAGATGCGTTGGTTAGTTCTTCCATCTCATTTTCTTCCATCTTAACGATGTTAATGGGTGTAATTTCGATAATTCATAATTATTGTATTTTTAAGCTAATTTCCATACAATTGGCACATATTTAATCTCTTTTGGCTGCAATATCTAGATAAGACAGTACAAATAACTTGTATTTCTCCAAGTTATCAACAGGCGGGTTCACAACCCTCCCAATGTGTCGAGGTTCCTTCAACTCTTGAAGTGGAACATACCTACCAGATGAATTATCATCAAAACTCTTTACGATGAAGTAGGCCCTTCAACAACTCTTGTTGAAATTTCAGTAGTTCCGTTGGAAAGCTTGATGGCGGGAAATTTGAAGTCAATTTTACTCGACAACCAAAATCCTGTGGACACGTTATGCGATACATTTTTCTAAGATATGCGTTGATAGTCATGCGTCGATGGTCATGCGTTGGAATGATAATGCATTAACAAATGTATGCGATGACCATGCGTCCAGCCATAAGTTTTCTTGCACTCACGCCAAGTATAACGTAGACGCAAGTTTCTCGGGTAATTCGAGGTCGAACAAAGGGACTTGTAGCTATATGTTTGCGGTGATGTGCATGCGGTGATGTGCATGCGGTGATGTGCATGCGGTGGTTAAATAAAAGAATGTTGGAGGGGTTGCTAAGTTAATCCTACTTCTGCTCCTATCTAACAGACCACGCATTGAGAATATGCATGAAAGGTAGAGATACGACAACCTTGACATAAAATAAATGTGTGAGAAAATAGATAAAATGCGGAGATGTTTTCATTGCAATACTTAAGAGTGACCGATAGGGAAACCTTAGTCAACGCAGGCCTTGTGATCATGCTACACACACTAAAAGCCTAAATCTAGGACCTATGTGGTGTGTATGCATAAGTGTCAAGATGATCGCATACCGCCACCATATCCTACTTCTTAACGCAACCATTGTCCTCTCCGCAGGGTGCATACACTGTGTAATAACAAACAGAGCTTATTCCTAAGTCTCCATTCTTGCTTATGCAAACCTAATATAGCCCTCTCGAGCATCGATTCTAACCTAGCTCTCTCGGGTCATTAGATTCTTTCTTTAGACTCTTTCTCGAGTAGCTCTAAAAGTGTGATGGGCGCATACATAAGACAAGGTAACCGCATGAACTTGGTTGACGCAACATTATTCCTATCTCTAGTGAACAATGCACACATTGCTTAATGCGACCAACCACTTACCCTTCCAGGCAGTCGGTTGTTGTTGACTTTACTCATAGACAAGCATTGCATAGCCTATAGACAGGTGTTGTCGCAGCTTCACACTAAGCAAATAAGGTTTTCTCATACACTCACGCAACACACACCTCTCAGTGGGATTCTAATGCTTCATATCTCTAATCCACACGACTAAGTATGTTATACTCTAGCAATCTCACTAAGTTTTGCAATGAAAGTAAAGATGCTAAGCAAAGAAGATGGAGATGGAGTCGAAGGAATAAAGAAATGCATTGAAAACAAATTGTATTAATTCCTTAATTCAAAATGTCACACAATACAATATGAGAAAAGAAAGGAAAAGGAAATGACCGGCTGGAAGCAAAGATTTGCTCTCAACGGATGTGCGTCAAGGCTGCTAGTGGTGCCATGGATGAGCGAAGGAACTTACTCTCTTGAGATCTAGCTCCGGTTCAAGGCTCCAGTCGTCACTCGGAATGGATGAAGGAGGTGAAGAACTCTCAGCCATCTTCTCACGCCTTTGTCTGGATCTCAAGGATTCGCCCTAGGCGAACCTCAGGCGAAAACCTTGGATTCAACTTTGGGTGAAAAGCCTGGATCCCCTGAATGCTCATCGGTTTCAATTTATAGAGCCTGGGTCGCCGACAGAATTAATAGGACTACTCTAAGTCTGACATTCGGCGCGTTAGTCCTTTTCTGAACCTCTGCCACCAACGGCATGGTAGGTGAAATGTCAACTTCATCTTTTGGTTTTTCTTGAGGTAGATGCGTTGATGCATTCATTCCACCAACCTTGCGTTGATCCCATTAGAATGCGTTGTTGCGTAGCCGCAATCATTCAATGGCCACATTTGCTTAATACCGCAACTCTACATGATGATTGCAATCGCTTCACGAGCACAACTCCATGCGATGGACGCATACAGCTGATTACCGTAACATCCATGCGTTGATTGATGCATTTGCCTTTGCGATGGAGTGTTTCTCCGCATGCGATCATCTATATGGTGGTTCAGTTTCCGCGTTTGCGTTCATTTCCTGCGTTAGCTAAAAAAATAGAATGTTGAACGTATAATAACGCAAAATAATGGGTTAGCTGAGATTCAATATGCTAATCGACGCAAGCTCATTTTCTCGTGAATTCCTAATCATGATTGCCGCATATTCTACCTAACAACCTTCATAATTCTAAGTAAAAAGCCTAAGATGACATGCATTTCTGCATGTCATCAAAGCTCACGTAACATGACTTTACTACGTGGACTGTGCTCCCTAATATGATCTTCCTCCAGGAAAGTAGCATTCGTAGAAATAAACACCCTATTTTTTTATAGATCATAAAAAATAACACCCTCGTGTACTTTTAGTACCGCCTGTAAAGAGGCATAACCTCGACCGTGGTTCCAACTTCTTGGGATTAGCCTCAATCACATGTGTTGGGCAACCCCATATGCGGAAGTGACGTAAACTAGCTTTACGCCCGTTCCAGAATTCCAAAGGTGTTCTCGCAACATTCTTAGAAGGAACACAGTTAAGTATGTATATTGTAGTCTCCACTACGAAACCCCAAAACGAGTCCGGCAAGGAAGCGTAACTTATCATCGAACAAACCATGTCCAACAAGGTTCTGTTTCTCCTCCCCGCTACACCATTCTATTGAGTTGTACCTGACGTTAAGAGTTGAAAAATGATTCCATGTTCTATCAAATAGTCCTGGAACCCCGAATCCAAAAACTCTTCACCTCGATTTGATCGAAGTGTTTTAATCCGTCTATCCAATGCATATTCAACTTCAGCCTTGAACTCTTTGAACTTTTCAAAGGATTCAGACTTCCATTGCATCAAATAAACATACCCATATGATGCGTTATTTTATGAATGGAAATATGGATGATATGCGTTGATGGATTGCATTGTTCACTCAAGTTTCCCTAGCGAAATTCAAGTGTAAATTCCTCTGAGTTTCCTGGTAAGTCCAGGGTCGAACACAGGGACTTGTGAAAATAGTTGCGTTGGTAATGTTTATGAAAAAATTGTGGTAACCAAGTAAATAAATAAAGTGTGGGTGTGTTGTTGCATTGATGAAAATGAAGTAAATAAAGGCGGCGGATTTAAGAAAGATAGTTGTGTTGATAGATGCAATGAGTATGCGATGAACGGGTTGAGAAGACCTTTAGCTAGCGTTATTCAGGAATGCATCAAACTTTGCGATCATGTTACAACCATGCACAGCAAGTCATGGTTGCGTTGATAGATGAAAAAGTGTAAATTCCTCTGAGTTTCCTGGTAAGTCCAGGGTCGAACACAGGGACTTGTGAAAATAGTTGCGTTGGTAATATTTATGAAACTTTGTGGTAACCAAGTAAATAAATAAAGTGTGGGTGTGTTGTTATGTTGATGAAAAAGAAGTAAATAAAGGCGGAAGATTTGAGAAAGATAGTTGTGTTGATAGATGCAATGAGTATGCGATGAACGGGTTGAGAAGACCTTTAGCTAGAGTTACTCGGGAATGCATCAAACTTTGCGATCATGTTACAACCATGCATAGCAAGTCATTTCCCAATGTAAATGTGATGATCCTAAGTCTAGGAAGCATGTGTTGAATGCAAAATGTTCATAGAGCTTATCCCTAAGTCTCTACTCTTGTCCTATGCGTTGATGCGAAATGCATGAAAGCAAGGTGACCACATACAATCATACCTTATTGCTAAGATGCATGTGATGCGTTAATAACAAATAGTGCTCATTTCTAAGCACTTATCTCCCATTTATGCAATCTAATATGGTTCTTCCAAACCCAGATTCTGACTTGACCTTTCCAAGTCTAGAGCCTGTCCTTAGACTACCTTCCCGAGTATTTCTAATAGACGATTGAAGCATATATAAACAAGATAATCGCAAAGATGAAAATTCCCTCGTTATGCTAGCTAACTACTTCTCAACCTATTCAACTAATTTAGCTACTCATGCATAAATAACAGAGAGTGAACAGATATAGAGAAAGACATTCCATTCTTATAACTTAGTTGAGTGCAAAATGACAATGGAAAGTAAAGGTAGAGAGCCTAGTAGCAATTCCTTGCTGACCGAGGCTTTTTTACACTGAATCTCTATTCTGATCTAAAAATGTTCCCGCTTCCGCAGGCGTCGGCCCTCTCTCTGTCTTGGAGCTTTCAGTGCTTTCCCAAGCTTACCGGAACGATCTACCGGCACACCTTCTTCCTCGCGTCCGCCTTAAAATGAAAGAAAACTATGGACAGAGGCGTGAACTTGTAAATTTATGAAGTAATCGACTGCTTAACCCCTCATTTGAAGAATGCCTTGGTATTTATAGAGTTTCCATGGTGAAAAGCGGCTTCTCTCTCCCGATTGTACAGATGGGACAGCTTTAATTCCTGACTGATGCGCCAGATAATTGTTGCCGATAAAGCTGAATGTACTTCGTGACCGTTATATGCTGTCAACTTAATTTGGATCCGACTGCCGTCAGCTTTCTGTCCCATCGCTCTTAATTATCCTTTCACCCAGATGCGCCCACCATGTTACGCTGACCAAGTTACGGTGATTCTTCTTGGGCGAATGTTTGCGAGCACGATCAATGCAAAGTCTTGCGGTAAAGTTGCGCTCGACCAATGTATTCCTATCATCGCAATCTCTGCATTGCTTCAACACATATTCTGCACAAAAATGTAAAGATCAACTGCTCTAATTCGTTGGATACATGCAATCACAATATTATAGAATTTATGCTTAATGGACACAATTTAACATATTTCATCAACACAATCCAACATTGTTTAAGAACTTAGTACTATGATAACGTGCATTTTTGCTCGTTATCACCATACCTAGAGTAATCATCAGTAAAACTGATAAAATACTCATAGCCTCCTCGGGCTTGCACATTCATAGGAACACAGAGGTCAGAATGTACTACCTCAAGAGGTTCTTTGGCTCGATAACCTTTTCCAGTAAAAGGTCTTTTAGTCATTTTACCCTCAAGGCAAGATTCTTACACCGGTAAAGAATTTTCTTCTAACTCACTTAGAAGACCATTCTTCACCAATCTATCAACCCTATTGAGATTGATATGCCCTAATCGAAGGTGTCAAAGTTGGGAATTTTCTTTTGGAGAAATTCGTTGACGTTTAGATTGAGTTACGATAGATTTAAACATCTCTATGTTATGGAGGGAACTTAAGGCTAACGGTCTTAGCACATACAAGTTATTTTCCAGTTTAGCTGTACAAATCTCAAGTCCATCTTTATAAATAAATAATTTATCCACATTAAACAAAAAAGTGTATTTACATTGTAACAGACACTTTACAGAAATTAAGTTCCTTTTCAACTCAGGAACTACAAATACATCTTTTAAACCAAGAAATCTATTCTGTAAAGTTAACTTGAATTCTCCCACTGCCACAACTGAGACGACGTGCTCGGTTTCTACTCGATTATCATCTCACCAGCCTCCAGCTGTCGCCAAAATCTAATCCCCTGAAAAGAAGAACAAACATGATTAGTGGCACCCAAATCAAATATCCAGGTTGAATCATTATTCTCCACTAAGCAAGTTTCTAACACAAGTAAATCATATTTACCTTTGTCCTGAAGGAAATCGAACTCGAGATTTCCATGAGCAACAGAAAATAGATCATTCCAAATTACAATCATGGATGAACATTACAAATTACAATTGTAAACAAAACATACCGTTATGCAATTCTTACAGAAATTACAGCATGAACACTACAAATGAACAAGGAGAAAGCTACAAACATTTGTAGACTTGTCTCCATGCTCCTTGCTCACGAACACTCAAACATAGCAACCTCGAACGCTCGAACAACACGATCGCTCCACAGCACGAACACTGCGTATGTGTCCTCTGCGATCGCCTTGGTCACGAACGGCCTCCAAAGAACCTCGACGGTGTCGAGTTGAGTATGACACCACCAAGAAGATTACCTTGGTATTCTCGCTGTGAGAATCTAGAGGGTGGGCTCTATTCGAACTTGGATTGAGGCAGACGAATGAGGAAACGCCGATCGTGTACACGATTGGGCAAGTGGGAGATGGCTGAAACCTATCGCATGGGTCGATGCCCAATTGTTTAGCTAAAACTACGCGATCATCTAGCAAAATCTAAGCGATTGTTTAGCTCCTCGCATAGCTCAGTGTCTATCACCTACAAACACTACACGATCGTTTACTTTGGGAAGGCTATCGCTTAGTAAATACTGCACGATCGTTAAGCTCACCCAAGCTGTCGTTTAGTAAATCTATATTTACTTGATAACTACCGTGAGTTTTCTTTTTGCAAGAGAGAATCTCAAAAACACTTTTCATAAAAATTTATAAAAAAAAAAAACTTTCTAAAATTAGAAAAACCATTTTTCTTTTATCTCACGGTTACCATGAACCACCAATAACCTCCCACTCAATTGATTATTAGAGAAAAAGAATTAATTATCCAATACTTAATATTACTATAAATATAAATGATAACTTATCATACTATATTTATAACCTATAATTTTAATATTTCATCTCATGAAACATATAAATCATAGTTCTTTTTTTATTCCATGGTACTTAATGTAAATCTCATTTACATCAACCCTCCACTAGATGTATCTCATACATCATATCGATTATATCATATATAATCACAATACCTCTTGTCAATTTGAACATTTCAAATCAACACCAAGAACTGATCTTTAACTTAATCCATTGAGCTACCAAGGGGACATTATGGACCTATAGCTTGAAGCTCCAACGGTACATGAATAATCGACTAAACTCTTTAGTCATGGGATCCACCGTCCGTTAACTGCCAGGCACTCCACTCAAGATCGACAGCTAAACTCTCCTTACCACCGATATATTATGTGTCCATCTTAACCAATCAGCAGTGCGACAACCCTTCACAGATCACTCGTAAGCACAGCTGGGCTAATAACCGTTATGCCCTTGTAATTACATCTAACTTCTTAAGTACCACTAATCTCTCTAATGAACATAAGTCATAGTTCTACTTTGACCAAGTCTTCTCTTCCAAAGAGAAGCTATGGCCAGTATATTCAAGCCCCGAAATCAGCCCTTAAGGGAGCAATCTCTCTACTTATCCATGCTTCGGGAAAGGAGTGAATTCCATCTTGTGAATTGAGTTCCCAGCTCTCATATCAAACAAGTCCCCAAAAAGGTAGGCATGTTGAGTTGGCAATCTGGCCACTCTCACCCATACTAATCAAAAGACCGCCCTCAAAGGCAGGAGTTCCCAAAACACTCAGGAATGAGGTCGTGTCACCTATGGTCGTTTAGGTGAGATGCAAGTCTCTAGTATCAACGGCGTTATATACAGAGTATAGTCATCTCGTGGTCCAGGTCTTATACAAACTCTTTGTATAGAACACCCCACTCGCACATCTCCACATGAATGGTCAGGATCTACCATCTGTAGTAGTTTACAACACTTGCAAACCTCAACAAAATGGGTCGTATCCGTAGTGTCACCAGGATCAGGTATCCCACCTTAATCCTTATACTACAAACCTATTTAGGTTATCACTTAAGGCATGATCCACTTGTGTATCACATATACATGCTCAAGTTCACATAAGATAACCAAGGAGCTTTGTTTATTGGATATCAGTAAATGCCAGAATTAAATAACACTTATTTTATTCATTAAACAATGTGTATCTTTACAAAACAAAAAGACTCCGGGAGAATTAGGACACCAATCCCAACATGTTCGCCTTGGCCTTAGCCTTCGCTGCCTGCCTTTCCTTCAGCCAGAGAGGACAATTCTTCTTCCAGTGTTCGTCCTGGTTGCAGTGTAAACATTTTCCTTTTTCAACCAACGACGGACGCCTTTTCAGGGCGACAGGTGGTGGGTTAGCTGGCACTTTCCCTTTCCCTTTACCACCCTTCTTCTTCTTCCCCTTTCCAGAGTTAGAAGTAGAAGGTGAAAACTTCGTCCCTGAGGTCAAACCTCGATGGAACGTCTTAGACGAAAAGGCAATATTTTTCTCTCCCCTTTTCCCTCTCCTTACTTTTTAGCAGAGATTGGTATGTCTGCAACTCATTGAGGAGAGTTGTAAGGGTATATTCCACTTTGTTAAGAATCGCATTGTAACAAAGTGGAGAAAGCTCTTTGGCAATAAATACAGGATTATGCTAACCTGACTGCCCCCATCGATTCTAGACTCATTCATCTCTACCACGTTAAAGTGGACCATCATGTTAAGCACATGTTCACGAACAGAGGTGCCTTCCTCCATTTTAGAGTTGAAGATGTATTTTAGAGCCTCGTGCTTGAGCTGTCTAAAGGGTTGTCTGAACATCCCCCGTAGGAACTCCATGTTCTCACACGCTGAGACCATGGGCTCATGCTTCTTGGAAAACACGTCACTTAGACTGGCCAAGATATAGGCTCAGGCCTTCTCGTTTGCCCGTGTCCATCGCTCATACGCCTTCCGAACATTTCGAGCGACATTTGGAGCTAGAATAGAAGGACAAACCTCCGTAAGAGAAAACATGAGATCCTCGATGATGAGTATCGTCATGATCATATGTTTCCAACTCGAATAATTGTCAATAGTAAGTTTTTCGGTGCTTAACAAGGAAATTATGGTTGTAGCCATTTTTAAAACCATTGTTGAAAAAGGAACAAACTTTTATAAGACTTTGCTAAGCCACATTTTAACCAATTAGTTTTAGTAAAACAATTACCAAGTACCCTAAGTGATTAAGACTTCTATTTTGCAATGATGCCCCAGCGAGACAGGACAAATGTCACCAATGGGGTGATCAGATGCCCCTTCACTGGGATAAGACATTCTCAACCATTAGCCAGAACCAACTCTTGGATTTGAACCTAACAGCCACCATTTGTTCGGTCCAGAACTGTTAACCTTTAACAATTCTGCGTAAGTGTAACCCCTCGTTTTTGGGCCCAGAGTCCCGCCCTAATGAACCCACCATAGGGAAAAAGAATATTAGGATAAGAGACTAAGTAACCTTATCCTCTTATAGGAGATCAAATAAAGAAATGCGTAAAACTGCCATCCTATAGAGGGACACTCCCAGGGTGCCTCGAGGCGATGCACAGAAACTTTATTCAACCTGACGAGAGAGACCATGGGATATGTTGTTGCACTTCCCGCTCCCACTTACTACGAACATTCTCTCTATCCACCTTGATATTAACCTACCCAAACACCATCCTTTAGATGGACACTCCTAGGGTGCCACGAGGCTAAGGGTAGGTCTCACGGTGTGGACAATAAAGGGAGAAACACGAGCGGTTTAAATGAAGCATCAGATGCCCCAAGTATCTCCCACTGAATGTTCTACCTAGGGATTAATTAACCTAGACAATCCGGCTACTGATTTTAGTCTAAGTCATTTTTAAGTCCACTAAAAAACACACTCTTGTCTTTGAAATAAAACAAGTTCAAGTAGTCACATTAAACTCTTTAATTGGCTGTCCTTAACCTTGCATGCATGCATCAAATCTATCTAATTCACCTTTCCAGGTAGGTTCCCAAGTAGTGGTATTCCATTTCCGTCACCTTAAATACCCCAGCCTAGACAAAACCCGCCTTAGACAAAAGGTCTCTTATAGATAGATTTGCTACACTTTAACCTTTTATTAGTCAATTTAATCCTCTTAAACTAATTAAAAGATTAAAGCATAAGGTTGCTAATCATATTAGAACCGTGATCTTAGGTCTATCTCATCCAAGTTTTAAACATTTGAAAACAATGAATTAAACCTAAGTTGGCATGCATGTCTTTCTTATTGATTTTAGTTCTAATTTTTTTATATAACCCTTATAAAAGAAACAACTAAAACATACATTGCCACACAACGAGGTATTTATAACGCTTATAAATTAACCTATGCGTCATCCTTCATGCAATGTCCGATCATTACTATACATAACTTTTATATACAAGTAACAACTAAGCATACATTCTTTCTATACACACTTATACTATAACAATTATAATATAAAGATGATGCATGTCAATGCTTTATGCATGCATAAATATAACTCTTATATTAAATGATGCATGAGCATGCTCTTACGTAATTTAAATCATGCTTCTCTAAATCATAACAATTATAATAAAGTACTGATGCATGACCAATGCATAATCTAAGGTGGGATTTTTCTATATGGCATACCATATGACATATAAATAAAACATACATCCTATGTATATTAACAAAGATTAATGGATCGGGATGAACTACCTCAAAAACAAGAATGAAAAATTCTATCTATTACATTTTTCCACCGAGCAAACCGATTCATAGGCGAATTGGGTCTTAAAATGCCGGGCGAAGCTCCCATCATTTAGTAAATGCCTCCAGGTAAACGATCGTGTAACGCACCAGACGAAAGTGCGTGGATACTAAACGATAGTTTAGACGACTACGAAGTCGCGAAGCCCGATCGTCTAGATGATCACTTAACACACGAAAGGTAAACGATTTACTCCATGATCGTATAGTCAGTAACTAAGCAATAAAGCTTGCTGAGCTATACAGTCGTCTAGTGCGCGCGCATAAAACAGCTTCTGAGTATCCGATACTCAACGATCGTCTACCCCATCGTCTACATGACCTAACCAACACTTGGTCGTCTTCATCCTCGAAGAACAGAAAACCTTGCTATAAAGCTTCTTCACGAACGATTCAAAGACTCAAACTACTTTGAAATTACAGACTCGATAACAGTTAATAATACCCAAAAACGCAGGGGCCTTTACAATTAACTTGAAATGTAAAAGAATTTAACAAACTAAGGCTTCATCCCAGAAACTCTATTAATCCACACATCCAAAAATGAATTAACGCTTAAAATAGAGAGTAGACATACTTTTACCCACCGAAAATGTAAATGCAATACTTTGCATCAACTCCCTCTTGTCAATTTGAACATTTCAAACTGATCCAAAAACTTATTCTCAACTTGAATCCATTGAGCTACCAAGGGGACCATATGGATCTATGGCTCGAAGCTTCAACGGTACGTGAATAGCTGACTAAACTCTTTAGTCATGAGATCCACCATCCGCTAACTGATAACTTGTAGAAATACAAGTTATTTATACTGCTTTATTTAGATATTGCGGCCGAAAGAAAGAAAAGTTGTGTCGATAGTATGAAAATTGGCTAAGAAATGCGAGAATTATAAATTGTCATCAATACACCTACTAACACCATTGCGATGGTAGAAAAGAATGTTTCAATTCTGTTTTGCGGTAATAAAAAACAACACCACATGCGGGCAAACGATCGAAGATGTAAAGAGCAACGCAATTATGGAGGATTCAGTTGCATGTACAACTGTCAGTTGTACATTTCTGATGGGAATGATTGCGTAACAGAAGAAATATTCACTCCACCATTTCAGAAACTGCCTTAACAATAAAGTGGGGACCACAATGCAAAGATTCAAAGCTTCGCCTATAAATAGCTTCTGCAATTCCATTGAAAGATATACTAGATACGAGAGAAAAAGGGTATATACTGATCTGAGAGAGACTGGTTGAACAACCAATCAGAGTAGATCTGGGAAGAATTAAGAGACCAAGCCAAGAGGTGAGTCTCCGGGAAAACAATCCTTCTGATCCCTGCCATCGAAGCTCTGTACGAAGGTCACCTCTACCAGACGAGCAAGCCTTAGAGGGAAGCTCTTCTATTCATCCATTCCACACGCCGGTAAGCAAAACCACCGTCCAGATCTATGTCAAAATGTTGACACTCTTCTGTATTTGTTTCTATCTCTTTATCATCACTTGTATTCATCTCTTTAGTCTATCATTCACACCAAGTATCAGACGCTTAATCTTAGTATTAAATGTTATGATCATGTCCATTATCAATTCTCTGTCTATTTTCGTTCATCCATAATTCATTTTCTCCATGAAGTTTTCTTAATCCCATGGGTAATTAGTAAGAATTAACCAAATAAATTAATTGGGTTAAAGAAATAATTAAGTTTAGTCAAGGCATGCTAGACGGCATCTTCACCTGTGAGAGCTGAAGTGAAGATGCTATTCCACCTATCGAGAGAGGGTTAGAAGAATGCATTAACTAAAGCGAGAAGTACTTTCAGAGATGGAAGCAACCTTGTGTTCACCACATTCATTCCTGTTTCACCATAGAGATATGGGAACGCGGTCGATCACCGAGAGTTGTATGCCAAGGGAAAGCGGAACCTTAGTTACATCTTTAACGCAATTAACAAACTTGCGACGTTTGTACTAATTATTCTTTCTCCTTCTGACTCATCCATAAAGCCTTGCCATCACATATCACGATCCTTTGTATAAACTTCACATTCAATCTCGAACTCAGCATCATATATACCATGTATCTTGTATTTTTTTATCACATTAGCTTAGGTTTATCTTCATCGCAATTTAGTTTATTAACGCAACTTTAAATTCATGTACAAACCCAATTCTTATTAATTATAAAAACCGATCGCATGTATCACAAAAGTAACACGTTAACGAAAACAATCCCTGTGTTCGACCTCGGATTACTCCGAGAAACTTGCATTGGAATTATACTTGGTTTCAGCACAAGGAAATTTATGACAATGCATTACTCCATAGCATACTACAAGCATATAATTAACAACGCATATATCTAGAAGTAGTATCGCATAAAAATGTGCATGAGCATTAACATAGCATAAGATTACATTTAGCGTTACAAGTTTATGGCAACATGAGCTTGTAGCACATCATCATGCATGCACAGCATACGACCTATTTCAAAGTCATCAAGTTTATGGCGCCGTTGCCGAGGATTGGTAACAGTTAGTGCTAAGTACTTTTGTAGTATGTGCAGGACAAATCTCTTTGTACTGTCTGTTTATCGCGAAGAGCAGGCTGACGGTTTATGAGTACTGGAGTGATCCAGAAATTTTAAGCTGATCCAAAGATCAGGTGTACTTTTCGCGCAGGAGCACATCAGAACCAGATTAAGAGCCGAAATTTCAAGACCTACGGTTGCGGAGAATGCAAGGTTTGAGAAATGTGCAACACATTCTTCGTACCTAATGTGATTCCCGAAGGAAATAGATCATATCTCTCCTTGTATACATTGCGGGATGAGACCAGGAGGAGAACAATGTCCTTGAAGACATTGGGCAAGCAAGCTTGATCGCCTGCGGAGGTGTGGATTGCATTCATCATGAAAAATTGTCTTTCGGTCCATATCTCTAAATCCTATGTTTACGTGCTTTCCTAATTACTGACTTTATTGCTTCATGAACTTTGTCATTTATTGCTTCATTCAATTTGGTCTTATGCTTTATGAATTTATTTCTCATTTAATTCACTTGTGTTAATTTTTCTTTCTTTAATTTCCTTACTTTTCTGTCTTAAATCCGTTATCCTTAAATTTTGGTGAATGATTTTTTAATAAGAAGAGAATTAATACCGCAAAGTCCTTGTGACTTGCATTGATAAAAAAAAAAAGACAAAAATAAGAATAATAAGAATAATAAGAGTAAAATAAAACAATCAACATCCGGTATGCATTGCAATGATGGGTGCATCTTGTACCAACAAGATACACTTTGCATTCATCCAACTCAAATGCATTGCGCTGAGGGGTGTGTTACGCTCGTATGTTTTGTTAGCCCGTCCTTAGCAAAAATGCACTATGTTGAGGCAGTGTTGTGCTAGTAAAAGTACCGTGCGCCTGTCCTCCAGAAATGTGTTGAGTTAAGGGGTGTATTGTAATGATACATGCGTTGTTGCTCGTCCTCTACAAATATGCATTTGTGTTAATGGAAGCGTGGTGTTAATTTTTAATCGTGCACCCGTCTGAATCAAATACAAAAGACAACTTCATTCATTGTTTTCTTTGTATAGAAGCTAATTCTTTGATTCATTGTACATGATAAAAAAAATTTTATTGCGTTAATTGTAATTCCTTGTATACTTAGTTATTTTTAATACAACTGAGTAGCAATTCTTTCCCTATGCCTTAGCCTCTTCTTTATCATCCTTTGTCATTATTTGCGATATTCTTGATCTTCGTTATTTATTGCGCTGCCATGATGACTAATATGCATTCACTTAGTAGCATTTCCCACACTTTGTGTTTTCTGACTAACACTTAGTTAATTCGTGGCTATAGCACTATTTTACATTTTATCCTTCAAAATTCTGCTCAAACCTTCTTTTCAAAATTTTGTCTAAGTGTTTGTCTATTCTGTCCAAACAACTATTTCATTATAGTTCTATGATTCAGAGTATCATTTCCTATTTTATCCCTTTGAATTCCATATTCCAAGTTACGATCGGATCTATTCATTAAAAAGAATCGATTCAATACATTTCTTATGTACCCATAGGTGTTATATTGGATTTGAATCAGATTTCGGATAAATCTATATTGATTGACTGCCTCCATTATGTTGTTGCTAGTAAATACCACTAATTTTTGTTTTGGATCTTCCAAATCATTCCCGGGGGAGGTCCGGACCCATTTTTTTTCTGATCCTTCGATAAAAAGATTCATTCTCTTCATAAAAAATAGGAGGTAGAACCAATAAATATTTCTTTTTCCATTTTCCAATTCGATCCGATCCATCCGTTTGTCGAGCTATTTACTCGATCGCAGACATTTCTGGAACACCTTTGGGGGTGGGGAAGGTCTGAGCATATGCGATCAAGTAGATGTGGTCATTAAGAAAAATGCGTTCATCACCATTATCAAAAAATATATATATAAAAAATAAATAAATAAATAATTGTTTTTTTCATACAAAACTCCAATGTCAGCGTAAGGGAAGTCCCAAAACAATCTCAACCTGATACGAGTTAAGTCGTGAAAGAAACCTGCTTGTAGTTGGATGTTCGCATGACACCCGTTGGAGCAAGCCAAAAAGAAGGTGGGTTTCCAAGAACGATGCAATATGAAAAGAAAAAAAAAATGAGAAGAAGAAAAATAAAAGAATATAAGAGACAATTCCTTTGACCAGCAAAAGTTATACTTAGCTGAAATTCAAGAGTTAAAGTGAGATTGGCACACAACCGTAGTTGGATATTCGCATGACACCCGTGGGAATAAGCCAAAACGAAGGGTGTAACCACGATCAACAGTCTCTAAATGAATGACGCAAATTTGACCACCGCATCCAGACACATCAAGTTGTTTTTGCAAGAAGAGGTAAACATTCTTTTTAAAACTAGAAAAGCATTTTTTGTAGAAATTTGTTGTATAGAAGAATAAAGTAGGGCTTTATTATGAATTATCAAGGATAGAAGGAAATTACGTTGTTGAGTAATGTTGCCTAGGTGGAGCATTCGAAGCAACCAATCGACGCAAAATTTAGGATAAGAATTGAGCAATACTGCCTTAGTAGAAGATATGCTTGAGGACAAGCATATATCTAAATTTGGGGGTGTGATAACTTGTAGAAATACAAGTTATTTATACTGATTTATTTAGATATTGTGACCAAAAGAAAGAAAAGTTGCTTCGATAGTATGGAAATTGGCTAAGAAATGCAAGAATTATAAATTGTCGTCAATACACCACTGACACCATTGCGATGGTAGAAAAGAATGTTTCAGTTCTGTTTTGCAGAAAATCAAGTCACCACATGCGTTCATGGTTCGAAGACAAATGAAACAATGTATCTACGTCGCATTGTGCCCGTAACTCAATAATGAATAGATGATCAACGCAATGACGGCGCATGCGACAATCGATCAAGAGCTTTGCGATCAACGCAATTTCAACCGCATGCGGTAATAAAAAACAACACCTACACCACCCACCCCCCCCCCCCCCCCCCCCCCCCCCCCCCCCGCCGTGGCGGAACTAAGTGGGTTTTTACAGTCTGAATAACTTCTCTTCTATTGTTCTTTTACAGGTAGCTGTTGCTGGATCTGTCGATTGGTTTAAGGTTTTTGACATTGTTGGTTCTTGGTTGATTATTGGAATATCCATAAGTTTGCACCAAGTTATTTGCCTATTAATAATGAATAAAGGCTTACTTTTTAGAGTTCTTATGATTAAGTTACCGAAAAGGAAGGTGCATCTTGTTGGTATAGATAGTGATTTTTAATTCTTTTTAAGTCTTTTAGAATTCCTTGGTATGGGGAGTGCCAAAACGAGTGAAAATATGTTTCTTCAGGAATTGGAAGACTACTGCCGCATCGCTTGTGGTGCATGCCACTGCCTCTACACACTTGAATACATAATCGACGACATTATATTTAAAGGCGTGCTTGGTTGAATGAAAAATATATATCTCTCATTTTTTATATTTTTCCTCCAGATTTTTTCTAACACAAATGAGGGTAAAATTGGAACAATAAGAAGAACGAAAATAAAATTTAAACGATCGAAGATGTAAATAGCAACGCAATTACGGAGGATTCAGACGCGTGTACAGCTGTCAGTTGTGCATTTCTGACGGGATTGATTACGTAACAAAAGGAATATTCACTCCACCATTTCAGGAACTGCCTTAACAATAAAGTGGGGACCACAATGCAAAGAGTCAAAGCTTCGCCTATAAATAGCTTCTACAATTCCATTGAAAGATATACTGGATACGAGAGAAAAAGGGTATATAATGATCTGAGAGAGAGACTGGTTGAGCGACTAATCAGAGTAGATCCTAGAAGCATTAAGAGACAAGGCCGAGAGGTGAGTCTCCTGGCAAAGAATCCTTCCGATCCCCGCCATCGAAGCTCTATACGAAGGTCACCTCTACCAGACGAGTAAGCTTGAAAGGGAAGCTCTTCTGTTCATCCATTCCACATGCCGGCAAGAAAAACCACCGTCCAGATCTATGTCAAAACGTTGACACTCTTCTGGATTTGTTTCTATCTCTTTATCATCACTTGTATTCATCTCCTTAGTCTATCATTCACACCATGTATCAGACGCTTAATCTTAGTATTAAATGTTATGATCATGTCCATTATCAATTCTCTGTCTATTTCCGTTCATCCATAATTCATTTTCTCCATGACGTTTTCTTAATCCCATGGGTAATTAGCAAGAATTAAGCAAGTAAATTAATTGGGTTAAATAAATAATTAAGTTTAGTCAAGACATGCTAGACGACATCTTCACCTGTGAGAGCAGAAGTGAATATGCTATTCCGCCTATCGAGAGAGGGTTGGAAGAATGCGTTAACTAAAGCGAGAAGTACTTCCAAATATGGAAGCAACCTTGCGTTCACTATGTTCATTCCTGTTTCACCATAGAGATATGGGAACGCAGCCGATCACCGAGAGGTGTATGCCAAGGGAAAGCGGAACCTCAATTACATCTTTAACGCAATTAACAAACTTGCGACGTTTGTACTAATTATTCTTTCTCTTTCTGATTCATCCATAAAGCCTTGACATCGCATATCACGATCCTTTGTATAAACATCACATTCAGTCTCGAACTCAGCATCATATATACCATGTATCTTGTATCTTGTATCACATTAGCTTAGGTTTATCTTCATCGCAATTTAGTTTATTTACGCAACTTTACTTTACCACAACTTTAAATTCATGTACAAACCCAATTCTTATTAATTGTAAAAACTAGTCGCATGTATCACAAAAGTAACACATTAACGAAAACAATCCCTGTGTTCGACCTCGGATTACTCTGAGAAACTTGCGTTGGAATTATAATTGGTTTCAGCACAAGGAAACTTGTGACAACGCATTACTCCATAGCATATTACAAGCATATAATTAACAACGCATATATCTAGAAGTAGTATCGTATAAAAATGTGCATGAGCATTAACATAGCATAAGATTACATTTAGCGTTACAAGTTTATGGCAACATGAGCTTGTAGCACATCATCATGCATGCACAGCATATGACCAATTTCAAAGTCATCATTAACTGCCAGGCATTCCACTAAAGATCAACAGCTGAACTCTCCTTACCACAAATATATTTATGTGTCCATCAGATATAACCAATCAATAGTATGATAACCCTTCACATATACTTGTAAGTACAATTGGGCCAATTTACCGTTTTTCCCCTATAGTTACATCTAACTTCTTAAGTACCACTGATCCCTCTAATGAACAATACAACATAGTTCCACTATGTGTGGACACCTCTCAAGCCATGAGAAGGTATGTGGTGCCACATCGTTCAAGCCCCGGGATCAACCCTTAAGGGATCAATCTATCTACTTACCCCTACTTCGGGGAAGGAGTGAATTCCATCTTATGTAGCTGAGTTCCCAGCTCCCAAATCAGACGAATCCCCAAAGTAATAGGTTTGAATTGGCGACCTGGCCACTCGCACCTATGCAAATCAAAGGACCGCCCTCAAAGACAGGAGTTCCCAACTCACTTAGGATTGAGATCATGTTACCTATGGTCATCCTAGTGAAGTGAAGTCTCTATCATGAACAACGTTATATAACGAGACAATAACACTTCGTGGTCAGGTCTTATACAAACTCTTTGTACAGGACGCCTCTGCTCGCATGTCTCACACGAATAATCAGGATCAGACCATCTATAGCAAGTCACAATACTTGTAACTATTCTACAAAGCGAGCCGCATCTGTAGCGTTACTAGGATAAGGTTTCTCTCCTATATCCATATACTACAGATCATTTTGGCTTAAGACATGATCCACTTGTATGTCACCACATACATGCTTAAGTTACATAATGAAAACCAGGGATTTTAGTTTATTGGTTTATGGTAAAGCAAATAAAACATCCAATATTCAAAGTCAAGTAATGAAGAATACATCACAAGCGTTCGTACAAAAGTGTTTACAAACTACAGGATACAGGACTTTAGGGCATCATCCCCATCAGAAGGAAAAGAATATCAAAATCAAACTCCCATTCTCTCTGCCTATACATGATCAAAATGAGAGAATTAGGGTGAAGGAGTTACAATAACTCCCTCCCCATATTTAGAATAACAAGTTCAAATAATTTAAATTAATCTAAATACATATACATATTAACTACTTTAATATTTATGTATAATAGATTTTATGTTATATCAAATACAACACATAACCTATAGTTTATTAACCTCTCATTTTACTTATAGTATTTAATATGAATCAAATTCAAATTAAATTTGACCTATAATTTTTATATGAATCATATTCATATAATTAATATGTGAATCATATTTAAATATTTATTTCCTCTCAAATAAAACTTTAAACTATAATGTATTATATACATTATATTAATTATATCATATATAACTAATTTTCTTAATTAATTTGAACTATTCAAATTAATCCAAGATTAATTCGATTCTCAATAATCCCAGTTAAGCTACAGGGGGACCTTATGAACCTACATATTGAAGCTACTTGTACTTGATTAATTAATTAAAATCTTTAATTAAATTAATCAACCTCCATTAACTGTCGGTTACTCCATTAAAGATCGACAACTACACTCTTCGCACTAAAAAAATATCTCTATATCCATTGGAAATAACCAATCAACAGTGTGACCCTTCACAAATTGCTCGTAAGTACAGCCAAGCCAAAATTATCATTTTCCCCCTGTAGTTACATCTAACTCCATAAGTACCACTGATCCATCTAACTCCGGATTCAGATCCAGTCACCTATGGTCATCCTGGTGAAATGTAAGTCTCTTCTAATAACAGTGTTATAAAGTGAGCTATTCATTTCGTGGTCCGGCCTTATACAAACTCTTTATATAGGATACCCTTGTGCACATGTCTCAACATGAATGATCAAGATCATATCATTTGTAGCACTTTACAACACTTGTTACAACAACAAAGCAGGTCATATTCATCGTGTCACCAAGATAAGGTACCCAGCCTTATCCATCTACTATAGACCGTTCAGATTATCATTTAAACATGATCCACCTGTATGTCTCTACATACATGTTTAAATTACATAAAATAACCTAGGATCTTAGTTTATTGGATTGAGTGTATGATCATAAAATAAAAATTATTTTATTGATAATAATTTATTTGCAAAGTTTACAAACTAGAAGAATACAAGATAGGACACCAACCCCAACACATTTACGTACACTTCCATGTTTTTTCCAATGAGCAGAGCAAACATGTTATTTACCAATCTTTGATATGTAGCTCCTACATTCTTAAGCCTAAATGACATGATCGTATAACAATATGTACCTTTATCCATAATGAAGGAAGTCTTCTCTTAGTCAGATTCATTCATCTTAATCTAGTTGTAGTCTGAATATGCATCCATGAAACTCAACATCTCATGGTCAGTTCTTGCATCTACTAATTGATCTATCATGGGAAAAGGAAAACTGACCTTTGGACAAGCTTTATTAAGATCAGTATAGTCTATACATATTCGCCACTTACCGCTCGCTTTCTTCACCAAAACTACATTAGACAACCATTGAGGGTAATGGACCTCTTTAATGATTGCCTTTTAACAAATCATCTACCTGACTTGCTATGATTACGTTTCTCGCTTGACTAAACATTCTTCGTTTTTATTTTACTGGTTTGAAATCCCTATCCACATTAAACTTATGCACCATTACACTAGGATCAATTCTAGGTATATCCTCATGCGACCAAGTAAATACGTCTATATTTTGCCTTCAAAACCTGATCAAGCTCTCTCTTTGTTCTACTCTCATTCTCGTTTCGATATTTATCCTTTTATACTCTATGGTGAGTGACTCCAAAGTTTCTGCTGGCCAGCTTCCTTGGTTGGCCTCCATGTTGGCCTCGGCCTCTTCCCTTCGGTTGGGAAGGTTAGGGAATTGATCGTTCCCTTCTTTCTTTTGAGGAATTAAAATCCATTTCGATTTGGGCTCTCCTTCCTTGAAACTCCAAGGGTCGGCCTCGGCATTAGCCTCGGCCTTATTCCCTCAGCTGGAAAACTGGTCATCTCTCTTGTTTCTTGAAGAATCGAGAATCTATTTTGATCTGGGTTCTCCCCTCTTAAAACCCCCAAGGGTCGGCCTCAACTTTCTTCCCCCAATTGGGAGACAGATCGCTGCACTTTTCTTTCAAATAATCTAGAATCCTTTTTTACCCGGGTTCTCCCTTCTTAAAATTCCAAGGGTTGGTCTCAGTTTCGACCTCGGCCTTCTTCCCCTGACTGGGAGACCGATAGTTGCTCTTTTCTTTTGAAGAATCTAGAATCTCTTTTGATCTGGGTTCTCCTCTTTTAAATATCCACAGGTTGGCCTCGGCCTCCTTCCCCTGGCTAGGAGACCGACTGTTTATTTTTTCTATTGAAGAACCGAGAACCCCTTCTAATCCATGTTCTCCTATTTTAAAAATCCAAAGGTCAGCCTCGACCTCGGTTTTGATTCCACTTTGTTCCCTTCACTATCTTCCTTATTCGTTGCTTTGGCACGTAGCTTCAAGATCTTTAGTTCTTCTAGTTTGGAGTCGTGGGGATCTAATTTGTGCATCATCTGTTGGGTTTTAAACGTCTCCTCAAGTCGATCCTCATTTTGCTAAGGTCAAGGAGACCCTTCACATTGGATCCTTAATGGGTGATGATTCTGATTAATACCATCCTTGCATCAGTTGATACCCTTCCTTCCTTTATTTACTCTTTAGGGAATCTTGTGGCAAATTTGATGTAGGATATTTTCTTTCCCTTAGACGATGCCCACTGTTGATGCCAAATTTTGGCCAAGGAAAAAGTCACTTGACATTCACATAATAACAACAATAAATTTGAGAGCTCTTCTACAAGCAAAGAGAAAATCTATACACCGATGTTGTGTAGGCCACATGCATTCTGATGCCTAAATCAAAAAAGTCGAAGGCTCTAATTAATCTAACTCAAAGTCCAAGACTTACTTATGGACTTACTTGTCTTATGCCTGCCTCTCTTTTATCTTATTTAGACCCTCCTCCTATTACTTATCTGGCTAGGGTTTCTAATTGGACAGATTGCGTGTGGATCTCTCTCGAGTCGAGGCCGACTAACCCAACATCCTTGTCAGGCATGCTAGGGTTTCATCCCTTTGAGGCCTAGTTATGTTGGGCCTTTGGCCTTACGCAGTTGAGGCCGACCAAGCCCAATTTTTTCTTAGGCCCACTCTTTATTCTTCTCTTATCTCCTTTGACCATTTTACCCTTGATTCCATTATCCACCCACAACATTCAGTATCAGGGTAAAGTAGTTACTTATTCATCTTTCATTTTATATTAATCACTACACTAACATGAACATAGTTCAATTGACATGAATTTGTACTATCAACTTCAAGGTATGAGTTTCAATTTCTCTACCCAACATATTAGTCAAAATGGCCACACCTATCTTTATGATTCTTATGTGGCAAATTATTTTTATCTATGTAGTGAGAATAGGATGTACAAAAATAGTTGCATCTAGAGTGTTACAATATCTAGACAAACTAGTTGTTCTTGGCTTATAAGCCTTTGCCGATTCTAGTTTAAATTTATCAGCTGAATATTACTTGCTCAAATGATAGAAAAGAAGGGTTAAAGAACTATTACAATATTAAGGTGATTGATTTCCAAAGAGAAATCTGGCATTGAATGGAAGCATGTTTAATTTTCAACAATAAGGCAAATGCTTAGCTAATAGCTAATTCAAACAATGGTAAAAGACACCCTGCGGTTGGTGCAGCAATGCCCTTCGTTTCTTATTTTCAAGCACTTGGATGAATGATGATTCCCTCTACATTTTTCTCATAAATCGCATTCAAACTATATTTTTTTTTTTTTTTCAATCTTAAACTATAACGTAACTGTGGTAATAAACCCCTCATTCGAGGATGTCTTTTGCTTCAAAAATGCGGTTGTGGCAAGTCGGGTTGCACGGGTAAGGACAATCGATCTTCTGGAACAGAGCCCTGTCGAAAAACCAGTCCCCAACTGCCTTTGCTATGGGCTGCATTTTCGGATTTAAGAAAAGAGTTAATACTTCGAAGAACAAAAGAAACGACATTCATGTTTCCAGTAATAACTTTTGATGTGATTGATTGATTGCTGATGCTTGCTTACCATCTTACTGAGCATGGGCGAGTCCTCTCGTAACCATGTCTCCTGCATTTCAGTTTGGCAATGGGCATAGCAAGAATCTATGAACAATCCTCTTGATAAAGAATTTCCAATGCCATTCAATGCACTCAAAAACTGAACCCTGAAATCTAAATCAAGACCAGAAAGATTAGAATACAGCACTTTCCAACAGTTTGAAGACTGCAGAGTTTGAATCTCCTACCTTGCATGATTTGAATCTGAATAGGCGAGCAGTTCTTTATGTCGAGCTTGCAGTCATGCCAGGTACCGTGTGGATCAGCAACACCAGGTGCCAGTATATTTTTTATCTGGATGGTTTCAGTAACATGACAACTCAGAAAATAATTGGTTTCAAAAGTAAAGGATTTACATGTTTTAGATGGGCTAGAATTAAGGAAGTATTGATTTTGCTAACCTGCCATGAATCGTAAGCTGCATTTACAAGAAATAGGGGAGTCTGAATGAGCTGAACCACATTTTGAGGAAAGAAACACTGCAGAAATTTGCTTGAGAAGCATTAATACATATCCCGGAATTCCAAAGAATGTTCTTGAGAAGCAATGAAAACGAAAACTCTTCTCCTCGATCGTAAAACTTACCATCTCAGGTTTCATTTTTGACGTGCATGATATAGGCAAATTCTTGGCAGAACCCTGAACAATTTTGAGAAAGAAAAAGCAAAGTTGAGGTCATTAAATTATAGCTCATATGAAATCGATCTTCGACATCAAAGATAATGACTAGATATAAACTAAATGCAATTATATCCATGTAAAAGCCTGAGAGAGATAGTGGAGCGGAGCATACATGGGTGGCAACTACGTCGCTGTAGAAGTCTTGGATGTGCTGCGCTCCAGAGACGTCTTTCCTGGTATTTATCATTATTACATTAGATCAACAGAGGTACCGACAGGAACAAAGAAAGACGAGATAAAACAAGTGATTCAAGCTTACGCGTTGATGAAGTATCCTGCATCTGAGAGGCACTTCACTTTAGTAGTAGGAGGAAGTAGAGATTTGAAATTATCACAATGCAAAATGGAACTTAATCCACCTGCCGAACAACCCGAGAGAATAGCCTGTATTAGCAACATCAGGTGCTTCAGATTAGATCCATGGGAGAGGGGTATTTATATAGATTATTATGAGTAGTAACCAAGGAGAAAGTTCAGTTCATACGTTTTTCGCATTTTTCATTCCCTTGGCAAGTAGGTTATCGATGATAGCACGAAAAACTCTTGCTCCTCTGAAATGCAGATTGGTAGCCTGATCCAAGGTATCATCACTATTTCAGAAATGCCAAGGAGGGGTGGAGTTCATTCATTCTCACCATATTGGTCAGTAAAGGAATCTAAACTTTCAAATCTTGAAGCGATTGTGACTTACGGGATCAACGGCTTCAACGTCTCCGGTAAAAGAAGATCCATCACAGTACCGAACCTTGATTCTGTTCCAGTTATAGAAATCTGTGGCATGGAAGTATTGTTGTCATAGTTATTCACTAAACAGCCTTCATTTGAGATAAAACTGAACAAATAGAATCATATTGTTCATCTAAAGCCATACCTGGATTGAATGTCTTTTTATTGCTCAAAATTCCCGAGAACGCAAGCTCGGTAACCATTTTCCTAGACGATCCTAAACGAGTGTCCCTGCGTTGGAGGCAAGTTGTGACATTGTTGCACCATCCTCCTCCCTATGAATGAGATGAAGTTGAAATTAGCATAAAAAGCAATCAGTCAAATAGTATATTCTTGAACCGAATTCTTCGAAACCTGTTTCAACTACACTTGCCAAAGGATTCAAAGTTAACGGCTCATTTTCATTCAAATGTTTTGTTTTACAGAAAAATTGCACAAAGTTTCTCCCGTTTCTCCCATTATGGCAACTAATTCATTTCATTTTACTTCTACAAAAGACTTTATTACTTCAGGTCTAAGAGAGAAAGCAAACCTCGAGTTGTATCAACCAATTATCGATCCCTGAGCCAAATCCGTCGCTGAAGTGATAAGCTGGAGGACTTCCATCCAAACAAACTGCACAGTGGTTCATAAATCACAAAACTAAATCTCCTCAAGATTTTCTTAATGAAACTAAAAGTGATTTCAAGACAAAGCACTTGATTTAAATCACTAAATCAAACACTCGAGGCGGTCGAGATGCTCGAGTTTCTTACCAGCTCCTTTGATGCCAGCATCTTGAACATAAGTAATCCCCACAATAATACACTGTGCTTTAAGGAAAAATTGTAGAGAAGCAATAAAAAATAGCCATAATCCAAAGTTTTCACTAGCCATCTTCTTCCTGCATAGATAAACGAATAGCCATTCACAAATAAAAACAAGTAGACATAACAGTTACAATCAAAAGTCCACAAAATTGTAAACTAACAAAAACATGATACTATATTTTAGGGGAAAATGAGAATCTAATAATAGATTCAACTTGTTTGCTTAATTAACAAGCAACCCAAGTGGACTAAAACAACAACAAACAAGAAATCTGTTGAAAAATCAACACATTACACACAAAGAACAGAGGAAGAAACAAGAAAGAACAGAAAACATCATACACAACATAATCACATACTAAATTCGCAGAAGGGACTTATATATCTGAAATAATCAGAGAGAAGATTGACAATAATACAAGAAATAGCTTAACAAAGAAGGGGGGAAAAAAGAGACAGAGAGCCCAAGAAAGAAAACCCACATGAGAAAGGAAAAATACTGACTGGAAACAAGAAGAACCCAGCAGCATTTATCAAAAGAAGAAAAAGAAGGGAAGCAGAAGAGGAAAAGTTTGCTAAAAATACCTCAAACAGAAAGTGAAGATGAAAAGTCAGCTATGGGGAATCAAATGGGTTTTATTTTTCTTTTTCTTGGTTTTGAAGGATCTTCAGACGTAAAGGGGAAAATGGGGGCCGATTTGTTTGTTGCTTCTGATTAATGGAAATGTGTGTTTGTTTATATAGGAGATTACAGTGATGTTAATGACAGTATTTCATACATAGTCTGCATTCGGATTTTCAGCGTCGAACCCGAGATCCGACACTCATTCCCAAGTCCAAAGCAGCCCAAACGAATTAAATTAAAGAGAAAATTGTTAAATTTATATTATATATAAAAAAAAATACTCCCTATTAGATATTATATTAAACTTTTTTTTTTTTAAATGGGTGATTTAAGATTATATCAGCTGGGGATTTTTTTTTTTTTGTACTAAAAACCTAAACTATGGTTTTCCATTAATCTAATGGCAAAAATCTTCTAATATTGTTTTAAAAAAAATGATAATATATGAATAAAAATTAGACAAAAAAAGATACATCAGCAACAATCTTCAGTCGATGACTCTCACCTCTCCACCATGAATGAAGGGGAGAATAATCTCTAGAAAAACATCTTTCTATATCAAAGAACACCTACTATAAGAAGTTAAAGATGTTATAGCATTAGTAGATTGGTTGAGTTAGGTTAAAATAAAACCTTTAAAAGTGTAGGTATAATCCAAACCAACTTCAGACCCTATGCGTATTTTATTTATTTATTTATTATTATTATTTAATCAAAAAATATTTGAAAATAAAGAGAAAATATAAATAATAATAATAATAATACACTGTGCTATTTTCCGGCCCGACCCGACCCGGGTAACAGCTGACAGGAAATGGAATGACGAATCTTGTCGTCGTGGGCCCTACGTGCTTCGTCTCAAACGTCCTGCATAAATATAGGTGAAGTTAAAAAAATAGTACGAGAAATTATTCGGTGGATGGATGCCCACCATATGATATAACTTATGCACTGCTTTTCCTTTTTATAAATTAAAAAATAATAATAAAATGAAATAAAAGGCTGTAACTTCATCAAAATTTTGATAGATAGAGAGTTTAATTGAAATAAAAATATTAGAAGATTGAAAAAATCATTAAAATTAAAGGTGAGTCTTTTGATTTTATAATATAGAGGAAACACTTGGTTTTATTTATGATGGGAATATAAGAGTTTTTCTTTAATAGTTACTATTCAATTACTCGAATAAACCTATGTTTGGAAATTTCAAATCAATTTTTATTCATAAAAAAATAACAAGAGCAAGTCAATTAAATAAGATGAAAAAAAAAAACTATGCTAATCCATCTCCATGCATCATTTTAATCACAAAGAAAAAAATCTTAAAAAAAAAAATTAACACATGACAAAATGTAATTGAGCACTTAAGTGGGTTGCATAGATATAAGTATAACTAGGGTGTGCAGTGGTCGGTTGGAGTCAATTTTTTACTAAACCGCCACCAAACCAACTATGATTGATGTAGTAAATGTTCAAAGTGACTTTGACCGTCAAGGAGTGCAAACGAACCTCAGTTGGTCAGTTAGTTCTCATCGATTTTATTCTTTAGACTTTTTTTTTTTAAATTGTCGGTATTTGGACATCGACTAAGCCCCTCCTCTTCTCCGACCAACCGTTTTCAGCTTAGTTGATTTTGGTCGATCAACTCGATTTTTCAGTCTATCATACTCATCTCTAAGTACAACTTAAGATGCATCCAAGTATTTTCCTATATGATTCTATTGAGCTTTCATGTTCTTCAATGAAAACAAAGAGAAAGAACCAATTGTTCAAAAAAAAATTATTTGATACAATGCTAGTCAAACAAGACATTTGATTAAAATGGTTTGAAATTTTAGAAATATATATAACATAGAGGGTTGCCCAACGTAGGGTCCAAAGCCCATGGATGATCCAAGTGCAAAGGATATAGGAAAAGGGCACAGGGGAATGTGTATCCCAAAAGGAAGATGTCAGTGTCTCAGAGTTTAGGACAACCAACCAAGCTGGTAAATATATACCAACTATCAATAAATAAACAAGTCTATGCCAGACTAGCACCTTACAATCTCAAGCACTTAAAACATCCCTGACACTCATGTTGTCACGTGTAATCGTAGACGTGTGTCAAATGACAAACTTATGGATAACCTCACTCAACCACCCCAAAATGGGAGAGTAAGTAATCTCTGAATGCTACTCAACCTAACTTATTTTCATGTTTAGATAAATTAGTCACTCCTTGTACTAACTTAAGCATCAGCTAAATTACTCCACATTTTTATTTTCTTGATATTGAAATTATTACCCCTTATGGCAACTTGCTACTATTATTTAAACAGTGATAGATCCAGAAATTTTGTTGACGGTAAGCTTTATAGAAGAGGCTAGAAGATAGGTTTACCACTAGGCTAGTTAATGATTTTGATACTGTGTTAGTTATATATATATAAAGAGAATAAAGTTACGGAGGGCTCGAACCATACTAAATTTGTCTATGATTACACACATCTTACATTCAAATTCAAAACTACATGATTCTAAATTTATTAGAACCATGAGTCCAAAGTTGAGTTTTTTTTTTAATATATAATTAGTCAATATAATTAGTCAGAAAGAACTATTAAGTTGTATTTTTAGCTATATTTGAATTTGTGTTAGTTAAAAGGAGGGTAATTGTTTTAAATAATAAAACTGCTGAAAATATTTTTAAACATAGTAAAATGTCAATGTTTATCAGTGATAGACCGCGATAAACTTTTATCACTTAACGATAGACTGCGATAAGTGAGTGATAAAATTTTATTGCGATTTATGATAGATAGACAATGACATATTGCTATATTTATAGATATGTTGACTCGTCTTTCTTTATTTGAAAATAGACCTTACAAAAAAAATTATTTATTTGATAATCATAAGAATATTTTATTATCAAGTTTTAGTTATTTGGTAAAGAAAAGCAAAATGAAGACAACTTAAAGATAATTAATATGTACTACTTCTTTTTGGTAAAATGTTAAAATTCACAATTCTCACATGTTTTAATAAAAAAGAGATAGAAGCAAACAACATTTTTACATTTTCCTCTTGGTTTGTTTGAAAGGCCGTTCAAATTGAATCTAAAAACATTTTATTTATGTAAAAAAAAAATAACAAATCAAACAAATAAACATAATTGGTGATTTTTCTATTTATCTTTTAGACCATTTAATAAATAAGTGGATCCCACAAATGTTTCTAAAATAGATCAAACACATACAAAATAATTAATACTTGTTATTTACTTATTGTTTTTAATACATACCATATTACACTACACTTTGAAAGTAAATAAACTTGCTTGATTTATTTCATTGCCTTGGGAGAATGCAGCTGTCAAGCAGGAATAAAATAACAAAATACATTCAGTTGACTAACTAACTGATTCACAAAACCTTAACTCTAATAAATTGATCACTGGCCAATTTATTGAAGCAATTGAAACTGAGTAAAAATTCCAAAATTATAATTGAACTTGGGTGTAATAGTGGTAGGCTACTAGGTTTGACTAGTAAGTTTGTTACTAAATTTAGGTTTGAGTTGAGTAACCTTTTTTTTGTTTGTTTGTTTTTTTTTTTTTTAAACTAAGGTTGGATTGGTAATCATTTTTCTTTATTTTTTTAAATTAAGCTATAAATACTACTTTCACCTCTAAATTTCTTTTTTTTAATCTATTTTTTACCAATAATTTAAAAAACCAAGCCAAATTTTGAGAAGTAAAAAAAATAACTTTCAATAAATTGTTTTTGTTTTTAGAATTTGGCTAAGAATTCAACCATTGTACTTAAGAAATACGCAAATCATTATAAGAAATATGGATGATATAAACTTAATTTTCAAAAACAAAAATAAAGAACCAAATAGTTACAAAACAGGGCATAAGCTTTTAAATTCTATTTTTATCTGTATGTTATATTGTCCACTTTCTAACATGTGTTTCCAAAATAAAATCACATTTTGAAGACTAAAAAATTATTTTATAAAACTAATTTCGAATGTTTATTAAAGAATGGTGAAATTCATGGCAAGAATTTTTCTTTTTCTTTTTCTTTTTTTTTTTTTTAATACCAAATTGAGAATCTCCATCAAATTGTTGTGGATAGCAATGAAAAAACAAAGCATAAATTAAGGAGCCCTAACTTTTCAACATTTATCTTGTTTTCGTTACAAAATACCCTAACCCTGTATATACACGTCCGCTTTAGTTTGTTCTCACCACTCTCATCCTTAAATCAATTTATATATCTAAATATAAAGGCAAATCGATAATTGCATCATTACAATACTTTATTTTTATTAGTAAAACAATTTAGACTTTCTATTATAATTTTCTTTTTGCCATTTTTTGAGATTTTTATGGAGAAGATAATTATTGTTTTTTTAGTTTTGATTGATACAACCTCAACGTTTAAGGATATAAAATGATATTTTTTTGACATTTTTAATTAATATTAGTCTATAACTAAATTTATTTTAAAATTTCTCTAGTTTTCTATTTGGATCTTATTTTATCATAAGGTAAATAAAAACTGCAATACTCGAGTTTCAAAAAGGTACATGAGTGAATTGATATCACCTCCGAATAAGAGTGATCTTGAGGATATGGAAATATGGTCAAGAAAGACTCAAAACAATTGGAAGTTACTACTTATATTAACAAGATATATTTTCATTTTTTGGTAGCACAATCATAAGAACTTAAAAGTAAAGTGTGTTTTTTCTTTTTTAGTAATTCTATATTGGGTGAGACTCTGGACGCGCGCACTCCCCTATGCTTTTTTTCCAACCCTTAAATTTAAAGTTATCCATAAACTTTGGACCTTGTATTGGGCAACCTTCAACAAGGTGAATAATGAGATAATAATAATTTATATGTAAGGTAAATAGAAATACATTGATATTATAATATGATGCACAATTAAATATGTTTATGGAAATTATGAATAAAAGGTTAAACGATTTTTTAAAATATAATAAATTAATAGTAGAAACTATTTCAAGATTTATTGAAAATATATAGATTAAATTCAGATACTTTAATATATATATATATTATTGTATATAAATTAAAATAGAATCCATTCTAAGATGTATTAATGTGGGACCAAGATTGTATTTTGACATTGTCCATACATTGTTTAATCTAATTCAATATTTTAAGACAAATTACAATTTAAACTTAAAAATTACGTGTGACTATGGTTTTTATTTTTTGGATTTTTTGAAAGAGACTATGGTTCTTAAATATGATTGATTATAATATATCATCACGAGTCGTGTATATACGAAAGGGAAGGAATCAGGTGTATAACAGTTTGGGGTGCAGAAACGTGGATGGTCGCGATTGAGGGAGATGAAAAATGGACGGCAGCGATGCGTGATGAATGTGAGAAAGTGATTGACGGTGATGAGTTAGAGTGGGGCCCATAGGGTGGACGCTTTCACGGTAATAATTCGCCGCAGACAATTCCTGCCGCTTCACATCAACTCCGAAAAGTTGTTGTCCAATAAAAAAACGCGTCTATTTCTGCTCCCCACTCCCTCACTTTATTTATTATTGAGATTTCGTTAGATGCATGCATGTGCATTATAAACCGATAATCATTTCGATTCTAATTTTTAATTTTTTAAAATTAAATATACAAGTACTTTTTTTACATAATTTTTTAATCTAAAATCTAAATCAAATTTTGAAAATTAAAAAATAATTTTAAAAATTTATTTTTATTTTTACAATTTGATTAAGAATTCAATTATTTTAATCAAGAAAGATGAAGATTATGGTAAAAAATGGAGAAAAAATTGACTTGATTTTCAAAAACGAAAAACTAATTGGTAACCGAACGAATCATTGACTTTTTTCTTTTAGTTTTTAAAAATCAAACCTATAAATATCCCTTCCACTTATAAATTTCTAGATATGTTATCCACTTTTTATCAATATTTTTAAAAATCAAATCGAGTTATATAAACTAAAAAAAGTAGTTTTTATTTTTGAAATTTAGTTAATAATTCAACTTTTTACTTAAAAAAAGATGTCAACTATAACAAGAAATTGAGAGAAAATATACATAGTTTTCAATACTAAAAATAAAAGAATAAATAATCATCAAATTAATTTCAAATGAATAATAATTATGGAAAAAAAAGGTCCATTCAAAACGTAAATGTATCCGTGTGAATACTCTTTATTCTGTTTGTTAGTGAGTATTTGAGTCTACTATAAGTTAAAAAAAAAAAAAATAGTAATAAATAATTGGGCCCTATTTCAAAATAAATAATTATAATTTATGCGACTGGGTTTTCAATTAAAAAAATTAAATGAAAATAGCCAGTTGGGTTGTATGTGTGAGTAGAAGTCAAACGGCAAGGGCTTTTAAAGAAATAGTATATATTAATTAGAAAAATATACATATATATATATATGTGTGTGAATGTAGAAGGGATGGTGGATATGATGATAGAGGAAAGTTCCTACTTATGGTGTTATGGACAGTGAGCGATTAGGACATGTGTCCCACCGACTTCCTAACAAACTAACACGCCCTTCTTGTCTTATTGGATAGAAATTAAATGTGTCTCATCAAAATTAAATATTAATATTAATTCAATTATCACAGATTGGAAGATTCCTAAAATAATCAAAGACTTTTGAGATGGTAATTTGTAATTTCTGCCTCCTCTATTCAATTTTGTTTGAATTAGTTTTCCGTCTCCGTCTTTAATTACTCTGTTAATTAAGAAGTAGGTTTCTTTTTATTTCAATTCTAAAATTATTGAAGAGTCATTTAAGATAATAAGTAGGGTTGTTTAGTCATAGAATGCCCACAATATAAAGTTTAATAACTCATAAAGTAGATGTTAATAAGTTATGAATAGAGTGTACATGAGTTGAGTTGGATTGAATTGAGAGATTTTTTGGACCAATTCGAAAATTCGGATTCATCAGATTGGTTAAATTCAAAAATTCGGGTTCATCAAGTTGGCTACCTGAATGACTCGAATAGGGTCTCCAACTCAACCCAACCCTTAAAATTCGGGTTGGATTGTGGTTATTTATTTATTTATTTTAATTACATTTTTATTAACTTAAATTACTTAAATTTGTATACATCACATATTAATAATATTACAAACTTCAAACAAACATCATAAAAATATATATGAGTTATAATTTATATATATATATATATGAAATTCAGATTGAGTTGGATCAACCCAAATTTTAAAAATTGTAACTCGAATCTAATCCAACTCAAAACTAAAACTAACCCAACCCAACCCTTATATTTTATTATTCGAGTTGTCGGGTCATTTGAACTCCTTAATCATGAAGCCTAAAGTGAGTTTAACAAACTATTTATATCAAATAGGGAGTGATGACTATAAGCATTATATATATATATATATATATATATATATATATATATATATACTTAACTAAAAAAAGATAAAAAAAAAATAAAAATAAAATAAAAATAAAAATGAGTTTGAAAACAATTTCTCTATCCAACTTTTAGGGGTGTTCATGGGTTGGGTTGAAAGACTTTTTAGACCCAACCCAATTCGGGTTATAAATTTTTTTCAACCGAAATAACCTTTATTAAAAAATGAACCCAACCCAACCATGAAATATTTGGGTTGAGTTGGTTCGGGTTAATTAGGTCATTTTTTAAAATTTTGTTTTAAAAAAAAAAAGCACAACATATATATGTAAAAACTTTATTTAATTATTTTCATATATTGAATTAAGATTAACAACTCAATTTCAATTTAAATAGTGAAATTTTTCTTTCAAGTGTAAAGAAACTACTTTTAAGAGTTGTTGAAGAATAAATTATTAAAAAATATTGAAAAATTAAATAAAATTAAAATCAATATATGTATAAATAATTGTGTTATAAGTAATAAAAAAACATATTTTAAAGGTAATAATAAATTCGGATTGATTCGGGTTATATTAGGTGAACCCTTGAACCAACTCAATCCATTAAATTTTCATTTATTTGAACTTAATCCAACCCAAATGAGTTGATAACCCAATCCAAACTGCATGGATTGGGTTGGGTTGGGTTCATCATCTTTTTGGTCATCGAATTTTTTGAACACCCCTACCAACTTTTATTAAAAGATATACTTGAAGGATATAAATATTGACCACAAGCATAGAGATATTCAAATGATTGATTAACCATTAATATTTCTCATGTGACGGATAAGGTTAAAAACGATTTTGGAGGTAGGAAAGTCTAAGGTGATTCTTCTCTTGAAGAAAATTATGCAATTTTTTTTATCACTAAGGTCCCATTTGATAATTATTGAATAATCATTTAGTTTTTATTTTTTTTAAATTAAATATATTTTATCCACATTTCTTACAATGATTTACATATGTTTTAAGTATAATGGTTGAATTCTTAGCCAAATTTCAAAACTAAAACCAACTTTTTGAAAGTTACATTTTTAGTTATCAAATTTTGTCTTAGTTTTTTAAACCATCAGTAAAAAATAGATAATAAATGAATACATTTGAAGGTGGACGTAGTGTTTATAAGTTTAATTTTCAAAAAAAAAAAAATAAAATAAAATGATTATCAAACGAGTCTAAATTATTTGAATCAATTCAAGTAGTTGAGCAGTCATTACCTAATTGAAAAGGGTTATTATGATCAATACTTTGGTTGGCCAAACCACATGCATGCAACGTTTTCTTTCATGTGATTATGAATTATTGAATGCAACGATTTTTCTTTTTAGAAAGAATACAACAATAATTGTATCATAATTTCAATCTTGTGGATGTCGCCAGAATTGTTCATTAATTTTCACATTTATTTTATAAGTTTTGATTGATTTTCATAATACACATTAATGGTAATGTAACAATAATTTTAAGTAACTCAATATAATTTTTTTAAAAATTTCTTATTTTCCTTATTGTAGTAAGCTGGCAAGCTATTTTTATGGTTTTTTTCTAAAAAAAAAAATAATAATAAAATTGTGTTTGATGTTTTATAGCAAGGGTTGAGAAGTGTTTTGGTATTGAGTTTAATAGATGCATTTTCAGGTCGAAAGATTTAGAAGGTTGGACTTTAGATGTGTATATAACTTGATCTTGAGTGTTTCTTAGTACAAGATCAAACGAGTCTATTTCAATTAGCATCAAATTAAGCTTACTTTAGATTGATAGGAGTATTTTGTTCATTAACTTATCTATTTTTTAAGTCATCAGTTTATTCAATTCTGGAGGTACATAATCATTAGTTTTTATTTTATTTTATTTTATTTATTATTATTTTTTTAATGATGAGTTTATTCAACCTGAGATTTTATGAGGTACATAATTTCATCTATTTATTCAAATTTATCGAACATTTGCTGATTTTCTTTATATTTTTCTAAGGTAATTTTTTATGGTTTTTGTCGTTGTCACAAACGAAGTCTTATAACATCTGTCTTAGACATTACTATTTCCTATACAATTTTTTTCTTTCCTAATCTTGAATTTTTATGCGGAATATTTTTATTTTATAATTTGGAAAATCTCAGCAGAAGTATTTTGTTCAATTTTTTTTTATGGTGCATCTTATTTTGACAAAAAGGAAAATATTTTTTTAGAGATTCTTTCCTTATTTGGTCCCGACTTTTAAAAGGCGAATTATGTTCTTCTTCAGAGATTGTTGCATTTGTTAATCTTGAGAAGAGTGTTTTTATTCTTTCATGTCAAATTGTGATTTATCCTTGGCAGTCGATTTATTCTTGACAATTGATACATCTTGGGATTTTTAATCTTTGACCACTTTGTTTAGCTGTGCGTATTCTTGGTTAATTTGTCTACGAAACTCGAAGATAACTTCTGCCTTAGAGGGAGCCTGAGACATTGCTGAAGGGAAATGCTTTTCGATCTTAGGAGAGTTTAAGACTTCATTCTTGAGAAGGATTTCTCTATGTTAGGGATGACCTAAGATTAGTTAGTGAAGGGTGTTTATTGAACAACAAGGAAGATAATCAAGTCGAGAGAAGTCCCACACACTGTTGGAAGTCAAAGTGTTCATCACTAATATTATCATACTTAGGGGGAGCCTAAGTATAATAAAGAGGGAGTCTCACATCTAGGGAGAGCCTAGGTGACTTGTGAGTTGGGCTCTAAATGAGTCACTGTAGTAGTTGGAGTATTAAAGATAAGTTTGCGTTGTAATTGCTTAACTCTTTAATATTAGTGGATTATCTTTCCAGACGTAGGTGGTTTATCGTCGAATTGAATTACCAACTCCTTTGTGCATTTACTTGTTTTCTTGTTGTTGGTATTTTGTTGTTACAGTGCTTGTCAGTGCTTTTCATTTAACATCCATATTTCGAAGTGAGGATTCAACCTAATGTTTTTCTCAAAATTTAAGGTTCAATTAACCAAATCACAAAACTACCAACCTAAGATATTGATATCTTTTCTATAAACATTTTAAAAACTCTTTTCACTAATAAAAGTAAAATGTGTTTTTAAATATAGGAAAATAAGCTAACTTAATTATAAAGATAGCAAAATGTCATTATCTATCACTACATTTTGCTATATTTTAAAATATTTTTAGCAGTTTTGTCATTTAAAACAATTATCCAAAATAAAATAATAAATTATAACATTTTCTCCTACTATTAAAAATAAAATGAAAATTTAAAAGAAAACTAAGTGTTACTTATCACCTAAGAAGTACAGACACGGATACAGAATAGGATATGACGATACGCCAATTTCTAAAAAACTAAGATACATATACGTTGAAGATACATTATATAGTTAATTGTTATAATACTTATTTTAGGTTAGATTAAAGTAGATTTAAGAATAGAGTGAAAACTAAAAAATAATATACAACATCATCGAGTTATGGTTGAGTGACTAGGGCAAACAACAGGGAAGTTTAGGAAGATTGAAGAATGAAATTGAGAAAGATTGAAGAGTGAAGTCGATGACAAAGAGTGAGGAGGCATGAATCATGATTTAAATAGTGAGAGAAAAGATGAAGATTTAATCACCTTTAGGTTTTTCTTCTCACTTTTTTCTATTTTTATTATTTTATTTTTAACCTATTTTATATTAGATTGCTAGATTTAAGTGGATTTTTAAATAAAATAGATTGTGGATTCATCTTATTAAGTGGTTAGGTTTAAATTTGGAAGGAAAAAAAAGCTCAGTGTATCCCCTTCCATGAAGGTGAGCGTGAAGGGGATAAGGGGATATGGGTATTTGAAAATTTGAAAAAGTTTAAAAAATCAGATACTTCAAATTACTATCGGACATGTATTTGTCACGTATCTAAACATATCCGTATCAAATACATATCTATTAGTAATTCTCTAGACAATTAGATATATCTATGCTTACCAACTAAACACTTATAGTGCTGCAACTAGCTGTATAGAAATAAATTCCACATATTCCATAAAATCTATAACATCACATAAAATTAAAGAATATTACAAAGTTTATTATTTTATTTTAAAAATATATTAATTATGATTAGAAATTGAAATTCTAAATGAGATATTTTATTGTTTTATTAGTTATATGGAAAAAGATGGTTTGAAATTTGAAGATAGGTTATGTGCTTAGTTGTATGACACTAAAACGACTTTCATAAATGTGTGGAAATTGCAGTCCTTATCATGTTGAGTGCATGCACCAATTGTGTTTTTTCCCCTGAAGATAAAAATAACATAAATGGTTGATGATGGCTTGTATATGGGTAATTATCAAAAAAAAAAAAAAAAAAATGCAAGATTCATTTTGAATTTTGATAATATTATGCCCTTCTAAAATCATTTCACTATTTTTTTTTAAGAAACAGAGACTAATTATCATTAATATTTTGTTTAATAATATATTTTGAGTCTCCATCTCAAAGAATCAGATAATACATGTAGTTATATTCATTTTGACAGTAGAAGATTATTGTTATATATAAAAAAATATATATTCTAATGACAAGTATGGTTTTAAAATCAAGTTTAATACTTTCTATATTTCAATTGAAAAAATAATTATCCGATATATATATATATATATATTCAATGTAGCTATATGGCTGATACTTTCAATATTACAATTAAAAAAATAAATTAATAAAACATGAGTGAAATACTAAGAATACAATAACTAAAATATGATAATTTTTTATACTTTTGTAAGGAGTTATTATTTATTTATTATTATATTTTTTTTAAAGTAAAGTAGAAAGATTCAAACTATAGACTTATCTCTATATATCAATTAAATTAGGCTTATTTAGATAAAAGAGATAAATTAACCTAAATATAAAAGAATATTTTCCTTTAGAAAAGTGAAATGGGAATTTTCGGATGGAATTCGATTGAAAGAAAGTTGGCTATAAGTTTATATTGGAGAGAGGAAAAAGAAAAGGCATCTTTTCTTTCACATGAGTTGGACGACAATGAACTTGATCTAGCTAGAAAGTTCAATGAAAAGTGACCAACTTTTTCCTTCTTGAACACTAAAAAAAAATTATAATAAATGAAAATATAAAATAAAATAAAATAATTCATAAACGGGACAACATCAAATGTGAGTTATATACTCATTTTCAAAAAACCCAATCGATCGACTTTTATTCCTTGACGGTCGAGGTCGGTTTGAATATTCACTAAAACAATCATAGTCGATTCGATGACGATTTGGTTGAAAAATCAACTCTATCTGACTGATGCTCACCCCTAAATATATATACAACAAATATAAACTATAGAGAATAAAAAAAGGAGTAGATATCTATTAGTATCGAGCTACATTTATGTTGATTCCAATACTAAAATGTTGTTACTATAACAGAGACTCATTCAATAAAATACATTATATCAATAACAGTAGTTAATGTCATAGCAATAATAAGAAAAATTTCAAAGGTTAAAAGAAATAGCCCTCGACATTGAATTAAAATTTTTAACGAAAGTAAGAATTTAGTTTTTGTATTTTACTATATAATAATTCTATCTCTGATACTTTGAAATTCATAACCAGTATATTATATATATATATTGGCATGTAGCAATATTCTTATTGTACTTTTAATTTTGTAATAATTAAATCTTCACAATGAATAATTGTCCTATCAAAATTAAATATTGTTTTCAGTATATACGACTAATATCTGTAGTTTCTAAACACAATTCGTTTGAGTTTTCCGTAAAAGTTACAATAATTCTCTTTGGCATTATATAGTTTTTCTGTTTGATATCGAAGTTATTTATTTATTTTTTTAAATTTTTTTTAGGAAGGACTTGATATCCTTAAATTAAAAGGTTAACCTTTCTTTTTCTTTTGACATTATATAGATATGGCTTACTATTATTTTTATTATTATTATTTATGAAAATATAGGCAAAATTTCATATTTTTCTTTTGAAAGGCATTGTAAATAAAGTGTGGAATAGAAAAATCAAACCTCAAATATCGAGGTCGATAATATAAATACTATATCAATTGAGCTATACTCTCGTGGGAAGCAAAATTTCATATTCTTGTATATAGTAAATGCAAGATCAATGCACTAATTCTTTTTCCATTCTTTCTTTACTTTTTATTTATCAATTGAAATGCATCAACAAATAATAACAAATATATAAAATAGACATATTCCTCACGCAATTGCTTGAATTTCATATATTTATATAATAATGGTTGGTGCAATGCCTTGTCAGTTACCAATTGGAAATTCAATTGGGCGAAAAGCATTAATATAAGCCTTATCTCATCTTTCGTGGATCAGAATGATCTCTATTCGTTGAACAATATCAAAATAATTTGAAGTTTTTGTCAATTCTTCAAATAGCCATTGATAATTTCTCAAAGTCCCTTTCCAACTTTTATATGTCATTTAAACCAGTCATATTTCATTCAAACAAACAGGTAAATATGTATATGGTCCATGGTGATTGATTTTCTTTATTCTTTTAAAATTAGAAGTTCAAATCTCCCTACCGATCACTTATACAAAGTGGAAATCTTGTAATAATTAAAGTATAAATATCACTTGAGCTACAAGAAACAAAAAAAATCCTTCACTAAATATTGTTTTTGTTTTTTTTTTTTTTAAAAAAACAAACAATTGAACGAGAAATTTTGGACCAATCACAAATTGCCCTGTAATTTCTCAAATTAACGATGAAATTATCGGTTCGAATAAAGGTTGACATGTGTCCCAAATTAAAATGGAAGATATAAATTGGCAAACTCTAATAATGCATTACAAGAAAATAGCCATTTTCTAACGTTTGAAATCATTGAAAAATGGTGGAAAACACGTTGGTAGATAATCGTTGGGAGTTTGATCGGGATATACTCGTCGAGAGACCATCTCTCGACGCTCATATACATATCATCATAACTCCCCATCCCTTGTGTACTGCATTGGGAGTTATCTGCTTCCGATGGATATATATTTGTCATTGGGAGTTCTTTGATCCCCCAACAATTTTATTGTCATCAAGAGTTTGATCTAGAAACCTAATTTCTTGAAATAAAACTCTCGACGATTTACTAGTCATCAGGAGATAGTGAAACTCCAGACGCTGTCATCAAGAAATCAAACTCTTACCCCATTTTCCATTTTTTTGTTATTTTTTACAATTTTGATCTCAATAACCTAGTATTAGAATATTATTAAGCAAATCAAATGTATTCACATAAAAAAAATAAACAAACAAACTCGATAGTATTTTTTATTAGACCAAAGATGGTCTACAAAACAAATGTCTTGACAAATACATAGAAGAAAGTTTGATGACATCTCTAACAACAACTCTAACATCTCCGAACAACATCTCCAAAACAGTAGTTTACCTATAGTTACATTAATTAGAGGACATTATTATATATATCAAGATTAAATATAAGAAGAATTATGAGATATAGTGAATGAATATAAAAAAGGTCATGTAACGGCCCGACCCCCTAAGACTCAAGTTAGGTCGTTACTAAATACATGCATGCATGGAACTTAAAACGACACCCTTTTTATGGTGAAATAAATACTAAATAAATAAGGTAAATTCAAAAGTCCTTCATTAAATTCAAATATTAAAATAAACAATAGGGTACCCATAAATCATAAATGATAATAAATAAGTCTAAAAACAATTCTTAATAGTAAGTTTCAAACATCAAAACTGAAAGTTGAAAAAAACATGAAAAGAAATCTAAATATCATGAGCGGAAGCATAAAACTGGTCCCAGTGGCTCAATCATGAATTTCGCTTGCCAATCACCGGTGCATCTCTACCTTTATCTAAAACAACAACATGAGAATGAATGAGTATAAAATACTCAGTAAGTGATCCCACTACTGTGGTCGGGCTAGGCATCTATGTCCTCTAGATGCCTACCCCTGGTGGAAACATATAAACTTCTCTAGTCCTCATGGGACACATACATACATGAAAAAAACTAATTTCTGCCCTACTGTAGTTAAGTATGCCCACTATTTCTAGTAAATCCCGTAGGACCCACAACCTCTGGTGAATCCCGAAGGAAACACAACCCCTGGTGAATTCCGAAGGAAACAAAACCTTTGGTGAATCCCGAAGGAAACACAACCTTTGGTGAATCCCAAAGGAAACACAACTTCTGGCGAATCTCGAAGGAAAACACAACCTCTGGTGAATCTCGAAGGAAACACAACCTCTGGTGGGCATTTAACTAATCAGTGAGGACATTATCACGATCTCAACATCACAAGTATCATAACATGGTTCTATAACATACATATACATCTCGTCATCCTAGTCCCATAACATACATATATATCTCATCATCCTTAGATCAAATATGCGCATCTAGTCTTTTAAATCCTCATATCAGCAAGATATACATAAACATTAAACCATCATCAAATCCTCAGTAAATCATAACTACATTGTCTGGCATGTGGGCAGTTCTAGTAGTAAGATTACTTACCTCGATACTAGATTCAGATATTGATCCAAGTGGTAGTCTTCAATAATCAATCTTTGAATTTAATTCCCCAACGAACCCTGAGCAGCAACACCCTCAAGATTCCAATCTCCAAAATCTTCCTTCAATCAGACCATGCTTCCAACTTTTAATCATTTTCTCCCTTAAAATTTTCAATTCACAAAGAATTTAACTCACCCACTTCCACAATGAAATTAATTATTGACATTAATTTCAGATTAAATTTGTGTGATATTAAAAGTCCAATTTCCATAACTTCCCTCCGATTAAACCATTAAATTGAAACACCCCTTCCTTCCAAAATGAAACTAATTCTTGACATTAATTTCAAATTTAATTTGTATGACATTAAAAGTCCAATTTCCATAATTTTCCTCCGATTAAACCATTAAATTGAAATACCCCTTCTTTCCAAAATAAAATTAATTCTTGACATTAATTTCAAATTAAATTTGTGTGACATAACCCCCTCCAAAGTAAAATTAATTCTTGACATTAATTTCAAATTGACAAGAGGTAATTCGATTATATATGATACAATCGGTTTGGTATATGAGATACATCTAGTGGAGGATTAATGTAAATGAGATTTACATTAAGTACCATGGAAAGGAAAAAGAACTATGGTTTATATGTTTCATGAGATGAAATATTAAAACTATAGGTTATAAATATAGTATGATAAGTTGGTTATCATTTATATTTATAATAATATTAATTATTGGATAATTAAATCTTTTTCTCTAATAACTAATTGAGTGGGAGGTTATTGGTGGTTTCATGGTAACCGTGAGATAAAAGGAAAATTGTTTTTCTAATTTTATTAAATTTTTACAAAGGTTGAATTTTGTGAATTCTCTCTCGGAAAATTAATCTCACAGAAGTTGTCAAGTAAATAGGATTTACTAAGTGACAACTTGGAGCAAGCTAAACGATCGTGTAATGTTTGTAGGCGACAGACACACAGCTAAGCAATAAGCTAAACGATCGCTTAGCTTTTGCTAGACGATCGCTTAGCTTTTGCTAGACGATCGCTTAGCTTTTGCTAGACGATCGCTTAGCTTTTGCTAAACGATTGAGCATCGACCTATACAATAAGTTCAACCTTCTCCCACTTACTCAATCGTTTACACGATTGTTGTATCCTCCGTCTTTTGCCTCAAACCAAGTCCACATAGAGCCCACCCTCTGGATTATCACACCGAGAATACCAAGATAGCCTTCTTGGTGGTGTCATACTCAACTCGACATCGTTGAGATTTTGTGGAGGCCGTTCGTGCTGATGGGGTGTTCGTGATCGAGGCGATCACTGAGATCGAGTGCATGGTGTTCGTGCTGTGTAGCGGTCGTGTTGTTCGAGCATTCGAGGTTGTTGTGTTCGAGCGTTCGTGAGCAGAGAGCATTGGCGATGAGTCTACAAATGTGTGTAGATTTCTCCTTGATTTCTTGTTGTATCATGCTGTAATTTATGTATTGATTGCATAATCGTATGTTTCTGTTTATGACTGTAATTGTAAAGTTCAATATATGATTGTAATTTGGAATGATCTTTTCACTGCTCATGAAAATCCTCATGCACGATTTCCTTAAGAAGGAAGTTAACAAGAGTCAAATTGACGCATTGATCTGCTCCATGCTTTTAAATGGTCTAGGTTATATAGATCTCTCCCATGACTGATAAATGATCTCAAAATCACCACCTAAAATCAAATCGTCAGGAAAGATACAAATATTTGACAAAGGTACTTATTGCTTCCAAGCAAAAGGGTGAGCAGGAAAGAACCTTCAATAACATCAACGACTAGATAGCCAAATCTTTCCAAAGAACATGACTACATAAAGAGCTAATTTGAGAGAGGTTCAACAACAGTAGTTCAACTACAATAACAACAACCAAAGCACAAACAATGAAGTAGATGTAAACTTTCCTCCAAATGAGTCTAAAATGATCAAGTACGAACATCTTCTCATGGAAACTGAATCCAAATCCATCACTAGATTCTCCAGCCTTCATCGGTAAACTTAAATCCAATTGTTCTCAACCATACACTTCTACAAACACATAAAAACCACAAGTTGAACTCTAAAACCAATTTATCTAATCTTAACCCATCCCACACAACACTCAAACTTCATAAACCTCCACAAACACACAAAAACTTAACAAAACACATGAAAATCCAGTTGTTTGGCTACCATAACTGCAGGATAGCCAACAATTCATTATCATAGCTATAATCAATAAAATTAAGACTTAAGCATTCTTCAATAATTTGAATCATGGCAAGAATAGATTCTAAATAAAGAGAAGAACAAAGAAAAAAACACAGATGAAACAGATTAAGTAAGTAAAAGATGAGTGTTTATATCATGTTTTCCTTTTAAATAGTTTGTGTTTATATCATGTTTTCCTTTTAAATAGTTTTTTATTTTTAAAATGCAAAGTTAATTTGGTGCTGCAATTACATCTACAAAGTCAAACTCAAGAAAGAGAAGACAATTATTCGATTTTTGTATTTTTTTTTCTTTTCTTTAGAGTAATACAATTCATGCCGAGAGTGTATAGAGATTCGAAGGCGCCTTAGAGATTTAAAAATGATTGCTGATATCTTAATTAATTTTCATTGATGTAATGATATTTAGCTCTAAGAAAGTAACATTTTTTTGTGTATTTTTCACAGACAAGTCCACCACAAGATGGGTCAGAAACCAAAGATGCCATAAACCCAGGAGCGAAGATCAGCTATGGACATAATTTTCCATTTGCAAAAGCTCAAGGAAATTATCCTAAATAGAATCCATCAAACATAGCCATGAAAAGAGAATAAACGAATCCTGGTTTCACCATCAACATTCCTAAAAAAAACCCTGGTTTCACCATCAAAATTCCTTAAACATAGTCATGAAAGAGAGAGAGATTACCTGACGCTGATTGACGGTAGCACGACGTTTGACGGCGTTCGAGGCCCACTGCTTATCAATGTTTTGAGGGGAGCAGTGTTCGAGTGGAGAAGAGAGGCAAAAGAAGAATGGGGATTTTGGGGAAGAAGAAGGCGATTTTAGATTTGATTGATTTTAGATATGATATTAAGGTTACTAACTCCCTACGAGTATTATGTAACCGTCGGAAATTAGTACTAACTGTTAATACCTAAAACTACTCAAACTCGATGTCTCATGAAGCATATCTCTCGACGACGTAAAATTAGCATAAGAAGTTATGCCATATTCAAACTCAATTACCACATGTATCTCTCGGCGACGAGGAAGAGCCATAAGGAGTTATGCATAACTCCCGACGGGTTAATTACCCCTTGAGAGTTAGGTCATATTGCATTAAAACTCCCGATGTTAGGTTAGCTTCGTCGAGAGTTACTTATAACCCCGACGATTGTTGTACGACGTCCGGAGATATTATATCTCCCGACGATGGTTTTTAATGTCGGGGGATCGTCTTTTTCTTGTAGTGATACCACATGTTTTCATCATAGCCGTTGGGTTAAATAAAATTAATTCGATCTAATTAGATATTATTATTTGGGCTAAAGTCAAATTGGGCCCAAGAGTGGGTTTAATTTGACCTAAATATTAAATAAGATGTAAGTCCAATTAGTTAAACCCAGAGGCTAGGTCCATGGACTAACCGAGCCCAAGCCTATAAAGTCCACTTGAGAACTCTATAAATAGAGGAGTTCTTTTCATTTATGGGGGTTCAGAAATTTTAGATTCCAAAGAGCCTAGAGAGAATTCTCTACAATTAGAAGACTCCCTAAATCTTGAAGACTGAACCACTCCTTGAAGATACAAGTCCTCCAAGACCTTAACTTCAAGAACATTACATGATTTACTTCCCCAAATCAAGCATATGCATTCAATTGAGAGAGAATCAGAGGATCGAGTACTAGAGATCAAACCACATCCACATCAAATCTGTTGGGATTGATGCCCTAAATCTCATAGGGTCCTATAGTTTGTAATTGTAATGTACAAACATTTTATTATGTAATAAAATATGTGACGTTTTATTTAAAAAATTAGTTGCATTAACCACATACCAATAAACTAACATCCAAGGTTATCTTTGTAGCTTAAACATGTATGTAGAGACATATACGTAGATCATGTTTAAGTGATAACCTAAATGGTCTGTAGTAGATGGATAAGGCTAGACATCTTATCCTGGTGATGAAGGAAATCGGACACGAGAATTTCCATGAGCAGCGGAATGATCGTTCCAAAATCCATTCTTATTTGAACATATACAATTACAATCAAGAAACAGAAACTTATAAGTCATGCACAACACGAAATTACAGCATGCTTTACAATAAGATCAAGGGAAAGAATATCATACCTTTGAAGACTCATCTTCAAACACCCTCAATCATGAACACTCGAGCAATCTCCAAGACTGCACCATATGAACGCTCGTACACAACGACCACAACACTACATGATCAACACCGACCATGAACATAGTGATCTTAGTGACGTCTATTCGGTGTCTCTTAGCAGTTGCTGTAGCCAAACAGTGACTACTGTTTCAAATGGATGTCAAGAATGTCTTTCTTAATGGGGCCTTATCTGAGGAGGTGTACATGCAACCGCCCCCAGGTGTCTCTTTTCCATCCTAGAAGGTATGTCTCCTTCATCGAGCATGGTCGAGATAAATTTCTTATTTGAAATTAGTAAATCAAATCTAAATCGGTTTTACTTTAAATCCAAAATTAAGATAAATTTCGAATTTAATTCGATTTGAATTAAATTGTCGTGAAAGTTGTTTTATCAATATTTTCCCCTCAAATTCAACCGTCGAAGTTTTGCATTTATGCATAATGCACTCAAGTTTATCTCAAATTAAAGTTTGATCGTATTCTAAATTTTATCTAAATCAAATTGAGGATGAAATCTCAAATTTATCTCAAATCAAAATCTGACCATATTTCAAAATTTATCCTAAATTTAATAAATTTAGGCTATTGTCCTCAAATCAAATTAAATTATGGACAATACATTTAATTTATCTCAAATTTAAATAGGTAGCATAATCTAAAATTTTGTCCCAGAGTAAAATAGAGTGAAATTCAAATTTCATCTCCAAACTTCATTCCAAGTTCAAGCCAAACACGTTAAGTAGAAGTCCAAATTCTACTCTATATTGGATTTTGAATTAAGTAGAGCATCAATTCTAATTAGATTCAAATCAAAATTTATGTAAAAAAAAATAAAAACTTGACATAAATTCACGTTTTGATAAGTTAACAAAAAATAGCGTGTCAAATATTCATAAAATTCAAATCAAACTTATGTAGCAAAGTCATAATTTGATTAAATGGACATATCAAACGGAGTCAAGGCCAAGAACATATACCTTGTATTTTGATTCTAACTTATCATGACCGTTGGATTGAATAAAATTAATTCAGTCCAGTTTGATATTATTATTTGGGTTAAAAAAGTCAAATTGGGCCCAAAAATATGTTTAATTTGACCCAAATATCAAATAAGGTCTAATTTTAATTAGTTGGGCCTCCAGGCTAGGTCCATGGACACCTAAGCTTATAAAGCCTACCTCATAACTTTATAAATAGAGGAGTCGTCTTCCTTTGTGTGGGAAAACTTTAAGAGCATCAAGTGCTCCGCTTCCTCGAATCAAGCGTAGCATCCAACTCAAAGAGAATAAGATGATTAAGTATTAGAGATTGAACCACATACATATCAAATCAATGTCAACACAAGTTCAACTCCAAGAAATCTCCGAGAAATAAGTTTTTCTGGAGATTTTATGTGAATACAAACACGACTCTATTATTGTAATTTTATATAATGGTATTGATTTTTATCTAGAAATTTCATTAAAACAACAATAGAAAAATGTATATGTGATGTTGAGAGAGAAGAAAATGTATCAATATCTGATCTCTATAATTATTGCAATAATTTGTGTAAATTAACTACTAGTTAGAAGACAGATTTTATAATGCTTAACAATTTGTTCCTTCTACTTTGAAATTTCCTCAATTTTAATAATTTTAATCCATATACTTTTAATAAAACTGAAATTTAAGGTATGTTTGGATTGATTAAAGAAAAATATTTTTTTGAAAAAAACATTTTTATTTGAACTCTATTGATAAGAAATTTAAAATGTACTCTAAAAGCGTTTCAAAATATATTTTTAGAGGTTCTTAAACACTTCAATTTTTTTCAAAATTAAATGCATGAAAAGTTAAATTAAACATACTCTTAGTCATTTAAAGTTAATTTTTATTGAAATTGATTAAATAAAAATAATAATATTCATGTAAGAAAAATGCATACCAAATTTTAGTGAAAATTTTAATAGATAATAAAATATTGTTGAAAATAATAATAAATTGACGACTAAATTTAATATTTATTAAAAATATGAGTACTAAAAATACATCAACAGAATAATTACTATTTTTGCATTGTGCTAGGCGTTTTATAAGTCCAATAAGATTGAAATGGACTGTGACATTATAGACACAACTGGACTTCCAATATTGAAATGAACCCAACTCACATGTGGGCTGGCTGTACTGGATTTTCAATATGACCTGGCCCAACTATAATTCACATTTTCATTTGCATTTTCAAATATATATTTTAAATTTTGTTCATCAAAATAATCCCATGGATCAACATTTTCAGAATTTATTTTAAAATTTAAATTTTGATCCTACTCCCCATCTTTGTCTTGGCAAAGTCTCCCTGCAAATGTACTTTTAGAACCTCTAACCTCGAGGTCGATAGTACAAGTACTATACGAATTGAACTATACTCATGTTGGCATAAAATAAGAAGTTTGAAAGTGATTTTAACATGGTCAAAATTATCTTTTCTCTTGCCAAAATCACTTTTTCTTAAAATGATTAACTAAAATCGATTTTAGAAAAATTTAAAATAATTTCATATTGATTTTGAATGAATTAGTTTATAGGTGGTTTTTGTTAAGTGATTGATCGGGAATCTATCCAAAATAACTATCTAATTCAGTTTTTGTTAATATATTGCTAGTCACCTATTTGTTCTTTTTTTTTAAAACAAAAGAGGATACATTGTCTGTCGTTAAATTATTAGGAAAATAAACAATCATATATTTTTTGAATTTTCTTCCAATATCTATATAAATCTTCATCTTACTCAAAATATAAACCATGTGTATAATGATTTAATAATAAAATAAATAGAAATAGATATTTACCATAATTCTTCAGTTAAATAATAATTTCTCAAATAGAAAATATAATTTTTTTAGTAATTGAGCAAGTCTAAATTCATTTTTAGAACAAACATAATAATTCAAAATCATTTTTAAATATTTAAAATTACTTTAGAAATTTTGGAACCAAACATAAATTTGATTGTTTAAAAATCAATTGTACTTAAATATCTTTTTCTAAAATCATTGCTCCAACTATCACTCCCAAACACACCCTAAGTGAAGTAAATTATTTCCAAAAACTTGTATAGAGTTCATATTTTTTAGAATTTTAATTGGTACTATTTTTAATTTTGGGTATTAATTGATACAATCTTAAAAATTCAAATAGGTTTGGGGGTGTTTTTAGAAGTAGTGATTTTAACATGATTTATTAATAAGTGATTTGAAAATGATTTTTATAAATCATTTATATGTTTGGATCTACATTTTTAAAAGTGATTTTGTACAATCAGAAAGTAATTTTTAGAGACGACATGTTTGGGATGGGCTTTTAGAATAGGAGTTTTGAGTTAATTTATTTAATTATAATTTATTTTGTAAAAATATGATAAATCATATTAATATTTAGTTCAATTATTATACAAATGATTTAAATTTAACTAAAAGTATTTTTAAATGATTAGTGTTTGTTTTCATATGTAGTTGATGATCAAATTACTCAAAAAAAATATTCCATTTGAAATCGAAAAAGTTAGAACTAGAGAAAATTATATAAAGAGAAAAAAAAATAAGTATCTAGAAAATTTTTTTTAAGAGAGAAGGAAATTTAATAGAGACATTAAAAACTCAACAGTGAGAAATAAAGATATGGAGATATATTTGGTGAGGATCATAAAAATCTATGCAGAATAATTTTAAAGATAGAAAAAACCCTTAAGAACGAGGAATAGAGAATTTCAAGAGAAAAAAAAAATAATAGTGAAAGGTAAAAAGACTAGACAAAAAAATTGAAAGAGAAAAATAGGGAGAGTTGAAAACCACTGGAGATGAAAAGAAGAGTGAGATAATGATATTATTTATAAAATAAAATAAAATAAAATGAGAGAGAATTAGAGATAGATGGACAAAAAATTTATAAAAATAATACATTTTTCCTAAAAATTTTAGGACAAAATAAAGTGAAATTGGAGGATAATTTTTTAATATTAACTAATAGTCGTTTAAAATAGAAAATCAGTAATCATCTTCTAATAAAAATAACTTAGAATCACCTTTCAAGTGGTAGGGAATCACTTTAATACTTGTTAAGATTTGGAGGGTTAAGGCCAAGAATATTATATGTTTAAAAAGAAATGACAAATATAGGATAGTTAAGAAAAAAATGATTGATTTTTTATTTAAGGTGGGATCTTAAAATATTGATAAAAATAGGAAGAAGTACGCGAGTTCATCCCCTTTCAAACACTTGCTGCCAAGTTGTTGACCACGTGGAACTCCGGTACAGAAACACGAGTTTTTTTTTTTTTTTTTTAAATATTTATAAATACAAAAAAAATAAATAAAGAATAATCATCCTCAATTTTAGCATTTAGTTAAATCAGATATACAAGTTTTTCTTTTAAATATTCATAAATAAAAAAAAAGAAAATAAAGAATAATCAACCTTAATTTTAGCCATATGTTAAATCCATTGCCTTTACATGTAAAATGCCTATAGACATATATTAATGCCACATATCTCCCTTTCTTCAAAATATATTTTCTTTATCAAATCACTTTACCAGATTCATATTTTTACTTATGCAAATCATAGAAGAAAACAAGTTGCAATTCCATCTCTTCTCTCTTGATTATTCAGAGACAAAAACAAAAAAGTATTAACAAATCTTCAAGATTTCGAAAATAGAAAGGAAGAAAAAGAAACAAACATAACAATTATGTTTGTCGTTTCACGTACATCAACTATACAAAACTTTAGGATTTCATTAATTCAGGATTACAAGATGAGGAAGACTAAAGCTAAGTTCCCTCAATTCCTTGAAACAAAACACAAAAATGTTTTAATCAAAAAAAGTTGAAGACAACATAATTTGAAAAGAAGAAAAAGAAGGAAAAAAAAGAAGAGAAATATGGAGGGATTGAAGTAGTAGACGTATGTTACATATCATATATGATAACTAAAGTAGTGGAAAAATCTTATAAAATCTCTCCAAATTCTCTATAAAATTAAATCGTAGAGACTGAGATTAAAAAAATCCCTATAAAAGGGGCAAACAAAAACAATTCTTTCTTCTTAAATCAAATTCTCTACCATTTTTTCTTCTAAAATCAAATTCTCTCTAAAATTAGATTCTCTAAATTTCTCTCATCTGACGATGTCCACAAATTTGTATGATTTTGACGTGAATGACCTGGTTGGTCTTTTTGCCAAATAGGTGATTTTTTGCTAGCGTGACACCTAAATCGTGTGCCCCGTACATGATTTATCCTAAAAACGTGGGACATGAGTTACATTAACACTAGATCGTGTACGATTATGTGATTTAGCAACTTTAAATTTGTCGATACTTTTCAATCCACTCTATTTTTGTCAACATTTAATTAAATTACATTATGTTTTTTTTTAAAAAAATTCAGATTTGGACATAAATGATTTTAAATTCTAAAAAATTAAAAGAGGGAAATTATTTCAAATCATTATTTGTGTTTGGAACCAAATTGATTTGAAATCATTTCAAAAAAATTTTCTTTCTTACTTGGATGTCTACAAAAATGAAAAAAGAAGTATAAAATTTTTCTCTTTTGCCCTCGTAGTTATGTAGGAAATTATATTAATAATTATAAAGTATTTTTTATATATTAAAAATTATATCAATCAAAATCCTAAAATATAGTTTTTCTTCTAGAAAACCCCTCCCTCTCATTTACCAGGCTCATTGCATGTTGCCGCTCTTCACCACCCATGTGTGATGTTGTCTTAGTAGGTTGCCTTCGCTAAACGTTACAAAAAACTACCATAGTTCTCTTCGCCGGCATGAACTTTTCTAGAATGTTGGGTAAATGTGAACATAAATTTTTTGAATTGTGAAATCCTTGGAAATCCGACCAATTTAGAACAGAAAATTATATGGACAAAAATAAGATTTGAAATCATAACTTAATTCAATTCTCTTATTTTCTTTTGCATCCAAACAAATGAATTCATTTCAAATCATTACTAATGTGAAATCTTTCCAATTTTTATGGTTTCAAATAAGGGTAAGTGATGTTTCCAAACTCACTCTCTCATCCATAAGTGAAGTTTTCACACTCACTTTCTCATCCCCGTCAAACATCACAATGTTAAAAGAAAAGTGACTTTAAGCATATTAAAATTGATTTTAATCATTTCAAATTAATCTCATGCTTTTAGAGAGGTATAAACCGATTTTCCCTATTTTTAATAGTCATATTAGCACTAAATTAAATTTACGAGTTGGTCACTAAATTGAGTATAGCTGAATTGGCATACGAGTTTGTAAGTAAATTACGAGCTTTTAGCTATATAAATATATTATAGTCTTTTAAAAAATGTTATAAAATGTTCTTATAGCAACCTATATAAGCTATACCTTCATACCCTACTATAGCATCCAGTATAGCTTCACAAAAACGCTATAAAAATTCTCAGAGTTTTAATAATATGGTCTGTCAGGACCTTCGAAAAAGGCTATAAAGGTCTATTATAGTTTTTTCATTAGCTATTCTTGTAGTGCAGATAAATAAAAGATAAAACTCATCAATACTTGACTCGATTGTCAAAAGTAGATGAAAGAAACTCTAAAACCTAATGTTGTAGATGGATAGAGAATGAAAAGTGAAGAAAACAAACGATCATTCGCTTAAAACGGTCATCCAAATCAAAAGTTATGACCAAATTACAAGTATGATTTATTAGCATAATTACTTTAATCTATATTGAGTAGATTAACCCTAGAATCATTCATGACAGATTGTCAAGAATAGATAACATATCAAATTTCATTGAAAGAATGATGATAGTTATTAGTGTTGGAATTGATATCCTAAATCTCTTGTATTCTCGTAGTTTGTAAATATTGTATAAACAAATTGTTATTAATAAAATAATTGGTATTTTATGAGCATACACTCAATCCAAAAACTCAGATCCTAGGTTATGTTAAGTAATTTAAACAAGTATGTAGAGACATACAGGTGGATCTTGTTTAAATAATAACCTAAACGGTCAGTAGTAGATGGATAAGGCTGGGTACCTTATCCTGGTGACACTATGGATATAACCCACTTTGTAGATATTATAAGTGCTGTAAAGTGCTACAGATAATCTGATCCCGATCATTTATGTAGAGACATCTGAGCGAGGGTATTTTGTATAAAGAGTTTGTATAACGCCACGAAATGATTAGTCTTATTATATAACACTGTTAATAGTATAGAGACTTGCATTTCACCAAGATGACCATAGGTGACATGACCTGAATCCTGAGTGAGTTGTGAACTCCTGCTCATGAAGGCGGTCCTTTGATTTGTATGGGTGAGAGTGGCCAGCTCGCCAACTCAATATGCCTACCATTTTGGGGTTTCTTCTAATTGGGGAGCTGGAAACACAAGTACATAAGACGAAATTCACTCATTCTCTGATGTCAGGGCAAGTAGATAGATTGCTCTCTTAGGGGCTGATTTTAGGGCTTGAACAATGTAGCCACACCCTTTTTTGGCCCGAGAGAGACTTGGTCATAGTTGGACTTGTTGAGGATGATGCCCTAAACTCTCGTGTCCTATAGTTTGTAAACACAATTTTGTACGAACGCTTGTGATGTATAATATATGATATTTATTTCACTTCTTGTCTTTAAACATTGGATGTTTTATTTGCTTTACCACAAACCAATAAACTAAAATCCCTGGTTGTCATTATGAAACTTAAGCATGTATGTGGTGACATACAAGTGGATCATGTCTTAAATGATAATCAAAATGGTTTGTAGTATATGGATATAAGAGGGAAATCTTATCCTGGTAACGTTACAGATGCAGCCCACTTTGTGGAATAGTTACAAGTGTTATAACTTGTTATAAATGGTCTGATCCTGATCATTCGTGTGGGGACGTGCGAGCGGGGGCGTCCGATACAAAGAGTTTTAATAAGACCTGACCACGAAGTGTTAACATCTCGTTATATAACGTCGTTCATGACAAAGACTTCACTTCACTAAGATGACTATAGGTAACATGACCTCAATTTCGAGTGAGTTGGGAACTTCTGTCTTTGAGGGCAGTTCTTTGATTTGCATGGGTGCGAGTGGCCAGGTCCTCGACTCAAACCTACCACTTTGGGGATTCGTCTGATTTAGAAGCCGGGAACTCAGCTACACAAGATGAAATTCACTCCTTCCCTGAAGCAGGGATAAGTAGATAAATTGCTCCCTTAAAAGCTGATCCCAAGGCTTGAACGATGTGGCACCACACACTTTCTCATGGCCCGAGAGGTGTTCACACATAGTAGGACTATGTTGTATTGTTCATTAGAGGGATCGTGGTACTTAAGGAGTTAGATATAACTACAGGGGCAAACCGGTAAATTGGCCTAACTGTACTTACGAGCATCTGTGAAGGGTTATTGTACTGTTGATTGGTTATATTCAATGGACACAAAAATATATTTGTGGTAAGAAGAGTTCAGCTATTGGTCTTTAGTAGAATGCCTGGCAGTTAACGGATGGTGGATATCGTGGCTAAAGAGTTTAGTCAGCTATTCATGTACCGTTGGAGCTTTAAGCTACAGGCCCATAAGGTCCCCTTGGTAGCTCAATGGATTCAAGTTGAAAATCAGTTTTTGGGTCAGTTTGAAATGTTCAAATTGACAAGAGGGAGTTTGATTATATATGATATGATTGAACTGGTTATTATATTTGATATGATTGATTTTATGTATGAGATACATTTATTGGAGGAAATTGGATATAAATATGATTTATATCTAGTGGAGGAGAAAACACTATGGTTTATATGTGATATTAAACTATAGGTTAATGAATATAATATGATTATATTTATTATTTTATTTTGAAAATTATGGGATAATTGTGCACGACATTTTCTCCGTAACCGTGCGTTAGTGGGAAGTTTCAATCAGTTTTCGTAGCTAAAGAATAAAATGAAAATCGTTTTCATTTTGCAAGATATCACATAATTTGCTCACGAAGTGTTTGCTACCTATCGCTTAGTAAATTGAGAGACTATACGTTAGTTCACATTTACTACACGATCGCTTACACGCGCGCACATCTTCTAAACGATTGCCTACCTTGTACTAAACGATCGTCTAACGTCGAGCATTTACTAAACGATCGTATAGACAATCACTGCCTGATTGCTCGTAGAAATACAAGCTATTGTAGTCTTTTACTTAGAATTATGAGGACTAATAAGCAGAATATGCATTAATAATACTAAGAATTCATGTGAAAAGTGAGCTTGCATCAATCAACACCAAAAATCCTCACTAACCCTATACCATGCGTTATTCCGGGTCAAATTATCCATTTTTACAGATATTATAGGAATTGATCGCATGCATCGGTCCCAGACCGTCGTAAGGTTGACTGCATGAGTTAATTGTCATAAAGATTAGTTCACCGCATGGAATGTTACGTCCACAGAGTGATAATAGTGATAGAAGTCTACTCGTAAGGTAGATGGAATGCGTTGGCACCTAAGGAGAAACAAGCATGAACGCATACCTTGGGAGTATCAATAAGATAAGATGATGTTGACATTGCCCATACCGCGACAAAGGTAGCAGTGAGGCAGAACACAATCATGAACGCTGTCGGTGTTTAAGCTCTATAAATAGCACCTTGGACCTTCACTTCAAAGCATCCGAGCTTCTACCTTAAGGTAGATGCTTGCGATCACAGATGAGAGCATAAACGAGATTTTCTTTGAGGATTCTTCACCTCCACAACCCATTCTGAGTGACGACCGGAGATTTCGCCAGAGATAGAGCTCGAGAGAGAATTCTCCATCATCCATCCATCACGCCACCAGCAACCTTGACGCATTTCGGATGAAAAGCAAGAGATTGTTTTCATCTAGCCTTCCATTTCTCCTTTTGTCTCTGTATTGTATTACATTTTGGCTTAAGACATTAATACATTTTGTAATCAATGTATATCTTAATTACTTCAACGCCCTCTATTCATCTTCTTCATCTTTATCATCGTTTACCTTCATCATCTAGTTATCAAAGGCGGTCACATACTCAATCATGTAGCCTAGAGATAGGACGCATGTAGCAATCCACCAAGAGGTGTGCATTGTGCGAGTATAGTAAGTTAATCCTCTTCGCTTGGTGTGAGGCTGTAGCAACGCTTGTCTATAGGCTATTGTAATGCTTGTCTATGAGCTGATTAGCCGCAACTAACCGCCTGAGAGGATGGGTAGTGGAACATACTAAAGTAAAGTATGCATTGTTTCTAGAAATAAGCACGATCTTATGCTTGACATAACCATGCATTATAGAGATATAGGCATGTGGCTGGCCACCGAGAGGTGCGATGCATTAGTGTGGTGAGTTGGGATTACTCGGGCAACCTAACATAATGAACATTATTATGCGTTAATGACTGCTGCATCTCTATCAATTCTCATAGTTAAACTTCCATTGTTCAATCTGTTTAGTTAGGGATAGGAATAGCGCATAATCCTTTAACTTTTGTCTTTTTACTTTTATTCATCACCTCAAACGCATTACTTTACAAACAATATTGAGTTACAATTCCCTATGTTCGACCTCGGATCACCCCGAGAAACTTGTGTTCTCGTTATACTTGGCGAGAAAGTAAGAAAACTTGTGACAGGAACGCATGGTCATTGCATACATGCTTAAACACATATTGTATATTCTTCTAGTCCAACACATGACCATCGATGCATGGAGATCAACGCATACATAAGATGCATATTTATTTTCCCTCTTTTTTTTCCAAAGCATCACTGCCTTTTAGCGACACGATCGTGTACTTCACCTAAACGATTAAGCATTTTGTCTATACGATAGACTAAGATTTCTTCCACTTGCTTGATCATTGTATACGATCTGCATATCCTCCTCCCCTCTACCAAATCCCAACATAGCCCACTCTTTGGATTCTCACACCAAGAATACTAAGGGTTCCAAGTGGTGGTGTCATCCACATTTTCCATCTATTTGTGTGGAAACTGTTTGTGGTAGACGACTAGTGGTGTTGGTGAACGATAGCTTGACGTTTCAGCGAGAGCGAGAACACCCGTTCCTTGGAGAGAGCGAGATTTTCTATGAAGAAAGGTTCTCTGACTGGTAAGTTTTCTTGTTCTCTTGTTATTTAATCTTAAAGCATGCTGATAATTTTATAGTATGATGCATATCTGTTTGTTTGAATGTAAATGTGGTAATTCTGTCACAATGTCTTTGGAAAGATCCGCTTTCGCTCAGAGGTACTCTTGTATAAGAGTTCCTTCAATTGGTATCAGAGCTAGGTTTCTAATATTCCAAATTCATTGATGCAAAGAATTGAATTTACATTCTCGGTGGGTAAAAGCATGTCTAATCTCTGTTTAATCGTTAAATCATTTGTGGTTGTGTGGAATTAATGAAGTTTCTGGGATGAAGCCTTGGTTTGTTAAATTCTTTTACATTTGAAGTTAATTGTAAAGGCTCCTACGTTTTTGGGCATAATTAACTGCTATCGAGTCTGTAATTTCAAAGAGTTTGAGTCTATGAGTCGTTCGCGAAGAAGCTTCGTAGCAAGGTTACTATTCTTCAAGGATGAAGACAACCGAGCGTTGGTTGGTGATAACGAGCAGAAATGCATGTTATCATAGTGCTAAGTTCTTAAACAATGTTGGATTGCGTTGATGAAATGTGTTAATTTGCGTCCATTAAGCATCAATTTCATAATATTGCGGTCGCATGCGTTCAATGCATTAGAACAATTGATTTTTGTATTTTTGTGCAGAATATGCGTTGATGCAATGCAAGAATTGCGATCATAGGAAATCACTGGTCGAGCGCAACTTCACCACAAGGCTTTGCGATGATTTTGTTCATAATCGTTCACCCAAGAAGGATTGCCGCAACTTGGTCAGCGCAACATGGCAGGCGCATCTGAGTGAAAGGCTAATCAATCACGATGGGACAGAAAGCTTATGACAGTCAAATCCGAATTAAGTTGAGAGCCGATAACGGTCACAAAGTACATTTAGCTTTTCGGTGACAATTATTCGGCGCATCAATCAGGAATTAAAGCCGTCCCATCTGTACAACCATGAGAGAGAATATGCCTTTCACCATGGATGCTCTATAAATACCAAGGCAATTCTTCAGAGAAGAGGTTGACGAGTAGATCAGTTCACCATTCCTTAGTTCATACGTCTTTGTTCTTAGTTTTCTTTCATTTTAAGGTAGACGCGAGGGAGGAATTTGTGCCGGCGATTGTTTCAGTAAGCTTGGGAGAGCGTCGGAAGCTTCAAGGACAAAGAGAGGGTTGATGCCTACGGAAGCGAGAACATATTTAGAACAAAATAGAGATTTCAGTGTAAAAGCCTCGGTCAGCAAGGAATTGCTACCATGCTCTCTACCTTTAACTTCCATAGTCATTTTGTACTCAACTCATTTATAAAAATATAATTTCCTTCTCTATATCTGTTCACTCTCTATTATTCACGCATGAGTAGCTAAATCAGTTGAATGGGTTGAGAAGAGCTAGCATAACTAGGGAATCTTCATTCTTTGCGATTATCTTGTATTATTTATGCATCATTCATCCATTAAAGATACTCGGGAGGGTAGACTAAGGACAGGATCGAGACTTGGGAAGGTCAGGTTAGAATCTAGGCTCGGGAGAGTTAGATTAGAACACATAATACAAGAGATAGGCGCTTAGGAATGAGCATTATTTTTTATTAACGCATCGCATGCATCCTAGAGATAGGATATGATTGTATGCGATCACTTTGCTTTCATGCATTTTGTATCATCGCATAGGACAAGAGTAGAGACTTATGAATAAGCTCTATGGACACTTTTGCATTCAACTCATACGTCCTACACTTAGAAGCATCGCATTTACATTGGGAAATGACTTGCTGTGTATAGTTATAACATGATCATATATAGTCTGACGCATTCCCAAGTAACGTTAGCTAAAGCTTTTCTCAACCCGTTCATCGCATACTCATTGCATCTATCACACAACTGCCTTTTCTCAAATCCGCCACATTTGTTTATTTTCTCATTAACGCAATCAACAACAAACCAACAATTTATTTACTCGGTTACCGCAAGGTTTTCATAAAAATTACCAATGCAATCTGTTTTCATAAGCTTCTGTGTTCGACCCTGGACTTACCAGGAAACTCAGAGGAATTTACACTTGGATTCTGCTGGGGAAACTTGAGTGCACAACACAATTTCATCAACGCATATCATCCACATTTCCACTTCATAAAATCAAGCATCAAGTTTGGTCGTGTAGACGATGGGGTAGACATTCTTTGAGTATCGGATATTCGAAAGCTATTTTACGCGCGCCCACTAGACGATTGTATAGCTCAACAAGATTCATTACTTAGTTACTGACTATACGATTGCGGAGTAAATCGTTTACCTCTCGCGTGTTAAGTGATCGTCAAGACGATCGGGCTTCGCTGCTTCGTTGTCGTCTAAACGATCGTTTAACATCTGTGCATTTTTGTCTTGTACGCTACACGATCGTTTACCTGGTTGCATTTACTAAACGATGTAGAGCTTCGCCCGGCGGTTCAAGACCGGTTTGCTTGTGAATCAGTTTGCTTGATGGAAAAATGTAATAGATAGAGTTTTTCATTTCGATTTTTTAGGTGGTTCATCTTGGTCCATTAATCTGTGTTAATATACATAGGATGTATATTTTATTTATATGTCATACGGTATGCCATATAGAAAAATCCCGCCTTAGGTTATGCATTGGTCATGCATCATCTCTTTTTTATAAGTGTTATGCTTTAGAGAAGCATGATTTAAATTATGTAAGAGCATGCTCATGCATCATATAATATAAGAGTTATATTTATGCATGCATAAAACATTGACATGCATCATCTTTATATTATTATAGTATAAGGGTGTATGGAAAGTATGTGTGCTTGGTTGTTACTAGTATATAAAAGTTATGTATAGTAATGACCGGATATTGCATGAAGCATGACACATAGGTTAAATTTATAAGAGTTATAAATACCTAGTTGTATGGTAATGTATGGTTTTAGTTGTTTCTTTTATAAAGGTTATAAAAAGAAATTAGAACTAAAATCAATAAGAAAGACATGCATGCCAAATTAGGTTTAAATCATGGTTTTAAAATTGTTTTAAAACTGGGTTGAGATAGACTTAAGATCATGGTTCTAATATGATTAGCAACCTTAGGCTTTAATCTTTTAATTAGTTTAATAGGATTAAATTTTTTAATAAAAGGTTAAAGTATAGCAAATCTATCTATAAGGGACCTTTTGTCTAAGACAGGTTTTGTCTAGGCTGGGAATTTTAAGGTGATGGAAACGGAACACCCTACCTGGGAACCTACTTGGAAAGGTGAATTAGATAGATTTGATGCATGCATGCAAGGTTAAGGACAGCCCATTAAAGAGTTTAATGTAACTGTGTGAACTTGTTTTATTTCAAAGACAAAAGTTGTTTTTGAGTGGATTGAAAATGACTTAGGCTAAAATTAGTAGCCGGATTGTCTAGGTTAATGAACCCCTAGGTATAACATTCAATGGGAGGTACTTAAGGCATTTGATGCTTCATTTAAACCTCTTGCATTTCTCCCTTTATTGTCCACACCGTGAGACCTATCCTCGGCCTCGTGGCATCCTGGGAGTATCCCCTTAAAGGATGGTGTTTGGATATGTCAATATCAAGGTGGATGGAGAGAATGTTCATAGTAACTGGGAGCGAGACGTGCGACAGCATATCCTACAGTCTCTCTCGTTAGGTTGAATAAAGTTTCTGCGCATCGCCTTAAGGCACCCTGGGAGTGTCCCCCTATAGGATTGTAGTTTTGTGCATTTCTTTTTTGATCTTCTGTATAGGATAAGGTTATTTAGACTCTTGTCCTAATCTGCTTCTTCCTTACAGTGGGCGCATTAGGGTGGGACTTTAGGGCCGAAAATGAGGAGTTACACTTACGTGGAATTGTTAAAGATTAACAGTTCTAGACCGAACAAATGGTGGCTGTTAGGTTCAGTTCTAAGAGTTGGTTCTGCCTAATGGTCGAGAATGTCTTATCCCAGTGAAGGGGCATCTAATCACCCCGCCGGTGACGTTTGTCTTATCTCGTTGGGTGTCATTGCAAAATAGAAGTCTTAAACACTTAGGGTACTTGGTAACTATTTTGCTAACTAATTGGTTAAAATGTGGTTTAGCAAAGTATTATAAAAGTTTGTTCATTTTCAGCAACAGTTTTAAAAACGGCTACAACCACTATTGCATTGCTAAGCGCCGAAAAACTAACTGGCGATAACTATTCGAGTTGGAAACTTATGATCACGATGTACTCATCATCAAGAATCTCATGTTTGCCTTTGCGGAGGTCTGTCCTCCTATTCCAGCTCCAAATACCGCTCAAAATGTTCGGGAGGCATACGAGTGATGGACATGGGCGAACGAGAAGGCCCGAGCCTATATCTTGGCCAATCTTAGTGACGTGTTGGCCAAGAATCATGAGCCGATGGTCTCATCACGTGAGATCATGGAGTCCTTGCGGGGGATGTTCGAACAACCGTCTGGACAGCTCAATCACGAGTCTCTTAAATATATCTTCAACTCCAAAATGGAGGAAGGCACCTCTGTTCGTGAACATGTGCTTAACATGATGGTCCACTTTAACGTGGCGGAGATGAATGGGTCTAGAATCGATGAGGGCAGTCAGGTTAGCATAATCCTGCATTCATTGCCGGAGAGCTTCCTCCACTTTGTTAGCAATGTGATTCTTAACAAAGTGGAATATATCCTTACAACTCTCCTCAACGAGTTGCAGACATACCAATCTTTACTGAAAAGTAAGAAGAGGAAAAAGGGTGAGGCAAATGTTGCCTTATCTTCTAAGACGTTCCATCGAGGTTCGACCTCAAGGACGTAGTCTACATCTTCTACTTCTAACTCAGGAAAGGGGAAGTAAAAGAAGGGTGGTAAGGGGAAAGGGAAAGCGTCTGCTAACTCGCCACCTGTCGCCGTTGGTTGAAAAACGAAAATGTTTCCATTGCAACCAGGACAGACACTGAAAGAGGAATTGTCCTTGCTGGCTAAAGGAAAGGAAGGCAACCAAGGCTAAGGCCAAGGCGAACGAAGGTAAATATGTTTTACTTGTGTTAGAAATTTGTTTAGTGGTGAATGATGATTCAACCTGGATAATTGATCCGGGTGCCACTAATCATGTATGTTCTTCTTTTCAGGTGATTAGATCCTGGCGACAGCTGGAGGTTGGTGAGATGACGATGCGAGTAGGCATCGAGCACGTCGTCTTAGCTATGGCAGTAGAAGGAATCCAATTATCTTTACATAATAGATTTCTTATTTTAAAAGATATTTTTGTAGTTCCTGAGTTGAAAAGGAACTTAATTTCTGTAAAGTGTTTGTTACAATGTAAATATACTCTTTCGTTTAATGTGGATAAAGTGTTTATTCATAAAGATGAAGTTGAGATTTGTATAGCTAAACTGGAAAATAACTTGTATGTGCTAAGACCGTTAGCCTTAAGTTCCCTCCATAACATAAAGATTTTTAAATTTACCATAACTCAATCTAAATGTCAACGAATTTCTCCAAAAGAAAATGCCCAACTTTGGCACCTTCGATTAGGGCACATCAATCTCAATAGGATTGAGAGATTGGTGAAGAATAGCTTTCTAAGTGAGTTAGAAGAAAATTCTTTACCGGTGTGTGAATCTTGCCTTGAGGGTAATATGACTAAAAAACCTTTTACGAGAAATGGTTATCGAGCCAAAGAGCCTCTTGAGTTAGTACAATCTGACCTCTGTGGTCCTATGAATGTGTAAGCCCGAGGAGGCTATGAGTATTTTATTAGTTTTACTGATGATTACAACGAAAGTCTGCATCCTTTGAAAAGTTTAAAGAGTTCAAGGCTGAAGTTGAAAATGCATTGGATAGACGGATTAAAAGTCTTTGATCGGATTAAGGTGGAGAGTTTTTGGATTCAGGGTTCCAGGACTATTTGATAGAACATAGAATCGTTTTCCAACTCTCAGCGTCGGGTACACCTCAGCAGAATGGTGTAGCGGAAAGGAGAAACAAAACCTTGTTGGACATGGTTCGTTCGATGATGAGTTACGCTTCCTTACCGGACTTGTTTTGGGGTTTTGCAGTAGAGACTACAGTATATATACTCAAATGTGCTCTGTTCGAGAGTGTTGTGAGAACCCTCTAGAGTTGTGGAATGGGCATAAAGCTAGTTTACGTCACTTCTGCATATGGGGTTGCCCAATACATATGCTTGAGGCTAATCTCAAGAAGTTGGAACCATGATCAAGGTTGTGCCTCTTTGTAGGCTACCCAAAAGGTATACGAGGGGGTTACTTTTATGATTCGTCGAAAAATAGGGTGTTTGTTTCCACGAACACTACTTTTCTGGAGGAGGATCATATTAGGGAGCACAATCCATGGATTAAAGTCGTGTTACGTGAGTTTTCCAACGAAACTACTGAATCTTCAACAAGAGTTGTTGAAAGGCCTACTTTATTAGCAAGAGTTCTTGATGATAGTTCATCTAGTAGGTCGGTTCCACCTCAAGAGTTGAGGGAACCTCGACGCAGTGGGAGGGTTGCGAACCCACCCGTTCACTATCTGGGTTTCACGAAAATCCTAGCTATGGTAGCCGCTGGCGACGTTGAGGATCTGTTGTCTTATCAGAAGGTAATGGAGGATGTTGACCGGGATGAATGGGTTAAAGAAATGGATCTCTAGATGGAGTCGATGTACTTCAACTTAGTATGGGATCTTGTAGATCAGTTTGATGAGGTAAGACCTATAGGTTATAAATGGATCTACAAGAGGAAACAGGGTGCTAATGGGAAGGTGCAAACCTTCAAGGCTCGATTTGTAGCGAAGGATTATACCTAGGTAGAGGGAGTCGACTATGAGGAGACTTTCTCGCTTGTTGCTATGTTAAAGTCAATCCGCATCCTCTTGTCCATTGCCGCTTATTATAATTATGAGATTTGGTAAATGGACGTCAAGACGACCTTTCTGAATGGCAATCTTGGGGAGACCATTTACATGGTGTAGCTCGAGGGATTCATTGCCCAAGGTCAAGAGCAAAAAGTTTGCAAACTGAATTAGTCCATTTATGGGCTAAAACTGACGTCTCAAAATTGGAACATTTGGTTTGATACTGCAATCAAATCGTATAGCTTTGAGCAAAACGTTGATGAGTCTTGTGTTTACAAGAAGATATCAACGGTTCAGTAGTTTTCTTAGTGTTGTATGTAGACAATATCGTACTCATTGGGAATGATGTAGGTCTACTGACTCCAGTTAAGAACTGGCTAGTGACCCAATTCCAAATGAAAGATTTGGGAGAGGCTCCGTTTGTTCTAGGTATACAAATCTTTCGGGGTCGTAAGAACAAAGTGCTAGCACTGTCTCAAGTATCGTACATTGACAAGATGTTGCTCAAGTACTCGATGCAGGACTCCAAAAGGGGCCTACTGCCATTCAAGCAGGAATCATTTTGTCTAAGGACATGTGTCCTAAGACACCTCAAGAGGTTGAGGAGATGAAATGGATCTCATATGCATCTTTCGTTGGCAGTTTGATGTATGCGATGCTCTGTACTAGGCCATACATCTATTATGCTGTGAGAATAGTCAGTAGGTATCAGTCTAACCTAGGCCAGGGTCACTGGACCGCAATTAAGAACATCCTCAAGTATCTTCGGAGAACGAGGGATTACAGATGGATTTAAGGATTTGATCCTTACTGGATTTATAGATTTTGATTTTCAGACTGATAAGGACTCTCGGAAGTCCACTTTAGAGTCAGTTTTTACTTTTAACGGAGGAGCTATAGTGTGGCGAAGCACTAAGTAGAGGTGCATCGCCATCTCCACTATGGAGGTCGAATACGTAGCAGCTTGGGGGTGCATCGCCATCTCCACTATGGAGGTCGAATACGTAGCAGCTTGTAAAGCTGCTAAGGAGGCCGTTTGGCTCAGGAAATTTCTAACAGAGCTGGAAGTTGTTCCAAATATTTCTAGGCCCATCATTCTCTATTGTGACAATAGTGGTGTTGTGGCGAACTCCAAGGAGCCAAGGAGTCACAGGTGCAACAAACACATAGAGCGGAAGTATCATCTGATCCGTGAGATAGTGCATCGAGAGGACGTGATCGTCACGAAGATTGATTCAGAGCACAACATTACTGACCCGTTTACGAAGGCTCTCACGACTACAGTGTTTGAAGGTCACCTTTAGAGCATGGGTCTACGGGACAGCTCGTAGATGGACTTTTACTTTTGTGTGATATGATATAAGAAGTTTTTTTTTTTATTATTGGAATATTACGTCGTGTAATTTCATTTCTTTTGTTATTTTGATTCCGAAGTGGGAGATTTTTATGTACTAGGCCTTAGTGCCCTAGTTTATTGTTTTGTACTAGTTTTATGTACACCCCACTCGCTTTAGGATAGGTAGGAGATTGTTGGGGATGATGCCCTAAACTCTCGTGTCCTGTAGTTTGTAAACACAGTTTTATACGAACACTTGTGATGTATAATATATGATATTTTCTTCACTTCTTGTCTTTAAACATTAGATGTTTTATTTGCTTTACCACAAACCAATAAACTAAAATCCCTGGTTGTCATTATGTAACTTAAGCATATATGTGGTGACATACAAGTGGATAATTTCTCAAGTGATAACCAAAATGGTCTGTAGTATATGGATATAGGAGGAAAACTTTTTCTTGGTAACGTTACGGATGCAACCTGCGTTGTGGAATAGTTACAAGTGTTGTAACTTGCTATAGATGGTCTGATCTTAATCATTCATGTGGGGAAGTGTGAGCGGGGGTGTCCTATACAAAGAGTTTATATAAGAACTGACGACGAAGTATTAACGTCTCGTTATATAACTTCGTTCATGATAGAGATTTCACTTCACTATGATGACCATAGTAACATGACCTCAATTCCGAGTGAGTTGGGAACTCCTGCCTTTGAGGGCGGTCCTTTGATTTGCATGGGTGCGAGTGGCTAGGTCGCCGACTCAAACCTACCACTTTGGGGATTCTCTTGATTTGAAAGTTGGGAACTCAGCTACACAAGATGGAATTCACTCCTTTCCCAAAGCAGGGGTAAGTAGATAGATTGCTTCTTTAAGGGCTGATCCCGAGGGTTGAACAATTTGGCACCACACACCTTCTCATGGCTCGAGAGGTGTCCATACATAGTAGGACTATGTTGTATTATTCATTAGAAGGATCAGTGGTACTTAAGAAGTTAGGTGTAACTACAAGGGCAAAACGGTAAATTGGCCCAGCTATACTTACGAGCATCTGTGAAGGGTTATTGTATTGTTGATTGGTTATATCCGATGGACATGGAAACATATCTGTGGTAAAGAGAGTTCAACTATCGGTCTTTAGTGGAATGTCTGGCAATTAACGGATGGTGGATCTCATGGCTAAAGAGTTTAGTCAGCTATTCACGTACCGTTGGAGTTTCGAGCCACAGGTTCATAAGGTTCCCTTGGTAGCTCAATGGATTCAAGTTGAGAATAAGTGTTTGGGTCAGTTTGAAATGTTTAAATTGACAAGAGGGAGTTCGATTATATATGATATGATTAAATTGGTTAATTATATTTGATATAATTGACTTTATGTATGAGATACATTAATTGGAGGAAATTGGATATAAATATGATTTATATCTAGTGGAGGAGAAAACACTATGGTTTATATATGATATTAAACTATAGGTTAATGAATATAATATGATTATATTTATTATTTTATTTTGACAATTATGGGATAATTGTGCACGCCGTTTTCTCCGTAACCGTGCGTTAGTGGGAAGTTCCAATTAGTTTTCATAACTGAAGAATAAAATGAAAATTGTTTCCATTTTGCAAGATATCACGTAATTTGCTCACGAAGTGTTTGCTGCCTATCGCTTAGTAAATTGAGAGGCTGTACGATAGCTCGCATTTACTACACGATCGCTTACACACGCGTACATCTTCCAAATGATCGCCTACCTTGTACTAAACGATCGTCTAGTGCTGAGCATTTACTAAATGATCGTATAAACGATCGTTGCCTTTTTGCTACATGATCATGTACTTCACCTAAACGATCAAGCATTTTGTCTGTACGATAGACTAAGCTTTCTCCCACTTTCTTGATCGTTGTATACGATCTACATATCCTCCTCCCCTCTACCAAATCCCAACATAGCCCACTCTTTGGATTCTCACACCGAGAATACTAAGGGTTCCAAGTAGTGGTGTCGTCCGCATTTTTCTTCTGTTCGTGTGGAGGTCGTTTGTGGTAGACGATTTGTGGTGTTGGTGAACGATAGCTTGATGTTCTAGTGAGAACAAGAGCACCCGTTCCTTGGAGAAAGCGAGATTTGCTATGAAGAAAGGTTCTTCGAATGGTAAGTTTTCTTGTTCTCTTGTTACTTAATCTTAAAGCATACCGGTAATTTTACAGTATGATGCATATTTGTTTGTTTGAATGTAAATGTGGTAATTCTATCACAGTGTTTTTGGAAAGATCTGCTTTCACTTAGAGGTACCCTTGTATAAGAGTTCCTTTAGGACTACGACTTATGAAGGAACTCTAAATAGAGATCCAATGAGCAGAAGCGAATCATTCCAAACTCCATTGAGAAAGAATATACACAATTATAGTCTAAAAGAAATGATTATGCATAAACAATAAATTACAAGCATGCTTCTTTAATTGAATAGACAAGGGATGCAAATCTTTGAAGAACCCTTTCTTCCAGTATCCCTCGATCGTTCAACAACTCGTTCAAAAACACGAACTCGAATGGAATGATCAGAACTCGAACTCAACGAATGACTGGATGAACCTCGATCACAATCGAGTTCAACTTGATCCTCGACCCTCGAATGGAACAAGAGCACCACCACAAGAGTTACCTTAGTATTCTCTGTGTGAGAATCCAGGAGTTGTGAGCTCTGTATGACTTTGGATAGAGGAATGGAGGAAGTAAACGATCGAATAGACGATCGAGTATGTGACAAAAGAAAGAAGTCTATCGTATAGACTTGTGATGACAGAAATTTAGGTTACCAAATCGTCGAGGACTTGATAACTAAAGTTTCATGGACGCAATATGTGATGCATGTTCTTAAAGTATGCGTTGATTATCATGCGTCGGTGGTCATGCGTTGGAATGAACTATACGTTAATGAATGTATGCGATGACCATGCGTTCCTATCACAAGTTTTCTAGTGCTCACGCCATGTATAACGCGAATGCAAGTTTCTTGAGTGATTCGAGGTCGAACTCAGGGACTTGTAGCTAGACGAATACGGTAATGTGCATGCGACAATTGAATAAAAGAATGATAGAGGGGTTTCTACGCTAATAATACTCCTACTTTTAAGTAACAGACAACGCAATATGATAAGAATGAGAGGTAGATACACGACAACTATTGACAGGGAGTAAATGGATGGAAAATAGATAAAATGTTGAGATGTTCATTGCAACCCTTAAGAGTGACCGCAAGGGCAACCTTAGTCAACGCAAGCTATGCGATCATGGTACACACACTTGAGCCTAATTCTAGGATGTATGCAATGTATATGCGATAGTGTCGGGAAGCCTATGCCTGCCTAAACCTTCATAACCCGCTCACGTGCTCTCGCTGCATGAGCATGATGGCCGCATACCACCGTATCCTACTTCCTGGACGATGCAATATCCTCTCCGTAGGGTGCTACGTGTGTGATAGCAAACAAAGCTTATCTCTAAGTTCCCCATTCTTGCTTATGCGTTCCAATCTGCTCTCTCGAGTCTTAGATTTGGATTTTAGACTACTCTCTTAAGTATGGCTAAATGATGAATGATGCGCTCATAAGACAAGGTAACCATAGACAAGCACTGCATTAGCTTCACACTAAGCAAATAAGGTTTACTCAAACACTCATGCAACACACCTCTCGGTGGTTTGCTACATGCTTCATATCTCTAATCCACATGACTAAGTGTGTGATACACTAGCAATCCCACTAAGTGATGCAATGAAGTTATGGATGCTAAGTAAAGAAAGATGGAGATGGAATCGAAGAAAACACGGAAATGCATTGAACAAATCATGTATTAATTCCTTAATCACAAAATGTAATACAATATAATATAAGAAAATAAGAGAAAATGAAATGACCAGCTGAAAGCAATGTCTTGCTTCCAGCAGATGTGCATCAAGGTTGCCGGTGTTTCCATGGATGGTCGGTGGAGCTGACTCTTTCGAGATCTAGCTCCAGTCGAAGGCTCCGGTCGTCACTCAGAATGGATGAAGGAAATGAAGAACTCTCAAGCTTTCCTTCTCATGCATTTGTCTGGATCACAAGGATTCGCCTTAAGGCGAACCTCAGGCGAAAACCTTGGATGAATTGAAATTCTGCTCAGCGGCTTCTATATATAGAGCTTGGATCGCTGGCAACATTTATGGACTGCTCTGATTCTGACATTTGCTGCGCGTTAGTCTTTTCTGAATCTCTACTGCTAACAGCGTGGTAGGTGGAATGTCAACATCATTTTTTGATTTTCTCGAGAGATGCGTTGATGCATTCATTCCACCAACCTTGCGATGATTCGCTTGATACTGCAACTTCTACACGATGACCGCGATCGCTTGACGATCGCAACTCCTATGCGATGGACGCATGCGGCTGATTACCGCAACACCCATGCGTTTATCGTATGTGTTCACGTTTGTGATGAAGAGTTTCTCCGCATGCGGTCGTCTATGTGGTAGTCCGGCTTCCGCGTTTACATCCACTTTTTGCGTTAGCTACAAAAATAGACAATTGAACGCATAATGATGCATAATAATGGGTTAGTCGAGATTCTTAATGTTGAACACCGCAAGCTCATTTTCTCATGAATTCCTAACATGATTGTCGCATATATGCTTTACAGCCCTCATAATTCTAAATAAAAGACCAAGATGACATGCATTTCTGCATGTCATCAACTTGATACTTGATCGTGTAGTAAGAGGAAGCCTATCATATAGACTTGCTACTTGATTGCGTAGTAACGAGTAACTATCGTATAGTAAACTCAATACTTGATCGTTTAGGCTGTGAGATGCTATCATTTAGTAAAGCTATTTTACACGATAGTCTTTTCTTTTGTGAAAACTAATTCAATAATCAACCAACAATCATCTGATTTGGAAAACAATTTTTCTTTTATCTCACAGTTACCATAAACCATCAATAACCTCCCACTGAAGTCGGTTATTGTGAAAAAGAATAATTAATTATCATATAATTAATATATTATAAATAAATATAATAACCAACTTATCATATTGTATTTATAACCTATAGTTTTAATATTTCATCATATGAAACATATAAACCATAGTTCTTTTTCTATTTTATGGTATTTAATATAAATCATATTTATATTAATTCCTCCAATGAAAATGTATCAAATACATCATATGAATTTTATCACATATAATTGAATTAATTAATTATATCACATATAATAGAATTTCCTCTTGTTAATTTTAACACTTCAAATTAACCCAAAATCTGATTCTCAACTTAAACCCATTGAGCTACCAAGGGGACCTTATAGACCTATAGCTTGAAGTTCCAATAGTACGTGAATAACTGACTAAACTCTTTAATCACGAGATCCACCATCCGTTAATTGTTGGTCATTCCACTAAAGACCGACAACTGCACTCTTCGCACTACAGATATATTTCTGTGTCCATTAGATATAACTAATCAATAGTGTGATGACCCTTCACAAATCGCTCATAAGTACAACTGGGCCAATTTATCGTTTTTCCCCTATAGTTACATCTAACTCCTTAAGTATCATCGATTTCTCTAATGAAAAATAAGTCATAGTCCTACTATGACTGAGCCCTCTCTTCCCAAGAGAGGCTGTGGCCAGTATGTTCAAGACCCGAAATCATCCCTTAAGAGATCAATTTATCTACTTACCTCTGCTTCGGGAAAGAAGTGAATTCTGTCTTGTGTAGCTGAGTTCCCAACTCCCCAATCAGACGAATCCCCAAAATGGTAGTCTTATTGAGTTGGCAATTTGGCCACTCTCACCCATACAAATCAAAGGATCGCCCTCATAGGCAGGGGTTGCCAACTCACTCAGGATTAAGGTCATGTCACCTATGGTCATCCTAGTGAAATGTAAGTCTCAATTATAAACGGCATTATATAAAGAGACTAATCATTTCGTGATCCGGTCTTATGCAAACTCTTTGTATAGGATACCCCCACTCGCATGTCTCCACATGAATGGTTAGGATCAAACCATTTTTAGCACTTTACAACACTCGTAACATCTACAAAGCGGACCGTATCTGTAGTGTCACTAAAATAAGGTATTCCTCCTTTATCCTTATACTACAGACCATTTAGGTTACTACTTAAGGCATGATCCACTTGCATGTCTCCACATACATGCTTAAGTTATATAAAATGACCTCGGTTTTAGTTTATTGGATTGAGTAAATACTTATAAAGTAACACTTATGTTATTAATAACAATATGTTTACAGAGTGTTTACAAACTATAAGACTACCAAGAGAATTAGGATGACAATCCCAACAACTTATTGAATAGTGTTACTTAAGGAGTTAGATGTAATTACAGGGGAAAAATGATAATTTTAGCCCAGCTGTACTTACGAGCAATTTGTGAAGGGTCGTCGCATTGTTGACTAGTTATATCCAATGGACACAGAAATATATTTGTAGTGCGAAGAGTATAGCTGTCGATTTTTAGTAGAATGACCGATAGTTAATGGTGTTGGGTTTATGCCCTAAATCTCATAGGGTCCTATAGTTTGTGAATGTTATGTGCAAATTCATTAATTATTTAATAAAATATATGATACTTTATTCCAATTTTTTGTTGCATTAATAAAAAACCAATAAACTAAGTTCCACGGTTATCTCATAACTTAAACATATATGTAGAGACATACGGATGGATAATGTTTTAAGTGATAACCAAATGATCTATAGTAGATAGATAAGGCTGGATACCTTATCCTTGTGACACTACGAGTATGATCCGCTTTGTAGATTTTAAAATTGTTGTAAAGTGTTACAAATGATCTGATCCTGATCATTTATGTGGAGACATGTGAGTGGGGATATTCTATACAAAGGAGTTTGTATAATATTGAACCACAAAATGAGTAATCTCATTATATAACATCATTCTTAATAGAGACTTCAATTTCATCAGGATGACCATAGGTAACACAACTTGAATCCTGAGTGAGTTGTAAACTCCTGCCTATGAAGGCGGTCCTTTGATTTATATAAGTAATAGTAGCTAGATCGTCGATTCAACATACCTACCATTTTGGGGATTCGTCTGATTGGGGAGCTGAGAACATAGTTACACAAGACGGAATTCACTCCATCCCTAATGTTGGGGAAAGTAGATACTTAAGGCCTGATTCTAAGGCTTGAACATTATGGCACCACACGCTCTCCTAACACAAGAGGGGTTAGTCATAGTGGGACTATGATTTATTTCTCATTAGAGGAATCAATAGTACTTAAGGAGTTAGATGTAATTACAGGGGAAAAACGGTAATTTGGCCTAACTGTACTTACGAGCAATTTATGAAGTGTCATTGTACTGTGGACAGGTTATATCTAATGGACACAGATCTGTAGTGCAAAGAGTGCAGTTGTCGGTCTTTTGTGAAGTGCCCGACAGTTAACAGATGGTAAATAATTTAATTAAAGAAATTAATTAATTATTCACGATCCGTTGGAGCTTCAAGCTATAGGTCCATAAGGTCTCCTTGGTAGCTCATCGGATTTTATGAGAATCAAGTTTTAGATTAATTTGAATCGTTCAAATTAATTGAGGGAATTAATTATATATGTTATAATTAAGTTATGTAATTATATAAGATATAACTACTCTAATGTATTTGATACATTATAATATAAAGAATTTATGATTGGAATTAAATTTTTGAATGATTCAAATGTTAATTAGATTAATTAAATTCATATAATTAAATTTTTAATGTAAATATGATTTATATTAAATACCATGAGAAAGAGAAAAGAAACTATATGTTATATGTTATATATGATATAACATATGATTGCATAATATATAATAAGTTGGTTATTATGTATTTTTGTTATAATTTTAATTATGAATTAAAATTATTTATTATTTATTTTATTATTTAAATAATATTCTAATTATTTAATTTTTAAAATAATTAAAGGGAGGGAGTGATGACATGCATCATGTCATCTTAGGTCTTTTATTTAGAATTATGAGGACTGTTAAGCAGAATATGCTGCAATTATGTTAGGAATTCATAAGAAATTGAGCTTGCAAGGTTCAACATTAAGAATCTCAGCTAACCCATTATTATGCATTATTATGCGTTCAATTGTTTATTTTTGTAGCTAACGCAAGAAGTGGACGAAAACGCGGAAATCGGACTACTGCAAAAACGAATGCATGCAGAGAAACTCTCTATCGCAAAGGCGAACGTGTTCGATCAATGCATGGGTGTTGCGATAATCAGCCGCGTGCGTCCATCGCATGGGAGTTACGCTCGTCAAGCGATTACGGTCATCGTGTAGAAGTTGCAGTATTAAGCAAATGCAATCACTGAATGATTACGGCTACAAGATAACGCATACTAATGGGATCAACGCAAGGTTGGTGGAATGAACACATCAACGCATCTACCTTGAGAAAATCAAAAGATGATGTTGACATCTCACCTACCACACCGTTAGCAGCAGGGATTCAAAAAGGACTAACGCGCCGCGAATGTCAGAATCAGAGTAGTTCATTAATGTTGTCGGCGATCCAAGCTCTATATAAAGAAGCTGATGAGCAGAATTCCAACTTGTCTGGGGATTACCCCTGCAACCCAAGGTTTTTCCTGCGATCCAGACAAATGCGTGAGAAGACGCTTGAGAGTTCTTCACCTCCTTCATTTATTCCGAATGACAACCGGAGCTAGATCTCGAGAGAGTCAGCTCCTCCGCCCTTCCATGGCACCATCGGCAGCCTTGACGCACATCTGCTGGAAGCAAGTCATTGTTTCCAGCCGGTCATTTCATTTTCTCTTCTTTTCTTATATTGTATTGTATACATTTTGTGATTAAGGAATTAATACATTTTGTGTTCAATAAATTTCTATGTTTCTTTCGACTCCATCTCCATATTCTTTACTTAGCATCTTTAACTTTATTGCATCACTTAGTGAGATTGCTAGAGTATCGCATACTTAGTCATGTGGATTAAGGATATGAAGTATGTAACAAACCATCGAGAGGTGTGCGTTGCATGAGTATGTGAGTAAACCTTATTTGCTTAGTGTGAAGTTGTAGCAACGCCTGTCTATAGGCCAACACAATACTTGTCTATGAGTAAAGTCAGCAACAACCAACTGCCCGAGAGGCTATATGGTTGGTCGCATTAAGCAATGTATGTATTGTTCACTAGAGATAGGAATAATCTTATGTCAGCAAAGTTCATGCGGTTAACTTGTCCTATGCGCGCATCATTCATCATTTAGGCATACTTGAGAGAGTAGTCTAAAACCCAAATCTAAGACTCGAGAGAGTGGATTGGAACGCATAATCAAGAATAGAGAACTTAGAGATAAGCTCTGTTTGCTATCATATAGCGTATGCACCCTACGGATAGGATATTGCATGCATCCAGGAAGTAGGATAAGTTGGTATGCAGCTATCACGCTCATGCGATGAGAGCTCGTGAGCGGGTTATGTTGGTTTAGGCAGGCATTAGCTTCCCGGCAATGTCGCAGATACACGCATATGTCCTAAAGTTAGGCTCAAGTGTGTGTGGCATGATTGCATGACTTGGGTTGACTAAGGTTGCCCTTGCGGTCACTCTTAAGTATTGCAATGAAAATATCTCCGCATTTTATCTATTTTTCCTATTCATTTGTTTCATGTCAAGAGTTGTCATGTCTCTACCTCTCATTCATATTCTCATTGCGCTGTCTGTTAGCTAGGAGTAGGAGTAATGTTAGTGTAGAAACCCCTCTATCATTCTTTTATTCAAATCGTCGCATGCACAATACCGAATACATCTTGCTACAAGTCCTTGTGTTCGACCTCAGATCACCCGAGAAACTTATGTTCGGGTTTATACTTAGCGTGAGCGCAAGAAAACTTGTGACAGGATGCATGGTCATCGCATACATTTATTAATGCATAGTCATTCCAACGCATGACTATCAACGCATACCTTAAGAACATGCATCGCATATTGCGTCCAAGGGATTTTAGTTGTCGAGTAATTGACATCTAATTTCCCGTCATCAATTTTTTAGCGTCGCCCTTCGTTTTGGCTTGCCCCCACGTGTGTCATGCGGACATCCAACTACGAGTAAGTGCCTTTCACAACTTAACTCTTATCAACATGGGTTTCCCCATTGCATTGACAGTGGAGTTATTATTCTCGAAAATTCTTTTTTTTTTAAAAAAAAAATGATCGCAATGTAATGAACGCAATTCTCCGAGACCGCTGCCACCCCCAAACTTAGAGGTTGGCAATTTTCTCACTGCAAAGCTAAAAGCAAAATTACAGGAATGCGGTAATAAATGTTTGAGCAAAGGTTTACACAAAAGAAAACTTAAGACTTTCAAAAATTGAAGAAGCTAATAAAAGTAAGGAGTGTCTTGCGATGATTAATTGGAAGATATGGTGAATTATACGTACTATCATAGAACACTGCAAAGCAACGCGATCGGGAAAGAAAGAATTTCAAAAGGATAATGCATAAAGGATAACAAGAAAAGAACCTTAGGCAGAACAATGCATGCGATTATGCGTTGGAATTCACGTGATCGAAGCCATGCGTTGAAGGATGAAAGGAATTCTTCCATTGAACTGCACACCGAGGAGACTTATTGATGCACCTACAAGGAACAATCGCACCACAACCAAGGAAGCAACCGCATATCCAAAATAATAGTAAAAATAAACTAACTACAAAAGCAAGGTAAAGATAGAGTATAAGACGTCCCTGGAAAAATAGGAGTGTTGTCACCACAAGGAGTCTCCAATGCAAGAGATGGCTCTCAACTGCTCGGGTCAAGGACATGCCCTGACCATTGGAACTTCTGGCAATTGTTGGGTGCATATTGGCCACCATATGCTTAGAATTACCTTCAGCTCATGCGACTGATTGCCCTTCTACCTTGGGGTTAATACTGGCTTTCGGCGCATCGCCTACACTTCAATATTGTTTGCAACTTGGTCGCACAAGCTGCAATACTCCCAAGATAGAAAGTTTGCCTGCAGAGACACAAAACTCAACAAACAATTAGCTGCCAAGTCCCCGGCAACGAGCCCAAAAACTTGATGATGGGAAATTAGATGTCAATTACTCGACAACTAAAATCCTACGTTAATAAATGTATGTGATGACCATGCATCCTATCATAAGTCGCTCATGCCAAGTATAATGCAAACGCAAGTTTATCGGATGATCTGAGGTCGAACACAAGGATTTGTAGCAAGATGTATGCGGTATTGTGCATGCGACAGTTTGAATAAAAGAATGATGGACGGGTTTCTACACTAACACTACTCCTACTCCTAGCTAATAGACAGTGCAATGAGAATATGAATGAGAGGTAGAGACACGACAACCCTTGATATGAAACAAATGAATGGGAAAAATAGATAAAATGCGAAGATGTTTTCATTGCAATACTTAAGAGTGGCCGCAAGGGTAACCTTAATCAACGCAAGTCATGCAATCATGCCACACACACTTGAGCCTAACTCTAGGACGTATGCGGTGTATCTGCGATATTGTCGAGAAGCCTATGCCTGCCTAAACCAACATAACCCACTCACGAGCTCTCGCCACATGAGTGTGATAGTCGCATACCACCTTATCCTACTTCCTGGATGCATGCAATATCCTATCTGTAGGATGCATACGCTATGTGATAGCAAACGGAGCTTATCTCTAAGTTTCCCATTCTTGCCTATGCGTTTCAATCCATTCTCTCGAGTCTTCGATTTCGGTTTTAGATTACTTTCTCAAGTATGCCTAAATGATGAATGATGCGCTCATAGGACAAGGTAACCACATGAACTTTGTTGACATAAGATTATTCCTATCTCTAGTGAACAATGTATACATTGCTTAATGCGACCAATCATTTACCCTCCCAGGCAGCTGGTTGTTGCTGACTTTACTCATAGACAAGCATTGCGTTGGCCTATAGACAGACGTTGCTACAACTTCACACTAAGCAAATAAGATTTAATCACTTACTCACGCAACGCACACCTCTCGGTGGTTTGCTACATGCTTCATATCCCTAATCCACATGACTAAGTATGCGATACTCTAGCAATCTCACTAAGTGATGCAATGAAGTTAAAGATGCTAAGTAAAGAAGATGGAGATGGAATCGAAGGAAACATAGAAATGTATTGAACACAAAATGTATTAATTCCTTAATCACAAAATGTATACAATACAATATAAGAAAAGAAGAGAAAATGAAATGACCAGTTGGAAGCAATGACTTGCTTCCAGCAGATGTGCGTCAAGGCTGCCGGTGGTTCCATGGAAGAGCAGAGGAGCTGACTCTCTCGAGATCTAGCTCCAGTTGAAGGCTCCGATCATCACTCGGAATGGATGAAGGAGGTGAAGAACTCAAGCGTCTTCTCACGCATTTGTCTGGATCGCAGGGAAACCCTGGGTTGCAGGGGTAATCCCCAGATAAGTTGGAATTCTGCTCATCGGCTTCTTTATGTAGAGCTTGGATCATTGACAACATTAATGGACTGCTCTGATTCTGACATTCGCAACGCGTTAGTCCTTTCTGAATCCCTGCTGCTAATGTCGTGGTAGGTGAGATGTCAACATCATCTTTTGATTTTCTTGAGGTAGATGCGTTGATGCGTTCATTCCACCAACCTTGCGTTAATCCCATTAGTATGCGTTATCGTGTAGCCGCAATCATTCAGTGACCGCATTCGCTTAATACCACAACTTCTACACGATGACCGCAATCGCTTGACGAGCGCAACTCCCATGCGATGTACGTATGCAGCTGATTACCGCAACACCCATGCATTGATCGAACACGTTCGCCTTTGTGATGGAGAGTTTCTCTACATGCGATCGTCTATGCGGTAGTCCGATTTTTGCATTTTTGTCCACTTCTTACATTAGCTACAAAAATAGACAATTGAACGCATAATAATGCATAATAATGGGTTAGCTGAGATTCTTAATGTTGAACCCTACAAGCTCAATTTCTTATGAATTCCTAACATAATTGCCACATATTCTGCTTAACAGTCCTCATAATTCTAAATAAAAGGCCTAAGATGACATGCATTTCTGCATGTCATCAGGGAGTTATAACTCCCTACATTTTTCTCTCCATCACTCACATAAGAAGTGGTGGAGGAGTCTCTTTCATAAACCTACAAAAACAAAAGACAGAGACAGTGAGTGATATAGAATGTTGTTCTTTAAAAATTTGTTTTTGGCTTACCAAGGTTTTTCCTCTCAAGAAAAATTCTCCCTTCTCTCAGAGCCTACACCTCCTAGATTCTCACCAGAGTATACTAAAGTCTCTTTCATGGTTGTGTTCGTGGGATTCAATTTGAAGAATGTCTTCAAGAGTAAGGTTTCCTAACCTTTTTGGTTCTTTTTGTTTTTGATGCATGCTGTATAATTTATTGTTTTCCTAATGCATGTATTGTAAAATTTTGTTTTTAAAAAACGATTGGGAATTGGGATGATCCACTTTCGCTGCAATCCTCTTCCCAGGGGTTCTTTCAATTGGTATCAGAGCATTGGCTTAATCCCAAATTCCCAATTTTTTTAAAATTAATTTTACAATGTTGGTGGGTGTTTTTGATCTGCTGCATTATATTTAAATTTATGTGATGAATGGTTTTTTGTTGAATGCGGTTTGATTTATGGATGTTTTCGGGATAGGGCATAGTTTTACATACTGTTTATCTTTATAAATTAGTTGTAAGGGTCCATGTTTTTTGGACAAGTAATTGTTATTGAGTCTGTAATATTGTATATCGAGTCATTCGTGATGTTCCCAGAGGTTTTCTGGCATTTTCGGGATGGTTTTTGGATGTTAGATCGAAGAAGATTGATGTTGTGCAGTAGCAGACTGCATCGCAATGTCACGACGTTGTGCCCTAGCGTCGCGATGCTCCGAGTAGCGAATAGAGAAATTTCTCCATAGCTTCGTGACACTAGGCACAACATCTCGACACTGCGATGTGGAAAAAATTCTCCTATTCACTCGTGGTTTGTCCGGTTCGAGCGATTCAAGGGCAGTTCGATTCACGGTTGGACCAGTTCACTACTTGCTCAAGCGGTTCAAGGCCCGGTTCACTTGTATCAAACTAGATGGCTTTTATTAATGTAATAGTTAGCCATTTTTTTTGGTGTCCTATCCCGGTCCATCAATCTTTAATTTTTAAATATACATGTGATGTACGTTTTATTTCAATATATGTCACATTATATGTCATATAGATTTAAAAATTCCACCATAGGTTATGCATTTATCATCATACATCATTTTATATTATAAGGGTTATAATATTAGAATATGCATGATTTAAATTATAATGACATGCTCATACAGCATATAGTATAACTGTTATATTATATAAATGCATGCATTAATAACATATACATGCATCATACATATTATAAATGTTATAATATAAAGTATGAATGTATATTTTCTTTCAATAATGTCATTAATGTCCTTCATTACTTTATTATATGTAAATGTTATATATATATATTAGTAATGAAATTGAGATTGCATGAAACATGACATTACCTTAGGTTAATTTATAATTGTTATGATTAACTAATGTATGTCAAGCATGCAATGATTGAATTTCAATGGTTTCATTTATTTATAATCGTTATAATTAAATGAAATTAGAATTAAAATAAATAATAAAGAGTTTCATGCAAACCTTAGGATATAATCATTTTTTAAAAAAATATTTTAAAATATGATTGAGATAGACCTAAGATCACATTTCTAATGAGATTAGAAATCTTAGTTTAATCTTTTAATTGGTTTAACAGAAATAAATTGATTTCTTAATAAAAGACTAAAAATGTAGCAAATATATCTATAAGGGACCTTTTGTCTAAGGCGGGTTCTGTCTAGGTTGGGGTACTTAAGATGATGGAAACGTCGCACTTCTACCTAGGAACTTACCTGGAAAGGTGAATTAGATAGATTTGATACATGCATGCAAGTTTGATTAAGGATTATTAAAGAGTTTAATAATTACTTCAATCAAAATTGTTTAATCATCAAAGACAAGTGTTATTTTTTTTAGTAAATTAAACTTTCACTTTGTTAAAATCATTAGTCGGGTGTTTCCTAAATTAATTAACCCTAGTTAAAACACCCAGTGGGAGAAAAATGGGGTATATGATACTTCAGTTTTCCTCGACACATTTCTCCTCGAAAATTCACACTATGAGATCTACACTCGACCTCGAGGCACCATGAGTGTCCCTCTAAAAGATGGCATTTGGGCAGGTCAATATCAAGGTGAATGGAGGGAATGTTTATAGTAAGTGGGAGCGAGTTTTGTGACAGTACATCCGTCGGTCTCTCTCATTAGGTCAAACTAAAGTTTCATGCATCGCCTTGTGGCATCGTGGGTGTCCCCCTAAAGGATGGCAGTTTGCATGACGCTTTATTTAACCTCCAGAAATGGATAGGGTTTCTTTAGTTTCATGTCCCAATTGGTTTTTTTCCTATGGTTGGCTCATTGGAGCAAAATTCTAGGACCTAAAATGAGGGGCTACACTTACAAGAATCATTAAGCTAGTTTAACATATTCTGGACCAAACAATGGTGACTAATAATGACAATAACAAGGAGTTGTTATGTCTATTGGTTGAGAATGTCTCATTTTAGTAAAGGGATACTTGATCACCCTACAATGATTTTTCTCCTACCTCATTGAAACATCATTGCAAAATTAGATGTCACTTAGGGTATAATAGAATTTTGCTAAAATCGATTGGTTGTTTAAACGATTAATGCAAATTAAACTAGTTTGAAAATAGTTTATCATTTTCAGCAATTTATATAATGGCTACCGCTACTCTAAACTTGCTCACCATCGATAAGTTAACTGGCGAAAATTATGCTACTTGGAAAATCATGATCAACACGATTGTAATAATCGATGATCTTCATTTTGTCTTAATGGAGGATTGTCCATTCCTACTTAAAATGCTCCTCGAAACGTTCAAGAGGCATATGAGCACTGGACAAGGGCGAATGAAAAGGCTCGAGCATATATCTTTGCTAGTTTTACCGAAGTCCTAGCCAAGTAACATGAGACCATGCTTACAACCCGTGAGATCATGGAGTCCTTGAGAGGAATGTTTAGACAACCATCTGCGCAACTCAGGCACGATGTTTTTAAGAAATCTTCATTGCTCGTATGTAAGAAGGGGCATCTGTTCGAGAACATCTTCTCAACATGATTGTCCACTTCAATGTGGCAAAGATGGACGGGTCTACCATCGATGAAGCCAGTCAGGTTAGCTTCATATTAGAATCTTTACCTGAAAGTTGCCTTCATTTTCATAGCAATTATGAACAGGATTGACTACAACCTGACCACTCTGCTCAACGAGCTGCAGACTTTTAAGAAGTTTCACAAAACAAGGACATTGGAAGAGGAACAAGGACAAAAAAGTTTCGACCTCTGGAACTAAGTTTGTACCTTCTTCCTCTGGCACCAAAAAGTGGAAGAAGAATAAGGGTGGAAAGAGGAAAGCTAACCCTGTAGTTGCTGCTCAAAAGGGCAGAAAACCGATCAAGGTTGCAAAGGGAATTTGTTTCCATTGCAAGCAATATGGTCATTGGAAGAGGAATTTCCCCAAATACTTGGCAAAAAAGAAGAAAGCCAAGCAAGGTAAATCTGATTTACTTGTTTTGGAAACTTGCTTAGTGGAGAATGATGATTCTACCTGGATTATTGACTCTGGGGCCATTAACTATGTTTGTTCTTCATTTAAGGGAATTAGTTCCTGGCGGTAACTTAAAACTGGTGAGATGACAATACGGTTTAAAACTGGGCACGTCGTCTTGGTTGTGGTAGTGGGAGGAATCCGATTGACTTTACAGAATAAATTTCTTGTATTAGATAATGTTTATGTAGTTCCTGATTTGAAAAGGAACCTTATTTCTGTAAAGTGTTTGTTAGAACAATCCTATGTAATCAACTTTTTTGTTATTTAAGTGTTTATTTCTAAAAATGGTGTTGATATTTGTTCTACAAAACTGGAAAATAACCTTTATGTACTAAGACCATTAGCTACTAAGGCCCTCCATAACATTGAAATGTTTAAAACTACAGTAACTCAAAATAAAAGACTTAAAATTTCTCCAAAAGAAAATGTCCAACTTTGGCACTTAAGATTAGGTCACATAAATCTCAATAGGATTGAGAGGTTAGTAAAGAACAGACTTCTAAATGAGTTAGAAGAAATTTTTTGTCAGTATGTAAGTCATGCCTTGATGGCAAAATGACAAAAAGACCTTTTACTGGAAAAGGTCATAGGGCCAAAGTACCTCTAAAAGCTCATACATTTAGACCTTTGTGGTCTAATGAATGTCAAGGCTAGAGGAGGTTATGAATATTTCAATACTTTTACTGATGATTATTCCAAATATGGGTATGTTTACTTAATGCAACATAGGTTTGGGTATTTTGAAAAGTTCAAAGAATTCAAGGCTGAAGTTGAAAATGCATTAAACAAAATGATTAAAACATTTTGATATGATCGAGGTGGAGAGTTTATGGATCTATCTTTTCAGAACTATTTGATAGAACATGGAATAGTATCCCAACTCTCAGCACCTGATACACCTCAGTAGAATGGTGTATCAGAAAGAAGTGTATCAGAAAGAAGAAATCGAACCTTGTTGGACATGGTTCGGTTTATAATGAGTTACGCTTCCTTACCTGACTCGTTTTGGAGTTTTGCAGTAGAGACTGAAACGTATATCCTGAACTGCATTCCATCCAAGAGTGTTGCAAGAATACCTTTGGAGTTATGGAATGGTCATAAAGTTAGTTTATGTCATTTTAGAATCTGGGGTTGCCCAGCACACGTGCTCGAGGCCAATCCTAAGAAATTGGAACCACGTTCAAGATTATGCCTATTTGTAGGCTACCCCAAATGAACGAGATGTGGTCTTTTCTTTGATTCAAAAGAAAAGAAGATGTTTATATCGACAAACTCTACTTTTTGGACGAAAACCACATAAGGGAGCACAAGCCTCGTAGCAAAATCGTGTTGAATGAAATTTTCCAAAAAAGGACTAAATCTTCAAAAAAAGTTGTTGAAGAAACCCATTACCTCAATAATAGTTGTTGAAGTAGGATCATCTAATAGGTCAAATCCACCTCAAGTGTTGAGGAAACCTCGACGTAGTGGGAGCGTTACGACACCCCCTATTCGATATATGGGTTTAACAGAAATCTTAACTATGATAGTTGATGGTGAAGTTGAGGATCCATTGTCTTACAAGAAGGTAATGGAGGATGTTGATGGAGATGATTAGATCTCGAAATGGAGTCTATGTACTTCAATTCAGTATAAGATCTTGTAGATCAACCTGATGGGGTTAAACCTATAGGTTGCAAAGGTATCTACAAGAGAAAATAGAGTGCTGATGGGAAGGTACAAACCTTCAAGGCTAGATTAGTGGCAAAGAGTTATACCTAGGTTGAGGGAGTTGACTATGAGGATACTTTCTCACCTATTGCCACGCTCAAGTCTCTTCGAATACTTCTGTCCATTGCCTCATATTATGACTATGAGATTTAGCAGATGGACATCAAGACTACCTTTCTGAATGGCAATCTTGAGGAGACCATTTACATGGTGTAGCCCGAGGGATTCATAATCCAAGGTCAAGAGCAAAATGTTTCTAAGCTTAATCGATCCATTTATGGACTAAAACAAGCATCTCAATCTTGGAACATAAGGTTTGATACTGCGATCAAATCTTATGGCTTTGATCAAAATATTGATGAGTCTTGTGTTTACAAGAAAATCATCAACAGTTCAATAGTTTTTCTAGTATTATATGTAGATGATATCCTACTCATTGGGAATGATATAGGTTTACTGACTGAGGTTAAGAACTAGTTAGCGACCCAATTCCAAATGAAAGATTTAAGAGAGGCTCGGTTTGTTCTAGGTATTCAGATCTTTAGGGATCGAAAGAATAAAGTGCTAGCTTTGTCTCAAGCATCGTATATTGAATAGATGGTTGTCAAATATTTGATGTAGAACTCCAAGAAGGGCTTATTTTCTTTCAGGCACGGAGTTACATTGTCTAAGGAACAGTGCCCTAAGACACCTCAAGCGGTTGAGGAAATGAGACAGATCACCTATGCATTGGCTGTTGGTAGCCTGATGTATGCGATGTTATGTACTAGACCTGACATCTGCTATATAGTGGTGATAGTTAGTAGTGTTGGGGTTGATGCCCTAAATCTCGTAAGGTCCTATAGTTTGTAAACATTGTATGAACAAACTCTTTCTGTGATTAATAAAATATATGATATTTTATTCACTTCTTCTATAAAATATTTGATATTTTAGTTGTATTGACCACAAACCAATAAACTAACATCCAAAGCTATCGTTGTAACTTAAACATGCATGTGGAGACATACAACTGGATCATGTTTAAGTGATAACCTAAATGGTCTGTAGTAGATGGATAAGGTTAGGTACCTTATCCTTGTGACATTACGAATATAGCCCGCTTTGTAGGTATTACAATTGTTGTAAGGTGCTATAAATGATCTGATCCTGATTATTCATGTATTAGACATGCGAGCGGGGATATTCTATACAAAGGAGTTTGTATAAGACCGAACCATAAAATGTTTAGTCTCATTATATAACATCATTCATAATATAGACTTGCATTTCACTAGGATGACCATAGGTAACATGACCTGAATCCTGAGTGAATTGTGAACTCTTGCCTATGAGGGTGGTCCTTTGATTTGTATGAGTGAGAGTGGCCAGATTGTTGACTCAACAAGCCTACCATTTTGGGGATTTGTTTGATTGGGGAGCTGGGAACACAACTACACAAGATGGAATTCACTCATTCTCCGTAGCAAGGGTAAATAGATAAATTGCTCCCTTAAGAGCTGATTCTGAGTCTTGAATAATGTGGTGCCACACCCTCTCCTGGCCCGAAGGGGATTTAGTCATAGTAGGACTATGATCTATTGTTCATTAGTGGGATCAATGATACTTAAGAAGTTAGATGTAATTACAGGGGAAAAATGCTAATTTGGCCCAGTTGTACTTACGAGCAATTTGTGAAGGATCATCGTACTGTTTGTTGGTTATATCCAATGGACAGGGAAATATATGTGTAGTATGAAAAGTGCAGTTGACGGTCTTTAGTAGAGTGTCCAACAGTTAACGGATGGTGAATAATATAATTAACGAGTTTAATTAATTATTCATGTACCATTGGAGCTTCAAGCTACAGGTCTATAAGGTCCTTTTGGTAGCTCAAAAGGATTTAGTTGAGAATCAATTTTTGTGTTAATTTGAATTGTTCAAATTAATAGAGAGATTTAATTATATATGATATAATTAAATTATTTCAATTATATGTGATATAATTGTCATAATGTATTTGATATATTATATCTTAATGGGAGGAAATAAATATTTGAATGAGATTCAAATATATTTTCTATGAATAGGATTCATGGTTGTTAAATTTAATATAAATATGATTTATATTAAATGTCATAAAATAGAGAAAAGAAACTATAGTTTATATTATATATGATACAATATTAAAACTATAGGTTATATATTATATTTGATATAACATATAATTTAATACAAATATAATATGATAAGTTAGTTATCATATTTATTTATATTATATTATTATTTAAATAATATTCCCCATCTTTTCTCTCCAACCACTTTAGTGGGTGGTTATGGTTTTTATGGAAAAAGGAGAATAAAAAGAAAAAAAGTTTTTCTTCTTCTTCAAGGTTGTTGTTGTTGAACAATTGATTGAGAAATTTACACAAGTGTTCTGTCTTTTGTGTTTTATGTGAAAGCTTTCTCAATCTTCTTCTTCCTCCACCCTGAGAATACTAAGGATTCCTTTATGGTAGAGTCCGTTTTTTGTTCGAGTTATTTCTTGAAGAAGGTCTTCAAGTTGTACGGGACTATTCGAGAGAGGGAAACACGAAGTAAGGTTCTTCAAAGGTAACGTATATTGAACCCTTTTTCTTGTAAAAGCATGTTGTAATTTCACTTTAAATGCATATCTATTTGTATGTTTACTATAAACTTAGAATTCGATAATTTATGAAATTTGGTTGATCCGCTTCTGCTCAAAGTTCTCCACACACGAGTTACTTCAATTGGTATCAGAGTCAGGTTGATGGTTGTTGATTCCAAATTCCATTCTTGTATTGAATTTGTTTACAGTACTGTTGGGTTTTATTATTTACATTGCGTTTATGTGATAAATGTTTGTGGATATATTGTTGATGGATGTTTTGGGATAGAAATCTCGTTTTAAGGATTTCTTTAAATTTACAAAGTTGGTTTGTAAAGGGCCCCTGCATTTTTGGGCATTAAACAGTGCAATCGAGTCTATAAATTTGTTTAGTTTTGAGTTGCTCATGAGGCTTCAAAGAAAGGTTGCAGAACAGTTGTTTCGATGGAGAAGATGAAACAGAGGTTACCGCATCGTGTAGCTAGAGCTAAACGATTAGATAGCTTTTGTTATGCGATCGTGTGGAGTTTACTACACGATAATGTAGTATTTGCTAAACGATCATATAGCTAATGCTACACGATCGTGTAGTGTTTGCTACACGATAGTGTTGTGTTGGCTGCATGATCACTTAGGCGCTTGCTTGCTGGACAATCGCGTGGTATTGGATACTCGACGCATCATTGCGTGCTACACAATCGCATAAACTATCATGCTCATCGCATAGTCATTAGCTACGCGATGGCATAGTATATGATACTCGACTCTTGGATGCTTACTACACGATCACGTAGACTTTCATGCTCATCGCATAGTCATTAGCTAAGCGATCGCATAGACTCGACACATAGACGTTTATTACACGATCAACTGCAAGGGTTCTTTGAAGAGCGGTTCGGGTTGAGCGGTTCAAGACCCAATTCTTTTATTCCGAACTGGTTGACTCGTTGTTATAATAGTTAGCTTGTATTTTTCTTGTTTCTAGAGGTTTTATCTCGGTCCATCAACTTTTAGTATAAATATATATGTAAGGTATGTTTTTTATTATATGTCATATAGTTTTAAAACCCACCATAGGTTATAATATACTAGTATGCATGATTTAAATTACATAAAGCATGCTCATGCATCATATAATATAAGAGTTATGATATCATATCCATGCATATTATAAATGTTATAATATAAGGTTGAATGGTTGTATGGAATGTATACTATTGCATGATTCATTACTTAGTTATATAAAAATTATATATTAGTAATGAATGAACATTACATGAAGCATGACACTACCTTAGGTTAAATTATAAATATTATAATTAACTTATGTATGTCTATCATGCAATGGTTGGTTTATGTTATTTCATTTACTTATAACTATTATAATAAATGAAATTAGAATTAAAATCAATAAGAAAGAGTTGCACGCAAACCTTAGGCTATAATCATTTTTTAAAGTTGTTTTAAAATTTTATTGAGATAGACCTAAGATCACGTTTCTAATGAGATTAGAAATCTAAGTTTAATCTTTTAAATCAGTTTAATAGGATTAAACTGATTCTTAATAAAAGATTAAATATGTAACAAATGTATCTATAAGGGACCTTTTGTCTAGTCGGGTTTTGGCTAGGTTGGGGTACTTAAGTCGATGGAAATGTCGCACCCCTACCTGGGAACCTACCTGGAAAGGTGAACTAGATAGATTAGTTACATGTATGCAAGTTTGATGAAAGTCTAGAGAGTTTAATGAGACTTGAATCAAATTTGTTTAATCATCAAAGACAAGAGTTGTTTTTGAGAAAATTAAACAAACACTTAGATAAAATCAGTAGTCAGATTTTTCTAAGTTAATTAACCCTACGTAGAACTCTTAGTGGGAGGAAAAATGGGGTATATGATAGTTCATTTTACCTCTTCACTTTTCTCCTTAAAAGTTCACATCGTGTGATCTACTCTCGGCCTCAAGGCACCATGGGTGTCCCTCTACTGGTGCATTTGGGAAGGTTAATACCAAGGTGAATGGAGAAAGTGTTTATAGTAAGTGGGAGCGGTACGTGTGACAACATATCCCTTGGTCTCTCTCATTAAGTTAGATAAAGTTTCATGCATCGCCTCGTGGCATCGTGGGTGTCCCCTTAATGGATGGTTGTATTGCATGACACTTTATTTGATCTCCATAAATGAATAGGCTTGCTTTAGTCTCTTGTTCCAATCGGCTTTTTCCTACGGTTGGCTCATTGAGGCGGGACTCTTGAATCTAAAATGAGGGGTTACACTTACATAGAATTATTAAGGATGTTAACAAATTCTGGACCAAACAATGGTTACTATTAGTTACAATTACAAGGACTTGTTTCTGTCTAATGGTTGAGAATGTCTCATTTTAGTGAAAGGGCACTTGATCACCCTACAGTGAATTTTGTCCTGCCTCACTGAAGCATCATTGCAAAATAGATGTCACTTAGGGTACACTAAAATATTTTGCTAAAACTTGATTGTTTTTTTTAAAATTGGTTTAATACTAAAATAAGTTTGTTCTTTTTCAACAATTTAAAATGGCTACCACGACTCTTAGTTTTCTTGCCGCCGATAAATTAACTGGCGAGAACTATGCTAGTTAGAAAAATACAATCAACACGATTTTAATCATTGATGACCTGCGTTTTGTCCTGATGGAGGAGTGTCCTCCCATTCCACCTCCTACTGCTCTTCGAAATGTTCGAGAAGCATATGAGGGCTGGAAAAGAGCAAACGAAAAGGCTCGAGTGTATATCTTAGCAAGCCTTAACGAATTATTGGTCAAGAAGCATGAGCCATGCTCACAGCCCGTGAGATCATGAAGTCCCTGAGGGGAACGTTCGAACAACCATCTGCATAGCTCAGGCACGATGCTCTTAAGTACATCTTCAATGCTCGTATGGAAGAGAGGGCATATGTTCAAGAACACGTTCTCAAAATGATGATCCATTTCAACATGGCGGAGATGAACGGGTCAAACATCGATAAGGCTAGCCAGGTTAGCATTATACTTGAATTTTTACTTGAAAGTTTCCTGCACTTTCGTAGCAATGCTATTCTAAACAGGATTAACTACAACCTGACTACCCTGCTCAACGAGTTGCAGACTTTTCATTCCTTGTTAAAAAGCAAGAAGAAGAAGGGTGAAGCAAATGTTGCTTCATCTTCAAAAAAGTTCCACAAAGGTTCAACCTCAGGAACTAAGTCTGTACCTTCTTCCTCTGGCACCAAAAAGTGGAAGAAGAAGTAAGGTAAAAAGGGGAAGGCTACTAACCCAGGAGTTTGACAAAGGAAAATGTTTCCATTGCAACCAGGATGGGCACTGGAAGAGAAACTACCCCAAATATTTGGAAGAAAAGAAGAAGGCCAAACAAGGTAAATGTGATTTGCTTGTCTTGGAAACTTGTTTAGTGGAGAATGATGATTCTGCCTAAATTATTGATTTTATGGCCACTAACCATGTTTGTTCTTCATTTCAGGAAATTAGCTCCTGGTGAAAACTTGATGCTGGTGAGATGACGATGCGAGTTGGAACCGGGCACGTCATCTCAACTGTGGCAGTGGGAGATCTTCGGTTAACTTTACATAACAAATTTCTCATTTTGAATTATGTATATGTTGTTTCTGATTTAAAAAGGAACTAAGTTTCTGTAAAGCATTTGTTAGAACAATGTTATCAATTAAACTTTTCTTATAATAAAGTGTTTATTACAAAGAATGGTGTGATATATGTTTTGCAAAACTGGAAAACAATTCGTATATGCTAAGGCTGTTAGCAACAAATGCCCTCCATAACATAGAGATGTTTAAAACTGTTGTAACTCAACATAAAAAAAACTTAGAATTTCTACAAAGGAAAATGCCCAACTTTGGTATCTAAGACTAGGACACATTAGTCTCAATAAGATTGAGAGGTTGGTGAAGAATGGACTTCTAAGTGAGTTAAAAGAAAATTCTTTATCTATGTGTGAGTCATGTCTTGAAGGCAAGATGACTAAAAGGCTTTTTACTGGAAAAGGTCATAGGTCCAAAGAACCTCTAAAACTAGTGCATTCAGACCTTTGTGGTCCGATGAATGTAAAAGCTAGGGGAGGTTATGAATATTTCATCACTTTTACTTATTCAAGATATGGGTACATTTATTTAATGCAACATAAGTCTAAATCTTTTGAAAAGTTCAAAGAATTCAAGGCTGAAGTTGAAAATGCATCAAATAGAACAATTAAAACATTTAAATCTGATCGAGGTGGACAGTTTATGGATTTAACTTTCCAGAACTATATGATAGAACATGGAATAGTATCCCAACTCTCAGCACCTGGTACACCTCAGCAAAATGGTGTATCAGAAAGGAGAAATTGAACCCTGTTAGACATGGTTCGGTCTATGATGAGTTACGCTTCCTTACCTGACTCGTTTTGGGTTTATACAGTGGAGATTGCAACGTATATCCTGAACTGTGTTCCTTCTAAGAATGTTGCCATAACACCTTTGGAGTTATGGAATTGTCGTAAAGCTAGTTTACGTCATTTCAGAATCTGGGGTTGCCCAGCACATGTCCTTGAGGCTAATCCTAAGAAATTGGAACAACGTTCAAGGTTATGCCTATTTGGAGGCTACCCCAAGTGAACGAGAGGTGGTTATTTCTTTGATCTCCTAAAGAAAACAAATTATTTGTATCGATAAATGTTACTTTTCTTGAGGAAGACCACATAAAGGAGCACAAGCCCAGAAGTAAAATTGTGTTGAATGAGATTTCCAAAGAAACTACTAAATCTTCAAAAAGAGTTGTTGAAGAGCCTGGTACCTCAACAAGATTTGTTGAAGTTGAAGGAAGTTCGTTTATAGAGAACCTTTGAGTGGAAGCAGATCGTCCAAATCCCATTGTGATTGAACGCATACATTTACAGTCATACAAGAACAGGTTATGCATAAATCTCAAATTACAGCATGCTTTGAAATAAAAACAAAGTTTAGAGATTATACCTTTGAAGAACCTTTCTTCAAAATAATCCCTCAATCGTACTCGTTCACGAACGCATCGAAATAGTCACGAATTCCCTAGAATAGCAGCAAGCAGCAACTCGATCCTCAAACCAATAGGGACACTACCACTTAGTGACCTTGGTATTCTCGGTGTGAGAATCTAAGAGTGGTAGGCTCTGGCTAATTTTGGTTAGAGAGGAAGTTTGGAGTTTGGAGGAGGAAAACGATCGAGTAGAAACAAGACTATCATATAGCAGAGACTCTTGATCCTTTAGAAAGGCAAGTCTATCGCATAGGCTCTGAAGAACAATCGTGTAGACACTCGATTGTGTATTCTTGTCTGTCTTTTCACTTCTTCTTGGAACAATAAAATCAATTTCATTTATCCCAATTTTCCATAAAACTAAATAACTTCTCACTAAAGGTGATTAGAGAGAAAAAGGGTTAATTATTAAATAATTAATAAATTATAAATAAATATGATAATTAACTTAGCATACTATATTTATAACCTATAGTTTTAATATTGCATCAAATATAATATATAAACCATAATTCTTTTCTCTATTTATATTAAATTCAATAACTATGAATCTTATTCATAGAAAATATATTTGAATCATATTCAAACATTTATTCATCCAATTAAATAATAATGTATCAAATAAATTACATCAATTATATCATATATAATTTAATTGATTTAATTATATCATATATAATTGAATTAATTTAATTATATCATATATAATTAAATTCCCTCTTATTAATTTGAATATTTCAAATTAGCCCTCAACTTAAATCCATTGAGCGACCAAGGGGACCTTATATATCTGTAGCTTGAAGCTCCAATGATATGTGAATAACTTATTAAACTATTTAATCATATTATCCACCATCCGTTAACGGCCAGGCACTCCACTAAAGACCGACAGCTACACTTTGCACTACAGATATATTTCTGTGTCCATTGGATATAACGAATCAACAGTATGATGACCCTTCACAAATTGCTCGTAAGTATAGCTGGGTCAGTTATATATGATATAATTAAATTATTTCAATTATATGTGATATAATTGTCATAATGTATTTGATACATTATAGCTTAATGGGAGGAAATAAATATTTGAATGAGATTCAAATATATTTTCTATGAATGGGATTCATAGTTGTTAAATTTTATATAAATATGATTTATATTAAATGCCACAAAATAGAGAAAAGAAACTATAGTTTATATTGTATATGATACAATATTAAAACTATAGGTTATATGTTATATTTGATATAACATATAATTTAATATAAATATAATATGATAAGTTAGTTATCATATTTATTTATATTATATTATTATTTGAATAATATTCCCATCTTTTCTCTCCAACCACTTTAGTGGGTGGTTATGATTTTTACAGAAAAAGAAGAATAAAAAGAAAAATAGTTTTCTTCTTCTTCAAGGTTGTTGTTGTTGAACAATTGATTGAGAAATTTATAGAAGTGTTCTGTCTTTTTTGTTTTGTGTGAAAGTTTTCTCAATCTTCTTCTTCCTCCACCAAAACTTATCCCTCCTAAGCAAAATAGTCAAAGGTGACCACTCCTGGGTTCTCACCTCGAAAATACCAAGGACTCCTTTGTGGTAGTGTTCGTTTTTTGTTTGAGTTATTTCTTAAAGAAGGTCTTCAAGTTGTACGTGACTGTTCGAGAGAGGGAAACACGAAGAAAGTTTCTTCAAAGGTAATGTATCTTGAACCTTTTTCTTGTAAAATCATGCTGCAGTTTAACTTTAAATGCATACTATTTGTATGTTTACTGTAAACTTAGAATTCAATAGTTTATGGAATTTGGTCGATCTGCTTCCACTCAAGGTTCTCCTCACACGAGTTCCTTCAAGTATATATCAATCTAATCCAGGATTAGGTCACTGGACCGCCGTTAAGAACATCCTCAAATATCTACGGAGAATGAGGGACTACATGCTCGTGTATGGTTCAAAGGATTTAATCCTTATAGGATACACAGACTCTAATTTTCAAACTGATAAGGATTCTAGGAAATCCACATCAAGATCAGTGTTCATTCTTAACGGAGGAGTCGTAGTTTGGAGAAGCACCAAGCAAGGGTGCATTGTTGACTCCACCTTGGAGGTTGAGTATATAGCGACTTGCGAAACTGCTAAGGAAACTCTATGGCTCAGGAAGTTCTTGACTGATCTAGAAGTCATTCCAGACATGGCAAAACCCATCACACTTTATTGTAATAATAGTGGTGCTGTGATTAATTCCCGAGAGCCTAGGAGTCACAAACGCGGGAAGCATATAAAGCAAAAGTATCATCTCATCTAAGAGATTGTGCATCGAGGAGACGTGATGGTCATGCAAATATTTTCGAAGCATAACGTTGCTGATCCGTTTATAAAGACCCTCATAACTAAGGTGTTTGAGGGTCACCTGCAACATAGAGGTCTATGGGACAGGCCACATATAGACTAGAGAAAGTGGGAGATTTTGTACTGGGCGCGTGTTTAGGTTTAGATCAACTGGGAGATTGTTGGGTTTGATGCCCTAAATCTCGTAGGGTCCTATAGTTTGTGAATGTTATGTACAAACTCATTATTTATTTAATAAAATATATGATATTTTATTCCAATTTTTGTTGCATTAATCACAAACCAATAAACTAAATTCCATGGTTATATCGTAACTTAAACATGTATGTAGAAACATATGGATGGATCATGTTTGAAGTGATAACCTAAATGGTCTGTAGTAGATGGATAAGATTGGATCCTTATCTTGGTGACACTATGAGTATGACCTGTTTTGTAGATGTTACAATTGTTGTAAAGTGCTACAAATGATCTGATCTTGATCATTCATGTGGAGACATGTGAGCAGGAATATTCTATACAAAGAAGTTTGTATAAGACTGGACCATGAAATGAGTAGTCTCATTATATAACACCATTCTTAATAGAGACTTCTATTTCATCAGGATGACCATGGGTAACACGACCTGTATCCTGAGTGACTTGTAACCTCCTGCCTATGAAAGTGGTCCTTTGATTTGTATGAGTGAGAGTGGTCAGATCGTCGACTCTACATACCTACCATTTTAGGGATTCGTCTGATTGGGGAACTAGGAACACAACTACACATGATGGAATTCACTCCTTCCCCAATGTGGAGAAAGTAGATAAATTACTCCCTTAAAGGTAGATTCCGAGGCTTGAACATTGTGGCGCCACACCCTCTCCTGATCCGAGAGGGATTAGTCATAGTGGGACTATGATTTATTGTTCATTAGAGGAATCAGTGATACTTAAGGAGTTAGATGTATCTACAACAGCAAAACGGTAATTTGGCCCAGCTGTACTTACGAGCAATTTATGAAGGGTCGTCGTATTGTGGATTAGTTATATCCAATGGACACAGAAATATATCTGTAGTGCGAAGAGCACAGTTTTCGCTCTTTAGTGGAGTGCCTGACAGTTAATGGATGATGAATAATTTAATTAAAGAGTTTAATTAATTATTCATGAACCATTAGAGCTCTAAGCTATAGGTCCATGAAGTCCCCTCGGTAGCTCATCGGATTTTATGAGAATCAAGTTTTAGATCAATTTGAATCGTTCAAATTAATTGAGGGAATTAATTATATATGATATAACTACTATAATTATTTGATACATTATAATATAAAGAATTTATGAGAGGAATCGAATGTTTGAATATGATTCGAATGTTAATTATATGTATTAGATTCATATATTTGAAATTTAATGTAAATATGATTTATATTAAATACCATGAGAGAGAGAAAATAAACTATATGTTATATGTTATATATGATATATGATATAACATAAGATTGTATAATATATAATAAGTTGGCTATTATATATTTTTGTTATAATTTTAATTATCAATTAAAATTATTTATTAATTATTTTATAATTTAAATAATTTTCTAATTATTTAATTTTTAAAATAATTAAAGGGAGGGAGTAACTCCCTCTCCCACCTTTTTCTCTCCACCATTCACATAAAAAGAGGTGGAGGGGTCTTTTTCAAAAACCTGCAAAAAAACAAAGACAAAGACAGTGAGTGATACCGAATATTGTTCTCTAAAAATTTGTTTTTGGCTTACTAAGGTTTTTCCTCTCAAGAAAAATTCTTCCTTCTCCCTCAATCCCAAACCTCTCTATAGCCCACACCTCCGAGATTCTCACCAGAGAATTCTAAGGACTCTTTCGTGGGATTCAATTTGAAGAACGTCTTCAAGGGTAAGGTTTCCTAACCTTTTTAGTTCTTTTTGTTTTTTTATGCATGTTTATAATTTATTGTTTTCCTAATGCATGTACTATAAAATTTTGTTTTTAAAAAACGATTGGGAATTGGGATGATCCACTTCCACTGCAGTCCCCTTTATAAGGGTTCTTTCAAAAAAATGTTGGATAATTAATTAAGGAGTTTAATTAATTATCCAAGTACCATTGGATATTCAATCTATAGGTCCACAAGGTCCCCTCTGTAGCGCAATGGAGATCAAATTGAGAATTAATTTTGGTTTAATTGAATTGTTCAAATTAATTGTGGGAATTAATTATATGTGATATAATTAATATTATGTATTTGATACATTATAATATAAAGTATTTTTAGAGGAATTAAATATTTGAATATAATTCAAATACTAATTATATGGATGAGATTCATATAATTGAACTTAGTATAAATGTGATTTATATTAAATATCATAAATAATTGAGATAAATTAAAACTACAGATTATATTGTATTTGATACAATATAAAAACTATAGATTATTTGTTATATTTGATATAACATATAGTATATATAATAAGGTAGTTATTATATATATATATATATCACAACTTCTTCCCCTTAATTCTCTTAGAATTAGTCTTGCAAAATGGGGAAAGGGGTTGATATTTTCAATTGTCTTCTTCCTCTGTTTTTACAAGAAGTTTCTCTCTGGTTTTTTCCCAAGAAAATTATAGAGACGAAAAACTTATTCTTCTACCTCATCTCATCCTCTTTTCCCTCTCTTAAATTCAAGCAAAGCTCAGACCTCTTTTCCCTCTCTCAATCCCAACATAATATAGAGGGTTCTCAAGTGGTGGTGTCTTGGTTTGGAGATCACGACCCAGAATGAAGGGTTCGTAATCCAGATCGAGGGATTTTCGCAAAGGTTATTTGGCTTCAAGGGTAAGTAAATTTCTTCCCTGAAGGAACTCGTTTTAAAGAGATCCATGAGCGGAAGTAGATCATCTAAATTCCATTTAGATTGAAAAAATTAATCTACATTAAACATATAGTTTATGCATTCTAATTAAAATTATAGCATGCTTTTTAAACAAGAAATGGGGTTCAAGAAATTATACCTTTAAAGAACACTTCTTCTTGAAAAACCCTCGAACTGTCACGAACTCTACAACACAGCAACCTTGAAGACTTTCTTCAAGAACCTCACGAACCAAAAAGGAAGACACCATCACTTGGAACATTTGGTATGCTCGGGGTGAGAACCCAAGAGTTGTGAGCTCTGACTATTTTGGTTAGGAGGGAGTTTGTGAGTTTGGAGGAGGAAGAAGATTGAGGAAGAACTATCGTACAGGAATCTCCTTAATCGTGTATTGTACTGCATTTTTGGAAAAATAAAACTAATTTCTTTTTATTCTTTTTGTCATAAAAAACCAACTAACCATCCACTAAAGTGGTTGGAAAGAAAATAGGATTATTATTCAAAATAATAAATAATATAAATAAATATGATAACCAAATTATCATATTATATTTATAACCTATAGTTTTAATATCGCATCATATACAATATAAACTATAGTTCTTTTTCTCTATTTTATGAAATTTAATATAAATCATATTTATATTAAATTTAACAACTATGAATCTCATTCATAGAAAATATATTTGAATCACATTCAAATATTTATTCCTCCAATTAAACTATATTGTATCAAATATATTATATCAATTATATCATATATAATTGAATTAATTTAATAATATCATATATAATTAAATTCCCTCTTATTAATTTGAACAATTCAAATTAACCCAAAAACTTATTCTCAATTAAATCCTTTTGAGCAACACTCTTAGAAGGAACGCAGTTCAGGATATAAGTTGCAGTCTCCACTACATAACCCCAAAATGAGTCAAGTAAGGAAGCATAACTCATCATAGACCGAACCATGTCCAACAGGGTTCGACTTCTCCTCTCTGTGATACACCATTTTGCTGAGGTGTACCAGGTGCTGAGAGTTGTGAAACTATTCCATGTTCTAATAGTTCTGAAAAGATGAATCCAAAAACTCTCCATCTCAATCAAATCGAAGTGTTTTAATCGTTCTATTTAATGCGTTTTCGATTTCAGCCTTGAATTCTTTGAACTTTTCAATAAATAAACATACCCATATCTATAATAATCATTAGTGAAAGTGATGAAATATTCATAACCTTCTTTGGCTCTTACATTCATCGGACCACAAAGATCTGAATACACTAGCTCTAAAGGCTCTTTGGCCCTATGATCTTTTCCAATAAAAGGCATTTTTGTCATTTTGCCTCAAGGCATGACTCACACACAGGTAAAGAATTTTCTTCTAACTCACTTTGAAGTTCATTCTTCACCAACCTCTCAATCTTATTAAGATTAATATGTCCTCATCTTAGGTGCCAAAGATGGGCATTTTCTTTAGGAGAAATTCTAAGTTGTTTATTTTGAATTACGAAAGTTAAACATCTCTATGTTATGGAGGGTATTTGTTGCTAACGACCTTAGCACATACAAATTATTTTCCAGTTGAGCAAAACATATATCAACACTATTCTTAGTAATAAACACTTTATTATAAGAAAAATGAAGTTGATATTTAAATTCTAACATACACTTTACAAACACTAAGTTCCTCTTTAAATCAGGAACAACAAATACATCATTCAAAATGAGAAATTTGTTCCATGAAGTTAACCGGAGACCTCCCACTGCCACAGCTAAGAGGACGTGCCCGGTTCCAACTTGCATCATCATCTCACTAGCACCTAGCTGCCATCAGGAACTAATTCCCTGAAATGAAGAACAAACATGGTTAATGGCTCTAGAGTCAATAATCCAGGCAGACATCATTCTTCACTAAAAAAGTCTCCAAAATAAGCAAATCATATTTACCTTGTTTGACCTTCTTCTTCTCTGCCAAATATCTGGGGCAGTTCCACTTCTAATGCCCGTCCTGGTTGCAATAGAAACATTTTCCCTTGTCAACCCTCAATAGTTGTCTACCCCTTGGAGCAGCAACTTGTGGGTTAGCAGGTGCCTTCCCTTTATCACCCTTCTTTCTCTTCCATTTTCTGGTGCCGGAGGAAGAAGTTGCAAACTTAGTTCAAGAGATTGAACCTTTTTAGAACTTTTTAGATGATGAAGCAACATTTTCTTTACCTTCTTCTCCATGCTTTTCAACAAGGATTGGAAAGTCTGCAACTCATTGAGTAGAGTAGTAAGTTTGTAGTCAATCCTATTTAGAACAGCATTTCTACGGAAGTGAAAGAAGCTATCTGGTAAAGATTCCATAATAATGCTAACCTGGTTGGCCTCATCAATGCTCGATCTGATATCTCAGCCATGTGGAAGTGGATCATCATGTTGAGAATGTGTTCCCTAACAGATGACCCATCTTGCATTTGTGAGTTAAAGATGTATTTGAAAGCATCATGCCTAAGCTGTGCGGACGGTTGTCCAAACATTCCCCGTAAGGACTCCATGTTCTCACGTGTAGTGACCATGGGCTTATACTTCTTAGCCAAAAATTCGTTAAGGCTGGCCAAGATGTACGCTCGGGCCTTCTCGTTCGTCCTTGTCCATCGCTCATATGCTTTTCGAACATTTCGAGGAGTAGTAGGAGCTGAAATGGGAGGACACTCCTCCGCTAGGATGAATCGGAGATCATCGATGATTAAAATCGTGTTTATTGTATTTTTCCAACTAGCGTAGTTCTCGTCATTTAGTTTGTCATCAGCAAGTAAGTTAAGAGTCGTAGTAGCCATAACTTAATTACTGAAATAGAACAAACTTAATTAAGTCTACTTGCATTAAACCTCTTTTAGAAAACCAATCATGTTTTAGCAAAATAATCTAGTGTACCCTAAGTTACATCTATTTTGCAATGATGCTTCAGTGAGTCAGGACAAAAGTCACCGTAAGGTGATCAAGTGCCCCTTCACTAAAATGAGATATTCTTAACCATTAGACAGAAACAACTCCTTGTAACTGAATCTAATAGTCACTATTGTTTGGTCTAAAATTTGTTAACATCCTTAAAAATTATGTGTAAGTGTAACCCCTCATTTTAAATCCTAAAGTCCCGCTCTAATGAGCCAACCTTAGAGAAAATCCAATTAGGACAAGAGACTAAAGCAACCCTATCCATTTCTGGAAATAAAGAGTTATGCAAAACTGCCATCCTTTAGGGGGACACCCACGATGCCACGAGGCGATGCATAAAACTTTATCCAACCTAATGAGAGAGACTGAGGGATATGTTGTCACACGTCCTGCTCCCACTTCTATGAACATTCTCTCCATTCATCTTCGTATTGACCTACCCAAATGCCACACATAGAGGGACACCCATGGTGCCTCGAGGTCGAGGATAGATCTCACGGCGTGAACTTTTAGGGAGAAACGTGTAGAGGTTAAAGTGAGGTATCATATACTCCATTTCACCCACTGAATGTTCTACCTAGGGTTCATTAACTTAGAAAATCCGACTACTGATTTTAACTAAGTGATTTGTTTAATTTTCTCAAAAACAACATTTGCTTTTGATGATTAAACAACTTTGATTCAAGTCTTATTAAACTCTTTAACAGACTTTCATCAAATTTGAATGCATGTAACAAATCTATCTAATTTACTTTTCTAGGTAGGCTCCCAAATAGGGGTGCGACGTTTTCATCGACTTAAGTACCCCAGCCTAGCCAGAACCAATCTTAGACAAAAGGTCCCTTATAGATACATTTGTGACATATTTAATCTTTTATTATGAATCAATTTAATCCTATTAAACCGATTTAAAAGATTAAACTTAGATTTCTAATCCTATTAGAAACGTGATCTTAAGTCTATCTCAATCAAATTTTAAAACACTTAAAAAATGATTAGAGTTTAAGGTTTGCATGCAACTCTTTATTATTGATTTTAATTCTAATTTTATTAATTATAACACTTATAAGAAATGAAACAATTAAAACCAACTAATATTGCAAGCTAGACATACATAAGTTATTTATAACAATTATAAATTAACCTAAGGAAGTGTCATTCTTCATGCAACATTTATTCATTACTAATATATAACTTTTATATAAACAAGTAATGAACTAAGCTATAGCATACATTCCTTACATACATCCAACCTTATATTATAAAATTTATAATATAAATGATGCATGCATATATTCTAACTTTTATATCATATGATGCATGAGCATGCTTTTTGTAATCTAAATCATGCATACTAATATATTATAACATTTATAATATAAAAATGATGCATGAAAATAAATGCATAACCTATGGTGGGTTTTAAAACTATATGACATACATTATGGTATATAAAATAAACATACATCACATGTATATTTAACTAAATTTAATGGATCGGGATAATTAATCTCAAAATCGAAAATTAAAAGGCTAAACTATTACAAAAGTTGAGTCCACCAGTTTGGAAACAGAGAACCGGGTCTTGAACCGCTCGCCTTGGACTGGTCCACCAAGAACCCTTGCAGCTTGATCGTGTAAAAAACTCCTGATCATCAAGTAACGAGCGTTGAGTATAAACGATCGTGTATAAGTGATCGTGTAGCTTTTGACTATGCGATGAGCATGAAAGTCTACACGATCGTGCAACATTAATGACATGCAGAAATGCATGTCATCTTAGGCCTTTTACTTAGAATTATGAGGGCTTTTAAGCGGAATATGTGGCAATTATGTTAGGAATTCACAAGAAAGCAAGCTTGCGGCATTCAGCATTAAGAATCTCAGCTAACCCACTATTATGCGTTATTATGCGTTCAATTATATAATTTTGTGGCTAACACAAGAAGTGGACGCAAATACGGAAACCAGACCACCGCATAGACAACCGCAAGCGGAGAAACTCTCTATCACAAAGGCGAACATGTTCGATCAACGCATGGATGTTGCGGTAATCAGCCGTATGTGTCCATCGCATAGGAGTTGCGATCGTCAAGTGATTGCAATCATCGTGTAGAAGTTGCAGTATTAAGCGAATGCGGTCACTACACAATTGCGGCTACACGATAATGCATAATAGAGGGATCAATGCAAGGTTGGTGGAATGAACGTATCAACGCATCTACCTCAAGAAAATCAAAAGATGATGTTAACATTACACCTACCACGCCGTTGGCAGCAGAGGTTCAGAAAGGACTAAACGCGCCGAATGTCAGAATCAGAGCAGTACATTAATGTCGTCGACGATCCAAGCTCTATATAAAGAAGCCGATGAGAAAAATTCCAACTGGTCCGGGGATTACCCCTGCAACCCAGGGTTTTCCCTGTGATCCAGACAAATACGTGAGAAGAAGCTTGAGAGTTCTTCACCTCCTTCATCCATTCCAAGTGACGACCAGAGCCTTCGACCGGAGCTAGATCTCGAGAAAGTCAGCTCTATCGCCCATTCATGGCACCACCGGCAGCCTTGACGTGCATCTGCCGGAAGCAAGTCTTTTCTTCCAGCCGGTCATTTCATTTTCCCTTCTTTTCTTATATTGTATTATATACATTTTGTGATTAAGGAATTAATACATGATGTGTTCAATACATTTATCTGCTTCCTTCGACTCCATCTCCATCTTCTTTGCTTAGTATCTTTACTTTCCTTGCAACACTTAGTGAGACTGCTTGGGTATCGCATACTTAGTCATGTGGATTAGGGATATGAAGTATGTAGCAGCCCACCAAGAGGTGTGCGTTACGTGAGTGTGTGAGTAACCTTATTTGCTTACTGTGAAGCTGCGGCAACGTCTGTCTATAGGCTAATGCAATGCTTGTCTATGAGTAAAGTCAGCAACAACCAACTGCCCGGGAGGGTGAGTGGTTGGTCACATTAAGTAATGTATGCATTGTTCACTAGAGATAGGAATAATCTTGCGTCAACCAAGTTCATGTGGTTACCTTGTCCTATGAGCGCATCATTCATCATTTAGGCATACTTGGGAGAGTAGTCTAAAACCCAAATCTAAGACTCGAGAGAGCAGATTGGAACTCATTGGCAAGAACGAGGAATTTAGAGATAAGCTCTGTTTGCTAACTTGCATCGCATGCACCCTAGAAATAGGAATGATATTATATGGTAGCTTTATTTGTGTGTGTCACTTTGTCATCGCATAAATAAGAATAGAGACTTATGTGTAGGTCCAATAGACTTATCGCATATATCGCATGCGTTCTAGCAGTAGAAGCTGTAGCATTCGCAACGATTGTATGTGTGTTGCATGATCGCATGGCTTGCGTTGACTAAGGTTACCCTTGCGGTCACTCTTAAGTATTGCAATGAAAACATCTCCGCATTTTATCTATTTTTCCCATTCATTTATTTCATGTCAAGAGTTGTCGTGTCTCTACCTCTCATGCATATTCTCATTATGTTGTCTGTTAGCTAAGAGTAGGAGTAGTGTTAGCTTAGAAACCTTCCCATCATTCTTTTATTCAAACCGCTGCATGCACATTACTGCATTCATTTTGCTACAAGTCCTTGAGTTTGACCTCGGATCACTCAAGAAACATGCGTTCGCGTTATACTTGGCGTGAGCGCAAGAAAACTTATGACAGGATGCATGGTCATCGCATACATTTGTTAACGCATATTCATTCCAACGCATGACCATCGACGCATGACTATCAACACATACCTTAATAACATGCATAGCATATTGCGTCCAAGGGATTTTAGTTGTCGAGTAAATTGACATCTAATTTTCCACCATTAAATTTTTGGCACCGTTGCCGGGGACTTGGCAGCTAATTGTTTGTTGAGTTTTGTGTCTCTGCAGGAAACCTTTCTATCTTGGGAGTGTTATAGCTTGTGCGACCAGGCTACAAATAATATTGAAGTGTAGGCAATGCGCCGAAAGCCAGTATTAACCCCAAGGTAGAAGGGCAATCAATCGCAGAAGAGCTTAAGGTAATTCTAAGCACATGACGGCCACATGCGCCCAACAATTGCCGGAAGTTCCAAGGGTCAGGACGAGCTTCTTGACCCAAGCAGTAGAGAGCCATCTCCTGCATGGAAGACTCCTTGTGGTGACAACACTCCTATTTTTCCAGGGACGTCTTCTACTCTATCTTTAACTTGCTTTCTTGGTTTAGGTTATTTTTATTTTTATTGTTATTTTGGATATATGGCTACTTCCTTGGTTGTGGTACGATTGTTCCTTGCAGGTGCTACAATAAGTCTCTTCGGTGCGTATCTCAACAAAAGAATTCCTTTCACCCTTCAATGCATGACTTCGATCGCGTGAATTCTAATGCATAATCACATGTGTTGTTCTGCCTAAGGTTCTTTTCTTGTTATCCTTTATGCATTATCCTTTTGAAATTCTATTTTCCCGATTGTGTTGTTTTGCGATGTTTCTATGATGGTACGTATAATTCACCGGATCTTCTAATTAATCATCGCAAGACACTCTTTACTTTTATTAACTTCTTCAAATTTTGAAAGTCTTAAGGTTTATTTTATGTAAACCATTGTTTAAACATTTATTACTACATTCCTATAATTTTACTTTTAGCTTTGCGGTGAGAACGCTGCCAACCTCTAAGTTTCGGGGTGGTAGCGGTCTCGAAGAATTGCGTTCATTTGCATTGCGATCATTTGAAAAAAAAACGAAGAGAATTTTGAGAATAATAACTCCATTGTCAATGCAATGGGGAAACCCATGTTGATAAGAGTTAAGTTGTGAAAGGCATTCGCCTGTAGTTGGATGCCCACATGACACACATGAGGGCAAGCCAAAACGAAAGTGAGTTGCTAGGATCAACGCATACGCACAACTCCTCTGTCCGACGCAAGCCAAAACAAGCAAGATAAGAGTTGATTTGAATATGGAATGCAATCGAAGTTGGATGCCCGCATGACACACATGGGAAAAGGCAAAACGAAGGGCGTAACCAGGTTCAACGCCGTAGTTGAATAAATCATCACAAATTTTTGAACTATTTTGAACAAACGCATTCTCGAAAGCTAAACACAAAGTTGCAGTGAATGAATAAAAAGTTTTTGAGCAAAGGCTTGTCAGATTTAAACTTAGAAAATATCTTTTTGAAGAAGCAGGCAAAGTGGAGGAGAGCATTGTGGCAATGGTCAGAGGTGTGTGTAAATTATATTCTGAGAAGCTGGTCATCGCAAAAGGACAGCAGGAGGGTGAGTTAGAATTTCTTGAGTATAACGTATGCTTGAGGACAAGCAAGCATGCATCGAGTATCGCATATCACGTGATCGTCTAGCTTCTAACTATGCGATGAGCATGATAGTCAACACGATCGTGAAGCGAGCATCGAGTATCGTATACTATGCAATCGTGTAGTTACTGACTATGCGAGATAGTCTACACGATCGTTTAGCACGCAAGCCTTGCGTCGAGTATCATATACTGCGATCGTCTACCCATCGAGCACCTACGCGATCATACGACCAATGCAACATGATCGCATAGCATTAACTATGTGACCATTTAGTAGATGTGACACGATCGTATAAAAAATTCTACATGAACGCATAGCAAAATCTAAACGATCGTTTAGCTCTAGCTACACGATGTGGCCACCGTTTTGTCTTCTCCATCGAAATACACTGTAACCTTTCTTCTGAAGCTTCACAAACGACACAAAACCAAACAAATACAGACTCGATTGCAAGTTTAATGCTTAAAAACGCAGGGGCCCTTACAAATTAACTTTGTAATAGTAAATCGAAAGCCAAAAACAAATATTACTACCCCGAAACATCCATCAACATCCATCCACATACATTAAACAATTAAACGCGATGCAGAAACAAAAACCCACCAAAACTATAAATGATTTCAATACAGAAATGAAGTTAGGAATCATAACTACAACCTGACTCTTATACCAATTGAAGGAACTCGTTTTAAAGAGATCCATGAGCGGAAGTGGATCTTCCAAATTCCATTTAGATTGAAAACATGAATTTACAGTAAATATACAGTTTATGCATTCTAATTAAAATTACAGCATGCTTTTTAACAAGAAATAGGGTTCAAGAGATTATACCTTTAAAGAACACTTCTCAAAAAACCCTCGAACTGTCACAAACTCTACAACACAGCAACCTTGAAGACTTTCTTCAAGAATCTCACGAATCAAAAAGGAAGACACCACCACTTGGAACCTTTGGTATGCTCGGAGTGAGAACTCGGGAGTTGTGGGCTCTGACTATTTTGGTTAGGAGGGAGTTTGTGAGTTTGGTGGAGGAAGAAAATTGAGGAAGAATTATCATATAGGAATCTTCTCAATCATGTAGTGTACTGCGTTTTTGGAAAAAGGAAACTAATTTCTTTTTCTTCCTTTTTCCATAAAAAACCAATAACCACCCACTAAAGTGGTTGGGGAGAAAATAGGATTATTATTCAAAATAATAAATAATATAAATAAATATGATAACCAACTTATCATATTATATTTATAACCTATAGTTTTAATATCGTATCATATACAATATAAATTATAATTCTTTTTTCTCTATTTTATGGCATTTAATATAAATCTTATTTATATTAAATTTAACAACTATGAATTTCATTCATAGAAAATATATTTGAATCATATTCAAATATTTATTCCTCCAATTAAATTATAACGTATCAAATACATTATATCAATTATATCATATATAATTGAATTTTCCTCTTATTAATTTGAACAATTTAAATTGATCCAAAAACTGATTCTCAACTAAATCCTTTTAAGCTACCAAGGGGTCCTTATGGACCTATAGCTTGAAGCTCCAACGGTACGTGAATAATTAATTAAACTCTTTAATTACATTATCCACCATTCGATAACTGATGGGCACTCCACTGAAGACCGACAGCTACACTCTTCGCACTACAGACATATTTTTGTGTCCGTTCGATATAACTAATCAACAAGTACGATGACTCTTCACAAATTGCTTGTAAATACAGCTGTATCAAATTACCATTTTGCCCTGTAGTTACATCTAACTCCTTAAGTATCATTGATCCCTCTAATGAACAAAAGATCATAGTCCTATTATGACTAAACCCCTCTCGGGCCAGGAGAGGGTATGGCGCCACATTGTTCAAGGCCCAAAATCAGCCCTTAAGGGAGTAATTTATCTGCTTACCCCTGCTTCAGGGAAGGAGTGAATTCCATCTTGTGTATATGAGTTTCCAGCTCCTCAATTAGAGGAATCCCCAAAATGGTAGGCTTATTGAGTCGGCGATCTGGCCACTCTCACCTATACAAATCAAATGACCACCTTCATAGGCAGGAGTTCACAACTCACTCAGAAGGTCAAGTTATCTTTGGTCATCCTAATGAAATGAAAGTCTCTATTATGAACGACATTATATAATGAGACCAAATATTTCGTGGTCTGGTCTTATACAAACTCTTTTATATAGAATATCCCCGCTCGCATGTCTAATACATGAATGATCAAGATCAGGTCATTTGTAGCACTTTACAACATTTGTAACATCTACAAAGCAGACCATACTCGTAGTGTCACCAGGATAAGGTACCCAGCCTTATCCATATACTACAGACCATTTAGGTTATCACTTAAACATGATCCACCTGTATGTCTCTACATACATGTTTAAGTTACAACGATAACCTTGGATGTTAATTTATTGGTTTGTGGTTAATGCAACTAAAATATCACATATTTCATAGACAAAGTGAATAAAATATCATATATTATATAAATCACTTACAAGTTTGTTCATTCAAGGTTTACAACTAAAGTACCCTACGAGATTTAGGGCATCAACCCCAACATTCCCTTCTTCCTATTCCCAAAAGGCATGCTGCAATTTTAGTTTGTTAATGCATAATATGTCTCTATTCTGTAAATTAAAGTTCTGTGAAAAATAAAATTGGGACTGATCCCCACGTTGCCATACATGGACCTTCATTGATTCCCTTCAATTGGTATCAGAAAGAAGGTTTTGATCCCAATTTTTTTTTTATAGAATTTAATTACAGTGGTGAATTATATTTTGTAAATTTTTCATGTTGATGAATGTTTATTGGTTTGCAATTATGGATGTTTCGAGGTTGGATCTTAGATTTACTGCCTTTTTTTTTTACAATTTGGTATGTAAGGGCTCTTTGTTTTGGGCATTAATTGCTATCGAGTCTGTATTATTAAAATTTCGAGTCGTTCGTGAGTTTTCTGACATCGTACTAGTGAAAATGAAGCCCAAATCGGAGAAGGAACGAATCAATTCGCAACTGTACAGTGGAGACTGTACTGAAGCATTGCAACCTACGAAGTGGAAGAACGTTTGTTCATTCCATAGAGTTGTAACGCTAGGCATAGCGTTGCAATACTTCGAGACGGAAAGAACAAATCAGTTCTCGTCTGATTCAGTTCGCAGCTCACTTGGTTTGTCTCCGGTTCACTTGGTTCGAGTGGTTCAGGTGCTGGGCAGTCTGATTCATGCAATTCAAGATCTAGTTCACTTGTTTCGAATCTATTAATTTGTAATAGTTAGACTTTTTTATCAATTAAATTAATATAAATGTTATATAGATTTTTTATCAATTAAATTATATAAATGTTATATTAATTTAATTAATGGTTTCAGGAGTTCAATCCCAATCCATAATTGTTGTTTAAATTATGCATATGATGTATGGTTTATTTTATTTTATATATGTCATAATGCATGTCATATAGTAAAAAAAATTCCCACCATAGGTTGTGCATTATTCATGCATAATTTATAATATATAGTTGCATGATTTAATTTTATAACATACTCATGCATCATATAATATAAGTGTTATATTGTATGGTTGTATGCATTAATAACATATACATGCATCATTTATATTATAAGAGTTATAATATATAGTATGGGTGTATGTTTAAATGTATGTTATAAATTATTTCATTACTTGAGTATATAAGTGTTATGTATGTTTAGTAATGAAATGAAAATTGCATGATGCATGACATTAATTTAGATAATCTTATAATTGTTATAATTTTATAAGTATGTCATACGATGCAATGTATGGTTTTAATTTGTTTCATTTATTTTATAATCGTTATAATTAAATGAAATTAGAAATTAAAACCAATAATTCAGAATTGCATGCAAACTTAGGTAAAATCATTGCTTAAAATAGTCTTAAAATATGATTCAAATAAATCTAAGATCATAAATTTCTAATGAGATTGAAAATTAGTTTAATCTTTTTAATTAATTTAATAAGATTAAATTGGTTTTAATAAAAGATTAAATTTGTAGTAAACTTATCTATAAGGGACCTTTTGTCTAAGGTTAGTTTTGTCTAGGCTAGGGTATTTAAGTTGATGGAAACAAAACACCTCTACCTAGGAACTTATCTGGAAAGATGAATTAAATAAATTTGCTACAAGCATGCAATTATTGATTAAGATTTGTTAAAATGTTTAGCGAATATTAATCGAAATTGTTTGTAAGTGTTACTTTTGAGCAAACCTAAACAATCACTTAATAAAATTAATTAGCCATATTTTTCCTAAGTTGATTAAACCCTAGGTTATTAAAATATTCAGTGGGAGGAAAAAGATGTATATGATATGTTAATTTTTCCATTCACATTTCTCCTTTAATATTCACACTGTGAGACTCATGCTTGACCTTGAGGTGTCCTGGGAGCGTCCCCCTTCAGATGGTGTTTGCATGGCTCAATATGAAGGTGAACGGAGAGAGTATTTATAGTAAGTGGGAGATGGATGTGTGTCAATATGTCCTACAGTCTCATTCATTAGTTTGCACCATGAGATCTTCTTGCATGGCCTCGAGGTGCCCTAGGAGCGTCCCCCTTTGGATGGTTTGTGCAGGTTAATATTAAGGCGAACTCCAAAAAGGGATAGGATCGCTTTAGTTTTTTCCCCCAATCGGTTTTTCCCTTCGGTTGGCTCATTGGGGTGGAACTCTAGGGTCTAAAATAAAGGGTCACACTTAAGAGAAATTGTTGAGCTGGTTAATGATTTCTTGACCAAATAAATGATGACTGATTGTTATAGGAATAAGAGTTATTATGATGTAATAATTGGTTGAGAGTGACTCAGTTCAGTGAAGGGACAACTGACCATATTTCGATGTCTTTTGTCCTAAATCACTGAAACATCATTGCAAAATTACATGTTAAATGGGGTTTATTTAATTTTTTCTAAAATTGACTGGATGTTTTAGAGTTATACTAAAATCTAATGTAGATCAATTTGTTTATTTTCCGCAAAAATGACAAAATGGCCTTTTACTGGAAAAAGTTATAGACCAAAGAGACCTTGGAGCTTACACATTCAGACCTCTGTGGTTCGATGAATATTAGGGCACGAGGAGGGTATGAATATTTCATCTCTTTCATAGATAATTATTCTAGATATGGGTATCTATTCCTAATGCAATATAAGTTTGAAGCACTTGAAAAGTTCAAGGAGTACAAGACTGAAGTTGAAAAATTGTTAGGTAAAAAGATAAAAAACACTACGATCTGATCGTGGTGGAGAGTATATGGACTTCAGATTCCAAAACTATATGATAGAACATGGAATTACGTCCCAACTCCAGTCCCAGGTACACTTCAACAGAATGGTGTATCGGAAAGGAGAAACAGAACCTTGTTATACATGGTTCGGTTGATGATGAGCTATGCTCAACTTCCTAACTCGTTTTGGGGATAAGCAGTAAAGAGTGTTGTTTATATTTTGAACAACGTTCCCTCTGAAGGATCTCATACCGAGAGTTCCATGAGCGCATTCGGATCATTCTGATTTCACAGTGACCGAAACACACAACACATACATTCCACACAAACAGTTATGCATATAAAACTAATTATCGGCATGCTCAGAATACAATAATTATCAAGGAAAGGGTTCATACCAATTGAAGACTCTCTTCACACTTCTGAACCCAATGCAACAGAAACCCTCCAACAAATCTACCAGCACTCGGCGAGTATGTCGACTGCAATAACACGATCAGAACGTACATGAATACTGCAGCGAGGATGACACCACCACAAGAGAAACCCGGGTATTCTCGGAGTAAAAAACCCAAAGAATGGGCTTTGATGAGTTTGGTAGAGGATGGATGAGAACGCATCGTGTAAACGATAAGCAAGTGGGAGATGCAGCTCTGCTATCGTATAGCGGAAATGCTTATCGTATAGTAGAGCTACGCGATCGTGTAGGAAAAATTGAACAATCGTTTAGGAAATATGTATACGATCGTTTAGAGAAAGCGTGAGGCAGACGATCGTTTAGACGAACAAGATTCTATCGTATAGGCTCTCGCGATCGCTTTCACAGATTCTCTTTGGGCACAGGCAATACGAATGCACGATTGAATTAAAATGAAAACGATTTTCATTGTTTTAATCTGCCAGTTACTATAACCTTCGCAGCCCACTTCCCACGTCTGAATGTGGATAAATTCGTTAATTATCATATAATTAATGAATTAGTTTAATCAATAAATATAATCATATTATATTTATATCTTATATTTTGATATCATATATCTACTATAGTATTTTCTCCTCTATTTGATATAAATCATATTTATATCTAATTTCCTCCAAAATAATATATCTCCTACATTTAGCCAATTATATCATATATAATTAACCAATCCAATTATATCATATATAATTGAACTTCCTCTTGTCAATTTGAACATTTCAAATTAACCCAAACACTGGTTCTCAACTTTATCCAAACTACCATGGTAACCTAATGGACCTGTGGCTTGAAGCTCCAACGGTACGTGAATAGCTGACTAAACTCTTTAGTCATGAGATACACCATCCGTTAACTATCAATGATTTCACTAAAGACCAACAGCTGAACTCTTCTTACCACAGATATATTTCTGTGTCCATCGAATATAACCAATCATGAGTACAATGACCCTTCACAGATGCTCGTAAGTACAGCTGAGCCAATTTACCGTTTTGCCTCTGTAGTTACATCTTACTTCTTAAGTACCACTGATTCCTCTAATGAACAATACAACATAGTCCAACTATGTGTGAATACCTCTCGGGCCAAGAGAAGGTGTGTGGCGCCACATCGTTCAAGCCCCAAAATCAGCCCTTAAGGGAGCCATCTATCTACTTACCCCTGCCTTGGGGAAGGAGTGAATTCCATCTTGTGTAGCTGAGTTCCCAGCTCCCAAATCAGAGGAATCCCCAAAATGGTAGGTTTGAATCAGCAACCTGACCACTCGCACCCATACAAATCAAAGAACCGCCCTCAATGACAGGAGTTCCCAACTCACTTAGGATTGAGGTCATGTTACCTATGGTCATCCTGTCATGAATGATGTTATATAACGAGACGTTAACACTTCGTGGTCAGGTCTTATACAAACTCTTTGTATAGGACGCCCCCGCTCGCATGTTCCCAACACAAATGACTAGGACCAGACCATATGAAACAAGTCACACAACACTTGTGACCATTCCATAAAGCGGGTCACGTCCGTAGCGTTACCAGGATAAGGTTTCCCTCCTTTTGGTACGCAGGAAATTGGAAGTCAATTTTACTTGACAACCAAAATTCCGTGGACGCGTTATGCGATGCATGTTTCTAAGATATGCATTGATTCATGAGTCAATGGTCATACGTTGGAATGAAAATTGCATTAACGAATGTATGCGATGACCATACGTCCTGCCACAAGTTTTCTTGCGTTCACACCAAGTATAACATGAACGCAAGTTTCTCGGGTAATCCGAGGTCGAACACAGGGACTTGTAACTATATGTTTACGGTGATTGTGCATGCGACGGTTGAATAAAAGAATAAAGGGGATGTTGCTAAGTTAATCCTACTCCTACTTCTATCTATCAGACAATGCAATGAGAATATGCATGAAAGGTAGAGATGTGACAAACCTTGACATGAAATAAATGAATGGGAAAATAGATAAAATGCGGAGATGTTTTCATTGCAATACTTAAGAGTGATCGCAAGGGCAACCCTAGTCAATGCAAGCCATGCGATCATGTAACCCACATACAATAGTAAACCACTTCTCGGTGTGAATACTACGGCTTCTAATGCTAGAACGCATGCGATATATGTGCTAAGTCTACAGGGCCTACACATAAGCCTCTATTCCTATTTATGCAATGTCAAAATGACATCCACACAAATATGCAACCACATAATATCATTCCTATTCCTAAGGTGCATGCGATGCAGTGTTAACAAATCGAGCTTATCTCTAAGATCCCAATTCTTACTTATGCATTCCAATCCGCTCTCTCGAGTCTTAGATTTGGGTTTTAGACTACTCTCTCAAGTATGCCTAAATGACGAATGATGCGATCATAGGACAAGGTAACCGCATGAACTTGGTTGACACAAGGTTGTTACTATCCCTAGTGAACAACGCAAACATTGCTTAATGCGACCAACCACTTACCCTCTCGGACAGTTGGTTGTTGCTGACTTTACTCATAGACAAGTATTACGTTAGCCTATAGACAGGCGTTGCCGTAGCTTCACACTAAGCAAATAAGGCTACTCACACACTCATGCAACGCATACCTCTCGGTAGGTTGCTACATGCTTCATATCCCTAATCCACGTGATTAAGTATGCAATACCCAAGCAATCTCACTCAGTGTTGCAATGAAAGTAAAGATACTAAGCAAGAAGATGGAAATGGAGTCGAAGGAATAGAGAAATGCATTGAAAACACATTGTATTAATTTCTTAATTCAAAATGGCATACAATACAATATAAAAAAAAGAAAGGAAAAAGAAATGACTGGCTGGAAATTAAATATTTGAATATGATTCAAATACTAATTACATTGATGAGATTAATATAATTGAATTTAGTATTAATGTGATTTATATTAAATATCAAATACTAATTACATTGATGAGATTTATATAATTGAATTTAGTATAAATGTGATTTATATTAAATATCATAAGTAATTGAGAGAAATAAAACTATAAATTATATTGTATTTGATACAATATAAAAACTATAGGTTATGTGTTATATTTGATATAACATATAGTATATATATAATAAGATAGTTATTATATATATATATATATATATATATATATAATATAAATAATTTTTTTTAAAATTTTAATTCAATTAAAGAGAGTGAGAAATAACTCAATCCCCTTAACTCTCTCAAAATTAGTTGTGTAGAATGGGGAAAGGGGTTTACGTTTTCAATTGTCTTCCTTCTCTGTTTGTACTTTCATTGACTATTGTCTTTCTCAAAGAAAACTTTGAATCACTTTGTTATATTGGGGACCACAACTCTAAGTCTCTTTATATACTAGTTCAATTAGAGTTCTCACTAAACCCTAATCAATCTAGGAATGGGCTTCTATTAAAGTCGTACTTAATTAAGAATAATCAATCTAGGAATGGGCTTCTATTAAAGTCGTACTTAATTAAGAATCTAGGACCTTAATTAAATAGATCACATAATAGAGTCCGATCTAATAAAATAATCCAATGTGATAAAATATTAATCCAAAAACATAGCCTATACTTTAATCATACGGAACATGATAGCTGCCCACGCAATTTTCACGCATCTTTTTGGCCTAATTTGTCGCTTTTGATCAACTTTGGCACTTTCTCTTGTCCTAGGTCAAACTTTGACCAATTATAGAAGTATTTTCGTCATTTTAAACTCAAATTAATAGTCCTCCGAGTCCAAATGTTCAATTGCTACAAACTAAATAGTCATTTCTCTTGTCCTAGCAACGCATAGAATGTTGATAAAAGGTAAGGTTTTGATAACGCGCATGCGTCAATAAAAGTAAAGTTTCAACAGCACGCAGAGAATTTGTTACTAAAATTATCGACTATGCGACTTGCCAATAATTTAGCGCCCTTTTTTGGCTTTTAGCAATATTTTTTTTACCATTGAAAGTGATCTTTCTTGTAGTGTACATACATATGTCAAATCTATGCTTCATAGCTCTATAAGCGTTTACATTAGTGAAAAGAAAAAAACGAAAAGAAAAAAACAAAGATGATCATATTGACAAGACGATCTTCAACCACACCACTTGTAAATCCATATCTAACTTCCCTCGAGAATGTTTCCAATAACTTGCAATTGCGCATGCACAAAATAATGGTGGAAAGAACGGTCAAATTCTCGGTTGAATTATAGCTTTAAGAGAATTTTGTAACAAAGTTTTTGATGAGAGAATTAGACTTTTGTGTAGAAATAGGGTTTTCCCACTACAAATCTTTTTGCTTCATCTTCATCATATGGGAAATATATGCATCTTTCCACAGATATTATATACATAGTTTAATTGCTTTTATATATATATATTCTATCTCTTATTAAAGGAGTTGATTGAAATATCATAGTGGGGTAAGATATATAATGTTTGAGTTGATAACAATAATGCGAGGGGAAAAAAACACTCTATACCACTCAATTAATCTTAATTCAACTCATATGCTTAAATATTTGTGCACCTCCACTTTACTTAAGTCACTAATTTAATTATTGCGAAGAAGCACATCCATAAACCATATATTTGTTAGGGTTATTTTCAAATAAATAAAAATGAACAACTTATTTATAAATATAATAAAATATCATTATTTATAAGTGACAGACTACAAAACATCTATTAAAGACACTATAGATAGTGATATTTTGTTATATTTAAGAATATTTTTAACAATTTTATCATTTATGACAATTATCCTATTTATTAATCAAATAAATAAATAAAATTACTCAAAAAATAATAATAAAAGAAACCATATATATGTTTGGTTGGTTTTAATTCTATTCTCTATTAAAAATTAAAAACCATATGTTAATAGGGGATTCTATTTAATTTACTTGAGAAAGCTAATGGTTAAGGGAAAAATTAATGCAAAATGATAAAATCATATAGTATTTACCAAATGGAATAAATTGAAGTCTAAAAATTATAGTGTAACCCAAATATATAGATAAATTAAAAGCTAGTGGAAGAAACCCACCACTCCAACATTGCAAAAGTTTATAATTATTGTGATTATTGATTTTAGTCTTATATTTTGTTCATCTACTTTTAAATATAGAAACATTTTGATTTCTATGTTTTCAAAACAAAGTATGGTTCTGGTTCCTATTTGAAAAGTTCTAGCAAAAAATTTATAAAGCAATATAATATTTTAAAAAGTTTATGGAATGGATTGCGTGAAAAAAATGATAGCTAAATTTTCTATAAAGAAAATGATAAATTAAAATAACAATCCTTTAAAAAATATATATTTTAGTACATCTCGAGAAGCAACATCCCACTAAATTGTCCTTATCATAATGTGATATGTAATAAATTATTATTATTATTTATCTTTTAAAATATTTTTTTTATTATTATTATTATTATTATTATTATTATTTTTGAGAGTGATGGGAGAAGAAAACATAAAGATGAATGAATTTTGAAATATACCAAAGTATTATCTTTTTGCAAACAAGACCAAAGATAACAAAAAATAAAATAGATTAAAAGGAAAATTCTTATAAATAGATATTACATTAAATGACACATATTTAATATATGTATTAAAAAAAACTAAATGGTTCTTTTTTCGGTAGGTATTTTCTACCGTTTTTCTTCCTTATAGAGGAATATTTTTTTGAGGTTGGTTTGAAGGGTTGTTTGAATAAATTCCAATTAGAAAAAAAAAAAAAAACCAAGGTTTCATATTCACAACATTTTCAAATTTTGAATTCAAATTTAAAGTTTTTAAGTGAAAATCAAAGTTTTCATATATGCAATGAAAAACAAGTCATCTTTTCATAAAGTTTTTCATTTTCACAACTAAAATTTTAAGTCACATATTTAAGTCATTATTCCGAATTAATTAAACATTTTTTAGTAAAAAAACCAAGTAGACACTAAGATATACCTCATGAGCTAAAATTATAATTTAACACTAAAAAGTGCAAAAAATAATAGGTAATGTTCAACTTTAAAAATTTTGTTCAAGATTATGGAGATTAAAACATTCCATTTGTATGTATATTATACAAGAGTAGCTAACTGTGTATTCTTCCTCTTATCACATAAAAAATTAAATTAAATTAAAATAAAAAAATAAAGATATCATATGACAGTTTGTCATTAGGTGAAGTCAGACTGCACTTAAGTTTTTCTCTAATTATAGATAGGCAAATCCTAGTGGTGAGTCAACTCAATCAAATCGAAAGTGAAAGTGGTAGGAGTTACCTAATTGTTCATCCATCGAAACTACATCTTAAAATGGTCATCTCTCGAAATCTTCCTTCTCAAATTGGCTAATTCATCTTCAAGCTTTAATGGAAGACGTTTCAATCCAAACCAAGCTCCAAGTTACATTCACCAATAAATCCATCGTCAAAGCTACCCATCACTCGTCGGAACCGCGCATTTTGCATCTCTCAAATCTCGATCTCCTCTCCGGTCGTTTTCCGATCACATATTTCTACTTCTATCGCCGTCCGATGACCAACTCCTCCGCCGCCATCGTCGATGCTCTCAAAATCTCCCTCGCAAACACCCTAAATCATTACTATCCATTCGCTGGTAAAATTATCCAAAACGCAACAACTAACGAGCCTGAAATTATTTGCGATAACTCCGGTGCTTTGGTTGTAGAAGCAAAGGCAAATCTTCGATTGAACGCCTTGAATTTTTACGATCTCAACGAACCTCTCCAAGGAAAACTCGTCACTGTAAATCCAAAATTTCCTCTGCAAATTCAAATCACGAGTTACACTTGCGGCGGAATATCGATTACGTTCACATTCGATCATGCGCTCGGTGACGCAAGTGCATTTGGAAAATTCCTCCTCGCTTGGTCGGAAATCGCTAGGGGAAAACCAATTTCTACCGTACCAGATCATCGGAGAAACATTCTCCCTCGATCGCCTCCGACTTACCATCCGGATTTGGACGATTTGATGGTGAAATGCACCATGGAAGACATAAAGAATATTCCGACATTGAAGAAGCTAATCAAGAGACTCTATTACATCGATCGAACGAGCATCAATAAACTACAGAAACTCGCGAGTTCAAACGGAGTTAAGAGGACGAAAATCGAAGCGTTCTCTGCATATGTATGGAAAACGATGGTTTCCGCCATGGAAACAGAGCATTCGAGGTGTAAAATGGGATGGTTAGTCGATGGACGGAGCCGATTAGGGGGAGATTGGAACTACATGTCGGATTACATAGGGAACGTCTTGTCGGTTGCGTTTGGGGAGGCAAGTATTGAGGAACTGAAATGTAATTCGTTATCGAATATTGCTGACGTGGTTAATGAGGCGATTTCTAAGGCGACGAACAAGGCCCATTTCTTAGACTTGATTGATTGGATTGAGTGTCATAGGCCTGGGCTAATGCTGTCGAGGATTGTATTGGGCCTCGGTGGGCCAGGCCTTGTTGTGTCATCGGGCCAAAGGTTTCCAGTTTCTGAATTGGACTTTGGGTTTGGAAGCCCAGTGCTTGGGACTGTGGGCTCGACTATAGAGAGAATTGGAGTTAGTTATTTGAATCAAAGGCCTAGTGCTAAAGGGGATGGGTCCTGGACTGTGTCTGCTATTTTGGAGCCTGAATTGGCTGCTGCTTTGGAGTTGGATTCTGTGTTTCAACCCATGACAGCAACTCTCCTTCAGCTTTAAATGACTTGAGTATCACATAGAAAATCAGATGAATTTTAGAAGATGACGATGAAAATATTTGTTGACGATATGTTGAGTTTAATATTTGCAATGTTGATTGCTCAAAATTAAAATGAGTAAAGAAATGAAAATGAATTTAAGGGGAAATTTCGTGGTAAATAGGGAGAGAAAATCTCCTAACAAATCATCTATAATGATTGATGCAAAAATTGGAAATGAGTGGAGTACGTTATTTTTAGAAACAATGAAAGGAAGACTGAGCTCTATCACAATGCTCGTGTTAATAACCAAGAAAAAAGGGGTAAATTCTTCATACGGGAGGAAAGAGACGATGTAATTGGAGGGGGAAAACCTATATCTAAAGTGCTACCAGTGAAATTAAAACCCAACCAACAAATGAGCAATAGAGCAAACCATCAACAGTTGCCCCATATGGGCCAAAGTCCAATCTACATAGGCTAGGACCCAATACGTTGGGTTGAACCGTCGAGACTGAGGCCACCGTCCATATGGACCAAGCCTAAGCCAAACCCCCATTTTAAGTTATCTTGGAGCATTAGTTTGTTGGGTTGACAAGAGAAATATAAAATTTTAAATTTTTATTTGGAAAAATGGTTAAAATATTTTAAAATTATAAAAATAATAAAACGAATTTATAAAATAGAAAATATTAATTAAAAAACGATAAAACGGCCCTAAAACAACAAAATTAAAATGAAAAGGTATACTACTTTAAAAACAATTCAAATACCACAAATACACTCTACTTAAACATTCTATAACCACAAATATACAATATCTAAATATTCTAGAACCACAAATACACAGTATCTAAACATTCTAGAAGCAAAAATTAAAAATCAACCAGTATAGTCTTGGTTTTAACGCTTCTAGTTGTCTATAGAATGTGTGTATGCGAGTGAATATGACAAGGTGTGAGGGTCTTTAGAAACTTATGGATGTCTACAACAATGGACTTCTTACAAGGTGAGAAAGAGCAAAGTTGATTGTACGAAGTTGTTGTTGGTAAGCGAGTATTTGAAAGAATTGCAACTTCAAGACGACGTGACTATTGAAAATATGATTGCCTTTGACACCAAATCAGTTGTAGGGAGTTTCATTGTATTCATTCCATGTGATTATCTTGCTCATAGGATTTTGAAAGCCAACTTTAAAGACTAACAATCTCATAACATCATTGTTGAAAACGATGTTCAATAATAATGATGATGATGAAGATCGGCAACCTAATGAGGGTGGTCGTCAAAAGCTAACCAAGACAATGGAATTCAAGAAAGGGTTGTTGAATCAACGATCGTAGACATGAAATTGAGAAGGATAAAAAGAGATCCTAAGGGCGGCGAAGTTAAGAAGATGAAGAAGATGAGATTTATGGTTTTTGTTTCCTTATTTTAATAATACTGATGATGATGGTGATGATGGTGATGATAAACAGAATAAATATAACAAATCAGAGTCAATCAAAGTAATCTCCTAATTCTTCTTCTTCGATGACTAGTAATGATGCAAATAGAAGAGGTAAGAATCAAGGAAGGAAGCAAAACAAGAAATTTTGGAATAACAACGAAAAGTCTCAATGTGAAGTCTATGGCAAATTTGGACATGCAACCTTGAAATGCTATCTTTTACTTGAGAAATAGTTTCAAGGACCGAATACTAATCAACATGAATAAGGATTCTCTTCTCAATCTCAAGGGCATATTATGAATCCATTTTCAATAAATACAGTGTCCATCCAAAATGAGTTTAACAGAGAAAATCGGTGGTTTCCAGACTTAGGGGCCACGAATCATGTCACAAATGATGTATCCAACTTGACCTATAGATTAGAATATGTGGGAGACAACAAAGTGTTGGTTGGAAATAGTGTAGGTTTGAATGTTTCTCATATAGGATCTTCTTTTCTTCATCCTCTACTTATCCGAAATCTATCTTTCAACTTAAAAACTTGCTCCATATCCCTAAAATCACCAAAAATCTTATAAGTGTAAGCCAATTTGCTAAAGATAATTATGTCCTTTTTTTTTTTTTTAATTTCATTCAAATGATTGTTTTGTGAAGGATCTCAATGGCCAAACTATATTCCAAGGCAACCTTGTTGTTGGACTTTAGGGGTATTTGTTTCAGGGTTTAAGATTGGATGGGTTAGACATCCTACGGCTAACCCTTGTTTGGACATGGATTTAGGAAGTTGGCTTCCTACATCTTTTTCCCATAGGTTTAAATATTGCTTACTATTTAAACCCATGGGTTACCCCCTTTTTTTTTCCTTTCTAATTTAATCTAGGAAATACATCGGCCAACCTTCAGAAACCACCATTGGTGGCCACTGCGGCTAACTCCGGAAGCCACCTCCGGCGAACGCCACCGGCCAACTTTGGCACCACCTCCGACGAAAGCTGCCGACCAACTTTGGCACCAACTCAGGCGACCGCTGCGACCAACTCTGCCCACCACCTCTGGCGACCGCCACTGGCCAACTCCGGTTGTCACCTCCTGTGATTGTCATTGGCCAATTCCGACCCCCACCGGCCAACTCTGGCTAGCATTTGGTGACTATTGTGGGCCAACCTCCAATCGCCACTGGCCAACTCCACCACCATCGACCAACCTCTGGCAACCTCCTTCCCCCACACTAGTAAAATTCTGGCCACCAACTCCGTTGGCCACCCTCCGACTGCCTCCTCCGGCGACCGCCACCAACCAACCATGAAAAAAATTAATAAAAATACTCTTAGAATATAACAAATTAGAAAAATTTGTATATAAAAACACTTTTAAGAAAAAATTGCTATACATATATGTTTTTTCATTTTAATGAGTTTTTATCAAAAGTGTTTAATTAAAAATGGATTTTTAAAAGATAAAAAAAAAAAAAGATATCTTTTTCTAAATTATTTCAAACACGCTAATAAACTGCAATTGTATAGTTATATTTATTTAGGTTATATGTGTAGAACTATATATGTTTGAAAGCTCTAATTTAATTTAATAACATTTTTTTTGTTGGTCAATTTAACTAGCTCAAAGACTTAGAATTATTTTCTAAACGTGAAGATATAAAATGTTTAAAATAACTTAGCGACCAAATAAAAACTAAAACTCAAAATTTATGATTTTTTATTCCTCAAATGTAATTTGATAAGAAAAAAAGTATAGTTTTTTAATAATTGAATTTAACATTAAATACTAGCTTATTTCAATTTTAAGTCAGCGTATTATGGTAAAAAAGAATTTATCCCCTTCAAATTAGTTAAACTAACAAAAGCCTATGAAATTTTATTTCAAAATCTAGTAAGATTAAAATATCAAATTATAAATAGGCTAAATAAAATTATAATTTTAGTTAAAATCTCTATTTCAATTTTTTTTTTAGAAAAATATTCTTCTAAATTTTTTAGTTTATTTTAAACTTAACTATATTAAAATAATTAAGATGACAAATTTAAACTAATCTAAAATCTAATTGGTGATTAAATACAAGAAAATATTTCACAAACTAAATATTATAAATCTGCACTTCATTCCTAGGCTACTTAAGTCTGCATTCCAAACATAGGCTTCATAAACTCAAACTTCTAAAACTTGCACTCTAACAAAGTTTTCTTAAACCCGGGCTACCTAAACCTCCCAATCTAATCCCCCAGGCATAACATTCCCAAGTTTAAGATTCCAAACCAACACGTCAAATACTCCCTTATTGTTTTGCAATGGAAAAAACAATGTCCTAGGAGTCTTCGTCTAAACCATGTTCATTCTCCAAAGCTCAGTCTCAAGTTCTTCATACAGCAATTACTCAGTATAATCCAAAAGCCTATACTTTCCATAGTTAATATATGGTATAATAGGTTAGTTCATCTAAATTTTAATACTGTTCGACAAGTTTTATCTTCTTGTAATATTTCATATTCAAATAAAAGAAAGTTCTCTATTTTTCATGCTTGTGCTCTTGCCAAAAGTCACAATCTTCCTTTTTAAAATCCTCAAACCATATATATAACTCCTTTATAACTTGTTGTAACCGATATTTGGGGTCCATCCTATCAAGTCTCTAGAAATGGATTCAAAGATTACATAAGCTTTGTTGATGCTTTCTCAAGATATACTTGGATTTATTTTCTTAGAACTAAAACTGAAGCATTTAGTGCTTTTTTATAATTCAAGCAAACAGTAGAAAAATTGTTAAGTCATTCCATACTTTGTCTTCAAACAGATGATGAGGGTGAATTTCATTCATTTACTCCTTATCTAAAATCCAATTGTATTGAACATTGGATATCTTGTCCACATACTTCTCAACAAAACAATCTTGTCGAAAGAAAACATAGATACATAGTTGAAATGAGTTTAGCCTTGTTATCTCATTCTTCTTTACATCTTGAATTTTGGGACGATGCTTTCTCTACCGTCGTTTATTTGATAAATAGACTCTCTACTTTAGTCCATCAAAAGATATCTCCCTTGGAAAAGTATTTTGGTATCAAACAAAACTATTCCTTTTTAAAAACCATTGTTTGTTTGTGTTATTCTTCTTTGAGAGCCTATAACAAGAACAAACTTGATCCTGGTGGCTTTTTGGCCTTTAATCTTAAATTAATTAATTAATTAATGTTTTGATGATAACAAACTAACAACTATAGTGTTTTGGATATTCTATTGTATAGAGCTCGAAATAAAGATTTCAACGCAATTTGAATCACTAAAATCAGAGTTTACACAAAGAAGATATGACCGAAACAAGCTTAACGAAAAAATCTCGAGCTAATGATGTGGAGATCTTTTTTCCATCAAAGTGGAACAATTGAAAGGTACTACTTGGAGCATAGAAGGAATGACACATGGTGGATTTTTTTATTTTTGTATTTATTTTTTTAAAAAAAAGAATTTAAAAGGAAAAATAATTTAATATTGTTTTATGTTTGTGTCTAACGGCTAGTTTTAAACACATTGTGGGTCTTTGCTTTTTGTTGTTTTTAAAAAGAAAAAGAATTTAAAGTTTTTTTTCAAGGATAGATTCCTTTTACTAGAAAATGTACTTTTATTTTCTAATATGAGAAGGAATCTAATATCTATTTTTTGTTTGTTAGAAAAAATCTACAAAATATCTTTTGAAGTTATTGAAGTGTTGGTTAGCTCAAGAGGTGCTCAAATTTGTTCTGCAAAACTTGAAAATAACTTATATGTGTTAAGACCAATTGAGGCAAAAGCTATTTTAAATACTGAAATGTTTAAAACAACTGAAACTCAAAATAAAAGGCAAAAAGTTTCTCTTAATACCTATCTTTGGCACTTGAGACTTGACCACATTAATCTCAATAGGTTTGGGAGATTGGTCAAGAGTGGACTCTTAAATCAATTAGAAAACAACTCTTTACCTCCATGTGAGTCCTGTCTTGAGGATAAGATGACAAAAAATCTTTTACAAGAAAATGTCTTAGAGCCAAAGAAGCCTTAGAAATCGTGCATTCAGATCTCTATGGTCCAATGAATGTTAAAGCATAGGGAGAGTATGAATATTTCATCATATTTATAGATGATTATTCAAGGTATGGCTATGTTTATTTAATGCATCACAAGTTCGAAGCCCTTGAAAAGTTTAAAGAGTATAAGGTTAAGGTTGAAAATCTGTTAGGTAGATGAATTAAAAGACTTTCATCAGATTGAAGTGGAGAGTATATGGACTTGAGATTTCAAGACTATTTGATAGAACATGAAATTCAGTTTCAGCTCTCAGCACTCGATATGTTTCAGTAGAATGGTGTATCAAAAAGGAGAAATAGAACCCTGTTAGACATGGTTCATTCAATGATGAGTTATGCTCAATTTTGTTTTAGGGATATGCAGTAGAGACTGTTGTGTACATTTTGAATATGGTTCCTTCAAAAAGTATTTATGAAACACCATATGAGTTATGAAGAGGGCATAGAGGTAGTTTACGTCACTTCAGAACACGTGTTGGTGAAAAACCCAACGAAATTGGAATGTCTTTCAAAATTGTGCCTATTCATAGGATACCTCAAAAAAACAAAAGGTGGTATGTTTTATGATCCTTAAGATAACAAATTATTTGTGTCAACAAACGCTACATTCTTAGAGAAGTACCACATGAGAGATCATTAACCTCGCAGTAAACTAGTATTGAATGAAATTTCCAAAGAAGCTACAGATAAACTAACAAGAGTTGTTGATCAGGCTAGTCCTTCAACAAGAATTGTTGATGGAGCAGATATTTCTGGTCAGTCACATCTTTCTTAAGAGTTTAGAGTGCCTTAACGTAGCGGGAGAGTTATCCATCAGTCTGGCCGTTACATGGGTTTAACAGAAACTCAAGTCTTCATACCTGATAATGGCATTAAGGACCCATGGACCTACAAACAAGTAATGAATGATTTAGACCAAGACTAGTGGATCAAGGACATGAAAATGAAGTCTATGTACTTTAATTCAGTTTGGAAACTTGTAGATCAGTTAGATAGGGTAAAACCTATTGGTTGTAAATGGATCTACAAGAAGAAATGGACCAAGCCAGTAAGGTACAGACCTTTAAGGCTCGATTGGTGGCAAAGGGTTATACCTAGAGAAAGAGGGTGGACTATGAATAAACCTTCTCCCCTGTTGCCATGTTAAATTCGATTAGAATACTCTTGTCAATTGCCACATTTTATGATTATGAAATTTGGCAAATGATGTCAAGACAACCTTTATGAATGTCAGTCTTGAAAAGAGTATTTATATGGCTCAACTATAAGGGTTTATTAAACAAGGTTAAAAGCAAAAGGTTTGCAAGCTTAAATGATCCATTTATGGGTTAAAAAAAAATTAGATCTTGGAGTAAAAGGTTTGACACTGCGATCAAATGTTATGACTTTAAATAGAATATTGACGAACCTTGTGCTACAAGAAGGTTGTCAACATTAATATAGCTTTCCTAGTATTGTCTGTAGATGATATTCTACTCATTGGGAATGTTGTAGGATTCCTGACTTACGTTAAACGATGGCTAGCAACCCAATTCCAAACGATGACTAGCAACTCAATTCTAAATGAAAGATTTGGGAGAGACTCAATATGTACTTGAAATCCAAATCATTTGAAATCGCAAGAAAGAACGTTAGCCTTGTCTCAAGCATCGTATATAAACAAGATGTTGCCTAGATATAAGATGTAAAATTCCAAAAAGGGTTTGTTACCTTTCAAGCATGAAGTTCATCTGTCGAAGGAACGGTATCTTAAGACACCTCAAGAATTTGAGGATATGAGACGTATTCCCTATGCATCAGCAATTGGTAGTTTGATGTATATCATATTATGTACACAAATTGACATATGCTATATAAAGGGAATAGTCAACGGGTATCAGTCTAGTCTAGGGTTGGCAATGGGGCCGGGGCGAGGCAGGAGGCATCCTCTATCCCCGGCCCCGTGGGGGAAATTCTCCCCCATCCTCGCCATTTGAAGGCGGGGACGGGGGCGGGGATTCCCCGTCGGGGAAACGAGGTCCCCGCGGGGCCCCATTCCCCGTTTCCCCACGGAGATTCCCCATTTTTTGTTAATTAACATTAGTTTTAAAATTATATTTTATTTAAAATTTGATTAGTTCACAAAAAATCCATTAAATAAGTTTATCGAATTCTTCATTTTTTAATTCAAGTGATTTTATTTGAAATTTAACTAGTGCACAACATCTTATACATTCAAATAAACATAATTTAAAAATGATCAAATCCATTAAATAAGTTTACAACTTAAAATTCAATAAAGTTTGAATAAAGAAGTCAATTAAAGGCAAACGTCTTATACATCCAAATAAGTTTACAACTTAAAATTCAATAAAGCTCGTCTTTCTCTCTTCAACCCCAGGAAAAGCTCGAACGACCTTCAATCAAATCTTTCTCCTTTCTTGGCATCATCTCATCCTTAGTTGTGAGTATTATTCATTCCTACATTTAAAATGTAATAAACAAATAATGTCACAAAAAAAAAAAAAAAAAACTAGACCACAAAATAATGTTAATCCTTGAGCATAGCTTAGTCACTACGCCATCTTCATCAGAATGGTCTGCATCTTCTAAAACAGTTGCTAAATGTTTAACCATTTCTTTTCTCGTGCTAGTACCTTATATTGTCAAATATTTATAATAAAAGAAAATATTTATTAATAGATTAAATGCTAAAAAGAGGTAAAACAAAATAAACAAACTAACCTATCAAAACTTCAGTTACAATCCAATTTTGAGTGTACATCAAAGCCTCTATCGTCTTCGGATGAAGCTTGTTACGATGTGGGCTTACAATCCTACCACAGGTACTAAAAGCAGACTCTGATGCAACACTAGATAACGGGATGACTAATATGTCTCTTGCAATTTCTTGTAAAATTGGATACTTGACACCATTCAATTTCCATAAACTCAAAATGTCAAAATCGGATGTTCGAGGTAAGACAGGTTCATCCAAATATGCATCAAACTGTTGCTTCTAATTCATATTATTAGAATTTGATATAAACAAGTCATAATCATTAAAATCATCAAATTCTATATTCTGTGAGGTTCCATCTAAATTTCTAGTGTGATAATCATCACCTTCACCTTCACTTTCATACTTCAGCTGATATTATGTTTCCAAATCTGAACCAATTTTTTTAATTCTTTCCACTTCAAGAAAAAAAACTATCTCTATAAATTCTAGGGAAGTAAAACTCAATCAACTTCAATTTGTAACATGGATCTAAAACTGCAGCTATGGCCATTACCCCATGAATTTTCTTCCAATACTTATCAAACTTTGACATCATATTTGAAGTCATGTCTCTTATCTCTTGAATGCCAAAATTAGTCCACTAAGAAATAGCCAATTTCAATTTACAAATTTTTAGGAAAAAAGATTAGCAGTAGGATATTTAGATCTAGAAAATATTTTAGTTTCTCACATATCTCTTTTGCTAATACCCAATCTTGATCCAACGGCAAACACTTGTACTTTGGCTCTCGTTGTTTTAATCGATAAAAAACAACCTTATACTTTAATGCAGTGGCTAACATAAAATATATAGAATTCCACCTAGTACAACAATCAAGACTCAACATCTGACCATCATAAACATTCAACTGTCGAGCAGTTTCCTCAAATTTCTCCTTTTTTTTTTTGTGTATGCACCCAAAAAAACACACTACTACGTACTCTTTCGATCCCATCTCCTATCACTGCCAACCCATCTTTCACAATCAAGTTCAAAATATGAGCACAACACCGCATATGAAATAAACTCCCATCCAATATTAAGTTTCCACACAAACTATCAACAAGCATATTAACCATGGAGTCATTTGTACTACAATTATCTACAGTTACAGATGATAATTTTCGATCAATATTCCAATCTAACAGGCATTCCATTATTTCTTCATGAAGCATCTCAGAAGTGTGTGGAGAAGGGACATATATAAACCTGATTATTTTGTTTTGCAAAACCTAACTATCATCAACAAAATGAGCAGTGACAACCATATAACCTTTTGTTTGGTGGTTGGAAGTCCACATGTCCATTGTAAGGACAATTTTTACTTTGATCTCATTCAACAATGTCATGGTTTTCAACTTTCCAGTCTCATAAATTTTCAAAATCTCCTTTATTGTGTTTCTTAACACCGTCTTAAATAATGGTTGGATGACATTACAAAATTTCCTAAAACCTTCATGCTCAACTATTGAGAGAGGATATTCATGTCTTATTATCATCCTAGCTAATGCTTTTTTTGCAGCTTCCTGATTGAAGTTATATAAACTCAATGTATTGTTCTTCTCCCTGTTAGGATTCAATAGGGATTGTCGTATGTCCTTTTGTCCTTTATATGGACATATCTTAATATGATCATGCAAATGTTTGGTTCCATTTTTACTTTCACCCCTTAATTTTTGTTTGCAATAATTACAAACCGCCTTATCTACTCTATCTATTTTTTGTTTCTTAAAATGGTTCCAAACAACCGATGTCAATCTCCTCTTTAAAGATCTCTTCTCAATATCCTCACCAATAATAACACAATTATCAACGTTCAAATTATCATCATTTGAAGAGCATGAAGTTCAACTTGGGGTTGGATCTGGGATTGGACTTGGAGAATCTTTATTTGCATTGTTTTCAACCTACCAAAGATTTAATTTAAAAACCCCTCTTTAATCTTTAGGTCACATCTTGAACTAGAGAATTGAGAAACTTATGTTAAATGGAATCCTTATAAGAGAAAATGTCTACTTATACATAAACCACTCAATTTGTTATTGATTTTGACATGAAAGATTTTACAAAATATTAGTATTACAAAAAGTTTCAAAGTTGAGTGAAAAGGTTCTCTACTATTTGGAAAAACCAAAATTGAATAAGCACTATATCCTTTTATCTTATTGTGAGAAATCTTTCTCATTTCAACTTAACCATCATCGTTCCTTCAAGAGTCTTTTACCATTGTGGACTTTGAAATCAAACACACAAACAAACCAAACACAAACAAATCTTAATTAACACACAAACAAACCAAACAAATGTATCTTAATTAACAAACAAAAAAAAGTCTGAACAAGAAAACTAAGAAATTCATGGGAAAAAAAGAAACTCGAAAGGAAAACGAAAGGAAATTTTTACCGGCTTCGCGAGTAGGGTGTTTTTTGGCAGTGGACTGGACTCAAGTTTTCAAAATAGGGCAGGAGTCGGGCTCGGCTAGCAGATGGCAGTGGCTTTCCAACTGGTAGACAAGTTTTTTCGGCAGTGGCTTCTTCGCGAGCGACTGTGCGGTTTTTCGACAGTGGCTACTTCACGGCTGGCGGACAAATTTTTCGGCAGTGGCTACTTCACGACTGGTAGTCTGGCGGATAAGTTTTCAAAAGGGAAAAGAGGGACAGACAAGTTATTTGGCGGCTGGGTACTCAAGACAAGAAAGAATCAAAACAGGGAAGGGAATAAGGGAAAGGGAAGGAAGAGGAAGGAGAGGAGAAATGGGCTTTTGCCTTTGGGCTTTTTAATTTTTAATTTTGGGCTTTTTTTTAGATCTTCTTGGCTCCAAAGTCCAAATTTTACCTATAATATACATATATATAAATTAATTATTTTATATTATTCCAAATATATATATATATATAAATAAATAAAAATATATAAAAACGGGGTCGGGGATTAATTGGGGTCAGGGTCAGGGTCGGGGCGGGGATACTGTCCCCATCCCCACCTCGTCCCCCGACAAGGTCCCGATTAATTTTCCCGGTTTGACCCCACCCCCGGTCAAACCGAGGAATCCCCGACCCAAATGGGTCAGGTCCCCGTGAGGACCCGCCCCCGCGGGGTTTTTTGCCAACCCTAGTCTAGTCCAGGATATGATCATTGGACTACTGTTAAAAATATCCTCAAGTATATTAAGAGAACAAGGGACTATATGTTCGTGTATGATGTTAAAGATTTAATCCTTACAAGATATACAGACTCTGATTTTTAGACCGATAAAGATTCAAGAATATATTAGGATCAGTGTTCACTCTAAACGAAGGAGCATTAGTTTAGAGGAGTATAAAGCAAGGTTGTATTGCTGCTCCACCATAGAGGCTGAGTACGTACATGCATATGAGGCGGCAAAGGAGGATGTATGGCTTATGAAGTTCTTAACGGATTTGGAAGTGGTTCCAAATGTGCATATACCTATCACCCTCTATTGTGATAATAGTGGCGCAGTTTCAAATTCTAAAGAACCCAGAAGCCATAAGCGCGGGATTGTGCAACGAGGAGACGTAATCGTCAAACAGATAGCCTCAGAGCACAACATTGTTGATCCGCTTACAAAAGCCCTCGCGACTAAAGTGTTTAAGGGGCATGTACTGAGTCAAGAACTATGAGTTATGTAAATCTAGGGCAAGTGAAAAAAGCCATGGGCATGTGATGTCCTAATTTATTGTATTTATGCTTTTTCTCTCACACTCAACATTATATGTAAAGGACCCCATTGGAGTTTTGATTCAAGTGGGAGTTTGTTGGGTTTTATGTCCTAAAACTCGTGGTTTGTAAACAATAGATATATTCTATTTTACAATAAAGTTGTTATTGAGGTATATTCAATAAAAATATTATTGAGTATGTGAATTTCATTTAATAACTCTAAATTCAATAAACTAAGGACCCTTGGATATAACATGAATATTTAAGCTATATATGGAGACATAAAAGTGGATCAAATTTGAGTAATAGCTAAAACGGTCTATAGTATAGGGATAAGACTGGGTACCTTATCCTATGGATGAAACCCACTTTGTATTTGATACAAACAATGTGATCCTGAATCGTTCATATGGTGAAATGCGAGTGGGAGCATCCTACGCAATGAGTTTGCATAAGACTGGACCATGAAATAGTCACTTTTACTTTATAACGCCGTTTATTGTTAAGAATGACTATTCCAATATGCTGACCTAGGTAACTCGATTTTAATCTTGAGCTAACTATGAACTCCTAGTTATTCAGGATTATCTTTTAATCTGCATGGGTGAGAGTGGCCTGAGTTCGCTAACTCAATAAGCCTACCATTCTATTTCTAGGGATAAGACGGGGTAGATAGCTGGGGACATAGTCTTGCAAGATGAAATTCACTCCTACCCTATTCTAGGAATAGTAGATTGTTGTTCTCTTAAGTGCTGACTCCGAGTCTTGAACAAGAGACCTTTGAAGGAAGCGTGAAGTTTGCAGTGGAAGCAAGATCGTCTCTAATTTTATATTTCATAGAATTAAAAGTTACAAAACAAAAATGATGCATAACAATAAAATTACAACATACTTTAAAGAGGGAATCAGGGAAGAGAAAACGAATTATCCTTGAAGAACAAATCTTCACGAAAACCCTCGACTTGATCACAAACTCTCCTTGTACTGGAATCCCAAATAAAACAAAAACCAAGTGGCCACCATTACAAAAGAACCTTCTATATTCTCTGTAAGGGTCGAGAATTAGTAGGAATGTGTGGGTTCTGTTATATTTTGGGAAGAGGGAGAGAAGAATGAAAGGAAGGAGAGAAAAATTTGCAGAAAGGAAAATTTTCGTTGAGGAAGAGCGTTCTTGTAATCTTCTGTGAAGAAGATGAATATCGTGAAAAACTTAACAACCCACTCCCTCGCACACGTATGATTGAGAGAAAATAGGGAGAGGGAGATACAATTTCTCCTAATTTAATTTTAAAAAAATTAATTTTATAAAATAAAAAAATTAATAAATAACTAATTATTTAATGAATTATTATATATATGTGTGTGTGTGTGTGTGAGATAACCACCTTATCATATAGTATATAATGAACTATGTGTTATATCATATAACACATAACTTATAGTTTTAATATTGTATCAAATACAATATAATCTATAGTTTTAATTTCTCTCAATAATACATGGTATTTAGTATAAATCCAATTCATAGTAAATTCAATTATATGAATCCAATCTATATAATTAGTATTTGAATCATATTCAAATATTTAATTCCTCTAAAAATAAATTTTATATTATAATGTATCAAATACATTATATTAATTATATCACACATATAATTATTTAAATTAATTATATCACATATAATTAATTCCTTCAGTTAATTTGAATAATTCAAATTAATCCAAAATTAATTATCAATAATCCATGTTGAGCTATAGAGGGGACTTTATGGACCTGTAGATTAAAGCTCGAGTGGTACCTGAATAAACAATTAAACTGCTTTAATTAAATGATTCAACATCCATTAACTCTCGGTCACTCCACTAAAGACCGACAGTTACACTTCACACTATAAATATATTTCTGTGTCCATTGGATATAACCAGCCAACAGTGCAATGACTCTTAAAATTGCTCGTAAGTACAGTTGGGCCAAAATTACTGTTTTGCTCTTGTAGTCACATCTAACTTCTTAAGTACCATCGATCCCTAATGATCGACCTTTGGGATTGATGATCTTCTTGGATGATCGCCCTTGGGCTTGTTGATCTTTTTGGATGATTGGCCTTTGGGCTTGTTGATCTTCTTGGATGATTGACCTTTGGGCTTGATGATCTTCTAGGATGATCGACCTTTAGGCTTGTTGATCTTTTTGGATGATCGACCTTTGAGCTTGATGATCTTCTTGAAGGATTAGTGTCCACATGAGGCTTCTGGAGAAACTTGTTTCGTGGAGTTGAACTTGAGTTGGTGTTGATGTTGATGTTGATTTGATGCGATGTGGTTCAATCTCTAGTACTTGATCCTCTGATTCTCTCTCATTCGAATGTGTATGCTTGATTTAAGGAAGTGAAGCACGTGACAATCTTGGGGTTGAAGTCTTGGAAGAATGCTTGTATCTTCAAAGGACTTCGGTCTTCAGAATACTTGTATCTCCAAAGGACTTCAGTCTTCAAGCGTGGTCGGGATGCTTGTATCTTCAAAGGACTTCGGTCTTCAGAACTTTGATATGTCTTATGATCTTCAGAGCTTTAGTGTTTTCTGTTCTTTAGAGCTTCGATATGTCTTCTGATCTTTAGAGCTTTAGTGTCTTCTAATCTTCAAAGCTTTGAAGGAGTTATGTTATTCAAATCTTTGGAGCTTCAAACTTCAGATCTTCAGAGAGATTTTGCCTTCATTTTCTCCAACCTTAATGAAGAGGTAGGGCCTATATTTATAGAAGTTTCTTATGAGCCTTACATGGGCTTGGGCCCAAATTGGGCTTAGTTGGTCTATGGGTCTGGTCTCTAAGCCCAATTAATCTGATTTGGGTCTGATTTGACATTCGGGTCAAATTCAACCTATTTTTGGGCTTAATCAAATTTTAACCTAAATAATAATATCAAATTGGGCCAAAATTAATCTTATCTGATTCAACGGTCATGATGAAACCACGTGACGTCATTGGACTTTGTCTTCAACTTCAATTCGAGACATGTGTCCACTTCTAATTGGTCTCAAATTTGATTATTTGGAATTTGGTCATTAATTTAGTAAATGATGTGACAATTTGTGATTGGTCCAAAATTTCTCCTTCAACAAATGCCCTTTTTCGAGATTTATACACACTTACAGATGGGTGAATCTCGAAAAAGTTGAAGTTGGGATCAGAATTCAAATACATTTGTTCTTGAATTTGACCTAAATTGATATGTTAGTCAAACTATGTATCACTCAAATTTGGAATAAAATTTGGAATATGGCCAAATTTTAATTTGAGATTTTACCCTTATTTGATTTGGATTAAGAATAAAAGCTGAATTTGATTTGAATTTGAGATAAAATTTAGAATATGGCCAAATTTTAATTTGAGATTTTATTGCAATTTGATTTAGATTGAGGAAAAAAGCTAAAATTTGACTTGATTTTGAGATAAAATTTGGCCATATTCCAAATTTTATCTCAAAATCAAGTCAAAATTTGGAATATGGCCAAATTTTAATTTGAGATTTTATCATAGTTAGATTTGGATTTAAGATAAATTTTGGAATATACCCAAATTTTAATTTCTCCTTATCCTCAATTTATTTTGATTGAAGATAAAAATTCAAGTTTGAATAACTTTAAAATTTGGAATATGACAAAATTTTAATTTGGGATGAATTTTAGATCTTCCCACAATTTGGTTTGGAAATAGGGACAAGAGCCTAAATCTGGATGAGTTTGATATAAAATTTGGAAGTGTCCAAATTTGAATTTTACATCAATTTGAGATTTTATCTTAATTTAATTTGACTTGAGGATAAAAACATTGGAATTTGGATGATTTAGATTTTGGATAAAATTTGGAATATGTCCAAATTGAAAAATTTTGAGCTTTATCTCCAATTTAATATGGTTAGGAGATAAAAGTCTAGAAATTTGAAATTAGTATGAAATTTGGATTTAATTGAAGAAAAAAAGTTTAAATTTTATTCCCAATTTAATTTGATTTTGAATAAAATTTGGAATATGTCTAAATATTTTTAAGATAAATTCGAGGACAAAATCTAATAAGATTAAATTAAATAGGGAATTTGTTTAATTTAATTTGAAATCAGGATGGAATCAAATTAGAAAATCTAATAAAAATCTAATATTTTAAATCAAATCTTTATTTGATTTGGATTTTCTAATTTGTTATGGAACCTAGGCAACCTCTATAAATAAGACCCCAAACCCCTCCATTATCATCATTTCCTCCTCTTCTTCTAATCTTTCCTTTCTCTCATTTTCTTTTCTTCCTTCTTTCTCTCTCTCTTTTTTTTTTTTTTTTTTTTTATCTTTTCTTTCTTCTTTTTTTTCACCATTCTTTTCTTCTTTTTTTTTTCCTTTCAAATTTTTTTCCTTTCTTTCGTTTTTCTTTCTTTCTTTTCTTTTCTTTTTCTTTTCTTTTTCTTTTCTTTTTATTTCTTTTGATCTTTTTTTGTTTCATTTTCTTTTTTTTTTAACTTCTTTTTTTTTTCTTCCAAGCGAAACTGCAATTGAATTTTGGAGATGAAGCGAAGCCACATTTGACTTTTTGAGATGAAGCAAAGCTGCATTTGACTTTTGGAGATGAAGCACTTGTGAAGATGAAGCGAAGTCGCACCTGACTTGTGGAGATGAAGCAAAGCTGCGCCTGACTTGTGGAGATGAAGCGAAGTTGCACCTAACTTGTGAAGATGAAACGAAGCCGTGCCTGACTTGTGGAGATGAAGCGAAGCCGTGCCTAACTTGTGGAGATGAAGTGAAGCCGCATCAGACTTATGGAGATGAAGCAAACCACGCCAGACTTTTGGAGATGAAGCAAGCCACACCAGACTTGTGGAGATGACGCGAGCCACGCCATACTTGTGGAGATGAAGCGAACCACGCCAGACTTGTGGAGATGAAGCGAGACACGCCAGACTTGTGGAAATGAAGCAAGCCATGCCAGACTTGTGAAAATGAAACGAGCCACGCCAGACTTGTGCAGACGAAGCGAGCCACGCCAGACTTGTGGAGATGAAGCGAGCCACGCCAGACTTGTGGAGATGAAGCGAGCCATGCCAGACTTGTGGAGATGAAGCGAAGCCGCGCCAGACTTGTGGAGATGAAGCGAAGCCACAACAGACTTGGGAGATTAAGCGAGCCACGCCAGACTTGTGAAGATGAAACGAGCCACGCCAGACTTGTGAAGATGAAGCGAGCCACGCTAGACTTTTGGAGATGAAGCGAAGCCGCGCCTGAGTTGTGTAGATGAAGCGAAGTCGCGCCTGACTTGTGGAGATGAAGCAAAGCTGCACCTGACTTGTGAAGATGAAGCGAAGTCGCGCCTGACTTATGGAGATGAAGCGAAGCCACAACAGACTTAGGAGATTAAGCGAGCCACGCCAGCCTTGGGAGATTAAGTGGGCCATGCCAGTCTTTAGAGATAAAGCGAGTTACGCCAAACTTTGGAGATGAAGCGAAGCCGCGCCATCAGTTTGGAGTTGTAGTGAAGCCACGCCATGACTTTGGAGATGAAGCGAAGCCATGCCATCAGTTTGGAGATGAAACGAAACGAAGCCACACCATGACTTTGGAGATAAAGCGAAGCCGCATCATGACTTCGTAGATGGAGACATTGAAGATAAAGTCGAGCCATGCACACCGACCATGAACTTGAAGATGGAGCGGAGCCATGCACACTGACCTTAAACTTAAAGATGGAGCGGAGCCGCACACATCGACCTTGAACTTGAAGATGGAGCAGAGCCAAACACATCGACCTTGAACTTGAAGATGGAAGTGGAGCCATGCATACCAATCTTAAACTTGAAAATGGAAGTAGAGCCATGCACACCAATCTTGAACTTGAAAATGGAAGCGGGCCATGTACGTCGATCTTGAACTTGAAGATGGACAAACATTGATGGAGCCTCTGAACTTGAAGATGGAGGAGCATCGACGAAGCCTCTGAACTTAAAGATGGAGAAGCATCGACGAGACCTTTGTGCTTGAGTTTGACAAAGCATCGACAAATTCTCCGCATTTGAGTTTGACAAAACATCGACAAATGTTCCATATTTAAGTTTGATGAAGCATCAATGAATCATCGGCATCTGAGCTTGACAAAGCATCAGATAATCCTTTGCATTTGAGGTTGAAGTATCGATGAATCCTTTGCATTTAAGTTTGAAATATCGGCGAATCCTTCGCATTTGAGCTTGACGAAGTATCGACGAATCCTATGCACTTGAGCTTGAAGTATCGGTGAATCCTTCACAATTAAGTTTGACGAAGCATTGGCGAATGCTCCACATTTGAGTTTGATGAAGCACCAATGAATCTTCGGTAGTAGGCTTGACTTTGCGACTTTGAGCATAAAGATGGCATTGCAAAGCCTCCAAACTTGAGCACGAAGATGGAGAATTATCGATGAAACCTTTGAACTTGAAGATGGAGAAACATTGATGGAGCCTCTAAACTTAAAGATGAAGAAGCATCGATGGAGCCTCTGAACTGAAAATGAAGGAGCATCGATGGAGCCTATGAACTTGAAGATGAAGGAGCATCAATGAATCCTTCGAATTTGTAGATTGGGCATCGAAGAAGCCTCTGAACTTGAAGATGGAAGGAAATCGACGAAACTTCTAAATTTGAAGATGGAGGAACATCGACGAAGCTTTTGAACATGAAGATGGAGGGCATATGATCCAACCCTTGAACTTGGAGAAGGAGAAACAATAATGCAGACATCGAATTTGGAGATGGAGAGACATCAATGCAACCATCGAAGTTAGTGTTGTAGAAGCAATAGTGCAACCCTCGAACTTGGAGATGGGGGAGCAACAATATGACCATCAAATTTGAAGATGGAGAAATAGCGGTGCAACTATCAAAGCAGCAGTCTGATCCTCGAACTTGGAGATGAAAAAACAGTAGCGCCAACATCTTTGTAGAGGAGGCAGAACTGCAATAACTTTTAGAGAAGAAGCGAAGCTACAGGGAATAATATTTTTTAGGAGAAGCAGGGAAGTTGCACCAAAATTGAACTTCGAAAAGGAAGAAACGAAACATCCAAATTTTACTTCAAAGAGAAAGTGGTGAAGCCTCCGAACTTGACTTTGAAGAGGAAGCGAAGCGCCATTCCAAGTGTGTGCTTTTAATTTATCGTGTTAGCTTCTTAAAGGGGTGAACATCTTCAATTTGTTGTGTTGTCTTCAACAGGGATGAACATCTTCAATCTGTCATATAGCGCCATATGTAGGGTGATTATGGTACTTTTTTTTTATGGACTAAACTTAAATTTCTTTAAGTTGCCTACGTACCCTTAAAGAAAGGGATCTAGTCATGATATAGTTCAAATGTTTTTTTTGTTTGCTGGACTGAACTTGAAGTTTCTTTCAAGCTGCCTATGTACCCTTTATAATGTGGGGATCAAGTTATAATGTAGTTCAATAAAGATTTTTTTTGGGTTGTTCACCTTTTAAGCTCATGCAGGCTAGGAGCACCATGCAGTTTAGGCTCTTGCGATAAGGAGCTTCTTCATTTAAACTTTAGAAGCTCTTATTTCATCATGGTTTTGATCATCCTCTTCATTTGTAGGATTCGTTAATATGATGAGTTTTGGCTTCACTATCAAGGAACCTTCTATACTTATGTAAACGAAAAATTTCCTTTTCATGTATGAAAGGACACGACTGTGAAACTTTCGTCGTTGTTTTCTTTATGGAATGACGTTGCCTTCAAGATTTTCATCCTTCCTTTATGTTGATCGCCTGTTGTCTTGAGACGATAAAAATAGATGTTGAAGGTCGATCTTTCTTTGATGTGGATATACTTAGCCTTTTGAAGGCTGAAGTTCGAGTAAAAGTAGTCGTTGGACATTGGTCTTCTTCTCCCACCGTGGCCATACTCAATCTTTGAAATACTGAAGATCGAGCACTTAAAGTCTTAATACGATCGAAGACAAAAGTTCTTTGCTTCATTTCTTCTGAGTCGTTGATTTCTTCGACAGTTATATGATTGTTGTCAACTTCCACTATGCACAGTGTGACATGCAATAACTTCTGATACTTTCTCTAGATGATTATTGAGAAAGCTTCTTGGGAGAAATTCTGCCAAAGTTGCCGACCATCGAAATTAAAGGAAGTCCTTGTCTTCTTTCTTATCAGGTTTAGGCTTCTATGTCATCTTTTTGTCTTTCTTTTTATGAGTTTTGTTCCTTCTTCTATATCTTCGATAGGAACACGACTCTTTTTGGGTGGAGTTTGGTTGTCTTCTTTTTCGACGAGTTAGAACTATCCACCCTTTGTTGTCATCTTCAATGAGATCATCTTTGCTTCAGAAATCTGTTGTTAGAATCTCTTGTTGAAATCGAACGACTATAGGCTCAAAAGTCCCAAACTGGATGAAGCTTTCTCTTTGATCATGAGATGCAAACGGTGTTAGAACACTTGAAGTCATCGCTACTGTTGCGTGATTTGTTTGAGTTATTTCATTGAGCTCCAACTCAATCTTCTTTTCACGAGCCAACTTTAGAATAAGCTCCTTCAGCTGGAAGCACTTTTCAACCGAGTGACTAACGACTTGATAATACTTACATAGTTAGAATCATCTATTTTCCTTGCTTGTTTCGGTCGCTTACATTCCGACAGTTGAATAAGTTGTTTCTCTAATAATTGCTCCAACATGTCGGCACTATAAGAGTCAGGAAATGGATAAACCTTCTCCTGTCTTTCTTTGAGAGTTAGACGACGCTTCTGGCTGCTATCATGTTTTCTTTCAAACTTTGTTTCTTTTTCTTTGGAGGAAAATTCCAGCGGGGTCATCTGAATGACCATAGATTCTCTTGTAGCACTACTCATGATCTCTTCAGTCCCCTTCATTTCTTCCTTATCCTTTCTTTCTTTAGGGACTAGGAAATCTTTAGTTCCCCTGTTGGCGATGCTCAACTCCATATTATGAGCTCGTGTTGCCAGCTCCTCAAATGTACGAGGCTTTATCCCTTGTAGAATGTAGAGAAATTCCCAGTTCATACCTTCGGTGCACATCTCCACTGCAGATAATTCAGTGAGTCTATCTTTGCAATCTAGACTCAGAGCTCTTCATCGGTTGATATAATTGATGACCGACTCTCCCTTCCACTATTTTGTGTTTGTCAGCTCCATCATGCTAACGGTGCACCTTGTGCTATAGAAGCGGTCGATGAACTCTCTTTCCAACTGTTCCCAGCTGTCAATCATTTTCAATTCTAAATTAGTATACCAATCGAAAGCGTGTCCTTTTAAGGTACGGACGAACTACTTGACTAGCTGGTCTCCTCTAGTACCTACATTTTCACAGGTTTCAATGAAGTGAGCAACATATTGTTTCGGATTCCCCTTTCTATTGAACTGCTAGAACTTTGGAGGTTGATACCTACCTGGCATTCTCAAGTTGTCGATTCTTTTGATGTACGACTTGGAGTACATAAAGAAGAATTGTGATGGTCCTTTGTACTGAGCTCTTATGGAGTTTGTAATCATATCCTGCAGCTGTTGAATTGACAGGGTGGTGACAAAGGTAGATTGTTGCAGCTGGTCTTCCTGCAAGATAGTCTTTCCTTTGTCATTGGCTTTTGTAGCTAGAGATTAACTCGACTCAGCAGTTTCTTGAACCTGTATTTCATCTTTTAAAGCAGTAATTTCATGATCTCGCTCTTCTACAGCTTCCATTAGGAGATTTATCTTTATCTCCATCTCTGTCATAGCCGACTCAGTCGTTACGTCAGTCATCATGACAGACACTACATCAAAATATGATTCTTTCTCTGATAGATCAGTAGCAGAAGCATAGTTGTCGAATAAGAGATTTTCTCTGATGACGATCCTACCTTTAGAAGATTCCATTAGCTGGTCGCAAATTTCCTCCGTGATGACAGAGCTTATATGAATGTTGTTTGTGATGGTAGCTTTGGATGCAGCTTTATTTGGCGCCATTTGTAGATTTATTGACTCGAATGACGAGCGAGAGATGAGAGGTAGAGATGTCCCATCAGGCGTGCCAATTTGTTCGCACGAGATTTCAAGAATAATTTATTTTGTTGAACTTGAATTTTGTACTTGTATTAATTTTATGGAAAGTGAGTACAATCTCTAAAACATAGTATTTTGATGCTTTCAAAGTAAACTATAATCTTTAAGCTGGTTGATCTTCTTGAACGATCGACCTTTAGGCTTGTTAATCTTCTTGGGTGATCGACCTTTGGGCTTGTTGATTTTCTTTGATGATCGGCCTTTGGGCTTGATGATCGCCCTTGGGCTTGTTGATCTTCTTGGATGATCGGTCTTTGGGTTTGTTGATCTTATTAGATGATCGACCTTTGGGCTTGATGATCTTCTTAGAGGATTAGTGTTCGCACGAGGCTTCCGGAGAAACTTGTTTCGTGGAGTTGAACTTAAGTTGGTGTTGATGTTGATTTGATGCGATGTGGTTCGATCTCTAGTACTTGATCCTCTGATTCTCTCTCATTTGAATGCTACGTTTGATTTGAGGAAGCGAAATGCGTGATGATCTTGGGGTTGAAGTCTGGGAAGAATGCTTGTATCTTCAAAGGACTTCGGTCTTCAGAATAGTTGTATCTCCAAAGGACTTTAGTCTTCAAGTGTGGTCAGGATGCTTGTATCTTCAAAGGACTTCGGTCTTCAGAATTTTGATATGTCTTATGATCTTCAGAGCTTTAGTGTCTTCTAAGCTTCAAAGCTTTGGAGGAGTTATGTTCTTTGGATCCTTGGAGCTTCAAACTTCAGATCTTCAGAGAGATTTTGTCTTCATTTCCTCCAACCTAAATGAAGAGGTAACGTCTCTATTTATAGAGGTTTCTTATGGGCCTTACATGGGTTTGGGCCCAAATTGGGCTTGGTTGGTCCATAGGTCTGGCCTCTGAGCCCAATTAATCGGATTTGGGTCTGATTTGACATTCGGGTCAAATTCAACCTATTTTTGGGCTTAGTTGAATTTTAACCTAAATAATAATATCAAATTGGGCAAAAATTAATCTTTTCTGATTCAATGGTCACGATGAAACTACGTGGCATCATTGGACTTTGTCTTCAACTTCAATTCGAGACACATGTCCACTTCTAATTGGTCCCAAATTTGATTATTTGAAATTTGGTCATTAATTTAGTAAACGACGTGACAATTTGTGATTGGTCCAAAATTTATCTTCTCAAGAATAATATGAAAAATAAAATAAATTTTGAAGTTTGTAGAGAGAGTAACAATTGTGGCTTTTTTTTTTTTTTTTTGCTAATTTTGAGGATTGTAAAATATGAAAAGTTGAAATAATTTCGGAGAAGATGAAGTATAAAAAGAAGGAAAATGAGGGTAAAAATCATATTTTGATTTGGATCATTGGATTGATAAAAAAGTAAAATAGAAGGTGGCAATTGAAAGGGAAAAAATAAAATATAAAATAAATATTTTTTTGAAAAAAATATTAAGTAACCAACGGCCACTTTTTATATATATATATATTTTTAACTTTTTTCTTAAAGTGACCATTGGTCATTTTATATATATTTTTAATTTTCAACCAAAAAAATTTCTTTTAAATCTCTTTTCTTTTAATAAAACTAAAATCCCACCAAGTGCAATTTTGAGCTTCATATGTCACTCACCTTATAGTAGTTCCAAGTGATACTATCTAATTGTTTCAATTTGATGATTAATTTACTACGTCACAGTCTCAGGTATTTTTCCGTTACATTTCTTTTGGCCATATCTTTTTCATCCGATCTCCGATTTGAGTGATTAAAAAAGTATCAGAATCATTGTTCTGAGCTTTACGCTATGAATTATTTAAAATAATAAAATTATTAGTAAATAAAATCAAATTTTTTATCATCAAAATATTAATTAATTAATTAAAATTAATGAATTTGATCTTAAGGGCCGAAAAGTCAACAATCTCCTCCTTTTTTATGATGACAAACCATAGAAAAAAAAACTTGAAATGCTCATAATTATAGCAACACATGTGATCAATAAATAATTCCAAAAGGAACAATCATTCAACACAATCATAATACATTTTTCGTATACTTCTCCTCCTTTAGAATCATAAAAAAGAATAATAAATATATAAATGCTCCCCCTAAAAATATGCATTATATAATAGTATTAAGTAAGATAGGAAATCAAGATGCATCACAACGAATAATACCAAGCTCAAGCCTATTTTTGCAAAAACTTTCTTCATTCAAAGACTTGGTAAAAATATCCGCTAATTGATTATTAAAGCTTACAAATTGAAGAGTAATATTACCATTTTGCACATGCTCTCTAATAAAATGATGCCTAATATCAAATGCTTAATCCTAAAATGATGGATAGGATTCTTAGTCAAATTAATAGCACGTATTATCACAAAATATGGGCACACTATCAATCCAAAATTACAAAGAGTTTGTTTCATCCGAATAATTTGTACACAACAACTAACAATCGCAATATATTTCGCTTCGGTAATGGATAAAGCAATTTGCTTTTTACTATACCAAGATACTAAGGAACTACCAAGAAATTGGCAAATCCCACTAGTACTCTTACAGTCAAGTAAACTACCGGCAAAATCTGCATCGGAATATCCAACCAAATTAAATTCAACATTTATAGGATACCACAAGCCTACATCAATAGTTCCAAGCAAATATTTAAATATTCTTTTAATGGCATGCAAATTTGATTCCTTAGGACAAGATTGAAATCTAACACATAGACATACAATAAACATGATATTGAGTCTACTATCGGTCAAATAAAGTAAAGATCTTATCTTACCTCGATAAGTCTTAATGTCCACGCATTTACCTTTTTCATCTTTGTCAAGCTTAGTGGTAGTGCTCATAAGAGTTTTTGCAATTTTACCTTCATAGAATTTGAACCTCTTTAGAAAATCCCTTGTGTATTTTTCTTGACTTATGATACCATCCTTGAGTTGTTTGATTTGGAGTCCAATAAAGAAATTAAGTTCTCCATCATACTCATCTTAAACTCACTATGCATACACTTAGAAAATTCTTCACACAAAAATGGATTAGTTGAACCAAATATAATATCATCAACATATATTTGTACTATAAGCATATCATTATCCTCAACCTTAATAAAGAGAGTAGTATCATTTTTTTTTTCATTTTAAAGTCATTCTCAAATAAAAAGTTGTTAAGCTCATCATACCAAGCTCCTTGGGCTTGTTTTAAGCCATAAAAAGCCTTTTTTAACTTATTTGGAAATAGCAGGGCCCTCAGAACAACGAACTGTAAGCCGTCACGGCAGTCAAGCGAAGAGCAAAATCTGCAAAACAGAAACTCATTATAGACTGAGTCGTGGAGCTCGCTCTCTTTAAGACGTTTTGCGGCTCTGCCCGTGCAAGCAGGTCTGAAAACTATCACGTCGTCCCTAGGATAAAACAACCAAATGAAAATCGATCGAAAATGCACCGTAATCGATTGGAACGTACACCCTTTCTAAACTCACTGCTCGAAAAGCTAAGATGGAGGAGGAGAGGAAAATGAAGTGAGAATTTTGAAAATAAATTCTATGTCTTACAAACTGCTGAAGGCCTCGCCTTTTATAGGCCTTCAGCATCGAAACAAACCATTTTAAAATTAATCAACAGACCATTTTAAAAATTAATCAACGGACCATTTTAAAAATAATCAACGGACCGTTTTAAAAATAATCAATGAACCGTTTTAAATATAATCAATAGGCCGTTTTAAATATAAATTTGCACCCAACAATCCCACACTTGGAAATTTAAACAAAACAAGAAGAGAGAAAAGATTTTTATCGAGCAGTTTCAGTCTATACAACACTGTGCATAAGCAAAGGTGTCTTACGACTTGAACCTTTACATAGTGTAGATGATTCAAAATATACTAGAGTAACCCTTGGTTTTGAACTCTATCTCTAATAGCATCTCACACAGAGTGTCATAGGGTGTAGTACGAAAGCCCGTGCTTTTAAGGCCTAGCACGTGAATCTCGGTTTAGTGAATGCTCTAGAGAGTTTGCCTAAAAACTCCATAGGAAGCAACCCTCACTTCCACATTCACACAGGTGAGTCTATCAAGGGTACTCTTGTAGCAGGTACCCCACTTGTCATCAAGTATAAATCTCATTAAGAACTGAGTTCAACCTTTCTTACGCTTTAGGATATCATGCTCAGACTTTAAGTCATAGGAATGGAACTCTTTTTTGGTTTAGCATAATTTACTATATATCACTCGTGATTAGTTATTACCCGTTGAACCTGTTTCTTGGGATCTCCAGTCTATAGGTTGGGTTTTCCTCACTGTGATTCATTTTTCGATAGACATGAGTCCCATCCTTTCTGAGGTTCTGAAAATCTTTTCTTTGGCTAGTCCTTTCGTCAAAGGATCTGCCAAATTTTCATCAGTCCGTATATGATCCACTCTAACTGCACTAGTAGTGAGAAACTATCTAATGGTACTGTGCTTACGACGTATTGACGTCTCTTTCCATTGTAGTAACGGTTCTGAACTTTTGTGATTGCTGTAGTACTATCGCAATAGATTAATATGGTTGGTACTGACTTTTCTCATAAGGGAATCTCTGATAGCAGACTTCAAAGCTAGCCTGCTTCTTCACTAGCTTTCGCTAGTGCTATCATTTCTGACTCCATCGTAGATTGGGCTAAAATAGTCTGTTTCTTGGACTTCCAAGAGACAGCTCCACTAGCTATATTAAAGATATAGCCACTTGTAGCCTTTGAATCATCCGAAAGAGAGTTCCAATCAACATCGCTGAACCCTTCCAGAACAGCGGAAAACTTTTGATAATGTAATCCTAGGTTTTGGGTTTTCTTTAAGTATCGCATGACCCTTTCTATAGCATTTCAATGCTCTTTACTAGGTCTGCTTGTAAACCTGCAAAGTAGTCCTACAACATAAGCTATGTCAGGCTTAGTGCAGTCGGCAATGTATCTAAGACTACCTATGATGCTCGCATACTCAGATTGATTAACACTGTCATCAGTATTCTTGAACAACTTGACACTAGGGTCATAAGGAGTACAGGCTGGTTTACACTCAAAGTAATTATATTTCTTTAGAATCTTTTCTATTTAGTGAGATTGATCTAAAGAAATTCCCTTTTCAGACCTATTTACTTTTATGCCTAAGATTACACTAGTTTCTCCTAAGTCTTTCATGTTGAAGTTCGCACTCAATATTGATTTTACATCATTTATGACGTGCAAGTTCGATCCAAAGATCAATAAATCATCTATATATAGACACAAGATAGTGCAAAGATTATTATCAAACTTATGATAAATGCATTTGTCACTTTCATTGACCTTGAAACCTTTAGATAGGATAAGGTTGTCAAATTTTTTATGTCATTGCTTAGAAGCTTGTTTTAGTCCATAGAGAGATTTGTCTAATTTACACACCTTATTTTCTTGACCATGGACAACAAAACCCTCAGGTCGTTCCATGTAAATCTCCTCTTCAAGTTCACTGTTTAGAAAAGTGGTTTTTACATCCATCTAATGTACTACGAGGTTATAAAGAGCAGCGAGAGAGAACAGGACACGGATAGAGGTAATTCTAGTGACAGGGGAGAAGGTGTCAAAGAAATCTACGTTTTCTCTCTATCTAAAACCCTTCGCTACTAACTTGGTTTTAAATTTGTCGACAGTCCCATCAGGTCTAAGTTTCCTCCTTAAGATCCATTTGCACCTTATTGCCTTACATCCTGGGGGTAGATCTACTAAGTGCCAAGACCTATTTGACTCAAGTGAGTCATCTCATCATTTATGGCTTCTTACGATAGGTTGACATCTACCGAGGACAGGGCAGCTCGTAGATCTTTAGGGTCTTCTTCTACATTGTAGGTCAAGAAGTCATTTCCAAAATCTTTGGCGGTTCTAGCTCTTTTGTTTCTTCTAGGTCCTGGGTCAGTTTCCTCTCTAGGGTTAGGATTTCTAACTAGAGTCATACCACTTGAACCAAAGCCCCCACTATTCCTTGATTTAAAAGGAAACCTATCTTCAAAGAAGTTGGCATCATTTGACTCAATGATTACTTGGTTCACTAGATCATAGAACCTGTAGGCTTTACTATTTAAGGCATAACCTATGAACACACACTCATAAGCTCTACTAGCCAACTTTCTCCTTTTTGGGACAGGAATCCTTACAAAGGCTAGACAACCCCATGTTCTAAAGTAGGACAAGTTTAGTTTCTTATTCTTGAGAATTTTGTAAGGTGAAGTTTTATTTTTAGATTTCGGGATTCTATTTAGGATATAACACATGGTAAGGATGACCAATAAGACGCGGCTCCTGAACTAAGCAAAATAGCAACTACTAACTCAGCTAAAGTTCTATTTTTCCTTTTGGCTTTTCCGTTCATTTTAGGAGAATAAGGTGCGGTCTTTTCGTGTATTATTCCTTGTGAGTTAAAGAATTCACTAAAACTGTCCGAGTCGTACTTGGTTTCCCTATCACTACGAAGTCTTTTAAATTTTCTATTAAGCTGATCTCTATTTCAAAAACAAAAAGTTTGAAGGCATCAAAAGCATCACTTTTGTTTTTCAGCAGGTATACAAAAGTAAAATCAGAGCAGTCGTCAATAGAAGTAATGAAATATCTTTTACTGTTCCTAGTCAATATGCCATCAAATTCACAGACATCAGAATGAGTCAAATCTAGAGGCTTAGAATTTCTAAGTACAGATTTATGCGGAGTTTTAGTAATTTTAGTCTGATTACAATACTCGCATTTATCAAAATTATTCGTGGATAACTTAGGTATCATTTCCAGCCTAATCATGTTACTAATTAAATTCTTATTCACATGACAGAGTTTAGCATGCCAAATATTCATAGAACACAACATATACACAGAAGATTTCATTTTATTAAGGTCTAGATTTAATTTGAACATTCCCTCAGTTGCATACCCTTTCCCTACAAATACATTATTTTTGGTAAGGGTATATAGGTCTGCCTCTATAGTTTGAGTAATCCTAACTTTGTTTAGGAGATAGCCCGAAACCAAATTCTTTCGTATCTTCAGAGTGTGCAGAACGTCCTTCAACGTGAGGGTCTTCCTAGAGGTAAACTTCAGGGTCTACCCAGGTTTATTACAATTAAAGCAGAGGAACTGTACCATTTCTCCTGAAGGGGGTTTCTATTTTTTCTGTTGGTTCTGGTTGCTGGAGCCACGGTTCTGACCTTTTCTCTTTGTCCCCTTAGGTTTTTGGTCAGGTTTTACCACGACAAAGGCAGTTTCTTAGATACTGCGTTCACCTCCTCCCTCTGGTCCTGCTTCCGGGCTTCCTCTTCGATCCTTAGCCGGGTTATAAGACTCTCCAAGGAGAACTCCTTGGTCTTATGCCTCAAAGTGTTCTTAAAGTCCTTCCACAAGGGGGGCAGTTTATCAATAATAACAACAACTTGGAATTTTTCGTCTAAAGGCATACCTTCAGTAATTATCTCGTGAGATATCTTCTGGAGTTCATGGGATTGGGCCTCCACGGATATGTCATCCGTCATCTGGAACTTGAGATAACGGCTAACCGCATATTTCTTCGACCTGGCCTCCTCGGTGTCATACTTCTTTTGCAGGGCATCCTAGACCTTCTTCGCTGTCTTCATTGTACTGTAGTAGTCATATAGATCATCAGTCAAACCATTTAAAATGAAATTCTTACATAGAAAGTCTTTCTCCTCCCAGCCAGCAACTTCTTTTATTTGTTGTTCAGTTGGTTCTTCCAAAGAGACAATCGGCTTAGCGTTGGTACAAGCTTCGACAACTTTCTTGACGGCGAGGAAGAACAACATCTTTTGCTTCCACTGCTTGAAGTTCGCTCCTTCGAACCAGAATGGACGGTTGAGGTTAGATATCTCATTGTTGCTACTGAAGGCCATTGAAGATGTCGAAACGTCTTAAAATTGTTGGAAATAGCAGGGCCCTCAGAACGACAAACTACAAGCCGTCAAGGCACGACGGTCAAGCGAAGAGCAAAATCTGCAAAACAGAAACTCGTTATAGGCTGAGTCGTAGAGCTCACTCTCTTTAAGGCATTTCACAGCTCTGCCCAAGTGTGCAAGCAGGTCTGAAAATTGTCACGTCGTCCCCAGGATAAAACAACCAAATGAAAACCGATCGGAAATGCACCATAACCGATCGGAACGTACACCCTTTCTAAACTCACTGCTCGGAAAGCTAAGATGGAGGAGGAGAGGAAAATGAAGTGGGAATTTTGAAAATGAATTATATGTCTTACAAACTGCTGAAGGCCTTGCCTTTTATAGGTCTTCAGCATCGAAACCGCCCGTTTTAAAATTAATCAACGGACCGTTTTAAAAATTAATAAATGGACCGTTTTAAAATAATCAACGAACCGTTTTAAAAATAATCAATGGACCATTTTAAATATAATCAATGGACCATTTTAAATATAGATTTGCACCCAACAACTTATAAACATGATTAAGCAAACCAAAACTTTCAAAACCTAGAGGTTGTTCTACATAAACTTCTTCCATAATACAACCATTTAAAAAGGCACTCTTCACATCCATTTGATACAAAATGAAATTCTTATAAGAGGCAAAAGCAAGCAACATTCTAATAGCTTCTAATCTAGCAACCGGTGCAAAAGTTTCTTCATAATCTATACCTTCTTCTTGACAATAAACTTGAGCTACAAGCCTACCTTTATTTCTAATGATATTTCTATTTTCATCCATTTTATTTCTAAATACCCATTTAGTTCTAATTATAGATGCATTAGAAGGCCTAGAGACTAATTCTCAAACTTTTTTTTTTCTTTCAAATTGATTTAATTTTTCTTGCATAGTTAAAATAAAAAATTCATCACATTCGACATCTTTAAAACTTTTTGTTCAATTTGAGAAACAAAAGCAAGATTACTAAATAAATTAAGAGAAGAGTGAGCTTTCACACCTTGTAAGATCACCAAGAATCAAATCCTTGGGATGGGATGTAGCATATCTCCACTCTTTAGGCATGGATGAAGAATCATCTTCCTTCTTTTCATTGATGCTCACTTCTTGCATACTCGAGACAATTTCTTTGCCTTTGTCACTAACAAATAAATCTTCAAAACCTTTTTCTAAATCATCACTACAAATAGACTCATTAGAAACATTATTACATGATTCATCAAACACAACATGCATAGATTCCTCAATAACTAAAGTTCTCTTATTGAAAACTCTATAAGCTTTACTAGTAGAGAAATATCCTAGGAAAATACCAACATCCGTCTTAGAATCAATTTTTCCAAGCTTTTCTTTGTTATTCAAAATAAAACATTTGCAACAAAAAACTTTGAAATACCCAATATTTGAAATTTTTCCATGCTAAAGCTTATAAGGAGTTTTATTTATAGATGGTCTAATTAAAACTCTATTTAAAAACATAGCAAGCGGTATTAACGGCTTTCGCCCAAAAATATTTTGGTAGACCATACTCATTCAATATTGACTTAGCAAATTCTTGCAAAGTACGATTTTTTTTCAACCACACCATTTTGTTGAGGAGTCATTGGAGACGAAAAATTATGAGAAAAATCATTTTCTTCACAAAAAACTTTAAAAGCATCATTACAATTCTTCTCCGTGATTGCTCCTAATTTTAGAAATAAAAAATTCTTTTTTCATTATGAACTCTTTTAGCAAAACTAATAAAACTTTTTAAAGCATTATCCTTATGTTTTATCATCAAAACCCAAGTAAATCTAGAAAAATCATCAACTATCACAAAGGCATAATAATTTCCTCTATAGCTAGCAATTCTAGAAGGGCCAAATAAGTCAATGTGTAATAGTTGTAGGGGTCTAGTAGTAGAGATCACATTTATAGATTTGAAAGAAGACTTAGTTTGTTTTCCCTTTGACAAGCATCACAAACTTTATTTTTGTTATATTTAAATTTAGGAAGACCTCTAACCAATTTTTTTTTGGAAATCTTTGAAATTAAGTGCATGCTAGCATGTCCTAGTCTTCTATGCCATAACCAAGAGTCATTATGCAATACGGAAAGACATTTATCAATAATAGGACAATCATTCAAGTCAATGGTATAACATTTTCATCCCTATTTCCAACAAATATGACTTTTCTATCACAAGCATTTTCAACAATGCAATTATTTTTAACACATACAATTCTAAATCCTTTGTCACACAATTGACTAATACTAAGTAAATCTTGCTTTAAACCATCAACTAAAAGCACATTTTCAATCCAAATAGAAGATTCATTACCTATATTGCTCTTGCCAATAATTTTACCTTTCTTGTTATCACCAAAAGTTACCATGCCTTCATCATTTTTGGAGAAAGAAATAAACTTGGATCGGTCTCTGGACACGTGCCTTGAGCAACTACTATCCAAGTATCACTTATTTTTCTTGGAAGCTTTCAAACAAATCTACAAACAAAATAATCAAGTTTGATTCTTTGGTACCCACTTGTTTGGGTCCAACAGTGTTAGCATTTACAAATTTAGGGATCCATTTCATTTTTACATTAGCATTACAAGCATTGAATCTAGATAAGTAACAAGAATAAGCTTTATGACCATATTTGCCACAAGAAAAACAAACAACATTATGCAAGGATTTATCTCTAACAACAAATTTATGCACTTTATTCTTCTTGAAAAAATTCTTTTTTGGAGCATTGGAAGACTTTGCTCTTTGAGAAAAGTTTCTTCTTGAAGAAGTAGTGTAACCATACTTCAATTTCAAGCACTTAGGTCTAATATGACCTTCAACACTATAATTATGACATATAGGCACAAAACTAGATTTAGCATTATTAGACACAACGTTAGGCATATTAGCACTATAAAAGATTCTTTAACAAATATAGTTTTAGAACTTGAAGGAGTAGAACATTCATCAATATAAAACCTCTCTTATCACCAAAAGGCTTACCTACTTCAATTATTTTGTCCAATCTTTGAGCACCCATTATCAACCTTTTAATAGACTTTTTAGCTCTATCAAGTTCTTGCAAAACATTTAATTCTTTTTCTTTAAGTGATTTAATCAAATTATCCTTTTCACAACCATCATGCTCAAGAAATCTAAATTTATCGAGCAACGCATTTTTTTCATCACAATCACAAATATGCTTATCACAAGAGAAATTTATTCCATCAATTTGCACAACATGCCACTCTCTTTAAAGCAAGCAATTTCATCAAGTAAAGACTTATTTTTACTAGTCAAATAAGTATGTATCTGATATGTTACATGAGGTAAAAATGCAAGATGCAAGGTTTGTCTCTACTCGTATGATTAGCGGTTCTGTTCTATCTACATATCATGGGAAAAAATTTGATAATGTTCGACTATACAGGAGTATAGTGGGAGCTTTATAGTATATAACTCTAACAAGAATAGGAATTGCGTATTGTGTAAATATGTGTGGAATTGCGTATTGTGTAAATATGTGTGTCAGTTTATGCATTTTCCAAACAATTTTCATTAGCAAGCTGTAAAAAGAATTCGTAGATATTTGGCAGGCACCCTTGATCATGGTTTGTTGTTTAAGAAACCAAGGAATCTAAATATTCATGGCTTTGCTGATGCGAATGAGTATGCGTCTTTTTTGGAGGTAATTTGATCCAATGGACATCAAAGAAGCAATCTGTAATATCAAAATCTAGCACAAAAGTTGAATATAGAAGTTTAGCACTTGTGTTGTCGAAACTAATATGGTAGAATTTCTTGTTCACGGAGTTACATATTCGATTATGTCACACTCCCATACTATGGTGTGACAACTTAAGTGTTATGCATTTAAGTGTTGATCCAGTTCTTCACTCTCGTACGAAACATGTTGAAATTGATATTTACTTTGTGAGAAATCTTGTACATTAGAAGCGAGTTCATGTGCAACATCTTCCAGCCCATGCATAAATTGCAGATGTTCTTACAAAATCCCTTTTTGCTACAAAGTTTCTTCTTTTATTTGATATCAATGAAATTCCACTTCATTTGTGATCATCCTCAACTAATTTTGAATCATTTTAATTAACTCCTTATATCGTAGCCTAAAAGGCTTCATAATTCACCAGATTTCATGCCAAAAAGTATAAGAACAACCTAAAAATGTAAGTTTAATTTCTCTACATAACACATGGTCTTTGGTAAGCTGAAGACAAGCCCTAATCTAAAATGTGGGCCAAAGCCCAAAATACCATAATATGGGCATCGTCCAACCCACCATAAACACATTTGGCACTCGAAAACTTCCACCGAAAACCAACCACTCAATTTGTTCTCTCGTGGCCCAACTCCGGGGCTCCACGTTCTTCCTCGCCCGCCCTCTCCTCCCTCTCCCTCCCTCTCCGCCTCCGATCTCACAGCGTTTTTCCATTTACACCCTAGCGCAGCCCCTTAACAATCCAATTCAACATTCTTCTTCTTCCTCTCCCTCCATTAAACCTCATCAATCCAATTCAACATTCACCTAATCTGCAACCTTCGTTCTTCAATGCGTTTGACAAGATTTAATATCAATAAGACAGTTCCTGTATTCTTTCCCTTCTCTCGCCGGCTGGCCTGTTTGTTATCCACCCAACCGCATAAAGAACACCACCAGGACCCACCACGGCACATCCAGGAGCAGTTACACTATTGGGTATCTTCCGTTCTCTCTAATTCGTCTCTTGATTCTTCTAAATGTAGAGCCCTCTTGCCCCATTTGTCTCCTTTTCAGTTTGATCAGCTCTTCTTCTCCGTTGGATTGAAAGCCAACCCCATAACTTGTCTTAATTTCTTTTACTTTGCGTCTGATTCTTTCAAGTTTCGATTTACCATTCGTTCTTATTGTATATTGATTCTTTTGCTCGTTCATTCCAAATTTTTACCCCCCGCGAGATTGCTTCTGATTCGTTTGATAGATGGGAAGCTCCCGGTATTGAATTCGGATTCGAATAAGCTTCACATTGAGATAGCTAATGCATTGTTTGGTTTAACTTCAGTTGTTGGGCGGTTTGAATGGACACAGTTATTTGATTTTCTGATCCATGTATACAGCACACAATTCAAAAATTTTGGATTAAATTGCGCTGTTGATGTGTTTTATTTGTTTGCTCGCAAGGGAATCTTTCCATCGATAAAGACTTGTAATTTTTTATTGAGCTCTTTGGTAAAGGCTAATGAACTGGAGAAATGTTGTGAAGGATTTGAAGTGATGTCCCAAGGTGTTCGTCCAGATGTTTTCTTATTTACGAATGCGATAAATGCTTTGTGCAAGGGAGGGAAGATGGAAAAAGCCATTGAGTTATTGATGAAAATGGAAAAGTTGGGTATTTCTCCCAATGTTGTTACTTATAATTGTATTATTCATGGTTTATGCCAGAATGGGAGATTAGACAATGCCTTTGAGCTCAAAGAGAAGATGACAATGGAAGGGGTACAGCCAAATCTTAAAACATATGGTGCGCTTATTAATGGTTTGACAAAACTAAAATATTTTGACAAAGTGAATCATGTTTTAGATGAGATGGTTGATGCGGGTATTGATCCGAATGTAATTGTCTACAATAATTTAATTGATGGATACTGCAAAATGGGAAATATCAATGAAGCACTTAGGATTAAAGATGTGATGATGTCCAAAAATATATCTCCTACTTCAGTTACTTTATATACTCTCATGCAAGGATTTTGCAAGAGCGATCAAATCGAGCAAGCAGAGAATGCACTTGAGGAGATATTATCGAATGGGCTATCTATAAACCCTGATACTTGTTATTCGGTTGTCCACTGGTTATGTAAAAAGTCTAGGTACTATTCTGCATTCCAATTTACTAAGGTGATGTTAGCGAAGAACTTCAGGCCTAGGGATCAACTCTTAACCATTTTGGTACGTGGGTTGTGTGAGGATGGTAAACATTTAGAAGCAACCGAACTTTGGTTTAGGTTATTGGAGAAAGGGTCTCCAGCAAGTACATTGACCTCCAATGCTCTAATACATGGACTTTGTGGGGCTGGTAATTTGCCAGAGGCTGTTAGAATAGTCAAAGAGATGTTAGAGAGGGGTATTCCAATGGATCGGATGACATACAACGCACTCATCTTAGGTTTTTGCAAAGAGGGAAAAGTTGAGGAAGGCTTTAAACTTAAAGAAAAGATGACCAAACAAGGAATTCAACCAGATATCTATACTTGCAATTTTCTATTGCATGGACTGTGCAATGCAGGAAAATTGGACGATGCTATTAAGCTTTGGGATGAATTCAAAGCTAGTGGGCTGGTTTCTAATGTTCACACTTACGGGGTAATGATGGATGTTTATTGTAAAGCTAACAGAATCGAAGATGTTGAAAAATTATTTAATGAATTGGTCTCTAAGAAAATGGAGCCGAATACCATTGTCTACAATCTATTTATCAGAGCAAATTGCCACAATGGAAATGTCGCTGCAGCTTTGCAACTTTGTGATGATATGAAAAGCAAGGGAATTTTACCAAATTGTGCCACATATTCTTCTCTAATACATGGCATGTGCAACATTGGTCTTGTTGAAAATGCAAAGCATCTTATTGATGAAATGAGAAAGGAGGGATTGTTGCCAAATGTTGTTTGCTATACGGCATTAATTGGCGGTTATTGTAAGCTGGGGCAAATGGATACTGCTGAAGCTACTTGGCTCGAGATGATCTCTTTTAACATAGCTCCCAACAAATTTACATACACCGTTATGATTGATGGGTACTGTAAATTAGGGAATATGGAAGAAGCAAATAACCTTCTGAGCAAAATGAAAGAAAGTGGAATTGTCCCAGATGTTGTTACTTACAATGCCTTGACTAATGGATTTTGCAAGGGAAAGGACATGGATAAAGCTTTTAAAGTATGTGATCAAATGGCCACTGGAGGATTATCTTTAGATGAAATTACTTACACTACTCTCGTACACGGTTGGAATCGATCTACAATTACTAGCCAAGACTGATCTAATTTCTGCAGAGGTTCTTCGTTACTCCATTATCTGTTGATATTATGATTACTGTTTCATGTTCAGTTGATCTGAAAATTATTCTTTTGTTTTATCTTTGAACTTTTCATCAGCGACAAGGAAAAGAATTGAAGAATAAGAAACATCTGACTCCTTCATGCAGGCCCATGGCCTCGGGGAGATATCACTCAATTGGTAGAGTGTGGATCTGTCAGTACTGTTTCTTTATGCATTGAGGCTATCCTCCTCCTCTTGTTCAAATGAAAGAGCCAAAAAGGAAGAGTTGTCCTTACTCTCGGGAGTTTGGTAGGCCTTTTTTTTTAAATAAAAAAAATATATATGTGTGTGTGTGTGTATATATTTATATATATAAATAGTGTATTCCATTTCCACTTTGTGTATAATATCGTTAGTTTATATGTGGGCTTGCTAGCATATATTTTGAAAACTTGGTATTATTGTTCAACAGATCAGGGAAGCAGATAGGAATGAGAACATAGGGTGCTCTATCAAGATCCTCAGAGAAGAAAAAATGGCAATTGATTTGATAATGATAGAGTGACATTGGTTCGCCAACTCAAAGCCAAGGATGAAAGCTGGCAAACATATTAGGTTGGGTATGTCATTTTTAGTGTAATATATTTGGCATGGACAGCGGGAACAGTCGAGGTTTCTCATAACTTATAATGAGCATGTATAGTGTTGATGCTGATTTTGCAGGCTTGAATCTGCATGTAGTGGTTCTCAGGGAGCGATGTCGTATTTGGTAGTAGTTCATTGGCATATTGGAGTTGGAGCATAGAAAGCGCTTTCAGTTTCATGGATTTGTAAGTTCATCTACTCCATCTTGTCATCAATCTTGTACTCAGAAATGATAATGATATGCTCTTTTGTTATTGTTTTCCTTTCTATAATTGAAAGTGCTGTAAGCATTGTATGCAATTTTTTTCTATAACCGGGGTGTTGGGACCCCTACCCCTTGCATCACTGACCAAGCTTTAGGCCTGAGGTCTCTGAACTGCACATCTAATTCTTTCTTCTTCTTGTTCTTCTTCTTGTTCTGTTGGAACTGCACATTTAACTATTTAATTTCCATCTAAAAAACTATTTAAGTTGATGTGCTGAAAAGTGAATACAATTTTGTTAAATACTTTTGTTTTTGTTATAGAAAAGAAATCTGGCTTGAAGAAAAAATATATAATGAACAATCTTATTTAACAGACTCGGTTGTATAGGTTTATTTATTTATTTTAATTAGAATTTTAGTACACACTTAATGCCAGTTGAGCTATGCTCATTTTGATAGGTTTATTATTTTTTTCTAAAATTATGTGGGAATGGAGATTCGAACCGTTGATCTTTAGATCTTGACCAATTGATGCTTATATATATTTTTGTTATATAGGTTGTACACGTCTTTGAGTTCAAAAGCAAAACTTGTTGGATTATACTATTTTATTTATTTAAGGTCTATTTAAGTCACTAGAGAAAATACTCATTTTTGGTACTTGTCGTTATTTTGCAATATGTATATTAACTTGTTGAGGCGAGTATTGATTGGAATATAACCCAGATCATTGCTCAAAATATGCTGATATTAGACAATATTTATAGTCATGTTATCCGTTTGTCAAATAATTGATGGCAATGTAATGCCAAAGACAAAAACAATTATTTTGACAGTTTTGGTCCAAAGTAATCCATTTTGAAAGTTCAAAGATGAAAATCAAATTAATTGGAAAATCATCAAAATGGTATCCAAAACTGTATTTGAGATATTTTGTTTTCATAATAATGAACACAACTCAGTTGGTTAAGGCATATATCCTTCTCCTAGAGAGTCAGAGCTCAGAGGTTCGAATCTTCTTACAGATGTTGTACTAAAGTATACAATACATATATACATGTCATATAGTGGTCTGCTTAATTCTTTAGAAGTTATTGTTATGCATATCTGATCTATTTTGCTGCTTGAAAAGTTACTTGTTCTGACTCCTTGTTCATTTCCAATTCACTTTTCAAAATTCTTCAGAATATTACATATCCAACTCATCTAATCTTTTTTCCGGTCTTTTTTGCCCATGTAAGCAAGAATTTTCTCCACTAGGGCTCTTTCTTTTATTATTTTTTTTCATTGCAATATGTCCCCCATTTTGGTTGGTCCTTTTTTTTCCCTAGTCAGCCTGTCTGTATGTGTGTGTTTTTTTTTTTTTTGGTGGAAAACGGTAATGGAAGAAATCATGAACAAGATTAGAAGATCATGGGGAAAAATAGACGAAGAGGAAAGAAATAATCTTAGGAATGTGAAAAACATATATGCATTAACAATTTATAGCAAATAAACCAATGTCAATATCTTCTCCATTTGAATTATAAGCAGTTAGTACAAAAAATCAGCACTTATTAGATAGGAGGAGATCAATATCACACAACTTGAATTTAATCAATATTCTAGGTAAACAAATGCTTATGAAACACGTATATATAAATTATATTTAAATATTATGAGATATAATACTAGTGAATTGAAATATTCATTTTGAAGGAAATCTAATTATACCAAAAGCAATCCATGTGTAATATCCTCTTCTTATGTGGAGGAAAAAAAAATCAAGAAAGAGTTAATTGGTTCATAAAAACTTCTCCTTCTGCTAATAGATATGATTCACCCTTGTTTCCTTCGATCTTGCAGCGGTATTCCAATCTACCCAGTCAGCCACATGAAATTCGAATAAGCCCTTCATTCTGTGGGTGGCGTTACATTCTCCATCCATAGTCATTTAAAATGTGTGCTATAAAATCCAACTTTTGGTTGTAGTGTTGATACATCTAATCTTTAGTTTTCTTAAAACAGCCTGTCTCAGAGCACTGCGTTCTTGTTTGTATACGATGTCAGCAAGCTTGTAAGTACAATTGATTCTAGTTCATTATATAACAAACACAACCACAAGTCTTCTGAAATTTTCTGTGCTTGTTGTTGACTTGTGAATTTTGGTATTTACCTCTAAATTGGACTTATTGAGGTTAGTTGATACAATTGCTTTCTAAATGGATATTGGTTTGGTATTTCATCGGTTTAACAATAAAAGGGCCTGGGTCTGTTTGCCTTTTGTGAATTCAAAAGTAATAAGGTAATCTGGATGCAGCAACATGCCTATGTTAAACACCCTTTTAAATGTTTTCATCATTAAACCAATTGACCTGGGTGTTAACTGCAGCCCCACCGCCATCGGGAATGCTCTCGAGCACCTTCTCGTGACCTTTCGGGTAATAAATTCCAGTTCGCCCATCAAGCACCCAAGGAGTTGCCTCACCCCCCACATGGCTCTTATTGCTCTTCATTTCCTTGCTTTCTGTTTCAACTCTCTCCCTTATCATATCTGGAGAAGAGCTTTTCCTGTGGAAGCCCTTTCGCCCAATCGGTCTGCCAAAGAATGCAACTGAATAAGAATCAGAAAAACAAGGTATCGTTCTATATCGATATTCCATGTGTTGTGTTGTACATCTCATACAAATTTAGACAATGTAATAATTGAACCGGCAAACAACTGTACTCTGAGTGGAACCTAGTTGAGTTTAGTTCCGTTACTGTTTCTGGTTTTGGTCTGCTGCATTCTTATGTTAGATTGATGACAAGATTATGTTGAAAATACATGTAAATATTTAAAAATTTTCTGATGTTTCTGAAAAATGTTTTATTGTAGATAAACAGAATCATACAGAAGAAATTAATTGATGGCTAATTTGAAGAAGGCTCTTACTTGAAGAACATGGAGTTCATTGTCTGAGCCCCTCTTCCAAATGCTGTGGCCATACTTTCTCCCAATAAGGTAAGTGAAGATGTGATGAACAATGGAATTGGCTTGATTTGTATTTATAGATGAAAAGAGAGGCTATCCATTTCCTCCATCCCAATGAAGATTCTGAAGAATGGGATGAATTTGTCCTTTTACTCCTTTATACTACCCCCCACTCCTTGGAGTTGGTTTGTGAAAACGAACCTTCAAAATTCCTCTTCCCATACTTCATAAGTTGTATCTGTATGTACATGATCCTAATGGGTTTGCTTTCCCTGAGGAGTTGAAAGTATGAACCCAAGATTAGTGGGCCTAATGGGCTCTGCTTTGCCTGTCTCTAGATTTGTACCTTACTGGCCGGTTTCAATTCTAGTTGTCAATATCAATACAAAAATGAGCGTAGCTTAATTTACATTCGTCTGTGCTAGTAACTATGGAGAATGTGGTTTAAATCCTCTCATATCAATTGATAGTACTAAAAAAAATAAACTAGTAAATTGATGATTTAAAGGTAACTTGGAGTGGGTAGCTAAAATTATATTGTGCTTTTGAAATATAGCTGATCATATTTAAGTTTGAAATATAGCCGATTGAGATTTTGTTTTGTTTTGTTTTTTTGTTTTGTTTTTTTTTTTTTTTTTTTTTTTTTTCATTTCATTTACCGTTACAACTTGTTTTGTGATAGGATGAAGTTTTATGTTCTCTTCCCAAATCTTTTATTATTAGCTTTTATATGATTTCAATAATGTCATGGAAGAATTTATATTTTGTGCCACGGAAGAAGGTATTTCCTTTACTTCTTATCTTCTAGTTTCGTATCCTTCAACACATCACCTTTTAGTTATAGTGTCGATATATCTGATCTCTAATCGCTTTTGATTTTATCTTAAGAGTCGAGACCATACTTGTGTCCACAATCTTGATCTTGTGACAATAGTTTGAGTTTGCTGATTTGTTTCACTAAAAACTTATTACTAGTAATTATTATAATTTCATATTAGGCCTTGTAATATCATTTAATTTACTACATGAGGGGGGGAAACGAGGTTAGTATCGGATACAACAAACCTTGGAGGAACTGAAAGTTTGAAATAACAGTGCAAGTGATGCAACATTTGAAGTGGATAATGATTAAATAACAGTGCAAGTGATGCAACATTTGAAGCGGATAATGATTATAAGTTGTACTTCTTCATGTATTATGCTTCTATCAATTAATGGTTAGTAGAGTAGGATGTTAGAAAAAATTTAAATTTAAATACAAACATATGAATTCAATTCAGTATTCAAACAAATCCCTAAACGATAAAAATATAAAATTAAAAAAATTTTAATGATAGAAATGTAATATTTTAAATTTTAAAAGAAAACAGAAAAATGGTACCGATAATGTAGTAGAGATCACAATTGTACTTTTTTCTACAAAGTATCATTTTGCATTTAATAAGTTCGTCCCTTTTTTGTATAAATAGCACAAACAAGATTTCATTTTCAAATATTTTTTAATGATCAATTTTCAACTTTACACAACTATTGAGTTGTCAGTTGTTACAACCATTCAATTTGATATTTGTGGACAAAAGTTTACCAAGTAGAATTGGGTGGACAATGTTGAGTCCTATCTTATTCTATATTTTTGCTAGTGTTGTTCCAATTTAAATTTAAATTTTCCATTCTCGAAACTTCAAGATTAGATCCTCATCAATGCATTTTTTTTTTTTTTTTTTTTTTTATAATACATAGAGTGGAAAAATTGAACTTCTGACTTCGTAATTAAAATAAACATTATGCTAATTGAATTGTACTCATTTCATTCCTCAATGACTAAAAAAAGAGGATAAATTTTGCAAAAAAATTGGGTATTAAATTTTTGTCTACCCACCGATATAAGAAGGAGAATCAACATTTTCATTATAAGGCAAATTACAATTTATACCCCTGAACGTTAGGGGTTGTATCAATTTAAATCCAAAACTAATAATTGTATTAATGTAAACCCTGAACTTTTGGGTTGTATCAATTTAAACCCCAAACTAATAATTGAATCAATTTGAATTCTGAACTTTCACAAGTATATCAATTTAAACTTTAAACTTTCATAATTGTATTAATGTAATATTTTTTCAGATTTAGTTTGAAAAATACCAGACAAAGCATTTAATTTTTTCAATCAAACTTACGTAAGTTTAGAGGTTTAATTGATAAAATTATAAGTCTTACACCATGTTTATCCATATGAAACATAATGAAGGGTTTAAATTGATACATTTATGTAAGTTCAGAGTTTAAATTGATATAACTCTTAAAATTCAGAGTTTAAATTGATACAATTATTAGTTTGGGATTTAAATTGATACAATCCACAACGTTCAGGGTTTAAATTGATACAATTATTAGTTTAGAGTTTAAAATGATACAACACCAAAGTTTAGGGGTATGAATTGATATTTGCAATTCATAATACTTAACAAAAATTGATGACATGTAAAAGAAACAATAAAATTTCACTAGTATAAATATAATATAAATGATAAGCCATTTAACTTTTTTTTTTTTCCTAAAAAAAATATTAAACTTATTTAAAATGTGTAAAATGTTTTTATATGAACCAAACAACCTTGATTGTTTGTCAAGAATATTCAAGTAAGTCTGACGATCTTGCTTGTGGAATGTTCGAACTTAGAGTAATGAATTAGCTATTCTTATCTCTTGATCCTCAATCAAGAGATAATTCAACTCTAATTCTTTCTATTATTATTTATTTATTTTTGTACAAATTAGGGTAGGAGGATTTGAACCATGAATCTCTTGGTCTTCAACACATACAAATGCGAGTTGAGCCAAGCTCTTGTTGAATTTGAAGTGAGGTTAATTAACTTAGAGGGTTTTTGGAATTTGTTATTAGGAGTTCATCAAAGGGTTCCTAATTTACAAATGTTTAGGGTATTTATATCATATCTATTATTAATTAGTATATATGTTTTTTGTTTTTATAATTTCCTGAAAAATATTTATCAATATCAATATCCACATGTTATGGATAATTTCATCAAAATTCCCATAAAAAATTGAGATTTCAACATTTTATACTTATATATTTTGAACTTTGGTGAGGATTGAGAGAATTATTTTTCATTTAGTATTTAAAAAAAAAAACAAAAATTCAACATACGGTAAGGGAGAATTCCCAAATCTTTTATTATTAGCAATATTTCATTTTTCAGGCATATTATGTTTAAGCAGAGCTGATACATTTTTACTTACCACAATCTGTTCCTTATCCTTACCTATACTCATCTTAGTGCACAGTTCCTTGAGGAACTTAGCATACCTCAGAATTTGATGGATCGCATTTAAGAGAGGAATGTTTATTTGAACCTTTTTAAACATTTCAATAAGCTTTTCATCCCTATGTTCCTGTTTTAATCTTGCCAACCTACTAGGAAAAGGGGCTTTAGGAATATAAGATTCAACATACGGTAAGGGAGAAGTACTTACCTTAGGTGTAGACGGGAGTGCCTCGGATTTAGTTTCATTTTTCTTTTTTTTTATTTATTAGACTTACCAGGTAGAGGTCAGAGGTGGGGTGTCTGAAGAAGTTGCAGGTGGTGGAAGCTCCTTACCATTCCTGAGTGTGATGGCACTCTCATTGACATGGTCTGGCTGGGCAGGTAGCTTCCCTGAACCCTTGCTCTCCATCCGACTTACCACAGCAGCTAATTGTGTGACTTGCGTGCCTAAATTTGCCATACTTGTCATGGTTTCTTGCTGAAATGTCCTAGTGTCCTATGAAAACTGAAGAGAGTCATTTTGCAACTGCTGGATTTCCTGTTGAAATTTTATGGAGTTCTCAACCAAGGGTTCGGCGATATATTCCAAAGACATACCAGAGGAAGATGACGACGACTTATTGGAATGATTGGAACTGTCATGCCCTTGTCCTTGGCCTGACCTCCCCATTTGAGATTAGGGTGGTCATGCCATCCTAGATTATATACTGGAGCATTGGGATCGTATTTCCTCCGGTAATCTTCAATCGCATTAACTTGGGCTTGAGGACATGCTTCAGAGGTGTGTCCTACTGTTCCAGAAACTCCAAAGGCCTTCACCTAAGCGACTCCTCCTTGGGCCATCTGCGTCACAAGGGAAGTTAAATTAAATATTTGAGATCTTAATTCTTTTACTTTAGAATTAGCAATTGAATCAAATTAAGAAGCCCTGACTCCAAAATTTTGGTTGTTTTCAGCCATGCGTGAGATTAATTTCTGGGTGTGAAACCCGGATTTCAATTTTCCTACTTAAGCAGATAATTAAGGAAATCAACTAAGTATAAATTAAATCCTATGTTGAAGAGAAGGAAATTTCGAAGTGTTGAATAGATTTTCCTTGAGTAGCTTTGAGTTAAGCCTTAATTGGTGAAATTTGGCTAAGTATGTATTAAAAAAGAAGCCATGTGTTAGGTGTTAGGAAACATTAACGCATGAGATGAGGCTCAGTGTACTATGAAGTCGAAGGCAACCATGCATTTGTGAGGTAGGACGTATGTTAGCTAAAGCAGTGGCAAGAAGCGTTGCCAACAGTTGCTCAGGCATTGAGACTGCATGAGAGATGCGATGATAAGCTACACGATAAGCTGAAATGCTAGACGATGCGCGGGCACTAAGCGATAGACTACACGATGGCACTACACGATGAGCGTGAACCCTACACGATAGGCCAGATGCTAGATGATGGGAGTGCGTGATAGACACAAATGCTGGGCGATGGCATTGCACGATAAGCAAACTTGTTAGATGATAGGAAGATGCGTTAGACGATAAAGCGTCAGCGTTACACGATGGTGCTAAACGATGGGCGAAACAGCCATGCGATGGGCTATGCACGAGATCGTTGAGAGTGAGATTTTTACTAAACGATTGACCTACACGATCGGACGTTAGTGCTATGCGATGGATGCAGGCACTAGACGATTAGTTATAGCGAGAGACAACGAGAGGGTTGAATATTAAGCGACAGGGAGAGGTTCATTAGACGATGGAGCTAAACGATGATGTGTAGGAGTTGCATGATGGACTAAACGATGGAGCGGTGCTGAGGCCTGTGTTATGCAAGGCTAATGAGCTCATTCAGACAAATGGCTATACCGAGAGAAGGTTGAGACTTGAGTTAGTAGAAGCTGGACAAATTAAGTTTCATGCAAAGGAAGTCTTATGCATGAGGAAGACAACTCAAAAAGGTGAGTGACATAAGAGTAGGTGAATGGAAAAGGAAGTAGGTGGTGGAAAAACATGGTGCAAGCACTTCAAGAGTAGGAGGTGTCTTGCATTTGAGGCCTTAAAAGATGAGATGGATCATTTTTTTTAGCCTATAAATACCACCACAGATTGTCTCTTTAATGCATAAGCCAAATCCTCTTCAAAGAGCGTAGGGAAGAGTGTTAAAAGGTAGATTTGGAGCAGACTATGCGTTGATCATGAACGGCATGCGTTGGTAGCAAAACCATGCGTTGATCAAGAAGTTCCAAGAGGAGGAGATGCTGTCGGACAGTGAAGTCTGAAAGTAGCATCAAATTGGGACGAGGACTTCTCCCAGAATACTCGTGCGTTTTAGGTGATTTCAAAGTCACCTGAAAGCTAAGAGAGTCTAGTTTTCAGGGTTAGGTTGCCGGAGAAGAAGCTCCAAGTAATCAGGCTGGAGAGTGAAGAAAAGACAGAATGGTCGAGCTATCGGTCAGTCTTGATGTTTTGATGATTCCGGCCAAACCACGAAGAGGTATGAGCTAAGATTTTAAGATAAGCTTTCTGAGAAATTTTAGAGCATGTTTGTAGAAGGAAGCATCTCGAAATAAGGCTTGTAACTATGAGTAATCGGAGCTTAAATTTGAATATGGATTTTAGGATTCAAAAGAAGAGCCCGGGAAGATCAAGGAACTTCTAAAGAGGAAGATTCCTACCTAACCAAGGTAAGTGGTGCTTTCCCTTAAGTCTTAAAGCATATATTTTAGAGTAAATTGTATATGCTTATGTTATGAATGAGTATTTATCATGAGAATGAGATTATGTGATCGGGATGGTCAGGGGGTCAATAGACCTAGTTCCTGAACCTCGAATGGAACCTTACAGGATGGTCAGAGGACCGAGAGGTCTAATTCCTGAGCTTATGGGAGGAAACTCTTATGAGATGGTCAGAGGGCCAACAGGCCTAGTTTCTGAGCCCATAAGTGAGGAGCTATATGCGTATAGGGAACAGAGGGAACGCAAGAGATGAAGCGTTTATGATTAGTATCAGTTAACTATCTACCGTGTGTGTAGGTAGAAAACATACTCATTCTAAGTAGTTATCAATTTAGCTATCTACCATACGTGTAGATAGATTTAAGAGTAGACTCATTCAAAGCTGAGGTTTGAGTATTAACCTCGTATTTATGATATGCTTGTATAACTCTAGAAGTTGCTTACCACTCATTGAGCTTTGTGATACTCATTCTTTTCTTTCATGTTTTTCTTCCCAGGTAGCGGAAGGTGAGGAGTTCCAGGGTATTGCTAAGGTCAAGGTCTGCCACAAGCCATAGTCACACTTACAAGGTTTTAAAAGTTATTGTTATAAACTTTGTAGTTAAGTCTTGGAGTTGTATAAATGTTACACTGTTGTAATAAAATGAACCTAATTAAATTAGTTGTTGTTTATTCCTTGACTAGTTTACCGAGAGTAAAAAGGTTTCAATTGGGCAATAGATATCACTAAAGGGTGGTATCTGCGGTCCCTCACGCCTTTCCTCGGGCTCAGGAGGCAGGCTCGGGGTGGGATGTGACAACTTGGTATCAGAGCATAAGTTTCTGGGAAAGTTGAAGAGTTAGCCTAGTATCAGAGAAAAGGTTTACGTAAAACCTGGGGAAAGGTTGAGATTGAGTTGATACCAGTTTGGTATCAAAGCATAAGTTTCTTGAAACTGGAGGGTTGAGTTTAGAAAACCTGAGGTTTGAGTTCAGTAAAACCAGGGGAAGTGTGGTAGAGTAAAGGTTAAAGAGAAACCTAAGAGTTAATCAAAGTGAGACTAAGAGAAATAACGGAAGTGGCAAGACCTAGTAGGCAACCGGAGCTAGAACTTACAACGTTACCTGAAGACCTACCGAGGAAGGTAAGTATAGATTTAATTATTCTCAATTAGAGTTTGAGATAGAAAAGTTATTTGTAGATAGTTTGGTTCAACGACTAGCTAAGAGGTGACTAGGAGAGGCATCGTTGACAAACTAAGAAGTTAATATCAGAGTAGCGCAGTGGAAGTGTGGTAACAAACAAGGTTATAAGAGTTTACAACAGAGGTTGTTATGGAACCTTAAACCAGAGTAAGTCCGAGTGAATTTTGAGGATGAAATTTTCTTAAGAAGGAAGTAAATGTGAAACCCGGATTTCAATTTCCCTACTTAAGTAGATAATTAAAGGAATTAACTAAGTGTAAGTTAAATCCTATGTTGAAGAGAAGGAAATTTCTAAGTGTTGAATAGATTTTCCTTGAGTAGCTTTGAGTTAACCCTTAATTGGTGAAATTTGGCTAAGTATGAAGTCAAAAAGAAGTCATGCGTTGGGTGTTAGTAAACATTAATGCATGAGATGAGGCTAAGTGTACTATAAAGCCGAAGGCAACCACGCGTTTATGAGGTAGGACGCATGTTGGCCGAAGCAGTGACAAGAGGCGTTGCCAAGAGTTGCTCATGCATTGAGGCTGCGTGAGTGAGAGCGGAGAAAGTGAGAGAAGCTTGAACACAAGACGCTGGATAAATGATTGTATAGCTATGTGGGTGTTCAGTGAAGTGCTAAACGATCGTGTGACTATAGGTGGCGCTAAACGATGTGAAGTGACGCGCTAGATGATAAAGCTACACGATAGGAGACAACACTACACGATCAGTGTAAGCGCTAGACGATAAGCGTAGAAACTGAATGATAGCACTAAACAATAGCGTTAAGCGATGAGCAGGCGCTAGATAATGCGTGGGCACTAAGCGATAGAGTACAGGATGGCACTACATGATGGGCGTGAGCGCTACACGATAGGCCAAGCGCTAGACGATGGGCGTGCGTGATAGACATAGACGCTGGGCAATGGCATTGACCGATAAGCAGACGCATTAGACGATAAGTAGATGCATTAGACGATAGGCAGATGCGTTAGACGATAAGGCGTCAGCACTACACGATGGAGCTAAACGATAGGCGTAGCAGCTATGCGATGGTCTATGCGCGAGATCGTTGAGAGTGAGATGTTTACTAAATGATTGAGCTACACGATCGGGCGTTAGTGCTATTCAATGGAAACGAGAGACCGCGAAAGGGCTGAATGTTAAGCGACAGGGAGAGGTTCATTAGACGATGGAGCTAAGCGATGATGTGTAGAAGCTGCATGATAGACTAAACGATGGAGTGGTGCTGAGGCCTGCATTACGCAAGGCTAATGAGCTCATTCGGACAAATGGCTATACCGAGAGAAGGTTGAGACTTGAGTTAGTAGAAGCTGGACGAATTAAGTTTCATGCAAAGGAAGTCTTATGCATGAGGAAAGGTGAGAAGAATCATTTCTTTTAGCCTATAAATACCACCACAGATTGTCTCTTCAATGCATAAGCCAAACCCTCTTCAAAGAGCATAAGGAAGAGTGTTAGAAGGTAGATTTAGAGCAGATTATGCGTTGATCATGAACGGCATGCGTTGGTAGTGATAATGGGTAGAAATACACATTATTATACTGCAAATAAGTAAAACAATGAGGGAATGCGACGGTAAAAATATACAAAATCATGTCCAAAAGTGCTAAACCGAGAAAATTGTGATCGCATGCACCCATCGCATAAAAGTAGCTAATTTACTTATTTTATATAAGAAAAATGCGTTGGCGCAAAGGAAATTGCGATCCAAGGAATTAAGCGTCCGCGCGCATTTAAAGATTGTGATCGCAAAGTCATGCGATCATATGGGATCGCGAGAAGTTGATCAAGAAGGTGACCGCATAAAGACAACACATCAAGATGAAAGCTTAATAAATCATGATGGGACGGAAAACTGATGATGGTCGAATCCGAATTTAGTTGACAAGCCGTTAACGACACACTGTAGCAAGTACACTCAACTTTTCAGTGACCATTAATCGGTGCATCAGAGCAGAAGATTTAATGACAGCCCATCATTGCAATCATTAGAGAGAAAAGCTTCTTCACCTTGAGCTCTATAAATACCGAAGGCCACCAGGTTAATGTTGGATTTTATGTCCTAAAACTCGTAGTTTGTAAATTAATAAACATATTCTGTTTTGTTTTTTGATAAATTTGTTATTGAAATAGTAATCTTGAATCCAATAAACTAAGGTCCTGAGGCTATTTAATGTAGTTTGAATTTTATGTAGTGACATAAATGTGGATCAAGTTCAAATATATAGCCAAAATGGTTTATAGTATATGAATAAAATTGGGTGCCTTATTTTGGGGACACTATGGATGCGGCCCACTTTGTAGTTAGTACAAATGATGTGATCTTGAATCGTTCATATAGAGATATGTGAGTGGAGGAATCCTATGCAATGAGCTTGTATAAGATTGAACCATGAAATAGTCACTTTTTACATTCTAAATGTCGTTTTATGTATAAAACTGACTATTTCGTTAATTGATGACCTAGGTAACTTAATCTTAATCCTGAGCTAACTATGAACTCTTGTTCACTCGGAATTATCCTTAGATCTGCATAGGTGAGGGCAGCTCATCATCGTTGACCCAATAAGCCTCCCATTTCAGGGGTAATATCAGGTGGATAACTGAGAACATAGGGTGCAAGATGGAATTCACTCCTACCCATTATAGGGATAGTAGATAGGTTGTTCCCTTTAGTACTGAATCTAGGTCTTGAACAAGGGGCCCCACTCTCTCCTTGTCTCGAGAGGGATTCGGTTTATAGGTTGGACCTTAAACCAATTGTTGATTAGAGGATCACTGGAACTTAAGGAACAAGATGTAGTCTTGAGGGTAAAACGGTTTTTATGACCTAGCCGAAATTACGAACAATCTGTGAAGGATTAGCTTACTAATCATGGTTATATCAAATGGATACAAATATATCTATAGTGAGGAGAGTGCAACTACGGGACTATAATGGAATGACCCGTTAGTTAACGAATGTTGATTAGCTCTGTCTAAAGAGTTTAGCCAACTAATCTCGGATCGTTGGAGCCCATGATCTATAGGTCCATTAGGTTCCCCTACTAGCTCATATGGAATAAACTTAGAACAGTATGATAGAATGATTCGAATTGTTCGAATTAGGTGAAGAGAGAGAAACCGACAAGTATATGTGATATAGTAGTTGGTTTTCAGTTTAGAGATACAATTTTACTATTTAAATGTGATTTAAATATCAAAAATATGAATACGTTCATATTCGGAAGCTCGAAAATATGGAAATGGTCAAAGATTTAAAAAGTCAAAGAGTTAACTTTTGACTTTGAAAAGTCAAACTTTGACCGACCTTATATTCAAATGTGATTTGAATTTCGAGAAAATGAATGCAGATTCATGCTCGGGAGGTCAAAATTAGTCAACACGGAAAAAATCATAAAAAGTCAAAATGTTGACTTTGTTTTGTCAAAGTTTGACTTTGACAAAATGACTATTTTACCCTTTGACTATAGTTAGTGGGAAAATCTAAACTTTTGTTGGATAATTCCATTAACAAAATAGTGGAGACATTAAGCCCACTAAGATAGTGGATTATAGGTGTTGGGTTTTTATGAATTTGTTTCATGCAATTGTTGCATGGTTTTTTTCTATAAATTGGGCTTTCAATTATGGATGAAAAACTTTTTTGCCATTTTTACAAAAATTAGTTTTCAAAAGTGGGCTGAAAAATTAAAAACCCAACCCAAAAAATCTTTTTCTTCTTTTCCATCTCTTTCTCTCTCTCGGGTTCTTCATCCACCGGGTCCCACAATCCGGTTCTGAGTCCAGAGGATAGTAGGTCAACTCTAGTGGTGGTCCGGAAGAGTTCGGGTCGAGATTCAACGAGGAAAAGCGTATTTTGGGAGCTACAAAGGTTGTATCCTACCCTTTTAATTTACTGTTTTTTCCTACTTTTTGCATGCTAATTTCCTTTAAATTAAAAGCAATTAGAGTGTAATTAGATTCTTATTCCGCTGCATATGTCTCGTGCTCCATCAGTTAACAAGTTCGCCATATAGAATAGAGATCATATACAAGATAGTTAGCCATTAGTCTGTTCATAGTCGTAATTAGAAGACGGAGACAAGCGAAGAGAAGAAGACGCCGAGAGATCATTCTCAGACAGCTCGAAAGACTGCCAGGAAGTGCTACAAACGGAGGGAGGGCCAACACTTGCGAGAGCAAGGATATTCTTCTGGGCAGAGTTGGAGTGAAAAGACAGTGTAAAAGGCCACGGGAAGCAAGACATGGCTATCGGGCTTCTTATCTCTACATTCTATTGTTATTCTGTATTCTGCATTTAATTTATAGACAATGGAAATCTCATTTCAACTTATGTTCAATCTCTCTATACTTCACATAAGTAGCTAAATTTTCGAATTGAGAGGTACTTAGTTAGCATGACCTAAAATTTATACTTTATGCGATCATCTTATTTTATGTATGCGTCATTCACCCTTTAGAGATACTTGAGAGAATAGTCTAAAGAAAGAATCTAGACTTGAGAGAGTCAGGTTAGAATCTAGGCTTGAGAAGCTTAGACATCTGTTTGCTATTACGCATCGCATGCACCCTAGAATTAGGATATGATAGTATGTGGTCACCTTGTGTATATGTGCATCATTCATCATCGCATAGACAAGAATAGAGACTTAGACATAAGTCTATCGACATTATCGTATACATCGCATGCGTCCTAGAAATAGGAACTATAGCATTCGCATTGAGAGATGACATGTTGTTGTGTGTATGTAGCATGATCGCATAACTTGAACGCAATATTAGAAAGTGTTAGCTAAATCCCTTTACAACCCATTTATTGCATACTTATTGTAATTCTCGATTTCATCAACTCTTTACGCGAATCCGTCACATAGGAAACATACTTAAACAAAACACCATCCAACTTATTTGTTTTTGCCACCGCAAAGGAATCAAATTTACTGTCGCATAGTAACTTAGTAGTCCCTGTGTTCGACCCTGGACTTACCAGGAAGCCTAGTGAGATTTATACTTGGATCTTATTAGGAAAACTTGCATGTGAAATGCATAACATATACCACAACTTATACCATATTTGCATCACATTTACAACGCATCAGGTAGCAAAACTATGCGTTGATCAAGAAGTTCCAAGAGGAGGAAATGCTATCGGACAGTAAAGTCTAGAAGTAGCATCAAATTGGGACGATGAGTTCTCCCAGAATACTTGTGCGTTTTAGGTGATTTCAAAGCCATCTGAAATCTAAGAGAGTCTAGTTTTCGAGCTATCGTCCAGTCTTGATGTTTTGACGATTCCGACCAAACCACGAAGAGGTCGAAGCTAAGATTTTAAGGTAAGCTTCTTGAGACATTTTAGAGCATGTTTGTAGAAGGAAGTATCTCGAAATAAGGCTTGTAACTATGAGTAATTGGAGCTTAAATTTGAATTTTGATTTTAGGATTCAAAAGAGGAGCCCGAGAAGATAAAAAAACTTCTAAAGAGGAAGATTCCTACCTAACTGATGCGTTATTTTATGAGGTGAAAATATGGAATGAAATGCGGTGATGGAATTGCATTAAGCAACGAGTTTTCTCAATGGAATCCAAGTATAAACCCTACTGAGTTTCTTAGTAAGTCTAGGGTCGAACTTAGGGACTTGGGAAAACAATATGCGGTGATAATTTTTCACGAAAAGTTTGCGGTAACCGGTAACTCAAATAGTTGTTTGGTGTTGTTGGTTACGGTAATGAAATAAATAAATGTGGTGGATTTGAGAAAAGTTTGATTATGCGATAGATGCACTGAGTATGCGGATGAATGAGTTGAGAAGGTCTTTAACTAGCGTTACCTGAGAATGCATCAGACTATGCGATCATGCTACATCCATGCAACAGCAAATCATTTTCCAATGCAAATGCGTGCTCCTAAGTCTAGGACGCATGTGTTGAATGCAAAAGTGTCCATAGAGCTTATTCCTAAGTTCTACTCTTTTCCTATGCGATGATGCAAGATGCACACAAAGACAAGGTGACATAGCACACAATCATATCCTAGCTCTAGGATGCATGCGATACGTTAATAGCAAACAGTGCGTATTCCTAAGCTCCTATCAATTTTTTATGCATTCTAATCTGACTCTCTCGAGCCTAGATTCTAACCTGACTTTTCCAAGCCTAGATCCTATCCTTAGATTCTAACAGATTATGCATTCTAATCTGACTCTCCCGAGTATCCCTAATAGACGAATGAAGCATACATAATACAAGATAATTGCATAGAATGAAAATCCCCAGTTATGCTAGCTAAGTGCTTCTCAACCCATTTAACAGATTTAGCTATTCATGCGTAATAAACAGAGATTGAACAGATATAGAGAAGTAAATTCCATTTCTATAAATGAGTTTGAGTACAAAATAACAATGGAAGATAAGGATAGAGAGCCTGGTAGCAATCCCTTGCTTCCCAAGGCTTTTACACTGTCAACCCTATTCGGTTCAAAAGATATTCCTGCTTCCGCAAGAGCTGGTGCTCTCTCTGATCTTGAAGCTTATGGCATTCTCCCAAGTTCATCGGAACGATCTAACGGCACAATCTCCTTCTCTCGCTTTCGCCTTAAAATAAAAGAAAATCTAAGAACAAGGATAAACAATCAAAGGAAAATTCTCTAACTCCCCAAACTTGCTGAACTAGCTGAACCGCTTTTCTGAAGGTTGCCTTCGGTATTTATAGAGCTTCGAGGTGAAAGATGGCTTCTCTCTTATGATTGCACAGATGAGATGACTTTAATTCTCTGACTGATGCGCCGAATATTTATCACCGAAAAGCTGAGTGTACTTGTTATCGTTAGCAGCTTGTCAACTTAATTCGGATTCGACTGTCATCAGCTTTCTATCCCATCGTGATTAATTATACCTTTTACCCAGATGCGCCCACCAAGTTGTGTCGGCTCTATGCGAAAATCCTTCTTGAGCAGATGTTTGCGAGCACAAATCACTGCAAAGCCTTGCGATAATGCTGTGCTTGACTGTTGATTTTTTATGATCGCGCTTTTCGCCTTGCATCAACGCATATTCTGCATAAAAATACAAAAATTAATTGTTTCTATGTGATGAACGCATACGACCGCAATGTTATGAACTTAATGTTTTTTGGACGCAATCTAACATATTTTATCAACGCAAACCTTCATTGTTTAATAACTTAGCACTGTAATAACGTGCATTTCTGCCCGTTATCACACCTTCAAATTTAAACAATGCTTGTCCTCAAGCATAAACTAAAGATTTCCTTTAGAGAGTCGACCGCAAATCTCTTTTCTTAGATTTCTCAAGGATACTTCATTCAAATCCTATACATCAAAATTTCCTCAATTCTTATTCAAGTCTCCTCTTAAAATATTTCTAAGACCTAGGGACCGCAAGCTTAACCTTCAAAAAGACTTATCTAGATTCCAGGATATCGCATGATTTATTTCAACAAAACTCTTTTTTCACTAGGGTGTTAAATGATTTTTATCCTTGCATATTTTTTTCATTGTTATTTTTTTTCTGACCTTGCGTTGATCCAAGTGCCTTGCTTTCGTTTTGGCTTGCCCTCACATGTATCATGCGGACGTCCAACTACGAGCCAGGCGCTCTTCCTCAGACTAAACTCATACCTACTTGGCAGCGGAGAAGCGGTCATTTATTTATGCGTTGATCCTAGTGACTTACTTTCATTTTGGCTTGCCCCCACGTGTGTCATGCGGATATCCAACTACGGATAAGTGCCCTTCACAACTTAACTCTTGTCAACATGGGTTTCCCCATTGCGTTGACAGTGGAGTTGTTATTCTCAAAATTTTCTTCTTCCCTTTTTTTTTGTAGAGCTAAAAATAGCAAGGTTGAAAATAAATACCTCACCCCCAAATTTAAAATGCGATAATGTCCCCATTGCCAAAAGATTCAAAGAAGTCATGCGGTGTTCTTAGAAAACTTCGTAAAAAGAGTTTGAAAGAAAGCTAGCAGACCACTAATTTCTAAAAATATTTCATGAGGTGACTTTTCTAAGATTAAGTTGACTCTAGTATATATGAAAAAAAAATAGAAGCATGTGTTTCATCATTGAAATCATAATTGGAAAAGAGACAGCATGCAGTGACTTACTAAATTTATCCATGTTAAATGATTGCGGTAATCAAAGAGGATGCGGTGATAAAACTTTCAAAATTAAAATGCGATGTGATAGTGCAAAATTTGGAATAATGTCAAGAAAAAATACAAACCCCAAATTTACGCTGTCATCCGCATTGTTTGTTGATGCATCATGCTTTGTGGCGATCTTCCTCCTTTGGATTGCGGTGACAGAGTAAAATTGCATCTTCGTGTAGTGCCTCCGCAATCGTGTACCTTGATCGTTTGCAAAGAAACATCAAGAGGGTCAAATGATAAAAAAAAAGTTAACAAAATTTTTCTTGCTTTTTTTTTCTTTTTTTAGAAGTAAAATGCAAATGGATAAATGATAATTGAAGCATCGTAGAATTGAGAGTTCATGAACCAAACAAAGGATACTTCAGAAGACTTGCGCCCTAAATGATGTTGCATGCCAGTGCATGGGCCATTCTATTTTCCTCTATTTCGGGTTTCTCAGGTCTACAGAGGTTTTTTCTTGCTGAAAATCACCCCTGCAATATGCCTTAACTCGCTGCCCATTAACCTTAAATGTACGACTTCCATCCTCAATAATCAGCTCCACCCCACCATGCTGGAATATTTCTTTAATGATGAAGGGTCCGGACCATCACGAATTAAACTTGCCAGGAAAGAGCCGTAGTCGTGAATTGAAGAGCAAGACCTTTTGTCCCACATGGAGATTTTTACAGCATATGTCTTTGTCGTGCAAGCGCTTTACGCGCTCTTTGTAGATCTTTGCATTCTCATATGCGTTAATCCTCCATTCCTCCAGCTCGACCAATTGAAGTTTTCTCACTTCTCCTACTTTCTTCAAGTCAAAGTTTAGCTTCTTCATCGCCCACAGTGATTTGGATTCCAGCTCTAGAGGCAAATGGCATGCCATACCAAATACCAACGTATACAGAGACATACCTATGGGTGTCTTAAATGCAGTTCGGTATGCCCACAATGCATCGTCGAGCTTTGTTGCCCAATTCTTTCGCGAAGGCCTTACCACCTTCTCAAGTATCAGCTTGATCTCCCGATTGGACAACTCGGCCTGACCATTTGTCTGCAGATGATATGCAATGGCCACTTTGTGGAGAATGTTATATTTGTGCAACAGTTCCTTGACAGTATGATTGACAAAGTGGGACCCTTCATCACTTATTATGGCACGTGGGGTGCCAAAATGAGTGAAAATATTTTTCTTCAGGAATTTAGAGACTACCGCCGCATCACTTAGCTTCTACCCACTTGGATATATAGTCGACGACTAACAAAATATAATTTTTGGCATTCGATGGAGGGAATGGTCCCATGAAGTCGATACCCCATATGTCGAACAACTCAAGTTCCAAGATGGTGTTCATAGGCATTACAAGTTTCTATGAAATGTTACCTGTGTGTTGGCACCGATCACACTTCATCATGTAGTCAGCGACATCCTTAAACAATGTTGCCCAGTAGAATCTACTTTGTAATACTTTAGCTATGGTGCACTATCCTCCAAAGTGCCCACCATATGGTGAGTCATGACATTGTGATAATATGCGTTGTTGAGCAGTATTTGGTACGCATAATCGCAGAATCTTGTCTGCCCTCTTTTTATACAGATTTGGCTCGTCCCAAAAATATGATCTACATTCGTACTTGAGTCTCCTCTTCTGGTGGTCAGTATAATCCTCTGGAAATTGCTCGCAAACCAGATAGTTGACTATGTCAACATACCATGGTAATTCTTCAATATAGAACAACTGCTCGTCTAGGAACACCGCACTCACTTCTGATTGGTTGCGGTCAACCTTTGAGTTTTCCAATTTGGACAAGTGATCCGCAACTTGGTTCTCCATCCCCTTACGATCAATTATTTCTATGTCAAATTCTTGGAGGAGGAGAACCCATCTGATCAACCTCGGCTTTGCATTCTTCTTTGTCATTAAATACTTTATCGCCGAATGATCAGTGTGGATGAGTACTTTTGTTCCCAACAAATATGCTCTAAACTTTTCCAACACAAAAATTACCGCAAATAGCTCCTTTTTTGTGGTGGTGTAGTTAATCTGAGAAGGATTCAACGTCTGACTCGCATATGCGATAGGATGTAAGATTGTTTTTCTCTTCTGTGCCAGAGCTGCTCCCAACGCATACCCGTTTGCATCGCACATTAATTCAAAAGGAAGTGTCCAATTAGGTGCGATTAACACGGGCACAGTTGTCAATGCATTCTTCAAAATCCTGAATGCGTTGAGGCAATGATGCATTATTTTATGAGATGAAAATGTGGAATGAAATGCAATAACGAAATTGCGTTGAGCAATCAAGCTTTCTCAGTGGAATCCAAGTATGAACCCCACTGAGTTTCCTGGTAAGTCCAGGGTCAAACTCAAGGACTTGGGAAAACAGTTTGCGGTGGTAATTCTCACGAAAAATTTGCGGTAACCGGTAACTCAAATAGTTGTTTGGTTTGTTGTTTGCAGTAATAAAAATAAACAAATGCGATGGAGTTTCGAAAAGAGTTGATAAAAACGGAAGATGCGATGAGTATGCGGTGAACAGGTTGAGAAGGGTTTCGGCTAACACTTCCTAGGATGCGTTCATGTTATGCGATCATGCAACACACATACAATAGTAAACCATCTCTCGATGCGAATGCTATGGCTTCTAATGCTAGAACGCATGTGATATATGCGATAAGTCTATAGGACTTACACATAAGCCTCTATTCTTATTTAGCTACTCATGCGTGTTAAGAGAGAGAACAGATGTAGAATAAAAACTTCCATTGTATAAATATAAAGTTGAAATACAAAATAACAATGCAAGAAGAGAATAAAGAGCCTGGTAGCAATCTTTTGCTTCCCAGACTTTTACACTGTCTTTTCTACTCTTGTTCAAAAGATAGTCTCGATCTCGTAAGAGTCGGCTCGCTCTCTGCTTTCTACACCTCCGAGTTCTCTCTCGAGTTGTCCTGAGTGATCTTCCAGCGTCTCTTCCCTTCTCTTGCTCTGCCTTAAAATAAAAAGGAAAACTATGGACAAGGATATTCTAACTATGGAGAAATTTATCTAAGTATCCGAACTGTTGAACCAGCTGAACCCTTTTTCTGAAGGATTCCCTCGGTATTTATAGAGCTTTGGGGTGAAAGGCGGCTTCTCTCTTATGATTGCACAGATGGGATGACTTTAATTCTCTGACTGATGCGTCGAATATTTGTCATCGAAAAGCTGAGTGTACTTGTTATCATTAGCGGCTTGTCAACTTAATTCGGATTCGACCATCATCAGCTTTCTGTCCCATCGTGATTAATTATGCCTTTCACCCAGATGCGCCCACCAAATTGCGTCGGTTCTATGCGGCAATCCTTCTTAAGCAGATGTTTGCGAGCACAAATCACTGTAAAGCCTTGTGGTAATGCTGCGCTCGACCGTTGATTTCTTGTGATCGCGCTTTTTGCCTTGTGTCAATGCATAGTCTACATAAAAATACAAAAATTAATTGTTTCTATACGATGAATGCATGCGACCGCAATGTTATGAACTTAATGCTTTTTGGATGCAATCTAACATATTTTATCAACGCAAACCTTCATTGTTTAATAACTTAGCACTATAATAGCGTGCATTTCTACCCGTTATTAGGCAATTGCTGCCAAAATCAAATTTTCTATCAACCTCCATCAACGCACTCAGCGGTTGTGCTATTTTCGAAAAGTCCTTGACAAAGCGTCTGTAAAATTCGGCATGCCCACTCCTTACAACCTTTACACTTGTTGGAGGTAGGAATTTTTTAATTGCTTCTATTTTTGCTTTATCCACCTCCAACTCGTCCTGCGATACCTTGTGCCCCAACACAATCCCCTCCTTTACCATAAAATGGCATTTTTCCCAGTTAAGAACGAGATTCGTCTCCTCGCATCTTTTCAGTATCTTCTCCAGGTTGGCTAGACAGACTCGTAGGTGTGCCCATAGACAGAAAATTCGTCCATGAAGATTTCAACAGAGTCCTTAAGATATTCTAAAAAGATGGCCATCATGCACCTTTGGAACGTGCTCGGTGCATTGCAGAGGCCAAACGGCATGCGGCAAAAAACAAAAGTCCACGTGATGTCTGCTATCGGATAAATGATGCCCACATCTAACCATTTAATGATCTCTTTCTTAACGACCTCTTTCATTGCAGGGTTGAGTCTGTGCTGATGTTCGATCGATGCTTTGTGGTTTTCTTCGACATGAATTCAGTGCATACAGTATGCGGGGCTAATTCCTCGAATGTCTGCGAGCGTCCAGCCAATTGCTCGCACATGTTTCCTCAGAATGCTCATCAATGCATTCTCCTGGTCTTTGTTAAGTTCAGAGGAAATAATAAATGGCAGTTTTTCATTCAGCCTAAAAAATGCATACTTTAAGTGGTTCGATAGGGTCTTTAGTTCCATTATTGGTGGTTCTTTCAAGGACGGTTGTGTTGTTTTTCTTTCTTCTTTTACTGTTGGCTCTTCTTCTTGGGTTGCGATCATCTCAACTTCCTTGTTTGTTTTTTCTATGATCGCATTACATGTCACAATGGATGCACTTGCATCCTCTTCTTCAGTCAAATTCTGGTTGTCGTCAGATTCATGCAAGTATTCTTCGTCAGGAAAATTCATGGCACAAATGATGTTGAACTTGAGCTTCTGTCCATTTATGCTTAAAGTGATCTCTCCTTTGTGCACATCAATTTGGGCACAACCTGTTGATAAAAATGGTCGCCCCAAGATGATGAGTACATCTTCGTTGGCTTCGTAATCTAAGATGATGAAGTCGGCTATTAAGATAAATTTGTCTATGGTGACCAGCACGTCCTTCACCTTCCCTTTTGGATGCATCAGAGATCTATCTGCAAGTTGGAGAGTCACGATCGTGGGCGCAAGTTTCCCCACATTCAGCTGCTTAAAGATCAACAGAGGCATCAAGTTGATGTTGGCTCCAAGGTTACACAATGTTTGTCTGATGTACAATCCTCCAATGGAGCAAGGTATAGTAAAGCTCCCAGGATCGCTCATCTTCGGTGGGATTATTGATTTCGAGCTTTGCGTTAAAGCCACCATGGCAAACTTACCAATGCCTCTCTTCTTGGTTACCATATCCTTCAGAAACTTCACGTATGCAGGCATCTCCTTAATCGCTTCACTGAATGGAATAATTATATGCAATTGTTTTAACATAGCCATGAAGCTTTGGTACTGTACCTCATCATTCTTTTTCTTTCTGAGTCTCTGCGGGAAAGGTGGTAACTGTACTCTCACGGTCCTCTTCTTTATTGGCTTTGAGGTGGATGCAACTTGTGGTTCTATCACTTCTTTTTCCCCTTCTTCTTCTTGAGTCACTGCAATCTCAGGTTCCAACGCAATGGGAGCAGTCCGACTAGGCTCTTTCCTTTCTCCCTCCACAGTTTTTCCACTCCGCAATGTCACGACTTGACATTGCTCTTTACCTGTTCCCCTCAGGTTACGTGGGAGTTCTATTGAACTCGACAGGGCCCTTTGCGGTCTGTTTGTTAGCTCGCTCGCAATCTGGCTCATCTGTAATTCTAGATTGCAGATGGACATTGCCTGGCTCTGAAGTACAGTTTCGTTTTTCTCGATATATTGCTTCAGTAAGCTTTCCAAGGAGGAAGATTGCAACAGTTGTGAGCTACTGGCTTAACTGCTCGTCTGACCGTTATTTCGTGGGAAGAATCCAGGTGGCCCATCTTTCTGCGCCACAGATTGGAAATTTTGCTACTGATTCTTCCATGCAAAGTTGGGGAGGTTTCTCCACTCGGGGTTGTAGGTGTTAGAGAATGGATTATTTTTCACAAAGTAAATAGACTGTGGGTTCTGTGGGCATTCTTCCATTGTGTGTCCATCACCGTAAGTTGCACACCTTGTGGCATTTTGATTAATTGCATTTACTTGCCCATTCTGCAGTGTTGGGTTGTTGATCGCAATTCCATGAATTAGGTTCATCATTGCGGTCAACTGATTCTGTAGTGAAGCAATAGCACTATTGTTTGCGTCGTTATCCTTGATTCTCAGTCTCTAATCGCTCTCTCTCCAATCCTCGTGATTTTTAGAGATGCGATCCAAGATGTTCTTAGCCTCGTCATATATTTTGTCAAGCAAACCACCAGCGGCTGCCGCATTGGCAGCGATCTACGAAGCGAGATTTAAACCGTGATAAAAGATTTCCATTTGCAGACAGTCTGGTAATCCGTTGTGTGGACAATCCCTGACCAACCTCTTAAACCTCGCCCAGGCATCGCTGAGCGATTCGTCCATGTCTTGTTCAAAATTGTTTATTAGTTTCCTTCGTCTAGCATTCTCAGTAGGTGGGAAATATTTCCTTCATAAACTTTTCTACGACCTGTTCCCATGAAGTGATCTCTCCCGGCTCGAGGAATACACCCATTTTCTTGCCTGATCACACAGAGAAAATGGAAATAAAATTAGTCAAACTTCTTCGGCAGAGATGTTCGGGAACACAAAAGTGTTACAGATTTCTATAAAGCTATGAAGGTGGGCGTGCGGGTCCTTGCCACGCCGTCCTCCAAATTGTCCTACAATCTGGATCTTCTGCAGCATCACCGGTTTCATTTCGAATCGGCTTCCATCAAGGGCAAGCCTCATGATTCCTGGAGATAAATCATAGAGGTTTGGCGATGCATAGTTCCTAATGGGCCTATTATGATCGTTTGCCAGTAGGATTGGATTCGCTACGACGTTGCTTTCATTTGGTGCTCCGTTTCCAGGTTGCTCCGTCATATCGTCTTTATTTGGTTGTTGTGGTTGGTGGCTGTTTCTTAGTCTCCATCTGAACGTCTTCTCAATCTCTAGGTCATAATTCGCCAGAGATATAGAGCTGCAATGAAATTAGAAAAATTACCGTTAGCACACTGATTTGTCGAAGTCCCCGGCAACGGCGCCAAAAACTTGATGCGTTATTTTATGAGGTGAAAATATGGAATGAAATGCCGTGATGGAATTGCGTTGAGCAACAAGTTTTCTCAGTGGAATCCAAGTATAAACCCGACTGAGTTTCCTAGTAAGTCCAGGGTCAATCTCAGGGACTTGGGAAAAAAATTTGCGGTGATAATTTTTCACGAAAACTTTGTGGTAACCAGTAACTCAAATAGTTGTTTGGTGTTGTTGGTTGTGGTAATGAAAAAAATAAATGCGGCGGATTTGAGAAAAGTTTGATTATGCGATAGATGCACTGAGTATGCAGATGAATGGGTTGAGAAGGCCTTTAACTTATGTTACCTGGGAATGCATCAGACTATGCAATCATGCTACATCCATGCAATAGCAAGTCATTTTCCAATGCAAATGCGGTGCTCCTAAGTCTAGGATGCATGTGTTGAATGCAAAAGTGTCCATAGAGCTTATTCCTAAGTCTCTACTTATTTCCTATGCGATGATGCAAGATGCACACAAAGACAAGGTGACAGCACACAATCTTATCCTATCTCTAGGATGCATGCGATGCGTTAATAGCAAACAATGTGTATTCCTAAGCTCCTATCTCTTTATTATGCATTCTAATCTGACTCTCTCGAGCCTAGATTCTAACTTGACTTTTCCAAGCCTAGATCCTAATCCTTAGACTACCCTCTCGAGTATCCCTAATGGACGAATGAAGCATACATAATACAAGATAATCGCATAGAATGAAGATCCCTAGTTATGCTAGCTAAGTGCTTCTCAACTCATTCAATAGATTTAGCTATTCATGCGTAATAAACAGAGAGTGAACAGATATAGAGAAGTAAATTCCATTTCTATAAATGAGTTTGAGTACAAAATAACAATGGAAGATAGGGATAGAGAGCCTAGTAGCAATCTCTTGCTTCCCAAGGCTTTTACACTGTCAACTCTATTCGGTTCAAAAGATATTCCTACTTCCACAAGAACTGGTCCTCTATTTGATCTTGAAGCTTCCGACACTCTCCCAAGTTTACCGGAACGATCTATCAGCACAATCTCCTTCTCTCGCTTCCGCCTAAAAATAACAAAAAATCTAAGAACAAGGCTAAACTATCTAAGGAAAAATTCTCTAACTCCCCGAACTTGTTGAACTAGCTGAACCCCTTTTCTGAAGGTTGTCTTCGGTATTTATAGAGCTTCAGGGTGAAAGGCAGCTTCTCTCTTATGATTGCACAGATGGGATGGCTTTAATTCTCTGACTGATGTGCCGAATATTTGTCACCGAAAAGCTGAGTGTACTTGTTATCGTTAGCAGCTTGTCATCTTAATTCGGATTCAACCATCATCAGCTTTCTGTTTCATTGTGATTATTATGTTTTTCACCCAGATGCGCCCACCAAGTTGCGACGGCTCTATACGGCCATCCTTCTTGAGCAGATGTTTGCGAGCACAAATCACCGCAAAGACTTGCGGTAATGCTATGCTTGACCGTTGATTTCTTGTGATCGCGCTTTTCACCTTGCGTCAACGCATATTCTACATAAAAATACAAAAATTAATTGTTTCTATGCGATGAACGCATGTGACCGTAATGTTATGAATTTAATGCTTTTTGGACGCAATCTAACATATTTTATCAACGCAAACCTTCATTGTTTAATAACTTAGCACTGTAATAATGTGCATTTCTGCCCGTTATCACTAACCAAGGAGAGTGGTGTTTTCCCTTAAGTCTTAAAGCATATATTTTTGAGTAAATTGTATATGCTTGTGTTATGAATGAATATTTATCATGAGAATGAGATTATGTGGTCGGGATGGTCAGGGGGTCAATAGACCTAGTTCCTGAACCTCGAATTGAATCTCACGAGATTGTTAGAGGACCGAGAGGTTTAGTTCCCGAGCTTATGGGAGGAAACTATTATGAGATGGTCAGAGGATCGGAAGGCCTAGTTTCTGAGCCCATAAGCAGGGAGCTATGTGCACATAGGGAATAGAGGGAACGCAAGAGAGTAAGCATTTCTGTTTAGTATTAGTTAAGTATCTACCGTGTGTATAGGTTGAAAACATACTCATTCTAAGTAGTTATCAGTTTAGCTATCTACCGTGTGTGTAGATAGAGTTAAGAGCATAACGTTTGAGTATTAACCTCATATTTATGATATACTTATATAACTCTAGAAGTTGCTTACCACTCACTGAGATATGTGAAGCTCATTCTTTTCTTTCATGTTTTTCTTCCCAGGTAGCGGAAGGTGAGGAGTTCCAGGGTTCTACTAAGGCAAGGTCTGCCACAAGCCACAGTCACACTTCCAGGGTTTTAAAAGTTGTTGTAAACTTTGTAGTTAACTCTTGGAGTTGTAAAAACATTACACTGTTGTAATAAAATGAGCCTAATTAAATCAGTTGTTGTTTATTCCTTGACTTAAAGTTTACTGAGAGTAAAGAGGTTTCAATTAGGTAGTAGGTATCACTAAAGGGTGGAATCTGTGGTCCTTCATGCCTCTCCTTGGGCTCAAGAGGCGGGCTTGATAATGGGCAGAAATGCACGTTATCATAGTGCTAAGTTCTTAAACAATGTTGGCTTGCGTTGATAAAATATGATAGATTTTGTCTAAAAAGCATTAAGTTTACAACATTGCGGTCGCGTGCGTTCATCGCATAGAAACAATTGATTTTTGTGTTTTTATGCAGAATATGCGTTGACGCAAGGCGAAAAGAGCGATCACAGGAAATCATTGGTCGAGCGCAGTATTACTGCAAGGCCTTACGGTGATGCATGTTCGCAAACATTTGCTCAAGAAGGATTGCCGCATAAAGCTAGCGTAACTTGGTGGGAGCATCTGGGTGAAAGGCATAATTAATCACGATGGGACAGAAAGCTGATAACGGTCGAATCCGAATTAAGCTGACAGCCGTTAACGAAAACAAGTACATTCAGCTTTTCGGTGACAAATATTTGGCGCATCAGTCAGGGAATTAAAGTCATCCCATCTGTGCAATCATAAGAGAGAAGCTACCTTTACCCCGAAGCTCTATAAATACCAGAGGCATCCTTCAGAAAAGGGGTTCCACTAGTTAACAAATTCATCTGTTCATCAATTTAGGAGCTTTAGCCGTGTTCATAGTTTTCTTTTATTTTTAAGGCGGAGCAAGGGAAGAGTAGAGGCGCCAGAAGATCGCTTAGGAAAACTCGAGAGAGAACCCGGAGGCGTAAAAGTAGAGAGTGGATCGACTTTCGCGAGAGCGAGATTATCTTTTGAACACAAGTAGAAAGACAGTGTAAAAGCCTGGGCAGCAAGAGATTGCTACCAGGCTCTTTATTCTATTCTTGCATTGTTATTTTGTATTTCATCTCTATATTTATACAATGGAAGTTCTTATTATACATCTATTCACTCTCTTAGCACGTACGAGTAGCTAAACTCGTCGAATGGGTTGAGAAGAACTAAGCTAACATGACCTAGGATGTTTATTGCTTGCGATTATCTTGTGTTATGCTGTGCCAAACATCCCTTTAGAGCTATGCGATAGAGAGTCTAAAGAAAGAATCTAGGACTTGAGAGAGCTAGATTAGAATCTAGACTCGAGAGAGCAAGATTAGAACTACATAAACAAGAGATAGGGATTTAAAGATAAGTTCTGTTTGCCAACCTGCATCGCATGCATCCTAGAGATAGGTATGATATTATATGGTCGCCTTATCTGTGTGTGTATCATTTTGTCATCGCATAAATAAGAATAGAGGCTTATGTGTGGGTCCTATAGACTTATCGCATAACGTTCTAGCTTTAGAAGTCGTGGCATTCGCACCGAGAGGTGGTTTACTGTTGTATGCATGTTGCATGATTGCATAGCATGAACGCATCCTATGAAGTGTTAGCCGAAACTTTTCTCAACCCCTTACTCATTATATCTTCCATTTCTTAACTCTTTTCCAACTCCGCCGCATTTGTTTATTTTCATTACCGCAAACAAACACCTCAACAACTATTGATTTGTTTGGTTACCGCAAGGTTTTTCTAAAAATTACCACTGCAACCTGTTTTCCCAAGTCCCTAGTTCGACCCTGGACTTACCAATAAACTCAGTGGGGTTTGCACTTGGATTTTGCTGAGAAAACTTGAGTGCTCAATGCATTTTTCACCATCGCATTTCATCCACAATTCCACATCATAAAATAACGCATCAAGTTTTTGGCGCCGTTGTCGGGAACGTCGGAAAAATAGTGTGCTAACAGTAATTTTTATGATAACGTGCATTTTTGCCCAGGCTCAAAAGGCTGGCTCGAGATGGGAAGTGACACTGGGCCTCTCTAGGCGTCTTATCAGTAAGAGCGCCTTTATCAGTTGAGTCAATGGAACTCCTATCACTAACAAGCAAACCGCTATAGAAATATTGAATAAACAATTGGTCAGAAATCTTGTGATGGACAAAATTGGCAGATAAATGTGTGTATCGTTCCCAATATTTAGACAATGATTCACCAACATATTGTTTAATCCCATAAATATCCTTTCTTATTGAATAGGCTCTAGAAGCCGTAATTTTTTTTCAAGAAATTTATCTTTAAGTTCATTCCAAGTGGTTTTCGACCTTGAAGTCAAGAAGTACAACTAATTCTTAGCGTCATCCCGTAATGAAAAAGGAAAAGCCCTAAGGTTCAATTGTTCTTCTGTAACTCCATGGGGTTTGATACTCACACGGACCATGTGGAAGTCCTTGATGTGTTTATGGGGGTTCTCCTCTGCATTCCCTCTAAAGGTAGGAAATAGATTGATAAGCCTTGACTTTAGTTCGAACGGTACAGTGGTAGGTGGAAAGATGATACACAGAGGCTGCTGGTCCACGTCTAGCTCTACCAATTCCCTCAGAGTTTTCTCACGAACTTCCTCTCCAATTGTTCTTGTCGTATCATCACCAACTTGGTGATTTCCTTCTTATGGCATTTCTTCTCTTCACCTCCTTCGGATTATCCTTTCCTCTTGGTCAATGATAACAGGCAAAAATGCACGTTATTACAATGTAAAGATATAAAACAATGCAGGATTGCGACGGTAAGAATATGTAAAATCGTGTCCAAAGCCATTAAGTTGAGAACATTGCGATCGCATGTGCCCATCGCATTAAAGCAACTAATTTACTTATTTTGTGCAGAAAAATGTGTTGGCGCAAAGCAAATTACGATCCAAGGAATTCGGCGTCCGAGCGCATTAGAAGATTGCGACCACAAAGCTATGCGATTGTATGCGCTCGCGAAGATCTGCTCAAGAAGGTGGCCACATAAAGACGGCGCATCAAGGTAAAAGTTTAATAAATCATGATGGGACAAAAAGCTGATGACGGTCGAATCCGAATTTAGTTGACAAGCCATTAACGACACACTGTAGCAAGTACACTCAAATTTTCAGTGACCATTAATCGGTGCATCAGACAGAGATTTAATGACCTCCCAATCATTGCAATCATTTGAGATAAAAGCTCTTCACTCTGAAGCTCTATAAATACTGAAGGCCACCTTCGTTAAAGGGGTTCCAGTTCATTCAGAATTTTTGGAGTTCCCATTAGCTATATACATAGAAGATCATAGATAGTCGTAGTCTATAATTCTTAAACTTAGAAGGCGGAGGCGAGCGAAAAGAGAAGACGCCGAAAGACCATTCCTGGTTAGCTCGAAAAACTGTCGGAGAGCACTGAGAACGGAGAGAGGGCCAACTCTTGCGAAAGCAAGCCATTCTTTTGGGCAGAGTAGAGTAAAACATAGTGTAAAAGCTTCGGGAAGCAAGACATTGTCACCAGTCTCCATATCCTTATTTTCCATTATCATTCTGTATTCTGATTTTATTTATAAAATGGACTTTGCATCTCTACATCTGTTCAATCTCTCCACATTGCGCATGAGTAACTAAACTTCTAAATGGGTTGAGAAGCACTTAGCTATCATGACCTAAGATCTTCATTTTATGCGATCATCTTGTCTTATGTATGCGTCTATCACCCTTTAGAGATACTTGAGAGAGTAGTCTAAAGAAAGAACCTGGACTTCAGAGAGTTAGGTTAGAATCTAGGCTTTAGAAAGTCAGATTAGAACCGCATAAGCAAGAGATAGAGACTTAGAGATAAGTTCTGTTTGCTATCATGCATCGAATGCACCCTAGAAATAGGATATGATAGTATGTGGTCGCCTTGTATATGTGTGTATCAATCATCATCGCATAGACAAGAATAAAGGCTTAGGCATAAGTCCTATAGTCTTTATTGTATACATCGCATGCGTCGTAAAATTAGGAACTATGGAATTTTCATTGAAAAATGACATGTTGTTTTGTGTGTGTAGCATGATCGCATAAATTGAATGCAATCTTAGGAAATGTTAACTAAATCCCTTCTCAACCTGTTCCCCGCATACTTATTGTAACTTTCGCTATCATTAACTCTTTATTCAATTCCGCCGCATAGGATTTATATTTCACACAACATACCAACCAACTTATTGTTTTTGTCACCACAAAGGAATCGAAACTTACCGTCACATATTGTCTCAGTAGTCTCTGTGTTCGACCCTGGGCATACTAGGCAACCTAGTAGGATTTATACTTGGATTTTACTAGGAAAACTTGCATGTGCAACGCATACACAACCATCGCAATATACACCATTATTTCAGCATATTCACAACGCATCAGTCAATATCTGTAATAAAAACAAAATCTAGACTTCTAGAGGAATGGGTCATAAACCAAAAGTAAGCAGTAACACACATTCTTTTTAATTATTTGGAATTCAAAAATTTTCCTAGGTTAATTGCCAAGTCTCCTCGGTAACAGCGTCAACTTGTTCGTAGGTTTTTCGTGGAACCCGAACAAAGGAAGTTTTTTTTTAAATTTTATTTCACCGACTCAAGGCTTATACCACAAACATAGTAAAGCGGTAAGATCGAGGTCAAATCTATAGAGAGACTAATAATTCGCTAGGATAATCAAAGAATTCCAGATAATGGAGGTTGGTTAGATTTGAAATTCAATTAACAAGTAATCAAAGAAAACAAGAATGAGTGCGAAAAAAAGGATTAAATTCAATCGATGGAAAAACCTTGGGATTAGTATGCATGCTTCTTATTTCTATCATCAGGCACTAGTTAATGATACTAATTTCATGAACCCCTCAACCTATTAGAAAATCTAATAGCCCAATAAGCCAATTTTGATAATAAATCAAATTAGCACTAATTCAATTTAAGACTCTTCCTTCTTAGCAACATATAAGTAAAAATTGAATTGCTTTACGAAAGGGTTCAATTGTTGAGAGATACCACAAGCCGGAAAAGCCATATCTTATAGTATGATTAATTGGGAAAGATTACATTAGGGCATACATGAGTTTGGCTAGAAAAAATCTAGACCCTAAATATGTGATCCTAATATGCACAACTTAATCGATCAATATATGCATAGGCTATGATGATTTTGCAAACAATAGTTTTGATAAATTAATTTGCCAGATCAATTCATAGAAATTCTATTAAGAATCAATTAAATCTTCCTAAGGGTTCATAGCAATTAAATACATCAACTAGTGGACCTTCAAGAATCAAAGCATATTACAACTCCCAAGAAAATTTACCTAGCTTCACATCGACCTAACGAAATTACAATGATTAATGGAGAAATGAGGCTGACTATATGAAAAATTGCACAACAATTCGACTGAAATTTCTCCCCAAAAACAAACTAACTCTTAAATTTCTTCACACCTTCAACTGGAACCCCAAATGCTATATTTACAAGTTTTCTGCAGCGTCGCGATGCTAGGAAGTGCATTACAACGTTGCGGCGGCACCGGGCAGAGCGTTGAGGAAGCATCATGATGTTGGCCTTATGCTCAGTTGCGCACGTATGGAGGGGGACGTCTGTCAAAGTCCATAGGTCTGTCTAAGGGAGCATTGCAATGCTACCTATTCTGCCATATAGCTTTGAGCAGAGGCGTTGGGCAGGCTTTGCAATGGTGGCGTTATCAATCTTCGGAGCATTGCGACGCTCGGAATAGCGTTGCAATGCTGCCCTGCACCGAGTCTTCTACCTTCAAGCATCGAGTAAGCATTGGACTTAGGCTATTAATGAGCGTTGCGATGCTGAAACAAGGTATTTTAGTCTTTTGTCATTTGAGCTCTGTTTGGGGGCGCTCGACTCTCGATCTTTCGTCCTTTTTGCTTGATTCTTCAATTTTGCAATGTAATTGCTCCATGTGATCAATTCTCCTACAAAATAAGATAAATAGATACAAGAATTACCCTAAAATAGTAAAGTTAAGGTCATAAACTTAGCTCTTTTTTAGAGCTAATAAACACCCCCAACTTAACTCTTGATCGCCCCGAGCAAGATCATAATACTCAATCATGAAATCGACAAGAAAATGTTCGCTCCATTTATCAAATCCAATCTTAAATCTCGACAATCTTTTGGATCGCATAATAAATCACATAATAATCACTCAATTGACACTTGATATATAAGAAGAACTTTTACAATAAGGGTTATGCATAAATGAAACACTAAGGAACGAAAACTTTTTTCATAAATCGAAAAGTACTCAAAAAAGTTTTATCTTACCCCCATCTCATATTTCCTCTACTCTGGCTCGGTCCATCAACTCAAGACATACTGTTATTTCTAATCAAAAAGCAACACTAGCCAGGAGTGCCTAAAACTCACACACACGAAACATAGAGGGCATTGGTCTTGTTAGAGTTGATGCCCTAAATCTCGTAGGGTCCTGTAGTTTGTAAACATGTGTATGAACAAACAGTTTTGTGATTTATAATATGAGATATTTTATTCACTTTAGTTTATAAAATATGAGATATTTTAGTTGCATTAACCACAAACCAATAAACTAAGATCACTGGTTATCGTTGTAACTTAAGCATGTATGTGGAGACATACAAGAGGATTGTGCCTTAAGTGATAACCTAAATGGCCTGTAGTATATGGATAAAGGAGGGAAACCTTATCCTGGTGACGCTACGAGTGTGGCCCGCTTTATAGGTGTTACAAGTGTTGTAAAGTGCTACAAATGGTCTAATCTTGACTATTCGTGTATTAGACATGCGAGCGGGGATGCTCTATATAAAGGAGTTTGTATAAGACTGGACCACGAAATAAGTCTCGTTATATAACGTCGTTCATGACTGAGACTTTCATTTCACTAGGATGACCATAGGTAACATGACCTTAATCCTGAGTGAGTTGGGAACTTTTGCCTATGAGGGCGATTCTTTGATTTGCATGGGTGCGAGTGGCCAGATCACCGACTCAAACCTACCACTTTGGGGTTTCGTCTGATTGAGGAGTTGGGAACTCAGCTACACAAGATGGAATTCACTCATTCTCCGAAACAGGGGTAAGTAGATAAATTGCTCTCTTAAGGGCTGATTTCAGGGCTTGAACAATGTGGTGTTACACCTTCTCATGACCCGAGAAGGGTTTACTCATAGTGGGACTATAATGTACTATTCATTAGAGGAATCAGTGGTACTTAAGGAATTAGATGTAACTACAGGGGTAAAATGGTAAATTGGCTCAGCTATACTTACGAGCGATTTGTGAAGGGTCATTGTACTATTGATTGGTTATATCTAATGGACACTGAAATATATTTGTAGTGCAAAGAGTGCAGCTGTCGGTCTTTAGTGGAGTGTTCGACAGTTAATGGATGGTGGATATCGTGATTAAAGAGTTTAGTTAGTTATTCACGTACCGTTGGAGCTTCAAGCTACAGGTCCATAAGGTCCCCTTGGTAGCTCAATGGATTCATGTTGAGAATCAGTTTTTGTGTTAGTTTGAAGTGTTCAAATTAACAAGAGAGAATTTGATTATATACGATATAATTAAATTAATTAAATTATATGTGATATAATTGATTTGATGTATTTGCTATATTAATTGATTGGAGGAATTAATATAATATGATTTATATTATATTTATTTATAACTAAATCAATTATGAGATAATCAACTTAATGGAAAGTTTTAAGTTTTAATCGACTTAATGGAAAGTTTTAATCAATTTTTGGTAACTGATGGATAAAATGAAAATCGTTTTCATTTTTCATTATCACTATGCGCAAGAAGCAAAAGTTATACGATAGCTTTTGAGAGAGTAAACGATAAGAGCATCAAATTTTCCTATGCGATAGCTATTTGCTGCTAAACGATCGAGTACCCAAGTCTAAACAATAGACTTCTGTCTTTTCCTACTTACTCGATCATCTAATTCCTTCTTTCTTCTACCAAATCCATACAGAGCTTATACCTTCTTGATTCTCACACCGAGAATACCAAGGTAGCCTCATGGTAGTGTCAAGTTTGCATTTGAGGGTCGAGTATTGAGTTTAACTCGATTCTGATTGAGTATTTACCAATTCGTGCTGTTTGCTGGAATTCTCGCGTTGCGTTTGTGCTGTTGAACATTTTACTGATTGATCGAGGGAATACTAGAAGAAAAGTTCTTCAAAGATATGTTCATTCGATCCTTTTTGTGTTTATTCTTTTGAAGCATGCTGTAATTTAGATTTGATGCACAACTGTTCTTTTAGTTTGTAAATGTTCATGTTCTTTCACAATGGGATTTGGAACGATCTGCTTCCGTTCATTGGTTCTCTATGTTTAGAGTTCCTTCAGGTTTTACCTAGAAGGCTAGCTTTCACACCCAACCGTAGGAACCTATCACTCTTTTCTCGCGGGTCCTAACTAAACACGGCAGAGGTAGCTCTTTTCACCATTATCCATGTACACATGCACACCAGCTTATACCTCATTTTTTTTTTTTTTTTTTGAATTAGAAAAACAACTAGCTTGATTCACTTTGTTTTTCTTTGTTGCACACTAGGCAAATTTTTTCTCATTGTCTAATTCTACTCTCAGGCACTAAAAGTTGCTCCCAAGCTAAAGGAGGCCTTTCGAGGTGACAATGAAAATTCAAGATGGATAATTTGTTTCTAGGACTTTTAAAAAATTTAAAAGAAAAAATGTCAACCTAGGTTCAATATGCATAGATCTCATGAAAAGATTTTTATAAAGAGCTCAAAATAATGAAAGTTACTCCTTTTTAAGAACAATCAGCCCAATGAGTGCGTCATCAATTTTTTACTGAAAGGAAACGATAAATAGAACGAACAATCATTCAAAAAATTCAGACCAAAATATTCAGATCACAAATAAAATATCACGAAGCATGGTACGCCCACCCCCAACTTAAGAGTTATGCATTGTCCTCAATGTATATCTAGGTTATTGTTCATGCTAAGGACAAAAATAGGGGACAAGGGAAACAAAAAAACTCCCCTGGAATTGGGCACAAGCATAATCAATTGGGAAACCTTCCTCTAAGAAGCCAAAATTGTAGTTCTCCTGTGACGAACAGTAAATGTAGTAAGCCATTATTTCAACTTAATCCAAAAGAATATAAAAGAAACAAAGCAGGAGGAAAAAGAAAGCAAAAAAATCTTAAACACCTAGCTGCCTCCAGAAAGCACAACTTTTAATGTCGTTTGCTTAGCGTCTGGTGATGCGAGCTAAAGTGATAGAGGGCAGAGTCAACAAAAAACTTGAGTGAGCTAACTTGACTTCTCCTTCATTGAAGATTTTAAGACGGTGCCTGTTCCCCTTGAACTCCTTCCCTATCATTTGGACTTAAGCTTAACGGGTATAAATGAGATACGTGAGTTATAAAGCAGCACTTTCTAACCAATTCTGAATTCCTTCCTCAAAAGACCCTTTTCATGACTTTTCCTTGTAGAGTCTCAAGTACTCATAGGCTTCAAGGCACAATTCCTTTAATTCCAGTAGTTCCAGAAGTCTCTCTTCACCGGCTTGGTCTAGATTCATATTGCATTTCTTAACCGACCAATAGGCTTTGTGCTCAATCTCTACCAGTAAATGGCACGCCTTACCAATGGGAGTTTTGAAAGAAGTTCTGTAAGATCAAAGAGCATCATCAAGGCACGTGCTCCAATCCTTCCTTGTCGGATTGACAGTTTTCTCTAAGATATTCTTGACTTCTCAATTAGTTATTTCTGCTTGGCCGTCATTTGAGGATGGTATGGAGTAGCAACCCGATGATGGACTCCATACTTCCTCATAAGTGCCTCGATGGTTCAGTTGCAAAAGTGTGTACCCTGGTCACTAATTATGGCTTAAGGAATGCCAAACCTGGAAAAGATGATAGCCCTTAAGAATCCTAAAACAATAGCAGCGTTGTTAGTCCTAGTGGAGATAGCCTTAACCCACTTCGATACATAATCCACCGCACAGGATATACAAGTACCCATAAGAAGAAGGAAAGGGTCCCATGAAATCCATGTCCCAAACATAAAAAATCTCACGAACAAGAATGGAATTAAATGGCATCTCGTTTCTTCTAGACAAAGAACCGAACCTCTGACATCTCTTACAAGAGTTACGAAATGCAAAACAATCAACAAACAGAGAATTCTAGATCAACCCACTATCCAAAACCCTCCTATCAATCCTCCTTAGGCTAAAATGGCCGCCACATGCCATTTCATGACAAAACAAAAGTACTGACTCAAACTCCTCATCTGGGACACACCTTCTAATGATTTGGTCAGAGAAAATCTTCCAAAGGTATGTCGGGTCCCAAACAAAGTACTTCGAATCACTTCTCAGCCTCAACATCCTAGAACTAGGCATATTATAGGGGAAGTTACCTGTAACTAGGAAATTTACCATGTCAGCATACCATGGCATAGATGTGGTGATCTGGAAAAGGAACTTCTGGCAAGCCCTTCCACTATCTGGTCAGCATACCATGGCATAGGTATGTCCCAGATGGTGGAAGGGCTTGCCAGAAGGTGTGTCCCAGATGTGGTCAAGACAAGGGATAGGAAAGTTATCCTTTTTAGTTACCTCGTTGTGCTTTCGAGATTCGATGCACATCCTCCATCCGTTCTGAACGCGCATCGACACAATCTCACCTTTTTCATTCTCCACAATTATCATGTTAGTCTTTTTTGGAACCACGTCAATAGGACTCACCCATTTGCTATCAATTATTGGGTAGGTGATACCGACCTCATTGAGCTTAATAATTTCTTTGAGAACAACGTCTTTCATCGTGGAGTTGAGTCTCCTGAGGGGTTGAACTATGGGCTTGGCTCCTTCCTTTAGAGTGATCCTATGCATGCAAAGAGAAGGGCTCGCTCCCTTGAGATAATCAAGAGTCCACCCTGAAGAAAATTGAATACGAGGATTTCCATGAGCAGCGAAAAGATCATTCCAAATTACAATCGTATATGAACTTTACAATTACAATCACAAACAGAAACATACGGTTATGCAAAAATACAGAAATTACAACATGCTATACAAAAAATCAAGGACAAGAATCTACACACTTTTGTAGACTCATCTTCAAGCTCCTTGATCACGAATGCTCGATCACAGCAAAATAGAAACACACAAATGCTCGTCCAATACGACCGCTACACTGCACGACCACCACGCGCTTGAACTAAGTGACCGCCAAGGTCACAAACACCTCGAGCTCCACGAACGGCCTCCACAGAACCTCGACAGTGTCGAGTTGAGTATGACACCACCAAGAAGGATACCTTGGTATTCTCGGTGTGAGAATCTAGAGGGTGGGCTCTGTGTGGACTTGATTTGAGGCAGAAAATAGGAGGAAAGACAATCGTGTAAATGATTGAGCAAGTGGGAGATGGAAAAACCTATCGTATAGGTCGATGCCCAATCGTTTAGGAAAACCTAAGTGATCGTCTAGCAAAAGCTATGTGATCGTTTAACTCATCACTTAGTTGAGTGTCTATCGCCTAAGAACACTCCACGATCGTTTAGCTAACTCCAAGTTGTCGCTTAGTAAATGTTATTTACTTGACAACTTCCCGTGAGTAATTTTCGAGAGAAGAAATCTCAAATTCACTTCTTTGCAAATCTTACTAAAATTAGGAAAACATTTCTCCTTTTATCTCACGGTTACCATGAAACCACCAATAATCTCCCACTCAATTGGTTATTAGAGAAAAAGAGATAATTATCCAATAATTAATATTATTATAAATATAAATGATAACCAATTTATTATACTATATTTATAATCTATAGTTTTAATATTTCATCTCATGAAACTTATAAACCATAGTTCTTTTTCTATTCCATGGTACTTAATGTAAATCTCATTTACATTAATCCTCTAATAGATTTATTTCATACACCACACCGATCATATCATATATAATCGAATTACCTCTTGTCAATTTGAACATTACAAATCAACACTAAGAACTGATCCTCAACTTGAATCCATTGAGCTACTAAGGGACCTTATGGACCTCTAGCTCGAAGCTCCAACAGTACGTGAATAACTGACTAAACTCTTTAGTCACGGGATCCACCATCCGTTAACTGCCAGGCACTCCACTAAAGACCAATAATTGAACTCTCCTTACCACAGATATATTATGTGTCCATCTTAACCAATCAACAGCGCGACAACCGTTCACAGATCGCTCGTAAGTACAGCTCGGCCAATAACCGTTATGCCCCTATAGTTACATCTATCTCCTTAAGTACCACTGAATTCTCTAATGAACATAAGTCATAGTCCTACTATGACTGAGTCCTCTCTTCCAAAGAGAAGCTGTGGCCACTATGTTCAAGCCCCGAAATCAGCCCTTAAGGGAACAATCTCTCTACTTACCCCTACCTTGGGGAAGGAGTGAATTCCATCTTGTGTATTGAGTTCCCAATTCCCAAATCAGACAAGTCCCCAAAAAGGTGGGCATGTTGAGTTGGCAATCTGGCCACTCTCGCCCATACTAATCAAAGGACCGCCTTCAAATGCAGAAGTTCCTAAAACACTCGGGATTGAGGTCGTGTCACCTATGGTCATTTAGGTGAGATGTAAGTCTCCAATATCAACAGTCTAGTCATCTCATGGTCCAGTCTTATACAAACTCTTTGTATAGGATACATCCGCTTGCATATCTCCACATGAATGGTCATGATCTACCATCTATAGTAGTTTACAATACTTGCAAACCTCTACAAAGCGGGTCGTATCCGTAGTGTCTCCAGGATCAGGTATTCATCTTAATCCTTATACTACAGACCTATTTAGGTTATCACTTAAGACATGATCCACTTGTATATCACATATACATGCTTAAGTTTACATAAGATAACCAAGAAGCTTTGTTTATTGGACAGAAGAATCTGAATAGACTTGAGCATGATAACAGGTGAGAAAGTTTCCTCATAGTCAACTCTCTCAACCTGGGTATAACCCTTTGCCACGAGTTTCCTCATAGTCAACTCCCTCAACCTGGGTATAACCATTTTCCACGAGTTAAGCCTTAAAGGTTTGCACCTTTCCATCTACACCTCTCTTTCGCTACTAGATCCACTTACACCCAATAGGTCTTACTACATAAGGTGGATCAAAAAGCTCCCAACCGTTATTGAAGTACATAGACTTCATTTCCTGGTTCATGGCCTTAACCCCTTCATCTTTGTCAACATCCTCCATTTCTTTCTTAAAAGACAACGGATCCTCGACCCCATCATTCAAAATGACGTTTTGGGCTTCAGTCAAACCCATGTAGTGATCCAGTGGGTTCATAACCCTCCCACTACGTCGAGGCAGTCTCAAATCTTGAGCTGGTTGACTAGATGTTCTGACCTCAACAACTCTTGTTGATCTGTCGGCCTATTCAACAACTCTTGTTGAACCCTCAGCAGTTTCAATCTCACGCAAAATGAGCTTACTTCGTGGCTTATGATCCCTCATGTGGTCTTCTTCCAAGAAGATAGCATTTGTAGACATAAACGCTTTGTTCTCACTTGAATCATAGAAGTACCCACCTCTCATTTCCTTGGGGTAGCCTACAAAGAGGTAAACCTTCAAATGCGGTTCCAACTTCTTTGGGTTAGTCACGAGCACATGATCCGGAAGCCCCAAATCCTAAAGTGGCGTAATCTACCGTTACGACCTCTCCATAGTTCAAAAGTTGTTTCAGAAACACTTTTCGAGGGAACGTTGTTCAGGATATAACATGTAGTCTCCACTACAAAACCCCAAAATGAGTCTGGAAGATGATTATAACTCATCATAGACCGAACCATGTTCAACAAGGTTCTGTTTCTCTTTTCTGATACACCATTCTGCTGAGGTGTACTAGGGGCCGAGAATTGGGACACAATCCCATTTTCTATCATATAGTTTTGGAATTGGAGGTCCAAATACTTTAAACCATGATTAGATCGTAGTGTTTTTATCTTCTTACCTAACAAGTTTTCAACTTCAGCCTTATACTCCTTGAACTTGTCGAGGGCTTCAAACTTACGTTGCATTAGGTAGAGATACCCGAACCTTGAATAATCATCTATGAAAGAGATGAAATATTCATATCCACCTCGAGCTCTAACATTCATCGGACCATAGAGGTCTGAATGTACAAACTCCAAGGCTTCCTTGGCTCTATAGCCTTTTCTAGTAAAAGGTCGTTTGGTCATCTTGCCTTCGAGGCATAATTCACACACCGGCAAGGAGTTTTCTTTTAAACTCTTTAAAAGTCCACTTTTCACCAACTTTTCAATCCTATTGAGGTTGATGTGACCTAACCTTAGGTGCCAAAGATGGGTGTTTTCCTTAGGAAAAATTTTTGGTCTTTTAGCTGTTGTTGCCGTACTGAACATTTCAGTATTAAACAAGACTTTTATGACTAACAGTCTTAGTACATATAAGTTATTTTCCATTGAACCATAACCAATCTCTGTTCCATTCTTGAAAATAAACAATTTATTCTCAGAAAAAGAGACGGTATACCCTTGTTCAATAAGACAAGAAATCGAGATTAAGTTCATCTTAATATGAAAAACTAAAAAAACATTATCCAGTAATAGATAACGTTTCTTGTCAACAAATAACTTCATCCTGCCTACAGCAACAACTAAAACAACCTCACCAGTGCCGACTCGTAGAGTCATCTCTCCCTATGGCAACGTTTGCTAGGAACTGAATCCTTGGTAAGAGGAATTGACATGGTTGGTAGCACCCGAATCTAAGATCCAGGCAGAATCATCATTCTCTACCAAACACGTCTCCAAGACCAATAAATCAGATTTACTGTCTTTCCTCCTCTTTTGGAAAGTAGTGGGATCAGTGTCAGGACAACTGACACTACTCGTTTCGTCATCCATCCCTTTGTGCTTGACAAGTAAGAACTGGCGTTCAAACAAATCTTGCAACGAGTCCATGATCTTACGTGCAATGACCATGTGCTCAACCCTTTTGGTCAAAACATCCGGTATGTTCGCCAAAATGTGAAGTCGAGCCAATGAATTAGCCTTCATCCACACCTCATATGCATTGTGAACACTTCGTGGTACATCAAGGGTCAAGACTTGAGGACACTTCTCAACCATGACAAATTCGAGGTTGTTTCCCACGAAATACGTTTTACATGATTCTTTCCACTGTATGTATTCCGTCATATTAAAAGCACTAAACGGAAATACTAACGAGTTGCTGAAATGAAAAACACATTGACCTACATTAGGTTTTAAGCAAATACCCGTTGTAAAACAAACGATACCCAATAAGATTTTAGCAAAACTAATATGAACCTCGTGTGACATCTAGTTTCGCAATGACGCTCAAAGATTTATGACAAAAGCCACCAAAGGGAGGTCAATTATCCCTCCTCTGAATTGAGAAGTTCTCAACCATTCATTAATACCAGAACAACTCTTGCTCCTACAACGACTAGCCATCATTAATTTGGCCAAGAGATTATTAACTTGCTTAACAATCTCCCGTAAGTGTGACCCGTCATTTTAGGCCCTAGAAATCTGCCCCAAAAAGCCGATCTGAAGGGAAAAAATCCAATTGAGGACAAACCTAAAGTAACCCTTTCCATTTCTGGAGTTCACCTTGATATTGACCAACTGCACAAAATCCATCTGAAGGGGGACACTTCGAGGTCGCCACGATGGAGTACAGAATGATCTCACGGTGTGAACCAATGACAGAGACTATAGGACATGTTGACAGACACCCTCTTACTATAAACACTCTCTCCGTCCACCTTGATATTGACTCACAAACACCATCCGAAGGGGGATGCTCCCGGGGTACCACGAGGCCAAGCATGAACATACAGAGAGAAATGTGATTGGAATCAAAGACAAATCAGATACATCTCTTCCTCCCACCGAGTATTTTATAATCTAGGGTTTAGTTTACTTAGAAAAAATACGGCTAAGAATTTTAACTAAGTGACTATTAGGTTTGTCTAAGAATAACTTTTACTTTGGACCGTTAAACAACTTTTGATCATCATCCATTAAACTCTTTAATGGAGTCTTTGACCAAAATGTCGCATGCTTGTTGAAAATATATCTAATTCACCTTTCCAGGTAGGTTCCCAGGTAGGGGTGTTACGTTTCCGTCAACTTAAGAACCCCAGCCTAGTCAGAACCAGCCTTAGAAAAAAGGTCCCTTATAGATAGATTTAAAACAAATTTAATCTTTTATGCCAACCAATTTAATCCTATTAAACCGATTCTAAAAGATTAATCTAGGTTACTTAGGTCTATCTCAATCCAATTTTAAAACCCTCTAAACAAATGAATTCACCCTAAGTCTACATGCAACTCTTTATTATCGATTTTAGTTCTAATTTCCTTTATAACACTTATAAACGGAAACAACCAAAACCACAATGCTAAGTTAACACATGCAAGGCATTCATAACGATTATAAATAGCCTAAATGTCATGCTCAATGCATTGTTCATTTATTGCTACTTTTTTTATATAACGCTTATACAAAACAGCAATGAAACAAGCATAACATGCTTCTATTCACCATTAGATTATCACACTTATAATAAAAGGATGATGCATGAATATACTCACCGCATGCAAAATATAACTCTTAAATTTCATGATGCATGTGCATGCTTTAATGTAATTTCTTCATGCTAGATTATAACATTTATAATATATGATGCATGAATAATTGCACAACCTAAGGTGGGTTTTAAACTATATGTCAAATACTTTGCCATATAAGCACCATACATCACATGTATAATAAACAAAAATTGATGAATCGGGTAAAATTGCCTCAAATCCACAAAATTAAAGCTAACTATTACAAAAACAATGAGTCTTTGGTTCAAACAGGTGAACTGAGTCCTGAACATCCGGATGAAGCTACGGGTCTCCAACCATCGTGTACCAAACTCTTTGTGATCGTCTATATGAAAGAACATACAATTTGCTCTATCATTTACCAACGCTCCCACAGATAAACGATCGTGTACCTTTTACTAAGCGATGAAACCCGAGGTACGTGATCGCCTAGCGTGCTCCGCACAATGCCAGCCTTACGCGATCGTCTAAACGACTACGATGCGGCAAAGCACCATCGCCTAAACGATAGCTTCCCATGCGATCGTGTAGGTAGTAACTAAGCGATGAGGTTTGCTAATTACACGATCGTTTAGCGTGCGCCTTTTACTAAACGATGAACATCATATGCTCCCACTACGATCGTCTACCTCCAACGCCTACGCGATCAGGCAACCAACACTACGTCATAGAGTAAACGATTAGCTAAACGATTGTTTAGTAAATATTACACGATCATATAGAAAAATCTACACGATCGTTTAGATAAATCCCAACGATCGTTTACCTTAGGCTACACGATACGACCAACTCTCGATCTTCTTCCTCGTTGAAAACCGCATCTTCATGCTTTGAAACTTCATCACGAACGACACGACTAACTCAAACTCTTTGAATTACAGACTCGATTGCAAGTTAATTTGCCCAAGAAACACAAGGGCACTTACAAATTAAACCCAAATGCACAGGGTTTAACAAAAGAAATTAAACCCAAAACTATTCATCAACTCCATCCACAAATGCACTTAACAATTAAACACAAATGCAGAAAACCCACTAAGACTGTAATAGAAGTTCAAAACAGAATTGAAATTTGGAATATCAGAACTACTTCGCTCTGATACCTATTGAAGAAAATCGAACACAAGAATTTCCATGAGCAGCGGAAAGATCATTCCAAATTACAATCATATATGAACTTTACAATTACAATCACAAATAGAAACATACGATTATGCAAAAGTACAGAAATTGCAGCATGCTATACAAAAAATCAAGGACAAAAGTCTACACACTTTTGTAGACTCATCTTCAAGCTCCTTGATCACGAATGCTCGATCACAGCAACACAGCAACATACGAACGCTCGTCCAAACATGACCGCTACACTACATGATCACCGCGCGCTCAAACTAAGTGATCGCCAAGGTCACGAACATCTCGAACTCCACGAACGGCCCCCACAGAACCTCGACAGTGTCGAGTTGAGTATGACACCACCAAGAAGGCTACCTTGGTATTCTCGGTGTGAGAATACAGAGGGTGGGCTCTATGTGGACTTGGTTTGAGGAAGAAAATCGGAGGAAACACAATCGTGTAAACGACTGAGCAAATGGGAGATGGAAGAACCTATCGTATAGATCAATGCCCAATCGTTTAGGAAAAACTAAGTGGTCGTCTAGCAAAAGCTATGCGATCATTTAGCTCATCGATTAGTTGAGTGTCTATTGCCTAAGAACACTCCACGGTCGTTTAGCTAACTCCAAGTTGTCGCTTAGTAAATCTTATTTACTTGACAACTTCCCGTGAGTAATTTTCAAGAAGTCTTACTAAAATTAGGAAAACATTTTTCCTTTTATCTCACGGTTACCATGAAACCACCAATAACCTCCCACTCAATTGGTTATTAGAGAAAAAGAGATAATTATCTAATAATTAATATTATTATAAATATAAATGATAACCAACTTATCATACTATATTTATAGCCTATAGTTTTAATATTTCATCTCATGAAACATATAAACCATAGCTCTTTTTCTATTCCATGGTACTTAATGTAAATCTCATTTACATTAATCCTCCACTAGATGTATCTCATACACCATATCGATCATATCATATATAATCGAATTACCTATTGTCAATTTGAACATTTCAAATCAACACCAAGAATTGATCCTCAACTTGAATTTATTGAGCTACCAAGGGGACCTTATGAACCTGTAGCTCGAAGCTCCAACGGTATGTGAATAACTGACTAAACTCTTTAGTCACGAAATCCACCATCCGTTAACTGCCAGGTACTCCACTAAAGACCAACAATTGAACTCTTCTTACCACAAATATATTATGTGTCCATCTTAACAAATCAACAGTGCGACAACCCTTCATAGATCACTGGTAAGTACAGCTCGGCCAATAACCGTTATGCCCCTATAGTTACATCTAACTCCTTAAGTACCATTGAATCCTCTGATGAACATAAGTCATAGTCCTACTATGACTGAGTCCTCTCTTCCAAAGAGAAGTTGTGGCCACTATGTTCAAGCCCCGGAATCAGCCCAAAGGGAACAATCTCTTTACTTACCCTTGCTTCGGGGAAGGAGTAAATTCCATCTTGTGTATTGAGTTCCCAACTCCCAAATCAAGCAAGTCCCCAAAAAGGTAGGCATGTTGAGTTGGCAATCTGGCCACTTTCACCCATATTAATCAAAGAACCGCCCTCAAACGTAGGAGTTCCCAAAACACTCAGGATTGAGGTCGTGTCACCTATGGTCGTTTAAGTGAGATGTAAGTCTCCAGTATCAACGATGTTATATACAGAGTCTAGACATTTCGTGGTCCGGTCTTATACAAACTCCTTGTATAGAACACCCCCGCGTGCATGTCTCCACATGAATGGTGATGATCTACCATCTATAGTAGTTTATAATACTTGCAAACCTCTACAAAACGGGCCGTATCCGTAGTGTCACCAGGATCAGGTATCCTAGCTTAATCCTTATACTACAGATCTATTTAGGTTATCACTGAAGGCATAATCCACTTGTATATCACATATACATGCTTAAGTTTACGTAAGACAATCATGGAGCTTTGTTTATTGGATATGAGTAAATGCCAAAATGAAATAACAGTTATTGTATTCATAAAACAATGTGTATAATTACAAACAACGAGACTCCGGGAGAATTAGGACACCAATCCCAACACACCCAATGACCTTTTTGTAAGTTTTCAGAGTCTCAACTAAGAATTCCTCTTAGGTGGGTGTTAATTCCCTGGAGATTATAACCGGAAAATGTTCCCTTCGCCTAAGTACACGTATTTCAAATGACTAAGGAGAGCCTTTAGCTCAATCCCTTTTACCTACAAATCAACAAAATCAAAATTAGAAGAAGGTTCCTCGAGGTTATCAATATCAATAGTAGATAGATAAATTATACAAATCATGTGAATCCAAATCAATGTAAGAAGCAGTGAATTTGTCAGAGTCATCATCACCATCATGCAAAACAATTTCATCTAATAAATCATGTGCTTCAATCATACACATAGACAGATATTCCTCTGGAAATTTCATGGCATCATACATATTAAATGCAACTACCTCCCCATCAAATTCTACAGAAAGACAACCCTTATTAACATCAATTTTTGTCTTAGCAGTTTTCATAAAGGGTCTTCCTAACAGTATAGTAGAAAAGGAAGGTGTAGAAATTTCATCCATTTTCAAAATATAGAAATCAATTGGGAATATAAAATCCTGAACTTGTAATAACACATCCTCACCTATCCCTAAAGGTTGGATATAAGATCTATCAGCTAATTGGATGCACACAACAATTTTTTGCAAATCATTCAATTTGAGATCTTCATACACATGATAAGGCATAACATTGATGGAAGCTCCTAGATCAAGCATGGCATGTCGAATGACTCTATTACCAATAACACAGGGAAAAGTAAACATACCTTGATGTCGACATTTTCCAGGCATATTACGTTTAAGCAGAGCTGATACATTTTTACTTACCATAATTTGTTCCTTTTCCTTACATATCCTCTTCTTAGTGCACAGTTTCTTGAGGAACTTAGCATGCCTCGGAATTTGTTGGAGCGCGTTCAAGAGAGGAATGTGTATCTAAACCTTTTTAAACATTTCAATAAACTCTTCGTCCCTATGTTCCTATTTTAGTCTTGCCAACCTACTAGGAAAATGGGCTTTAGGAATATAAGGTTCAACAGACGGTAAGGGAGAAGTATTCACCTTAGATGTAGACGAGAGTGCCTCGGGTTGAGTCTCATTATTCTCATCTTTTTCATTATACTTACCAGATAGATGTGGGGTGTCTAAAGAGGTTGTAGGTGGCGGAAGTTCCTTACCACTCCCAAGTGTGATGGCACTCACATTGGCATGGTCTGGCTGGGCAGGTAGCTTCCCTAAACCCTTGCTCTCCACTTGACTTACCGTAGCAGCTAATTATGTGACTTGAGTGCCCAAATTTTCCACACTTGTCCTGGTTTCTTGCTGGAATGCTCTAGTGTCCTGTGAAAACTAGAGAGAGTCCTTTTGTAGCTGTTGGATTTCCTATTGAAATTTTACGGAGTTCTCAACGAAGGATTTGACGATATCCTCCAAAGACATACCTGAGGAAGATGACAATGGTGATTGGAATGTTTGGAACTATCGTGCCCTTGTCCTTGGCCCCGACCTCCCCATTTGAGATTAGGGTGGTCACCATCCTAGATTATACACTGGAGAATGGAGATCGTATTTCCTCTTGTAACCCCCAACTGCATGAACTTAGGCTTGAGGACATGCTTCAGAGGTGTGTCCTACTGTTCCAAAAGCTCCACAAGCCTTCATCTGAGCAACTTCTTCTTGAGCCATCTACATCACAAGGGAAGTTAAATTATATATTTGAGATCTTAATTTTTTTACTTTAGAATTAGCAATTGAATCAGATTCAGAAGCCCTGGCTCCAAAATTTTGGTTGTTTTCAGCCATGCGTGAGATTAATTCCTGGGCCTCCCTGGGCGTCTTATCAGCAAGAGCGCCTCCAGTAGCTGAGTCAATGGAGCTGCTGTCACTAGCAACCAAACCATTATAGAAATATTGAATCAACAATTGGTCAGAAATTTAGTGATGGGGAAATCTGACATATAAATGTTTCCATCGTTCTCAATATTCAGATGATGATCACCAACAAATTTTTTAATTCCATAAATATCCTTTCTTATTGAATGGGCTCTAGAAGTCGAAATTTTTTTAAAGAAATTTCTTTTTAAGTTCATTCCAAGTAGTACAACCAATCCTTAGTGTCATCCTATAATGAAAAAGGAAGAGCCCTAAGGTTCAATTGTTCTTCTGTAAGTCCATGGGATTTGATACTCACACAGACCATTTGGAAGTCCTTGATGTGTTTATGGGGGTTCTCCCCTACTTTCCCTTTGAAGGTAGGCAATAGATTGATCAACCCTGGCTTGAGTTTGAACAATACAGTGGTAGATGGAGAGATGATGCAAGAGGCTGCTGATCCATGTCTTGTTTTGCCAGTTCCCTAAGATTTTTCTCACAAACTTCCTCTCCCACTACTTTTGTCGTATCGTCAGCAACTTGTTGGTTTTCCTTCTTATGGTATTTCTCCTCTATGCCTCCTTCGGATTATCCTGTCCTTTTGGTCAATATCTGTAATAAAAATGAAATCTGGACTCCTAGAGGAGTGGGTTATAAACCAAACGTAAGCAGTAACATACACTTATTTTTTATTATTATTTGGAATTCAAAAATTTTCCTAGGCTAATTGCCAAATCTCCCCGACAATAGTGCAAATTTGTACGTATATCTGTCGCAGACCCCGAACAAAAGAAGTTTTTTTATTTTGTTTCACCGACTCAAGGCTTATACCACAAATGTAGTAAAGCGGTAAGATCAGGGTTGAATCCACAAAGAGACTAATGATTAGCTAGAATAATCAAAGAATTCCAGGTAATGGGGATTGGTTGAATTTGAAATTCAATTAACAAGTAATAAAAAAACAAGAATGGGTGGAAAAAAAGGATTAAATTTAGTCGATAGAAAAACATTGGGATTAGTATGCATGTTTTTTATTTCTATCATCAGTCACTAGTTAATGGTACTAATTCCATGAACCCCTCAACCTATTAGAAAATCTAATGGCTCAATTAGCCAATTTTGAAAATAAACCGAACTAGCACTAATTCAATTTAAGACTCTTCCTTCTTAGCAACATACAAGTAAAAATTGAATTGCTTTACGAAAAGGTTCAATTGTTGAGACATACCACAAGTCAGAAAAGCCATATCTTATAGTATGATTAATTGGGAAAGACTATATTAGGGCATACATGAGTTTGGCCATGAAAAGTCTAGACCCTAAACATGCGATCCTAATATGTGCAACTTAATCAATCAATATATATATAGGCTATTATGGTTTTGCAAACAAGAGTTTTGATAAATTAATTTGTCAGATCAATTCATAGAAATTTTATTAAGAATCAATTAAATCTTCCCAAGGGTTCATAACAATTAAATACATCAACTAGTGGACCTTCAAGAATCAAATCATACTACTACTCCCAAGAGTATTTACCTAGCCTTGTATCAGCATAATGGAATTACAATGATTAATGGAGAAATGAGGCTGACTATATGAAAAAATGCACAACAATTCGATTGAAATTTCTCCAAAAAATGGACTAACTCTTAAATTTCTTCATACCTTCAGCTGGAACCCAAAATGCTATATTTATAAGTTTGTCGTAGTGTCGTGACACTAGGAAGAGCGTTGAGGAAGCATTACGACGTTGGCGTGACGCTCAGTTGCGCATGTGGAGGAGGAGGTTCATCAAAGCCCGTAGCGCCACGATGCTCTAGGGGAGCGTTGCAACATTGCCTATTTTGCATTATAGCGTTGAGCTGGCGTTGGAACGGTGGCATTTGAAGAAACTCTTATACAAGACTACCTATCAGTGGAAGCGGAACTTTCCAATTTATTGTGACTGAATTTACACACATACATTCAAACAAACAAATATGCATTGCTAACTCTAAATTAATCGCATGCTTTAAAAGGTAAAAACAAAAGACCGAGAGAACGTACCAGTTGAAGACTTTTTTCAAAAACTCAGTCTCTTTGTGAACGAACTCCTCTCGCTCTTTCTCGTCTAGCAAGTGATCACCCAGCAACACCACAATCGTCTACACGAACAGCAGCGCATGAACAATAGGCACTGGGGACGACACCATCCCTCGAAGCCCTCAGTATTCTCGGAGTGAGAATCCAAAGGATGGGCTTTGATGGAATTGGTAGAGGGGAGGAGGAAAGGCTATCATGTACTACAATCAAACAAGTGGAAGAAAAGGAAAGACTATCGTATAGTCGGGTGCTTGATCGTTTAGAGCGGGGGTACACGATCATGTAGTAAAATCTAAGGGATCGTCTATGAATAGGTAAGCGATCGTTTAGTTACGCTCAAGCGCTAAGCGATCATCTAGGAAGAGGTAAGCAATCGTTTAGGAAATCGCGGGAAATCGTTTAGAAAAGCGAGAGTGTGCGATCGTTTAGTAAGCAAGCACTATCGTGTAGGCTCTCAACACTAAGCGATACAATAATTATCACATCATGAGCGATAATGCGTCTCTTTCTTGCAAAATGAAAACAATTTTCATTTTATTCTTTAGTTATTAAAACTGAATTGAACTTCCCACTATCGCATAAATTCAAAGAAAACTTCGGCCAATTATCTCATAACCGCCCAAATAATAAAATTAATGAATATAATCATATTATATTCTTAACCTATATTTTGATATCATATATCAACTATAATGTTTTCTCCTCTACTTGTTATAAATCATATTTATATCCAATTTCCTCCAAAATAATGTATCTCATACATTTAGTCAATCATATCATATATAATTAACCAGTTCAATTATAGCATATATAATCGAACTCCCTCTTGTCAATTTCAACATTACAAACTGACACAAAAACTGATTCTCAACTTTATCCAAGCTACCGAGGGGACCTTATGGACGTATGGCTCGAAGCTCCAACGGTAGACGAATAGCTGACTAAACTCTTTAGCCACGAGATCCACCATCCGTTAACTGTTAGACATTCCACTAAAGACCGACAGCTAAACTCTTCTTACACAGATATATTTCTATGTCCATCGGATATAACCAATCATGAGTACGATAACCTTTCAAAGATGTTCGTAAGTACAGTTGGGCCAATTTACCGTTTTGCCCCTGTAATTACATCTCACTCCTTAAGTACCACTGATCCCTCTAATGAACAATACAATATAGTCCAACTATGTGTGAACACCTCTCGGGCCATGAGAAGGTGTGTGGCGCCACATCGTTCAAGCCCTGGAATCAGCCCTTAAGGGAGCTATCTATCTACTTGTTCATGTTTCGGGAAAGAAGTGAATTCCATCTTGTGTAGCTGAGTTCCTAGCTCCCAAATCAGACGAATCCCTAAAGTGGTAGGTTTGAATCGGCGGCTTGGCCACTCGCACCCATGTAAATCAAAGAACCACCCTCAATGGCAGGAGTTCCTAGCTCACTCAGGATTGAGGCTCTGTTATCTATGGTCATCCTAGTGAAGTGAAGTCTCTATCATGAACGGTGTTATATAACGAGATGTTAACACTTTGTGGTCAGCTCTTATATAAACTCTTTCTATAGGACGCCTCTGCTCGTATGTCCTCTACACGAATGATCAGGATCAGACCATCTGTGACAAGTCACAACACTTGTAACTATTCCATAAAACGGACTGCATTCATAGCATTACCAGGATAAGGTTTTCCTCCTATATCCATGTACTACAGACCATTTTGGTTATCACTTAAGACATGATCCACTTGTATGTCACCACATACATGCTTAAGTTACATAAAGACAACCAGAGATTTTAGCTTATTGGTTTGTGATAAATCAAATAAACCATCCAGATGAGCAAATCGACTAAAATCCCTAGGTATGAGGTGTTACGTAAACCGTCAACTTAAGTAGCTCCAGCCTTAGGCAGGATTATAGACCAATTGAGTTTGTAACCATGTTTTATAAGATAACCTATTTTAACTATTAAAACAAGTTGTTATTAAACCCTAAGTGAGTATGCATATTATCTTTGTTATAGATTTTAAATGTTTAATTCATTGTTGCGAGTGCATGCATCCACCACGGTCAGGGCTTTTGGTCAACGAAACCAGGATTGGTTGGATCTGCTGCTTCAACTCGGTCAAATGCAACTGCTGGTCAATAAATAAGTACTCTAAGTTGCAAGGAAGAAGCTAGATCAAGAGTCAATATCTTTTATAAAATTATAGACATGCTATAACGTATACTTAAGCATTCCATACATTAATATAACAATTATCTTAATCTTATGAAACCTTAATCATGCATGCTATATACATTATAACCAATTTATAACAATTATTAATGCATGAAACATGCTTTCCTATGGTGGGATTTAAAAATACAATATGCACAAATACATGTTTAATTTAAATATAACATACATCACATGCATAAAATATTTAAACAACACTGATATGGACCAACTTTGACATCCTAAGCAAGAAAAAATTAATTTATTACAAAATTAATTTTAAAAAAAAGCTTGAGGAAGCTCTAAAATGCTCGAATCGAACCAAACCCAAACTGGCCCTCCAAAGCTCCAAAAGAGGTTGAATCGGTCCAAAAATGGTTGAATCAGACCTAAGGAAGCTGAATCGATCGAACCAAACTCTTTCCGTGAACCGGTTCACAAGTGCACACGTTTTTAGGCTGGGATGAGCAGCGTTAAAACGCTCCATCCCAGCATTGCAATGCCTCGGCCTTCAGGAAGAACGACATTGCAACATTGTATGGGTAACGTCGCAACGCTGCCTGGCAGTGGCTTCTTCTCCAATTTTTACAGCTGAGTTTGCTTGCTTCAATCTTTAATTACAACCTAGTGTCAACTCCATTGACTTTAATAAAATTACAGACCCTTAAGTACAAAATTAAGGTCATCAATCAAAAGCCAATTACAAATTTAACAACAGAATTAAAGAGAAATCTAATGCCAAAATTGAATTAAAACCATATTAGTCAACCAAACATGCATCTCTAGAATTTCACCCACCAAACTCAAATTAACGTTAATTGAATGCTTAAATCATGCTCTGATATCAATTGATAGAGTAAAGATGCATAAAACAGAAGCTAACAAAATCATTAAGCACTCTAATTACACTTAATTTAAGTCAAAAGCATGCTAAAACATAAGTTATTCACGAAGAGGGTTTCAACATGTATACCTTTGAAGATTTCTACTTAATCCTTTACAGTCTCTACGAATTAGATCTCCAAATCTCCAGTAGATCACCAAGAGAGACTTCTCTACTATTCTCAGCCTTGGATTGAGTGGTAGAAACTCAAAATTGAGATGGATTAAGATGGATTTGAGAGAGCTTGAGAGCACTATTTTAGCTGAAAATTTCTTAAAAACAGATTGCATGAAACTTCAATCTCAAATTATTGAAGCTTTTATCATGTTCAAGCATGCAAGCACTAACTAATTCAACTAATTAACAGTTCAATTAGCACTTAATGAGGGCGATAGGTGTTAAAATGTGGATTAATCCACTAACATTTAGTGAATTTGGAGTAAACCCACTTTCACATTTAAAAAATAATAATTTTGATTTCGATTTTTAATCTAATTCATTTTACTTTAAAATTAAATTAAACAAAAACTAAAATTCAATAAACTAAAAATAATTTATTTAAATAAATAATTAATTAAACATATTTAATTAATTAAATAATAATTTAATATCAAATATTAAATTAATAGAACACCTAATTCAAACATGAATCCCATTCATGTAATCAATATTTAAATCAATATTTAAATATTTTGAACTTTCCAATTATGTTTAATTTCAACAAAATTAAATGTTAATTATATCGAATATAATTATCCAAACCCTAAATTGGAATTGAACATTTCAAATTCAGATCATGAGCTCCAACAATTTGAGGTTAATCTTTCACTCAATCTTTTAATCTAAGGTTTAATCTTTTACGAGCTAGTAGAGGGACCTTATGGACCTACAGATCATGAGCTCCAACAATTTGAGGTTAATCGGTTAAACTCTTTAATCCGAATTAATCAATATTCGTTAACCACTGAGATGTACTACTATAGCTTGATGGTTTCATTCTCCTCACTGTAGATATATTTTCGTCCACTTGATTTAACCATAATCAGTAAGTCAATCCTTCACAGGTCGTTCGTATTTACAGCTAGGTCAAAAATCCGTTTTACCCCTGTAAATATATCTTGCTTCTTAAGTCACCACCGATCCTCTATTGAACAATAGGTTTATAATCCAACTGATAAACCATGTCCTTCTCGACTATGAGAGAGTAGGGCCCTTTTGTTCAAGACCAGAAATCAGTACTTAAGAGAACAACCTATCTGTTAACCCTAAATTGGGTAGGAGTGAATTCCTTCTTGCAGAATTATGTCCCCAGCTATCTATCCTATTTTGTCCCCAAAATGGAAGGCTTATTGAGCAGTGTTGTCGAACTACTCTCACCTATGAAAATCAAAGGATAATCCTGAATAAACAAGAGTTCATAGTTAGCTCAGGATTAAGATCGAGATACCCTAGGTCATCAAATTGAAATACTCAGTTTTAGCAGTAAATGATCGCTATTTCGTAGTCCAGTCTTATGCAAACGTCTTTTTCATAGGATATCTTGACTCACCTGTCTCCACATGAACGATTTCAGGATCATATTGATTGTATCAGTATACAAAGTGGGCTACATCCATAGTGTCTTTAGGATGAGGTACTCAATCTCATCCATATACTTATAAACTTTTTAGGCTATATACGAACTTGATCCTCTTTTATGTCTCTACATAAAGTTAAAGTATTCATACTATAGTCCTGGGTTCGTATATTGGATTTTATAACAAAATGAAATTTCAATAATGCTTTTATTGATAAATAGAATATGTTTCCATGATTACGACCTACAGCTTTAGGACATTCTCAATATGAGGTTGAGTACCTTCTTCTGGTAACACTATCGGATGCGGCCCACTTTATATTTAGTACAAACGATGTGATCTTGAATCATTCATGTGGAGATATATGAGTGGAGGCATCATATGCAATGAGTTCGTATAAGACTAGACCAAGAAACAAGTCACTCTTACTTTATAACGTTGTTTACTGCTTAAGCTTGATTATTTCAAATTGAGACCTAGGTAACTCGACCTTAATCCTGAGCTAACTATGAACTCTTGTTTATACGGGATTATCCTTAGATTTGCATAGGTGAGTGTTGGCTCAACAACGCCGACTCAATAAGCCTCTCATTTCAGGGGTAAGACCAGGTATATAGTCGGGGACATAGGGTACAGAACGGAATTTGCTCCTACTTGCTTTTAGGGATAGTAGAGGGGTTGTTCTCTTAAGTACTGATTTCAACAAAGGGCCCCACCCTCTCACTGGCCTGAGAGAGACTCAGTTTCGTGATTGGATTACAAATCAATTGTTCATTAGATGAGCCATGGGACTTAAGGAGCAAGATGTAATCTCGGGGATAAAGCAACAATTGACCCAGCCGTTGGGCTCTAATCTATGGAAAGAGTTGGTGAGATCATTATACAAAATCCTAAAAGGCACTTGGAAAAGTGGATGTAGGTCGAGATTGACCAAATCACTATAAAATTGTGTTAATTTTCTCTATCCATATACTACTTTAATTTTGCAATTAATGTGTTATTATAATTTATTACTTGAAATTAATTGCAATATTTGTTCTTGAAGTTAATTGTTCATATTTTTTTTTTAAATTTTGATTGGTAGTTCTTAAATTTCTACTACATGTATTATTAATCTTGTTATTATAATCAATTTGAGGTCTTTAAAGTAGTATTATTAACTTCTTGATTATTTTGGGTTGAATTTATTTGCATTAATTTATTGTTTAAATTATTGGCTAGAAAAAAGTTTTGTTAATTTGTTTAATTGGGCCCACATTAGAAAAAAAGTTTTAATTAGTTTTAATAAACTCTATTCACCCATCTAGGGTTGTCATATGGATCCTACATATTTGTCATATAAGTGAATATTGTCTATTGAATAATCGGCTGACATCTATATAAGAAACAAATGTCCAAAATATAGAAGTAAGGATGATATGTCCTTCGGTAGGCGTGCCCTTTACTCTTCACTCCACATATGCTCTAGGATTGGTTTACTTAACCATATACAGCCACTTGGGTAACAATTTATGTGACTCGTCTCAGTCACCGAACACTTTAGCTAAGGCCTTTCTTTTGTCATCTCACAATCTATGGTAAGGAACATGATATCTAAATTTTGTTTTTATGTCAGACTGTAGTTGTGCCATGTTGATGGACGGTTTTTCTCTTACGGCATCACAAAATTCTAGTACAATCATCAAAGAATCTAAGTGCACATGACTTTGACTAAGTTCTATATACAAACATGTATGTTGCACGAAGTCTCAATTTGCAACCTTCTTCTCACTTCTTACAACAAATTACTCAAATCGTCGGTGTCGATTCCACGACCTCATATGGTGTGTGACACTTAATAGAAAAACACTTGACTGTATGTTGTAGCATTTCTTTGTCTTGACAAATCATCCCCTTATACAATTGGGTATTGTCAACAACCACAAGGCTATAATTGGGTCGTGCTTTCGAATCTTCTCTATTACATTCATATTCAAATTAGTGAGTGTATCTGAAGATAACTCATGTTCACGACCATCAAAGTCCAACTTCTCAAATTCTATTGTCTATTTCTCTTCTAAAATCCTTGTATTGATTGTTAGTCGCCATATCTCTTCATCATCATAAACTTGTGCAACTGATTCAGGATTGGGGTCAATACATTAAGTCGGGTCTTCAAATTGACTAAGGGTTATGCATTCAAGTTTATATCCAACCCTACCCTACTCACATTAACATATAAATGCATTAAATTCGGGAGCAACATCTCGATTGAAAACATCAAATTCATTGTTTGTTCATTAGGAATGGGAAATGACATAAACCTTATTAATCCTAATGGTGTTAGATTAGGATGTCAATATACTATTTCTATCTAGTTTACTCTCATGTCTACATCAAGTGATATCCCTACCATTTCAATAAACTGTTAAAAAACAAGTTCACTATTTATATTTATGCTAAAACCCCCACATGTTGGTTGGTCATATTCAACTCTATCAACACCATCAATCATATGACCCGTAAACAACATAAATCCCAAACAGTTATCTGTCATTTTGAAAGAAAGCAATACATTACTAATTGTTTAACTAATTATCAAACTTTAATACTAACAAAAAAATCGCATATTATAAAAAAATTCATCCGTAATTTTGTATTAACAACAAACAAAAATACTAAACTTTTTGTATTAAAAAATATTAAACCCTAAACTTTAACAACTCTAATACTAAAAAAAATCAAATATTATAAAAAAAAAAAAAATTCAAAAAATCACTCAAATTTGTAATTTTGTATTAAAAAACAAATAAAAATACTAAATTTTTTGTATTAAAAAACTATACATAAACTTAAATATTAAAAAAATCGAATATTATAAAAATAAAAAAATAAAAAAAAATAAAAAAAAATAAAAAAAACTCACTCAAATTAGTAATATTATATTAAAAACAAACAAAAATACTAAACTTTTTTAATTAAAAAACTAATACTAAAGAAATTGAATATTATGATAAAAACAAACAAACAAACAAGAATACTAAATTTTTAAGAAATGTAGATGAAATAGACTTAATTCTCAAAAGCAAGAATAAAAACCAAATATTTACTAAATGAGGCCTAAACTTTTTGTATTAAAAAACTATAAACATAAAATGCAAAGAAAACTCAAATTACAAATATATTGTACTAAAAAAACAAACTCTATTACTAAACTTTTTGTAATAGAAACTATGACCATCAAACTTAAAAACTAAAAAAAAATCTAATATTATAAAAAATATAAAAAAAAAAAAAATCACTCAAATCAGTAATTTTGTGTTAAATAACAAATAAAAATACTAAATTTTTTGTATTAGAAAATTATTAGCATCAAACTTAAATACTAAAACAAATCATGTTAGAGTATATTAGCATGCAGCGGAGGAAAAACAGAATCAATAAGCACTCTAATCATACTTAATTTGAGTTTAAAACATGCTTCAAAGTAACTTTTACAGAAGAGGGTTTATTGAACACAATACCTTTGAAATATCCTCTTCAAGTCCAGCTGAATTCCACGTGAAAAAGCTTCAAACTTTAAGTAGACAACCACCAAGATCTTCTCTACTATTCTTTTGCAAGGATTATGTGGTGAAAACACTAAATTAAGCTGGAAGTATATAAGATATGAAGAGGGTTTAATGATTTCTGCAGAGTTCCTTTTGAAGTTCTTGTGAGCATGAATCATTAGTCATTTCAGCACTTCAATTTATAGAGCTTTCACCATGCAAATTCATGACTTGCATTAAGGGGAGCTCCTACTCCATGGAGAAAATAGAGTTGTGAATAAAGAAGTTCAATGCATAGTAGAGATTTCCAACGTTTTGAAAATCCCCACTTTAGAAAAATGATTTTCAAAAGGTTTTTTCAAAAAATGATTTCTAAAACCATTTTTATATTAAACTTATTTAATTTCATTTATTATTTTTATAAAAATTAATTAAATTAATTAATTTTTAAATAAAACTAATTAATTAAATATTTTAATTAATTTTGTTAATTTAATATCTAAACTAAATTAATAATGAAATTAATATTATACCATTATTATTTGAATCATATTTTAGACATTAATCGTTTCTCCAATTTCGTTTAGTTTCCAAAAAATTAAACATTTTAATTGTATCGAATACAATAAATAGAAACCCTAATTGAATTTGAACATTTCAAATTCTAAACCCTAATTCCAAATCTTATCAAGATTACTCAATTTACTAATCCAAATTACGAGCTAGTAGAGCCTTATGAACCTATAGATCATGAGCTCCAACGACTTGTAATTAATTAGTTAAACTTTTTAAACCGAATTAATCGTTATTTGTTAACTACCAAAACATTCCACTATAGCTAAACAGTTGCACTCTCCTTATTGTAGATATATTTCTGTCCATTTTAACCATAATCAGTAAGTCAATCTTTCACAGGTCGTTCGTATTTACAGCTGGGTCAAAGATTTTCGTTTTACCTCTGTAAATACATCTTGCTTCTTAAGCTCCCACTAATCATCCATTGAACAATTGATTTATAGTCCAACATATAAATCATAACTCTCTCTTCCATGAGAGGGCGGGGCCCCGTTGTTCAAGATAAGGCATTAGCGCTTAAGAGAACAACCCATATGCTAACCCTAAATCGGGTAGGAGTGAATTTCATATTGCAAAGCTACGTCCCCAGCTATCTATTTGGTTTTATCCCCAAAATGGGAGGCTTATTGAGCAGTGTTGTTGAACTACTCTCATCTGTGTAGATCAAATGATAATCTCGAATAAACAGGGGTTCGTAGTTAGCTCAAGATTAACATCGAGTTACCCTAGGTCAATGAGTTTAAGATAGTCAGATTTAACAGTAAACGGTTGTTATAAAGAAAAATGACTATTTCGAGGTCTAGTCTTATGCAAACTCATTGCCCAAATGCCTCCACTCACATGTCTCTACATGAATGATTTTCGGATCACGTCATTTGTATTAGTATACAAAATGGGTCGCATCCAATAGTGTCACCAGAATGAGGTACCTAATCTCATTCGTATACTTATAGACCTTTTTGACTACATACTAAAATTTGATCCATTATTATGTCACCACATAAAGTTAAAGTATTCATGTTATAGCCATGGATTTGTTTATTGGATTTTCATATAAGGATCCAATATCAATAGTAATTTATTGAATAAAAAACTCAACAACATTTTTATTGATAAATAGAATATGTTAAACAACATTTACGAACTGCGAGTTTAGGCCACTCCCGACAAATCGAATACCATAAAAATAAAAAAATAAAAAATCACTCAAATTAGTAATTTTTTATTAAAATAAACAAAAACACTAAACTTATTAAATTAAAAAAAATACTAAAAAATTGAATATTGTAAAAAAAAAAAAAAAAAAAACAAACAAACAAACAAGAACTCTCCTTTTTGTATTAAAAAACTATAAACAACAAATGCAAAAAAAAAATTACAAAAATATTATACTAACAAAATCTAATGCAAAGAAAACTATAATACAAACATTTTTCCAATGAATCCTAAACCCTAAGAACTCTTAAATTAATAAAATCTAATATTATCTAAAATGCAATAAAAAAAATCACTCAAATAATTAATATTATACTAAAAAAAATAACTCTTATACTAATTTTTTTTTTTTTTTAAGAAAAGCTTAAACGTTAAAACTATAATATTAGAGAAATCTAATATTATTTAAAATGTAAAAGAAAACATTAACATGTTAGATCTAGCATAATATAAATAAGAACATTAAACTATAGAGAAAAAAAACTCCTAACATCAATATATAAATATTCTGAATTCAACGACTATCAAAAAAGTAAATAATAACGTTAAAATGTTATATCTAGAATAATATGAATATTAGAAAATATAAAAAAAAAAATAGTAAATCAAAAGTAAACTAACAAATTCAACTATCGTCCTACTTTTTTCCCCTCAAAGTGTCAACGGTCCCTACTTTTTTGTTCTTTGTTATCCAAACAGCTATAAAAACTATGAAAAAATAGAATAATAAGAAAATATGGATCTATAATTTTTTTTAATTAAAAAATAGGAATTTAATTGAGTAAAGTGTACCTCTTTTTTATTCTTTGTTTCCTTGTTTCCTAAACAACAACAAAAACTATCCAGAGAAATAGAATAATATGAAAATAGAGACAAAATTTATAATTATTTTAGAAAATAAGAAATTTAGGAGAGCAAATATACAAAGCTCACCATTTGAGGAACCCAGGTAAAAGAGATTATAAGGGGCACTGTTTCTCTGTTGCAAGCACTTGGTGTCCAATGTTCAAACGGAGCAAAACACATTTTTTATTGAGAAATTGCAGCAGATGGCCAATATTAAACATACGTTTTGATTTTTGGCATTTTTTTTTTTGGGATTATTGGAATATGGCCATTTGATCATTTAGGGTTCCACTACTAAATTTGATTTCTCCATTCTAGCTTTCCACAGACTCCATGTCAGCGTAATTTTTTATGTCATTGGTAAAATAAGATCTTCATATAGATTTTGTTTACCGATTCTTTTTTATTTTAAAAGTTAAGATTTTATTTTAAGTATTTAATTATTTTTTTTGTATAAAGCCTTGTCATCTCCATCGGAAAGTATCTCATTAGATTTATTTTTAATAGATGTGCAGATAGCTATTCCAGTAGCACCAAATGCGACAATGGTGATAACATTCCAAACAATTCTATACGCCCTTTTCTAGCCAAGGCAACTAGCCAACGATGAAGGAGATGACTCATCTAAATCACATTGTTCATCTTTGCAGTCTTCTTCTTCATCTTCATCATCATTGACGTGGTTGATGTGAAACCACTGTGATACTGGATTGACGGCTAAGCAAAATCATCGTTGTTTATGGTCGGCGGATCAAGATGAAGCAAACCTATTTTCCATTCAGAGTGTTTATACATGGGTGAGGTTTGAAGTAAATAAGAATGGTGTAAGTGGGCCTAGTATAGAGAATTTATGTAATTTATTTGACGGTATTTTAATACATAGTATTTGTTTTTTAAGGTTTTATCTATTATATATTTATGTGGGATGTAAGTTACTTTTAGTATAAGAAAAATATGATGAAGATATATTGCTAGTATTTTCATGACTTAATCTAGCGAACATTTAAATTATTTTTGACATATCAAAATATGACAATATTTAAATCTCTTTTTCTATAAATAGGGAGTATTTCTAATCTTTAGTATGAGAAAAGTTTTATTGGTAGAAGGTATTTAATGATTATTTTGAGTATAAGGTACTATCTAAATTTTCATTGTCATAATTATTGATACTGGCCTGACTAGTTGGATTAGATTTTTTTTTATTATTATTATTTAATTGAAGGTGACTTTTTTGTTATTATTGCTTTTTAAATAAGGAGATCTTTACTTCTTGTTATTACTTTTTAATGAAGAGATTTATCTTTTATTATTTTCCTAAGATTTTATTGTATTTTTTAGTTGAGTGGTTAGATAATTAGATTTTGTCTAGGTCATAGAATTTGTTTTTAAATACATAAAAAATGTAGGGATTAGATAGGGGCAAATTTGTCATTTTTAAAATTATGAGATTGACCGAGTTTCTTGGTCATTTTCTAGAAACTTTATTGGTCATTTTTTAAAAAACCTATTACAATTTGGCCATTTGTCCAAAGAACCTTTTTTTTATTTGAATTATATATATAATTATTCACCTATTTACATTTTATTTTGAATTTTTATTTTAAAAATATATATAATATTTTAATTTTTAGTCTAAGTCTGGAAAACTTAATGCCATTTTAATTTTCTCCCGTATACGCATGAAAATATATAAATATTTTTTTTATTTATAGAAACAATTTTTAAAAAATTGATTTAATGGTTTTTTCTTATATATTTTGGTGGATAATTTTATAAAGATTTATAAAAATTTTGTAATTTAGCAGATCTAGATATCATATATCAAGACATTTAAAATTACATTTATATGAAGGTTAAATTATAAGATTAGTCCTAAAATTTTGAAATTATTATTAATAAGTTCTTAAATTTTCAATTTTGAATCTGGTTTAAAAAAAAGTATAATTAATCTATAAACTTCAACTATATATAATAGATCTAAAAAAATATTTAAAATTAACTATTTTATAACACAAAAAAATAATTTTATGTCTAGTTGAATCTTAAATTTTAAATTTTATAGTTAATAGATGAATACATTTTTAAAAAATGTCTAATTTTCTATTAAGCATAAAGTTAAATTTAATGTTTAACATAACTTCTAATTTCTAACAAATGTGTAAGAGACATATTGATGCATAATTGATATGTTAGTAATCTTTTTCTAATATGAAATTTCATGAATCTATTAAACACGAAAATCGAAAATTTCTAAACTTACATTTTTTAAAATTTACAAACTATATATAAACAAAAATCTAGAAGTTTATGAAGTAAGTATGGAGGTGAAGATAAAGATAAAGACAATGGTTGATCTAGAACTTCATGTCAGAGATGGAGTGAGGATAGAGTTATAAGTTTAGCCCATAAACTTTTAACTCTATGTACAAATTTGTGCCCGACATGAAATTTTGAATCCACAACTAGAGGTAGATGTGGTTGGTGTTTTGTTTATTTTCATATATCATCAAAATTAGAAATAATATCCATTGAAAACTCAAAAACTCTTTTTTCTAGAATTTGAATTCAAGTGTTTCACATACAAATAGTTTATTTCTAAAACTCATTTGAGAGTTTTTTCTTTACAAAAATCATAATAAGTTAATCATTTGTGAGATTTATTAAAAGTAAAAACAAGCTAATTTTGAACCATTGAAAATATAGGGATTAAAATGAAATAAGACTTAAAATGCATGGACCAAAATAACATTTTAACCTAATATTGATGTGATTTTAAAATGGTTAAACTTAATTTTGTTATATATTGTAATGACCCGACCCCTAGGACTTAAGTTAGGTCGTTACTAAATACATGCATGCATGGAACTCAAAACGACACTCGGTTATGGCGAAATAAATGCTAATTAAATAAGGTAAGTTCAAAAGTTTTTCATTAAATTCAAATACTAAAACAATAGTATGGTATCCATAAATCATAAAAGAACAATAAATAAGTCTGAAAAATAATTCTTAAAAGTAAGTTTTAAGCATCAAAACTAAAAGTTAAGAGGAACATGAAAAAAACTTTAAATCTTATGAGCGGAAGCATAAAAACTAGTCCCAGTGGCTCGATCACGAATTCCACTTGTCCATCGTCGGTACATCTCTACCCTTACCTGAAACAACAACATGAGAAAGAATGACTTGTCCATCACCAGTGCATCTCTACCCTTACCTGAAACAACAACATGAGAAAGAATGAGTATAAAATACTTAGTAAGTAACCCCACTACTGGGGTCAGGCTGGGCATCTATGTCCTCTAGATACCCACCTCTGGTGAAATATATAAATTTCTCTAGTCCTCATGGGACACATACATACATGAAAAAACTGAGTTCTATTCTATTGTAGTTAAGTATGTCCACTATCTCTAGTAAGTCATGTAGGACACACAATCTCTGGTGATCCCGAAGGAAACGCAATCTCTTACATACGCATGGTTACATACACCTCTTTCGTATACACATAACCCACTGAATGTGTACCTCTTTCGTACACCTGGTTAAGTATATACCTAACCTACTGAGTATGTACCTCTTTCGTACATCTAGTTATGTATACACCTCTTTCGTATACACATAACCCACTAAGTATGTACCTCTTTCGTACACCCCAAATCCTCTCTATAAATGTAGGGATGCGTACCTCTTTCGTACATATGGTTAGGCATACACCTCTTTCGTATACACATAACCCACTGAGTGTGTACCTCTTTCATACACCCTAGTACCCTCTAGGTATGTATCACTTTCATACACACTAACCCTAGTACATCTCTTTCATGTATTAGCACATTTGGACGTGCATCATTTTCATGCAGTCACATAGTCTGGAAAGGAAAAGAGATTGCATCTAACTTCATATTACATATAACATTCACCTAATTATGAATCTTCTAAAAAAATCTCCTAATCAAGGTTAGGCTAGTTAACCTCAACATACGTAATTAATCTAGTATTAATGGATCTACTCTAGTACATCACTTTCATGCACTAACTCATGTAACAATCAAACATTTGAAATTTTATAATACATCATATAACTTACACACTTTCATAATAAATCACATCAATAAGCACATCAACAAAATGCTCCAACTTTTACCTAACTTTAAGACATTTCCGTAGTAGTGTCGCTTAACTCATAATTTAGGGTCATGCCCAATCGTTCTTTTAATATATTTCATAAAATTCTAAATCATGCTCATACATTAACATGCTTCAGTCATATTATCACATGTTCATATATCTTATCTAAACGGTCTATTAAATCTCATAACGGTCAAAATTATCCTTGTAACCAGTCTTACAATCCTCAACATCAACAGACTAAATACAACCATAAGGAATCACATATCATCTCATGCTAACATTCAAGTGCCTATGTGCATAAATAAATAATTCGGATCTCAGAACAGAACATATTTTAATCATGTTATACTATCAATATTTCATGTTGTGATTCTGCCATAACCTTCATTTAACATGCTAGCATACATCTAATGCTTGGCCCGTGGGCAGTTCCAGTAGTAAGATTACTTACCTTGATATTAGGTTGAACCAAAAAACAATTGAATCTTTGTGAAATTCTTGAATCCTTAATCAAGCCTAAACATAAATCAAGCTTTAAAATTAGACCAAATTCCAAACACCCAAATATTACAAAATATTTCCAGATAACCTTACCTAAGGTGTGGTCCAATTCGAACTCACCTTCCAAACCTCCAATTTTAAGTCCAAATAATTAGCAAACCAAACTCTTCTTCATCTTGAATGAAATTCTTGAATCAACCCCCTAATCATAATTTGAAATTAGGCTTACATGATTAAAGCTTGAATCAAATACATACTTCACTACCAATGTCCCAAATGAATTATCCATATGTAGCTTCGTAAAAAATCACTTCCAAATAACTTTACAAAAATTTCTCAACAACCAAAATTAATCCACAAGAGGGTCATCAAAGCATAAAACTTACCAAAACTAGCTAAAACAAACTCCAACTTCACTAAACAACACCTCAATACCTTCATAAACTTGAATCCAAAGTTGAAACACAATGGGTATCAACCAATTGATACCAAAAGTAAATGAGTATTCAAGAATCAACTGAAAACAACCCAAAAGACAGAAATCTTACCCAAATCGATAGATCCAGTGACGGCAAAAGTGAACGACGCTTGAGCAATGGTGGACGGAGGTCATAAAGAAGAAACTGACGCAACGGCTTTGGGTGGCGTCGGACGGGCTCACGAACGTGAGGAAGAAAAAGGGATGAGGTTTGACTTTTTATAAAAAAAACAATGACAATAATAATAATAATAAAACAAAAAAAGAAGTAAATATAATTACATTTAATTCCTTTCTATTTTATACTATTAAATTCTTTTCCGTTTCAAAAGAAAATTAATTCCTACCATTAATTTTCAATTTGAAGTTCAAATTGAATAATTTCACGCCAACAATTAAATTCTCGCACTTACACTTGAAGTCCAAAATTCCAAAAATGTCTTCCAACTAATAACAATTACTGAAATTCCAAATAATAAAGTTATTGAAATTACTTTATTACTAAAACAAATGTACGGAGTGTTACATTCTTCCCTCTCAAAGAACTTTCGTCCTCGAAAGTTCATTCTTGAAAGAAAAAAAAAAACTCCGGGGGTGTTACATATACAAAATCACTCCATATTATATTTTAATTTATTTTAGTTCAACAATATGTGGGTTACGAAATTCGAAACTCTAATTTCTAACATTTTAGTCGATAGTATATATTTTATATTAGTTGAGTTATGTTAATGTTCGCGACTACTTTTTACTACAAGAGAATGAGAATAAGAGAATGAGAATGAATTTTTTATCCCAATGTTTACTTGAAAAAATATGGGAATATAATCAATTGATGAGATCTATTTTTCAATTTTGTAACTATCCTCATTTTCATTTCCTACATCTTAACAAATTTATTCTTATTCTTTTCTGTGGACCCTACAATCTTTTTCTTAATTACTTATACTTTTTTTCTCTCTTTTAACTATGAATGAGAGACAACATTTTTATTAAACATTTCAATCGCTCCTCAATAATAGTTAATATTTTTATTTTAGCAAAAGAAAAAATGCAACATAAATGTTAGCTCAATTAACTCAAATTATGAAGAACATTATGTATTTTTCTATTTGAGATTTGAATATTTTACTTAATATTAAACTTAAAAACATGTAAATATATCATGTTAATTTATTTTCATTGCATTTATTTTTTTTTCTTTATTACACTGAAATCTTCGATTTTTAATTAGTAATGAGTAATTAGTAGTTATTTTATTTGTTAAACTACAACTTAATTATGAAATTTGAAGTTTGTATTTATTTGATCATGAACTATTAAAATTGTTTAATGGGTCTTTTAACTTTAAAATTTATGTTTAATTAGTCCCTTAAAAATTTAAAATTTTTAAAAAGTTAATTGATATTTAGATCTGATTTTGAACTAGACTTCTTTGAGTTTTATGTTTATAGATCAAGGTTTAAAATATCGATGTTGATGAAAATATAGAGGTCCCAACTTTATGAAAATATGGATGAAAATTTTGGAAAACTTTATAGAAATTGTTATAATTAGTTAAGGTAACCTTGATTTTGATTAAATTAGAGTATAATTGACCACTTTAATCATCAACTCTATAAAATAAGACAACATTTAGATGTATATTATAAAATATTTGTGTAAATTTTGATGCAAGAGCATAAATTTAAAAAATAAATGAAAAATAATTATATATATCAAATGTTAAAAATTAATTCTAAAATTAAATAACATGTAATATTTACATATAAAATAATTATAAATTATTTATTATAAAGTAAGTGGATACAAAAGTTAAAAATCATAGCATTAAACTAACATGAGAAGGGTAAAAAAATTATAACATTAAATATAAGAGAGATATAAAAAGCATAACATTAAACATAACACAACGTAATGGAAAAGAGAGAATAAAAAGAAAATTCCAGAAGTAGATAGAGCTTGAGAAAAAATGAGAGAAATATTATAAAACTCACATCGATTCAAATTTGAGATGAAATGATGTGAAAACTCAATGACAAAGATTTGAATGGAAATCTGTGGTTCCTTGAAAATAAATTTTTTTTTATGGTAAAAGAGAAAAAACTTCCATTAAGCTAGCATAGGCTTCTTCATAAGTTTCCTAAGCTTCCTGAGGGTTTTCTAAGCCACCTTAGGCTTCCTCGTCTTTGAACTCACTCTAAACTCCTACACGAGTCCTCTAAACTACCTTTGTCTATAGGCCTCCTATCTCTCAAGACTCTCCATCTCGATTTATCTCTGTAAATGTACCCAAAACAATTAATATATAAATTAACAATTGAAAATAGCTTTACAAAAAGAAAAATATATGATGTCGTTCTTCCTTGTAATTTTATTACTTTCATATCATACATATATGTTTTATAATTCGTTGGGTGCATAAGAGAAAATTTTTTTCTAACTATATTTGGAGAAAAACTTATTAGAGAGTAAGAGTTGTCATATTCTTTTAAAGTTTTAATATTAAAATTGTAATACTTAACCAAGTTTTAACCAACTTTTAGGTATAATTTCAGTAAATTTTGATTTATATTTTTCTAATACAAATTTATGTTACTCTTTTTTTTAGTTGATGGTTTTTGTAGTAGTAATTATAATTGGTATCAAATGAATTATTAAAATAGAGTTCACTACCATTAAATATCATTATATCAATATTTGGTGGTTGGTGTAATTTTATTTTAATTATTTTTTACTTGTTAAAGTTAATTAAATAATTAGAATAAAAAGTATCGAACTTTTTATGGGTTATTAATATCACCATGATAATTAAAAATTATATCGGCAAATTAGTTGGTAAGCATTAAATATATTCTAGTAATTATCTTATAGTTCCTATTTTGATGATTATGATTCCAAAAAACTAACCAACACTAGAGAATTTTGATTTTGATTTTGATGATTTTCCCTAGAATTTATAATATTATGTTCTAATCAATTTTTAAATAATAAAAAGGTCAAAACCTATGGCTATATTCTTTAAAAATATGTTGACTTATCTTATTAGAATAAAATTTTTAACTTTTTAGTGAGCAAATTTTACCTTTGCTTCTTAAAGTTTCAAATATGACTTTTTAGTTCTTCAACTTTTAAGAATTAATTTAGAAGACTTTGAATAATTTATTATTACTATTTCAAATATAGAAGATAAAAATAGGGCGGAGGGTAGAGGCGTTAAAGTATAAATAGGTTTTAATAAAACTAATTTGCAAAGTAGGTCAAATTAAACCAATTATTAGATTTTTTTACCCACAATTAATTTAAATAAAAATTTTATGAAAAAAAAAAAGTGGTGAAAATAAACAAGAATAGCCATACAATTTCTAGTTTAAGATGCAAGTAATGAAACTGGGTACGAAAGTTAGGCTCTTCCAAATCTATTTTTAAAAACGTAGAAAATAAATTTTCCAATTTTAAAAGGGGCATTATCAATTTTGTAATGATGACGATTTTGTTGATCTATTTTGTAATTCAAATTAGTTTATTTTTTGTGTAATTAATTAAGAAGGTTTTCAAGATCGAAAATGGTACTCTTTTTAAAGGTTTTCAAGATTGAAAGTTTAGGAATATATTTTAAATAATAAAAAATATATTTTTTTAATCTTTTTAAAATTTTAATATTGAAATTTTAATATTTAGAGATATTTTCGAAATAGGAGTATTTTTTTAGATTAATAGATAAAAAATGCACTTTTAAGAACAAATTTAAAGAAACATGTTTGTTCTCAAAAGAAAATAGGAAAGTCATCTTAGTTTTTTTTTTTTTTTCTTCCTTTATAGAGTTCACCTATTTTCATTTTCATTTTTATTTTTTTTATTTTTTTCTGTTAGCAGAATGGAACTAACATAACCCTTTTTTTCTTTTAATTTCTTCGATCATTTTTTATAGTTAAATTATAATAATTTATGTTTGGGGTGTAAATTATTTTAGCTTGAATTATAATAGTATGTTTTTAGGCATAATTATTTTAGTTTGAAAAGAAAATAATAAATACGGTAATAAATAATAAAAAAAATGATAAATATAAAATACTTAAAAACTTTGCAAGTGAAGCTTTTGAAATAGTGTTGTGGCTAGCAAATAGAGGACGGTAGGTAAGTAGCATAGCAAAAGAACATAGTCTTTACTCTAAACTACCTCTCTGTAATATTGAAAGGTTGTTTTTTACGAAAAAATATAAAATTAATGTGTATTCTTTTTTTTTTTTTCCATAAAACATAACCTTGGTCAATTTTTTGTTCTATAATGTAAATATTTTTAAAAAATTTCTATTTATAAAAATTTTCCTTGAAAAAATGTTACCGGAACAAAAAAAACAAATAAATAAATAACAAATAAAAAAGTAACGGAGCGGAAGAGTTCACTCTATAAAAGACACAAAAAAAATTTCCTTAAAAGAAAAAACCGTTTGTACTAATTTGTTTTCAAAAGCACATTTTTTTTTACCTTATTATTCCACTATTTTTGGGACCTTTAATATTAATATTGTTGTTTTCAAAACTTATTAGAGAAATATTGTTGTTTTGAAACTTCTTAGATAAATATTGTTGTTTTGAAACTTATTAGAGAAATATTGTTGTTTTGGGAGTTCGAGGCTAGAGGTCGAACGTTGAGAACTCGACAAACAAAAAAAACTTAGAAACAATACATAGGCCGAAACTTCAACCCTCGACAAGGAAAATCTTACGAATCTCGCTTAAGTTGTCGAAGGTTGAAGTTTTGACACACATCCACCCTCGAGATTGCAGGTTTATTACTTTTCTTTTTCCCTCATAGAGGAAATAAAGTAATGAGATGGTATACTATATGTATCTGTGTACTCGAGCTACTTCTAACAACCTATGCATTTTTTATCATTTCGAATTAGACGGAGGCTTGTGGGATTGACGTGAGGGGGTGGGGATAGCTATATTTCTGGGAGCGAACTCCAGGCGAATATGAAGCGCATGGATACAAGTTATGCCTTGGAATGAAAGACAATTCCGAATTGGCTTTGTCTACGAACAAAATTTTGTATATTAGGTTGTCAAAGGTTACACACATGTCAAAACTTCAAAGCGATTAAGGAGATAAGTGGGCTGAAGCAGATTAAGGAGAGAGCGAGATTCAAAGCGAGATAGTAGGAGAGAGCGTGATGTTGAACGAGATTTTAAGAGAGCGCGAGATTCAAAGCGAGATTTTAGGAGAGAGCGAGATTCAAAACGAGAATGTTGGAGAGAGCGAGATTTAGTTTATATTGACTAATCTGACTAACATTGAACTTGGTAAAATGAAATGGTTGAATAATTGAAAAATGAGATTATTCAAGAATACACATTGAATGCTAAGATTATGCATTGAATTTCTAGTAGTAGATCCATAATCAAAAAAGTGTTTGTGATTGTTCCAGAAGAAATGAAAGCTAGTAATCATTAATGGAAAAATAACAACAATAATAGAGAGAGCGAGATATTAAGAGAGAGCGAGAGTGAGAGAACGAGATCTTAGGAGAGAGTGAGAGCGATATCTTAGGAGAGAGCAAGACTAAGAGAGCGAGATCGAGATCTTAGGAGAGAGCGAGAATCTTCACTTTATTTGAACTTTCCATAGAAATATATATAAAAAAAAGAGAAAAAAAGAGCTAATAATCATACTATAATTGAATAATCATTAGACTATAATTGAATATATTAGATTATTATACTATAATTGAATAATCATTAGACAATAAATTGAATATATTAGATTATTATACTATAATTGAATAATCATTAGACAACAAATTGAATATATTAGATTATTATACTATAAATTGAATATATTAGATTATTATAATGTAAAACTTTATTGATTACAAAAAAAAAAATTGAATATACAGTAGATTATTATAAAAAAATTGAATATACAATAAATTATAATAAAAAAATTGAATATACAATAAAATGAATATATAATAAAAAAAATTATTTATTATTCAATCCCTAACTATCTGGAGCCCGTCTTAGTAACGAAGGACACTTCCTTCGATTATGTCCTAACTGGTTACAAAATCCACATCGTTGTCGAGTGGCTGGTTCTGTCCAATCCATCTCGTTGTGATAACGTGAACTTTTCGGTCTACCAGGTCTTCTCAACAACGATGGATCAGGATGTAAGACAGGGCATATTAGGGTGCGTGATCCAGTAATCTTCATGCGATACAGGTTGAAATTGAGGAGAGTAACATTCAGCATACGTTGACAATTTGTAGTAGTCCTCAATAAAATCTTCGTAGTTCATGTTAAAATGTGAGCAAACGGCCATAAAATGCGAGCATGGAATGCCGAATGCTTGCCACTTGTTACATGAACAGTACCGCTCGATATGATGGCTTGTTCGAGATCACTAAGTATGAAACACCTGAGAGAAATTGTAACACACGAAGAGGTGTGTTTAATTTCAGATCGACATGCTGGTATAATTGCAGCAGTGAACAACCCAGCAAATGGTTGGACGGGACCGAAATGTCACCATCGTTTCTGCTTACGACATATCGTCAGCAACTTCAATAAAAAGTATAAATTTAATTCATTGAAAAATTATGTTTATCGTGTCGGGTGTCAGTTTCAAATTCAAAAGTTCAACAAAGCAATTGAAGATATCAAAGGAATAAATCGAAGTTGTCTAAGTTTTTTTGACAACATTAGTTTAGAGCAATGGACTCAAGCACATGATGGAGGATTTATATATGGGTGGATGACGATAAATCTATCAAAGTGCATAAATGGAGTCTTCAAAGGAGCTCGAATGTTGCCTATAAATGCTCTTGCTCAGATAATATTCTTCAAATGCGGAACTATTTCGAGAAAAGAAGAGCAGAAATAAGGGATGCATTGGAGCGTCAAGATAAATACACCTGGTAAATATTATTTTTTATATATATAATTTATTAATAGTTTATTTCAAACATATTTTATAATACTAAGTGGAGTAAAAATCCAGGTACGCACACGAAAAAATAAATAAATGGGTTGCACGATCTAGTAAACATGAAGTACAATCATACGATCGATATGAAGGTGTGTTTCATGTGAAGATCGACCATCATAGTCTCAATGCCAAAGGAGGAAACGTTCAAATATTGAGGCTAAACAGGTCCGAGCGGTACTGTTCATGTAACAAGTGGCAAGCATTCGGCATTCCATGCTCGCATTTTATGGCCGTTTGCTCACATTTTAACATGAACTACGAAGATTTTATTGAGGACTACTACAAATTGTCAACGTATGCTGAATGTTACTCTCCTCAATTTCAACCTGTACCGCATGAAGATTACTGGATCACACACCTAATATGCCCGTCTTACATCCTGATCCATCGTTGTTGAGAAGACCTGGTAGACCGAAAAGTTCACGTTATCACAACGAGATGGATTGGACAGAACCAGCCACTCGACAACGATGTGGATTTTGTAACCAGTTAGGACATAATCGAAGGAAGTGTCCTTCGTTACTAAGACGGGCTCCAGATAGTTAGGGATTGAATAATAAATAATTTTTTTTTATTATATATTCATTTTATTGTATATTCAATTTTTTTATTATAATTTATTGTATATTCAATTTTTTTATAATAATCTATTGTATATTCAATTTTTTTTTTTTTTTGTAATCAATAAAGTTTTACATTATTCTTTACCCTCACACTTTTCTCTACTATTCAATTATAGTCAATTTTAATATATATTTTTTTTCAGATCATGGCTTTAAACCCAGGACCTGTTGATCCCGATGTTTTGTACGACCAGTCCATTCATCGATCATATGTTGTATGGCGAGATCGTACTACTGGAGAAATATCTTGCAGACGTCGAGAGGCAGGATTTATTCAGTTGGACTGGCATCTGATCATAGCCTTGGTCGAGAGATGGAGGCCCGAGACGCATACATTCCATATGTCTGTTGGAGAGTGCACTATCACTCTACAAGACATAGAAGTGTTGTTGGGGTTACCTGTTGACAGTGAGCCGGTCACCGGAGTGATGTACGATGACTAGTTAGAAGTTTGTCAACTGTACCTCGGTGCGACCCCACCTGCCGACAAGATTAAAGGATCGAGGTTAAGTTTAATATGGTTAGGAACACAATTTCGTGAGCTCACAGATGATGCAGACGAGGAAACCGTCATAAGATATGCGCGAGCATATATACTACAAATGATGGGTGGAAGTCTATTTTCAGATAAATCAAGTCATTTTGTTCACTTGATGTTCCTGCCACTGTTAGCTAACCTCCATGATGCGGGGCGGTATTCGTGGGGTGGAGCATGCTTGGCATGGTTGTATAGACAACTATGCAAAGCAACAAGACCTGAGGTTCGAGAGATAGCTGGGCCTCTCATACTTTTGCAACTATGGGCTTGGGAGCGATTTCCAACAATGGCTCCACAGCTACATCATGTTAATGACGCTCAGTTAGTTGGACGAGCCTACGGTTCTCGATATGTTGTTTTAATTCAATTTAATTTTTATATCACTGATCTAGTTAATTTAAATTCTAAATTATCAATTTAAAAATTTAGGTGGAGAGACAAATTTTGTGTGACTAGGACAGCCACACATGTAGTCAACCAGTATAGATACATGTTTGATCTGCTTCAACCTGAACAGGTACATTACACTAAACCTAATTGATTATTTTATTCACATTTTTATTGTATTTGTCTATAATATTTTGTGTTTCAGGTTATTTGTATGTCTTTATATAATATTATGCTTGGCATAATATAATATTTTGTGTTTCAGGTTATTTGGGAGCCGTACAAAATTATTGTGCATACTTTGCCTAATTTTTGTACGAATGGTCAAAACATATGGCGGACGATGAGTCCTCTCATATGTTTTCACATTGGTGAGTGGCATCTTCCTGACAGGGTGATGAGACAATTCGGTTTTCAGCAGGATGTCCCATCGCCATCGCCTTGTAATACTGAACCCGTACTGCATGATATTGACCTAAGGACTGGAGATTGGTCCGAAAAAGTTGCACATTTGGTAGTGCGATGGCACTATCGTGCAAGATTTATTGCAGTGGGGGTTTCTCTTGAACAGTTTGACACAGATGTCACTCCAGAATATATTCATTGGTATAATAATATCACAAGGCGCTACGTCACTCGTCCGGGAGCAGCTGTGGGTCATCTGGTAAATGAATGAATATTATCTATTTTTTTAATTTAAATTTATTTTAAATATTGTCTAATTGTTTTATAATTCACAGAGATCGAACAACAGTAGACTCCGTGAGGTTGCGAATGATCCGAACCAGGTTCTTGCTATATGTAGTGACAACCAAAGCTATATGGAGGAAATTCATTATATGTACGATATACCTATTGTTCCTCCACCAGCTCCTAGACGTAGAGGACCTGTTCGGGATAATGTGGAAGAGTTGCCCCCTATAACACAGACGCAGAGTCAAACTGATTATGTTAGTCCGATGATGATGATGCCAACATTTGGTTCAGGACATTATGACTCGTGGAGAGTATAATGAATATTTATATTATGAAGCGCCTGCAGAGGTACCAGAGCAACATCAGGAAGAACCTGAGCAACCTCAAGTTCGAAGTCGACGACAACAACCAGCTCGAAATTGACGACGTCTGCCTTGTGGGACACATTGATTTTTGTAATTTTTTTTTATATAAATGAGATATTTAATTTATATTTTTTTTATTTTTATGAGTTATTATTTTTTTTTAATTTATTCTTTTTAGAGTTTAAATAAAATAATAAAATATTTTTAGAAATTATTTTTATAAAATGGAAAATTAGAAAAAGAAGGTGGAATGTGTAATAATTAAAAAGGAAATTTGTACGGTATTCTCGCTCTCTATTAAATTCTCGCTATTTCGCTCTCGCTCAAAATCTTGCTGTCTCTCATAATCTCGCTCTCGAATTTGATTGGGAAGTTCATGGCAAAAGAAGGAGATTCATTAGCTTGTTATTTAGTCGATCTTTTGATAGAGGAAAGTCTGTGATAATTAAACAGATTCAATAATAATGTTAGGAAGGACAAGGTCGAGAAGGACAAGGTCGAGGGTTCAAAGTTTGACGTACAGATGAAAGGAAGGTCGAATTTTGAACCCTCCACTTATTTAAAAAAAATAATATTTTTACAAATAATTTAGAGATATATTTTTTACAAAATATAAAGTTTAAGAATATTTTATATAGTTTAAGCTTCTAAGAAAGGAAATGAATGGCCATTGTGCGAGTAGGTTGAAAACGTACTAATGAAAAACTATCGGATATAATATATATAATAAATAAATGAGGCCGCATCGTGATACACGTCGATTATAAGCCCAAAAAAACTTCCAGAGGCAAGCGCCGGGAAGAGAACCAGGAAAACAGAGGATTCCGCCACCGCCACCGCCGCCGCCGAGATCGGTTGCAATTTATAATCAGTGAATCAATTGCCGAATTTTCATGGCCGGCCAGTCCCGTAAGTGGCTGGTTCTAGTGGCGACGATATGGATTCAGGCATTCACCGGCACGAATTTCGATTTCTCAGCCTACTCTTCCCGATTGAAATCAGTTTTAGGCATTTCTCAGGTTCAGCTTAATTACCTCGCCACCGCCTCCGATCTCGGCAAAGTCTTTGGCTGGTCCTCTGGATTGGCTCTGCTTCATCTCCCTTTGCCGGTGGTTCTGTTCATCGCTGCTTTTTTAGGACTTATCGGCTACGGCTTCCAATGGCTCCTAATCGCTGATTTCATCTCCTTGCCCTATTTCCTGGTACTCTCTCTTCTCTCTCTTGAATCCTCTTTCTTTCAATTCGTCAATTCTTGGATGAATTTTCTGTTTCTTTCTCCCAAAATAATCAAATTTCTTTTCATTTTGATTGGGGATGAACGAACGATACAGTATGATTTTCTTTTCTTTTATTATTATTTAATTTTAGGAATGACGCATGAAGTATGAACATAGTTCTTGATTCCTTTCTCCCAATAGGATTTTTTTTTGGGATTATAAAAACTGTCTCCGTCTTGGAAAATTCTAGAACTACTTTGAATATTTTTTTTCCTGTTAAAATTTATTTAGTACTTTATCAACTGTTTTTTTTTTTTAATAAAAAGTTTAGTCAGATTTGATGACTAAATAAATATAATTACTGTTAAAAATATTTTTATATCGTTTTTGTTCCTTTCAAATTAAGTTTGAATCTTAGGAGAAAAAAAGTTTTAAAATTTTAGAAATGCATAGAAAAAAAAAAAAACAAAATCGAGGTCTTAATTTCATAAAGAAAATAGAATTTTGCTTGCAAGTGATAATAAGATAAATTCTCTTGCATCATATAGGCTGAATTTTACTTTTCAAATTAATATGCTTTTAAAAGATATTGACAAAAACATAATCCGTTTAATATATATTTTAATCTATTTTAGAACAAAATATAATTTAGGGATTTTTTTATTTTTTTTTATTTTTTGTGAGAGAATTTCGTGGTTTTATGATATTGATATTTGGTTTGGGGTTGGTTACATCAACACATGACGCCCCATGTGGTTCTCTGTGATCTGTGTAAAAGTTCCAATATACTATAATTAAAGCACAAATTGTAGTAATCAAATAATATTTTTATTTAACGTAGATTCTTTCTTTTCAAATAAGTACGAATTTTCAATTTAAAATTCAAGTTGGTCACTTGTTTTTAGTTTTAGATTAAAATATTATTTGATCTTGCACTCTAATTTATGTTCGATTTTTGTCTTTTTATTTTTAAATATTTAATTTTAATGTCTATATTTTAAATAAATTTTGAAATTACTCGATGTAATTAGGTTATTGTTTATTAAAAATAAAATTAATCATTTTCTTTAGATTATTATTATTATTATTTTATCAATTTTGATATAAATTAATACTTTTTATTTTTTATTTTTTAGAAGAAATAATATTTTGTTAAAAAAATATTGTAATTTGGAATAAAATATATTTTCATGCATTAAATATTTTATATATTTATTTTCATGTCGTGACCGCACTTACGTCCCTTTGTCTTCTCCATCCCTTTCTTAAAATTCAATTTGGACTGTGGAAGGAACAAATTGCATTATTTTGAAATTAATGGTTTTTCAATAATTTTTCAATATATTTATTTTGATATATGCCTGATAGATATACTTCTCATTTCCTCAAGCTTATGCACTAAAAAAAAAAAAAGGGAAGAAAAAGAAACGATAGGTAAAATAATTATGAGGGGAAAACACTAGAAATTCTTTTATCTTTTATTTAATATTATTCAATGTGTGGGCAACAACAATTACCTGTTATTATTTCTTTAAGTTTGTCAACCTTTTCGATATCTAAATCTAACACAAAAATAACAAAACATAAGCAAAATTAACACTTCCTATTAGTACAAAAGAAACACTACAAAATATTATAACAAAAATAAATACGTGGTAAAACCATCGTGTATAGTATTAAATGATATAATTAAATTTATCTTTATCTATTAATTTAAATTTTTCATGTCAATAGGTCATTTAATACATAGATTCAAATTTTGAAGAGAAAAATGTCACGTAAGTTAAAGATATTTTACATTTAAATTACCGGGATACAAAGTTGAAACATGAAAAATCATTTTCTTCTAATTTTTGTTTTGAAATCTTCTAATTTTTCTTTTATTAACTGATTCTGTTCATAGAATTTCTTTTCTTTTTTTTAGTTTAGTTAACTGTATTTCAAGATATTTACTTCTATATTATTTTAATTTGAATTATTGAGGCATGGGGCCATTCAACAAATATATTAATAACAATAATAATAATAATAATAATAATAATAATAATAATAATAATAATGTCTGAAGAGTTGGATTACAAGTTTTGAAATCAGTCTTTAATAGATCCACGAATTTTCAAAAATTTCTAATAGGTCTATCAACTTCAAATTTTGTATCTTTCTTCTCAACTTCAAATTTTGTGTCTATTAAGTATCTAAATTTTAAGCAGTTTCTAATATCTCATTTTTCTAACTTTTTTAAAGAGTATTAAAGCAACTTTATGTTAGATGATATAATTAAATTTACGTTCACCCATTAACTTAAACTTTTGAGTCAATCAGTGATTTTTAAGATGGTATTGAAGCAAGAAAATTCTATGTTCAAGTTCATGCATTGTCGTTTCTTCCTCAATTAATATTCATTTTCACTTGTCCGATTTTCTTCATATTTCAAGACCACGTGAATGCAAGTATTAGATGATATAATTAAATTTACATATTTTTTAGTCAATATGTGATTTAAGATTTTTAAAAGTCAAATGTATGTTTGAAATGAGATACTAACAATAAAAGTATTTTTATAATCATTATAAGGATATTATTGAAACTTTTAAAAATTCAAAAATATATCTTTTGAAATAAAGAATTATTGGTTCCCATCCAAAACTAATTGTAAACATATTTTTTTATTTTTATTCCTCCGGAAGTTTAAGGATATTATTATTGAAATTTTTAAAATTTTAAGAGCATTGTTAAAATAAAGTACAAAGTTTAGAGATATTTTTTATAATTCAGATATATCTAATATGTTACGTAGACAAATAAATTGACTTTTATTTAAGGACTTGAAAACGGATTAAAATACATTTTATGTAAACTAATTAATGAACTTTTACTTATCCGTCAATACGAGAATAGCGAATAGGATGGCGATGATCCACCTTCATACAATTTGCTGAACAACATATTATTAAATTGTTTTGTACCTAAAATTCTTTTGCTTTTTTTTATTAAATAATAATGGAAGCTAGTGATATTAACTTCCGTTAATTCGGCAATGAACTAACCGTAACTAACCACGTCCCATCACAAAAACAAAAAAGAAAAAACCACGTGGCAGCATTTCTACGCCAAACGCATTAGACTATTTTATTTTTTATTTTCATGTAAAATAAAGTAATTAAATGTTCATTGTTAATTTTATCTTCGAATTTCAACTGCAAATATTCTATTTTGTATTTACTTTTGAATGTTCAAATTTGCATAGTGTTTGTTCCCTCACCCACGTTTTTTTTAAAAAAAAAATAATAATTAATTTATAAATTTTGATAAATTTTAGAATCAGTTTAATTTATATTGTTAGTTTGAACTTGAAGTTAATTTTTATTTAGGTTTTTTTTTTTTTAAGGAATGATGTTTAATCAACTTAATAAAATAACAATAAAAATGTCAATTCAAGCTAGTTCTTTTTATAACAAAAGGTTACTAACAGTTTACAAAGACGACTGAATTTAATGTGCATTTAAACTGTATAATGATTCAATTTATCCATCTAATAATAAAGGATGTAAAATAGACTAAGACTAAGGCTCAAACCATATCAATCAAAATGATATTTTAAGCAAAAGCATATTGATATCATCCTATAACTTAATAAATATAAATAAAACAGGAGAAACAAAGGTTAACCGGTTGGAAGAGATGTTAATGGACATTCCATGAAAAATTGTATATAACATAAACTTTAACATGTATTCTTAAAATTATCACTACTCGATTTTATTATCTAATTTAGAATGAATATGACTTGTCTTATTGTTTTGTGTGTTACATGTGACTTTGAGTTTTATTTGTGTTAGGTTGTTTCATTATTTTTTTAACCCCTTTTTTTTATATGTTTAAAAAAAACATATATTTTTTTATGTTATTTATGTAAATGCATCCATTTTTAAGTAGTTAAGTATGTAAATCATGTTTGGGTTAGAAGGTAATTGCAATGAGTTACTTTTGGTAATAGACTACGAGGGTTAAATATAAATTTTGTTATTCTGTAAATTTTTTTAATTGTGTTATATCGGCTAATATTTTGAACCTGATTGTTATATTTGCAACTGTCCCGACTGTAAGATTTTTTTTTAAAGTACAATAATTGATGGGAGATTCAAATCACAAACGTTTTGTCTATTACCATATTTTATATTAGGTGAGATAAGCTCCATTGACTATGAAGTTAGACTTCAAAAATTTAAGCAATTATTTCTTTTTTAAAATAAAGGGCTGTTACATTTATTTAAATTTTGTATGTTTCTCACTTCTCACATGGTGAATGTTTTTTTTTTCTCTTTTGAGACACACATGGTATGAATGTTGATTTTGATTCTTGTTGTCACCTGCATAATTGTCACATCATGAAAATATTCCTAGTACATATAAAAAGTTTTATTTTTCAGCTGCATTATTGTCTTTTAGCTTTTCCCTTTTTTTGTACTATTGAAGTATAAACAAAACAACACAAAATTGTAATTTTTTAAAAAGTGTTTTGATTATTAAATACTTGATTTTTTTTTTTTTTTGAAAAGAAACAATTGAATATTTAATTTTAGTCTATAAAAGTTTTATAATACTTTGCTCCAATTCCTTCAGAATCTAATAGTTGAAGAAATGTTATTATTAAAGTTTGAAGCACATACATATATACTTCTTTCTAATGGACACTAAGAGCAAGATTTTTTTTCCCTAGTTCAGAGCAAGAACTAACTTTATAGAGAAGCTTTACATATTAAAATAGAAAGTTTTAGAATGGAGAAACCGAAAACCTTAGTGAAAATAATGAGTATAAAAGTTTGGGCTCTTTGGAATTTAAAAATTGAGCCCATAAACACTTTTTTTTTTGTTATTTATATTTTATCAATGCTCTAAAAACTCAAGTCAAATTTGAAAACTAAAAAAATATAGTTTTTGTTTCCAGAATTTGGTTAAGAATTCAACTCTCTCTTTAATAAAGATGCAAATCATGGTAAGAATTTGATAGGAATTAGATTTAACTTTTAAAAATAAAAAATAAAAAACGAAATGGTTAGCAAATGAAGTATTGACTATTTGTTTTTTAATAGATCAATCGTGGGGATGAGGGATCAAACCTTAGATCTCAATAGAAGAAATTCATCCCAATGACCTTTGACAAATTTATATATTTGTTTTGTTATTATGACGTCCATTTGAGAAATTAAGGGTGGCTTGAAAATTACTAAATTATTTTTAAAATATTCTATTTCTTTTGGGAGTTTAGATATTACACTTTGATGTTTCACAAACGAAAATAAACACGGCTTAACTAAGCTATAAATGTATTTATCATTAAGAGATTCGTGATTCAAATCTTCTTATTTTTGTTGTATTAAAAGAATTTGAAATTATCAAGTCCTTAGTCTTAATTTTCGAATTTTGATTATATATAATATATATTTGTTTTTATAATATAGTCAAATTTAATCGTGGGCAGGTGTTCTTCCTGTGTTTGCTCGCCGGTTGTAGCATCTGTTGGTTCAACACAGTTTGTTTCGTCCTTTGCATTCGAAACTTCTCTGCAAATCGGCCATTGGCGTTATCTCTCACTGTCAGCTTCAATGGCGTCAGTGCAGCTTTCTACACCCTCGCCGGCAACGCCATTAATCCCTCTTCCCCTCCCATTTACCTCCTCCTCAATGCTCTCATTCCCCTTCTCACGTCCATCGCCGCCTTCCTCCCCGTCCTCCACCAACCCCCACTTCACTCCCTTTCTCTCTCCTCCGACGCCGTCCACCGAGACTCTCTCATTTTCCTCATCTTGAATTTCCTCGCCGTCCTCGTCGGAATCTACCTTCTCCTCTTCGGCTCTGTCACTTCCGCCGATCCCATGATCGCAAGGCTCCTCTTCATCGGAGCCATCGTTCTTCTTATCTTGCCTCTCTGTATTCCCGGTGTTGTCTACGCTAACGATTGGTTCCATCGAACCCTTAATTCCAGCTTCAGACTCGACGGATCTAACTTCATTCTCGTTCACGACGAAGATCTCGAGTTTCACAAAGAGCTGCTGCTTAGTCTTGAAGCGAATGGAAGCTTCGGCAATGGCGGATCTCAGTTGTTGTCTGAATCTGCTTCGCTAATTGACGGCGAGATTGTTGAATCATCGAAAGGCTGTTTTCGGAAAGTGATTGAGAAAGATCAATTAGCGATGCTTGGGGAAGAGCATCCGTCGAGTCGATTAGTGAAACGCCTGGATTTTTGGCTGTATTTTATCGCTTACATTTGCGGAGGCACAATCGGACTCGTTTACAGCAACAACATAGGTCAGATTGCGCAATCGCTAGGGTTGAGTTCGAGAACCAAAGCAATCGTAACACTCTACTCCTCCTTCTCCTTCTTCGGCCGATTGCTCTCCGCCGTACCGGACTACATTCGAGCGTAATTAATAATCTCGATTCAACTCAAATTCTCCTCTGTGTTTCATCTGCTTTGATTTTCTCAAACCTCCGATTTGATTAATTTCTCCGCAGGAAATTGTATTTCGCAAGAACAGGATGGCTTTCGATCGCCCTAATTCCAACTCCTATAGCATTCTTCCTACTATCGGCGTCATCGAGTGCGTTGGCGGTGTACATAGGCACGGCGCTGATCGGTTTAAGCTCCGGATTCATATTCGCAGCGGCAGTTTCCATCACCGCGGAGCTGTTCGGGCCAAATAGCTTAGGCGTTAACCACAACATTCTGATTACAAACATTCCGATCGGATCTCTGCTGTACGGTATGTTTGCAGCGGTGGTGTATGATTCACAGGGAAGTAGCTCCGGCGAAGGGGAGGCGATTGTGTGCATGGGAAGAAGGTGCTATTTCTTAACATTTGTATTTTGTGGATGCATTTCTGTTGTGGGATTGGTTTCGAGTGTGTTATTGTTCTTGAGAACAAGACATGCTTATGACCACTTTGAAACTAGTAGGATTTCTAGTAGTTCAAATCGATTGTATTGATTTCTCTCACACTTTTTTTTTTCTTTTTCCATTTTCTTACAATTGTGGGGGAAATTGTATTTTTTTTTCCCTTCTCGACCATATCTCGATTGGATGCAACTTCAAGCTTTAAGAATGATACTACGAGAGTAAGCATTGTTGTTAGATAATATAATTAAATTCGCCTTCACCAACTCTACACCCATGTGTTACTTTTGTTTTTTCACCGTTTTTTTTTCTTTGTGTGTTCTTCAATGGGGAAAAAGACCTCATTAACCTTGCCTCAATTGTTGCTTCCTCTTCTCAATCCACCACTACATGGATCCTTATTATCTCCATCGTACTTATAATACTAGTTTTATTCTGGTTTCTGACCTTTTTACCAAGATCAATTACGTCTCTTGGAGTATGTCGATGATAACAGCTCTAATAGTCAAGAACAAGATTGGTTTTGTCGATGACACGATTTCTCAACCTGCTGCTGATTTGTCTCTTAGATCATTTGCAATAATATTATCATCGCGTGGATCTTAAACTTGATTTCTAAGGAGATCTCGAACCAGTGTTCTATATTTCGACACTACTTATCGATGTTTGATTGGCAAGATTTTATATTTTACTATCTCCAGATCTGACATTATGTTTGCTATTAATAAGCTTAGTCAATATGTCTCTCAACCTCGTCGGTCTCATCTTGATGTTGCTCATCATCTTTTGCACTATTTGTAGCATTGTCCAGGCCAAAATATTCTTCTTCATTCGTGTAATGATTTTCAACTCAAGGCCTACTCCAATTCCAATTGGGCTTCTTATTTGGATTCTCATAAGTTCACTAGTTTTTGTAGCTTCCTGGGTAATTCTTATGGAAGGTTAAGAAACAAACTACAGTTTCTCATTCAGTGGCTGAAGCTGAGTATCGGGCTCTTGTTGCTATTAGTGAACTCATTTGGATATCTCAACTTCTTTAGAAGTTACATGTTCCTTTTATATCTCCTACTCTTATTTTTTGTGATAATGTTATTGCGCTTCATATTGCGTCTAATCCAATGTTTCATGTGCGTATGAAGCATATTGAATTAGATCGCCATTTTATTCAGGAAAAGGTTGTCAATGGTACTGTCAAGCTTCTTTCCGTTCGCACTCACCATTAACTTGCTAATGTTTGGCGTAGCCTTATTTAGTTTTTGTTCCCTTGTTGTCCAAGATGGGCGTGATTGACATTCACTCTCAATCTTACGGGGGAGTATTAAGAGTATATTTGTAAAAAAAAAGGTATATTGGTATTTTCATTTCTTTATTATTGTATTTTATTAGGAGCTACAAGCAGACTATAGCGATCGTTTCAATAGGATACAATGACCATCCTTGGTAGTACTACAACTTTGAACTACTCAAATCTAATAGAACTCTTGGATACTTCTCTCAACTCAAGTTGTTATTTGTAGGGCAACTATTTGAAATACAAAATAAAATCAAATGATACAAAAAATTGAAACATTTGTCAAATTTAACTTAAATGAGATGTTATTTGACCAAAATAACCCATTTAAATTGAAGGGCAAATTTTTGCGTATATATTGAATTTGTACATGAAACATCATCTAATTTGAAGTTTTAATCCAATTGAAAAGTTCTTAATCATGAATTTGATCTATTTATGTTTCAATATTTGTTCCACCTTCTTTCACTATAAATATCCAAAAAAAAATTAATATTATAGTCCAAAAGAAATTTATTTAAAATCGAAAATGAGTTAATTTGACAAGATAAACACAACTAATATCACACCAAGTATGTGACCTTAACTAAAAAGATTATCAAACATATGGTTTAACTACATACTATTTAATTTTGCTTAGATTGATACCATGGTAAAAGTTAATATATACACACATATATATATCTATATGAAAATGTAATCATAAATCTATAACAATTTTCAAAATTCAACCTCATTATTTTCTCTGTTTTCACTATATTTTAGATTTCAGCACACCAAATAGGTGTTCAGAATTTGTTGTTTTTGAGAATGAATAAGATACAAAACAATCCCTTTGGAATATGTTTCAGCATTCTAGTATTGAATTTATTATACTCTTCAAAAACGAAGAAAACTCTTACCCTATAACCTCCACAAGTTATTGGATGAGACGCCATAATGTGGAAATCATATATCCAAACCAAACTTATATGGGTTTTTAATTGATTAGAGGTTGTTTGGTTTAACGTTTTATAAATATTGAGGAATGAGATATTTGGGAGTGTGATGTCTAAAAATAAAAAATGACTGTATTTAGTTATGCATGAAAAATGCTATTATAATATTATAAACAAAGATTATGTTTATATTTAATTTATGAAATTAAGTATTACAATATTATATCATTCCAATAATAAATTAATTAAACAATAAATATCATTAAGTATATTGATAAAAAAAATAATTAATTAAGAATTAGTAATAATTTTAATTATGAATATTTGAAAATTGAGTAATATATAATTAAAACTAACCAATTAATATATTTAATGAAAGTCATATTAATTATAATGTAATGACCCGATTCCCTAGAATTTGTACTAGGTCATTACTAAATACATGCATTCGCCTCGACATTTTTCATGAATTATCAAAACCAAATAAATGCTATAAAATAAATAACCTTTTATTAAAAGTAAATAACTAAAAATCCTTGAACAAGGTATCCTTAAATGAATAAATAAGAAAAAATAAAAAATAAAACATCAATAGAAAATTTTATATAAAACAACCAACCGTGCAAAAACTGAAAGTTCTCCAAATTCAACAATAAACTAAGTTTTGAAACATGAAATCATAGGAAAGGACATGAGCGGAAGCATCTGACTAGTCTTAGTGGCACGATTACAGATTTTGCTTGTCATTCGTCTGTGTGTCTTTACCCTTACCTGAAAAAAATATGATAAAGAATGAGTATAAAACAATCAATAAGTAACCCGACTACAGAGGTCAGACTATGCGCTTATATCCAATAAATGGGACATACATATAATTATCTAAATCCTAGATGGCCATCTAGTGAGTGATTTAACTCAACCTAACACACATCTGGTGGCCCAAAGACTCATAAACTGTTAAGGTTGATGCCCTAAATCTCATGGTCCTGTAGTTTATAATTGTATTGTACAAAAAGTTTATTTATTTAATAAAATATGAAAAATTTTATTTGACATTTAGTAGCATTAACTTGCAAAACCAATAAACAAATATCCAAGGTTATCTTCTGTAGTTTGAACATTTATGTGGGGTGGATCATGTTTAAGTGATAATCCGAACGGTCTGTAGTAGATGGATAAGGTTGGGTACCTTATCCTGATGACACTACAAATACAACCCGCTTTGTAGATGTTACAATTGTTGTAAAGTTCTACAGATGATCTGATCCTGATCATTCATGTGGAGACATGTGAGTGGAGGTATTCTATACAAAAAAGTTTGTATAAGATCAAACCACGAAATGAATAGTTTCACTATATGACACCGTTAATAGTAGAGACTTACATTTTTCCAGGATGACCATATATGATATGACATGAATCCTGATTGAGTTGTGAACTTCTGCCTATAAAGGTGGCCCTTTGATGTGCATGGATGAGAGTGTCCGGTTCGTCGACTAAAACGATTTTGGGGGATTTGTCTAATTGAGGAGCTAGAAACACAACTATACAAGAAGAAATTCACTCATTCCAATGTCGTGGTAAGTAGATAAATTGCTCCCTTAAGGACTGATTCCAAGGCTTGAACAATGTGAAGCATACCCTCTCTTGGCCCAAGAGGGATTTGGTCATAGTTGGACTATGACTTATTGGATCAATGGTACTTAAGGAGTTAGATGTAACTACAGGGACAAAACGACCATTTTTGCCCAGTTATACTTACGAGAAATTTGTGAAATATCATTGCATTTGTTGCCTGGTTATATCCAATGGACATAGAAATATATCTAGTATGAAGAGTGCAACTTTCGGTCTTTAGTGAAGTGACCGACAATTAATGGATGTTAGGTAATTTAATTAAAGAAGTTTAATTAATTATCCAAGTACCAATGGAGCTTCAATCTAATTAACTTTGGATTAATTTAAAGTGTTCAAATTAATTGAGAGAATTAACTATATATAATATAATTAATATAATGTATTTGATACATTATAGTATAAAGTTTATTTTGAGAGGTAATAAATATTTGAATATGATTCAAAATTAATTAAATTATATGAATTGGATTCATATAATTATATTCAATATAAATTTGATTTATATCAAATACCATAGCTTGTTGAGAGAATTACAAACTATAGGTTATTTTATATTTGATATAATATAAACTATATGTTATGTATTATATTTGATAGGAGATATAGTTATATATAATATGATAAATTAGTTATTGTATTATTATTATTTAAATTAAAATTTGTTTTAATTTATTTTAAATTAAAAAGGAAGGGAGTTATTAAAACAATTTTCCTCCCCAATATCTCTCTAATTTAGATCATGGGATTTGGGTGGTTGCAAAGGGATTGATCGCCTTGTTCTTCCCAAAAACACATATAGTTTGTGTGGATCAATAACACTCTTACTCACCCTCTTCCTAAAATTATCACAGAGCCCTACACACTTATGTGATTCTCAACCCCTAAGGAAATACAGAGGTCTTACTTTTGATGGAGTTCCAAATTGGAATTGGGTTTTGATTGTGATTAATAAGGAGGAAGATTTGTTTGTGACCGATCAAGAGAAAATTCGTGAAGAATTTTTGGGCTTCAAGGGTAAGTGTGACTAATCTTAAAAATTTTCTTAGGTATTTTAGGGCCCAAACCTCAATGTTGGACTTAATCCTAAATAATCTCAACATAGATTTACCTACAACAAAGCTCAATTTGAGAACCAACTCTAAAATCTCAGTTTCACACATCCCTGGATCAACACAAAAACTTGGGGATTAGAATCTAAATTTACAACATTGTTATTGAAGGATCTCTTATTCAAGAGAACCAGTGAGTAGAAGCAAGATTTTTCCAAGCCCATTGTGAAAGAATAAACGCATTCATAAACACACAAGAATAGTTATGCATTATAGAGAAAATTACAGCATGTTTTCTTACTAAAACAAAGGGAATTAAGTGACATACCTTTGAAGAATTCTTCTTCACGTATCCCTCGATCTACACTGGTCAATGAAGTCTCAACAATCACGAACACAAAGAAACGAGGAGCAATTGTCTACAAAATCTTGCTCTCGTCGCAATCGTGTAGCAAAATCTCACTCTCACTGCAATCACAAACTGCCTGATCCTCGAACGATAACCCTCGACACTACCACTCGGTAACCTTGGTATTCTCGGAGTGAGAATCCAAGAGGTGTGTGCTCTGTGTGAATTTAGTAGAGGGAAGGAGGATGTATATGATCGAACTACACGATCGAATAAGTGGGAGAAAGGTTTAGTCTATTGTATAGATAGTGGGTACCCGATCGTCTAGCAATCTCTTGCTCTCGTGAGCAATTGTCTAGCCAATCATCTAGCAATCTCTCGCTCTCGTGAGCAATTATCTAGCAATCTCTTGCTCTCGTGAGCAATCGTCTAGTAATCTCTCGCTCGATCGTTTAGTCTCTCAAAAGGGCTATCGTATAGCTTTTTTTTTCGTTTGAACGATTAGTAATTCAATAATGAAGCGATCATCCATAAAAATGAAAACTCTTTTCATTTTATTCTTCAATTATTAAAACTGAAAATAACCTCCCACTTTCACGGTTAATGGAGAAAAGAAATAACCAACTAAACAATTATCTCATAATTATTTTTTATTATAAATAAATATAATACGAAAATATAATAACTAACTTATCGTATTATATTTATAACATATAATTTTAATATCACATCATATGTAATATTTAAACCATAATTCTTTTCTCCTTTATTTAATATAAATCATATTTATATCAATTCCTCTAATTAATGTATCTAATACATCAAATCAATTATATCACATATAATTGAACCAATTTAATTATATCATATATAACCAAAGTCCCTCTTATTAATTTGAACACTTCAAACTAACCCAAAAACTAATTCTCAACTTGAATCCATTGAGCTACCAAGGGGACCTTATAGACCTGTAGCTTGAAGCTCCAACGGTACGTGAATAACTAACTAAACTCTTTAATCACGATATCTACCTTCCGTTAATTTTCAGGCACTCCACTAAAGACCAACAGCTGCACTCTTCGCACTACAGATATATTTTTATGTCCATTGGATATAACTAATCAACAATACATAACCCTTCACAAATCGCTCGTAAGTACAGCTGGGCCAATTTACCGTTTTGCCCCTGTAGTTACATTTAACTCCTTAAGTACCACTAATTACTCTAATGAACAATACATGATAGTCCTACTATGAGTGAACACTTCTCGTACCATGAGAAAATGTGTGGCGCCACATTGTTTAAGCCCCGGAATCAGCCCTTAAAGGAGCAATTTATCTACTTACCCCTGCTTCGGGGAAAGAGTCAATTCCATCTTGTGTAGCTGAGTTTCCAGCTCCCCAATCAGATGAATCCTCAAAGGGGTAGGTTTGAGGCGGCAATCTAGCCATTCGCACCCATGCAAATCAAAGGATCGCCCTCATAGGTAAGAGTTCCCAACTCATTAAAGATTAAGGTCATGTTACCCATGGTCATCCTATTGAAATGAAAGTCTCTGTCATGAACTGAAGAAAATCTAAACAGAGATCTCTAGGAGCAGCGGAAGTGGATCGTTCCAAATCCCATTCAGCATGAACACAACAATTACAAGCTTAAACAAAAACGAACAAATTATGAATAACTAGAAATTACAGCATGTTATAAAAAGATACAAGGGATAGATTATGCATACCTTTGAAGAACTATTCTTCAAGTATCCCTCAATCAGTTTTCAATGCATCCAAAACAACACTCGAACACAACGGACAGAACACGACCTCCTCGAACATCTGAATGCACCTCGAACCAATCGAGTCCAACTCGATCCTCGAACTAAGTTAGAACACCACCACAAGTGTTACCTTGGTATTCTCGGTGTGAGAATCCAGGAGTTGTGGGCTCTGTATGATTTTGGATTGAGGAAAATATGAGGTATACGATTGAGTAGACGATCGAGTAAGTGGGAGATGAAGACTGTCTATAATATAGATGATGTACTCGATTGTTTAGAAGACGGAAGTCTATCGTATAGACTTTGCTACTCGATCGTGTAGCAACGATCAACGAGTAACTATTGTATAGTCAACTCTTAGCTCAATCGTTTAGACTCTCAACGCTATCGCTTAGTAAAAACACTTTTTACTTGATAGTCTTTTTCGTGAGATTTTTCGAATGAGTCAACTACTAATTTTTTAAAACAATTTTCCTTTTATTTCATGGCTACCATAAAACTTCCAATAACCTCCCACTCAAATCGGTTATTGGAGAAAAAGAATTAATTATCATATAATTAATATATTATAAATAAATATGATAACCAACTTATCATATTATATTTATAACCTATAGTTTTAATATTTCATCATATGAAACATATAAACCATAGTTCTTTTTCTATTTTATGGTATTTAATATAAGACTGGACGTACCTACCCTCGTAATTGATAGATAGAAACCTATGGGAAAAGAAAACCCTGTTCTGTTTAGTTTTCTTACTAGTTCTAAAAGTGTATTTATATTAATTCCTCCAATTAATGTATCTAATACATCATATCAATTATATCACATATAACTGAATTTACTCTTGTTACTTTGAACACTTCAAACTAACCCAAAATCTGATTCTCAAATTGTACCCATTGAGCTACCAAGGGGACCTCGTGGACCTGTAGCTTGAAGCTCCAACAGTACGTGAATAACTTACTAAACTCTTTAGTCACGAGATTCACCATTCATTAACTGTTAGTCACTCCACTAAAGATCGACAGTTGCACTACAGATATATTTCTGTATCCATATAACCAATCAATAGTGCAATAATCTTCACAAATCGCTCTAAGTACAACAAGACCAATTTACCGTTTTGCCCCTATCGTTTAAGGGAGCAATTTATCTACTTACCACTGCTTCGGAGAAGGAGTGAATTCTGTCTTGTGTAGTTGAATTCCTAGCTCCCCAATTAGACGAATCCCTAAAAATATAGGCTTGTTGAGTTGACAATCTGGCTACTCTCACCCATACTAATGACTGCCCTCATAAGTAGGATTTCTTAGTTTATTGGATTTGAGTAAATTCAAATAAAATAACACTTATTTTATTAATAACAATGCAACAATGCGGGTCGTATCCGTAGTATCACCAGGATAAGGTTTCCCTCCTTTATCGACCATTTACGTTATCAGGCATGATTCACTTGTATGCCTCACATGCTTAAATTACAATAATAACCGGGATCTTAGTTTATTGGTTTGTGGATAATGCGATTAAAATATCTCATATTTCATAGACAACAATGAAGAAAATATCTCATATTATTATCACAATTGTTTGTTCATACACATACACGTGTTACAACTACAGTACTTACGAGATTTAGGGCATCAACTTACATAATCCAAAATAACCTTGGAACCCAAAATACTCACCAAAATTATGATGGAATCAACTCTAGGACAGTGACTTAAAACCTCCCAAATCTTCAATCTAGCACCAAAACGTGATGGATATCAACCAATCGGAACCAAAATTTTAATGAGTAGATAAGAACCTTCGAGAATCAACCAAACAGTGCAATCTTACCCAAAATCCGAGATTCCGATGACCATCAGTGCTAGCGGCGATAACCCACAGCAGCGGCAGGCAGACGGATAGCAAACGACGCGACAATGCTTGGTAGATCTAGAAGAGAGAGATGGATCCGATCGCGCGACGAACGTTGGACGAGGTGCAGCGGACGGTGGGACTCGAGCGACTAGAACAAGTGACGCACACAAACAACTTGGCGATCGACCGATGGGACGCGCGGTTGAGACAACCGGCAGCGTCAGACGGATCTAGCAAATAGGGCTTCAGCGGCAGCGACGTGAAGGAAATGCTGATGCGACGAAGAAATTTAATTCCATCAAAATCCTAAATTTCCAAATCAATTAAATCCAATAATCTTTAAAACAAAACAATTCCTCCACTTATCTGCAAATTTAAAAAAATCAACTTCTAAATCTCCAAAATTTAATTCATTTCATAAATTTGAATTAAAAATTGAATTAAATTCAAACTCTCCTTAAATTAAATTTAAATTTCCAAATCCTTCATTGAAGCAAATTTTAAAATTGAATTATCCTTACACTATAATTCAATTCAACCTCAAAATTCAAAATAACTCACAAATATTTCAAGATAATTAAATTAAAAATTATCTCAAAACTTGGTTTGTTACATACAATTTAATACTTAATCATCTTTATAATTAATTAAGTTCAACATTAGTAATTCTAATTTTAGTAAGAAAATATATTTTAATAAACAGTGAAGAAATTGAAGTAGAAAATAACATATGAAGAGAAAATGAAAAATAACAAATTAAAAAAATTAAGAAAAAGAGGAGGAGAAACCAAATGATGCTTGGGTTTTAACAAAACCCATATTGTTCAAGGGGATATAAAAACCCTCCCTTAACTGTGATGCACGAGAAAACTCTTTTCCTAGGAATAAATTTCATTATCTTCAAACAAATATGGACGGTCATCCCAAGCCCATTCACATCCTTAATGCCCTCAAACCAAACGGGCTGTAAGAGTGTTTGTATCGGAAATTTTATTTAAATATTGCAGTTTTGAAAAGTAATTACTTAAATATGGTAGTTTAAAAATTATTTAGAGATTTGGGATAGTTTTAAAATTTCGAGGTGAAAAAAAAAAAGTAAAAAATGATGTCGAAGGTTGAAATCTCGATCTAAAGGAACTCCAGGGTTGAAACTTCGACCTACAAAAAATTAAAACACAAGTCGAGGGTTCAACACTCGACCTACATAGGTCAAGATTTCAACCCTCAACAACCTCCTCTACGGCATGCAGCGTCTCGTCACTTCCCTACTTTCCCATGTCTGTCGCAACTTGACCAAATAAATCTACTGCATATTAAAAGTTGCAGCTCACCTGCTTTTTAAATTCTCACATGCTGCTTAAATTCGTAGGTTGAATTTTGAACCATAGACCCATTGTTTTTAACATAGCCTCCACCCCTTTTTAGATCACAAATTTTCTAGTCGTGTTCTCTCCCTTACCATCTTCTTGCTGCCTTCTACCTTACTCTCTTCTTCTATTTTGTGTGATTCTTTCTCCCCACATTTCACCCTTCTCCGATCACAAACTATCCAGGTTTGTTAATTCACTCTACTATATTTTTATTTTTTAAAGAATAATAATAAATTTTGTTTCTATTCTTATATTCTTATTATTTTTTTTATAGTTTTTATTGCAGTTTAAGAAAAAAAATTCAAAAAGAGGCATACGTTTGATCAAATAAATTACTATTTTTTAATTAAAACTATACGCTATAGGTTCTAATATTATTATTTTTATATAGTTTTTGTTGTCGGATAACAAATAAAAAAAAATGAACGTTGTCACTTTGAAGGAAAAAACTACTATTGAATTTGTGAGTTTAACTTTTATTATTATTAGTTTTTTATTTTTAATATTTGTTTATGCTAGATATATCATTTTAATTCCTTATATATTGATGTTAAATAATTTTTTAATATTAGTTATATATTAATATTACGCTGAATTGAATAATATTTTTGATCTACCATGTTTATTTTAGTCTACCATGTTAACGTCTACCGTGTTAATATTTTAGATCTACCATGTTAGTCTCAATTCAATAATAGTTCTTTAATAGTCTAATTTCACTAATATTGATATAATAATGTTAGTTGTTTATTTATTTATTTATTTATACTATGTTAGATGTACCATGTTAATTTTTTCTTTTGAATTTTAAATAATATTAGTGTTAGGGTTTTTAGGATTTATTGTTGTCTTTGAAGACATTCTTTTATTTAATTTTGATGTTTATAATTTAAAAAGTTTAGTTTATAGTTTAATACAAACTTTTTGTGATTTTTTTAATATATTTCTTATGATATTTGATTTTTTTAGTATTAGCTTTCAAAAAATAATTTAGAAAAGTTTAGTATTTTTTTTAGTGATTTTTTAATAAGAAAGTTTAGTTTATGGTTTAATACAAAATTATTAATTGGATGTTTAAAATTTTTTATTATAAAAAGTTTAGTATTAATTTGAAGTTTAAATTTTTTATTATAAAATGTTTTTTATTCAATTCTTTTAGTTATTATACCAAGTGCACGACTTTGATGTGAGTTTTGTAATTAGTTAGGTTATAACCAAAGAAAGTGTCATTCGTTACGAAGATAGGCTCCAGATAGTTAGGGATTGTTATTATTAATATATTTATCTTGTAAATACTATTTTATTGTGTAAATAATATTTTTATCTTGTAAATGAATGAACTCTAAATCTAAAGAACTAGTGAGTGGAAGCGGATCGTTCCAAACTCCATTGAGAAAGAACACATACATTTACAGTCATACATAAACAGTTATGCATAAAGAATAAATTACAACATGCTTCTTAAGTAAATACAAGGGGATCCAGTATAATACCTTTGAAGAACTCTTTCTTCACGTATTTCCCTCGATCAAACTCAAACGCATCCAAATAGTACGAACACAATGATCAACTGGAAGATCCTCGATCACCTGCGAGTTAAACTCAATCCTCGATCCTTAAACAGAATAAGACACCACCACAAGGTTACCTTGGTATTCTTGGTGTGAGAATCTAGGAGTTGTGAGCTTTGTATGATTTTGGATAGAGGGAAGGAGAAGGTAAACGATTGAATATGCGATCAAACAATCGTATAGAAGAAAAAGCCTATTGTATAAACTTGCTACTCAATCGTGTAGAAACGAGTACTATCGTATAGTAACTCGACGCTTGATCGTTTAGTTCCTGATAAACTATCATGTAGCAAAACATTTTTACTCGATAGTGAATTTGTGAGATGTATCCGATACAATGATTTGAAAAAACCATTTTTTCTTTTTATCTCACAGTTGCCATAAAACTGTGAACAACCAACCACTGAAGTCGTTTATTGAGAAAAAGAAATATTAATTATCATATAATTAATAAATTATAAATAAATACAATAACTAACTTATCATATTATATTTATAACCTATAGTTTTAATATTGCATCATATGCAATATATAAATCATAGTTATTTTTCTATTTTATGGCATTTAATATAAATCATATTCATATTAATTCTCCAATCAAATAATATATCGAATACATTATATCAATTATATCATATGTAACTGAATTAATTTAATTATATCATATATAATCAAATTTCCTCTTTCTTAATTTGAACACTTCAAACTAACCCAAAATCTGATATCAACTTGAACCCATTGAGCTAGATCTCAACTTGAACCCAGCTACCAAGGGGACCTTATGGACTTGTAGCTTGAAGCTTTAATAGTACGTGAATAACTGACTAAACTCTTTAATCACGATATCATATATAATTGAATTAATTGAATTATATCATATATAATTGAATCAATTTAATTATATCATATATAATTAAATTCTCTCTTGTTAATTTGAACCCTTCAAACTAACCCAAAATCTGATTTTTAACTTGAACCCATTGAACTACCAAGGGGACCTTATGGACCTATAGCTTGAAGCTCCAAAGATACGTGAATAACTGACTAAACTCTTTAATCATGATATCCACCATCTGTTAACTATCAGGCACTCCACTAAAGACCGACAGTTGCACTCTTCGCACTACATATATATTTCTGTGTCCATTGGATATAACCAATCGACAGTGCAATGACCTTTCACAAATCGCTCGTAAATACAGTTGGGCTAATTTACCATTTTGCCCCTGTAGTTACATCTAACTCTTTAAGTATCACTAATTTCTTTAATGAACAATAAGTCATAGTCCCACTATGACCGAATCCTCTCTTCCCAAGAGAAGGTGTGGCCACTGTGTTCAAGACCCGAAATCAGCCCTTAAGGGAGCAATTTATATACTTACCCCTGCATCGGGGAAGGAATGAATTCTGTCTTGTGTAGCTTAGTTTCCAACTCCCCAATCAGACAAATTCCCAAAATGGTAGGCTTGTTGAGTTGACAATCTGACCACTCTCACTCATACAAATCAAAGGACCGCCTTCATGAGCAGGAGTTCCCAACTCACTCAGGATTCAAGTCATGTCACCTATAGTCATCCTAGTGAAATGTAAGTCTCCATTATCAATGGTGTTATATAAAGAGACTAATAATTTTGTGGTCCGATATTATACAAAATCTTTATATAAAATACCCCCGTCATGTCTTCATATGAATGATCAGGATCAGATCATTTATAGCACTTAAAGACACTTGTAACATCTACAAGACGGGCCGTATCCGTAATGTCACCAGGATAAGGTTTCCCTCATTTATCCATACTACAGACCATTTAGATTATTAATTTAAACAAGATCTACCTGTATGTCTCCACATACTTGTTTAGATTTACATAAAATAACCTCGGATCTTAGTTTATTGGATTGAGTAAATGCTTATAAAATAACATTTATTTTATTAATAACAATATGTTTACAGAGTTTACAAACTACGAGGCTACAAGGAGATTTAGGATACCATTCCCAACAGTAAATACTATTTTTATTGTGTAAATAATAATTTTTATCTTGTTTTTATTGTGTAAATAATAATTTAATTGTGTAGTTAATTTTTTTATATAATTTATTAAGTTATACATTATTTTTTTTATCAAGTTGTATATTATTTATTTGAGAAATAAATAATTTTTTTTTTATAGATCATGACTTTAAATCCAAGACCAATTATCCCAATGTTCTATACGACCAATCGATTCATCGATCATCAATTGTATAACAAGATCGTACCACTGACGAGATATCCTGTAGACGTCGAGAGGCAGTTTTTCATCGCACTATCCCACTCCACCCTCGAATACTACCGTTACTTCGCACATCTGGATTTTATGGAATTGTCAGATTGTTATTCATTCAACTAGATTGACATCTCATCACAACACTAGTTGAGAGATGGAGACCTGAGATGTATATATTTCATATGCCCACTGGAGAGTGCGCTATCACTTTACAGGACATAGAAATATTGTTCGGGTTACCCATTGACAGTGAGTCAGTCTCCGAAGTGATGTAATGACTAGTCACATATTTGTCAATTGTTCCTCGATGTGACCTCATTCAACGAAAAATATTAAAGGATCGAGGTTAAGTTTGATGTGGTTAAGGACACAGTTTCGTGAGCTCGCTGATGATGTAGACAAGGAAATCGTCATGAGATATACGCGAGCATATATACTACATATGATGGGTGGAAGTCTATTTTCTGACAAATCAAGTCATTTTGTTCACTTGATGTTCCTGTCATTGTTAGCTAACCTCTATGATGTAGGACGATATTTTTGGGGTGGAGCATGTTTGGCATCGCTGTGATAGCTGTACAAAGCAAAAAAACCTAAAGTTTGTGAGATCGCTGGACCTCTGATACATTTGCAATTATGGGCTTCGGAACGATTTCCAACAAGGCTCCACGGCTCAAACATGTAAATAACGCTCAATTAGCTGGACGAGCCTACGGTTCTCAGTATGTTATTTTAATTAATTTAATTTAATAAATATTTTTATATGTTTGGTCTAGTTAATTCAAGATCTAAATTATTAATTTAAAATATAGGTGGAGAGACAAATTTTGTGTGACTAGGACAACTACACGTGTAGTTAGTTAGTACAAATACATGTTTGATCTATTTCAACCTGATCAGGTACTTTGATACTGAAATATTTTTCTAATATAATATTTTATGTTTCAGATTATTTGGGAGCCGTACAAAGCTGTTATGGATACTTTGCCCAATTTCTATACAAACGGTCAAAATATATGGCAGACGACAAGTCCTCTCATATGTTTTCACATTGGTGAGTGGCATATTCCTGACAGGGTAATGAAAAAATTCAGTTTCCAGCAGGATGTCCCACCGCCTTGTAATACTAAACCCCTACTGCATGACATTGACTTAAGAACTGGAGATTGGTTTTAAAAAGTTGCACAATTACATCAACTGGTACAATAATATTACAAGATGCTACGTTACTCGTCCGGGAGCAAATGTGAGTCATCGGGTCCATAAATAAATATTGTCTAATTATTTTTAATTTAAATTTATTATAAATATTGTCTAATCATTTTATAATTCATAGAGATCGAACAATAGTAGACTCCGTGATGTTGCAAGTGATCCGAACCAGGTTCTTGCTATATGCAGTAACAATGAGAGTTATATGGAGGAGATACATTATATGTACGATATACCTATCATTCCTCCACCAGTTCCTAAACGTAGGGGACCTGTTCGAGAAGAATAAGATGAGTTTGATGAGGTTGCACACAATGTGGAAGAATTGCCTCTTATGATGCAAACGCAAAGTCAAACTGATTATGTTAGTTCGATGATGATGATGCCAGCATTTGGTTTAGGATATTATGATTCAGAGGCTGGTCCATCTTTCATATGTACATGGACCATGACCTTGGTCGTGGAGAGCATAATGAATATTTATACTATGAAGTGCATGCAGAAGTACCAGAACAACATCAAGAGGAACCAAAGCAACCTTAAGTTCAAAGTCGATGATGACAATGAGCTCGAAATCAACGACGTCTGCTTTGTGGGTCACATTGATTTTTTTTAATTATTTTAAAATGAATGAGATACTAGTCGTATTAATATGAACATTTTATTTTTAATTTTATTACATTTAATTATTTTTAAATCATGAAAGAAAACGTGAACACTCGACATATTGTTATTGAGAAATACAACAACAAATATAACTACAAATAAAATGGTGATCGAAAATAATAACAAAAGAAATGAAAATAGTGGTCGAGTATTATTACCTTTGTTGAGTGTTCAACAACAAATGTTATTACCTTTGTCGAGTGTTCAAGACTCGACTTCCATAGTTGTGGAGTTTTGAAAACTCGACTTGCGATTGTCGAGTTTTGAACACTCGGCACACTGAAATAAAAAAGAAAAAAACTATAATATTTCTCTAAATTGTTTTGATGGACTAGGCATCCTAAGTCCAACCTTTATTTGAGGCAAGGATCTAGAAAGCTTGGCTTCCTATACCATTTTCTAATGAGTTTGAATAGTAAACACTATTCAAACCCATGGGTTGTTTTTTTTTTTTTTTTTTAATTATTTTTAATTTAATCTAGAAAATTTATTAACCAACTTCTAGACACTACCTTCAATGACTGTCGCTGGCCAACTCCGACTGCCATCTCTATTCCTCAACTCCGACACTAGCCACCGGCCAACCTCGAACGACCCCATCAACACAAACTTTTTTTCTAAATCATTCTAAGGAGGCCTTTAGTTTAATTAAACTAATATTTTTTTTAAAGTACACTTTCTCTTTCTTCTAATTATTTTTTCTTTTAGAGTTTTTTAATTATTATTAATATTATCATATTATATTTTCTAATTCTTTTTTTTTTCCTTCTTTGTTTAAAATTAATGTTTTCTTTATTTAGGAGATTTCATTTATTTTCTATTTTTTCTAGTTGAAAATTGACCATCTATCTATTGAAATCTCATATATATGTTGAATATATTAGTAATATATTTGAAAATGTAAATATACATCGCATATACCATATTTTAGTTTTTTTGTATTTTTCAAATATATTGAAAAATATAAATATACATCGAATATATTGTTGAGTCATTTTTTTGTAAAATAATATTAGGTATATTTATTTAGGTTATATGTATAAAAACCCTAATTTAATTTAACATTTTCATTTTTTCTGTTGGTCAATTTAACTAGCTTGAAGGTTTATAATCATTTTAAACCTAAAGGATTAGAATGTTGAACTAAGCAGCCAAATAAAAATTAAAACTCAAACTTTATGATTTTTGTTTTATTCCTCAAATGTAATTTGATAACAAAATTATAATTTTTCAATAGTTGAATTGAAGACTAAAATACTAGTCTATTTCAATTTGATGGTATCATGTTATGATAAAAAGATATCATTTTCAAATTAATTAAAGTGACAAAAGTCTATGAAGTTTTATCTCAAAACCTAATAAAATCAAAATACCAAATTATTAAGACAATAAATTAAATAAAAAAAATATAATTTTAGTCACATCTCTATTTCAAAATTAATATATATATATATATATTCTCTAGATTATTTAAACTTAACTTTACTAAAATAATTAAGATGAAAAGTTATGAAAAGTTAAAACGAATCTACAATCTAACTACCGATTAAATATAAAAAAATAAACTTAATTTATAAATCTATACTACATTTGCAGGTTTCTAACCGTGCAATCTAAACATAGGTTTCTTAGATTGTGACTACATAAACCTTCCATCCTAACCACTAGGCTTAAGATTCCAAACCTAGGCCGATCTCCCCCTAAATTTGCTCCAAGCACAATGTGCATACCTTAAAAGATGAAATAATAATTTTGTCCATGAATTTTATACAATTTTTTTATCAACTAATAAATAGAAGTAGTCATATTATCTTACTATTAAATATAATTGTTCAAGCGAGTATAACTCAATCTAATGTACATGTACGAGTATGCCAATAATGATGAAGTTTGTGGTTTAAAAATCTCTCCCTCTAATTAAAAAAATATATATATATTCCACCCTATAAAATGAAGTTTTATTTGTTTTGATAGATTTATTAATCAATAATGTATATTACAATTTAAGATAGGGTAATGATTAATTGCAACCTTAACTATGTGCATTCTTTTTTCCACAAAGAAAAATATAAAAAACAATTCAATTTTTTTTTTTTTTTTTAAAAATATATTTCATACGTAGAATCTTATTGGCAATGGGAGTTTTTCTCTTCAGGATATCAATCGTATCAAGAAGCTCTCTCACAAATGAAATGTTTGATCACAACATAGAAATTTGGAAAAATAAAAATAAAAATTAAGGATAATTACAATACGCTTCATCTCTGATGCAGAGAAATAACCTCTCGTAAGCAAGAGCCATCTTCCGGGCAGTGAACATGGACGCCGCATATCGTCGGCAAGCCTTCCCCCGCCGCCTCAGCCGATCTGAACCTTCTTTAGCCACCGCTTCCAGCGTCTCTACCAACGACTCCACGTTCGGAGCGAACATGAACCCGTACTCATCATCCACAACAATCGTGCCCTTTATGCTCGGAAACCTCGATGCCATTACCGGCTTCCCGCTCGCCATAGCCTCCATCAGAGTTAGATCCAGACCCTGTGGCCGGAGCGTCGGATTCACGAAGATGTCGATCCCATTGTAGAAAGCCCTAAGTTCCGACGGACTCATCGATCCTAAAACCAGAACTCGAGGACCTAGATCTCTGTACCGGTTTTCCCACGGTCCTGCTCCGGCGACCACCAGGTAGACGTTTGGATGTTGCTCTGTTATGATGGAGAAAGCTTCGTGGAGTAGCGGATGGCCTTTGTCTTTCACCAATCTTCCGGCTACGCCGAGGACTAGACTTGCGTTTCTAGGTACCCCGATTCTGGCCCTAAATTCTTGTCCTAATTTGAAATCCTCGCCGAAATCGTCCTCATCGACGCCGTTGACGATCACATGGACTCTTCTGCTTGGAATTTGGTACATATCTCGGAGCATCTCTCCGCAACTGTCGCTGATGGCGACATGGTGAGCGTAATCTTTGAAGAATCGGATCTCATTCAGTACCTTCGGGACGTCGCCTTGAATGTTCTTGTTGAATGCTGGCGATATCGGCTCGTTCGGCCGGCGAGCCAGGTCCTGGAATATGTCCGATTGCAAGCTCTCTAGAGCAATCCCATGCCAAGAAACTGCGAGATTCGAGAGCTGTTTGGCTAACCAGTGAGGAAGTGCGACGCTCTCTGAGTGAACAACGTCGAACGGTTCTCGGTGGTTTTCTTCTTCGTATTGCTCCCACGCTTTGTTGTACCGCCATCGGCCTGGTTCGCCTTCGTGGAAATGGATGTACGGCGCTGAAGTTACAGAAGAGAGGTTCTGGACTATGCCATAGTTGGGCGCTGGTGAGGTGAAAACATGAACGCGATGGCCACGGCGAGCCAGAGCCGTGTGAAGCGTATGAGCATGGCGCTCCATCCCACCTGGGGTTGTTCCAATCGGCCATTTCCTAGAGAATACTGCAATTTTCAGAACAACAGGTGGGGGACTATCTAAAGCAAAAGCTAGGCGATTCCAAGCAAATTGAGCATCACGAAGATCTCCAAACCACGAGTTCAGGCGGGCAGTGGAGGCAGAGAGAGAGCAGACAGAGATGGTGGAAGTGTGGAGGAGAAACAGAGTGGGAACTGTGAAGAGAACGACGAAGAAAAGGGTGGTGCAGAGATTGCAGTGGGAAGGGGAAACATTGGGTTTCTTTTGGAACTTGGAGTTGAAAGCCATGGTTGGGAAGGGAGAATGAGATGGACAGATGGGAAATGAAGAAGATGGAGTGTATTTTTGGAATTGAAATCCATGGAAATTGTTTTCGGAAGAAAAGTTTGAGGGAAAGTGGGGGAGTTGGGCACGCACTGAAGCAAAGTGAAAATGAGTTTTGGGAGTTTTTTTTTGGGGGGGTTTCAATCTCAAAGTGCGCTTCTCCCGGCCTTTCCCATTGAAAAAGGTTGAATATTTTCCACTGTTTTTGCTTCTTCCAGTTCAAGGCTGCTGTACCACATGAAACCCAATTTGGCATAGTTTTTAATTTTTGAGTTTAGTTCCTGCCATTAATAATAGTGTTAAAAACTATAAATAAGTGTGACATGGCACTGACATGGTCTGATGTGGAAGTAATAAGGCAGTCAGGCAGAGACTTTTCAGATTTGGAAGAAGCATAGGAAGTCAACGAAGGCGGCAAGAAGACAAAGTTACATTGTATTAAGGCAGATTTTTGGGAAATTTGTATTGCAAGTTTTTTATTTGGATCCATGCAGTTCACATGGTGTGGCTTCTTCTCGAGGAAAAGAGGTATTTTTCTTGGTGATAATTTATCTTTAGAAACTTGAAATTTCCTATCATAAAGTTACATTTTATATGTTTTGTTAGTCTGTTCTTCTAAACAAATTTGAAGCATTGTGATTAGGTAGCCTTGATTAGTAAAAGTAGAACAAAAGCTTTTAAGAAACAGCCACCTAAATCCATTTTCATCAACCTTTTGTTTCTTCTTGAGTTCAATGCCGAGCCTTGTTCTAACTTCTAACATTTATACTCTGATAAAGATGAGACCAATCCCATCAAAGGGGAGGAACTCTTCATTTACATATTTGAAGATTTACATATATATTCACATAGTAGAACCTCTGCAATTGTTTGCCTAAATATATACACACACACACACAAATTATCTGTGGCTCACAGCAGCCAGAGATCTCGCGAGATTTCCGCGTCCTGTCTCTGTTTTGGCCTTTGCAGAGACGCCATTTCTGGCATGTTTTGGTGAGGCAGAGGCAGACCAGTGGCCAGAAGTAACAGCCATGTCCTTGAACTGAAGAAGGCTTTCAAGAGCTTCAACAATGGCTGGCATTCTAGGCCTGTCTTTAGCGTTCAAGCTGGTGCATTGGAGGGCAAGACTGGCTATTCCCTTTGCTCCTTTCACAGAATACTGCCCACAAAGTCTTGGGTCCATTATGCAATGCAACCTGCGAGAGCTACTGAGGTATGGCTTTGCCCAATCCACAAGGTTTTGGTCATTCTTTGCTCTTGATTTGTCCATTGCTCTTCTTCCTGTAAGAAGCTCCAAAAGTACCACCCCGAAACTGTATACGTCGCTTTTCGTTGTCAAGTGCCCTACAATAAAACATTGTACCACAACCCACATGAGTGTTATGCAGGAATGAGAATAGGTGTTGGACACTAGGCTTGTGCAACAATGACCACGGGCCTATTTGGTATCTTTTCTTTTTGTACACTTACAAACACTTTTTAAGCACTTAGAAAATCATTCTAAACATGTTCTACATCTATTGGGGGCTAATGTCAGCTATGTATATGTCTCTCAACATGTCAAAAGGTTAAGCTACCAAACTGAAGCACCACTTGTTACCTTGCACGTTGGCCAAAGGTCAGGCATTAGAAGACAACAAAGGTTTTAGTTATTAAATTGGTGACCTCGGGGTCCAAACTCACAGACCTAAGAAGGGATTTTACAACCAAACATTGAAAAACCCTTTCTTCTTGGGAGTTAGACTAAACATAATTGATCTTTCTAGTTCATTTTTAGACACTTATCCAAGTGAGGGTTGACGTTGACCCAAATATTAACTCTATTCCCCAATGCCATTATGTTGGGTATTAATATGATCAAATGTTTTGGAGATTCGAACTTGAGATTTTCTACTTTGGTACCATGTCATCGTATTACCAATGACCCTGAGTGCAGATTTAGTATGTTGAATCAGGATTAAAAAGAAAACTTCATGGAGAAACTAGAGAAGAAAATTGGAAATTTGCCTGTGGATATATATTCTGGGGCTGCATAGCCATATGTACCCATTACTCTGGTGGTTACATGGGTGTCTGATCCCTCAGGTCCCATCTTTGCTAGTCCAAAATCAGACAACTTTGCTGTAAAATCCTATGATCCATCACACATTCAACAACTTTATTATATAAAGAAAAAAAGAACCCAAGATTTTGATTTGCCATTTCAATATGTTTTCTTCTTGAAAAAACACTGCAAGAAAAGGCAACATCACAAGACAAACCGAGTCTAACAGAACATTGGAAGTTTTGAAGTCTCTATAAATGACAGGTTTCTCTGCCCCATGAAGGAAGTCGAGGCCCTTTGCTGCTCCGATGGCGATCTTGAGCCTCGTCGACCATGGCAACGAGACTGACAGCCCTGCGAAATGAAGGAGAAAACTCAGAAAAAGTGATTTGTGAGCTTTGAGTTTGATTTTTTTAGTAGACAATGAAGAAGCTGACTTTTGAATAAGTGGTTCTCCAAGCTGCCTCTGGGCAAGAACTCATAAACAAGGAGCCTCTCTTCTTCTTCACAGCAATAACCTATCAATTTTACTAGATTTGGATGCCTCAGCTGTCCAAGAAATACAACTTCAGCCTACCAAAATAGAGAAATTTTGTTAAAATTATTTAGTTTAATTGCAAATTAAGCCTCCAAAATTTGGACTACTTGCCTATTTTTAGTCCATGATTTTTTAGTATAATATACTTTATAATAAATGTTCAATATTATCATTTTTTCAAGAGAAAGGTTGATAGGGGCACTTTTTATTTTATTTTATGGGGCACATTGCTAAAGATTAAAGAATCAATATACTCAAACTACCCACCGCATTATTTTTTATTTTATTATTTTATATTTTTTTTGCGATTCCTGATATCTTTATCTAATTTTATTAATTATTATTTTAATCTCAAAATACGTGAAGTTATTGGTTAGCTAACCAAAAGCCTAGTGACACTTCACTTTTAGGGCATTTCTATCAAGTAGGATATACCTTAACCAAGAAAAAAAAATTAATAAATTTCAAAAGCTTTTTGTCAATTATTTAAACTTTTTTGTTTTTATTATTAAAAATTAAATTTATAAATACTATTTTTACCTATAAGTTTCCATGTATCGTTATTTACCTTATGTCTTAAAAATAAAATTAAAATTTAAAAACTAAAGAAGGGAAAGTGAATATACTATAGTATAAAAGTTGAGAGCAAACAAAAAATGTAAAAATTGAAAACTAAAAATGAAGTCAAATTTAGGCGTGTCCAATTTTACTATAATTTCATATTTTTTAAGAAATATTTGAATTGTTAATCAAATTTTAAAATAAAAATAAAAATTTAATTTTTTTTGTTTTCTAAAATTGACTTGATTTCTTTTAAACACAGATAATAAAACAATGGAACTTATTAATAGAACTTAGAAATAATGTTTAGAAGTTTAATCTTCTAAATAAAAAATCAAATAGTTATTAAACATGGTTGAAGTAATTATTATGCTCCATTTGATTTTTTTTTTTTTTTATCAGTCACACTGTTTTAGTTTCCACTTTTTATTTAACATTTTAACAAATTTCTATTTAAATAAATTCGAAACATTTGTCTAAGTTAATATTGCAAATTTTAACGATTATGATTTTTTAAAAAAAATGAAAGTAGCAGGTTTGTATTTCTAATTTTGCCTAAAAAAGTGTAAAAGAATTCATAAATTTTAATTAGGAATATAAGCAAAGAAACATTAAGAAGCTTACAAGCCATTCACGGTGGCCCTGCAAACCTTGGTTATCAAGAAGCTTAACAGCGACGGCCTGAGCCCTAAGCCCACTCCGAAAATTCTCATCAACAT